>NC_141881.1:30527212-31870546 GCF_030686135.1 Camelina sativa
TTAGCATTCATAAATCTATAAAAGAGAAAGAATCAAGTGAGTTAGCAGATTTGCCTGTTGTTGCCTCACCACAAGATTCAGCTACTAAAACTCATTGGTTAGATGATGATGATGATGAGGAAGATTTTGACTTTGAGAGTTTAGCTAAGGCGATTGCAGAGGCTTCTACTACTGTTGCTTCCAATTCGAAGAAACAGAAGAGTTCAGGGACTAAAGCAAAGCCTTCACCTTCAAAACCTGAAACAAGAGTTGCGCATCAAATCAAACTTGAGACTGGTCCTGTGGTTCCGTGCTTTTACATGTATACAAAAGAAGAGATCGCCTCAAAAGAAGTTGATCGTTTCTCGTTGAATTATTCGTCTCTGTCTATTAAGGATAGAGAAAACGGTAACAATGCTGAGAGTGAATCTGATGAAGCGTGGGAGGATGAGAAATATGAATATGACAAAGCTCTCAATGCAGATAGGACTTATCTTAAGTTCAAAAAACGGCTAGATGCAAACCCGGAACAATGTTTCAGGTAACTCAGTATTATGTGGTGGAATAATCTATAACTTTCAATCTTCAGTATCTTCCTTAATGAACATTGGTCTTGTAAATGTTTGGAATGGTCAGGTACTCGTATGGCGGTAAGCCGATACTGGCCACTGAAGACTTGAAATCTCCAGATAAGTGCAGGAACTGCGACTCTCCAAGGCACTTTGAGATGCAACTCATGTCTCCACTACTATTTTTTTTACATGAAGGTGTTGTTGATAAAGTGCTTAAGCAATCATTGGATAATTGGGATTGGATGACACTTATTGTCTACACTTGTTCCAAGGTATTATTCTTATAGGATCTTCTCACTTATTCCAATGAATTAAAGTAATTTTCATGAGCATAGCTTAATAATGTTAACTATTATTTGTAGAGCTGCGCAAACGCTGTGGATGGTGACTGGGTTGTTGCTGAGGAGTACATAGCAGTACAGTATGAGAAACCGATGAATCTCGATCATGCTAGCTTCTTCAAATGAAAACTTTCCCCTGGCGAGTCTTTTGATTGGTTGAGAAGATGTTGCTGAAGTGATTATAGCTAAGAATCAAAAGTCAAATGCGCCATGGATACATCTTCTTCAGCTGTTTCAGGACAGAGGTTCCCATAAGGAGCTGCTCAATACACATTTTTTTGGTCTATTTATATGCGAGACAGATGCTAAATCTTATTTTTGTAAAATGATAGTCTATGTAAATGTTAAGTTTTTAAGACAAATGGATTAGTTTTCGATTTAATTTTCTTGAAAGTCAAATGTAGGTGTTACGCAAGAACCGTTCAAACCAAAAAATGTGCTCTGCTTCTTTTGATGCGAGAAACATGGCGCCAACTCTGTCTCTCATCTCTCTCTCTTTCTTCCTTCTCTCTGTTCTATCAATTTTCTTTTGGCCCTCTTCTTGATTTCTCTGAGGCTTCTCAACTGATAAATAGACGACATGAATGAATCCAGAAGAAATATATTCGGTTTCTCATTCTTCATCTTTATCATCATCATAATCTTGATCTTCAAGGTTTCTGCGGATGGAGTAGAAAGCGATGGTGCGGCAACGAAAGAAGAGAAACCGTCACTAATAAAGACCATATGTGGGACTTTTGGTAAGAAATTTCCTCCGAGTTCTTGGGAACTGATTCAAGGTGCGATGCAGAAGATCCAGATGAAGCTTTACCCTCCAAATCTAGAGTAAACAAACAAACATATTCATATCCTATAGTCTAGGAATTTGCCTGGTTCTTTTAGCTCATGTGTTGTTTTCTTATGACAGTTTCAGAAGCAACAGTGACAAAAGCAAGAGAGAGGAAGAAGACAAAGGAGAGAAAGTGAAAGAAGCAGCAACTAGGACTCTGGAAGTAAGCAAAGAAGCCATTGAAGAGTCTGCAAAAATAGCAGGAGATGTTGTAGGTGAAGTAGCTCAGAAAACAGCTGAGAAAGTTACAAAACAAACCTCCTCACATGATGAAATGTAATCAAAATCATCCACCAAGATTGCTGCTCATAATGTTATTATACCTTATAAAAACTTCAGACTCAAAATACCATTTCCATTTCAAAAGGTAACAACAACAACAACAAATCAAATCCTTCCAAATTCAAGAAAAACGAGAGGAGGAAGAAGAGGAAGAAGAAGAGAGCTTAAGACATTCACTTTGACATCTCCTTAGACAAATGTCATTCCAATTAGCAACTTGATGCTGGTTAACGCAAACAGTTCGAGCACAAGCATCAGAGCAAGCGTCAAGCTCAGATACACCGCAGACAGTAACACAAGTGTCAGGAATGGGATCTTTAGAGAAAGCGCCAACTTTCTTAAGCATTCTTTTAGAAGTGCAAACTCTTTCACAGACAAAGATTTCATCAGAGCTCTTCTCTCTTCCTCTAGCACTCTTAATCCTCTCTTCATCTCCACGTCTCTTCTTTATCCTCCATGCTTGACCTGCAACTAGTGCAGGTACTGCTGCTCCTATCAGTGACCACCACACCTCCACCATTGTTTCTCTGTTAAAAAGACTTGAACTTTGCATTACAAACAAAACTGATCACAAACACAAATTATAAAACGAAAGCTTGTCTTTTTAACAATCTGGCATCGTCGTAATTGAATTTAAAAATTCAATTTTTCCTTCTGAGGAAAACCCAATTGCCAAGACTTTCAAATTCGAAACAGAAACGGAAATCGAAATCTTAATCGGACACAGAATGTAATAAACAGCAAGAGGAACATACAGATTTAACAAGTTACTGAAACATGAGATCTCACTATTCCAAGGGTTTAGGGGTTTTGCACGACGAGAACGAGAGATATAAATTAGGGTTTTTTTTTACAGCTGACTGTAGCAACACAGAATCTAAAGGGTTCAAAGAGAAGAAGATTCCATGGAATTGGAACTACGAGGGTACTAATAAGATTACATACCTTCCCTTCCTTGCCGTCGTCTCTCGATGCTATGAAGTTGTTGTAACTCTGTAACTCTTATCTCCATAACATTCCAAGGGAATTAAAAAGTTTCTTTCGTTTTCAAATTAATTAATATTTCAATTTAAATTAATAGTATATAACAAAATTTCGTATTTATTGTTTGTAATGTGGATATGGAATTTAAACATCAAATTTGGGTATGCAGTGAATCAGTGATACAAAAATAAAATTACTAGAGATTGTAAAAGTTCATCCATGTTAGTAATTTCGTAATGCTTGATTCTACCAAGTCTAGTCAATATATTATAGTATGATTTTATAATAATTAACATAACATTCTCAAGTTATATCTATACTATTAGAAGGGAAGCATTTTTAATAAGTAGACATAGATTAAGAGATTATTACAATCAAATGCCATTGAAAACTGAATAGGGATAAATATAAATAAGAAACCAAACAGATATAATTAATAAGAAATTTTGTAGCCAAACAGATAACATATCAAAATCGGAAGCAAACAATATCTAAACAAATCTACCCATCTAATTAGCACGTCAAACTTTAATAATTCCTTTATTATATTGTTACGATTAAGGAAATTCAATCTTAGAATATCTTCTATTAATGATAATCTAAAGAATCATTATAAAATTTATATCCCTTAACATTAGCACCTACCATAACAATTATGAGGAAGCGTTAAAACAAAATACTTCGACCATATCTTTCACCTACCATTTTTAAAAAAAAAGAAAATAATTAATGATAATTCCAAAATTTATCATAATAATAATTTTGCAATCTTAATAAAATATATCTAAATCCAAGTTTTTTTGGCAATTCGAATGTAATACGTTACTATTGTTTAGAAATATTGCACCGGATCCTGCATATTCTTTTCATTGAGTACATATGGCTATAAATATAGAAACATCCTAAAAGTTTAACATATATAGCACCCCACTATTAAAACCATTCACAAAAGCATATACTTTTGAAATCACAATAGTTGCAAATGCTATTCATAAGTCTTGCTATGACCAAACCTTTTAAAACAAGTTGGAGGTTCAAGTGAAAATAATGCACACATAGAAAATCAGACACGGGGAAACCATAGAGATGAATTTACCCGATGTGTCTCTGTAAGTCACTTAATTTTTTTAAAAATATGTTTTGTTGGCAAGTATTATATTTAGTTATGACTAAACTATGTTTACTAATTATGATTTACGTTACCGAAGGATCGACTATCACATCCTTGACAATTTAAGAAAGTATATTAACCTGTTTCCTCACAGAACCATTTCAGAAGTTTTGGAAGCAACTAAGGTAATGACCAATGTATGGATATTACGTCAAGTATGTTTCTATTACTTATATTTTATAGAAGGATCATGCAAACTAATAGCATGTTTAAATCTTTCTTTTAGGAGGGGAAGTATAAGATCTGCATGTGTACCACCTATTCGATTGACATGGATTTTGGTTCTTATTACTTTGCCTCCAACTATACAAGACGACCTTTAAGGTGCCAAAAACTATGTTAGCATTATAAACAATTATTCTGTGAATGAAACTTTGTGTTTTTTTTTAATTCCAAACTAAATTAATTACGTGAGGAATTGATTTCAAAGCTAAAATTTTTATTATGTTTGCAATACATAAGTGCAGGTTTATAAGTAAGAAGATCACTCTATGAAAAAAATAGTAAGAATATTGTGGTATGGCTATTTTGGGACAGAGAACCCTTCCCATCCCATGTATGTCATGTTTTGGTATCTTATAACTTTGGTTTTTAATACCCATTTAAGATTATATGTTTTAGTTCAACAGATAAAAAATTATTCTGAAAGAGATTCAGACTCGCGTATCTTTAGTTTGCGTTCATCAAATTTTTGAATGTTTGAAATAATAATCGCTTTAGATCGACGTGATGCGAACCCAGATAACGTGTAAACTGAATTAGTGATAAACTAGATTTCTTTAAATATATATTCTAGGCTTAAACACAAATATTAAAAGAGAAGCATTTTTCATAATGTAAGCATAAATTTTGAGATTATTACATTCCATTGGATTTAGTTTTAGGAAAAAAAATAAAATAAAAGATCAATTGGTTAACCAGGGAGATTCCTATTCGGATTGTGATTAATGTGACTAAGAGAATGTATAAATATATAACTTTGGAATGAAATATATTTGAGTATTTTAAAAATTGTACAGAGTTTTAGACTATCAAAACATAAAATAATCTCTTATCCAATCTCTTAAGACATATTTTATAGATAATTTTTTTTTTAATTAAAATACATGTTACCTACGGATTTTGCAAATTCAAAACGGCGAATGCAGACATTGCTCCTATTGTTTTTATGTGAAGAGTTTTCCATAAGTAAAAAAATAGCAAAACCATTATAAGGTAAGCCTATCAATGTGGGTTTGTCACACTATACAATTTTAAGGTCACCGAGTTGAGGAATTTTAATCATTATGGCAGGATTTATTCAATTTGATAGATAATTTTGAGAAATATAAAGAAAATTTGTGTAATATCCACTAATTTGTAAAAGTTAAATTTCCAAACAAAAAGTACATGAAATGCGAGTATCCCATATGAATCTTCTACCTATTTCTTTATCTGTTATACTAAAATATACAATTTCAAATGGGTAAAGTATTATTAAAGTCACGGTTATAAAATAGAATAAACATGACGTATATGGCACGTGACGGTTTTTCTGTTCAGATATAAACATTCTATTTTCATCTTATTTTTTTAATTGTAGTTGTTTATACTTTTCCTCTAAAAAAATATATATATAATCATTCTTTTTGTCTAGAAAACAAAAACATATCAAATGCTATAATGATACAAGTTTAGATTATAAATGTTACTAATATTCGTTAAAAATATGTTTATAAACATTATCCCGCATATACGTAATATATTGCAAATTTGATAATAACCGTAATTTTTGAAATCAATTCCGCACGTATGTGCGGGTCCAATTCTAGTAAATAGGTAAAATATAGTGTTTTTAGTAGAAACCAATAATTACAATATTTTATTGTAACGTATTTTAGTAGTTAACATATCTTCTTATAATAATTAACATAAACATTGAGAATATATGTTTACGATCTAAGGACCCCCATAGTGGCATATACAAAGATGAAATATTCTGGTTTAACATGTGATGAAAGCGACGTCATCATAATCCAGTACCAATAGGTGCCTTATTCTATTATTATCAGTATCACTATTTTAATCTTATTGAATAATTTGACACGTCTTCATACCCATTAGTTGTTATGATCATAATAATGTTCATGACAATTAAACAGAATATACAATACTCTTGTGTTTGTGGGTAAGAGTTTTCAAAATTAGAACGGTAATGATAATTTGTTACATTAATTTAACCTCTGTCCTTGGGGGTTTTAATCATTTGTAGGTGACAAATATTCTATGTTCATTTTGAAATGGTATGGGTATAGTATATATTCTTTGTACGATTTCAAACGACCATTGAACATTTTTCAAAATGTGAACATAAAAAAATTGACCGGTTAAGTTTAATCAACCGGTTAAGACAGATTTGGTCGGTTTAGAAAAAATTGATCAGTTAAATTTGATCGTCGATGATTAAAGGAAATCAAACACAAACCCTAAAACCACGAATCGAAGAATCATGGCGATTCTCATTCGATTTTCTCTAGTTAAACATGTGTTCTTGAGCAATCGATCTACTTGCCCCAAACCATCATTTCCTTCTAATCTGACTCTTCCCAAACCATCATTTCCTTCCAATCTGACTCTTACGGCGGCGACGGCGGCGAATGTCAAATTCAGGTGTCGTTCAAGGTCCCTTACTTAATCACAAATATGGGAAATCTAAAATTAGAACCGACATAAGCCACACAAGCGGCTGCTTATGGCCATTTATAGAACAAAATATTGGTGATCGGTGTGAACATTTTGTACATTCTATACATTTTAATGCATTATTTTCTGAATTTTTTTGTGTAGTTTTTTGAATTTTGAAGTTCTAAATATTTATTATTTTGTGAATTCACAAAAAATTGTAATATTTTGTAGGGTTATAAAGTATTTCAAACAAATGTTTGTTTATTTTAAATATATTTGTATTTCTAAGAGTAGTGATAATCTTTTAAAATATTTGTTCATATTTTTTGATTGATTCAAGTATGATATGCTGGAAATAGCTATTTTTCTACTAACTGGACCATAGTATATTTCTGTTTTACTATCAAATAGTTAGCTATAGGCTATCAAATGGGCCTTATCATGATGATCAAATACATTTATGCAATTAGTATATCTTTATGATTTTGTTTTCAATTATCAATTTATACTAAATAAATAGTATCAAATTTAAAAAATATGAAGCCTAATTTGATATTGTAACTGAATGTGCGTTATCGAATATATAGATATCGAATTATAAAGATATAGCTATTTATTTAGATAATCACATATATATTTGATTAAAATCTGAATTTGTTGAAAATCACATATAATCTATTTCACCGTTATTCAGTCTACTCAATGCCCCAAAAACTGGCGTTTTCACATGTAACTCTTGTCTCCATAACATTCCAAGGGAATTAAAAAGTTTATTTCGTTTCCAAATTAATTAATATTCCAATTTAATTAATATCTAACAAAATTTTTCCTTAATTTGTTTGTAATGTGGATATGGAATTTAAACATCAAATTAAGGTATTATTAATCTCATACAGTGATGCAAACTAAAATTACTAGTAGATTGTAAAAGTTCACCAAGTTTACAAATCCTATGTTATTCAATTATGGATTTTAAAAAGTCGATTAATATCTACTGTTATTAAAATGAAGATTTAAAATATACTCTTAAATCCACTGTTATTCCAAATAGTTTGTATATTTGGATTTTAATAAGTTTTAGAGATTGTCGAGGATTTGAAAGGATTTGTTTAATTAAAATTACAGAAATCTAAATCTCATATTTTAGGTGGGATTTGAAAGAATTTTAACATAAATCATATCAATTTCCCCAAAATTACAAATTTCCTAAATCCCACAAAATACTCCAAAATCATATGTTCAATACACCCCTCTAACATTATTGTGAGATTGTGATTGATTATCCTCCATTCGTCGGTTTGTGTTGGAGTTCATCTGCTAGATTTCCTTGGTCATTGTCCCAAACACGACTTGGAAATTGTTCAGGAAGACAACCTGAGGAGGTTGTGCGATTTGCGCAACAGGAGTTTGTTTGACGGCGGGCCTGTCTCTAGGTTGCTCTTCATTGGAATGCTTCATCCCTTGGCCGGGTGCGTCAACCACGCCAGTTTCGGTTCAGGGCGCAGATTGATCATCGGTCGGGTTAACCCGCATGCTTTGGTTACGATGAACATAAACGAGTGGCAGCGATTCAGTTAAAGTGTTGCTCGGGTTCGAGACGCTATCCTATGGGTTAAAGTCTCCAAGGTAAGTGGTGGAAACGCTCTATTCGTGGAAGGGTTGCATCAATGACTCTATTTATACTCTGCTTTAGATTACAAAATATGTCTAATTTCCTAATAGCTCGAGGTGAATTCAGGAAAATTCCTTCTTCTTAGCTAGGTGCCGTGGGGCGATCTTGAAGTCGGCTAACTGCTTCTGTTGGGCTTGTCGATTTCGTGGGCTTTTATTAAGACAGCCAGAGATCGGCGAGATTATAGTAGTTGCTATTAAAAGCCGGTCAGCTAATTACAAAACTATACTCTTGAAAATATGACTCTCAACACTTAGGACTAGAATCAGACGGATTGTATCCAGACCTCTGCTCCCGGTTGCTTTCCTTCTTTGTACATCGATCCCGCTATTTATAGTTGATGGGACGTTTCAGCTTCATGCCTCGGAATCAACGTGGTACCGCCTCAAAATTTAGTCGGTAAACGCTTCTTTCCGCACCATCGTCTAGTGGGTGACACGTCCAATCGGGCCTTCTAGAAGTTTCACCGACCCAATTGGAACCATATGGTTGTCAGCCCTTCTAGAATCTTTTGTTGACTATTTTTTAGATGGGTTGAGTGGGAGCCTGCTAAGACTGGATAAACCCATACCCAACACAGGCTACGTTTCACAATTTTTACCAAAACATTTCAAAACAGTTTCACATATTTCCGACTAGCACAAACAGTTTTCACCCTTGTAAACAGTTTTCACATACCCCTCTTGTTGATGGCCCAGCCCAATAAGAAGATACTATCGGGGTCTAAACTTCTAACCCTATCGGGACTTTTTATTTACTGAGAAGTCTCTTAACATCATCCTCTCGCTCTTGGTCGGAACCATGTCGCGGACGCGGAAGATTAAGGATGTACACGCCGGTAAGATCCGACTCGAAATTGTTTTTTTTTTCTATATAGAAGAAGATTATGATTTCATCTTATTGTAAAAAAAAACGAGTTATGGAATGGATTGTATTGAAATATTTTTGATTGCCATGGTGGGCAGAGGGTAAAACAGGTGTGTTCTGGGACGTGGTGGATTTCCCAATCCCTACTGCTGAATGTGATCCTGATTTGATATCTAAGAAGATCAAATCAGCTCTTGATGAAAAGGGTTGTTATAATGGTCCTGTGTCAATCTCGTTGTACGACGACGTCGAAGATGACAAAATCACGAAACAAGAATTGATAGATAAATACGAGGCTGCCGGAGTCAGTTTAAATTTCGTACCCAAAGGTAGAATATGAATTCCTCCTTTTACCTAATTATTATCCCTCCTCTCTCTTATATAGATATATAGAGATATATCTAAATCTAATCTAGAGATCTCCGTTGTTATATATAGTTGCTGAGGCTCATGGATATGAGAGAGTTCATAAGATGTTCTTGGACATTGGTTTGTGCGTACTGAAAAAGGGTGAATGGTCCAATTTGATTATACTCTCTAAATACCTCAAAGAGATAGAGACAGTCGCTTTTCTTGGCAATTTGCATTCCTTCCGTATCAATGTTGAAGCATCTGAAGTGATACTTTCTACTGAAAGATCCGAATGGCTTTGGATTAGGCTTTGTGAAAGCCTACCATCACAAGGAAGCGGAAGCTCACAACTCTAGTGTTGACGATTAAAGCTCAAGTGTTGTGGTGATATGAAGAGGAGACTAGTTATATAATCTGTGATTGATGATTATTCTTTTTTGCTTTTGATCATTTAGTTCTAGAGTTTAAAGAAAAAAATGATTGATCCCTTATATTTGAATCTTATCTTGCTAGAATTTCTATCAAGCCATACCCTACAATGGTCAATGTTTGAGAGCTAACAGCTGACAGATGATTTATCTAAGTCGTCTCATCGAACAGAATTTAATCAACATAAACCCCTCTACAGTAGTGAAACTATGCTACTCAGTCATTCGGAAATACATTGCAAGCTTGGATCAACAACAACATGCATAATTTTAATACACGGACTAAATCTCGATGGTGTTTGAGGCTTTCAAGTTAAACAATATTTTTTTAATTTGGGCAATATTCTTTTAATTAATTTCCCCTTTTCTATTTTTTTTGTTTGTTCGACTAATACAATGCTGACACGTATTGTCTCTTATAGGGGCTCTCTTAGATTTTTTTTTCTTTTGTTTTGATTTATTTTTTTTCACCAAAATGCTAAGAACTCCCCTATGAACCTGCCAATAGAGAAGTTCATAGGGGATTGTATGGGCATACATCAAATTTGGGTATACAGTGAATCAGTGATACAAATTAAAATTACTAGATTGTAAAAGTTCAACACAAACATTACTGTGATTTTGTGATTGATTATTCACTGCTTTTTAAAGAATCTGCTATAGAGATCAAAACCCACAATGTACAAAACCAAAGAGGGTTTTACACACATATTTTTACTTTACCACCTACTACGAAGAAAAATCAAAAAAGAATAATAGATCCAAAGGCAATATATAGTTTTTTCTTGGAATGAGAATGAGGAAACAAGTGATGAGATTTTCAGACGTTTATATCCATTCGCTTGGATCTTGCACTACCATTGTTGTTTGTTTCTTGTACACTCGAAAGAGAGAATCTCGGGATGGCGTAGTTATCAGGAGTAGAAACAGGTTGCTGCGGGTAGAGTGTAGGAGGCGGAGTTAGGTTGCGTTGTGCTGGAAGTGGCGGTAATGTGTTGTTGTTGTACTTGTAAGGATCTCCATGAAAACTGCAAAAATCAATCAACCGTATTAAGATCAATCCCAACAGGGGGGAAAAAACCAAAACTGTTGCTTTAAGGGCCTTTGTTACCTTGTTCGCTTGTAGAACTGATCGTCATCACTTGTGATCTCGTCTAACCGTTGAGATGATGAGGTTGGAACCGGCGAAAGAGACCACGGTGAAGCTGCTGGTTGTTCGTCTGAGAAATATCTTCTTCTTATCAACTGTAAAGATTCAAAGTGTTTTTGTTGGTTATTGAAAGGTATCTTGGAGAGGTAACAAGGAAGCAAAGGTGTGTTAATGACACTAACCATCCGGAAAAATTTGTTCAAAGCTTCCTTATCGTATCTGGTTTCTTTGGCAGCCTGTACAAATACCCGCACCAGATCATAAAATATATAAGCAACCCACTCACTTACTATTAACCGGAGAAAACTATTCTAACTCATATGGTTTACTTACCGCTATGAGACCGCCATTACCAGGAAAGCTTTCAAAGAGAGGAAGATCCTCACTTGAAGAAGGAAGCAAACCTTGCTTCTCAACCCAATGACGAGCTGCATCAACAAGATTCCCACTGCTTCCTTTTGTTCCTTCTTTTGCAGCTATATCTGCTTTGTTGCCAACAACAATGTATGGAACAGGAAGACCACCAGGACCTCCTGAGGAAAGAGGAGCTGAAAATGTTCCAGTCGCTGCAACCTCAGACGCCCATTTCTGCAAGCTTGTTTTTGTTCTTCTTTGGGAGAGATCATGAACAAAAATAACTCCTGCATATAAACTCCCTAGCTTTAATGACATTGTTTCAGACATACAAAGGATGAATATTGTGGATAGGTTGGGGAGAGACCATTGATTTGTGAATAGAACAATGAACGGCAATCTTTGTATCTCTCATGTCCTGATACATCCCAGAGTTCAACAAAGAAATCTCTCTCTGCGTCACCTTGAATGCTACTTGAAGAACTAGATGGACTCCCGTAAGTTAAGTGCTGCGGGAGTGGTTAAGTAGCAAGAAAACAAAAGTCTGTAAACTTCACCTCCCTAAACAGTATGGAAAACGTTGCAGAAGATTAAATTACCTTGACACCAACAGTGCATCCAATCGTTTGAGATGGGCGAACAATAGAAGAACCTTTGTTGATAAGGTGTACGAGTGATGTTTTTCCAACACCTAACAAAAAGATTTGAGATCCAGAGATGAAGATTAACATAAATGATGATTGATGAGCAAAAAGTAAACACATTCAGTAGCAGACTCTAAGGGAAACAGTGCCGACCAAAAATGCTAGACTCTAAAGGTTTGAAATAAATGATATAACTCAACTACCACAGAACCATAACACCTACCAACTCAAAGCAGAGAATCTATCTTCCTGAGTCACAACATGATCTAGATATACAAGAAGTATCCATGTGCATCAATCTTCTATAACTAGAACTTGGTTTAAGGAGCTAACCTGAGTCACCAACAACCAATACTCGAACTTGGCCACATAATGGAGCTAAGATCTGCTCCTTATTATCCCTTTCACGTTCCCTCCAAAACTTCATACTTTTTTTTAATCACACACTTAGCTAAACCAGATTAGGTAACAAATACGAAAGCTAAGACTCTTCTTCAATCAAAGTCCTCTTCGATCACTCCAATCCAAAACGAGAAGAAACAGCTTCCAGAAACGCTCATAGCAAGCAAACCTCTCACAATATTATGATTCAATCACCCAATGACATTACCCTAAGCAACTAATCAACACCGACAACCGCAGATTCTTCACCTTCCTCCTCGATCGAGAGAAGCAACAGATCCAACCCGAGATTTCAGATCAATTTTTTTTACCAATTGATAAATCAATCAACTAGGGTTCCGGTTCCGGTTTCGGTTCGTCTTCGTCTTCCTCCTCGAAGAAATCTAGGAATACAAATTTCTCTTCGAAGCTTCTCCAGAATCTGAAACGAAGAATAGTGAAGTGAATGAATCTGGATCGATCGAGAGAGATCAGAGATCCAAAACCTCGTCTCGTATGGGTATGGCTTTCCTTGAAATTTACTGAAATGTTTTTTTAAGTGTTGAGATTTGATTTGGGCGGAAGAACAATCTAAAACGACTTCGTTTAACCTTCACCAAAAAAAAAGTTTGTTAAAAAAAGGTAGAAGATGAGATCGGTTCGGTACTGTCTACGCTATCACAAACCAAAACCGGCTTATAAACCAATCGCATCCAAAATCCGCTATTAAACCGGTAACAAGTAAACCGAAACAGTTGACTTAAAAAAATCATACGACCATAATTAATAGCATTGAAAATTTTCAACTATATATACACAAATTAGGATTAGTTATCTTAGAGAACTACAAGATGCTTCATAGTCATATACATACATTGATTAACTCCTTTATTATACCTATAAAATTACACAAGGCATTGAGATTACATATAATATGTTCGTAGCTCTCTATCTTACAATCTCAATGAGGAGGGAGGTTATTTGGATTAACATTGAAGAAGAGAGTGTTGGTTCCAATTGTCATGATCATAAGACAAAACCATCTCGTTGTAATAGACGTGAGATGGACTCTCATGATTATGGACTCCGTCGTATGTTGTGATTACATAAGCTGCATCTTCACTATCTCTCTCCACCCTCTTCTTCACCGAGCAACCTTCACTTGAGCATTTGTAGTAATTCCTATATAATATATATATTCCACCATTATATTTGTTAATATTACCCACTTTTTTACAAAATTATGTTCCTAATATTTGAATTGGAGAATTAACCCATTCTAAAGAAATGTTATTTATTTTCTAACCATGCTTTGAAAGTGATATATGTTTAGATGATGACTCCATTATATATTTTTGTATTCAAACATATGGACAACTTGTTTCCTCTATTATATATATATATATGAGTCAAAAAAAAAATCTCTATACGATGAATGATTGATCCATTTACCCCTATTCAATCAGAATTTTATATAGCGACCGTTTATGGATTGATATAAAATCACAGGCTTCCACAGCAGACACATCGATGCATATGGAATCTGAATTTTTAATCCAAGTGGGTTGGTAGATATTACGGGTCCATTAAATAGTATTCAAATCACACTATATGATCGAGCTAGTGGCTATTCTATAACGCTAGGATTACTAGCTAGCTAGGTGGTTAAAGAAAACCATATGATAACTATTTTCCCCCTCACCTTTTTAAAAACAACAAGTGATTAAAGATACTAATCAAGGATTAGATAAATTGAGTTACCTCTTGTTAATGTTGTTTTTGACAGATTTCTTCCCATACTTCCTCCATTTAAAACCATCATCCATCACATCAATCTTCGATCTCGTTCTAAATGCAACTCGATGACCCATCTCCTTCGTCTGATCACTATCTTTACTTCCCGTATTTCTTCTACAATTTTATATTTGTAAACAAAAAAATTAAATAACCTCATATTTATAATTAATAATTTGCTTGGTTAAGAATCTTGCCAAAAATAAAAAAAAATTAAAACTCACGTTGATTCCTTTTTAATCAGCGTTGTTGCGCTGCCGGAACCGCCGCTTTCGCCGGTAAATGTCTCCGACGAAATGATGCTTGTTGGAGATGAAATCTCGTTATCGATTAATCCATTGTTGCCTCCTTCATCGACGTCGAAGAACATCAAATTGGAGAAATCATTGTTGTCCATGAAAGGATTAATAAAGTTTTCATCGGAGAAGTATGTGAAGCTAGGGTTTTGAGAGATATCCATGTTTTTTTCTTTCTTTAGCAAATAGAAGAAAAAAAAAACAATCGAGAGAGAGAGAGAGAGAGAGTCTTAAAAGGTAAAGAACTAGTATAGAGAGCAAGTGAAGAAGAGAAGAGAACGAGATGATGGTCTTTTATTTATATATATATATATAAAAAATGAAAATTATTGTACGAAGTTTTGTTTTTATTTTGTAAAGAAAGAGATAATTAAGAGATAAGATTAATTAAACAATTACTAGTAGAGTACTACTTATGAACAAAGCAAAGCAATTTCAGGGTAGATACTAGGAAGGTGCTTCAAAATGCCACGTTCGAAAGTAATATGATGATGATGACGTCATTATTATGACGTATGGACAGACGTTAGAAAAAAGTGAGCTTCCCACTTAAAAGTAATAATTTTTTTTGTTTGGGCTTTACGGGCCCATTTTAAGAGCCATTATCGTCTACGTTAAGGTCCATGTTAACATTGGTGATCATAACGTGGATATTTTGGGTTTTGGTTTCGTATCAACGGCTGAGGATACAGAGTCTTGTATATGTTGTTGCTTCTTCTGCTGTGTTTGAAGCAGACAGGACTTTACAGTAATAGTTTTGTACACCAAGACACAATAATAAGATTTTGACTTAATTAAATTCTGTAAATGTAACTAAATACACTATTTAAGATATTCTGACAAACTTTTTTATCGATTTCTTTTTGGCCTAACTTCTTTTGTATTTAGCAAATCCTTCAAAGTAATCCGATTCATTGTTATCAGAATTAGTTTTACAAAGTAGATTAAAATAGATCCATATGCTTATAAAAATCTTAAAATACAATATACTCTAATATTGATGCCTTGATGGGGAAACAAGTCAACAGCCATGTCTAAATACGATAAATATACTTTTTTATTAGTCGTTTTTTTTTTCTTCCAAAATATAAATATTGCGATGTATATCTTGTATATATATAATTACACCCACTGACTCACACATATATATATACTATGACCAAGAAAAAATCGCAAGTCTATTCATTAGTCAACGACTCAAAGTGGTCTTTTAATCTTGTCTTAAAAGGTTAGACGAATTTTCCTGGAGCCACATTACATGTTTCTGATTCTTTTCTCTGTTAGTTAATGGTTTTTGCTCTTTTTTTTTTTTGTAACCACAATAATATTCTCATTTTATTACGTTAAAGCAGGCAGACATAATAATTAACTAACAGAGAAAAGAATCAGAAACATGTAATGTGGCTTTGTTTTAAGAAACTCACATAACGTAATCATATAAATATTACCTATTTAAGTGATTTCCATGCAAATGATTAAGAATTTTTATATCAGATAAGTGTTTAGTTATGATTAATTGTAGTCAACTAGTAATTAAGGAGAAGAAAAACTCAAGTACAAGACTGAAAGAGGTGAGGCGGCTGGTCAAAGATGAAGGAGTGTGTTAGTGTGTTAGTGTGGTATAGTTGATGTAGCTGAAAAGAAAAGAAAAAGATGTGTAACTACACATTTATCTTTTGGTGTATTGCTATGAAAGTGATGGAGATCATATATATAAAAGTAGAGTTTCAATCTCTCCTTATTGGTCCATTTGGCAATGCAATTTTAACAAAAAAAAATTATATTAAAACACAAATTTAAAACAATTAATTTTCAGATTTAACTCACATAATATAAAACTGAAATCTTTATAGCTTCTCCCTATAAATTATGCATTAACTTTATTTCTCCACTAAGTTGTATTAATCAATTGTATTAAAACAAAACAATAAATTAGAATTGTAACTCTCATTTTTCTAAATGTAATTTTTCATCATTTCTCTTCCTATAAATACTCATTATCTTATTCTCTTAGTCTATCACTCTTTCATTCTCTCATCTTCTTCCACTACTCTCAAATCTCTTTTTTGTTTTGTTTTGTTTTGTTTTGTATTTTTTTTTGCTATTGTTGTTGTATGGGTTATAAAAAATCAAATCAAATATCATTGTAAAAGCTTAGTTTTAGAGTTTGTATGATATATGTATATCTTATATATTTATTTTAATCTTTTAAAATGTTTATCTCCATTTTCTATTTTATATTAACATCTAATAAGTCATTATTTTCATACATCAATATTCACCACACAATAAGATCATAAAGTTAAAATGATCCATATGTAATTATCTATTATGTCTCTGGTTATCTCACACATTCATGTATCATTTTAAATAATTTATAAAGATCAATATAATATTTAAAGATCAATATAATTATCCATTTATCCATTTATAAAGACTATTTTGTTTTGTGATCCAATTGTTAAATCTGCAGAGATCAATATAATATATATAAATTTTTTTTATGATTTGAGGTTTTTGAAAACAAAAAGAACATAATTAAACAATTTGTTTTTTTGTGTCTTTAATCAAAATTAAAAATGATCCAAAAAAAAAACATATTCAACTAGAACTTAAATATAAAAATAAAATATAATTTTAAAAATATCATTTCACTAAATTCTCTAAAGATGAAACCATTAGTATGAAATCTAGCACTATAAATTAAATTGATGAGTAAAAACCAAAAAAAAATATAAGTTATCCTTGGGATTTTAAAAATTATTGAGATTGAAGAATTCATATAATTTTATAAAAAAACTAATTTAGTTTGTCACTTAAAAAGTAATATTTTTGATTTTGAAATATTATGTGTAAGTGTTGAGTTTATATCAACAAACAACCAAATCATGTGAATTTTGATTCAGCCACTTGGTATTCCTTTTATTTTAGGTTATAAAAAATTAAAATATTTATTTATAATTAAAGACATGTAACTCCATTTAACTCAAATGTAACTCCTATCCAATAATTGTACATTAATTCATTCTTCCTACTAACTTATTATCTTTCAAGAGAAATTATTTTTGGTTAAATTTTAATATTTTTTATTTATTTTGATTGGCTAAACTTATATTCATATTTTGGTTGGCTAAATTAATATATTTCTCATGTAAAATTATTGTTTATAATATATTTCTCATTTCAAAGTTTAAAGCAATATCATATATATAAAAGTAGAGTTTTAGTCTCTCCTTATTGGTCCACTTGACAATGCAATTTTAACAAAAAAAACTTATATTAAAACACAAATTTAAAAATAATTAATTTTCACATTTAACTCATATAATATAAAATTGAAATCTTTATAGCTTCTCCCTATAAATTATGCATTAACTTTATTTCTCCACTAAGTTGAATTAATCAATTGTATTAAAACAAAACAATAAATTAGAATTGTAACTTTCATTTTTCTAAATATAATTTTTCATCATTTCTCTTCCTATAAATACTCATTATCTTATTCTCTTAGTCTATCACTCTTTCATTCTCTCATCTTCTTCCACTACTCTCAAATCTCTTTTTTGTTTTGTTTTTTTTTTGTTATTGTTGTTGTATGGGTTATAAAAAATCAAATCAAATATCATTGTAAAAGCTTAGTTTTAGAGTTTGTATGATATGTATATCTTATATATTTATTTTAATCTTTTAAAATGTTTATCTCCATTTTCTATTTTATATTAACATCTTATAAGTCATTATTTTCATACTTCCTTACAATATTCACCACACAATAAGATCATAAAGTTGAAATGATCCATATGTAATTATCTATTATGTCTCTGGTTATCTCACATATTCATGTATCATTTTTAATAATTTATAGAGTTTCAGTCTCTCCTTATTGGTCCACTTGGCAATGCAATTCTAACAAAAAAAAAATTTATATTAAAACAAAAATTTAAAAACAATTAATTTCACATTTAACTCACATAATATAAAACTGAAATCTTTATAGCTTCTCCCTATAAAGTAAAATACTTAGGTTCACCCCTAGGGGTGAACTTCTCCATTCACCCCCTCTTCTCTCAGCCAATCAGAATCTTCCATCTAATATTTTATTTAAAAAATAAATCAAAACTAAATTAAAAAGCAAACTAAATAAGGAAACAAATTCTGCATACTTTTAATTAAGGAAAGATAAATATTGGCTTGGTTTAGATTTTTAAAATTAGAATAAAATTATTTATCGATTTGGGTTTACAAATGAAGTGGTTAGAGTTTAGATTTTACAATTCAAACGTAATTATATGTCGGTTTGGATTTACAAATGAGCTGGTTAGGGTTTAGATTTTACAATTATAACGAAATTATATGTCGGTTTGGGTTCACAAATGAGATGGTTAGGGTTTAGATTTTACAAGAAGAACAAAATTATATGTCGGTTTGGGTTCACAAATGAGATGTTAGGGTTTAGATTTCACAATTCAAACGAACTTATATGTCGGTTTGGGTTCACAAATGAGATGGTTAGGGTTTAGATTTTAAAAGTAGAACAAAATTATATGTCGGTTTGGGTTCACAAATGAGATGTTAGGGTTTAGATTTCACAATTCAAACGAAATTATATGTCGGTTTGGGTTCACAAATGAGATGGTTAGAGTTTAGATTTTACAAGTAGAACGAAATTATATATCGGTTTGGGTTCACAAATGAGATGGTTAGGGTTTAGATTTTATATATGTCGGTTTGGGTTTATTAAAGAGCGGTTTAAGATTTTTAATTTTATAATAATATATACAGATTTTATTTTCTTATTTTATAAGGGGGTGAGTGGAGAGGTTCACCCCTAGGGGTGAACCCAAGTATTGTTCCCCTATAAATTATGCATTAACTTTATTTCTCCACTAAGTTGAATTAATCAATTGTATTAAAACAAAACAATAAATTAGAATTGTAACTCTCATTTTTCTAAATGTAATTTTTCATCATTTCTCTTCCTATAAATACTCATTATCTTATTCTCTTAGTCTATCACTCTTTCATTCTCTCATCTTCTTCCACTACTCTCAAATCTCTTTTTTGTTTTGTTTTGTTTTGTTTCGTTTTGTTTTGTTTTGTTTTGTATTTTTTTGTTATTGTTGTTGTATGAGTTATAAAAAATCAAATCAAATATCATTGTAAAAGCTTAGTTTTAGAGTTTGTATGATATGTATATCTTATATATTTATTTTAATCTTTTAAAATGTTTATCACCATTTTCTATTTTATATTAACACTTATAAGTCATTATTTTCATACTTCCTTACAATATTCACCACACAATAAGATCATAAAGTTGAAATGATCCATATGTAATTATTTATTATGTCTCTGGTTATCTCACATATTCATGTATCATTTTTAATAATTTATAAAGATCAATATAATATTTAAAGATCAATATAATTATCCATTTATCCATTTATAAAGACTATTTTGTTTTGTGATCCAATTGATAAATCTGCAGAGATCAATATAATATATATATATATATATATTTTTTTTATGATTTGAGGTTTTTGAAAACAAAAAAAACATAATTAAACAATTAGTTTTTTGTGTCTTTAATCAAAATAAAAAATGATCCAAAAAACAAATCATATTCAACTAGAACTTAAATATAAAAATAAAATATAATTTTAAAAATATAATTTCACTAAATTCTCTAAAGATGAAACCATTAGTATGAAATCTAGCACGATAAAATTAAATTGATGAATAAAAACCAAAAAAAATATAAGTTATCCTTAGGATTTTTAAAATTATTGAGATTGAAGAATTCATATAACTTCATAAGAAAACTAATTTAGTTGGTCACTTAAAAAGTAATATTTTTATTTTGAATTATTATGTGTAAGTGTTGAGTTTATATCAACAAACAACCAAATCATGTGAATTTTGATTCAGCCACTTGGTATTACTTTTATTTTATGTTATAAAAAAATTAAAATATTTATTTATAATTAAAGACATGTAACTCCATTTAACTCAAATGTAACTCCTATCCAATAATTGTACATTAATTCATTCCTCCTACTAACTTATTATCTTTCAAGAGAAATTATTTTTGGTTAAATTTTAATATTTTTTAATTATTTTGGTTGGCTAAACTTATATTCATATTTTGGTTGGCTAAATTAATATATTTCTCACGTAAAATTATTGTTTATAATATATTTCTCATTTCAAAGTTTAAAGTAATATATCATATATATAAAAGTAAGGTTTTGGTCTCTCCTTATTGGTTGATTTTTATTTAATGTTTTCTATTTTTTTTTTTTTTTGCTTTCTAATTTCTTTAAACAATATTTAAGACCCAATAAACCCAAAACATTTAACTCACACATTAAAATAAAATTATAACTGAAAATAAAATAAATTATGCATTAATCACTTTAAAGGCATAAGGGGTCAAAAATAACTTCTATCCAATAATTCCACACATTCCTCCCACAAATAATATATATATATATATATGTTCAATATTATATTTAAATATCAAAGAATTTTTTAGTTAGCTAAACTTATAGTCATATATATACAATATATATACATAAGAATCTATATTACTTATTAACACCATAATTCGACCCATTATTTGCTTAACTCAAAATTGGTTCCAAAGCCAACTAAAGAAAAACATAAACGATCTTATTGATATTAGACCAAAACATGGACATAGAAACATAATCACTTACACGAAAAATAATTACTTTTAAAAAATAACTTATTATTGCAACATCAACGTATGAAGGGTTTACATAAGCAGTTAATCAGAAATCTAAAATACAATAAATGTATTGGGAACAATATCAGTCAATGATAAGATTGGATCTTCAAAAGCAAGAAACAACATCCTCATAATTCATAAAAAATAAACGCAACAATTGTACACATCTAAACGAAATGATATAAACATATAGTGTATTAATACAAGTGACTGCGAAGCCCATATATGCCTAATTAAAACGAAATAATACAAAAGAGAAAAAGAAATAGACCAAAAAAACAAGAAAGTGCCAACTACACCACAATCCACACGTTGCGTGGGGAAGCACCTAGTATACAATAATGGTACGCCTACCAGGCTACCCACCACCTATCAGCAGCAAAAATAAATGCAATTTCACTTTCTTTCTTTTGACACTGATATTTTCTGAAATCCAATTAACACGAAAGTTCTAAAGTTTTTTTTTTTTATATAAACCCAAAAAAAGCTGAATTAACAGTTACCGTTTAGTTAATCACAGCTAATCTTTATATTTTACAGCAAAAAAATTCCTTAAGGTTCATTACTTAACACACTGTATATACATATATTTTTAAACATACTATATTTAATTATTTATAAACAAAAAAACACTGTATTACTATTACGTAAACAATACATACTATATATATATATTACTTTGGTTCTAGTCATAACAATAACAATATTTTACAACAAAAAAAAGTAACAATATTTTACCCCAGTTTATTCCAACCCAACCTATTGTACTAAACTACGAAGGATGAAAAACTGGTAGGTAATATATAAATAATATTTAAAATTAACTGGTAATATCGCAGAGAAAGGCTGTTTCTTTAACTAAGTATACTAATCTTGAAGAAAAAAACCTAACATAGTACGTATAGTTATACGTATATACACCAAACGAACAATTTACGAAGTTCGAAGAAGTATGTTGCCTCTCTCGTTACTCTACTTGTTGTGCAAAGGATTCGGACCCGTGGGGATAGATCGCTTCTCTTCTTGATCTTTCTCGTCGCCGCCATCAATCTTTCTCCGAACTTTAGACGATCTTCGTCTGAACTTATTAAAATTTGACATCCCCGTGATCACAACAAACTCGTGATGATTCTTGTAATATTGTTGTGATCGAGCAACGCTCAAAAAACTATCCTTTCTTCCTGTACCGCTAAATCTTCCAGCTTGAATCGAACTTGAACGCGAGAAAATAATTAAAACTAATATTGTAAAGATTACAATGATTACAACATCTCGTTTCATTGCATATCGTGAAGACAATATTAACATATATATTACAATAATAATTAACCAAAAAAAGGAACAAAATAGGAAAATAAATGATTGAACCTCTCACACCCTCTCAAATATCGATTACTCTCTTCTTCGTCTCTGTGTATAGATATCTCTCTCTCTCTTTTAGCTTCTATTGTTAAGAGTTAAGAGAATTAAGTAAAGTAGGAGAATCAAAGGGAAATAAGGGGAGAAGAAATAGACTGGTCAGCAGCATTCATTACGTTAATTCTGGCAGTGATATGACTACACAATTATCATTATTGAAATTTTCGTACTATACTAATAAATATCTGTGTATCAATAAGATGATACACATTATTAAAGGTTGTTTAAACGCATTTGTTTCTAAGCGTTATAGTATCAATTATATGACCTGTTCGATAAAAATTGTCATTGCAATACTCGTTTTAAATAAGAGATATTCCAACATACTTTACCAGTGTTCACTGTGTTAAAGTTTAAACTAGTCGAAGGTAAAGATTACTATTGCAACCAATTTTTTTTTGTAAATGTGTATATAACTCATATATGTTATTAGCTTTAAAAAAGAACCAAAATGCCTAAAATAGCAAAAACGAAAAATATGAAAGCACTGGGGCATATATAGACATCCTTCTTTTGAAATAGCATTTAGTACTCTCACCAAACCGCAATTATCGTCATGTCCTTTTCTTTCCATTGAATGTCACAGAACCTGCAACAAAATGTCTTAATCTAGAAACATACTGTGTGTGAAAATAACAATGATTTTGAATGATAAAACATTACAAATCGAAACCATTATAGAAAATAAAGGAATCGATTACTCCGATTTAACAGGGTGAAACATATGTTAAGTAATATTTAATGTAACAATTAACATTTGTTTTGAAACGAAAATTTGCGAATCAGGATCTAATTGAACACTATTGTCTATTGAGTGTATATATATAGATGATTAACATGAACACAAATCAAAAAATTTCAAATGGAAAAATAAAACTATTCAAACGAGTACATGTGATTTGATTATACCGATCTATAAAACACATAGAAATCAACTAACTCAAAACGTTAATAAACAAACAGCAAATAACATAAATCGTACATAATAAATTCCCTCCAAAGTGCAAAAAAAAAAAAAAACAAATTATATAGCCGTGACCAATCCAAGAAGAACAAGTCCGTATATAACGAATCTTCCGAACACAAAGTTAATCCTGACATCGTCACTTCCACTAACAATCTGAACTGGGAACAAGCAACTTCCCACGGATGCATTAACCTTAGAGATCATAGCAGCTCCTTTGAAATCACAAGCCCTAACGTCTTGGTCCTGTATCTGGTAATACATGTTAAAAGCGTATGATATGTTTTGAATTTTGGTTAGCTTGCTACACGTTGACCCGGCCTCCATCGCGGTGCAGTCCCCGTGGTAACACGCGTAGTCTAGGTCTGGACCAATCTCGTCCAGATTGGCCGTGTCCTTGTTCACTACGCACCATTGTTTTTCCAAGTATTGCACACCCTTAGCTGCAACAGGCACAATTTGGCGTCCTTGTCCAGTGAAATCTAGCATGAACTTCGGTGTCCCATCGTATCTGGTTGAAAAAATATAAACGTTACTAATGTTTCTGTTGTTTTATCATTCCATTAACAACATTATATTTTTAAAAGCATATACATAACAAAACTATATTCAAAAATGTGAAATATATGACTAAAATTGTGAATTATAAGATAAGACTGCTCAAACTCTAAGTAAATTAGGAAAAAAAAAAAGTGACTTGTTGTCCAAGAAATATAGTTTAAGATATGAAGAGAAAAGTACTTCACCTAAAGATTCCCCAATGTCTCTCAAAGGGTCCAGGAAGAATACTCTTCATGTCTTCGTCGAGGAAACCGAAGAGATAAACCTCTAACCTCTCAGGTCTCGTTGGAGTCCCACCGTCCTTGGCAAGTCTTTTCATAAGCCCTGCATAGAATTTCTCTGCTAGCTTCGGCGTCGCATATTTATGACCCTCTGTTGGCCATCCAACCTATAGAGAAAACATAACCATATTTAATAAACAATTTAACATGCTTGCATATATATCTAACAACCATTAATCTGTTTTTAAATAACGTTACTTACCTCCCCAACGATGATCTTCATATCATGAATCCCAGCTTTCTTCAACGCGTACACGAGCGTGTCGTAATTGGCGTCGAATACGTTATCGTAATTCTTTCCTTTGTCATTAATCGTCTGACCATCACCGTCAAGAAAAGCGAATTCAACAGGAAAATGCTCGTTTAGGTAAAGACTAAGGAAAGGGTAAATGTTGACGGTGAAAGGTAAGTCGTTGTCATGGAAGTAAGTGACGATGTCGACCATAGTTTGCTTCACATCCTTGCGGAAGTCTCCTTCTGAAGGCTTGTCGTTGGCTGATTGGTAAACTTCTGCGTTTTGTGGGATCGTGGCTTTGATTTTATCGGTATGTCCAGCTTCTTTTAATGCCTTGTGGATGTTCTTTAACGCAGGAAATGTTGTCTTCAAGAATGATCCGTTGTATGCAGACAAAAACGGCTCGTTCCCAACAGCT
Organism: Camelina sativa; assembly: GCF_030686135.1. NCBI lineage: Eukaryota > Viridiplantae > Streptophyta > Magnoliopsida > Brassicales > Brassicaceae > Camelina > Camelina sativa. The sequence goes on from NC_141881.1 coordinate 30,552,601, forward strand.
ACATACCTATACATAAGTGTTGATCAACCCAAATCGATTTATGTAGTCGATCGGACAGAACAATCGAATATGATAAGGAAAAGAGGAAAACAAAAAGTTTTGAGGGTTACTTGATGTCGACGCCACCCTTGCGCATATAATGAGTAACGTTTTCTTTAACCCAATCTTTAGCATTACCGTAATCGTCGGCGAGAGATTCAAGAAGGTTATTAGGGATTCCGACCATAACCTCCATGTTCGTACCGGCCAAAGCATTCATAGTCCATGAATCAGCGTCAAAAAGCTTCACTTTACTGATCTTATTGTCTTTTAGCATCTGAACAACAATGTTGGGATTCAACGGATGGGATGCGATATTGCCCCAATTCACACCGAAGCCTCCGACCAAACTAGCCAGGGTCAAAACGGTCATTGTAACCGTCCCAACGTTAACGAGCATCGCTGCTCTTCCGGCCATATTGAGAAGGCGACGATAAATGATAATTTGGGGTTTGTTTGATCTAGAAAGATGTGTTTTTTTTTATATTCTTTATTGATTGATGTTTTTTTCTTTCTTCTTCCAGTCGGTAAATTTCTTCTTCGTGTCTTTGGGTTGGATGGTCGTTGTAATATGAATGTTTTAAGGTTGTTAGTGAGACAGATGAAGCTTAAAATAAATTTCTATTTATAGAAAGAATCATAAGTTATAAAGGTGTGTGTATGTATTTTCGGAATCTGTTAGTGTTTTTTTTTTTTTTTTTGGTTAAGAGAGTATATCGCTGTTAAAAAATTGGTCCAATTGCTTTTTACAGAAATTAAAACAATGAAATAGCAGTTTATTACTATTGAGTGAATTTAGTTTTTTAAACTATTAAAATCCACAATTTATCTCCATGCAGAAAGATAAATTGTTTTCACATATATAACCCTTTTAATCAAAGAATGAATGAAATAATAATACAGAACTATTAGGGCATCCTTAATGGGAGAACTTTTTTTTGTGTTCTTAGATTAAATATATAGTGAAAATAATCTAAGATCAGTTGTTAAGATCATAGGTAAAAAAAATGGGGAACTAATTATGGTGTTCTTAGAATAAAAATATTCTTAAACATTTTACAAAAAAACACAAAGTCAAACACAAAGTCTCACAAGTCTACACCAGCATAAAAGTGTTGGATTCTTAGACTACTTGATCCAATTTAAAGTTAACCCAGAAATTCAAATCCATTCATAATACATAAACATCTCTGAAGATGGTAAAGAAACGGCAACAGAGAGCAGCTTTAAGCAAGAAAAGAATCTCAATTCAGGTTCGATTCGGGTTCCTTGGAGTATCTCATCAAATTGATCCAACGAAGAATGGATGGAGATACAGAAAAGGCTCTGCTAATGTCAATCTCTAGTGCTAGATGTTCTTTACCATGCTCTTTACAACAACAAGAACAATTGCTTGTATTTTTGAGATGGAGGGCTCTTTAAACATCTCTAGCCTGTCTCACCACCGTCCCAGGAGCCACTTTCACCACAACACTATCTCCTTTCTCATCAGTTAAACACAACCAAATTATGCAGCTAGTATAACATAACTTAAACTACTTAGTCTCCACATTCATAAGCATTCAAAGACAAAACCGAATCTTTACAAGAAAACTCACAACAAGGCAAAGATTCTTGTGAATTACAGAGCCACATATGAACACAAGAGCCAATGTTTCCTCATCAGTTAAAGAAACCTAAACTATGCAGCTATAGTAGTAATTTAAGACCACCATTAAAACCAGACAAACAAAAACAAACGTAGAGGCCTAAACATGATCAAGGGTCTGAGTCTTACTTGTTGATAAATGTGTGAGCATTAGACCATAAAAAGAGGCCACCAAGAGCGAGTATGGAAATGTGACACAAAAGACTCAACAAATGATACTCAACAAGCTCGAACAGAACCCAAATAGCAGTTGCAACACCAAGAACAGCAGCTGACAGCTTTTTATCCCTCCACAAGAACACATCAGCAGCTGCAAAGAAGAAGATTCATTGAGACATAAGACCAACGACATAAGAGAGAGAAGCATACAATCAGAAGTCAAAAACATAATAAAGCCAATTCATTGGTTTCACAACAAAGTTCAAGTCTTAATTTTGGATGTCCAAATCATTCAGGGGAAACAAATCTTACAATGACAACCAAATCTTATACGAGTAATTCAAACCCTTGACATTGCAGATCAAGCATCAATAAATGAAAAAAGATGAGATATAGATTTTAAAAAAAGGCTTACGCTTTCCACCACCAAGAACCTTATGAACAGGCTTCTCTCTACCAAACATACGATAGATCTTAGCCTTGACAGCCGAAGGCGAATCCGGTTTCTCGTATTCGGATTCAGACGATGAAGACGAATCGTGATGGTGAATCTTCTCAGAGATCTTCTCCATCAGAGAAGGTTCCTCCGCCGGTACAGATTTCTCAATTTCTTCCGCCATTGATTTTTCAAAAATTCTCAACAAAGAAAATCCAGAAACGTGTGATGGAAGAGCTTGTAATAATAAATCCTCTTTGTAATAAAAAGCTATGTTTGAGAGAGTTTGCGAGCTGTGACCGGAGATTACCTTCTCTTTATGACCGAAGATTTGCCCGACTTCGAGAAGGAAGAGCTTGGTGTTTCAATTGTCGGAAATGCTTACCTTCGGCGGCGAATATGGCGAGAACGAAGCTTTGGCCGTTTTGGAGAGACATAAATTTTTTTCGACCAATCAGAAGGCAGGAAAAAAATAAGAACAAGCTCTGGATCAGTTCTAGATGAAGACCATTTTTTTTTTATCTAAGCCACTGTTCCGTTTTTTAATAATATTATTGGGCTAGAACACATCAAGTATGGCCTTAGTACAAACAAGTTCATGGACCGAACTCACCGAAGTCTAAAAAGGCTTTCAGTTTCAGAAACTTCTTTTTTTGTCTGAAGGACAATAATGGGACCCACAAGTAGCATGATATCCACGTGGCAGAATCTCTACAGAAGTAATGCCACAAGTCTCTCTCTCTCTTCTCTCTTCTCGCTTCTTCTTCCCTTCACCAACAATCAAATCCTTCTTTTTTACATTGCTTTTAACAAATTCAATCCTCAAAAAAAATCCCTAAATTTTTATAATTTCTAGGGTTTGTGATTCGTTCAAAGTCTAATGGTGAAGAAGCGAAAATCAGAGGAAGCCACACGGCTCGATGAGGTTGATCGAACAATGTATGGAGCGTTTCGAGGCGCTGCTAATTCGCTCTCTCAGCTCTATACCCATGCTATGAACCACCAACGCGTCTCTTTCCTCGCTGGTGAACGTCGCGGCATGGTTTGTGACTTTTCTCTCTATCTCTTAATCTTGTTCTATATATCAAAGTCTCGATTTTGGTTTCTGGGTTGGATAAAAAGCTCAATACTTTTTCTTGTTTGATGTTGGTTTACTATCTTGACTCGCAAATTGAAGGCTTGTCTTTTGTTTTGGTTGCTGTTTAAATCTCAAGATTAGAGTTATTGGTGATGGTATTACTGAATTCGTGACTATCCAATTTTTGATTCCTCTGTTGTTGTTTTGGTCTTGTTTGCTCTGCCTGCTATACTCTCTTTATTGAATCATTGGAGATATACAGACACTCTGAATTGGTTTCTCATCGATATATAAATCTGATAAGTGGTCTTTACTGATCAACAAAGTTATGGCCTTTTGATCTTGAAGTGCCTGCTTTTGTTTTTTTTACTCAGACTGAATAGATTGATGAACTAGGGTCCCCCTTATGGTGGCAGGCGTAACGTTCTTTGCGTCATTCAATAGCGTTTCATGATATCGTAATATGAAATTTTTGTTTTTTATTGGTCTGATGGAATTAGAATTGTTTGTTTAACAGGAGAAACTTTACCAATGGATTGTGAGACAAGAAGAACAAGGAATTAGAGTATCCACAGTTGATATTACTACCTACTTGCAGGTTCTTTCCTTTGAAACTGTATCTGGTTTGTTTGTCACTATACCTTGTACTCAAGCTTCAAGCTTGTGCTTACGTAATTGGTATTTAGATTGATTATTACCTCTTCCCTTTGTTTGAGTAGCTTCCCAAAGATCTTGAATTTGATCTGAATAGTTATTTGTGTTTACTCTTTTCAAAACCTTTATGCAGAATGAGCTTGAATATGAACCTGAGGAGACTTCAATACCACCAATCCCCGTGCAAGAGTTCCACCACTACCAACAATTTGCACCACCAAACGTAAATACTTCAGTAGCTCATGTTCCTTCAAGTCACATAGCACAACATTATGATTGTAACCAAGACAAAGTCTTGATTCCACCAAATGGTCTCTCAAGTCCTGTTCGAAGAACCCTTCAGGAATTCAACTTGTGTGAGGCTAAATCTGGTAACCAGAATCCAAACTCTACAGGTGAGGAGTTATCTTACTGAAAATCTTGTTTCATTTGGCAAAACTGAAAAACAAAATCATCCCATTGTAAAGTCTCAAATTGTTCTGTGGTTAAAGTATTGTTCTCATCATGTAATACACAAAACACTTTTTACTAATATTTGAAAGAAATTGGATGAATTTTGAATAGACCCCTAAGATTGAAAAATCTCTGACAATGATTTTGTCGATAAGCGATATGATCAATTCATGTCTTGTCTAAAAGCCCTCAAGACTTCAATGTAGACTTGTTAACAGTGATGAAAGAGAGACAAAGACTAATGATCAAATTGAAGCCAAAACCTTCCATGTGCTCTCATGGTCCCTCTTTCAATTCAACTTGTCTGCGCAAAACATTGCCCTGATGTTGATCTTCAACGAGCTACGTGTTTTTATGTAAATCCTCAGAAGAAACTTGTCATTTGAAAAATCTATGGACAGATAAAAACAGAATTTACAGAATCATACTTGCGTCTTCTTTTGGTCATGGTGCTATCTGTACTAAGTACTAACTAAGACATTCATCATGGTGGTTGTCTGGTGATTGTCACTGGTTCTTGGTACATGATGAAAGTTTTGGCTGATTTTTCCAAATTTAATTTCTTTTTGTTCCACTCTGTTTTCAAAGGTTAAAGTCTAATCAACTAAGGTTGCTAGCTAATCATATAAACTGGCTATTATAAAATTAAAAAGTGTTGGAAACAACTTGTCACAAAGTAATTAGGTCCACACATCATAATTTCAGGTTATATACATATATATCATGGGGTTGAAATAAAATCGGGTCATAATACAAAAAAGTTCAAACTTTAAGTCAATAAATCTCATAGATCAAATCGGATCACACAACTATTTACTACTAGAATTGTCAATTTTCATCAAATATGACTTTTTGTGTTAGAATTTTGGACAATTTGGATGCATACTGTTTTTTATCATTTTTTATTTTATTAAGTGTTTTTTTAAAAAAATTATAGGATTTCAATAAATGCCGCATAGACTTTGGATGTAGCAAAAACAACTGAATTAGAAAACTCTGTATCATAGTTCATTCACGTGTTATATAGTACGTAATATCAATAAATAAAAATAAAAATAAAATTATTAGTTTTGGATGATTGATTATAAATAAATGGAAAAAGAAAGTAGACCAACTCTTGTCGGAATTTATAGGTGAGGAAATTGAGTTTATAGTAATGAATGGCTAATTGGGAAACACATGACACAACAAAATTTTACGTCCTTTTTGCCATATTTAAGCACTCTATAACCATGTCCCCGACCCCTACCCAAATCTACATCCCTTATGGGATCCACTTTTATACGTTTTTTCTTTTTAATCCTAATTCCACGTTGTCAACGAGATTCAAATCCTGTAAAAACTGAGATCATCATATCGTTCGTCGCTAACAATAGTTCATCAACTTCCAAAAGGCCAAAACCTATAATGATACAAATGGTTTCAAACTTTTATATTATATATGAACTCTTACGATTCTCGACATGGATTTATATAGTAGTATTAGTAATATCTCTCTTCGTCCACAATTAAATACATGAAGTATTTATATGTATGTAGACAGTTCTGAATGTAAACTTCAGGTTATTAATATAAAATATGAATACACTTATAACTGACTTGCGTATTAATCATTTGTTTTTAATTGTTCTGATAAATCATATTCCTTTTAAAGGACCACACAACTCCATCTCCATAATCAAAGGACCACTCGATCTCCAATATCGTCTCCTCGAATTTTATCTTACACCATATGACATAGTCCACATGCAATATATATAATGAAATATGCTTATATTATTTGGATGGTTTTACTAGATAGCTAGAGACTATAAGCGTTTTGAAAAAGAGAAAAAATTTATGAAGCATAAATTTCAGAGGTGATAAGTCATTTCATCAGAGGTGATAAGTCAATTGGTCTTCGTTCGTGATTTCACCTTTAATTTTGATTACCAACAAATTTCAGCAGACCAATTTCATTGCTAAACCGGGGTAAGGTATGTGTTCCGGACTTAGTTTTCTACATTCAACGTCTTACATAAACAAATTATATGTGTACAAATGTGAAATAAAAAGCAGTTAATTTGTAACCGGAATTCTGTTTCTCATTCAAAAGAAGTGATTGCAAAAATTATCATCATTTAATTATTTTGTTTGCAAACAAGAAGAATCAATTATGTGGGGATAGATATGCATGTTAATGTGGGAAGACAGAGAAATATCGACGTCAAAATCCGTAGACCCATATGTCTCAATAACTTCCAAAACGTTATTCAATTCTGATATAAAAATGGGACCATAAGTTCATCATAGAATCATTCATCTCCTATATATAAACACAAAAAGGTTCAACGAGAAAGATAGATATATAACCACAGAAAAAAGAAGAAGAAGAAAAAGTCTCTCTTCCAAAAATGGCAATTAGGGTTTCCAACAAGTCTCTCCTCGTGGCCCTTCTTCTCATACTCTTCATTTCTTCTCCTACTCAAGGTAAATTTAAAGCTAATATGTGTTACACACAAGCACAAACATCACGGGTTTATATATAGTTATATAAAATTCTATACACGCACATAAACTTGAACGAAACTTTTATTTTCTTGATTAATATCAAATAATTATAGTGTTTGATATAAAAAATTTTGGGTTCTTTTAGCACGAAGCTTACGAGAAATTGTGAGGAAGAGAACGGTATTGGTTGTGGAGAAGGGTCAAGAGAGTCAGAAACTAAGGCACGAAGGTGGAGGAAGTGATATTGATGGATTAGTGGATATGGATTATAATTCTGCGAACAAGAAAAGACCGATACACAATCGCTGATAAATAAAAAGATGAGCTTATGGAATTCTTGTGAGATATCCTGAGATCCAAAGATATCCCGAGATTCTATATCTTTTTAAGGAGTGAGAGATTGTATTTTATGAAAAAAAAAAAAAAGAAAAAAAAAGTGAGAAATGCATGTAAACTATTATTATTTATATGAACATATATAAATATATAGACGAGTTTGTACGCGTATGCATGTGTATGTGTACAGCCTTTATCTCGTGAGAACATTTTTACATAATAATCATAGTTTGTGTGTGTGTGTGTTATGTATGGATTGCATCATGGATTGTTGTTTGTGAAATAAAGGTTAATAATTATATGTAGGTGTATGATCAACGGTTATCTTTTCACCAAGTGTTATATTTTCTTCATCAAGACAAAAATAATTGTTACTCACAAGTCACAAGTAACCGTCCGTATACTACTTCAAATTATTGAACGTAATTAAAGATTATCTTGTTTCAGATGAATTGATAGTGAAGAAGGCCCAAACATTTTTGATATTGTCTAGTTGGGCCGACAACGGTAATATCAAATAAAGATTCTAGAAGACTAATAGGAAAAAAGGAAAACATAAAAAACTATAGCCGCTCCGCTCCGCTCCACTACTTCATCTTCATTATTTTTTTTTTTTCTAATTTTGTTGTCCTCCTTTAGTACGGCTGGTGGTGTGGTGTGTTAATTTTCGGGTCTATGATCTTTGTAATTCAACCGATCATGGCTATTTAGTTCTTCCTACCGGTGAAATCTTTTCTAGGGTTTGTTGATTTTGTTTCAATTGGATCTCTAGTTGTTGTAGTTCTCCCTCTTATTTTTCTTCTTCACGAGTCTCTGCTTTTTGTAATTTGTTTTGTTCTTCTTGCAGGTCTTTTTGAAGCGAATCATATGATCCGATCATCGCTCGTTGTGAAATCGTCTCTAGGGTTTGGGTCGCTCTCAATTCCATCGGTAGGGTTTGGGTCGCTCTGTTTTTTTGTAATTTCACGAGTCTCTGATTTATTTATTTGATGTTGTTTGTGTCGTCTTTGCAGGTCTTTTGGAAGCGAATCAGTCTATGATGATAAGACGCTCATCGCTCCCCCGCTTCTGAATTTTCATACTCCTACGGTTTGGTTTATTAAATCTTATTTTTAGTCTTGCTGTTGTAGATTGATATTGGTTGATAATGCTATGATCGATTTATAATTTTCTCAGGCACTTTGTTCTCGCTTCTTAGTTTTCAAACTTTGGGGTTTCTAAATTGTATCGAATTAACTTGTCGTCTTTGTTTTGTTGATTTAGATTTTGTGGAGGAGGAGGATTCGCTACGGTCATCGGTGATGGCTTTGATCGGTCTGATGATGCAGGTCTAATTCTTTAGATCTTTTTCCCTTTTCCCCTCTTTAACTCTTAATATTCTGGATATAATCTATATGTCTGATGATGATGCAGGTCGTCGTTGAGGTAGTGTGGGATTGCTCTGTTAAAATCTTATGTATCTTGTGTTACATCTTCTAGGTATGATTTGTTCTCATGTGTTTTTTTTTTTGTCCTTCTTTATCTTATTTGCTCTTATACTTCTCCTGTGTTTAACTAGTTTGTGTATTCAATGTCTTTTGTTTTCTCAAGTCTCTTTAGGTGATATGCTTACTTACTTCTGAGAGCTCCTCTGTTGCACTAGGCTGGACGTACATGTGAGGTATTTACAACTCTCTTTCCCTTTGGACTGTGCCATCAGAGAGTTTTCAACATCATCGGTTGCTTTTTTGATATAAATATGTTCGTGCGATTTACCTCTTATCTCTTGTTGTTTCAGGTTTTGGATGTGTGCTTTTACTGATCAGTTATGGCTTTGATGGACACGCTTCACGTTGTCATTGGTTTTTGTTCATCCTCTTAACGCATCTTCTTTTATAGTTTTCTTCCTTACGTTTCTTTCTTCGTCTTGCAGGTTTTTTTGGAAGGGAATTATGATCTGATCATCACATATTTTTCTCCATTATACACCTTCAGGCCTTCGCACGGGTTCCTTGCTCTAATCGTATCTCTATTTCCATATTAATTTTCACTTTGGTTCGATGGTTTTTTCTAAAAACATGTTATTGACTTGTGGTTTCTGTTTTGTTGGTTTAGGTTTGTAAAGGATCGGTGATGGCTTTGACTGATAGTTGTCACTCTAGTTCATGTTATTCTTTTCAGGTTTGTTTTCTAACTTGCATCGGTTGCTTTTTCCCCTTGAATATGTTCATGCGATTTTACTTGTCGTTCTGTAATTTCAGGTTTTTAATTATGCTTTTTAACGATGAGAGTCATGGCTTTGATGGACACGCCTCTTCTCTGCTCGCAGTCTTCAGGGGTCCTTCTTCTTCCTCTTAATACATTTTTATTCTCATTTTTTTTTGTTCTTTCTTACGTTCCTTTCTTCTTCGTTTTGCAGGTGTTTTGTAATCAGATTCAATCATTGCATAATCTTCTCGAGGCAACATTTCAGGCTTTCTCAGGGGTTCCTTACTTCAAACGCATCTCTATTTGCTTCCCTTCTTCTCTGTGCTAATGTCTTCAAGGGTTTTGTTCTTCCTCTTAACTCTTCTTTGACTCTCTGTTTTCTATTATGTTCCTTACGTTCCTTTCTTATCTGTCTTGCAGGTGTTTTGGAAGCGAATTATGATATGATCGGATCAGTGCATATTCTTCTCTCACGGTTTCCTTTCTCTAAACACACATCTATTTGCTTCTAATAACATATTGCTTGCTTGTCGATCGGTTTTTGTTTTGTTTTTCACATTTGTGGAGGAGGATCCTACCATCGTCACTCTAATTCAGTTTATTCTTCTAGAGTTTTGTTTATGAATTGAATCATTGAAGGCTTTTTATTATGTTTATGCGATTTTTTACCTTTTGCTCTGTTATTTCAGGTTGTGGAGGATCGGTCGGTGATGCTTTTGATGGATCCTTTTTGTTTACTGTGCCCTACATCTTCAGGTAGTGTTCCGTTCTTCCTTTTAACCCACTTTTTTTTTCTTCTCTATATAAGTGTAAATACATCTCTGTCTCTTTGATGCAGATCGTCGAGGCACCCAGATTACTGTGTGGGAACATCAGAAGAGAAACATTGTGGGAGTGCGTATAATTTCTGAGTTCAACTTTCAGGTTACCTCGCATCTATACACTTCTTTTCCTATCCGTTTTTGTTTACTATTGTTGATCCTATGTGTCTTGTGTTTCTCAGATGTTCAAACATTCATATGAGAGATGATCACAAATTCTTCACAAATTCTAATTCTTTGGATTTATTTCCCCTTTCCCCTCTTTAATTCTTAATTTTTTGGATATAAACTAAAAATATCTTCTATATGTCTGATGATAATGCAGGTCCTCGTTGAGGTAGTGTGGGATTGCTCTATTAAAATTTTATGATTCTGATGTCCTCGTTGAGGTATGATTTGTTTTCCTGTGTTTTTTTTTGTTCGTTATGTTATTTGCTCTTATACTTTTCCTGTGTTTAACTAGTTTGTGTATTCAATGTCTTTTATTTTCTCAAGTCTCTTTAGGTGATATGCTTAATTCTGAGAGCTCCTCTCTTGCACTAAGCTGGACGTACATGTGATTTTATTCAGGTATTTCCTCTTCTCTTTTCCCTTTGGTATATGCCAACTATCTAATTATTTTCATTAACTGGATTTTAATTTTGGCTTCCTCAGTTTTGGACTGTGCCGTCAGCGAGTTTTCAACATCATCTCTTGTTATTGCAGGTTTTGGATCAGTTATAGCTTTGATGGACACGCTTTACTTCTTCTCTGTGCAACGTCTTCATTGGTATTGTTGCAACGTCTTCATTGGTTTTGTTCATCCTCTTAACACATCTTTCACTTCTTCTTCTTTTATAGTTTTGTTCCTTACGTTTCTTTCTTCGTCTTGCAGGTTTTTTGCAGGTTATCTGATCATCCCGTGTATTTCTCCATAATACATCTTCAGGCCTTCGCACGGGTTCCTTGCGCTAATCGTGTCTCTATTTCCTTATGAATTTTCACTTTGTTTCGGTGTTTTTTCTAATTACTTGTGTTTTTTTGTTTTGTTGGTTTAGGTTTGTGAAGGATCCTACGAATAACCTGTGTTGCCTTGACTGATCGTTGTCACTCGAATTCATGTTATATGATTCATCGGTGATTGTGGAGGGGTATAGTATACTAAGAAGATCTATCGGTCATAGGTTTGATTGATCCATGTCATTCGTTTTCTCTGTCTGGATTTTTTGTTTGTATAATTGATATCTTTCCCTCTCTCTTTGATGCAGATCGTGGAGGCAATGGGATTTGCTCTGTTGAATCTTGCTTCTCTACCCTCTTTTGGTTTCTTCTGATTTCTCAAGAGGTTAGTTTCCCTTTCTGCTATTGGTTAATTTATTTAATTTAGGCTATTTTTGGTTAGGTATGTGTGTCTTTTATTGGTTGTTTCCAGATTTTCTGCATCAATCACTTCTCTGCTGATGTCTGTCTACACATATTCATATGAAAGGTAAGTCATCTTCCAAACGAGTTTTAATCATGTACTTTTTCCTTTGTAAGTAGTTTTTGAATTGAATGTTATTATGTCTTTAAGATCTGTTAAGTCTGAGCTCTCTGATGTAGTTTTTGTAACTGTGGTTTACTCGGGTTGTTTTTTCCTCTTTTCCTTGGGTATCTTTTTAACGATCAGTTTGTTTCCATTGACTTTGTTATTGGATGTTTCAGGTTATCAATAATGTCTTCTGATCTCCCTGGTGATATTTTGTTATAGCAAGGAGGTTCTACAAGAGAAAAACGGCAGGTTACTAACTGGTTCTTTCCCTTTTTTTCTCTGTTGGTCTTATCTCTCATGCTACATTTCTGTTGGTCTTATTCACGAGTCTCTGCTTTTTGTAATTTGTTTTGTTCGTCTTGCAGGTTTTTTTTGAAGCGATTCCTATGAGGCTATGATGAACCGATCATCGCTCGTTCCTGCCTGTGAAATCGTCTCTAGGGTTTTGGGTCTCTCTCAATTCCATCGCCCTTTTGTACCTCTCGCTCTGTTATTCTTCTTATTCACGAGTCTCTGATTTATTTATTTGATGTTGTTTTTGTTTGTCTTTGCAGGACTTTTGGAAGCGAATCAATCTATGATGATACGACGCTCATCGCTCCCCCGCTTCTGAATTTTCACAGTACTCCTGAGTCCTACGGTTAGGTTTATTAAACCTTATTTTTAGTTTTGCTGTTCTGGTGGATAATGCTATGATCGATCTATATATATTTGCTCAGGCACTTTGTTCTCACTTCTTATTTTTCAAACATTGGGTTTTCTAAATTGCAATCGTATTAACTTGTTGTTTGTTTTGTTTTGTTGATTTAGGTTTTGTGGAGGAGGATGCGCTATGGCTGATCTGTGATGGCTTTGATTGATCCTTGTCAAGCGGGTCTGATGATGCAGGTCTAATTCTTTGGATCTTTTTCCCTTTTCCCTTCCTCTTTAACTCTTAATATTCTGGATATAATCTATATGTCTGATGATAATGCAGGTCGTCGTTGAGGTAGTGTGGGATTGCTCTGTTAAAATCTTATGATTCTGATATCTTGTGTTACATCTTCGAGGTATGATTTGTTCTCCTCTGTTTTTTTTTTGTCCTTCTTTATCTTATTTGCTCTTATACTTCTCCTGTGTTTAACTAGTTTGTGTATTCAATGTCTTTTGTTTTCTCAAGTCTCTTTAGGTGATATGCGTAATTCTGAGAGCTCCTCTGTTGCACTAAGCTGGACGTACATGTGATTTTAGTCAGGTATTTCCTCTTCTCTTTTCCCTTTGGTATATGCCAGCTATCTAATTTTTTTGATTAACTGGATTTTTAATTTTGGCTTCCTCAGTTTTGGACTGTGCCATCAGCGAGTTTTCAACATCATCTCTTGTTATTGCAGGTTTTGGATCAGTTATGGCTTTGATGGACACGCTTTACTTCTTCTCTGTGCAACGTCTTCATTGGTTTTGTTGCAACGTCTTCAATGATTTTGTTCATCCTCTTAACACATCTTTCACTTCTTCTTCTTTTATATTTTTGTTCCTTACGTTTCTTTCTTCGTCTTGCAGGTTTTTTGGAAGGGAATTATGATCTGATCATCACGTATTTTTCGGTTTAGGTTTGTGAAGGATCCTACGATTGATCGGTGATGGCTTTGACTGATAGTTGTCACTCTAGTTCATGTTATTCTTCTAAGGTTTGTTTTCTAACTTGCATCGGTTGCTTTTTCCTTGTGAATATGTTCCTGCGATTTACTTGTTCTGTAATTTCAGGTTTTTAATTATGCTTTTTAACGATGAGAGTCACGGCTTTGTTGGACACGCCTCTTCTCTGTTCGCAGTCTTCAGGGGTCCTTCTTCTTCCTCTTAACACTTTTTATTCTCTTTTTTTTTTGTTGTTCCTTACGTTCCTTTCTTCTTCGTCTTGCAGGTGTTTTGGAAGCGAATTATGATCAGATTCAGATCATTGTATAATCTTCTTGAGGCTACGTTTCAGGCTTTTTCACGGGTTCCTTACTTCAAACACATCTCTATTTGCTTCTGAATTTTCAATTTTAGTTGATGGTTTTTTTTTACTTCTAATTACAAGTTACTTACTGTCGTTTTTTTGTTTTGGTGGTTTAGATTTGTGGAGGAGGATGCTACAATTGGTCGGTGATGGCTTTGATGGAAACGGTTCTTCTCTGTGCTAGTCTTCAGAGGTTTTGTTCTTCCTCTTAACAATTCTTTTACTTTCTTTTGTTAATTCCTTACCTTGCCTTCCCTTCTTCTTTGTCTTGCAGGTGTTTTGGAAGCAATTATGATCGGATCATTGCATATTCTTCTCCTATGTTATGAATTTATTTATGTGGTTTACTTGTCATTCTGTTATTTCAGGTTTTTGGATGATGTTTTAATCGATGAGAGTGATGTCTCAAGGAGACATGGACACGCTTTGCTTCTTCTCTGTGCTAACGTATTCAACGGTTTTGTTCTTCCTTTTAACACTTCTTTCATTCTCTGATTTTTTGTTCCTTAAGTTCTTTCTTCTTTTCCTTGCAGGTGTTTTGGAAGCTAAGTATGATATGATCGAATCATTGCATATTATTCTCCAGGCTACGTCTTTAGGCTTTCAACGCATCTGTATTTGCTTCTGAATTTTAACTCTGGTTCGGTGGTTTTTCTTTTAATTACATGTTACTTACTTGTCGGTTATTGTTTTGTTGGTTTAGATCTCTGGAGGAGTATCCTTCGATTGATCGGTGCTGGCTTTGACTGGTCGTTGTCACGCAAATTCATGTTATATGATCCATCGGTGATTGTGGAGGAGTATACTAGGAAGATCTATCGGCCATAGGTTCGATTGATCATTGTCACTCGTTTTCTCTGTATGGATTTTTTTTTTGGTTGTATGATTGATATCTTTCTTTCTCTCTCGTTTGATGCAGATCGTGGAGGCAATGGGATTGCTCTGTTGAATCTTTCTTTGCCGTTTCTCTTCTGATTTCTCAAGAGGTTAGTTTTCTTTTCTTTTTGTGGGAGGATTGCTTCATGTGTGTAATTTCGCATCTATACACCTTTCTGCTATTGGTTGATTTATTCAATTTTGGCTATTTTTGGTTAGGTATGATCTGTCCTCTGTGTGTCTTTTATTGGTTGTTTCCAGATTTTCTGCATCAATCACTCCTCTCTGTTTCTCTGCTGATGTCTGTCTACACATATTCATATGAAAGGTAAGTTTCCTTCCAAACGAGTTTAGTCATATACTTTTTACTCAGGTTGTTTTTTCCTCTTATACTTGGGTATCTTTTAACAATCTATTTGTTTCATTGGATGTTTCAGGTTATCAATAATGTCTTCTGATCTCCCTGGTGATCTTTTGTTATAGCAATAAGGTTCTACAAGAGAAAAACGGCAGGTTACTAACTGGTTCTTTCCCTTTTTTTCTGTTGGTCTTATCTCTCATGCTACATTTATGTTTAGTGTTTTTGACTCAGTTTTTTTTTAGCATTGGCAGGCCCTGAAGCGAAGGACGGGAACGAGCGGAACCATCATATCCTTATGGCAGTTTTTATTTTTTTAATGTGAAATGCTCTTTAATTTTTGACAGGTATATTGAGCTCGAAAGATGCCTTTGATCTTGTGGTTCCATTTTTACACTCCGACATCCTCTGATATAAGAGGTTCGGCATATGGTTTAGTCAGGTTTTTGTTCCACTTTCTCTTAGCGATCTGCAGCAATTTCTGAAATTTTTACTCCTGAGTTTTGGATTGTGCTAACAGGGATTTTGAGCTGTGAACTGTGACAGTGGGGAGAGTCTTTTGAATTTTTGGTATGTTGAGGATGCTAAGGAGTTTAATTTGTGAGTGTGAACATGTGGTCTATTCAGGTTCTTGTTCTCTTTCTCCTTGGGATCTGTTAGCTATCTCTTTGTTTTTATAAACTAGATTTTGAATTTTGGCTTCCTGAGTTTTGGACTGTGGCACTGGGCAGTCTGCATCATCATTTGGACTTATTATTGGATGTTTCAGGTTTTTTTTAGTTGATGATCTTCCTAGTGATAGGGAATTTATGTTTTATGCCTAAGACCCTATCATTTGTTACTGATAGTCAAGGTTCTAAAAAGCATCAGGTAACTAATTGGTCACTTTCCCTATGTAGTTTTTCATGTTACATCTATTTCTAGTGTTTGATCTTACTCTCATATGCTTGTGATTGTGGTTTTACTTATGTGAAGTGTTCCCTTCTTTGTTACTTCTATGTTCCCTTCTTTGTTATTTCTATGTTATTTCTTATATGTCTGATCCTACTCTCATATGCTTGTGATTGGTGATTTTCTCTTTTCCTTGGAGATATGATCAGTATTGCTTCCCATTTTCTCTTTTTGTCTTTCTGCATTTTTCTATGGTTTAAATGATAATCACTTCTGTTTGGGATTGTGTTTTCTATTTCTACGTGAATTCATTATCTTCGTATAGGAATTTGGTTGATGCAAGTAGAAGTTCTGTTTAAATTCTTAATTCCTATGGTTGATTTAGGTGTCATGAGCTTCTTTTTCCTGGTGTTTGTTTGTGGTTGTTAGTTGTTAGCCTCTTTCTATTTGTGAATTACTTCTGATTGTTATAGTTTACTGGGTATTCAAGAGATGTAAGCTTTGAGTTCCTCACTGGTTGCATAAAGGATTGATCTCAGTTGGTATGTTTCCTTTTATTATTATTTCCTCCTTTGTATGTCTTATTGTATTTTCCAGGATATCTTCATCAACCACTTTACTCCGATCCTTAGCAGTCTACTCGTAGTCAGATGTCCTTTTAAATGGGTTTGTACTTATTTTCTGTCCTTTCATGATGGAAGTAATTTTTGCATTGAACATCTTCGAGTCTGAGCTTCTCTTAAGCAGAAAGCTAGACATTTAGTTAATCATGTATATGTTCATATTTCCTTCTTGGATCTTCTGCAATATGCTGATTCATACTTCTTGTATTTTGAAGTGTGTTTAGCCTCATGAGCATGTTACTCTGAGTCTATGACAGTGGGGAGTTTCACATGATTGGAACTTGTCATTCGATTTTTTTGTTAAGTCTTTTAAGTTTTAACATAGATAACAGGTTACTACTTGGTCTCTTCCTTGTTTATCCATTTTGGTGTGCTACATATACGTACTTTTTCTTATTTGTTTAATCCCAATTATATATGCTTGTGATGGTATGCCAGACTCCCTTTTTGATTTTTTGGGCAGTGAAGATTGAAATTTTGATTGCAGTATTTTTTTATTCCAGTGGATGCCTTTTACTGTTTTGGTTTTACCACTATATTGTCTTGTGTTGGTGAGTTGTGTTGCTGCTCAATATTCCCTTCTGATTGTTAATTTGATGTCATCGTTTATTTGATTATGTAAGTGATTCTTGCTGGTAGCGTGACCTCTTGGGGCATGCTCATAGAAAGTGAAGAGCGTCTTGGTTTTGATGATAATGGTCTTTTACTTCTGACTTATGAGGTTTCTTGCTTCCTGGGTTGTGGTTTGTTTTAATGGTTCTGTAGACATTTGATAATGAAGTCCTCGCTTGATTTGTTTGTTTGGGTGATTTGCATTATGTTGTTGGATTTCAGGGGAGGCTTAAATTTATAGATAGACTTTTTATGAATGTTCTCAGGTAGTCAATGAAAATTGAAAACGTCACCTTCCTTACATCTGATGAAGAGGCTGATTAAGTAAGTTGTTGGATTGTTACCTCCAGATCATAGTTCCTTTCTTCCTTGGACATATTGGCTTGCAGGTCAAAGCTTTCAGTCTAACACGTTAAAGTAACCTCCATTACTTTGATTATTATTATTGGATGTTTCAGGTTCGTTGTAGTTGATGATATTCTTAGTGACGCTGGCATTTAGGCAACTTAAGACCATGTCTTTTGTTACTAATTGGTCTCTTTCCTCTTTTTCTTTGTTTTTGTATTTATCATGTTGCATATGTTCCTAGTGTTTGATCTTATTCCTATCATGCTGCATATGCCAAGGTTTTATCATATACCTCAATTATTTTCTTGCGCCTTCTAGCTAGTCAAACGACCAGCCTGCCATAATTTTGTTTGTAGGTTCTTTCTTCCACTCTGCTTGTTAGGGTTGGTCTTCCACTCTGCTTGTTAGGGTTGGTGATGGCGTATGCATTGGTAGGGTTGGTGATGCTGGCGGATTGGCGGGGCATTAAGAGGTCTTGCCATTATTGTCATAATTTGGTTGGAGTGAACTTTCTGAATGATTGTGGGGAATGTATTGTGTGCTAGTATGTATATATATATATGTACATATATTAAACTATTGTCTCGTGTTGAGGATCAGTTGTGCTCTGCTCATATTCACAGCAGCGTGTGTTATTACACCTAAAAAAGAATCTGTTGATTAACATCGAACCTGCAGATCAAGATCCCATGCGGTGTGAAGTTCGATTTGAACCCGAACAAAAAATTTCAAAACTCCCCCACATAGCCACATGATTGAACTGGGACGGGAACGCAAATTTTGTCGTCACCATATGTTTGGGACATAACATCATGTTGAAAGGTGAAACGAAACAAGTTTAGATTTTTAAAATGTCCAAATGAAATCAGTTAGTTGATAATTTATCTTACTGACATTTGTGAAGAAGAAATTTTAATATTCACGGTCAGTTCATCAAATCAAATCCAATGGAGCGATGGGCTTTTATGAACTCAAATGGGCCAAATTTGTATATGAAACCTAGCATTCGTTTATTACAAATGTAACCTGTAGTTTTGTTCATATACTTCATAACATAACCCAATAGTTTTATTTCTTATAATTTACCCAATAGCTGCGTGTCTTATATATTTTACCCAATAGACCCAATAGATAAGTTTATTACATATGTACCCCAATAGTCATACAAATATATCTGAAAAGTCTCAAATAAATAAAAACGTAGAATTAGGCCACAAGAGTCGGAGCTTTTTCTTGTTCAAGGGGTTGGGGGGTTTCGACGATTAACCTTCTCTCTCTCTCTCTCACTGAACATTTGGAGTTTAATCCGTTTCGTCGCCGGAAGTATCACCTATTCTTCGTCGGCGTTTAACAATGGCAAGTATCCGATTCAGCAGATCTGAGTTTCACGTCTTTCGAATTTTGGTTGTTAAAAAATTTCGTCGTCGTCGTGTTTGATTGCAGGAAGAAACAAGGCAACTCGAATCGTCGATTGATCGTCTTCTCAACGAAGAGAAGCAGATGAGGCTCGCTGAAAACGTCGCCGGAACTAGAAAAGCGGCGACAGAGATTCTTAAGCTTTGTTTCGAAGCCAAGGACTGGAAACATCTTAACGAACAGATTCTTAATCTCTCGAAGAAACGTGGTCAGCTTAAGCAGGTTACTAGTTTTTGATCTCTGTCTACTGATTTAAGCTTCAAATTCCTGCAGTACTTGTACCTGAATTCTGAATGTGTTCTGAGGATTTGAATTGTAGAACTGTGATATTTAAAGTGGGAAGGTCTCTTTGATATGCAGGCTGTTCAATCCATGGTGCAACAAGCAATGCAGTACATTGATCAGACACCAGATGTAGAAACTCGGGTTGAGCTTATTAAGACCTTAAACAATGTATCAGCTGGAAAGGTGCGGATTAGATTTCGTTATTGTTGTATGAATCTTAAATCACTCCGTGAAAGTTTTCTCAGTGGAACTTGTGTGTGTGCTTGTGTAGATATATGTTGAAATTGAGAGAGCACGTTTGACCAAGAAGCTTGCTAAGATTAAGGAAGAACAGGGTCTGATTGCTGAAGCTGCTGATCTTATGCAAGAAGTTGCTGTAAGCTTTTTTCTTCCTCTATTTTCCAACTTCCCTGGAAATCGTTTTTTGATAGCTAATCACTGTACATTGGTTATGATTGTGAACTACAGGTGGAGACATTTGGTGCTATGGCCAAAACTGAGAAAATTGCTTTCATCCTTGAACAAGTAAATGACCTTGTGTTATCTGTTATACAATTTTTGAGCTTTTTTCTTGTTGGTATCTTGTGGTGCTAATTATTGGTGATGTTAACTTCTCAAAGGTCCGCTTGTGCTTGGATCGACAAGATTTTGTTCGTGCTCAAATTTTGTCTAGGAAGATCAATCCAAGAGTGTTTGATGCAGATACCAAAAAAGATAAAAAGAAACCTAAGGAAGGTGATAACATGGTTGAGGAGGCTCCAGCTGATATACCAACATTGCTGGAGCTAAAGCGAATCTACTATGAACTAATGATTCGGTAAGACCTCGTTTTGGCTATCACATTTGTCGATATAATTTGTATATGCAACTCTGAATTTCGATATACCTTTACTTGTGTGATTGTGTGATCTTGATTAGTAAAGTTTGGATTCTACTGTGCAGGTATTATTCTCACAACAACGAGTACCTTGAGATATGCCGTAGCTACAAGGCGATATATGATAACCCTTCAGTCAAGGAAAACTCAGAACAATGGATTCCAGTAAGTCTCATATCGTTTTTTGGAAACTCGTTAGTCTGCATTCTGTTATAAGCTTGGGATTAACTTTTCTCCTGATCCTCCCAACATAGGTCCTGAGGAAGATCTGCTGGTTCTTGGCCTTGGCACCACATGATCCGATGCAATCGAGTCTGCTTAATGCAACCTTGGAAGATAAAAATTTATCAGAAATCCCTGATTTCAAGTAAGTCTCTCTGTTCTCTTGATGGATATTTGGGTTTTCACTACTATTCCCCATCTAAGACAAATTCGCAATCCTTGTGTTGCAGGATGCTTCTAAAGCAGATTGTTACAATGGAGGTGATTCAGTGGACATCTCTTTGGAATAAATTGAAGGACGAGTTTGAGAAAGAGAAAAGCATGATTGGAGGCTCGTTGGGTGACAAAGCTGGTGAAGATCTCAAACTACGAATAATCGAACACGTAAAGACTCATTAAACTCTAATCTATGTCGCTATTTTTGGTTGCCTCAATAGATATTGATCTTTTAAGTTTACAAATTCTTCAAACCTTCCACAGAATATTCTTGTTGTCTCGAAGTATTACTCAAGGATTACCTTAAAGAGACTTGCAGAACTTTTGTGCCTAACCACGGAGGTAAATATAGTTTGAAAAACAATGTAAGTACAGTATAAACCAGTATATGTTTCAATCTCTTCATTACTGGTGCATTAAATTTCAGGAAGCAGAGAAGCATCTATCTGAAATGGTTGTGTCCAGAGCCTTGATAGCAAAAATCGACAGACCATCCAGTATAATCTGCTTCCAGATCGTTAAAGACAGCAACGAAGTTCTCAACTCATGGGCAACAAACTTGGAGAAGCTTTTGGACCTTGTTGAGAAGAGTTGTCACCAAATTCACAAAGAAACAATGGTCCATAAAGCTGCATTGAGAGCTTGAGAAACCAGGCTATCCATTCATAAGATAGGAGCTTGAGAGCCGGACCACACACCAAAGTGGAAAGAATCTTTCAGGTTCTCTCTTTAGATCAGCTTCATTTGAGTTATTGTTAATCTGTTTGGTTCGAACATATTTTGGGCTCTGTAGGAAACCTTTTAAGATTATATACAAAACTCTTCGTCCTTTTTAGTTTTCTTTTTCTCTCCGTCATCTTTTCTAGTGTTTTTCACAACGAAACAAATTTATTATGCAAAAATATAATAAATTTTAAAAAACCAAATAACAAAAACATGCGAGTATGGAAGCAAAGCAATACAAACCTAAACCCTATAATATTTTGGGGGACAAAAACCCTATGATATATAATCGTTTTTTTCTTTTCTATTACTCTATAGGAAGAGAGAAAAAAAATGAAGCAATTCCATCAGGAGGATGGACTATTATTATTGTAGCTGTTACTTGTCTTCTCTGATGGCCATTGTATATCCTGGAGATAACCGGTTTCGCTAGCTGATTCTGGCTGCGGCTGACCCGCAGCTGAGGAAAACAGAGGACGATAATGAGATGGAGATGACGATGACGACGTGGATTGCATCATTGAACCTCCGGTGTGACCGAAACGTGACGGAAACGACATTTGATTATATAAATCCATGGACTGTTGGTGATGATGTTGCTGAAACTGTTGTTGGTGACGAGCCATCTCTGAGTAACTCGAGTTGTACGGTTGCGTCGACGGCTGAGAATGAATGGGAATGGTGTGGTCCGAATCAGGTCTTATCGTAGAACCAGAGTTCCTTGACTGTGTCGGCCTCTGAACAGCTGTTTGGGGTTGTGGTGCTGCAGCAGCGGTCGAAGCGGGTCTAACGAGTTTGACGTTTTCAGGGAAGTTGAGTTTGGCTTTGTTACCTCTAAACCGAAGTGCAGCTTCGTCGTAGGCTCTTGCTGCTGATTCAGCATTGTCAAACGTACCTAGCCAGACTCTAGCCGCTTTGAACGGATCACGAATCTCAGCCGCCCATTTTCCCCACGGTCTTTGTCTAACTCCTCTGTATCTTCTCCGAGGTTGGTCCCCACTAAACGACGACGCTTCGCTATTAGCAGTTGCCGTATACTCATATGTTGGGCCTGGACCTGACATGTTACTCGAAGCTTCCCTCGCTGCAAACAAACAAATATATCAAATTTCACACTTTTGTTTTGACTAATAAACACTTTTTTTTACACTTCAGAACCTAAAATTTTTAATGTCTCGAATAAAGATAATATATAGAAAGTGATTATGAAAAAGTGATGAGGCCAAGTGACAAGAGGAATGAACAAGTAGAAAAGAAAAAGAAAAGGAAGTGGAAAACGACTCTTGAGGCAATTGGGGGGAGATAAATTCGTTTGGCATCATCATTTTTGTTAATTAAATATCTAACCTTTTCATAGCAATTCTAAAGTATATGTCTTAGGATAATCAAGTACACTTTCTTATAATTATTTTATTTTTGTCAACACTTCCAACATTTTATTTGCATCTAATTACTATTTTTATTCTTGATTTTCATTTGAATTTTTTTTATTTACTCTGATGAAGCATACTATCTAACTTCAACATATTTTTGAAAGGAAAAATAAAACGAAACGTTTGAACTAAAATAATATATATGCACCGGTGTTTCAATAAAAGACATGTTGTCTAATTTTGTAGATTGCGTGAGGACAACACAAGTGCAACTGTATTTAGATTTTGTGTTACAACTTATAAGCATATGACGCAGTGTTCTAAAATGCGGCCTACGCGGGTGTCTAGGCGGCGGTTATACGCTATGTGGTGATCGAGCGTCTCGAATTTTAGTTATGCGGTAATTTATGCGGTTTTAAATAATTCGGACGCCTAATAGCATTTAGGCGGATATTATGCGGTCTACGCAGACGCCTGTACGGATTCTAGGCGGTATGTTAGACTAAAATGATAAAAAGTACTGTAATTAAATATTTTTTAAAATATTGTTTTTGTTTCAAATAAATATTATAATTAGCCTCTAAAATCTAAACTTATGAAATTTAATTTGCTTCCAAAGTAATTATAAACTTACATTTTGTCAATTTTACAAATTTTTGAATGAATTATGTTTTTTTTGTTTAAATTGTGAGATTATTATAGATTCTAAACTATTTTGATAGATAAAAATTTTGTTTTATGTTTTTCTGAAATTAAAGTGTATAAGTTTTCATCCTATATATATATATGTAAATATTATTTTTATGTAAATATATATTTATATATCTAAAATATATAATCCGCCTAGATTCCGCTTAGGCACCCGTATATACGGTTAGGTGCTAGGCGTTTGTCCACCGCGTAGCAAGCGCATAGCGCGTTTTAGAACACTGATATGACGTGACTCATACCTTGATGTGTAAACTACATCATCAAATTTACTAAAAACAATTATCAGATTTGATATATAAAAAAAAAAATGTTTTGTGGTTTATAAATACTAATTTTGTAGCCGTGGTTTAAATTCGTAGTAGCGTAACGTGTGTTAATAATATTATTATTATAGACAAGAATTAGAAATACTATTTACCTTTGGAAGTAGAAGAAGTACCACCAGAGAGATATTGATCAACCGTCAAAGTATTAGCTGCCTTGACCGCTTTGCCGCCACCTTCATCAACCGCTCTCCTCCTTTTATGACCGGAAGAAGAAGAGGAATTCGAAGTCCCTTCTCCGCTACCATCACCGCCACAACCATGTTGTTGTTGTTGTGGATGCTGAGGAACATTTCCAGCGACAACGTGAGTCAAAGCAGAGACAATCGCAGACATCTCCATCTCTCTGCTGAAACCCGACATAAGAGAAGACGACGAGGGCGGCTGCGGCTGCGGCTGCTGCTGCTGCGTAGAGAAGTTATGACGGTTGTGATGGTGGTCGTCTTCCGAGGCGAACAAGTAAAGCCATTGATCGATATCAGATAACGTCCGGTGATCATCTTCTTTAGTAGTAGTAGTAGTAGACTCGGCTTTGTTGCCAACGTTATCTTCCTGATTTGCCACTTTTAAGACACACATACAAAATCTCTTTCCTTGTAAAAATCCTCCTCTTTCTTATGATGAAACTTGAAAAGCTTATAAACAGAGAGCCAAGAAAAAATTAAAATTAAAAAAATATTTGTTTTTCTTAGAGGGAAAGAAAACTCTGTAGAGAGAGAGAAGCAAAATAACAGAGAGGTAAGAGAAAGAAAGAGAGACAGAGGTTTTAGAAGATGATGTGGTTTCTTTTTTAAGACAAGGAACGAGGTTTAAGCAAAAGCTTATAGAGAGAGAGATATTACAAATTTATTTTCTTGTTTCAGCGCCGCCAAATGAAAATAAAAGAGTCGGCTTCGCTCCTCTGTTTCGGCCGTGTGAATTGAAAACACGCACCATTTTTTTTATCAATTCTTTTTATTTTATTTTAATATAAGATATAAGCAAATAGCTCAATATTAATCTATAATAATAACAGAAGAAAATTTGGTTTTGATGATTTAAGTCCAATTTGAACAGTTTTTTTTGTATAAATTTGGTCATATATATGAGACGGATCTGAATATATTTTTTTTTGCAACTTGAGGGGGATATAAGTATACAGTATTACTAGTACGTTCGCAATCGCAAGCCTAGTAAACTAAACTAATAAGGTAGACTAGGTAGTAACTTTTTAATTAGTAAGGGTTTATTTAAGTAACCCCTGTAAAAATATAGAGACATTCATAGACACGATTATTAATTACTATATTTATGAAAGGTTCAGGACTTCAGGGTGATTAATAAGGGTCCCCCATTCATAAGTTACGAGTATAAAAAATATAGGAGTTGCTGAAAAAGAGGTAAAAAAAACATTAAATGTAATATTATTATTATAATGGTAGTAGTAAAAGATAAGTATTTTTGCATTTTTTTGTCTAAACGGTGAGCTTGAAGGTCAAGTTTGAGTTGAGCCGTTCCGTACGAAAGCGCGTGTGTTGCACGTGTCAGTTCTTGTCGACGTCAAAAGAGCTCTCCTCCGTTTGGACGGTGTCGGTGGTGAAAAGGGCTAATGCACGTGACTATTTGGGCCTGTCCCTTACGGCCCACTTATTTCAACTTCCGTCCTTCTTCTTCTTCTTGTTGTGTTTAATTTTGTATTTGACCGTTTGACCTACGAAATATTCATCGTTTTCGATTTTTCTTGCTCTAATGGAGAGTAAATGAGTAATATACTTTATACTAGTATAATTTCGTTTTAATATTATATGTTGTTTTCAAAATATTTCATATATGTAATTCAATATCATAATTTATGCTAAATTTTGCAGGATAAGTAATCAAGAATATGTGTAAAAACGCTCTTGCTTGAATACAAACTTTTTAAGTTGTTACTGCATTAAAATATTTATTTTTTTGCACATTATAATGGAAGTGATTGGCTGGGATCGTGGCACTTCCATAGTTTCATATTTTAATGTAAAATCCCTTTTTCTTTTTCTGTATCATTCTTAAATTTAGATTGAGTTCGGTTCGGACTCCCATGTAGAACAGTTACTAGGAAACGAACATCGTATAAAAGAAACGTATTTTAATATTTTCTTCCAGGTTTCAACAGTTGTTTTTCTTTATTCGCCCGGACCGAGTCGAGCCTGTTAAAAACTTTTTGGTTAAGAAACACATAATTTTGTCGACATTTCATCAGGATGGTTCAGATGTACTCTCGACTACTCGTAGGTTCTAGTCTGAACACATAATATAGTTAATATATTTTAATAAGGATTTTATATACTACTACTATTTTTTTTAGGTTTGAGTAAACAAACTTGAGGATAATCTCGAAACGGCATCGTCTGACTTTTGTTTTGAACCAATCTATGCAAGTGCGCTCACAAGTTGACGTTGCTGGTATTTTTTTATCTTTTTACACGTGATAACTTTCCTGTCGTTAAACAGTAATAACTTTATACCAGGGTGGCAGGATTATACAAAATTTACACTAATTTGCTCAGTAAGACAATTTATATTCTAAAAATGCTGAAACATTATTGTACGACGATATCTGGATAAAGCTTCTCACCTGTCATTTTCCTTTTATAAAAAAAAAATAATAAGATTCCCAGTTTGATAACGATTACATTCTAATCCAGTTTATAGTTTATACATAGTAAAAGAATTCACTTAGGAGATAAGAACACCGACATATATGCCTAATTCATTATGGAATAAAAAATTAGTAAGATAAAAACAAATTTAGAAATAAAGAGTCTAATATGGGATTCAAAGAATCGATCCAAATACGAAAGCTCTAGCTATGATTATTATATGAATTTATGTTTTCCCAATGTGTGTGCCTATCGCCTAACCTAACCCCCTAATTAAGTTCGCATTAACACGTCGGTTATAAGGATTATATTTACCCATTAGTATACGAATATCCACTCATTCAACTTGTAATATTAAAACAAGATTAACACTGCAAAACCAGAAAAAAACAAGGCGTACGATACTGTATATATGTCTTTTTCACCAACTTGTTTTTTTTTTATAAAGAAAATAAATAATAAGAATCTCGTATCAAACTAGGTACGTAAAACTTTAACCACTCATAGGTGGGCCAGTGATAAAATGGATTTCGGATTGAGGGTGAGATTCCTAATACTCTTGGATTCGAATCTCCATGGCTGCAAACATCTTAAGTAGTCACCGCAGAAAAATTTAACATTGGACTATGCGGCCTCCAGAAACTACTCTTGCCATCTTCGGGATGCACGCCAAGCCTTCGGACTAGTGGATTAGTCAGGGTTATCTATATCTAATAATGTATATACCCGAATTATATAAAAAAACTGCTATTACGATTGCGGATTATCTATATCTAATAATGTAGAATGGTACGTGCATCGGGCTAGTGGGTTAGTCAGGATCGACTGAACTTTGGATACCTGAATTATAAAAAAAAACTGCTATTACGATTGCGGATTATCTATATGTAATAATGTAGAATAGTACAAAAAGGTACCAAAAATGAAAAATCGTATATATTTAAGATGATTTTAATATAAATATAAATAGTGACCTTTAAGGTGATTTCATGATTTTAGGAGACAAACAAATGAACAGTAGTTATTTGTTTTTAATCATGTACACTTATGTTAGACTATTTGAGTTAATTGAATAAAATTCTAGAAACTGTGGCCACTTGTATGTAAAAATATTATTCCAAACAATTGGCAATTTGACATCGCAAGTTGATAGTTATTCAAACGCTATGCGACAAAACATTTAGAATTTAGTGATATAACAAAAAAAGTAATGCGTTATATAATAATTAATATCTAGTTAATTAGACATAACCAGAGCTTATTTGTACGGATAAGTCATGATAATTATAATTAACAGCTACAAACCACCCGCTTAGTCGGAAACAACACGTGATGACGCAATCATATAGTATTAAGAAGTGGGAAACAACATACAAAACCTTTACTTCTGCTGTGCTTTGAATAAATTAAATTACATACATAGTTTTTTTTTGGGTTAGAGGATCTAAAGTTCTAAACTAAAATACAAAATAGTAATTAAAATAAGATTTGAAAAGGTGTTGTCGACATGAAATCGGATTCTACTATGTTCTTTTCCTTTTTTAATGCTAGCTACTATATAAATATGAACTAAGCCAAAACAAAAACAACTAATTAACCATTAATTTATCTAACCCAAAATGTACGACAAACGACATAAACGTTGCATCTTTGAGATTCTTAATTTATAAGTATATATTATAAACATTATGTTGATTTACTCGATTCATTGTATCTACCACGGTGTTTTATATTTTTGATATATGAATGAAAAAGAATTCCGATTTGGGTTCTTACTAATTAGGTAACGTATTTTAACTTTATTTAATAAATTATAATCTCATATATATATTTATATATTGTAAACCCATCTGTAAATACATGCAAAGGCTCAGTCTTATTAAGCATTCAGAGAAGTACTGAAAATCAAAGTCTACTATGGAGTTCTACAACTTGTGGTATATATGTATATATATACATAAACAAATATTAATACTTGTAAAACTTTTGATTGGACAAAAAGAACTATTTGATGAACAATATTGAATATAAACTATTTGATGAAAATAGTATTGAAAATGTATATAGTAAAAACAATCATTTTGATAACAGAGATAAAACTTCTATTCAGTCATATTAAAAATTAAAAATAACAACTGAAAATCTTAATTTTAAAATATTAGGCGCTTTCGAATTGAAGAAATTGTGTAGCCATTCGAAGTTCTAACCATATCTATACGGCATTATGATCCTTGTGTTTTTTTCCATAACAACAAACTATGGATATTTCAATCTCTATTAATTAAGTCAGACATATTTTCAAGTTAGAAGACCGCATGCATATCAAGAAAATCCAAGGTTTTTGAAAATTATCATTTTCTAGATGTTCTCGCCTACTAGTGGTCTTGTAGAGGAGTAGACAAAGTCTTTACAGCAAAGAAAACTTAATCTACTATCTCATTTGATTAAATCTTTAATTACTAAAATGTTACCAAGGAAAATGAAATAGTATTGCTAATTTATAGTAATAACAAGTTTTTGTTCTTCTCTTCTATTTTCTGTGATTATATATTTAAAATGGTGAGTTTCTGGCTGAACAAGGTTGGAAAGTATGTTCAACTCCTTCAACCAGGTTGAAAAGTAAAATCATTTGCAGCTATTAGGTCGAAATGGAAAGTTTACGTTTAAAAACGTAGATCTTTTTTTTTATAACGGTATAAACCATAAGTACCTTCTTAATAACAACCCAAAGACACATACACGTCTCAATGTCTCATACACAAAACTCGTCCTGACCCAAGAAATTCAAACACATTAATGATACATCACATTCACATATATGATGAATACAATTAAAATTCCTATAAATACTTTTTTCGGTCGGCAGATAAATGCTTTAAACACTTGAACATATAGCGAAAGGACATAAGGTAGTTTAGGAAAGGACAGAAATAGTTAAAGAGTAAGTTAGTTTCACATATCTCTTCTTATTCTTCTTCTTATTCTTCTTCGTTCTTCTTCTTCTCCTATTTGGATTTCGCCATCGACTTTAAAATAAAAGACACAAAAAACTAAGATGTGTCTAACACGTGGCAGAATATGGCTGACTTTGCCTAAAGAAAGTCATAAAACACTCAACACCGACAAGTCAACCACTATTTTATTTTGTTCAAACAAAATCCAAATATAGTAAACAGTCAAACTAAAAACATCACATCATATTTAATGATAAGTACAAAGTATTATTAATAGATTCTTCTTAGTAACAACATTCCATAAAATACTTATGCTTCCGTATCATTTACGTACTATATAACCCGTATCGACCACATTTCTATTTTCAGCCGCCAAAGTAACAGTAGACATATATACACACAGAGTAGTTTGATGAAATGTGACAAAACTCTAATTATATATCTTTCGAGACATTTGATAGCATTACAAGGATATACAATAAATTGAATGACTATTTGCAAGGAAGACAAGTGCATTATAAGAAAGAAAAAAGTTACAATTTTTTTAAAACCAAAAAGACTAACCAAAGAGTCTTAGTCAGTGCTGCAGGATCAAGAAACAGAGATAATATGTAGATACGGGCCATATTGGGCCTGTATAGTACATTTTTGGGCCACTCAGCTAAGTTCGTAATTTCTAAGTTTATGAGTTATATAAGAATTCAGTACAAAAGGCTCTCTCCTTTACTACATATCCAACCAAGGTTGAGGCCAGAGATAGTTTGATGGACCATTCTTGTCACTTGCAGGTTTGGGTATAAGTAAGTGCTCTATGAGATCGATTCCAGAGAGTTGGAAAAGGCATTCTCGGAGCCCCCAGGGAGGAGTATGGCCTTTGCTTAATCAAGAACCTGCTTTCGTAACCCTCAAGTTTGTGTTCTACCCAAGAGGATGAAATGAAGCGACAGATCAGAGTAGTTAAGGATTTTCTTTTTCTTTTATGAATTATGACCTTAGGCTTTACTCTTTTGTGCAACATTGAGTTCAATCTTATGTAGAAGTTGTGTTGAGCCAAAAAAAAAAAAAAAAAGACATCAGTACAAAACATTTTTGTGGCGCTTCCAAATGTGATTTAACCGCAACATTGAGTTCAGTCAACTCTCAAGAATAGCCTTAACGAAATCAATTCCTCAAACAAGAAAGATAACAGAGAAACTCACATTTTTTTTCAATGAAAATAAATTAAAGTTCTTTATCATAAAAGATTACAGATTGAAACTCCTCTTAATATTCAAAAGAGATCAGAAATATTCAATTAAAGAATAATTTGACAAATCTTTTCTCTCACCACCAAAGAACAAAACAAATAGACAACAACCTTCTTCTTTTTTTTCATCTATATCTACAACACATTCTTGCAAAAATAACAATCTCGTAACAAAATTAAATTCTTTTTCTTTTTCATCATCTAATGAACACAATGAAGAAGTCTTTAGAGGTAAACAATATCTCTCTTACTTACCTCTCTTGATCCGTGGGAATTAAACCTTTTTTCACCAATTGATCCATCAATCAAATCACAAGCAGTCTAACCCGCATATCTCAAGAATAGGACCACCTTTCGCCACAAACGGATTAACCCGAACCCAAAGAAGTGTAAGAATCGAGGCGAGGAGGATGGACCAGACAACAATAATGGTCGGCATCCTATCTTGTTTCCCAAGCAAACCTTTAAGGAATGGGTAAAGATGAATGATGACCCAAAGTGCAAAGAACAATCTTCCGAAAAGCGGTCCCCACGAGTCATATCCGTTGCTGATGGCATCAGAGATTCCAACTATGACTCCGATGACGTTTATGATGAGAAGAGTCGTTGGAGGGATGAGAAGAGAAGTCCATTTGAAGAGGTAAAGGTCAGAGAACTCGCCGTCATCAGCTGCTTTTGATGTGACTGTGAAGTTAGTGTCCACACCAGCAAGAACCTTGAGGAGACCTTGGAATAGAGCAAACAGATGCGCAGAAACGCCACCAATGACCCAAAACTGTTCGTTCCTCCACCAATCATCGATCCCAACTTTGCCCCATTGCATCTCAAGTATACCCGTTACTGCAATCGACGTGAAGAGCGCCATGAAGAGGATACTCGCATAGTTGCTAATCTGCAAAAAGAAGGAACAAGAACCGTTTTCCGGTCTTAAACACACAACTTGGAATAAAGATTCAAACTTTGAGAGCTCAAGATGATATTTTTACTCTGAGGACGATGGATTCACTCAAAACATAGAATAAAGATTCATACTTTGAGGACTTAAGATGATTGTTTTACCTCGGGAACAATAAATTTTCCGGTGAGAAGACAGATGGCGGGGAGTGAACAGTAAACAATGAGTGGGAGAGAGGTCCATGGGTAAACCACGGAGTTAATGTAGGACAACCTCTCAAGCCATTTCAAACCACCTCCATAACCATACCAAATAGGACAATGCCTACTCAAGAAAATCTCAACTGACCCAAGCGCCCATCGAAGAACTTGATGGAGACGATCTGAAAGATTGATTGGAGCTGATCCTTTGAAAGCCGCTAACTTAGGTGTACAATAAACAGACCTCCAACCATGAGAATGCATCTTGAAACCCGTAAGAATATCTTCTGTAACAGAACCGTAGATCCACCCGATCTGAGAATATTTTTCACAAGGGTCATCATCAAAATCAAGTATTGATTGCATAAACACAACAAAGGTTTAAAACAACCAGCTGCTTACCTCTTTTCCCCATTCAGTTTTATCTTCATATCCACAACTAATGACTTGGATGGCTTCTTTAAGCAGACAAGCTGGGGTTGCGTTTCTAGCCATCCCACCAAGCTCCATACGAGCAGATGCAACAAAAACGGGAGACTGCCCAAATTTCTTCTCCAACTTCAATTGCATTGCCTCGGTTGATTGTTCTACATTAGAGCCTAGAGTTACAAAATATATTAGTAAACCACCAAATACCGAAAGAATTTATAACAACCGGATTAGTATTATACCTTTAGTGATGCGGCCCTCTTCAATATTTTCTAATGCGTGAATCTGCTTCGACGCTTCCCTATTCTTCTTCTTCTTATCCGCAGCCACTGTCTTTGCTTTACGGTTCTTTCTTGAACCACAGCACATGAAACACCATTTTGGCCAGCAATTGCATGTCTTACGTGGAGCCTTCTTCTTCTTTGGTGCATCAAAGCCATAAAGCGCTTGCCTCCTGAAAACACAACCTGTCCCGACGTATATAGGCCCTTGTAGCCCATCCAAACCTTTCATATTGATCTGTAAATAAAGATTCATCAGTTGGAAATATTCAGACATCACAATATATATAATAAGAAAGTGGTTGACGGACTTACATCGAAGAACACAACATTTCGATTTGAGTATCGATCGTGCCTATCAATACCATCGAATCTTTGAGGGAATTGAACATAACAGATTTTCTTTCCTGACTGAGGATCCATCATGAAACACATTGCTTCTCTAAGAGCCTTGCTATTGTTGATGTAGTGATCACAATCGACATTCAGAAGGTAAGGAGCATTTGATAGAACCCCCGAGACTCGTATCTTCAACAAATTTTTGTAGATAAATGGAGAGTCAGGAGCCATTTCAATAAATGGGCAAGGACATATGAATTTACAAAGAAACAGTTTTAGAGGTTTAAAAAGTAGATCATTTACCAGGGAATTCATAGCTCCAGCCTTCTTGTGGTGATCAAATCCGGGTCTCTTCTCACGAGAAACATAAACTAATCGAGGCAACTCATTGTTTTCGACATCACGAACACCGTCACTTCCAAGGAAGACCTTTAACAAGAAAACCAGTAAGGTTTAGTTATGAAGCACAACGCATAGAAAGGCTTTTTGGGAATATGAAGCTTTTGAAACTAACCTGAATCATGCCGGGATGATCTCGCACACTATTACCGGGCCAAGGTGTACCGTCTTGCATAGTCCAACCATCCTCCGGCACTTTCTGTGCTGTCGCCACTAAAGCATTGATTTTTACTTTGAATTCTTCATAATCTCTCTGTCAAAACAGGTTAAAACACACAATCTTTCAAATCAAATTTCAAAGCCACCATTTCGTTTATAAGATCCCATTTAACATAAGACCAATCCTTTTCTCATGAAAAGTAAATTTCTAAAGCAAAAAACAAAAAGACCGAAACTTTCTCATCAAATCAAATTTACAAATAAGAAAGAACTAGTTACCTTCATGGCTCGCCGCTCCCTGACAAATGCAGGATGGACTTTATTCTTTAAGTAGTCCATTTTATGGCAGAAATACCATTCAGGAGCACGAGGCTCGATACAGTATTTCTTACAGAATGGAACCCATTTCCTTGCGAATTCCGCAGTCTCAGAAAGTGCTTCGAAAGTAAGCATAGCAGCACCATCATCAGATACATAACAAGCAACCTTATCGACAGGATAATCAACCGCAAGAATAGACAAGACAGTATTTGCAGTAATAAGCGGAGGCTCTTTCAATGGATCCACTGTACTGACAAATACGTCCACAGGGGATAGTCCTGACGGTTTCCCTTCTTTCTCATATCTGCAAACAAAAAATTAAAAGATTATATTCCCAAATACAAAGTTTTGATATTTCAAAGAGTGTTATAGCCCACAAGACTCAAGTACCTTAATGAGAGTCGGTCCAAGTATGTTTCTCGCTCAATTGGGTACCATTTAGGGAACTGATCAAGAACCCATGAAACCGCAAACCATATCTCACATATAACAGAAATAAGCCACAAGGCGTATGCATCTTTGACAGGGTGAAGAATACGGTAGTGAAAGAAGAGACCAAGAATCACAAGACGTAGAACAATTAACATCCGGTATGGATTAATCTTGCTAGATTTGATTGGTATCTTCCTGGACAATGGCTGCCTTCCCTCATCCATCCTGAAAAAAGGAAAAAAAAGAGTAAAGAAAGAAGATAAGCTTCAAAGATATCATAGCAACGGAACATGCCATAAACCAAAGATTTCGTTTTCTTTGTCTTACATTGGAAAATCAGCATCATCGCCATCTTCAAAATCAGGATCTCCTTCATGCTTAACCACCTGAAGTTTCTCATTCTGCTTTCTCTTCCACTCCTCCATCCGATCTTTCCAAGCCACACTTCCATAACCATAAACCGCAAGATCTTTCTGAGGTACCATAGGCCTTGGATGTGCTGCAATTGGACAAAGCAATGAAAACGAAAACTCGGTAAACCATAGACAAATAAACACATTTTTGCAATCAAATACTAAACTTAAATGGAAAAACATTTACCAGCAACGGCCGGGTCAGCAAGAGAAACCGGATGAACTCTATTGCCATGACCACCAAGTGAAGGAGGAACAATAAGAGCATGTCTATCAGAAGAAATCTCAACGTCCTGTAATAACAACACATAAGAGAAATCTAAGAGAGACTGTAGATAAAATTACTGAAGATGGGTTATCATACGTATACAATGTGGATAAATTATTCGACTTTTTACCTCGTCGCCATAAGTAAGCAAGGGAATCTGAGAGCCAGGTGGAGCTGAATCAAGATCAGACTGTGGGAAACCAGAGGTGCGACGAGAGATTGACATATTTTCAGAAACCTGATCAAATCCCATCCCATTGCTCCCATACTCAAACTCATTGTCTAAGTCATCAATGTCATCTTCCTCTTCATCACCTTCAACCCTAGGACTTCCTAATAAAAGAAACAACATAGAAAAATAACACATCAGCAAATCTTTAAACATTGGCAACAACAAAAAAAAAACTAAATCAATCAATCGCTAAAACAAACAAACCTTTAAGACGTTTGAAACGGGTTTTGCATTGTGGACAAGCTTTATTGCCTTCTCGTCTTTCATACTCATAGCAAGGTCTACACACAGGGAAAGCACATTCATTACACGCCACAAAAGGTTCTCCATCCACAGTCAATTCGATCTCGTCTCTGCAGATTTGACATGTCTGTCCACTCAGCTCTTGCACTGATCTTATCTGCACATAAGTTAAAATAAAACAATCAGATCACACAGTGACAGTTAATCAAAACACTCTTAACTAAAGAATCAAGTTGGATCTCACATCAGATTCATCACTAACTAATTATTAATTGCAATTGAAGAAAAAAAATCATTCCCACCGACACAAACAATTCTTGATAAAATTAGCAACAAAGGTACAGAATCTTAATACTAATACTAAAAACCCCTAAATCTTAATTGATATACACAGGTCAAGCCCAGATCCAGAAGAAGAAGTTAAAAAGTGAAAAAGTCAGAGACTTTTGCACAGAGATTGAGAAACCCAGATCAGATATAAAAAAAAAAGAAGGAAATTGGGAACAATGGGGATGAAGGAATCTTACTCTGGCATTCTCATCGGCATTAATGAGAACAAACTCATTCCTGTTGTGAGAACCGGCGATTAAACGACCACCGGTGTTCATCTTTGGTCTGAACACAGACGGGCTACACTATATTGGGATTTTCACAGATCGATTTGAAATGGGGCAACAACTCAGTAAAGCTTGATTCTTTGAGATCCAGAGACCATAACAACAACAGAGGATGATACTACTCTCTCTCTCTCACAGAGGCAAATCGGATTCTTAATAAAAAAAGAGACTTTGATGGGAAACACAGATGAAGGAGAAGGGGAAAGGGGGAATAGTGAGGGGAGTATTGTAGAAATGGTGATGGTATTGATTCAGCAGCAAGCCACAACCTTTATTTTTTTATTTTTTTTTTTTTCTTTGTGTGTATGGTTGGCTTCTCTCTCTCTCTCTTCTCTCTGAAAGTGCAACACAGTCACAGAAATAAAGGATGATTTCAAGAGCGAGATAGAGATAGAGAGAGAGAGTCAATGGTGGAGAGAGAAAGAGAGAGAGAGAACGCAAGCTGCTGCGAAATAATGATAAAGAGAGAGGGGTAAGTAAAAAAGTAAGTAAATGCCAATTTTTTAATTTTTACGAAACGCGTGAGAGAGAGAGACGATGAAGATTAGTAATTAAGTGAGTGTGTGTGATTAGTTAACTTAAAGGCTATTACATGTAGATGAGGAAAAAATAATACCCAAAGACGATATTTTACCATAATTAGAGAAAAATTAATGGAAATTAATTTTGTTATGTGGGAGAAGTAAATTGAATGTGGGACCCATTAAACCGGTGTATACCTCTCCTCCACTCCACTTGTTGTATCAAATTAAAACTTCCAAAACTTACATTATTAGTTAGTCACTAATAATCACATGATTATTTTTTCTTTCTTCCTGGTAATGTGCATTGAATCACATATTCACATCTAACATTTATTTTGTCTCTATATTTTACTAGCTCTTTTCTTTTGTTTGTTTTTTTTGTTATACCAAAACCACTTATTTTAAGAGTATACTTCACTCTTCTTCTAAAAGTGTTTGATTTTGTTTCCGTTTAAAGTTTTTATATATACTGGTTTTTAATTAAAGTAGTGAAATCAAATCTAGTTTGGATTGATTTTTTTTTTTTACGGGTTAGTTCAGATCATATTTAAATATATAAATTCTTGACTTTTTGAACATAAAACGGTAAATAGTCTTAAACGAATTATAAAAACTTTATATCTAAATTTTGAGCCAGTTCAGACTGGATTAGCCAATTTATTAATTACCCAAATTCATAGCCGAGTTTTTTATTCTCTAGAATATTATTTTCGGTTTAATTATTTGTCTGCGTACACTCATGTTCTTGCAACATGTGCAAGAAAATAATACTACACTTGTAATGAAGTATTATCTTAATGTAAGAATAACAAAGAAAGTTACAATCAACTTCTTTAAGTTATTGTCCTATTATGTAATAAATTCCTCTATAATTCTTTTTTGTAGAGAGACTTGGAAATGTTGAGAAACAGATACAATAGCCTGTAGGTCATTTACTACGCAGACATAAAACAATAGTAATTAATATGCAAGCATCGTGTCCAAGATCCTATCTTCTAGTTCCTTAATTTTTGTTTTCGTTCTAATTACGTTTTAATTTTAACATAGTGTAAGTTTAGTCAAAATGTGAACTTCTACGCACGGATCGTTCCATGGTTTTTGACTGCTGACTGCATTAGTTTTCACTTTCATCTTCCTCCTCTCGTCCCTATAGAACTAGAAAAACAAAGATGGATAAAAGTAAAACATAAGAGTGGTACATTTTTATTGTTTGATCGTTTACCCTATTTATCAGTCAAATGAATAAAGCTTTCAGTAAAATGTATCTATATGGGATCCTCTTATTTTGTTTGTAACAGTAACGTTATATTGGGTTTTCAATTCATATCTCTGTCCTCTTTAAGTTTTTGTTCAACTTTGATCACACTATTTTGTTCAAATCCGTTCTGTCTATTTTACTATATTTTTGTTGTTGTTCTATTTTAGATAACATGCTCTAGTTAATCTCGGCTTCACTCACCAAGTCGCCATATTGCTATTTATTTTTGTCCTCCGTGCTTAAATAAGAGAAAAATGTACAATTATTGAGACTATATATGTATGGTATCACATCACATATATATGCGATTTGCCCATGTATGAATGTCTATTCTATATGTATACATTTGCCGACAAATAGTTCTTGATATATTTAGAAACAATATTTTACCAGTATATATTATTTTTGCTTGTTGAGTTTTTTTAAGTCTTGACGGAAAATAAAGATAATATTTATAAATAAATTTGGAAATATTATATATATAAAAAAACGATCAAACTTTAGTAGGTTACCACATCAAATGTCGTTTTCATGATTGCTTGAATGCTGTGTACTGTCTTCTCCAAGCCCTCGTGCCACATGTTCTTATAGAAACTGTCGGTGCCCTTATATTATTCTTTTCCCTATAATTATTCTATTTTTCAGGACTATACATACGGAAAATAAAAATTTAACTTTTTAGCTTATGTGTATAGTTTACATAACTTTTGCTTCTTTGGAAATTTACAACTATACCACTAACTAATGTATTAAAATAAATTGAGTTGGAGCATCTGGTCAACGTGATTAACGATTTTAAGTAGAACACATTAGTACCTTTTTGTTATATACAGTACTTAACAAACTATAAATCAGGTAATTACGTAAGATTGGATTTACAGGAAACAGTTAAATATAAAATATAATATTACGTAAAGAATAATATCTCAAAACTAACAATGTTTAGACGACAAAAAAAAAAACTAAAAAATGTTTTTGTGAAAGTACCATGTTAACTCAACTAGTCGGATCGATGACAATTTACTGGTGTTGGACTGCTAAAAATACCCTCATCATTAATTTATTGAGTCTTTACTTAACAGAAAAATATATATATAACATAGGAAAACATACATGAATATAGAATTATATAGTAGTTACAAATGAAATTCTATGTTATATATATGTATTAGTGCTAAAAATACCCCCATCGTCAAGTTCGAAGTTTTTTAATCAATTTTGTATTATAAAATACGTTGGAATTTATAAACCAAATTATAAATACTGTACTAGTGCGCAGTCATCTCGGTGTAAACAGGATTAAGTCTAAAATATGATGTTAAATTTTTGTTTAATAATTTTTAAATGACATGGTGTAACTTATGAATTAAACCTACAATTAGTTCTCTTTTCTTCTTTCGGCTTTACTTGCAACTGATTCACGATCCATTTGTTGAACGAAGCGGAACATAGCCAATCAACGAGTGGCGAATACACCACCGTTTATGTGGGGTTTGTTTGTCGTTCACATGATTATTTTTTTTTTATTTTTTGTGATTTGCTATTTTTTTTTTTCCTTCTTCTTCTCAAAAAAATCTAATTGTTTTCACTTTAAGATTACGCAATCAGAATGCATAGGCTAAGGTTGCACAGAAATTTACGCTTCATGATTAGCAAATTCACAGACACATACACATATATGTTATATATAATATAATAATTAACGCAAAATGTATACTGTATATTGAGTTACATATTCTTACTACATATAGTCTAATTTTGAGTCGTACATATCCATTGTGTGCATAGAAAATATATGTATAAATTATAGGTCATATCTATGATATGATAATAATATAGACACAAAAGTACAGTTCTTCTTTGGATTAAGTTACATATTGACATATATAAACAGGTTGGAAGATTAAATCTCGTTAATATGGTCAAAAATTGGCTGAAAATAACTTAGTGTTGATATATAGTCATAGACAAGTGAAACACTCATAGCTAGCGATACTGTTGTGTTGTTTCTTTAAGCAAAACAAAAATATACCTAATATATACCACCTATATAGACCTTCCTTTTGTTTCCATTATCATTTCGTAAAGCAATTTAAATTTCTTTAGAGTCCAAAATAAGAATCCTAATTAATAAAGTACTATATTTAATAATATTAATAAAATGTCATTGCTTTAGAAGAAAAAGGATCTACAAGAACAATGATTCACCAAAAAAATAAATGATTTATCAAAAATTATGATTTCGGGTTATTAATCCGAACAAAGCTCAAGCTCTTTCCCTAAACGGAAACTCAAATGTAATTATGTATTTGTTCGAAGCACATAAAGAGTAATTTTCTTTACGTGTACATGAATTTAGTTCAAACGATATGATTAATCTAAACACGTGTTGCATGACGCATTGGTGGCTTTTGACCCGGTTTATTTTACAATTTGTTTCTAGTAAAAGTGTAATCATAACTGCGAGATAGTGCGCAATGAGTAGCTTTCTTTATAATATCTATTTTACCTTTTTCTACGCTGGCAATCTTGTTGTTGTTATTTTTACAATATTTTAACTATTATTGACGACCAAAAAGTGCATATTTACGAACGTAAGATCAAAGTAAGAATGTGGTTTATGTTATAACTGATGTTAAAGTTTATAACCTTAAAATCAAAGACAATGACGAGGACAAAAACAAAACAAAAGACAACAAATGAAATATACTACTTATATATTGGTAATTTTGTTGATGTACATTCATTTCTTTAGTTTTAAAAATAATTTTAATTTAAACTAATCATCAAAATACTCTAACAAAGAAATAAAATCAGTTTACCAAAAAAAAAAAAAAAAAAAAATTAATGGTCTAAACAATGGCAAAATGCAGAAACTATAACATTATTTTTCTTAAACAAAAATTAAAGTACTAATTTAAATTCTAATAACTAATTAGCTTTAATAAATAGTCAATGCCAGGTGTCAAAGGAATGCTCCTGTCGGTGGAGAGTCCAATGAGAGAAACTTAAGATTGGTAAAATCATATTATTAAGTATCATAAATTGATGTAATGTATACGGCAAAAATAGATATTAAAATATAGATTAAGCGAATTTTGAAGAAAAGCCAGTTTGGTACACATGTATTTATAATTTTCTTAGATCTCTTAAAAATCGTCAAAACACACCAACATGCTCTATTCATCAATTCGTTTTTTTTTTTTTTTTTTTGCAATTATTTGTAGTTGCATTAACTTTGAAAAGTCATATTCTATATAATTAATCCCAAATTTATCGGGAAAAAACAAACGAAAGTTTATAAAGATGAATAAAACAATATCGAACAGCTGTGAGATTTGCTTTGTTGTACTTTTGACAACCAAACCAACAACAACAAAAAAAAGTCTAAATGGTCCGGATTAAGGAACTCTCCTTTCTCAGATTTCGGGCAGCTTTGAGATTTTTACGGGCAGCGGTCACGTTAGGTCTTTGCCTTTCGACAGCTCATCGCCAGTTTCAACTTTGCAAGTACAGTTCTTCAAAACTATATACTCGCTAGACAACTGGTTCGTTCTAAGAGTTCTATAACCGTACGTCACTTGATCAGATTCGGACCGAACTAGATTGTTTTCTTTTCCATGATCTAGTAGATTGTTCGGGTAAGAATAAGATTAATGAGATGATTCGTACCGTATGTATATTTTACCTTTTAAGCTAAAAGTGGTGTTTACCGTTAGGGGCGCTAAAACCTACCGTTACAAATGTAACTTATTTAAATCAAAATCTTGAATCTCAATAGGGAACTAAATCTCATGTTTAGGGCAAGCCCAATGGGGGGATATATTTTAAGGGTTCTTAAATTGTTTATTCATATATTTTGTAGTTTGAGATGATTAAGAACTTTGGGTTTGTTAATTAAAAGTTTTTCCCCCAATGGTGGGTTCTTATTTTGAGTCTCTTAATTATTTTATTTTTTTTGAAAATAAAAAATTAAATTAGAATATGAAATTATTGCATTTGAGATATATGTTTATAAAATTATTGCATTTCATAAAATTTAAAACATAGGAAACATTAAAACATAATAAATGACAAGTAAAATACATAAAAAGAGGAAATGCTTACCATAATACCAACTGCAGAAACAATCTTGAGAATAAAATTTTAAGCTAGCCACATTTAAGAAAAGCATACGCAATCTTGTTCATAAACTCACCCATAACTCCCTCTTTGATGGGTGTAATTTGGTAACTTTTTATTCGCTAAAACAGAACCGAAAAAGAACTATATTGAACTTGTAAATTTTGTGACAATGCAGAGATAGAACCAAAATATAGACCAAGAACAACACTTACTAAACACAATGTTCTTATTTATAAAGAAGGTACAAATAAAGAAAATTATATGTTGATGCAATATACATATTAATTGTCCTCGTACTACCAAATAGACACCAATGCAATGCATAGACAGCTTCATAATTGGACAGTTTGATTGATTTCAGAGAAATCTCAGACTGTGTTTGAGAGACTAGGATCTGGAACGTTTCTGTCGGTAATATCACTCGTACACAAGTTCTGATCATAACCATAAACTTCATGCTGCATCAACCCGGAGTTACCCATACTAGACATGTTCTGATCACAACCATAAAACTGCATCTGCATCAACTGATCCAGCCCATAGTTTGCAGAGAAAATAAAAGAGAAGTACCTGGTGTTTGGAGATTTCCATATCCTTGATCCTTGTAACCATTTTCATAAAATAGAAGCAGTCAACAACGAGCAAGAGGCTCTAAACAAAGATAATCTCTCTCTCCCATCCCATCCCCACCAAACATATGAATCTGGAAGTAAACAAGTAAGCAGGAGCAGCTATGTGACGTGAGTGATTCATTACATAACCATTGACACATGAGAAAAGTTTGATTCCAAGACGTGTATATGTCTTACAGCTAGATGTAACAACATGTTGGTGATAGTATCCAGGCTGTGGAACAGAGGCAATCTGAATGCCACCAGTCTTGTCCCAAGAAACATGAGCATTACATTTATACTTCAAATACCAATTGAGGCCAGAAGCAATCTCAACTCCAGTTGTGCCTTTAATCCTGAAATCCAAGTTAGAAATAAACAAAGCTTGGAAGAGAATAGTCTCTGGTAGCTACTCCCACCACAAACATCCTATTGAAACAAAAAAAAACAATCACTACTGTAAAATCTAACTCTAGCACAACAGGGTTAAAGGCAAAAAAGGAAGAACCTTTGAGATAATTCTGAAATCAAAGCTACGAAATTGTGTGGGAAGCAGTCTTTGCAATAGACCCTTAGCTGCTGATTTTTATACAGACAGAATTGGTCTTAGAGAATCTAAACGGTCAAGCAGACTCTCGATAGTAGGATGTTGCTTTGACAAAGATTGAGAGTGAAAAGAAAGAACCAACAACACAAACAACACCAATTTGATCATGCAAATCATGTTGATACTCTTCCAAGATGCATCCTATATAAACACCAATAAGGCCGTTTCTATATAACCTACAATTATCTAGTTTATTGACTAACAAGATGCATCCAGATATAAGTTACAGAAACGATCCAACACACACACAAAAAAACATTATCATCGGATACTACTAATTTCACCGGAGATTTGCATATATAACAGGAGGGAGAACTAAAAGTCTAAAAGCGAGAGTCTCGTGGATGGTACCTGACCGGGAGCGTAAGCTTGAGCAAGAGCAGCAGTGGAGGGATCACGGTGGAGGTAGTGAGATCAAAGCCTGCTTTTTATAGTGTTGGCCTCTCTGCTCTTCTCGTAACTTTCAATTCCAATCTCCAACGATTCCAACCAATTCAATTGATGAGACCAGAGTCTATCATCAATCTCCTCCGATTAAGAGATTCGCGACAGAGAGCGAGAGAAAGAGAGAGGAAGGGAAGAACACAATCGGGAAAAAAAAATGGTTCTCAATAAAACTCTTCATCCAACCATGCGCTGACACCTCACAGCCTCTTATATTAAATCGAGTATACTAAATAAGAGGAGCTCTTCTTC
This sequence comes from Camelina sativa, assembly GCF_030686135.1. Classification (NCBI taxonomy): domain Eukaryota; kingdom Viridiplantae; phylum Streptophyta; class Magnoliopsida; order Brassicales; family Brassicaceae; genus Camelina; species Camelina sativa. The sequence continues at coordinate 30,596,114 of NC_141881.1, forward strand.
TTTTATTTTCTTTCTGATTTATTTTCTTCCTACTTTTCCACTAAAACCTCTCTTAAAAGCCCCCGTTGGGGATAACCTTATATATGTGTATATATATATGCTTAATGTCGTAAAATGTAGCGATTATCGTTAAACTGTCTATTGCTTAATGTCGTAAACTGTAGCGATTATCGTTAAACTGTCTATTGCTTAATGTCTTCTAAAGTCTTTTTTTTTTAATAGTGGTTGGTCGGAAAAATGACTTTAATATGTCAATTCTTGTAATAAGTAAAAGATATATATCACTTGAAGGAAAGTGTCATTTATGTTGTTAATTGTGATTTGTGAAGTTGAATCTGTCTTTACTAATGAAAGTAAAATAACAGGACGGCGGATAAGAGATTAAATAGATATAATATGTGAAAGAACACATGCAAAGGATTGGTCTTAATATGCTATTTGCCATGTTCTTCTTCACTGCTACCCCATATTTTCCAGCTATGTGATTATTCTCTTTTGCAAGTGATAAATCAAAATCAGAGCTGCAGTTTCGTTTGTCTTTTTAAACGTGAGAATAATGGGAAGAATAATAATAATCTTAAATTGCTATTTTGGTAGATTCAAAAGGTAAAGTAGGGAAAATATTTTAACCGGCTTTTTCTTTGATTCCAAGTCCAACCTAATGGGTAATCGAATAGTTCAAAGTTACTGTTATATATTATTATATTTGAGCTCTACCAACAAAGTGGCTGTAGTTTAGTGGTTAGAATTCCACGTTGTGGCCGTGGAGACCTGGGCTCGAATCCCAGCAGCCACACCTTTTTGATCCTCAAATATCTTTCCATTCATTTTTTTCATATATGGGCTTTCGTTGACTAAGTCCATCCTTTTCTTTACGTCCTTTTTTTTTTTTTTAAATTAGGCTTTTAGAATTAAACCAAGCCCAAAAGAGTTTCTTCGTACAGGTAAGCAAATTTACAAAACATTTCACCTCCAAAAACAGGCTTTTGTATACAAACAACAGAGTACATACACTGTCAAATGTTAAAAAACTGAAAACAAGGAAACAAGATCCGTCATAATCAAGAAGAATTCTTGTCTCTCTTCATTTTTTCCAGACACGAATTGTACCATCGACTGAAGAGGTCAACATACAGTCTTCTTTAGGGTGGTAACTCACGCTTGTCACCTGCCAAAAAAATATAACATATCCAAGAAAAATCAAGATCAATATAGTACTCGTTAAAGTTTAAACGGGTTATAAAAGACAAAGAAATGAATCTTTACCACTAAATCGTGAGCTCGAAATTTCGATACCACTTTTGCATCTACTAAATCCCAAAAGAAAACTAATCCATCCTCTGATCCTCCGATTACATGTGCATCCGAATTAGTGAGGCAACAATCGGTTTTAAATGACTGTTTTACACACAAAAACAAACAGTCATTAATGTTGTAACTAAGAAGCTATCATGAACTATGGTTACATTATCTTTCAAACTAATGACTAACCTTCGATATATGACCTCTATAGACTTGGAGTAGCTCTCCTGTGGTTCTGTAATTTCGAAAGAGACTCACAAGAATTAAGACACATCTAAAAGAGAAATCAAAAGTTTAATTATTTACATAAAATTTCGTTTCTTTTACCTATCAAGTAGACGCAGAGTAGAATCCAAGCAACCAGCTAGAACACAGTTTCCATCATTTGATATCGATATACAACTAACTGGTTGGCCTAAGTTATCTGACATCTCCCTGATTCCAACAAAAACAAAAAATTCCCAATCAATTATTTGATACTCAGAACTCAGAAGAAAGAAAGATTTTGTTTTCTTGTATGGAGTTTATACAAACCTGCCAATACGCATGTCAAACGTGCGAACAGTTCCATCAACACTACCACCAATAATCTCAGTCTTTGTTAAAACAACAGACATGACTGTATCCAAAAACGTATCAATGATCTGAGAAAACAATAAACAAAAAAAGCCAGTTATATTTACAGTTCTAAATTATTGACAGGATTTGAAACCACAGAACACGAAAGAAGTAAAACCTGAACAGGCTCAACACTGTGAGATCTGCAGTCCCATACACGTAGTGAACGATCAAAACCAGCTGATACAACTACAGATGATGAATCATTGAACTTCACTGCATTCACCTGATAAGAGCCATTGTTCATTAGAAGACAATAAATGATAAATACATATACGCAAACCAAACCATAGGCGACATGAATTCCTAGTTCTTTGAGACATATATACCTCTCCATCGTGACCACGGAATTTACGAATTACACGTCCGGTTGAAACATCCCAGTAATAAACTTGCCGATCACCACCACATGAACAAAATTTAGCATTGTCTCTGTGTTAATAAAAAAAAAAATCATCAAAATATGAAATATACAAACAAACACACTCATCAATATTAGCCTCCACAACATAAAACTCCAATTTGCTTGACAACAATGAAACACAAACTCATAAAAATCTGAACTTTCGTGTCTAATTCGATTGTTTCTAGCTGCAAGCAACAAAAAAGCATAGAACTATGAATAATCAAACACTCTCATTAGTATCAGAATCAAACTATTTGGACAATAATATATAATCGAAATCACCAACAGAAACACACACGACCAAATTCTAATAGACTCGGACTATGATACTGCACAAATTTGAATCAGAATCACGACAATTGGAGAAGGGAAAGAGCTGAGATCATACGAAGTAACATGAACGTCACGGACTTCACGGCCATGGGATTTATAGGTCTTGATTAGGATTCCACGGTGCGGGTTCCAGAGACGGATGGTTCGATCCTTACCGCAGGTGAGAGCGTAGTTCCCGTCTCCGTTAAACCTCGCCGCTAAAACCGCTCCCTCGTGGCCTTTAAGCACGTGTGCCTCCTTCGTCGGCAGCTCCGCCGTCGCGCTCATCCCTCCTTTTAGTTCGCCTGAAAAAACTTACAGCGTCGTTACTAAGGAATGGGCTTATATTAAAACCGACTCAATTATTTAGTATATGACCAAAATATGATTTAAAGCCCAATTCAATTGGCCCATTAGATATTCAAGGGATACAAATACAAATAATAACGTAACGGATAATATTACTATAAAAGAGTGCTATAAATGTGCTTAATTAACCACGATCACTTCTGATAAATAACACAAATTTAACGATTAACAAAAACTTCTCAGCTTCCTTATTTTTAGTTTCTTCCACTATATATATATATGCGTCACATATCGTAGTCGTAGTAGGCATATAACATCTCACACACGTAAAGAAAAAAAAAAGTAATGGTTACAAAAACTACTTCAAAGCCTTCTCTTGTCACATTTCTAACGATTTCGTATCTCATATCGACCGTTCATGCCGTCATCATGGTAGCCGAGGCAAGGAAGATCCAGGTCTCGACGCTGGCTACGGATCACTCCGGTGCTGGAAACTTAATGGATTGTTGGAACGCGGGGTTGGAGCTTAAGTCATGCACCGACGAGATCGTCAAGTTTTTCCTTAGTCAAATCGGTACGAATGGAGCGGCGGTTAAAGGTGGAATCGACAAAGATTGTTGTGGAGCTGTTGGGTTGGTTGAGAAAGATTGTTGGTCTGTTATGTTTACTTCTTTAGGGCTTACGACTATGGAAGGGAATAATCTGAGAGAGTATTGTGATTTTCAGGCGGAGAAGTCGGTATTGTCTCCGTCTCCGGCGCCTGAAACTTTCGCTTTGTCTCCCGTTGAGATTACGTACCCCGGACTTAATTAGTTACATGGTTCCATATATTTTGCCTTTATAAAATTTACGTTAATAAAATGTTCACTCTTTCGGTGTGCTTCGCATTGAACTATAGAGTATATTTTTCTATTACCCAAAGTATTGTGAAACATCATATTTCCTAACTATTATAAGTTAAGATAAACAAATAATTAATATTAAAATGATATTGTAGGGAAATATGTACGTCAATGCGATCACCATGACGCATCGAAATATTTTGGTAACCATCCGGGTTAGATTTAGCAGACTCTGTTGCTGCTCTGATCGTTCCCGGTCCTGCTGCTGTGACCTTTGAGAGTACGTTGCAAATACATGGCGTTTTTTTATTTTTACTCAAAAAGGTCTAATATAATCCTATAAAATCATAATCGAATGTGTCCAAATCGTAATGGACAAAACCAGCTAAACCAACACTACTAACCAACTAAGTTATAATCTAGAAACCTGAATCTTTAGCCACCGGTTAAAACAAACTTGTTCAATTTTGAATCTTAGACTCGCATGATGGTTTCTTTCTCAAGCTAATCAATATTCCTTCAACAAGCTTATCTTCACCAAAAGTCTCTGTAGGTTTCTTCTGCTTCTTGTCAGTGTCCCAAGAACCCAAAATTTGGAACAAATCGTTATTTGTTCCATCTTTTTCTTTCTTCCTTCCATCGCCACTCTTTTCTAAAGAAGCTTCATCCTCCGTCTCTGAGTCATCATAATCAGATGGCTCACTCTTATGAGTCTTCTTGGAAACTGGACCAAGATCTTCGAATGATGATGAATCAGATTCATATGGAACCGGGGTTGACGAAGGAACAATGTATCCTGATTCAATCCTAGCCTCAGGCATCATTTGTATCAAAGACTGTAGCTTCGGATAACCGAGGTTATGATATTCTAAACGGTATCCAAATCTGTCCAAAAAGTCTTTCTTCAAGTTACTCATGTTATACCCACCAGGGTTCTCCTCTGTTATCTTCTTTACCAGCTTATGACAATCCGCAATCACCTGGCTTCTCGATCTTTCTTTAGGTCTCTGGCTCATACCAATGTTCTTGGGAGTTTTCTCACCATCTTCTTCTTCGTCACACATTGATTTTGACATATTCACAAATATCGATCTCAATCCATCCGTAGCAGGTATATTGCTGCTAACACAAAAGCTTTTCTCGATGAACCTAGTTACTCTAAAAGGTAGAGCATCAGAAGGATTCTCTTTTATCCATTCCTTCTCTGATATTAACAGAGATACTAAATCAAGCATTTTGGATACATCGAGAGGTTTGAGAGATGAAGGTCCTTCGTCCTTCAGATTCTTAGACAACGCTTCTCTGAACAAAGTAATAAAACAAAGAAAGTGGCCGTTAATTGACTATTATCTTTCCCTGAAAAGCTAATGCAGAAACATTGCTAAGGGAAAAGAGAAGAATAAGAACCTTGAGATTGAGTGAGAAACAAGGACGAACCCTCTTGGAGAATTAATGAAAGACTGAACATCTTTCCAAAAAAAATCTTCTGCAAAAATGTCATTTACTTGATGAGGTGTAGTTGCTGCTGCATTGCTAACGTCTGCATTGCTTCCCCAAAAAGACTTGAATCTCTTTACAAGTCGAATCACAAGCCCCGGACTCTTAGATTTCTCGTTGCCTACTTTAGTGTCTTTTACCTCCTCAGCAGATTCTGCAGTTCGAGATTCTAAGTCCTTATCCACCACTTTTCCTTCACCAACGACTCCTTTCCCTTCGTCTCCATTTCCAGAAATATGTTTCTTTGCTTGGAGATGCTCTAACTCCATTTCAGGTGAGCCAAACCATAGTCTATTTAGCTTCTTACAAAATCCGTCTTTTTCGTCAGAAGAAGAAACATCATCAACAGCAGTATAAACTAGCTGGTTTTGTTTCATGGATTCGTCTTTTGCCTTAACATCCACCTGCCTAATTACAGAAACAGGCTCTTGAGAACTCTCTTGTGATTGAGATTCCTCTTTCACGTCTTCATCATTCTGTTTCATCTTCTGACACATCTTTTCAACACTAAAATCTTTGGGATTCTCGCTACTTAACTTCGGCGATGAGGCTTTGATATCCATATCTTGGTTAACAGCAGCATGAATTAAAAACATACCATCCCCCACCGGAACAACCTGTAAGATCTTTGGCATAGATAACAGAAACCTCGAAAAACTCTTGTATCCATAAAAGTCTCTATCTAGAGATACTTTCCTCTTACGCAGCTGCTCACGTAGTTCAGTAATTGGTGCTCCCTTAGGATACCAACTCAATATCAAACCAATCTGCTTAACAACTTCTTTCGGGATACGACGACATGCCTTACAAGAACCCGAATTCGCTTCAAGCAACTCTACGGTTTTCAAACTAGTAAAAGATACTACTTGACTGCTGTTGGTAGTGGCAAATGGGTCAAGAAGAGGAGTTCTATAGTGACCATACCAAGAATTAAAAGGACCATCAGGTGGCTGGTTAAAGTGTTTACATGCTGTGTATTTCCCTCTAACTAAAGCATCCCAATCCCACATAATGGAAGCAGCACTACACAACACACCAGGCGTAGCTTCTTCGTTTCCCGCAAGCAAAATGTTGTAATTACTCATCCTCAACCTATGTAACACAGTGGCGAAATCACTATCGCTAGAGATTAAGAAGAGATGAGCAGGAGGTGGATTCTGACTAACCCAACACATTAGATCTGTAATCAAAGATCTATCCGTACTGTTCTTCCCACCTGTGAATTCACATCACATTACAAAAAAAAAGTTTAGGTTTTTTTTTCTTTCCCAATCAGTTAAAAAAAGTAAGCTTTTGCATAGAGATGACCTTGAGGAACATGAGTGAGAGTGATTCCAGTAGCGGAGAGAGCTTCTTGGTTAGTTCTAGAGAGCTGGATTAAGTCTCCGAAGGCTGTGATGTTGATAGGTCCTTTGATTCCGATGTTTCTAACGGCGGATGTGATGGTTTGAGACAATTTGAAGACACTCGTCGCACCTGCCGGCAAATGGCAGTTTTCGAAATCCCACCATACCGGAACCCTAACACTCCGTGACTCCTCGTCGTATTGAGGTCGTCTCGTAGAAGTAAAATGACCGACGCCGGAGTTATAAGAAGAGAAGAATCTCGCGACCAGTAAAGAGATCGCTCGATGCGGTAATGGCGGCAGCTCGACGACGGAGGTGAAAGAGGAAGCTGCGAGGCGGAGGAAGAGTGGTTTGAAAGACCCGTATTGCATGATTAGGTCAGGAAACGAGTAGAAAGAGGAGAGGTTTCATGTGTGATTGTAATGGCGGAGATGAGTTTTTTCATTGAGCTGAGGGGAAAGATGAAGAACAGAGAAAGCGCCTGACTAAAACCCATACTCACGTGCATATCACGTGATTCGTGACTCACTATGGGCTTTGGTCTGTGAAGCCCATTTCGAGTCCGTTTACCTAACTCGTTTTGGCCCAATTAAATTACGATAAAGGGAGAGACGTGTTCATTCACTTTAGGATATTGGAGGAGCTTTGTGTGTGCCGGTGTAGAAAGTTTAATGCAAACGTTGGAAATTTGTGAAGTAGACGTTGGAGCTTTGTGAGTATTGCCTCATTGTTTTGACCAAACCATGATTTGTTTTGCTTTTTCTTCTTTCGTCTGTCTATTTCTTTTTTTGAGACGGTAGGCTTTCGCTTTATAATATGTTGAGGAAGAAAAAGATCGGAGATGCGTATATTCCTTGAATTCATCATTCATCTCATTATTGGGTCATACAGTATGTTTATTAAACATTAAGGTTACTTTTTTATTTTATCTTTTAACTACTGATATAATCATATAATTAAAGGTATAAAAACGAAAGAGTATTGCTTAAGATGATCAGGAGATGATACTGATACGTCTGTTATTGATGCAAGTGGCTTTTCCTTTTTTTTTTTTTAATTGTATTTTAAAATTTAATTAACGACCGAAAACATTTACTATATTAAAGAAAGAAGAAGACTAATGTAGTAAACGGGAAAGAGCTTAAAGAGAACACTTGCGTAGTCAAGATGAGAGAGATGAGATCATGAGAACATCATTAGTCTTCAATATTTATTTAACGACCGGAAACATGTATGTTAACGTTGAATACAGATTTTCAAAGATATTAGGCTTCAAACTTGATATCTTCTAATATCTTTGAAAATCTGTATTACTCTATCACAGGGGCGGACCCAAAAATTTTAGGTTATATTGGGGGCTCGAACTCGGAAATGAGAGGTCATTACTGTAGTTATTAACCAACTGCGCTAGTGAAATTTTATACAATTACATATAAAAACACCTATTTAATCAATTTAACCAGGTCAGCTGACCCACCATCTTTCTTAATAGGTCTGCCCCTGCTCTGTCATAGCTTGTAATCGTCATTTGAATTGAAAGTCCTTATCAAAAGAAAAAAAAAAAGAAGAAGACTAATAATATTGACAAACAAGTAAACGTAGTATTCAATGCATGTTTATATCGATGGCGCCGGCCGACCCCTTCGGAAAGGTCCCGTACGTGAGATATAGTTTCGTGGATTGTTCTGATTATGAGATTTTTATCATTACAAATACAATCAGCCAATCATTATTTGGTTAGTGAAAAAGAAATCCCTAAGAAATAAATTATAGACCATATGCATATTTCCAGGCCAACAACTTAGGAAAATAAAATGTGGAGTTTTAGGTTTTCCAGGTTTTTAATGTTGGTTTCAACGACCCATCAGCACATGCTATATTTAGACACCAAAATTAATAAAATGTGGATTTTCTTAAGAAAGGGGAAAAAGGGGTCAAGAAAAGCTAAAACTTTATGAAGTAATAATATATGGATTAATCAGATTAGTTTTGCATGGCCATATAACTCGTGATGACCTGGACGTATGCGGGTTGTACAATCACCATCTACTTTTGTTTTCTATACGTTACAACCACATGTCTATGGGTCACCAAAACTCATTGGTCCTTTTATTTTTGTTTTCTGACTTTTACGGTTTCTTTAAAAAAAAAAATTGATTCTCCTACCTTTATACTAAGATATTGAGTACTATCGGATCTCTCCCAAGGGACAGCTTATTTTTCGTTAGGCTTCATGTTATGGGTCATGACTAAGTCTAGAAAACCAGATAGTATTCAATTATCAGTAGGCACAAAAAGCATCATCAAACTTGAACTGTTCCTAAATTAATTTCTCAACTAGTCGTCAAGTGCATGAATTATTTATCTAACTAACCAATCAAATCACGTATCAATTTTGAACCTCTTTTTGACAAATCAATAATGAACTTCCTTTTTTTTTTTTGTTTTTAATGAACGTGTTACTTTACACACTGCACATGTTTCACGAACCGGTCCAGGTAAAGGCGGTGATGTAAGAGAACACGCTAGCTATATTTTCAATCAGATGCTAGATATGACTGTTTGGTTTGAGTGGGAGTGGAACAAGAGGAATTCGATTAAACTATATATAGTTGAGCAAGTTTACTATAGGTTTTACTATACGGCTAAAAAGTAAAGTCTTTTACATAAATCAACTATGCAAAGCTGACGTAATTGATTTTTAATTTTAATCGTTAAACGAACATAATAATTGCATAACGATTGAGCATAATTGTGATTTCACTGTATTGTGTAATTAGTAAATCCAACAGAACCATGAGCGTTATCTTTTTCAATCAAACCATTATGTTCACATTAACAACAGCAAAAAAAAACTTATTATATTAATTTACGTGTTTCATTATTAAAGTTATCCTTTTTTTCTTAATGATTTCATCATTATATTCGTTTCTTGAAAAATATGCTTTTATCATTTTACTAATCAATGTTTATTTAATTATTTTCGTCGAACCTATGATTCGCATTCACAGTGTTGTAAACTTTACCGTGCAGTAAATCTAGAAGGTGTGGTGATTAGTGGCCGGAAGGAGAAAATATATATACTTTCAGTCAACATTAAAAATAATATAATTTGGTTGGTATAGTGAGATTGTGACACAAAATAATTGTCTCTTTTTTCTTCATCCACTCTTAGTTACGTACTTTAAAATGTTTATTCCATTACTTTGAAACACAACCGTAATAAAAATCAAATTGCTGCGTGCTTGTGTCTGTACTTATATATAATAGTATAATACACACTTCGTTTCTTATTCTAACCCAAAAGACGAACACTAAATTCAGAAAAAAGAAAGAAAGAGAAGGACATTACAAACAGTAACCCAATTATATATCTCCAAGAATTCAAACCAAAGATCATCAAATCGATCGATGGACATGGAGTCGAAGAAACCATATATGATGGTGACTATAATACAAGTTATATATACAATCATGTTCTTGATCTCCAAAGCCGTCTTCAATGGTGGAATGAATACTTTCGTCTTCGTTTTCTATCGTCAAGCTTTTGCTACCATCTTCTTGGCTCCTCTTGCTTTCTTCTTCGAGCGGTACATATCTATATACTACTCTCTCTCTCTCTCTCTCTCTCTCTCTCTCTCTCTCTCTCTCTCTCTCTCTCTCTCTCTCTCTCTCTCTCTCTCTCTCTCTCTCTCTCTCTATTCTGTGTGTATATGTACTAATATACGCACCATAATTATTTTTTGTAAATTTTCTATGTATGTTCATCGTATTCTCTCTTTATTTCTTCCTTTAGGAAAAGTGCTCCACCTCTTTCATTTGTGACCTTCATCAAGATCTTCATGCTCTCTTTATTTGGGTATGTCTGCTACAAGTACATTTTAATTCACTTGCTTCCAGATTTTTGTTTCCGTATATAGAGTTTAATGATTTATTTCTGCTTAACGTTATTAAAAAAAAAAACCAAATTTTGTTTGTTTTTACACGGTGCATCATTTTAAATTGTGAAAATATACAAAGCGAAACATAAAGATCCATAGTAGTATGTATTACACATATATTGCGTTTTCTTGTATATTATTGATAAAATGTGTTTTTTTTTTCTTTTTCTTTGAAAGACTAGAAAATGTAATTGACATTTAAAGATAACAGTATTTTTTTTTTTTTTTGTTAAAAAGATAACAGTAATTTTCTTATCATTATTCTTCGAAAATTGTACTAACAAAAGCGAATTGGAAAAACTTTATTCTTTATGCGTTTACACTATTGTAGTATTGTGTGTTTTTAAGGAAAAAACATTTAAAAGTATTTGAAGAAAGTTCATAAAACATAAGGTATAAACAAATACGCGAACAGGCAAAAATACAATCAAATGTTATATACTATACGTACTAACGGTATCTATCTATGTTGAACTTATCTGTTAAACTTTATCTATGTTGGGATTTCAGTGTGACATTGAGCTTGGACTTAAACGGTATCGCATTATCATACACGTCGGCGACTTTAGCCGCCGCCACAACAGCTTCCCTTCCGGCCATCACTTTCTTCTTGGCTCTCTTATTTGGGTATATACTTAATTACAATATATGTTAATTTGACACGTTTTCATTAATACCTAAGTAGTCTTTCTAAGATTTTGTATTAAATTAAAGAATGGAGAGGCTTAAGGTTAAGAGCATACAAGGAACAGCAAAGCTTCTAGGGATTACTGTGTGCATGGGTGGGGTCATTACCTTAGCTCTTTACAAAGGTCCACTACTGAAATTACCTTTATGCCATCACCTCTATCACGGCCAAGAACATCTTCACCGGGATGAACACTCCAAAACCGGTTCCACCTCGTGGCTCAAAGGATGTGTCCTCATGGTCGCCTCCAACATTTTATGGGGTCTTTGGCTCGTTTTACAGGTATCTTTCTATCTTTTCAGAGTGTGTTATACATTATCCCATTGAAATTACTTTATATGCATGCCGAAGAGTTGAGTATTCGCCAATGTTAACCCTACGTTTAAGAGTTTTATTTATATTATTTTTGATTATGTTGGATATTATGCTATTTTTAATTAGTTGTAGCGTATTTACAAACAGGGTCGTGTGTTAAAGGTCTACCCTTCAAAGCTATACTTTACAACACTTCATTGCCTCTTGAGTTCGATTCAATCCTTTGTCATCGCAATTGCTTTCGAGAGAGATATCTCAGCATGGAAGCTTGGTTGGAACCTAAGACTCGTTGCAGTCATTTACTGCGTAATTACCTCTAATTCATTACATAATTTATATTAGTATGTCATAAATAAAAAAATCTTATATTAATTAATATAAACGTCACATTATATGCAGGGGTTCATTGTAACAGGCGTAGCATATTATTTGCAGTCATGGGTTATAGAGAAGAGGGGACCTGTCTTCTTATCAATGTTCACTCCATTATCTCTCCTCTTCACTCTCCTCTCTTCAGCAATTCTCTTATGCGAGATCATCAGTCTTGGAAGGTTCTACAATAATCTTCTTTAATATATATATTCATTTTTCTGATCTATTCAACAAATTAACTTATACATGTGTATATGGTTTTGTAGCATCTTAGGTGGAATATTGTTGATTATAGGTCTCTACTGTGTGTTGTGGGGCAAAAGCAGAGAGGAGAGAAACAGTGGTGATGATAAGATTGATGATCTACAGAAGGAAAACGATGTCGTGTGCAATGAAGTGAAGGTTGTCATTAGTTAAAAGAAACTGTTAGATTTTTTTTGTCTTACATATATATATGTGCTAAAATTTAGGCTTTTTATAATACATGTGATATATTGATCATTCACATATAGTATGTAGATTGTTTAGAATCTCTTAAGAAATCTTTGCTTTAACTTTTGGCACACCACTTTTAACTCCTTTTACTATATCATTTTTGGTTTTTTTGCCCAATAGTGATATGCTCAACCTGCTAGATATCTCCAAATCTACTAAACATGTAGTAAGCTGTTGGTTTGACAAAAAAAAAAGTAGTAAACTGTTAAACACACAAAACTGATGAAATGATCTTTATTGCAAAGTGTACAACTTGGGGACATGCAAATATCACCATATTTAAAGTATATAAATCAGTTCTATTTAATGATCTTTATTGCAAAGTGTACAACTTGGGAACATGCAAATACCCCCATATTTAAAGTATGTGATCAGTTCTATTTAATGATCTTTCTTGCAAAGTGTACAACTTAGGGACATGCAAATATGTAGATCAGTTCTAATTAATTATCGTATCATGCTCATCAATACTCCCTATGTTTCATATTAAGTGTCATTTTAGGATTTCTCACACATATTAAGAAAATCATTGAATTTTCTATTTTACCCCTTATTAATATATTATACAATTTTTTCAATTGGTCAATACATTAAATCAGTAGAGATAAAATTAGAAAATTTACCAGACATTTACATTGGAAATACAAAGTGACACTTATTTTGAAACAAAATTTCCAGTCTAAAATGACACTTAATATGAAACAGAGGGAGTAATTAATAACAAGAAAATGTTGGTTTTTATTAGTCCCAAATTGGTGTAAAAAATAAAAAATAAGCCGCAAAAAATGGTGATATGGGATATTTTCCTCTTTAATTTGAGAAGCATCTTAATGATGTCATTGTTTTTTAATTTCAATCGTTAAACGTACATCCATTAATTGCATAAAGATTGAGCATAATTGTGATTTCACTGTATCGTCCGACAGAACCATGAGCGTTATCTTTTCAATCAAACCATATCGTGTTCCATTGTTTAAGTTATCTTCTTCTTTACTACTTCATTAGGATTTATCACGGGACAATTATTTAATTTTATTTATAATAAAGTTTGATTTTAACGGTATTTAATGTACTAATAAAATTATATATTTTTAGTATTTTTTATATTTAAGCGGTGATACAATTATTCTTAAAGTATTATAATTTTATCAGGATAAAACACTAAAATTATGAAATATAACTGTTTGTATAATGTATAATTAATCAGAATAATATTTTGTATTTATTTAAAATACTATCATTGTTTTGTTTAATATATAATTATTTAATTTAACTGATTGTTTATTTTTCAGTGTATACAATTTAATGATTGATTTTTTTATTTTTATTTTGGGACACATATATGGAAAACAAATTTGTTATTAATAAGGAAGTTAGGTAGAATTAATTAGTTTCTATAAAAAAATCGATTTTGTCAATTTACCATATTTTACTTATTGCTTTTAGTGAAATTTTGTAGGGACTAAAATTTAAATAAGCAAAATCAAAAAGGTAGAACCCAAAATATACTTAAAAAAAATGTAAATATAGATAATTTCATCATTATATTCCTTTTGAAAAATATGAATTTCATCTATTTACTATCAGAATGTTTATTTTCGTCGAATCTATGATTCATATTCTTTACAGTGTTGTAAACTATATATAAACCACACCGTGCAGTAAATCTAGAAGATGTGGTGGTGATTAATGGACGGAAGGAGAAAAATATATACTTTTAGCCAACATCAAAAATAATATAATTTGGTTGGTTATATAGTAAGATTGTGACACAAAATAAACGTCTTTTTTCTTCATCCATTCTATGTGGGGTTATTGGTTTGAGATTTAAATAGACTTTTAAATATTTTAAATGTTATGTACAATCTGTTGTTATTAGATCAAAATTTTGTTAAATTCTGTAAAAGACATTTAAAATCTTAACAAATTTATGTTATTGAATTCAGACTTTTATAAAATCATTAAAAGTTTTGTGTTATTCAATTAAAATAAAAGAATTTAGGATTGTTAATGAATTCAATTATTATGTTATTGGTTCATGATTTTAAACATTTTATTTACAAAATAAAGTCATGAAAAATATCACAAAAATACAGAAATTATTTACAGCAGTTTATAAGATTTTAGAAAACTAGTCAACAAAATTTTCTAACAATATTTCACTTATTTACTTATAATGATTTTGTTGAATTCTTCAAAAATCTTTATAAATAAGAATCCAATACTACCGTACTTTTAAATATTTATTCAATTACTTTTGAAACACCACCGTAATAAAATATCAAATTGCTGCGTGCTTGTGTACTTATATAAATACCCACTTAGTTTCTTATTCTATATATCTCAAAAGAAGAAAACTATATAAACTATCAGAAGAAAAAACAGAAGAATAAGAAGAACACTATAAACAGTAACCCATTTATACATCTCCAAGAATTCACAAACAAAACCAAACATCATCAAATTGATCGATGGACATGGAGTCGAAGAAACCATATATGATGGTGACTATAATACAAGTGATATATACAATCATGTTCTTGATCTCCAAAGCCGTCTTCAATGGTGGAATGAACATTTTCGTCTTCGTTTTCTATCGTCAAGCTTTTGCTACCATCTTCTTGGCTCCTCTGGCTTTCTTCTTCGAGAGGTACATATCTATATATTACTCTCTCACTCTATGTCTGTGTTTGTGTACGTACCATAAATTTTTGTAAACTTTTTATGTAAATATGTTCGTTGTTTTGTATTCTCTTTATTTCTTCCTTTAGGAAAAGTGCTCCACCTCTTTCATTTGTGACCTTCATCAAGATCTTCATGCTCTCCTTATTTGGGTATGTCTGCTCTCCAAATTAAAGCAAAAATACAACGAATACTACATATCTGTTAAACTTTTAATATGTTGGGGTTTCAGTGTGACTTTCAGCTTGAACTTAAATGGTATCGCATTATCATACACGACGGCAACTTTAGCCGCGGCCACAACAGCTTCCCTTCCGGCCATCACTTTCTTCTTGGCTCTCTTATTTGGGTATACTTCAATTACAAATTTACATTAGATGCTAATTTAATTAATTTGACTCATTTTAATTCATACCTAATTAATCTTTCTAAGATTTATTTATTTTGTATTAATCTAAAGAATGGAGAGGCTTAAGGTTAAGAGCATACAAGGAACAGCGAAGCTTGTAGGGATTACTGTGTGCATAGGAGGGGTCATTACCTTAGCTCTTTACAAAGGTCCACTACTTAAATTACCTTTATGCCATCACCACAATCACGGCCAAGAACATCATAAACCCGGCCACGTCTCGGGAGGTTCCACCTCGTGGCTCAAAGGATGTATCCTCATGATCTCCTCCAACGTCTTATTTGGTCTCTGGCTCGTTTTACAGGTATCTTTCTCTCTTTCAAGTTGCTTTATACATTAATTACCCCATTGAAATTACTTTATAGCTATTGAAATTTTATGTAAATACATGTAAAAACAAATTATTTATCTAGTTTACCCAGGTGAGGTGATCCACCTACATACTTAGTAGGTCCGCCCCTGGGCCAAAGAGTTGAGTACTTGCCAAAGATTGAACCTTACATTTAATAGATTTATTTATATAATTTTATTATCATTGAGTAATTGTGACAATCTTTTCTGCTATTTTTAATTAAATTTGTTTCGTATTTACAAACAGGGTCGTGTGTTAAAGGTCTACCCTTCGAAGCTATACTTCACAACACTTCAGTGCCTCTTGAGTTCGATTCAGTCCTTTGTCATCGCAATTGCTTTAGAGAGAGATATCTCAGCATGGAAGCTTGGTTGGAACCTAAGACTCGTTGCAGTCATTTACTGCGTAATTAACTCTAAGTCTAATTAATTTCATAATAAAAATTATGTCATAAATTAAATAATCGTTATAGTAATGAATATAAACAAACGTGACATATATGCAGGGGTTCATTGTAACGGGCGTGGCATATTATTTGCAGTCATGGGTTATAGAGAAGAGGGGACCTGTCTTCTTATCAATGTTTACTCCTTTGTCTCTCCTCTTCACTCTCCTCTCTTCAGCAATTCTCTTATGCGAGATCATCAGTCTTGGAAGGTTCTACAATAATCTTCTTTAATATTTATTTTCATTTTTCTGATCTAATCAACAAATTAACTTATACATGTGTATATGGTTTTGTAGCATCTTAGGCGGAATATTGTTGATTATAGGACTCTACTGTGTGTTGTGGGGCAAAAGCAGAGAGGAGAGAAACAGTGGTGATGATAAGATTGATGATCTACAGAAGGAAATCGATGTCTTGTGCAATGAAGTGAAGGTTGATCTACAGAACGAAAACGATGTCGTGTGCAATGAAGTGAAGGTTGTCATTAGTTAAAAGATAGTGTTAGAGGGGATATTGAACCTAACATTTAAAGGATTTTAAAGTATTCTTAAAATCTTTTGTTATTCAATTGAGAATTTTCAATTTTTTTATGAAGTCCTATGTTATTCAACTTAAATTTATATAAAATATTTTTTAAAATAATTCAGAATCTCTTGTTATTTAATCAATAGTTTATAAAACCAACTTTAAATCTATTGTTATTCAAAATATCACAACTTTATTTTTGAATGTTACTTTGAATGATTCTAAGAGACTTTTTTTTTTGTTTTTTAGTCAAAAATACTCCTCTCAAAATTATATTCTTTGAAGTAGAATTTTAAACGATTTCGTTTAAAAAAAAAACACAATCATAAAACCACCACCATCTCTGTTTGATAAGCTTTCTCCGCAGATCAACTCCGGCAACTCTGACAACTCTAATCTCCGCAGATCAACTTTTTGTTTCTATTTTTTCCCCACATTCATGTTTGCTTATCTCTCTCTCTTTACTCTGTCTTGGTTATTGTCTATAGAGAACCATTGAAATATAGGATCACGTGGAATTTTTCTTACAACACACACACAAAACCACTAAGCCCAACTTCCTTGTTGACTTGTTCCTTCTTCTCCTCATGTGTGTCCTTCACCTTCTTCTTCTTCCTTTTGCTCATCTTATTTGTTTAGCTTCTTCCTCTGTTCTTCAACTTCATAAAATATTTTAAAATCACACCAAGTTTACTAATAAAATCTTATAGAATCAAATTTCATTTTTTAAAAAGAAAAATAAAAAAATCTAAAACACAATCAAATCTCCTAAAAATCTATAAAATTTTGCAAAATTCTAAAATATTAAAATCTTACCAAATCTTTTAAAATGTCAACTTCAATACCCCTCTTAGTTTTTTTGTCTTATATATATATATATATACGTATATATTGTATATGCTAAAATTTAGGTTTTTTATAATACATGTGATATATTGATCATTCACATATAATATGTAGATCGTCTAGAATCTCTTAAGAAATCATTGCTTTAACTTTTGTCACACCACTTTTAACTCCTTTTACCATATCATTTTACTTAGGGTGGTTTTTTTTTTTGCCTAATAATGATTTGCTCAACCTGCTAGATATCTTCAAATTTACTAAACATGTAGTAAACAGTTAAACACACAAACATGAAGAAATGATCTTTATTGCAAAGTGTACAACTTAAGGACATGCAAATATCCCCATATTTTTGTAAGAAAAAAAAACAATAGCAATAAGAGATATCAAACACATAAACTGAAATTGCCTAAAGAATGCTAAATCGTTCTTTTTGTTTTGTTTTGTTTTATAAAACCATGACATGGTTTTTTAAAAAAGAATATCATTTTAGCTACTCCTGGTTGGTAATTTCTCTGTAGTCTCTCGTAACTCATTTGGTTCCTAAATCAGACAACGTAGTAGAAGACTCTTTGACTTGCTTCTCCAAAGACACATCTTTTGCTTCTTCCTCTGTTTTAGGCAACACAATTTCTTTGTCTTCCTCAGATGTAACGATCGTCTCTTGAGCATCCTTAAACTCTGATATTTCAGTCTCTTCTGCAGTCTTAGCATCAGTCTTAACTTCTGATTCATCTTTAACCTTAACTTCTGATTCATCTTCAACCTTAATGTTCGATGTCTCAGGAGTCTTGACTTCAAAGACTTCTGGTACTTTGATCTTTAAATCCTCTGTAGCTTTAACTTCTGAAACCTTTAAAAGTTCTGATTCTGCTGCTTTAACTTCATCACTCTTAACTTCAGAAACTTTTTGAATGTCCTTATCCTCTAAGACCTCAGACTCTTTTGTAACCTTAATTTCAGACAATTCAGGAGCAGAAACTTCTGGAATATTCTTATCCTCCAAGACCTCAGGAACATTTGACTCTTTTATAACCTTAATTTCAGACAGTTCAGGAGCAGAAGAAACCTCTGGAATATTCTTATCCTCCAAGACCTCAGGAACATTTGATTCTTTTGTAACCTTAACTTCAGACAACTTAGAAGCAGAAACCTCAGATGCTTCTGGAAGTTTTGACTCTCCTCCAACCTTAACAACTTCTGATGTTTTCTTAGCTTCCAACTCCTCTGGAAACTTAACTTCCCAATTCTCTGAAAAATTCTCTTCAGCTTCCTTAGCTTTAGGAGTTTCAGGAGTCTTAACCTGAGAATCTTTTGGAATCTTAACTTCGAGGTCATTTCGTGTCTGAACGTCAAAGGTTTCTTCTGGAGATTTGACAATAGGAGCGGTTAGCACAGAAGTATCAAGCTTTGAAACCTTTGAAGAAGGACCGGTTTTGTCATTGGTATCGTGTTTTATCGGAGATAGATCGGTTACTTCTTTTTCCACTACTACCTTGTCCTGTTTGAAAGAAAAAAGAAAAATCCATCCACAAATTGATATGAAAAGTGAGTAAACCAGTAGATAAACCAGTCCGGTTTGGACATGCCGGTATATAAAATCATTGTTACTTTTGTTTGGGGGGGGGTCAAATAAATTATTGTCACTTTATTAGGTTCCACTTCCACATATAAAATGTAAAAACACATGCACTAACTATTGAAAAGATTTTACTTTTTTTCAAAAGTGGTCCTTAAATTAAAACTTAGAAGGCAAGAGAAAAACTTTTTTTAGTTATTTTGTCTTTTGTAATAATCTTTCAAAAAAAAAATACGGTCTGTTTCCTAACTTGCCGGCCATAATATTAAGAAATTGTACCAAAAAACTTTACTAAAGAAAAGTAAATCAAGGTTAAGAACTTTTATTTTGAAGCTGATCGTATGACTAATAACATTTGAATCTATAGTATCCCATCTTTTCGATAAGTATTGTATAAACAATTTAGATCCTTATCGAACACTAATATATAAATAGTTGAATAAAGATGTAATAAGAATAGAAAATTCTGTATATACCTCATGAAACAAGTGACTGAGAGATGGGCGTTTGTTGTGTTCGTCCACGTCATCTTCAATCAAAATCTCTTTTCCCTTCTCGCTCCGTCGTGCAGCAGCAGCAGCCGCAGCTGCTTCTTCCTCCGCGGCGTTATTAGGAGCATTGTTATTCTCGCTCTTGTCAGCCGGATCCTTGTCATGATCAGCAGGAGCCGCCGTATCTCGTTCCACCGGAGCAAGATCCTCGTCATTATCTTTGAGAACCTTTGGCTTGATGGCACAGTTTCCCATCTCGTACGTTAAACAACAAAGATAATGAGACAAGAAAATATTTTTCTCTCTCTTAATTTAGCCTTTTATCTTCCGAGAGATTAGAGAGAGAGGTGTGAAGGGATGGTCAAAGAAGAGTTTATTGTCCTATAAATTCTCTGCGGCCATGAAGGAGGAATATAGAGAGAGAGACAAAGATTTTAGTATATTATAGTAAGGGTTTTTGTGGTAAACCTAAATTTACATTAGGACGTTAACCTGATTTGTTTTCTAGTATGCAAATTAATGATATAAAAAACTCTCTAATCATAGAAAAGATTTGTAATCGAATCTTTATTTTGATGCATATTATATTTTGCTACTGAATCAAGCAGGGGATGTTACTGAAAAAGGGAAATAAATAACATAAATTTTGGTATTGGTATCTCTATTGTCCATATGCGTTCCTAATAATAAAAGAAATCTTCCATATAACGGTCACATTTATACCTTTTGGCCGTATTGTCAAACTATGCAAATTTATTAAAGAGAAAACTTAATTATCGATTTTTTTTTTTTCAATCGTGTGTTAAAAATGTCAACCGTGAGTTAAGTTTGGTAACAAGCAAGTTTAGTAACCGTGAGTTAAGAGATCACAAAAATCATATATGAATCTTTTAGTTACCGTTAATTCGGATTATGGACCAAAAATACTCAGCTGATGGCAGTTCTGTTATGTAATATAATATATGATGTGAAACTCTAAGAGCTAAATGCTAAAAGTTTGAGAATTTTGATTTAGGATCTTATAATGGTTGATTAGTTTGCAGATTTTTGGTATCAAGAATATACGAACACTGCTATAGAGTGATTTTGTAGCTTTGTGATTCTCTCAGCTTGAGGGATATATTGAACTTGAAGTAATTAGGAGAAGCGTTCTGATGCTAAAAAGGCTATACACAAACACAATCTTCTCTTGTCCGTACCAAAGGAAAAATATTAGATACTCTTCAGGTGAATTTTTCCTTCATGCATCGTTGAAATACTTTATATCATGAAACATATCTTGATGATTTTAAGAGATGGAAGAGAGTTAGTTTTATGTATCGTCTTTTCTTATTATAGAATGAATGGCACTTTAAAGGAAACCAAGTCGGGAGGTCGGGGAAAATATGCATATAAAAGAAGAAATTTCAAATTTCCATCACAAGAATAAATTAAAATATGGTTGGTGAAATTTTTGTAAATGATATAAAAGACAAAAGCGAATGGTAATGGGCTTTCAGTATAATATCACACAAAGCCTTTTAACAAGGAGCTTAAACGCGTATCCCACATCGGAGACTAAGAAAGTTTGGTAGTGAAATTTTTAGTATATAGTAACTTCACTATCCTAGAAGATAAAATCACGCAGCCATGTGGTGAGCACAAAGCGAACTATTCTTTCGCCTTTTACTAAAGAATACCGTGTGCTCTCCATGCAAAGTGGCATACGCCTATTTTTGGAGGGCTCTCACTTCACTGTGGGACCCAACATTTACACTAGTCTGATTTTTTTTAATTGGCTACTGCGCTACCAAGCTCAAAGGCCCAATACAACATGTTATTTAATCGAGAAGATTGAACATTGTGTTGTTGTTATTTTCTCTGTTGTTGTGTATGGAAAGCTCAGTATCAGTTTGCAGTTTCCGGTCTGCTGCTTTGAAATGGCAACCAGATAAACACCAAGGGCCTTTTCAGGAAAAGGTTGCATTTATATTATGATCATTTGCAGAAACTTATAGTGGTGAAAATTCAGATGCATATAAATTACTCTGTTCTTCACTCTTTTTGACGTTTTTATAGACCAAATTGTTGCCAAAAACCATTCAAAATATTGTAACTATATATATATATTTTAGAGACTGTCCACTGGTTTGATTTTATCTATATTGGGTTTGGTGTCATGGGAAATCCCAGTAAGTTGATAATGAAAACATTGTGAAGCTTTTGTTTTTTCTTTAGTTTAAAGTTTTGATTTTTAAACAAGAGGTTTGTGGTATGTTTATGGATTAGTATCGAATGCCATGAAGTTGAGAAGAAGAGAATACATTCGGACCGGGGTCCCTAGATTCACTCGGTTCACCCATTTAGAGTCAGTCTCTTGATGAAAAGTAGAACTTTACCAAATTGGATCATATTCATGTAGCTCCCAAGAGAAATCTTGTGATTCTTTTGTTCTAAGATTGAATCAGACACTCACTTATGTGGTTTGTTCTAAGATTCCAAACTTAAAATTTTGTAGCTGTGTGGTAATTTTTCAGCTTAGAGGGATATATTGAACTCGAAGTTTCGTCAATATTGCTTATATGATTATTGATTAATTTGATTATAGATATCTTTTTTTATCTATCATATGAGAGAATGTGGTTCCTCTGAAGCTGCTAATAATCTCATATATTTTAAGGGGCTGTTGGAGTGGAGATGATATTTGTCAGTTTCCTTGCTGATCCAAGAACTGCACCATAATACAAGGCGGCAGTCTCCTCCTCGCACTCTAAGTACATCATCCACATTCACCCCCTCTATCTCAACTCCGCATTGGTGCCTCAATTTTACAGGTTCTACATTCCGTTAATTCTGATGTGTTGGTAGTGCATAAAGTGGATTCAAATGTCAAGGAAGTGGAAGAATCGCCTCAGCAGCAATAATCAACAAATGGTAATGGCTTGATGTCTTGAAGGCAGTTGTGATTCTACTTATGAAGGCTGATCTTTGAGAAAACAGAATCTGATATTTCATTTTATTTCCTGTCTTTAAACCAAAGATTATGTTTATGTTGATGAAAAAAATAGACAGTGACTGTTGTATAGCTAGGGATACAACCTTTGCCTTCTGCTAAGGGATAGCTAGGGGTTAAATTTTTATTTTCGATTGTAAAGAAATGATTAAAATGATCAAATCAAAGAGAATCACACAGAGTACACCCATTATAAGATAAAACATCAGAAATACATTATTAGTCTCATCTTCAGATTTGCTTGCTAGGAAGGTGTAGAGTAAGCCAATTCCAAAGCCATGCTGAGCTAGCAGGTGGGTCTACTAAGACAACATTGTGGTAACGTGTCGTCTACAAACCTCGAATAGAAGAGAGAGAACTTTCATCCATATTATTAGAGAGCACGATCAAACATAATTTTTTTTAGCATGTTGTAATAATTGAATTTTAACATGGATATCCTTTTCGATTTGTGTTTCAATACATATGAAATCTTAATTTTTTTTTTTTATATAGACGTTACACATAAACTTTACATACACATCTTCTTTCAATTTAGTAATAATTGAATTTGTACTTTTTGTATTTTGTCATAATTAATTTATGTTTTGCTCATATTTTTCTTATGTTTTGTTTATATTTGATCAATTTATTTTAAACTATTTCTTATGTTTTGCTTATATTTGATCAATTTATTTTAGACCATTTCTTATGTTTTACTTATAGTCTATAACATTCATTGATAGAAGTATAGTCGCATTGAACTTAATTTAAACATTTTGGATATATTTGATTAAATTTTATTGGTTGGGAGACATGTCAAGAATCATGTCTTCGTAGGCGGCGGTTGAAGAAGATGACGAATTGTCCAAGTTATCCAAGTCAATAACAATGCTTTCGTGGGCGATTGAAGAAGATGACAAGTTGACACTTTTTATGAAACGTTCAAAATCAGGTACACCGAATAAAGAAGGGCGGCTTCTCTCAAAAAGATCATCCTCAATCATCCCCTCTATCGGGACTCCGCGTTGCTGAATTTCTAAAGGAGAACCTTGACAATTAACTAGTACGCTCTCAGAGTCTAAGAAGACAAGATTGAAACGGTTCCTATCCATAAGACTTGCAGCTTGGAGAAGCTGCTTCTCTTCTTTGAAGCTTTCTGAGATTATAAACAAACTTGATGGACCACGACAACCGTACAGTGGCCATTGAAGAAGTTTCACTGTTATTCGGTGAACTCTCGCATGTTTGTTTCCTGGAATTAATATCCAACGGAAGGACGTCTCGTCATCATATGTAATGCAATAACTAAAAATAATATATAAAAGATAGCTACGTACCTTTGGTAGACTAATTAGTCGCATTATTCCAGCACGCTCAAAGACATATGTCAAGTTTATTTCGGGGCATCATCATCAACGAAGAAGTTTGATTAACATCTCAGGACCTAGATATCCGTTTTCATAAACATATGATGTGATCTTCTCATTAACCAATCGAGGATCTAGATTCTTAAGGATTGACCAATCCTCCACGTCCCAGAACACCATCGTGTTTCCCCCTGCATCACCAAAAGAAACAAACAATATAAACGCATAGATAGATGCAATATAAACAAACAATATAATTAAACGCATGGTACATGTTTTATATATACATAGATTATAGATAGATGCATGTACGTTACCCTAATCCAAAATATATATGTTGAATGAAAAATAGAGACAATACAAACGAACAATTTCGATCTTACATCGGAATTTAGTGGTGCTATCCATTGACAATTTTGCTGAAACAATTAATGAGAAAAATTAGAGACGCCCGATCGATGATTGAGAATTTTCTCAAGTTATTATCGAGAAAATTAGAGACCCCCCGATGATAGGCACTTTATAAATTATGGCATCTATATAGATTTTGTAAAAGTTATCAATTAAGAGAGAGACAACATATTCAAGTAATAATAACTTTAATTAAAAACATTTCATTTATAGATTTTGTAAAAGTTATCATATTACCATAGAGACACAACATATTCAGGCAATAATAACTTTAATTAAAAACATTCATTTATAGATTTTGTAAAAGTTATCAATTACCAGACAGACACAACATATTCAATGAATAATAACCTTAATTAAAAACATTTATTTATAGATTTTGTAAAAGTTATCAATTACCATAGAGACACAACATATTCAAGGAATAACAACCTTAATTAAAAACATTAATTTATAGATTTTGTAAAAGTTATCAATTACAATAGAGACACAACATATTCAAGGAATTATATATATATATATATATATAAAGTAAAATATCAAAGAAGGTTATTCATTAGATTTTTCTCTGTTTTTTGCAGTTTCCGGTTTGCTGCTTTGAAATGGCATCCGGAATGGCATCCGGTCCAATATTATTATTGGGTGCCCTACACACAATCCGACGAGTAATTTAAATTTACACTAAAAGTTAAAAAAAAAAAATTGACTCAAATTCATACTAAAATCTAATTTTTGGGACAAAATTTATGTTTTTCCTACCAAATTAGGCCTTTTTCTACATTTTTATATCAATTATTCTTAAACAATACTTCAAAGAAAAAAATAAAAACATATAACATCAGAAATACATTAGCCTCATCTTCAGATTTGCTTTAGGCTTACTGTAAGCCAATTCCAAAGCCATGCTGAGCTTACAGGTGGGTCTACTAAGACAACATTGCTGTAACCTGTCGTCTGCAAACCTTGAATACAAGAGACCGTCAACTTTTTATCCAAGTTATTAGAGAGCACGATCAAATTGGATTTTTTAGGACTGTCCACTGCCCACCGAAGAATGTCCACTAACATCTTATGATCTCTAGCATATCCATCCGCCTCAGCAACTATACATATCATCAACAAGGGAGATATCTAGATTAGATTTACGTAGTAAGATAAAGAGAGGACGAGGGATAATTAGGTAAAGGAGGAATTCATATTCACACTACGTACCTTCGGGTACGAAATTTAAACTGACTCCGGTAGCCTCATATCTATCACTTACAACAACGTACAACAACCCTGTACAACCGGATTGTCACAGAACCATTACAACAACCCTGTCGATCAAGACCTGATTTGATCAGCTTAGAAACCAAATCAGGCTCACATTCAGCAGGGATTGGGAAATCCACCACGTTCCAGAACACGCCTGTGTCACCCTCTGCCACCACGAAATATCAAAAAATAACTAGTTTAGAATCAGATGAAATCTAATCAAATATATATTATTAGACTCTTCGAGAGATATAGCGAGATCTTACTGAAGTTTATTATATCGGCCCACGAATTACTCAAAAGTCCCGACGAGTTGGTAGACATGTCACTAATCATGTTTTCGTAGACATGTCATTATCAAAGAAGTTATTCATTAGATTTTTCTCTGTTTTTTGCAGTTTCCGGTCTGCTGCTTTGAAATTGTATCCTGATAAGCTCTCAAGGTTGCATTTATAAATATTTATGATCATTTCCAGAAACCTATTTGGTAATGTGGTGGAAATTATTCACAGGAGGCAGCACAAAAGAAGAAGTCAAACTGTGCCTTGATGCATGCATATAAATCACTCTGTTCTTCACTCTCTTGACGTTTTCATTGACCTAATTCATGCCAAAACCATTCAAAAGATTGGATCTGAATATTTTAGAGACTGTCCATTCGTTCGTTTTTGTTCGCGATTAAACTTGAGGTTAATGGATAGTATCGAATGTCATAAAGTTGAGAAGAGGTTTGTGGTATGTTTATGGATAGTATCGAATAAGTAGAGTCAGAAGAGAATATATTCGGGTTGGGTCCCGGATTCACTCGGTTCACCCATTTAGAGTCATTAGGGGACACACCAAGTTTTTGCAAATCATAGCTGCACAAACTTTTAAGCAGAAATAGAGGGAGATGGGTGTATCGAAGGAGCAAGTCGAAGCTTCATTGACTTCAAAACTCAATCCTGTTCATCTGGTAAGTCAAATCTGATCCCCTTACCTGCAATCTTTTTTTTCTGTGTCTTGGCTACTGAATCTGACCAAAGTAAGAAAAACTTATGAGTTTTGATTTATCACACATGCATCCTCTGTTCTTCCATATATTGGAGAAAGATAGAGTTGTAGATCAATGACAGTTTGAAATCTTTTGTGTCTCTTGATGAAAAGTAGAACTTTACCAAATTGGATCATCATACTCATGTAGCTAAGAGAAATCTTGTGATTCTTTTGTTCTAAGATGAATCATACACTCACTTACGTGGTTCGTGTGTACGTGAGACTATTGGAGCAACAAGTTTACTTTGTGATCTTACTCTATATACATCACTAATTTGGCTTCATTTATATGTAAAAACTAGGAAGTCATCGACACATCTGGAGGGTAAAGTCTTATGATCACTACTAAACAATCATCACTTTTGATATCTAAATTTCCAGTTCTCAGTCTTAAAGCTTTACTCTTTTGTTCCAGCTGCGGCGCGAGTTTTGTGGTTGAGATTGTCTCGAAACAGTTTGAAGATAAGAGATTGCTTGAGAGGCACCGCATTATAAACGCTGCTCTTGAAGAAGAGATGAAAGAAATCCATGCCCTCTCAATAAAAAAAGGCTCAAACTCCACAACTATGGAAGCCAATATCACAACACTCTGAAACAACTCCAACCACAGAGGCTTGAAGAGAAAAGAACAAGAGAGATCTTAGCTCTTGTATTAATCTCGCACCCTTACCAAGATAAAAAAGCTGTATTTAACTTTGACCTGCTCAAAGGTCTGTACTTTGATAATCATGGAAACTACTTATGAATTTTAAACACAAATACTAAGCTGTTTCTTGTCTGCTCAACATCTTTAACCGTCAAGAACACTTGTTTTTTATAAGGAACAACAAATTACTCTTCCATCTTCATAATCTTCTTCTTCTTGGACTTTTCCGATCGTTCTGAAGAGCCAGAAACCGTACTTGTTGAGATGCCATGTTTACCAGAGGAAGAACCAGAATGCTTTCTTTTGGGTGACTTTGGAGCCTCGGTGAAGCTAGAGAACAAGCTCTTCTGTTTGCTCTGGCTACGTGAGGAAGCAGAGTGTTTGCTGCTTTTAAGACGGCTACTTTGAGTAGGGTTAGAGTATTTCCCAGAGGAATTCGTCACTGCTCCAACAAGCTTCTGTTGGCTTCTTGCCTTTATCTTCTGAAGCAGCTCGTTTGGTTCAGCGTACCTAACTAACGCAACTCGCCGAGAAATACTCCCACCTACCCATAAAAACACACAATTACATAAGTATCAGGGGACAATACTGTGTAAAACTAATCGACTAAAACCTATAAACCAAAGAAGAGGAATATACCAACGGTTGAATCTTCAGAAGGTAAAATCATAGTTGACTCAGTATCTTGAGGAGGATAGCTAGCAAGCTCAAACTTGGTACCTATCAAAAAACAACCAGAGAGGAGGATGGTAACTAACTTAATTCAGCAATGGAGCCAACTTGTGGGTATCAAAACCATCAAAACTTACCAGATGAATCTACCAAATTTCCAAATATTCCTTCTTTGTCAAGATCATTATCAAACTCAAGAAAGTCCCTTTCGACTTCTGGAAACTGCGTTGCAGCAGGTCCCTATAGAGATAAGATCAATTGCGTCAAGTTCACGTAATAAGGCATCTTTCAATATTAATAAAGGGATTTTGATTGTGTAAACATACTCGGCCTAAAGGATATTGAAGAATCCAAATCTCTTCCTCTGGACTGACTTCAGCGTTGTCTACTTCCTCTGAGGTAGCGACTACGAAATCTTCGTTAGGTTCGTAATCCATCTCTTCTCAAAATCAACTCTCTCACGATTTCACAAAAACCTGCAAAAATCGAAACAACAAACCAAAAAGTTGAGCTTTTTGAACAAGGAAGCGACTGAGAATGAAGGGTCACTCTCAAACCTAACGAAGGAAGCGACTGAGAATGAAGGGTCACTTCGTCGCCGGCTAAAGAAACAGAGAGAGAGATTGAATAGTTACCGGAAAAAAAAAACCAATGCGGCGGAAGACCTAAAACCCTTTGCCAAAATATTTTATCTCCTGTCCAAGTCAAAAACGACGTAGTTTCTTATTAAACCGGAAAATTAAGCACCTAACCGGAATTTGGGTATAGAATCTTGGGTCATAAGTGGGCCTTAACTGACAGTGCTTAATAAGCCCAATAAGAAAGCAATGTTGGCTGCAACAACGAAAGAGAAATGTTGTTGATTCAGAAAGAAGCTCTTTCACTGAAATCTCATAAACCCTAAATCCCCAAAAATGGAATGTTAAAAATTTCACCAGAAGAAATCTCAAATTCCAAAATCTGCTTTTGACACCACAACGAAGAAGAGATGATAAGAAGAAGGATCTCATCGATCATATCAACATCACTCATCAATTCTTCTTCGGTTCATCAAACCGCAAAACCCAGATTCGTCACTTCTTCGCCACTTCTTCAATGCCGTAGTAGTAGCTCTCCGATCTTCACTCAAAATCCAACTTTTACGAGCAGGGCTTCGTCGTTTCAGGGAATTAGAGCGTTCAGTTTATTGTGTTTGAACGATCTGAGAGACAATGTGCCAAGAAAACTCAAAACGAGGAAAGGTAGAGGTATTGGTTCTGGTAAAGGTAAAACTGCTGGAAGAGGTCACAAGGGTCAAAAAGCTAGAGGAACCATGAAGTTTGGTTTCGAAGGTGGTCAGACTCCATTACGACGCCGTTTACCAAAACGTGGCTTCAAGAACAAATTCAAGCTCCATTTCCAGGTACAACAAAACAAACTAAAGCTCGTGCCTTTAAGTTCTTGGATTTGTGTTCTGATAGTCAAGTTTATTGCTTTTGTAGCTTCCAATGATTGATTCATTAGATTAGGTCGAATTTTGAGAATCTAAATCAGATGGGTCACTCTGTGTCTTAGCTGCTTGTGGTGAAGTAGATTGGGATTTAGAGTTTGAATTTGACAGTATTGATGATATGATTTGTTGTATGATGATGATGCAGCCGGTTGGACTAGGAAAGATAGCGAAACTCATAAACGCTGGGGAGATAGATTCTCATGAATTGATCACAATGAAAACGCTCAAGGTACAGTTATATATAAACTCACTCTTGACTCATTGGTTTAAATCGAGGTTGATGATTCTTTTTAGTAAGCTCGTTAACACTCGGCTTGCAGGATGTGGGAGCAATAGGAAAGCAAATAGAAGATGGAGTAAGACTAATGGGTCGTGGTGCTGATGAGATCAAGTGGCCACTTCATTTCGAGGTTTACCATTTTTGCATTATGAACTTTTGCTTCTGTATATAGTCTCTCTCCATTTTCCCCCATTGTGCCAAGTCATTGTTAGAAAGTTTGGTTAATTGGTGATGCTGTGTTTACTACAGGTTTCGAGAGTGACTGTTAGGGCAAAAGAGGTGGTGGAAGCAGCAGGAGGATCAGTGAGGAGAGTGTATTACAACAAATTGGGATTGAGGGCATTGCTTAAACCGGAATGGTTTGAGAAGAAAGGAAGGTTATTGCCAAAAGCAGCACGACCACCTCCTAAACAACAAGATAAGGTCGATAGCATTGGACGTCTTCCAGCTCCGAGAAAGCCCATTCCCTTCTTTGCAGCTGAGGAGAACAAAGTTGAGTCTCCTATTGAATCGTGATTTTGGGTTGGCTTTAACAAAGTTGTTTGTGTTGTTTCTTGGTCAATGTCGGATCTTTTTATTTGACAAATAAGGTCTTTCTCGTTTTGCTTGCTCTGTACTTGGTCGCAACTAGTTCTTAAGCATTTTCAGACTTGTTGTTTGGGATCAAGGCTTGATCATGAAGAAGGTTGAGGAACCATGGAATGAATTCGTTAGATTTCAATTATTTTATCTAACCATTTTGGTTGAGCCAATTTATTCACTTTTACGTTGAAATTATAAAATATGAAAATGGAGTGACGGTGTACAGATTACAGAGAATAAACAATGTTTTAGTTTTAGTTTTTACCAAAACACTAACAATTGCATTATTTAGTGGATACCGTCGTACACATAATTTACCTAATCCATAGAAAAGGGGCTATGAATAATTGCCTGAAATTAAGCGAAACGACCGAACGTAAAAACAGAAGAAGATAGTGTTCGAGGTTTCAGAACTCATGACACTTTAACAAACATGTAATGATGACGACTGTACTGTTAACTATAGCAATGATTATTTTAAACAACTACAATAAAAGAAGAGTACTCGATTGATTTTCTATCTTTTTTTTTTTTTTTTTGGTAGAATCGATTGGTTTTCTAATAAACAATCGTTCAGATATTATCAAAAAAAATTATGGAAACAGTTCGAAATTTTTATAGTACTTAAAAACGATGGTTAATTCAAGCAAAAATGTCGAATGTGGGATACATAAATGCTTATATATTTTTTCTAATGATCATACCTTTCTGATCTAAATATAGCTATTGATGATGATCAAAATCTTGAAAATTTAAAGGTTGGTATTCTTAATTTTACATTTAGGATACAGTTTTGATGGGTAGAGTGTTTAGTATTTTGAATTTAGAATTTAGTATTTTGAAAAATTAATTTTTAAATATAATGTTAGTTTTAGAATTTTAGAGAATTGTAATAGATTTGGAAACAAAATATTTTTTAGTACTATTTATATAAGCGCTATAAAAGTAGATGCCCATCACATTGACAAATCTCAATAAACATTTCAAAGACATTATTGGTTATAATTAAACCAAAATAAATGGATCCCATGGAAAAAATAAATGGTCGATTATATATATCAAGACCAATCTACGTCAGACTTTTTGGTTACACCATATATTTCAATTCTCTTTAGATTAAAATGATCTGACCTATTCTTTTAAAATTGCACATAATTAGTCTTTCTCAAATTCAAAGTCAATTTCAAATTTATTGTAATTTTCCAGATAATTAGTTTATTTTTTCCACATGAGCTGATCGTAATAACAACTTCATAAACAATTTCTAATTTATTGTATATATTTTTGTTTTCAATAATCGTGAAAAAACTTTATTTTTGTTTGTTGGCAAAAATGAGAAAATACGAAGATTTGATTTTCATGAGGGTGATGGAAAGTTTTAAAAGTAAAATCTTTTATACATCCTCGATGCATATTAGTCTTTCACTTTTATGCAAAAATTATTAAGTAATGAATAGTTGAATTGAAAACATCCCATCAGTTTTTATCATATTTAACAAAAACTCTAACGATAGCTCCCTTTACAAATGAACGATACATTAGTTTTTAGTAACTGTTACTTGCACTAATGGAGAGGCTAGAAATCTTGGTAACAAACTCATTTTTTACTAATGGAACCTCCATTATTTTTTATAATCGAAAAAACTACCATAAGAATTTCAGAACTCCAGAAATATAGCATAAAGGTGATTCGAAAATCATATTTTATAAAATATCTGAGAGCTTTTCAACAACATCTATTTTTAATCAAAATTTGTTATTTTGAGCATTTTTGCGTATAAGATAATAGAGTTATTAAAAAAAATTATTTGCATTTTATGATATTTTGTTGATTGTATGAATCTTGTTGATTTGGTAGAGAGATTTAGAGCGATATTAGGAAACTTTATAGATATTGGTGATTCTATGAAAATAAACTTAATTAATTTGGTCAATTTACCATATTTAACTTATTGAATTTTGATCAAAATATATTACAAATAAATATTTAAATAAGAATAACTATAAGGCTTGAACACCGAATGTACAGTTAATATTGATGGAGCAGTGGGGAATTTTTTTTTTAAAGAAAAGAAATGGAGAATCATATATATAAAAGTAAGGTTTTGGTCTCTCCTTATTGGTTGATTTTCATTTAATGTTTTCAAATATTTTTATTTTTTATTTGCTTTTTAATTATTTAATTGTTTTAAATAATATTTAAGACCCAATGAACACAATACATATAACTCATACATTAAAACAAATCTATAACTGAAAATAAATAAATTATACATTAATCATTCCACCACTCAATTTTATTCAAACACAATAAATAATATTTGTAACTCCAATAATTCTAAATGTAACTTTCATCAATTCTTATCATATAAATAAGCATTCTCTCATTCTCACATAGGTATTTTTTTATTTTCTCATTGGTCCATTTGACATTTAATTTTTAAAAATTTAATATTTATTTTTAATTAAACAGCACATTTAATCATATACATTAATGCATACTTTAAATTCATTATTTACCACTAACTTGTAATTGAAATTACATAAATTGTGAAATTAACTTTTTCTCCTCCATTCATTTTCATTTAAACACACTATTAATTATAATTATAACTCTGATAATTTAATTATTTTAGAATTGTAACTTACATCATTTTTATCCTATAAATAACCATTCTCACATCCTCTTCCACCATAACCTAAATCCTAAATATTTTCTTTGTTTTTTTTATAATGTTCTTGCATAGGTTGAAAACCCAATTAAGAGTTTGATTTTTTTTTGTTTACTATATATTTTACATAGGTTGAAAACCCAATTAAGAATTTTATTGTGTTTTGTTTTATATACTTCTTCTTTTCTTCTTTGTTTTCTTATATTATTTTGATTTAAAATACATATGTATTCATATGTATAATAAAATTTTGATGACCATAATAATATTTTGGGTATAACCATCTCATAATAAGGGAATCAAGCTAAAGAAAACATCTTAATTCTTTACTTTAGATGTTTGATTAGTTCTTACAAATTCATGTATATTTATTTTATTCTTAAAATTTGAAATATTGTCATGAAATAAATTATTGGGATATAATTATCAAATCAATTTTTCTTACCTCCAACAAAATTGTAATAAACATATTTTAGAATACTCATCATTATATTTAGTTTGTGATTCAACATATAATTATATGAAAATCATTATTTTTAAATTTAATTCAAATTTGTACTTTAAGGATTTTGCTATATAAAAAACTAATTTGATATTTATTTTCTTTCTACCTTTTACTACAAGGATGAAAAATTAAAACTAAGCCTAGCAATATAACTTAAATTGAGGGGGATATAAAAAAATTGTAATATAATATCAAATTAATTTTTCTTAACTCTCGCTTACATCCAACAAAATTGTAATACATTTATTTAGAATAACAATCATTATATTCAGTTTGTGAATCAACATATAATTATATAAAAATCACTATTTTCTTAATTTAATTCAAATATGTACTTTAAAGATTTTTTTTATATAAAAAACAAACTGATTTTTTTTTTTCTATCTAGCTTTTATTACAAGGATGAAAAATTATAACTAAACCTAGCAATATATCTTAAACTAAGGGGAATATAAAAAAGTTTTTTTTAAAAAATATATTTTTGGGAATCGTATTTTAAAATTTTGATTGCACTTCATATGATTTTACAGGAAATATTTTTTTTTTTACTTTCAAAATAGTTTAGTTTTTAATTATTAAATACTTTAGGTTATGTGTTAGTTTATAAGAAAAACTTAAATTATATATTTAAATCACATAGTAAAATTTTGTTTTATTATTAATAATATTTTATTACCTTAAATGCTCAAAATACTAATAAAAATTATTTTCAAAGTTGAACAATAAAAAACAAATAACTTTAAGAAATATATGTATAATGTACGCATGATTATATTTAAATAAGTTATATAATTTGATACTGTATGATTTGAATAAATAAAAGTGTAAAAATGTTAATGACATTTAAATTAATTTGTTAAGTATTTTTTATGATTATTAAATAAATTTTAATTAATTAATATATTTTATTATACAACAGTCCGCTCATTTGCGTTACCTATTCTCTTGAAAAGATTGCTAAAATAATAAACACGGGCCGAGCCGGCCCAAAGCAGAAGCCCACCAATCAATTGTTTTAAGCAGCACATTATATAAAAACGTTATAAGGCGCTTGGGAGTACCATACTCATCTGCAGTTCAAACCCCACCTAATACCGAAAATTAATGAATTTTTCTTTCCGAGGTTAATTAGTGATGCCATGCTTATTACAGGTTTCGAGAGTGACAGTTAGGGTAAAAGAGTGGTGGAAGCGGCAGGAGGATCAAAGAGGAGGAGAGTGTATTACATCAAATTGGTCGATTTGGCAAATAAGGCCTTTCTCGATTTACTTACTCTGTACTTGGTCGCAACAAGTTCTTAAGCATTTTCAGACTTGTTATTTGAGATCAAGTCTTGTTCATGAAGAAGGTTGAGGAACCATGGAACGAATTCGTTAGATTTCAGTTCTTTTATCTAACCGTTTTGGTCGAAGCAATTTATTCACTTTTACGTGGAAATCATAAAATATGAAAATGGAGTGACGGTTAATTACATTAATATAAGACTCATAGTCATATTAATATATGAAAAAAACGTTTAACCGGGGGCAAAAAAATAGCGCGTTTCTAGCATAACAGCACC
Source organism: Camelina sativa (assembly GCF_030686135.1). Classification (NCBI taxonomy): domain Eukaryota; kingdom Viridiplantae; phylum Streptophyta; class Magnoliopsida; order Brassicales; family Brassicaceae; genus Camelina; species Camelina sativa. Next base: position 30,631,343 of record NC_141881.1, read on the forward strand.
GATCTGTATACATCACCTTGAAATGTGTAGAGAGGAATTTCTGAAGCTACATATCCCGTAAGCGGCTAAAATATCCGTAATCTCTCCTCTATATTGACAACTACTTCAACTGATGGAAGCTTAAAAAAATAGACATCAGCAATAAGCACAAATCCCAAATACAGGTTCAATCCATTACCAAATGGCCAACTTAGTGTCTACTACTCGATTGCTACGGTGAAAACAGATCGCGATCATATAATAAAACTCGGGTAAGCATCCAAATTATTATTATTTTTTTTCTTTCTGCATCATTGATCCAATAAAGACCATTAAAATATAATGCATATACCTTTGAGAATCACAGGAAGAGTTAGCTTCCTGCACAACAGCGCGATGAAAATAACAAATATATGTATTCACGAAAATAAAAATAAAACACTATTGACAGTAAACGGAATAGCCAGAAACCATTTCTTTTATATAATTATTATTCCTTTTATCAATCACAATGATGTGAAAAGTAAATAAAACTGGCTATACCATAAACCATAAGTAAAAGATAAAAATAACAAAAAAGAAAATAATATAAATATTGATATAAAAGATAGTAGCAATAATAAGTGATGAAGTTAGGAAACAGAAGATGGATTCCACCCAGTGCGCACCCTAAAAGGAACCAGCCGATCAAACCGAGAAACTTGTTTGCAGCCCTAACTTGTTCGATTATTAAGCAAACCAGTAAGTAAGGAATTAAGGTATAGTCCCTCCCTACCATCCACATATTCTCAATGTAGTGTCGCACTCCCGGGACCGAGTATCCATATTTAGATGTTGACACATTAGTCTTAGGCTCCGTCTTTGGTTCCTCGTCAGGGTTGAATGACGCTGAAGATGACGCTGATGCTAATGTAACAGAGTTAGGAAAAACTAATTAGATTTTTAGTTGTTTCAAAAATCATTACAATGACAAAGCTTTTTTTTAAATAAAGGAAACATCTTTACTTTTATTACCTATAGTAAGAGGATGAACAGTCTTTCTTTGCAGAGACAGGACACTTGTCAATCTTGATTTTGGGGTTCGATCAAACATGGGGAAACACACTCTTGTTGTTGGGTTGTTCAAGTGCTTCTTACCATCATGTCCAAATTGATTCCTGCTTTGTAACCACAAAATTCTAAAAATACTCAATTCTAAATTCAAAATACTAAACTCTACCCTTTAAAATTATATCCAAAATGTAAAATTAACAACTCAAATATTTTAATTTTTAAAATTTTGTTAAATAGTATTTTTTTTTTTTGCCAAATATGTATTATTTATATCTATAAAACATGTTTTAGTGTTATTTTAATGTAATTCTCTTTTACAGTCATATACTTAGAGGGGTTATTAGTTCTATTATTTTAATGGATTTGGAATTTCAAAAAAAAAAAAAATTGTTATTCAATTACTGATTTTAAAATACTTATCAAAATTATGTGTTATTGGCTCTATGATTTACAAATACTTGTTAAATCCTTTTTTTTTTAATCCATGTTATTCATTATATGATTTGGGATTTCAAAATTTTATATTATGTTTTAAATGGATTTGAATGAATTTGAAAGTGTAAAATAAAATAATTCAAATCTAAGGATAAAACATGTTATTTTATAATATATATATTTTGATTTTCATAATTTACAATTCTATATGGATTTAAAAATTACTTCTCCAATAACAATCATTAATATATTTTGACATTAAATGTGACATTTATGCGAGAAATAGCAACAAGCTCCAAGCGGTGGTTATTAGGAACTCAGAAATAGCTAGTGGAGTTAGTTTTTTTTTTACTTTTTTTTATTTATTTGGCTTGTTATTGAAAAACTTGTGATTATGTGTTAAGGATAGTTTTTGGTGCAGCATTTTCGACCTTTTGATCAAATTTTTTGACTTTTTGATTGATTAATGTGTGTTTGATATTTTTGTCTTTGTTGAATTGATTTGTTTTGTACAGAGGATTACCATTTTTGTTCCGAGGCAACTGAAGATGGACAACGACGTTGTTGAGAAGCTCCAAGCTATTTTGGAGGGTTTTTTTAAAAAATATTTGCATTTTATGATATTTTGTTGATTTTATGAATCTTATTGATTTGGTAGAGAAATTTAGAGTGATATTAGGAAATCTTATAGATATTAGCGATTTTATAAAAATCAACTTAACTAATTTGGTCAATTTATCATATTTTATTTATTGAATTTTGATCAATTTTGTAAAAATTAATATTAAAAATAAATATTTAAATAATTATAACTAGAAGGATTGAACACAAAATATACACCAAAAATGTTAATATCGTTGAAGCAGTAGGGAATTAGAATATTATTTTTTAAATAATAATAATGGAGAATCTCCTTGAAAGATTGCTAAAATCATAAACACTGGCTGAGCCGGCCCAGACCAGAAGCCCAACAATTAACTGCTTTAAGCAGCCCAATATATAAAAACCTTATGTAGTGGTAAGGTTGAAGCAGATCAACATATATAGTGTGTATGTAGTGGCACTACATATTGGTAATTCAATCAACTCGTAAACACTATGTTGTGTGTAGTGGTAAGGCGCTTGAGTGTTCCATTCCCACTTGCATACCGAAAATAATGAAATTTTTTTCGAGGTTAATTGGTGTTGCCATACTTATTAGTAGTTATTACAGGTTCGAGAGTGACAGTTAAGGTAATAGAGGTGGTGGAAGCGGCAGGAGGATCAAAGAAGAGAGTGTATTACAAAAAATTGGTTCGATTTGACAAATAAGGCCTTTCTCGATTTACTTACTCTGTACTTGGTCGCAACAAGTTCTTAAGCATTTTCAGACTTGTTGTTTGGGATCAAGGCTTGTTCATGAAGAAGGTTGAGGAACCATGGAACGAATTCGTTAGATTTCAATTCTTTTATCTAACCATTTTGGTTGAGCCAAATTATTCACTTTTACGTTGAAATTATATAATATGAAAATGGAGTGACGGTGTACATATATGATATTGAATATCTAATTTCCTGATTCCCTACTGCTTCAACACCGTCTTTCTCTCTAACCAATAATATCAGATATTCCATACAGAGAAAGACGTAGTTTTCTAGCTTGATGATTTAAATTTATTAGTAACTTTTTTTTTGCCACTGCCCTATATTACACCGATGTATGTATATATACAATGTTTTAGTTTTTACTTTTTACCAAAACACCAACAAATGTATTTATTAAGTGGATACCGTCCTACGCGTATGAATGATTACCTGAATTTAAATGAAACGACCGAACGTGAAAAAGGAAGAAGATAGTGTTCGAGGTTTCAGAACTCATGACACTTAACAAACATGTAATGATGACGACTGTACTGTTAATTATAGCACTGATTATTTGTAAACAACTACAATAAAAGAAGAGTACTCGATTGGTTTTCCAATAAACAATCGTTCAGATATTATTATAAAAAAATTATGAAAACAGATAGGATTTTTTATAGTACTTCTTAAAAACGATGGTTTATTACTAGAGTCTTTAATTTTTTGTCAAACAAGTAAAAATGTCGAATGTGGGATACATAAATGCTTATATTTTTTTTCTAATGATCATACCTTTCTGATCTATATATATATCGCTATTGATGATGATCACCTTCCCGGCATAAATGTCAAGGTTTAATGTCAAAATATATTATATGGCTATAAAATTAGATGGAACCTTGGTCCATCACATTCACAAATCTCAATTGACATTTCAAAGACTGAAAGACATTATTGGTTATAATTACAAAACAAATAGATGGAACCCAAGAAAAAAGAAAAAAAAGTCGATTATATATATCTCAAGACCGATCTACATCACACTTTTTGGTTACACCATATATTTCAACTCTCTTTAAATTTAACGATTTGACCTATTCTTTTAAAGATTACACATAATTAGTAGTTGTCAAATTCGAAGTCAATTTCTAACTCATTGTACCTTTCCAGATAAAAAAAATTTCCACTTGAGTTGATGGTAATAACAAGATTAAAGTATATCATGAAGATGATGGCTCTTATACTTTCTTACGTGCAATACTACAAATTCGAGCTATCCAAAAAAAATAATAATACAACTTCCACTTACAAATTCATAATAGTTATAAATGGTTTGCCTTGTCGACATGAATCAAAACACTTTCTTGGCATCACAAGAAAAAAAGAAAAAAAAAAGAGAGAAAAATAAAACATTTACACCAGCTTAAAATTCAGAAGCAAAAGGTAGAAGAGGAAAACCAAATTAATAGGAAAAAAAAGGTAATGACCTTTTAAGGCTTTGTTTTTTGGTTCACGGAGAAGATCGATGCCAACTAAGTAAACCGATATCATTGTGTTTTCTAGAGGGACCAGAAGCTGGAACTGGGAAGTGACGTGGCAAGAACCCCAAGAACTGTGTAGGTGAAGAGGTAACGGCGTCATTGTGTGGTTTCGAGTTGAACACATTCGTATTTGTTCTTGCTCCATCGCAGAACCCTAGAAGAAGAAGGAGAAGAAGGATGGTTCGTCTTGTGAAGAAGAAGAACTTAGAGTTAACTCTTGATCTCCGGTTTCTAGACGACATTATTGTTGATGAAGAGAGGTTTTTGTAAAAGTGTTTTGTTTTTTGAATATTGTGAAAGGACTTTTATTTTTGTTTGTTGTTGATGGGGAAAAAAGGAGATTGCTGAATGAATTTGTTGACAGCAAGAAATATGGGCAGATTGAGATTGAGAGAGATGGATAGAGAGAGAATCTGACTACTAGTATGAGTTTTTTTTTTTTTTTTTTGAGTTATGTTTTCGTGTGTATTTAATTACTTCTGATATTTAATTTCTATTTATTTTTTTGACAAACAGTGCAACTGTGCAAGTAGTTGTAGCTCTAGACTTGTTGACAACTGGTATGGTCTACAAGCCGAAGAGCTGTTTGTGTGTTATATCTTCTTTAGACTTATAAATTGCAGAAATTTTAGGTTGAACAAAAACAAATGTTTCAGGGAGAAATCATTTACAGTTCTTAAATTATTGTAGTATATAATTATTTCTTATTGACTAAATTATTATGTACTTGAGGCGGATGGAAAGAAGATTTGGTTTACCGAAGGGGGATGAAAGTTTTAATGAATGCTGAGAAAAGTAAAAAACTTTTTGTATCCTCCATATTCGTCTTTCACTTTTATGCAAAAGTTATTGAGTAATGAAAAGTTGACAAACATCGCACTAATTTTTATCATATTCATCAAAAACTACTCAACTACGATAGCTCCCTTATTAAGACTAATGAATCATAAGTTTAGTAATTGTTATGATTATATATTTCAAAACAAATTATCTAATGGAATGTAGAAAAAAAAAAACACTAGCTAGCTCTTGTACGTACGGCACAATTATGTGTTTTCCCCTCTTGTCAACAGTTGCATAAGAAATATTCTCTTTTCCTCCTTTGCATATCAAAATATTATATTTTTGACACAGTTAACATGGTAAAATGTTTTCAAACAAAGCTATAGTGTTTTTGGAAGATTATCGTAACTCTTGCTTTAGTAAGATCATTTATAAAAGGGAATAGGTGATTTAATTTAACATTTAGCTGAAGACATTTTCGAAATCACATGTTTTCAGTCATATTTGAATAATTCTAGTCCAGTTATTACAGTAGACATATATAATTTTCTGGTTGAAATTCTTTATTTATTTCTTTATTTTTATTTTTTCCATTTAGTCGATGATTATATAACCTCTAGTATGTTATAATTATCAATAATTTGACCCCAAAAAAAAAAACGGAAAGAAAAAGGTTATAACAATGAAAGCTAGATTCATTTGTTTCTAGCTTTGGATGCAAGGTTTCATGTCATGTATTGTGTGTTCAACGAATACGAAAGAACGGAGATAGTGGGCAAAGAGCAAATAATAATTTAAAGTGTTATGGTAAGGTGAAGCCTTTTAGATGTTATGTCATGACTCAAAACTTTATACAGTATTGTTATAATTACAAATAGGTTTATAGTTTTCTTTTGTTAGGAGAGAATATGATAGGCCCCGGTCTAAAATATAGTGACCGATTATAATTATATCACAACATTGTAACTATTCAATCTTTATTGCAATATCTTCCTCAATCTAAGAGCATCCACATTGGTTGGGGACTTTTTTTGGTCCCTCACATTTAATAATAATATTTTGATAGTTTCTTATTTTTAGTATGAGCATTGGTGTCTATTTGTATTTGATCCCCCCAATAAAATAATAATATTTTGAAAGTTTAAAGATTAATTATTTAAAGTTGAAAAAACAAAAACATACAATTAAGAAATTAATAACAGAAAACATATAACATAAAAACATAAAAACAAAAACAAACATTTTATTCAACTCATAGAAATTTTAAAATCAATCTTCATTATCTGGAAAATGTCCAAAGTTAGTCCAAATATGTATTGGTGTTTCTGATGAGATTAAGACAATCTTTGATTGTTGCAGAAATATTGAAGTTCGGGTTTCAGAACCAGTTGCTTCATCGCACAAAACTGTGATAGAGCCTAGGATTATTGTCCAAACAACGAGTGAAGTTGATCTCTTAGATGATGGATATAGGTGGCGCAAGTATGGTCAGAAAGTAGTCAAAGGAAATCCTTATCCAAGGTGAATTTAGAAACCAGTCATCGAGTTTAAAGATAGAGTTCATCGGTCTTTTTTCCTTAATGCTTTTTGATCTAATTCACAGGAGCTACTATAAGTGTACAACACCGGCTTGTGGAGTAAGGAAACATGTAGAGAGAGCAGCAAATGACCCGAAGGATCAACCATTTTGGATCATTTCAGAGACATTACAAAAGTTTTGAAGTCACAAGAACATTAAATGTATATACAAAGTGAAAAACATGCTTTTATAATACAAAAAGACCAGATTTTTCAAACACTACCTTAAACACACAAAAGCAAACATAGATCTTTACTTCATCATCATCAGTATGATTCATCATCAGATGTTGTTGTAAGCTACAGAGACCAAGTGAGGAACTTTACCATCATCAAAAGGCAAACTCACATACTCTCTAGCAAACTCTTCAGCAATCTTCCAAGCAAGCTCACCATGAACAGCTTTACAATACATATACATCACAGTAGTCGCCGCAAGATTATACAGCATCAACAGCGTCAAAACCGCAGACGTGATCACAATCTGCAACACAAAGAAAGCATTCGTCCACAACTTCCCACCATCATCGTCGAGCTGAGCAGAGGCAGCTACGGTACTGATCCAAACTAGAATCGACTCAGTTGTTGCAAAGAAGAAGATGATAGACAAAGAAACACTCTTCATTCCTTTAACTAAGCTTTTACTTCTCTTCAATGGAGCTAAACCCCAAGCTGACTCAACAACAACAACAACCCAAGCAAGAACCCAATCCACATAGAGCTTAACCACAGCTAGAATCGAGATGATTGTTACTACCGTAGTGAGAGTTTGGAATTACGGAGAAGCGTAACCGAATTGAAGACCTGGGATGATCTGGATTAGCTTAGTAAACAAGAAAGCTAAAATCCCTAGAATCAAGAAAACCCCTAAAACGATGAAATTGGATGAAATCAAAGTAGCGAGGAGTGGTAGAAACGAGGCGAAGCTCGATTTAACGGCGGAGATCAATCTCACAGGTCTACCGTAAAATCCTTGGAAAACACTGTAAGCGATTGATCCAATAGCTAAGAGATTGAAGACGGTGACAACAACGATGTAAGCGATTAGAAGCAAGACCGTTGTTTTGGTATCGACGAGACAAGCATCGGGAGACAGAGAAGATCGAATCGCCGGACAAGCTTCGGGAGATAAGATCGGATCGCCGGACAAGCTTCGAGACAGATGATCGGACCGGCTTCGGGAGAAACAGAAGATCGGCTTCGGTATTTTGTAAAGAAATTCCGGTGAGAAGAACGGAGCGCCTTCGTGATATCGTCGACGATGTGTATCGCCTTTGTCGTTGCCGTCGAGAGAAGAAAGAAGTCAAACAAAATTTGTCTCGACAATTTTTTGGTTTAACCCTAGAGAATTCGACAGCCAATCATAATAGACCACGTGGCGAAGAAGACGGACGAAAAACGTCCTATAATAAGAACCGTTTTTTCAATAATGGGCCTTTTAGAATTAAATTAAATCCATAAAAAAACCAGGGACGGCCCGAATCGACGGCGTTGCCCATGGTCTAAGCTACTTGAAATGGATATATATATTACTATTTTTTATATAGACACACGTATGCATACAGTGCATATATCAATCACCGTTCTTGCCATTTCAATCTTAATCTAAGCTTTTTTCCACTGAGTTAGGGTTCTTCATTCAATGCAACGTTTGCCCAACACTTATACGGTTTTACTATTTTTCTATCAAGTTTTGTAAAGAGAAATCTAATACAGTAAATGATATATATTCGGAGGCGTGTATACATACAAAAAATTAATGGGCATATTTACGAAAGTTCAATAGTATATCATATTGTAATTGTAATTAAAAACTAAAAGTTGTTTTCAAATTTTACTCTTAACTAATATATAGATCAGAAGATATGATTACCTGATTTTCAAACTCAATGAGTATGAAGTAAAATGACTCCATTGTCCCAATCTTATAAGAAGATATATACACGAACAGAAAGTAAACTAATACAGAAGACTCGTCCTACTGTCAGGAACAACAGTTGAAATCTAAAGTTGGTCTAAGTCCCATACCTTTCTTTACTATTTCAAACACTGACTACGTCTTAGCTACTCCTATTAACAATTCTAGCAATCGTACTTCTCCATTATTATTAATTTCATTCTTTTATTAAAATAATTTTCAAATAACTTTACTTCAGGGCAACACGAAACTGACTGACAAATCTAGCTAATCCCTAGATTGGCTGTACAGGTTTCTAGTGAAGTATAGTTATGAACCATTGATTAATATAATGTACGTAGTATCATAACTGATATATAGATGAACATTAAACAATATATACTATGGTACGTAATTGGGTGTGCTTTGTCACATAATTATATATAGAAACTGATTAGTAAGACATTGACTGACATTTGTTTTGTGATGAATGTAAATTATGTAATAAACACACGACGCATCACCATTAACTTTTGTCTCATGAATCCAAACACGAAAAGGTATATGTGTGTGTGTTGCAGAACACAAAAATATCAGGACATTCTGTGACTGCTGCATAGTGTGTTCCGACTTTATAGCTCAAAGATGTTTGTGTGCGACGCATTTTTATAGAATTGTCAACAAAAATATTGTATACTTGATCTTAGAAAAAATGTACAAGTTGTTTTATCAATCGACTAGAATTTACTATAACGGTAGAACCGATAAGATACAAAAAGTAGTAAAATTTCTTTATATTAGATATTCAACTCGCTGTAAATGTTTATCCAATCATGAAATAAACAAAATATGACACTCGAAAAAAAAGTTTCCTAAAACGTAACCATCACTCCCACTGGCCACAGCCATGTAATATGAATCTGGTTGCTTGCACAGTTTAATTCAACATATATGATATGATATTTAAGTCTATGGGAAAATTCCAACGCCGACGACATTGCCATTTATATTGACCCTCTAAATCCCTCTTAAACTGTAGTTGAAAATTACTAATAATTATACAACTTCCACTTACTAAGTCATGTTATTTAATTTTGTTTCTCTAATTTCTTTACATATTAAATTATCAGAATAAACGAACTAGTCCACTTTTCAGTATACCTGAGTTATATATACCAATCTTGAAAATTATATGTTTTCTCATTAGTTTGCATGTTGCAACTATCCGAACCTCAAACGTTTCTTTATTTTATTTATAACACAAATATAGTATATAATATATGCACACGTGCAATCGCGTTTAATTATACGGGTGATAAGATATATAGAACTGTGAAGAGATCAACGTTACGTACATGAATACGCGTATTCGCGTACGGAACGGTCGGGGTAAAGGTGGTGTGAGGCATGACTCATGAGTCGAGTCACGGTCAAGACTCATGAATATTCATGATGGAGAGTATTCACATGATATGTCGCACCAAATCTCGTGTCCAAGGCTGGCATACAAAAAAAAAAAAAAAAAAAAGCCTCATCCATAGTTCCGATTACAGACGTACTAAATTCTAGAATGCAATACCCTTTCTGTCATCTTTAATTTAATAGTATAAAGTTATGCAAGGATCAATATTGTTGATGTTGTTTTACGATATTAACTATTTATATTTTATGTAATCTAATCTAGTTATCTACCCCAAACGGTGACATTACAAAAAAAATACATCATATAGGTTATAGGTAGCTGAATAATAATCAATTTATGATCAACGCGCGTTATGTGCTACGCTAATATATAACCAATCAACGAAAAGCATATGTCTGATTGCTAAATGTACCCAAAATTACAACTATATTTTGTATATCTTGTGGTATTATTTTATTGTTTCTTGTAGAGAAACAAATTTTGAAAACATTTCAAAGCCATAATTAAACTTGGGGAGATATATAATAAAAGTTAGTAATTGAGTTAATAAATTGAACCATGTATATTTGTAGGTGGAAGCCATGAAGGGGGAAAAGACACGGACGATTTGGTGAGCTAACAAGTTTGTTAGCTACCTTTTTTTTTTTTTTGATTTTCCGATGAATTAATGTTACCCTTTTTGTACAAATAAGCTCGAAATTTTTCTATCAAAAAAAAAAGCTCGAAATTTATATTTTCAACCATCTAGATTTTAATTAGTTTCGGTGTATCCACATCATTCACATATCCAGTTTTTTTTTTACTACTATTTAAACTCTTTCATCTATGGGTAAAAATTGTTGTCCATGTTTTGTCGGAAAGATATATCTGTTTAATTTTCATAGAAGAATAAATACGCTACGGCTTGGTTGTGGTTTGACTTTGACCAACACAGTAGAGAACACTGATCGCACACGTGCTAGTGCTATGGTTTCTTCTTCGGTCATCTCGCCAACTTAAGGCCTTGTTTATCGGTAGTATCTTAGCAAGTTTTAGTGTGTTATGTAGGAAAAAAATAAATCAAAATAAAAGAAAAAGCTAAGAGAGGTTGTTATATAGTATATCGGATGTTATTGTAAGAGACGCTACGTGTTTGTTTTTTGTTGGCTGATAGAATAATACAAAAGGAAAAAGAAAATTTGGGAACCTAGATTTTATTTGTTTTCCTCTCTCTCTTTCTCTTGCGATCGAATTCTCGAAACAATAAAGGAAGGAATTTGGAATCAAGGATCTGGAATCAGAGGAAGGGTTTGGAATCGAATCTGCTAAAAACCTAAATAGCTTCACCGCCGTTTGTTATTCTTTCTCCGCGCCGTGTTCTCTATAATCTCAGGTGAAGGCTTCTTCGATTTGAACTTTGTTTCGTTCCTAAAAAATGTTTTAAGAGTTATCTCTATCTTCCGCTGTTTTCGTTCTATCGTGAACCATAAATGAGGCAGGGGGCTGACCAGAATTAGTCAGGATTTAATGGGTTTTCTTAATTGTAATTGAGTTGTTTGATTTGTTTAGGTGATAAGGATCAAAATGGAGCTAAGTTCAGAGGATAACAATCTTGTTTTGCCTCCTGTTGAGTAGGTACTACCTTTGTTGTGTTTCAATTTCTAACAGTTCATTAGTTCTGGGTTTTAGCAAAGTTGGAGACTTTGATTCAAATTTGTATGCAGGAAAGCGATGTTGAGTTCGAGACTTAAGTTAAGAAATATCTTAGAAGAGAAGTGCTGATCTTGAGGTATATAATTTGCATATATAGCTTTGAATTGATGATTATGGCTTTTGGTGTTGTGAAAAATGTACTAGATGATTGTGGCTTTTGGTCTAATGATATGTATATCCTCATCAGAGACATGGCTGTTGTTTTGGAGAAGGAGCGTTACATTGGGACGACGTGTCAGCTCGTCTTTGGCTAAAAGTCTGAAACCAGTTGGTTCAGAAGCAGTTCGAAAAAACAGTATTAGCTCTATACCAGTTTTATTGCATCTCTGAAATCCATTTGCTCTGTTTCTCTACATGGTCAAGCCTTTTCTTCTTTGTTGACTTTAGCCTTTATTTACTTAGTGCTAAAATAATTTTACTAATTAGGGATTACATGGTTGTCTTTGTCTCTCTTTTTTAGCCATCGTGAATTTTCTCGATAAAACTATAGTAGTGGAATACATGATGTGAATGATGTGGTGATACAAAAGCTCACGTACGTGCTAACAAATTTAAAATTTTGCTAAAGCGTCTTCTGTAATCCCATATTATTATTCACAGTTGACCATTTGAAGAAAGTGCAGGAATCAGCTTCAGAGTTGTATCGCTGTAGGGTTGGTCTTGCTTCATCTGTTGAGATGGATTCGATGAGTTTAGCTTATGGCTGTCCTGATCTCAGAACTCTTGATCTTTGTGGTTGTGTATTAATTACAGGTAAACCTTTAAACTTTACGAAACCCGAATCAAAGCTTTTGATTTCTGCTCTTGAACATTTGTTGTTGTTGCAGATGAGAGTGTTGAGGCTTTGGCAAACCGGTGTGTACACTTGAGGCCATTGGGGTTATACTACTGCAGAAACATTACAGACAGAGCCATATTTTCGTTACAGACAGAGCCATATTTTGCGTTCTTGGTGACCATATTTTCGTTATGGATTCCGGTATACTACTGCTCTTTACTTTGATTTTTGATTACAGAGTTTGTTAGTGTGCGAATGTTTGTTTTGCTTCTTGTAAAAATAAGCTAGGGTGCAAGCTTTGCCTCAATCCCTGCGAAACCAGACATGAGGTAAGACCAAGTCATTGTTTGTTCTGTTTTATATTTCCTCTGTTTTTTTTTTTCGGAATCCATATTGTTTGGTTCTTTTTCTGATAACAACAAAGAAGGAGCCATACACTTTCAGGTACTCTTGTTTTCTTCTTTTGCATATATGTTCCTCTTCAAGTATGATGTTATTGGTTTATTTTGCTGCTGGCTTGGATTGGTCATTGTTTTTTTGTTGCACGCTTGTCTTGGTCACCGTTTGTTTTTGCTGCAGGCTTGGCTTGGTCACATTTTAATCTCGGGTCTGATTGGTCACTGCTTGATTTTGCTGCATGCTTGGCTTTTCCTAGCTAAAAAATAATCGATGGCAACATGATTGTATAATTTAAGAGTATATTGTTCTTGTTCTATTTAGCTTGTAGTAATATCCTTTGGTATGCTTGACAAATTTGATTTTATTTGGCCATGAATGATTAATTGTACTTCTAAATTGCAATTAATCATTTTTCCCATTTATGAATTGCACTAATATGTATTAATATTTTATTGTGTTTTGTATGTTTGAAAATTAATAAAAATGGAATATTTTTTTTTATTTTTATAAAATCTTAAATGTTTACACATTTATACCACTTCTATTCTATTTAAAATTTTAAAAAACAATATTTTCAAAAATAAGAGATCCAAAATAAAAACTTACCAATAAAAGAGAAAATTTTATCGAAGAGATCATGGGTTCTTATATTCCAAACAGTACACAATTAATTCATAAAAAATTTAAGAACCCCCTTTATATGAACCCCCAATAAACTCTAATACGTCAACTCTTCTAAATCTCAGGAAGGACCACCCAAGCCCAAGGACACCTCTACTAGACGTTATGTTTCGTGTCATCAAGAAAGTTAAAAACGGCATGCAGTTTCTTTCTGCCTTCTGAAAAATAAAACGCTGCAAACACACAGCGTTGATTACTATTTTCTACCTGTTTAATTTGCATCGAAGAGTATAATACTTTACTTCTGAATTTACTTTTTCAGTCATTCCGTATAGTATAGGTATGTGGTATGGAACTTTTTCAGATAGAAAAATTTTATTTCTATTTTATAACAGTAGAGGACGAAACAAAACCAATGGGCATTAATGATTAAAATTTTAGGATAATAGGCCCATGGACTAAATCAACTAAAGCCCGTAAATTCCACTTCCAGATATCGTTTGTTTTTTTCCGCAATCAAAATTAATATGATATTTTTTCTCTTATCTACATGGATAAATTAGCATGATGTATGAGAGAATAAATGTTTGTTGTTTACTTGTTTTCCAACACAAAAAATGTTGATGTATCTTCACGAAAAATGAAATAATTAAGAAAGAAAAAAAAACCAAAGGCATGCTAATTAAATTATATAAGTAAATACAGTATTATTTTGGATATTTGTGTAATTAATTAACCTTCAAATTTAGTCATACGTTTTACCAACTTCCAACAGGGTCTATAACTGTTTATTAACATCATAATTGTTGACTTTGATTTCAAATTAAAGCGTCATGATCCATCATTCCAATTTAAATGTTGAAATATTTTCCTCGCAAATATTTTAAAAATAGATGAGAATATAAAATTTGTGAGAGTTAAACGTGTGTTAAATACTTTACTACTCCAAAAATGTCCAAATCCAAAAGCTACAAGTTCAACTTCTTAAACAATTCCATATATGGTTTCACACTTTCATGTTTGATGTTTGACATTCATGTAGACCAAACATAAAAAAGCTTAAACGTGCGGGATGTAAGTGTTTGAATCAACCAAAACACGCAGCCTCTCACGTGCAAGCAAATTAGTTTATCGATTATTATTTATATTTCTTAAAAGAAAATATTGCTACTCACTATTAAATTTCAAATGCACATGTTTGTTTAGTGTTGATGATCACTAATTATTCAACTTTGACTTGGAAGTATTTGTATGAATCAGGTGTTGATGTTAGACTTGTAATACACACTTACTCAAAGATAGAATCATAGAAATAACGGTTAATTAGTTAAAAAATGATGATACTTTAACTTTAAGAGCTAGGTAGTAAATTAACACCAAGGTTTGTAAAATCTTAAAGGGTGTAAACTTGTAATGAACATAAGTTGACAGTCTTAAACTAAGTATCGAAGAGGATAAAAGGTTTAATGTAAGTGTCACGTCACGTCATGTATTGATGATCATTATTATTCAACTTTGACTTGGAAGTAGTTGTATGAAACAGGTGTTGATGTTAGACTTGTAATACACATATAGATTGTCAAAAAGAATAATAGAAATAACGGTTAATTAGTTTTAGAAAATGATGGTACTTAACTTTAAGAGGTAGCAAATTAACACCAAGGTTTGTAAAATCTTAAAGGGTGTAAACTTGTAATGAACATAAGTAGACAGTCTTTGTAATGAACATAATAAGTATCGAAGAGTTTAATGTAAGTGTCACGTCACGTCATGTATTGCTAGTTGCGGACATAAAAAACAAGCAGAAGTGGAGGAGCAACAAAAGATGCAATATAGCCCATAGAATCTGTCCGGTCAATTGAACAAATTGCTCATTTTATATTCTTCTTTTCTCTTTTTTACGTAATATCTTTTCCATATGTTATTACATATTATTGGGTTGTGCCTATATTTTATAAAATTTACAGAAGTATACCATCATACTTCAGGGTTAATTTGAAAAAAAATACATGATCTTTTTAACGTTTCACTAATTTAGGTAAATAACTAAAATGGCAAAATTTGTAATTAGATAGAAGTCAAATTCTTGCACGAATTGAACAAAAAAAAAAATCGCAACCACCCTTGAAATTATTGCTACCATGAAAGGTTAGAGTGGACTATAATATATCCACTCACATAAAAATATCGACACTGTAAAAAAGTGTGATGATGATTCACCTAATTATAGAAAACAATAAGGGTAAACAAAATATTTTGGTGAGAATAAATAATCCGGTTAATTCGATTTGTATAATAACGCGTTTTCAAGATTTTACGAACCTCACCAAATGTGAAAACGAGGACGAAAAACTGAGAAATAAGAAAAACGAGGAGATAGATTAAAATAACTAAAATTTAAAGGGGTCATAAAATAATAAATAATAAAAAGTTGTGCATTTCCACAAATCTCAAACGTGCAACTGCAGTGCAGTTACTGCACACCCGCCCCAAAAACTCGGTGCGTTCCTTCTTAAGACGTTAAAGTGGACTCATACCAAATCCTCACCGTCCAATTCCCATATCTTAGATTTTTAAATATTCACATCAATGGCTGTGATTGAAAAATCAAAAATAATCTCTAATACTACTATTATAACGCGCCGAAAGACTTCTTTGACCAACGACCAAAAGTGAAACAAAAAAATAAAATCCAATTTTTACGTTTTGGAGTGTGCTAAAATATTATTCTAATTTCGTAGTATAGTTATTTAGTATTAGCATAAAGAGAGAAAATTCAAAAAGTTATATTCGATTTACGTTAAAAGAAAAAGTTTTTATTCGATTTACTCTATTAAATTAGTTTATAAAAAAAAAAAAAAGATATTTGAAAAAATACTAAAATTCTCGTCAAAAAAGTGAAAAAATTTGACGTCACCAAAGTTTGACTCTCTTTTTCTCTCTCTCTCATCTTTTAAACCAAACCCCACGCACTAAAATCATAAACAATCTCTCTCTCTCTCTCTCTTTCTTTTGGAGCAAATCGGCAAAAAAAAAAAAAAAAAGCAACGGCCAAAGCAATGAGGAAGGATGATCTATGCATCACTGTACCTACGTTTTTCCGATGTCCTATATCACTCGACGTTATGAAATCTCCGGTGAGTCTTTGTACCGGTGTTACTTACGATCGAGCAAGTATCCAACGGTGGCTAGACGGCGGGAACAACACTTGTCCCGCGACGATGCAGATTCTTCAGAACAAGGATTTCATACCTAATCGGACTCTTCAGCGTTTGATAGAGATTTGGTCTGATTCCGTTCGTCGTCGAGCTTGTGTTGAATCGTCGGCGGAGTTAGCTGCTCCGACGAGAGATGAGATCTCCGATGCGATTGATAGAGTCAAGATCGAGAAAGAGGACCGTGACGATCGCGAGGTTTTGTCTAAGATCGTTCGATTCGGGAGAGAATCTGATGATAACAGAGGGTTTCTCGCCGGAAAAGATGATTTCGTGAGGCTTCTCGTGGATCTGATTGACCAGGTCGGTTTCGAAACCACCTCCGCCGCGAAATCGCTGGTTGTTCAAGAGGCGGTTAAGATTCTGAGTTTGGTTCGTACCAAAATCTCAGATCGGAGACGGTTTTCTAATCTTATTTTAACCAACGGTCGAGATCGGTTAACGGTTATCGTCTTCTTGTTTCGAACCGGGAATGTCGAATTGAAGATCGATTGCGCCGGTTTACTCGAGTTCATCGCCGTCGACGCTGAATCAAAGCTTTTAATCGCTGAGAGAGATGGATTAGTGACGGAGCTAATGAGATCGATTAGTAAAGACTCCGATTCGAGCTTGATCGAATCGAGTCTATCGTGTTTGATCGCGATTAGCTCACCGAAGCGCGTGAAACTAAACCTGATCCGAGAGAAACTCATCGGAGATGTGACGAAACTGTTATCAGATCCGACGGCGTCGAGCGTTTCAGTCACCGAGAAATGTCTGAAGCTTCTCGAGATTCTAGCATCCACCAAGGAAGGGAGATCGGAGATTTGCGGCGGAGACGGAGAGTGTTTGAAAACGGTTGTTAAAAAGCTGATGAAAGTGTCGACGGCGGCGACGGAGCACGCCGTGACGGTGCTGTGGAGTGTTTCTTATCTTTTCAAAGAGGATAAAGCATTGGAAGCCGTTACGAGTGCTAACGGAGTTACGAAGATTCTGTTACTGTTACAGAGCAATTGCTCTCCCGCCGTTAGACGAATGTTAACGGATCTTCTAAAGGTGTTCAAGGTGAATTCAAGATCTTGCCTTTCGGCTTACGACACCAAAACGACACATATCATGCCGTTTTGATCAATTTTTTTTTTTTTTTTTACTCACTTTAATTAGGGTTCGTTCTTTAAAATTTGTTCCTTGGGAAGGAAAAAAGTGAGAAATTGTAAACAAATTGAAATTTTGAATAGTGAATATAAACTAAAAACAAAAAAAGAAAGAAGATTCAATTCATTGTAGTCAAATTATTCTGTTATTACTGTAAAGTAAAAATCAAAATAATGATGTTCTTGAATTTTCCAATCATATTGTTAATTCGTATCATTTGATATGGAATTGTTTTTTTTTATTTATTAAATAAGAATGTCGATGATTATTCTGTTGGTAATAATAGGTCCAAAATTGTCAAAAAGAGATGAATACGTCATATAGTTCCCATCGACCCACAATTTTGTAACGATGTAACATGTGATTTTCAATTCATCTTTAGAAGATTCGAATACATGATACACGACATAGACATAAGCCTATATATATAAGTCATAATCATCTTTATCTTTTCCTCATCTTGTGGTATTATTTTTTTGCGTTATAAAGTCCATTATAGTTTTTCAGAAACTATAGTCTCTCACTAACAAAATTTGAACGGATCAAACTAACTGTCTTTGTAAAAAAAAAAAGACATGGTTTTTATTTGTTCATGTAAGTTCACTCTCGTTTTCTCTAAATGTTTCTTCCTACAAACTTAAAGTTTGGAATGGTAATGAGAAACCCATAAATGAGCTGGTATCGGACCACTTTTATTAAATACAGAAAATAAATTATAAGTATACAACCATTTAAATGTTATTTATTGCCTTTATAACATTATTGACTATATACGTCTAACGACTTTTGGTGCATGTGTTTGGAATTTTAAGTATTGCTATTATTCATATAATCATCGTTACAAAATACTTGTATAAATATTTAAAATATGTAGATTATTATAAACTAACAACGAGTCCAACTTTGAGACCTGGCCTTTTGACTCTCAATACGAATGAGAAGAAGAGTCGACAAACCGCCCACAAATTTTGAAAATTGGGATCTGTGTTTTTATTCTTTGGGACTGTTTTGTGTTTTATAAACAACGGTCAGTGGAAAAAGTTAGGCATAATTCAACGCTTAACTCTGATTAAACAATACAAAAAAGAAGGAATAATTTTTTAATTACTCTATTGGGCTTACAAATCGAGAAGATCAGGCCCATTACAAAAGTTAAGGGTCCACTGACCCAAGCGTTCCGCTGCTGGGTTTATCGTTCACCTTCGCCAGAGTTCTTTTTTTTTCTTCATCTTCTTCCAAATTCGCCCATTCTCCGATCGCTTTCGCCGTCGCAGAAATGACCAAGTTCAGGAAGCTCGGTCGCCCAGCTGGCCACCGTATGTCCATGCTCAGGTTCTTTCTTCTTCTTATAAACTTTCTTATCGATCCTTGAGGTTCTTCTTCTTCGCACATTGCTTAAGATTTATCTCTTTTTTTTGTTTCGAATCCAAATGTAATCAGGACTATGGTTTCTCAATTAGTGAAACACGAGCGAATTGAGACCACTGTCGCAAAGGTACTAATTCCTATTATCTTCATTTTCATTGATTTGAGGTTTAGCTAGGGTTTATAGTCAGCTAATGAGAGAATCTGTGATCCCTCTTACAAGTTGCAGTGTCTTGTCCTAACAATGTAATCTCATTATTACCATACATTGGATTTTTCAGGCTAAAGAGGTCCGTCGTCTTGCTGATAATATGGTTCAACTCGGCAAAGAGGTAATCCAGTTCATACTTTTTCTTTGCAATAAGTTCAAGAAATTAGCTACTCTCTACTCTTTTGTATAATCATCAGACACCATAGATGTAAAGTGTACTGTGAACTCTAATCTTGGCTTTATAAGTGTTTTTTGTTTCTCTGAGATAAGTAGTTTTTTTTTTTGGTTTGAGATACATAGCAAAAAAATCAGAGTCATATGGGTGATTGAAATGATTTATTTACAGGGCACACTAGCTGCAGCAAGGCGAGCTGGTGGTTTTGTTAGAGGAGATGATGTACTTCACAAGATTTTTACAGAATTGGCTTATCGATACAAGTGAGAATTCTCCAACCTTGTTTTTCTTTTTTTTTAATCTTGGATCTCTCAACTCTGTTTCATGATATGGATGTTTTGTGTGTTTACAGAGATAGAGCTGGTGGATACACAAGAATGCTTCGCACTCGTATACGTGTTGGTGATGCTGCACCAATGGCTTATATCGAGTAAACAAAACTTCCTTTTCTTTATTGTTCATTCTTCTCACAGAAGCACATTGAATTTCTGAGTTTTCTTTAGCTGCAATGAAAAACAAAATGGGACAATGATGATAAGATCAAACATTATCTGGTGTATGTGTAACTGAGATGCCGTTACTGGATTCTCTAATTTTAGGAAGTTTCCTTGGTGAGCTAACTACTGGTTATATACTCTTCCTGATGCAGGTTTATCGATAGAGAGAACGAGCTAAGGCAATCAAAACCAGCAACACCTCAACCGCCACCTCGAGTGCCGCTGGACCCATGGGAAAGATCCCGTCTCACCAGGCAGTATGCACCACCAAAGGAGGAGAAGAGTTCTGATTCCGCCGACCTATAAATATAAGTATCTCTTTTGCTCTCTCTCACACCTAAAGAACATGTTTCTCCTTCGACCCCATAGCTTTTGTGTGTCACGCTATTCATCACTGTCCTCATTTTGTGTTTCACATAAGGTAAAAATAACAAAGTAACTTTGTTTTTATCCTTTGAAACATTTTATATGTAGAAGTTCCCTTGAAACATCAAACTATTTTAGAAGTATTTTTGCTATCATATCGTTACTATTGCCTCTTTAAAATAAATCTAAGAAGTTATGAGTCTTCAACCACTCAAAAAGTATGATAAGATTTTAAAGTTTGGAACTTTCTGTTATGACATGATTTATGTGGTTTCTTCCATCACTCAAAAAAATTATATCTTTTTGATTGGTTGATGACTATGAATCTCAATGAGCGATGACGATAACACCACACTAATAATATTTGACACTACAATAAGGTTACAATGACGACTTCTCATGACATGTTTTTTATATAAAACCCTAAGAACCTCATTTTTCCTTTACAAAAATCAAGCAGTGATCGAAGCCCACTCATCAGCCTGAATAAAATTGGCTACAGAGTAAACATCAACATGCTTCTCTGGTATCTCACTACTCCATGGGACCCTAGTCGATCTAACCGATCCAGGACCTGTATTGTTATACTCACCGTAATACAAAGTCTTCAACGCGAAATCCCCGTTCCAAGGCATCCATCCGTCAGGACTAATCAAAGACTCAAGATTGCAGTTTACAAAAACCGTCCTTGAAAATTCCTTCCATGGCCTTCCCAAGAAGTTCTTATGCCCTTTAGGGTTAGCTTGATACTCCTTCATGTATTCCTCTGTTCCTTTAATCGAACAGTTCCAAAACACAAACCCCGTCGACTGAGCCGCGTCGATCCTCCCGTGTGCTGTGATCGCGTTGTTTGCGCCTTGCTCGACTTTGGAATGTTTTGAAGCGATAAGGATATCACAGTCTTGGAATACAGCAGCTGAGTTACCGAATATAAAGTCTACATTGCCCTCGATTCGACATTGTTTGTAAAACTGACGAAGAGAGTGAGCGTAAAGAGTGTCTTGGTTTCCAAGAAACTCGCAGTTTTCGAGTACAGAGAAATCGCTGTCTGATCTAAACGCAACCGCTTGGTGCGCGTCTGCTCCTGCTGTGTTCTCTATAGTTAAATCACGAGCCATAAACCCATCGCCGAGAACTCCTACCAAAAACCAAAAAACATATAATCACAACAAACATTTTTTAGATTAAGAAACAAAAAAAAATCTTGGAACTTTGTCCAAATCTTGGATTAAATTAATATAGACTACTATTATTAGAAGATCTATGTTTATACTAACAAGATCCAATGGACATAATTTTCCAAGTAAGTTGTCTGAATGTCACATGGGTTCTGTCTCTATTGAAACCAGGAACACTCCCATTTAATCGACATAACTTAAATCTTGAAATTAATAAATACTAATATTCTTTTTACGTGGCAGAGCAAATCTAAAACAGTACTATAAAGCCTGATATATCAATGTCATAAAAGAAAAAAACAAATTTTTGTTTTGACTTTAATGTTTCTAAATTAAATCAACTGAAGAAAATATAAAAGAAGTTAAAATTAATAAATTCTTAAAAATAGGGTTTAACGGAAAAAACTCACCGACAGTTGCAGACTCGAACGTTGTCATCCCTGGTTGTCCAACATTCAACGAACCTGTAATTACCGTTTTACCCATTCCGTCTCCGATGAAGACGACGTTCTTTTTCTCAAACGGAACCCTAACGGTTTCCTCATAAACGCCTTCTTTAATCCGTATCACAAACTTAACGGTTCCGTTAGTATCCGGCGCTGCATTAACGGCTTCCTGCACCGTCTTGTGAGTACACCCATTCCCACACACCGTCACGTCTTCCGTTAAACCAGACGGAACCCCTAAATTAGCCTTTGTGCCTGTAGTACCCGAGCCCAAACTCGGCCCAGCTTTCTCCCAAAACCCATCTCGTTCCGTCGCTGGACGGATCCACGAAACGACGTCGTCTCCGAAACTGTCGAACGATAGCATCATGCTCAACGCGTTACCGGTGAGGTTCACGAGGCCTTCGAAGAACGTGACGGTGTCGACGACTTGCTTCGTGTCGTTGACGGTTTTGAGACCTGACCAGCAATCGAACTGGTAAGCTAAAGCAGCGCTCATCCACGCACGAGCGTCTTTGATTTCGCCGCTCGTCACGGCGACGTCTGTTGATTCGGTACGGTGCTGAGCGTAAGAGAGGATCTCGAGGCAAATTTTGGCGATGTTCGTACGGTTTTTGTTATCTGCGGACGAGTCTAGGATAGACTCGATTTTCGATTGGCCGGTTTTGAGATTCTCGTAGGAGACTGAAATCGCGGAGTGGATGATTTGAACCGGTTTAGGATCCGGTGGGACTTGACCCGGTTTAGAGAGGGAAGCGACGCAGTGGTCTGGGAAACGAGTCGCGTTGCAGGCGAGACGGATCTGAGCGATGGGAGGAGGAGGGAGAGGAGTCTCCGGCGGGGGTTTGTCTTTGGAGGTTGGTGGTGATTGGGGTGTTGAGTTGCGGTGGTTGTGGGAGGATTTGGAGACGGTGGCGTAGATGAGGAGAGTTAAGAGGAGGAGGAGAATAGAGGACATGGCGATGATGATGAGGATGCAGTTACGGGAAAGGACTTTTTTCCGGTGAGGTTTTACGGCGGAGGAAGCAAATGGGGTGGAGGAAGAGGCGGAGAGAGAGTACGGGAGTTTCGGAGAATCCATTGGAGCCGTAGAGAGAAGATATTTGTATATATTTGTGTATTTGGTGTTAATAACGTTTATACAAAAAAAAAATTAATTGAAAGTGGGAAAAGAAAGAAAAAAAAGAAACTGAAAAATTGAAGAATAATTGAGAAATCTCTCTGATTGAGAGAAAGAGACAGAGGATGAGATTCAGAGATTGAGAGCGATAGCCATTGGAGAGGAGACGAGAGTTGATTTTTCTGGGTTTTTGTTTTTTTAACCTTTTTTACGGCTATTGGGACAAAAAAAGAAAGGTTTTTGGAAACTAGTAAAATTAGGGTAAAATTATTCGCTATTTTTTTACCGGTCAATTATTCACACATTCACATTGGTTGAAACGGGCCAAAAAAGATCAACACAACATCCCTTTCGCGTCACGGATTGTTGCATTTTGCTTGTATGATTTTTGGGCCTTTGATGCCCAGCTAACTAACTCATGTATTTACTTAATGATGCATAATAAAACTTTAACCATCCATCTCATTCTCATGTGTTATACTAGTGAGTTTATGTACATTGCTTTTAAGACGAGACATAGCCACATAGGAGTAGGACTAAAGAAACTTATCCACTTCCAACATGGTCTCTTGACTGTAATTTGCTACAAAAAAAATCCATCGATGCAATTTATATATTTGATGTGTAGCCTATGAGAAAGATAATAATTGGAGTAAAAAAAACAGATGGAACAAAATGTATACATCAGTAGTACTTAGTTTATCATTAGGGATCTATAGCCATCGGTGTGATGCGCTTTCTCGCTGGTTTGTTTGAGACAGGTGTGTTAACTTTGCTCTGCATTGGCTGTTTCTCTTCCTCTTGTCTTGTTTCCGTCATCACTTCATCGGTTTTCTGCATAACATGATGCTCTTTATCCTTGCCATCTGTCGTAACTAAGCTCGGCAATGGCTGTTTACTCTCTTCGTTTTGTTCTGCTTCAGCCAGTTTATTGCTCTCAGCTGGTCTTGTTTCGGTCATCAGCTCATCAGTTTTCCCTATATGATGCTGTTTCTCCTCACTGTCCACGGGTTTCTTTCCGACTGCAATAGGATTGATGGGTCAAAATCGGATACTGGAAGGTTGAGTGCGAAAGAACTAAGAGCACAAACCTGATATGGGGATGGATTCTCCTAGTTCGTTATCTTCGAATTCAACTACTGTGCAGTAGCCATCTTGTGAGGACAGTGCTAGATACGAGGCATTAGGTGACCTATTGAACAAATGATTATGATATTGGGGCAATAAGCATTTAGATCTGAAGTAAATGTGTATATTCTTTTTACCATGTTATATCAGTTATTGCAGCGTAGTGGAGACCTGCTAAGACTGCAACTGGAGCGACACACTCTGTGTCATATATGTACACCGAATTTAAAGTTGCAATGGCAAAGACAAGACGGTAAGGAAGCTTAAAGAAACCCTCTTCTGCATGATTCAAAATACCATTTAAGATCACCAAAATTAGCAGATTTAAGAAAAATATATACGTCATGACGGCCTTGCTTTTCTGTCATATAAAAAAGAACTTTAAAAATGACATAATATGTACCAGCAGAATTTGAACCACGGAGTTTGAATGCAACAGAGCAAAAACGAACCACTACAACCGGTTTGCTGGCACCTGGAAGCTGCAGTGCAGGTCTGCTTGTGGAAAAAGGAAATGAGCTAGTGTGAGACTTTTTGTCTTGTTTTATAAACATCTCAGACATAAGCTCAAGCAGTTGACGTCAATTGGCTACGACTTCCAAACAAGAGATGGTGGGTTGATAATAATCTTACCTTGAAAGGTCCTTCCTAGAAAAGACATAGGTAGCATTCACAGCTTCTGATGTGGGTAAAACCTTGAAAGAACCTGGAAATGCAACACAGTGATGACAAGGACTGTTAGCGACATAAATAATACCCTAGCTAACAATGTGATGATCTAGCCCATCTATGATCTATCCCAACTTTCTGAAAAACAAGACAGGTTTTAAAGTATAATAACCTGCTGGAATGAGTAAAAAAGATCCATCAGGTGACCATGATAATCTTCGAAAGAAAGAAGGCAATGTCTCATCATGAAAGAGATGGGTTTTTATTGTCTGCATAAATGTCATTTTGAAATCAGGAATACTGTGTATTTGTGATGGAATAATGAATAAATATTTCTTTCTCTCTGACCTTAGATTCATCACCCCGTTGCTGATCTGCTTTCATGATAACATGCTGGCAAACATAGTTCATTTTTTCAACACCTTTACTCTTTGTTTGAGGCTTATTGACATATATACGGCATGTTCTGTCTGAACTAAGAGAGGCTACATACTTTGCTAAGGGATCCCAGGCAACACCTTGAACATAATGACAGTGGGCATCCAGTATCTGGTGTACAGAACCTTGTAGCAAATACGGAATTTTTTAGAAGCAGAAAAAATCTGGAGCCAAAAACAATTCATCTACTCTTTAGCTTTGCTCACCTTTATTAACGTCCCATATAATGCAAGAGTTGTCCACTGAGCCAGAAATCAGATAAGCATCATCAGGAGACCACTGAAGATCCAGGACATCCTTTCGATGAAATCTAGCAGGGCAAACAAAATAATTATCTTAGACTACATTACTGCTTAAGAGATAATGGATAACTTTAGTGCCGCATGCTTCCCACCATGGCCTACTACTACATGTGATTGAGTCCATATTCTTACAACAATGTTACCAACCTACAGAATCATTCCCCCCCTAATGATAGAACAACAGTATTCAATTTAAAGATTACAGAAAGCATGGTAGTGAAGCTAATAATTGAGATGAAAGGACTCACGATAATGACTTGTGAACTTTCCAGGACTGATTGGTTTCACTAGGATGTAACTTCCATATGATTAGCTCACCTCCTGCATTATAACAAAAATATAACTGCGCAATTAGTTTCTTGACAAATACACACTTGTATCATAGTAACCAGATATGCTCGTTCTCAGTCATACCATCTGCTCCTGAGGCAAGTAGTTCCCCTGCACATTATCACAAAACACTCGTCACCACTAGATGGCACATAAATTAACATGGTTACATACAACTCAAGAACACCTCATCAGGAATAACAAAAAAATCTCTGATGCTTACCAGATGGAGAAAAACGAATGGTATTAACAGCACATCCATGGTAAGTAAGGCTACTCTGATAAGATACACTAGGAATCTTCTTCTCCGCTTGACCAGAATTTACCAACCATAGCTGAAATTATTATTTCAATTTATTAGTCTACAGTGAATGCAAAAATTCAACAATTCAAAAAAAAAAATTCCCAGATTTCAAACATCTGAATTCCAACAATTGGGGTTTCAAACATTAAAATTCCAAAATTAACCGATCAATTAGATACTAATTGGTCAACATCAACATAAATCGAAGATTTGAGCTGTGAACTGCATAACCTTGATGTCGTAATCGGCTCCGGCGGTGGCGAGTAAACCGGAAATCGGGTGAAAATCGAGGGTTAAAACCGGCTTCCCGTCGTGCCAACTAATCTGAATCGTACCTCCCTTCATTTTTTCTATGTGTTAAATCGTGCACAATGCCCCCAGAATCGTGGCGGATTTTCTCGAGAAAATTAGGGGAAAAATTTTAGGTTTTAGGGATTTTAGTATCAGTGGGAAGAAGAAGAAGAAACTGTCTCGCAGTGGCGCGTCTTTTGGGCGCCAAAAAATATTAGTCTACGTGTTAAATGACGATTTTATCCACCGACTAGCCCGGTTAAATCTAAATCCGGTCTGGTTCGTGTCAATTTTGACTGGACCGCGCTAAACTCGATTTTGACAATTCGAATTGCCGTGTTCTATTATTAGGGAGAAGGAGAGAACTGTAGTCACTGACCTACGAACATACACACACTCAAATCAATCATTTATATAAATGTTTTCCACCTAAAATACAATTTACTTTTGTTTAAAAAGCCACACAATCTTTTGCTTTTGATTCGTATATCAGTCGACGTCGTCTTGAAAAGCAGTAGTAGTAGTAGTAGTTATGTGGTCGATGACTATTCCAGCTTTAAAAATATGTAGACGACGTTACCTTTCTCTTTATAAGATGACACTTTAAAGACCACTTTTGAAGACCCTTATCGCGATTTTTTTTAAAGTATAAAACATCTCCGGAGCGATGGTAACACGTATAATGCATATATAGATAAAGCAAAAGTTACCTAGAGATTTGATATATATTCAATCAAACAATTATAAAAATATCTCTACTTCCCAACTCTTCTTAATTAAGAGACCTTTTCCCCCAAATCTTTGGCACTAAAACACGACTTATGATTTTTTTGTATGATTAGTAAATTGATTGATAAGTATTGTAGTCAAATACTCTTGGAAATTTGAAAGTACTCAAAGTAGTAGCGAAGGAGAACAGTAATATAAAGAGTAACGGTATTAAAAAAGATGCAAATTCCATATTAAAATTCATTTAACACGATAACTTAAACAGAGATTTTACCAAAGTTAAAATGCAAATGTAAATCATTCAACAAGACGATCAAGAATCCCTGAGACAACACCACAGATACGTCTCAGACTCTGTTCACGCCGACGAATCTCCACCGGATAAGACAGCCCCTTAGCTCGGCGGAAAATATTGCGGCAAACATTAGGATAATCCTCCGCCGCCAGCACATGCATGGAAGCATAGTCATAAGCTTCATCATCAAGATCTTGAATTGTTTGACGGAGAGAATCAGCGGCGAGAGCATACTTCTCGGAGCAATCTTGTAACACCTTTTTAAGGACGACGTCGTTTGCAGCGGATGTTAGGTTTCCGGCGATGTAAGTTGCGGTGGAAGTGGCGTTTGTCATACCAACGCCGATCATAATGGCTGCGAGACCTTTTGTGTCGGCTGTGGGACTTCTTGGGTCGGATTTGAGAGCCGAGACACAGAATTTGTAGTTGTTCGTGGTTTTGCAAGTTGATTCGATTATTGTCGCGTTGGATTTGGCTGAGATTAGGGTTGAGGATGGAAAGGATAGGGTAAAGATGAGGAGGAGGAAGATAAGAGAAGAAGCCATTTCAAGAAGAGGGGTTTGAGCAAACTGTCTACGGAGAGAGATAGAGATGGAAGAAAGAGGATTCTTGTCTTATATTTTAAGCAGTTTCTTGATATTACGTATTTTAAAATATATATAAAAATAAATACTACTTTTGTTTATCATTTGTAGTTGCAAAATATGAAATGATTTTAGTACCTTTTATTGATTTTTACGTGGTATGACAATTAATTACAATAGCACATTAACTACGTTAACCATGACATTTAGTCCAATAGTTATGCTAATATTATATATGGCTGTTACAATTGGGATTCAAATTTACAGGATACATATTGTTGCTATATATAATAGTCCTATATGAAAACAAAAGAATTCTCAATGTGAATTAAGTGATATTTCTTTTTGTCAAGATGCCATATAACGTGTTTACATGTGAACAACTGAAATAAGAATCAATTTGTATTCTTTCTAACTTTCTTCATTCGAAAGTAAGTCATACATACACATTAGTTCATTATTCGAAAGTAAGTCATACATATATATACACATTAGTTCATTCACCGGAAAAAAAAAATGATATGTAAATTCTCACTTAGAAGATACAGTTTGACCAAAAAAAAAAAAAGAAGATACAGTAAAGTGATTTTGATCCCAAAAAAAAAAAAAAAGATACAGTAAAGTGACCATGTGAATCTTTTTTGTTGTTCTTTAAAATCATTTTGGTTAATTTAGAGGAACATGGTGTGCGAATCTATGACCATAACTTCAAGGACATGATGATGAGTTGTGTTTGGTGTTTGCTTCTTGGAACTTTGTGAGTTTTTTGATCTGTGAATCTTGTGATTAGTACAAATCATAAAGCCTTGTTTGGCTGTTTCCCATTCACGACAAAAACAACTGACTCTGTCACTCGTTTTCTTCTTATTTTAGAAATTATTTTATCTCATAGTACTCCTTTTTATAATACTCTTAATTCTCCTGCTAATCATCATTGTTAAAAACTTTAAACCCTGGCGATTATAAAATTAAACCTTAAACTCAACAGTTATAAACGTGTATTAACAACGGTAATAGATATACTCTAGGCCCATTAAAGAGATAAGCCCAAATTAGCTTTAAAGCAATTAATGGGCTACAATAGTTTACAAATTGTGCTCTTTACCCGTCACCCGAAAAAAAAATCTCCGACCCGATTAAAAAAAATGGGATCGTCTGCGAATACAGAGACGGCGATGGTCATCGCAACACCGGCGTCGAACCACAATAATCCGGTAACCAACGGCGGAGGTGCGATTACGAATCATACTCCTGCTCCGATACTAGATCTCGTGATCTCAGAATCGGATTCGTCGAAGAAGAGAAGAACAGGGGTGCTTCCTCTCGAGGTTGGTACTCGCGTGATGTGTCAATGGAGAGACGGGAAGTACCATCCGGTGAAGGTTATCGAGCGCCGGAAGAATTATGGTGGTGGCAACAATGATTACGAGTATTACGTTCACTACACTGAGTGTATGTTATCTAATTTTGTGAATTTAGGGTTTAGGGATTTGGAGATGAAAATTTCGGAAATTGAGATTCAAGTTGTTTGAATTTATCACAATTTCTTGTGAATACTGCAGTTAATAGAAGATTGGATGAATGGATTAAGCTGGAACAGCTAGACCTAGATTCAGTAGAGTGTGCTTTAGATGAAAAAGTTGAAGACAAGGTAGCCATTTTTTTTCTTCAAATTCTTAAGCTTTCTTCTCTGTGATTTGTACTGAAACAGAGAAAGCGGGTTTGTGGTAATAGGTGACTAGCTTGAAGATGACACGGCACCAGAAACGGAAGATTGATGAGACACATGTAGAGGTAAGTGATTGTGTATCTTTAGTGTGGTGAACTGTGTGTCAAAGTTATATTCTGATTTTTTTTTTCAATATTTGTATATAGGGTCATGAAGAGCTGGATGCTGCGAGTTTGCGTGAACACGAGGAGTTCACGAAAGTGAAGAACATAGCAACGATTGAGCTTGGGAAATATGAAATTGAGACATGGTACTTCTCTCCTTTTCCGCCAGAATACAATGACTGTGTGAAGCTCTTTTTCTGTGAGTTTTGCCTTAGTTTTATGAAGCGCAAAGAGCAGCTTCAAAGACATATGGTGAGTACCTTTATTGTTTTTTCCATACATACCTTTTATGGTTCCTTCAAGTTGTATACATTACTTTTTTACTTAAATTATACTCAATTTTCCTTTTTTAATGTAGAGAAAATGTGATCTGAAGCACCCCCCTGGGGATGAAATCTATCGAAGTTCTACTTTGTCAATGTTTGAGGTAATATCTTGAGGATGGAATTTTTATATCGTCTGCTCTAGCCTTCTTATCTATGCAAGGGATATTCATATCTTCAGCTTTGTCACATACGTTTCATTAGCTGGGAGTATTTTTGTAATACTTTACAGGTGGATGGCAAGAAGAACAAGGTCTACGCGCAGAATCTCTGTTATCTGGCGAAGCTATTTCTTGACCACAAAACTCTTTACTATGATGTTGATTTGTTCCTGTTCTATATTCTCTGTGAATGTGATGATCGTGGATGTCACATGGTTGGATACTTTTCAAAGGTTCAGCACTCTTTGGCTCTTGAGTCTGTTATATACATATTCGGTTTCAGTTTGATAGTGTGATGAAAAAATGCAAGTTCTGTTGGTACAGGAGAAACACTCGGAAGAAGCTTACAACTTGGCTTGCATCCTCACCCTTCCTCCTTATCAAAGGAAAGGCTACGGAAAATTCTTAATAGCCTTCTGTGAGTTTTTTTTGTTCTCTTGTTATTTTATCTCACATCTCTCTATGAAGCTTACACATTATGCCTCGTTATATAGCCTATGAACTCTCAAAGAAAGAGGGCAAAGTCGGGACACCAGAGCGACCCCTCTCTGATCTAGGCTTAGTGAGTTACAGAGGTTACTGGACTCGGATTTTATTAGACATCTTGAAAAAGCACAAGGGCAACATATCTATCAAGGTACTGTATACATAGGCATCTTTTATTATGCTTTTAAGCCTATCCAACAACAGGTTATTTCATAATGTCTCTACCATTGTACCAAATGTAGGAGCTGAGTGACATGACAGCAATTAAAGCAGAAGATATATTAAGCACCCTTCAGAGCTTGGAACTGATACAGTACAGGAAAGGACAACACGTGATCTGCGCGGATCCTAAGGTACTGGATCGACACTTGAAAGCGGCAGGCCGTGGTGGCCTTGATGTAGATGTTAGCAAAATGATCTGGACTCCTTACAAAGAGCAGAGCTAAGAGTCATTACACTTCAAAATGGTCATGGTGTTCTTTTCATTTGCTTAATCCTTAAGATGACTTCTGTCTGTAAAAAATTAACACGCTCTTCGTTCAGTAGATCTTGTAACCGTAGAAATATTTTGTCTGGATCAGTAGTAAACTATGATGTTTCGTTCGTGTTTCCATTATAGATAACAATAGGTCTGGAAGAACTTTTGAATCTTTGAATGCCAAAAGAAAAAATTCCATGGCTATTCTAATTGTAAAATCGTACATGTCCCAGGATTAATCTGAGAAATATGTGGTAACTATAACTACGATAACTATGCCCATCTAATGATACAGAACAAAAATTGAATGTTTTGAAGAAACCAAAAAAAAAGTTGGAAATATATTAGCTAGGGTTATCTGTGCTGCTTTGAACTGCAAATACACTCTGGGTATGGATTCTCATAAAAGGCTTCTTCGGTTCTAAACCGCGCACGTCCTTTGATCCCCTGTGTTGGTCCTTTCCTTCTTCTCGGTGCACCTTGCCTGCAAAACCGATCAAAAGAATGTGTTTCCACATCAAAGATGATGATTTTTTTAAAAAGGTTTTATTGTAATTCTGACTTGTATAAAGCAAACATATGATTATTTTGTTACCTGTCTTGATGCATTTGCTTCACAAGATTGGACAACTTGCAGTTTGTGAAGCAGTTTAGTTGCAGTTCAATTCCAATTCCTTCTTTAAGCGCTAACGAAAGGATACAATTTGTGAAGCAGTTTAATTAGTCTTGTCGAAGAAGTTTTATGCTATCTTCGAATTGGCCCAATTGCCGCGGATTTGATTGAATATTCCAAGTTATTTGATCAAAGAGAGGATATATACTTCGGTCCACTGGAGAAGAATGTTTCTTTCAGAGGATATCATGCTGTCATCATTGAGTCAGTTAAGCCATACCGTGGAGATTTCGTCGGGCGCCCGTATGTAAGATGTCTAATGGGCCCAATGTTGGTCAGGGAGGTTATGTGTATGTTTCACTAACTACCATGTACATGATGTGCATCCTCTTCACACCCGCAACTTCGACCCCAAGAAGCTTAGCCTGAGTACTTCACGGAGATTTTACTCCTTTTTATTCCATATAATCACGACATTTCTCAAGTGTATCAATAACTAGATAAAGACCCGCCCGATGTGCGGGTTTTAAACTTTTGTAAATAAGATTAATTTAACAAAAATATATTAAAATTTGTTGTACGTTATTTATAAAAAGCATTTTTTTGCTATAATACACTGATGTATATCCATTTACAAATTTTTTATTTTTGTTACCATTAAAAGTATATTTCTTTATACCTAAGTATATCGTATGTTACAAATATATTCTTTATCACTACCTAGGAAAATATCTATATAAACACATAACGGAAACTATTATATGTCTATTTATTTTAGCTTTTGCATTTCTTTAATCATTAAAATTGTTAATTCAATAAACTTTTCGAATAAAGAATATATTATATAGTATACTAATCAATGATGTATCATCACAATAGTGTATGACCAACCATGGAGAGAACCTCGGCTCCGCCTCCTCCCTTATGGAGAGAATCATGTGTCCAACCTCCTCCACCATGAAGAGAACCTTGGCTCCACCTTCCTCTCTTGGGAAGATGACATTGCATGTGTCCGACCTCTTTCACCATCGAGAGAACCTTAGCTTTGCCCTCCTCATGTGTGGAGAGAACATGTTTACGTCTTTTAACTATCTCAAAGTGGCATGCTCCGGCAACCAATGAAATTAAAAGCCCTTTTCCAATGTCACAAATTTTTTTGATAGTAACTAATGTTAAATTTCCCAATGTATTCATGGAAGTTTCTTTGACGCATCATGATGTACGTAACCTCTGTCTCCGAGCTCCTATGGATCTATCAAAAACAGTTTATAGTGTTCCAATCTATCTATCTATGTTTGTTGTAAGCTTGTGTATGATTAGCCTATTTTATCCAACCATTAGGTGTATTTTTTTACATCTAAGTATATTGTATGTTACAAATATATTCTTTACCACCACCTAAGAAAATATCTATATAAACACATTAACCCAACTATTATACTTCTATTTATTTTCATTTTTGCATAATTTATTTAATCACTAAAATTGTCGGTTCAAGAAACTTCTCAAATAAAAAGTATATTACATAGTATACTAATCAATGATGTATCACACAATTGTGTATGACCAACCATAGAGAGAACCTCGGCTCTGCCCTCCTCCCTTATGGAGAGAACCTTGTGTCCAACCTCCTCCACCATGAAGGAAACCGTGGCTCCGCCTTCCTCCCTTGGGGAGATAACCTTGCAGGCGTCCAACCTCTTCCACCATGAAGAGAACATGCTCTGCCTTACTCATGTGTGGAGAGAACATGTTCACATCTTTTAACTATCTCAAAGTGGCATGCTCTGGCAACCAATAAAACTAAAAGCCCTTTTCCAATGTCACAAAATCTTTTGATAGTAACTAATATTATATTTCTCAATGTATTTGTGGAAGTGTCTTTGACACATCATGATGTAGCCTCTATCTCCGAGCTCCTATGCTTGTGTTTGATTAGCCTACTTTATCCAACCATTAGATTGATGGGGTTCTACTCTTTATCTTCCTTTGGGATTGATTGAATGAATGGTAACAATTATGTTTGCATAAAAAAGGGTCTATGATCAACCAATCAAAGTTGAAAAATTAGAAGAAAATTAATTTGACGTAATTAAAGAAATAGATGAAAATTATAAGTACGGTAATATATGAATCTCAAATCAGAGATGAAAATAAAAATTAAATAAAACAATCTAAAACACTAAAATAAAAATTTAAAATATTGTATTAGAAAGAAGACGCATATATTAATCTTACATTTTTTGTTTAGGAACATATTAATCTCTTACTTATTCTAAACTGAAAAAAAAAAAGAGAAAGTATGAGAAGGTTTTTGGTTTAAAAAAAATAAGAAAATTTACCTTCCCATTAAAACTTTTTTACCGATAGAACAAAGTTTAAAACATTGTTTTTGAATAAATTGTTTTGTTAGATGAAAAATGTGTGACGATTATGTAGAAGTGAGTATTTATATTTTTTAGAATTAATAATTAACTGTACATTTTTCTTAATCCCTTTTCTATTTTTTTTTGAATTAATAACTTAAAATTAAAAATAAGTAAATAATGTTATAATTTTAAATTTTATAAAATATATAATCTCCTTATAATTATTTTTTAAGAAACTGTTTAATTTTTGTATTTTTTTGATAATTATCTTTTTACATTATTAATATTGTTTAAATAATTTTGTTGTTTTTGTCATTATCTTAAATTTATTTTATGAAATATTAACTTTTACACATCTCAAAATCTCAAATTAATAACTCGACACGTGTCAAAATCCTGTTAGTGGCTAACTTTCAAAACCCAACTTTATATAATAAGATATTTTGACATGTGTGAAAGGAAAATTTATTTAATAATTATAAAAAATTAAGAAATCCTAAAAATAAAAAGATTACAACTAATATTTTTGAAAGTATATAAAACCAAAGTAATCTATTATATCACTAATTCTAACAGAAAAGTTATCCATTAAATTACTAATTTTAATAGGAAAATATTTGCAATTAATAAGGAAAATATTTGCAATTTAATTGCAATTATTATTTATTATAATCATATAGTAAAAAGAATTTTATATAGAAAAGTGATGAAAGTTTGAAAAGATTTAATGTGTGAAATTAGTGATTAACATAATGTAAGATAATCAAAATAATAAATTAATGTAATTTTCTTAAGTTTTTCAATCGGTGAATGATTTAATAGCGTATTCAATATTATGTTGTTATATAAACCTTGGTTTTCAAAGTTAATAACTCATGTGATCGCGACACGTGTCAATTTAACAATTATTTTTTTTGTCATGTAACTTTGTTTCAACATATTAGTAAATTATAAGAAATTTAAAATTTAAACAATTTAATGAATATAAAAAGATAGTTCATATATGTAAATAAAAAATAATACTAATTCTAATTTTAAATTACTAATTCTATAAGAAAAAAATTAAGAAAATTATAAAATTAATTACTATAATACCATAGTTAAATAAATTATACTGTTAATTATTCATCCTAAAAGAAAAAAGATTGTAGATACTCACATTTACATAAACAAATAATTTTCTCATAATAACGTTTTTGAATTTTTGATTAATTTATGATAATGTTGGACAAGTAGTAAACTATTAATTATGAGATTACAAAATATTAAACAAATATATTTAAGATATTGTTACTTTTTCAAATATGAGATAAAATTAAATTTTAGTTTTTTTGAGAATGATGTTTCATTAATTTTTAGTTTTTATAAAATATTAAGTAAGGTATAAATTTCATACAATGCACTTTTTATATATAAATTATAAATGTTACTCATTAGGATTGATTGAGTGCATAGAATTAAAATATAATTATACTATCATGTAATAATATACAAAAAATTATATTGCAAAATAAAGTGTGTGAACTCTAAATCCGGTTTAAAAAAAAATCAAATGAAATAAAATAATATTTTGATCACAACTTAAAATTTCATATATTTTTCTTATATCCGGGCCTAATCTTTTCAAATATTTTTCATATTTTTCTTAGAATAATGTTATATATATATATATGCCAAAGAACAAACTTTCTTAACTAATAATAAATAATGTCTTTTAGAGCACTCCCATTTTGCACATCTTTGACATGGGATCAGAAAAATAAAAAAATAAAAAAAATAAGAAAATGGTAGAAAGATGTGTGATCAGTGTCTCTGCCCAGAACAAATAAGACACAATGTCAACAGCTGTCATCTCTTGATTTGTTGGAAAAACAAAAAAATAATTAAATAATTAAATTAAATTAAAAATATTATTGTTTAGCTTTTTTGACACCCAACAGCAGGATGAGGGATGAGAATGCCCTTAGGCCGGATATGTTTTGGGATATATAGATATGCAACACAAATCAGTAGCCCTAATTTTGCGAAGTGCCGATCATCCAGCATCTCTCTCGAAATTTCTCATTAATCTTCGTCTCTAAAATCACTACTAAGCTGCTGGGTCAATGGAAACCACAAAAGAACACTACTGTAAGATCTCTCAATTGGGGTTTGTAGGTAATTTTCGATCTGTCAATAATTTTAACGGATGATCTAATTTTTTTTTTTTTTTTTTTTTTTTTTTGTCTCTGTTTTGTTAAGCCTTCTTGCTAGCGAAAAATACAAGGGTGTTCTGGGACGTAGAGGATGTCTCAATCCTTGATCATCTAAATCCTGGTTTGGTTTATAGTAATATCTACTCGGATCTTGAGGATAAGGGTTTTCAATGTAATGGCATCTATGCGTTCGTTGATGGTAATGTCTCGGAAACTTTGAGAAATTCATATTATATTTCCCGAATCTATCTCAACATTGGAGGTGAGAATTTCCTTTACCTTTTTTATTTATTATTGTTTTTACTTATATTATATGTGTGTGTGTGGTCTAGTCTACATCTTTCCGTTCCGTTGATATACAAATTATTTATATATTACAGGAAGTAGATATCAGAGAGTTTACAACATGTCAGTGCGGACTCTTCTCTGGGCAGTGAGAGAGAGAGAGCATTTTATGGAATCAAATTTGATTATATTTTCAAAAAACATTGACGAGCAGTTGACAAGTCTCGTTGAGAGTATCAAAAAGAAAGCTGATTTCGATATTGTCTTCCTAGATCCTAGCAGCATATTAGAGAACAGTGCTGGAACCCCCCCTGTCTTCGTCGAGCATATCAAAGACGTTAGTTACCGTTGCGGCACTTGTAATTCTTCTTCTATAACCAACCCTAATTTTACAAAGCCTAGTCTCTCATCCAACCCCGTCGATAAATTACTCGATAGCCCCAACGTCGAAACATTTTTCAGCAATTTATCCCAGCCCATCGGAAAATTCGCTAGTAAGGACAGACCTCTAAATTTGTTTTTTTTTTTTCTGTGTATTGTTTATATATAATATTTCATCTTTGCAGACGCGTACACAGAAGTCTACTGGTTCGTCGATGATTCGTCAATCATTAACCAACTCGATCCTGGTTTGGTTTATCGGACTATCACATCCGGTCTTTCGAAAAAGGGCTATAAGGGAAGCAATATGGGAATGATCCACGCGTTCATTGAGGATAAGAATACACTCTCCAAAGAAGTGCTGGATATATATTTGGAAAACCTAATCTTTACCTTTACCTTTTCCAAAGGTGTGAATCTATCTTTTGTCTTGTTTTTTTTTTTCTTTTTTTTTAACGCCTTGGTCTTGATTGATTTGGTAAATACTATTTCAGGAAATAAATATGCAATGTTACATGAAATTCTTCCTTGGGCACTGACAAAACGTGCTCTACCAACCAATTTGGTTGTACTCTCAAGAAACATCAATGAAGAGGTCTCAAGGGTTCTTCAAAGTTTGAGAAAGGATGGTAGGTTCAATATTGTCTTTCATGATCCTACTACCCTGTTACTTGCATGTGTTGGAGAACCCATCAAGAAGGACTCTAGTTACCGCTGCCCCTCTTGTAATTCTATTATTGGCAGGGCAGGCCAAAGTAGCTCGCAAAACCAATAAGATCTCAAGAGGTGGAGAGAGTATTCTCCTCTTTAGACTCGTTTGTATTCATCAATGTTATGAGCTGTGTTGGTCTATGAATAAATTATTACTAAGTTAAGTTTGTATTCATCGTATGGTTTGACATCAATGTTATGAGCTGTGTTGGTTGAGATTAATAGAAACAAGTGTGTTCGATCAAATAACTGAGCTATATCTGATCATTCATCACCTGCCAGTTAAGGGCAAGATAGTCTTCAATAAAGAGTAAAAACGATATTTCAATTATTATTTTTGTTTTATGGAAGAAAAGACTACCAAAGATAATCCAATATCACAGTTCATAAACAACATTAAACATGATGAAAATACATTAATTAGTCTCCTCCTCCTCTTCAGAATTGCTTCCTAGCTAGTCCTCGGATGGACCAACAGCATCAGTATCAGCACAAGATTGTGAGCTTCCGCCTCCATCACAAAGCAACTCCCAAAGCCATGCTGAGCTTTCAGTAAAAGGCATCAATTCTGATGTACGCTCTGGTAAGACAACTTTGGCATCAAAACTCCCGAAATACAAACTTTCAATAATTTCGAGGGTCCTCTCTTCTTTGATGGCTCCTTTTGAGAGTATAATCAAATTTGAACAGGCAGGACTATTCACTGCCCACAAAAGAATGTCCACTAACATCTTATAAACTCTCTCATATCCATGTTCCTCTGCAACGGACATCTCTCTAGATTAGATTAGAGATCTCTATCTATATAAGCAGATAAGATATAAAGAGAGGACGAGGGATAAATTAGGTAAAAAGGAGGAATTCATATTCTACCTTTGGGTACGAAATTTAAACTGACCCCGGCAGCCTCGTATCTATCTATCAATTCTTGTTTCGTGGAGGGGGGAAGAAGGGTTTTCTCATCTTCGGTGTCGTACAACGAGATTGACAAAGGACCATTATAACAACCCTTTTCAGCAAGAGCTGATTTGATCTTCTTAGAAATCAAATCAGGATCACATTCAGCAGTAGGGATTGGGAAATCCACCACGTCCCAGAACACACCTGTGTTCTTGTTAACCTCTGCCCACCACGATATCAAAAATAATAATTCATTACAATCGATTCAAAATTTTACAATCAGATGAGAGATTCTAACCAAAACAATTTCGAGCAATACATAGACATAGATAGGGATCTCTTACTGACGTGACGATGATTCCAATGAGACCTGGCGGGTTCCTCGACGGAATCGGAAGACATGGTTTCGATCAAGAGACTTGTCTCAACAACAAGCCAGTACCAATCCTAGTAAAGAGACCTGTGCATGGCCGCATATCTTGAACCTCTCTTCTTATTAGGGTTAGTTCAGACTTCAGATAGTATCTTATTGGGCCTTGTAGATATCAGTTAAACCCTGTTGCCTTAATCATTGCGGCGTAAAATAATACACACAGTACTACTAGCTAGGGAGTACGTTGTGAATATAATGAGTCAGAGAGATGATAAACCCGTAACGATTTCAACTGCGTCAGGAATTTTAGATTGCATAAGAAAAGTGATAATCTTTTAGAAACTGGATTCCTCATAACATCTAACACACAAATCATCAGCTCACATATTTATAAAACAGCATCAGAATAACAAAAACGTTTTCTCTTAGTCCATAAAAGATTATTGGGATTAAACGATATTTCAATTGTATATATATTTTTCTGTTTTATGCAAAGAGAAAGACAAAATGATCAAAAAAGCAAAGAGAATAATTCAATCACAGATTATATAACTAGTCTCCTCTTCATATTGCTAATTGGCAAGGGCATGAGAATCACCACAACACTTGAGCTTAATCGTCAACACTAGAGTTGTGAGCTTCCGCTTCCTTGTGATGGTAGGCTTTCACAAAGCCTAAGCCAAAGCCATTCGGAGCGTTCAGTAGGAGGTATCACTTCAGATGCTTCAACATTGATACTGAAGGAACGCAAATAGCCAAGAAAAGCCAACATCTCTATCTCTTTGAGGTATTTAGAGAGTATAATCAAATTGGACCATTCACCCTTTTTCAGTACGCACAAACCAATGTCCAAGAACATCTTATGAACTCTCTCATATCCATGCGCCTCAGCAACTACATATAACAACGGAGATCTCTAGATTAGATTTAGATATATCTCTATATATCTATATAAGAGAGAGGAGGGATAATAATTAGGTAAAAAGGAGGAATTCATATTTTCACCTTTGGGTACGAAATTTAAACTGACTCCGGCAGCCTCGTATTTATCTATCACTTCTTGTTTCGTGGTTTTGTCATCTATGACGTCGTACAACGAGATTGACACAGGACCATTATAACAACCCTTTTCAGCAAGAGCTGATTTGATCTTCTTAGATATCAAATCAGGATCACATTCAGGGATTGGGAAATCCACCACGTCCCAGAACACACCTGTTTTACCCTCTGCCCACCATGGCAATCAAAAATATTTCAATACAATCCATTCCATAACTCGTCTTTTTTTTTTTTTTTTTTTTAACAAATCATAATCTTTCTATATAGAAGTAACAATTTCGAGTCGAGCAAGACACAGAGGGATCTTACCGGCGTGTACACCCTTAATCTTCGGCGTCCGCGACATGAGAGAAGACGTCTAGATCACGTAGAAACTTTTGTTTCTTAGGGTTAAGACTTGTTAACTTATAGGGATGGGCCTGGCGGATATCAATTAGGCCCAGTTCACGCTCAGTTCACTGCGGCGTAAATTAATACACACAGCCCCTAGCAAAGAGACTGATGAAATAAGCATTTTTTTAAGATATCTGGACGGATATATCCAAAACCGAATCTAAAACCCAAATACTGGCCATGCATGGACGCAGCATAAATTAATGCAACCCTAATTTTACAAAGCGCTATAATGGTTTAGTGAGTATCCGCGCGCTTGTTGATGATAAGAATACACTCTCCAAAGAATTGAGAAATATATATTACGATAACGGAATCCGAATCTGTTCCTTACCCAAAGGTGTGAATCTCCTTTTATCTAATGTAAACCTTTTTGTTTTTTTTTAACGTCTTATACTATTTCAGGAAATAAGTATGCAGTGTTATTGGAAATTCTTCTTTGGGCACTGCTCAACCGTGGTAGACTAGCCAATTTGATTATACTCTCAAGAAACATCAATATTGAAGAGAAGGAGGTCGCAAGTGTTCTTGGAAATTTGGAAGAGAAAGATATTTACAATATTGTCTTCCTTGATCCTGCTACCTTGTTAGAAGCAAGTGTTGGAGATCCCTTAAACAAAATCGGAACCTCACCCAAGGAGGACTGTAGATATCGCTGCCCCACATGTAAGTCTATAATCAAGGAAGGAGGAAGTAACTCCCAAAACCAATAAGATCTCAAGAAAGACAAAAGGCCGAGAGAGTATTCTCATCTTTAGATTTTATGAATAAATTACTAGCTAGTATTTGACTAGTTAAGTTTGTATACATCTTTTGGTTTTGTCTCTTTTGTTTAACTTGAAAGCCTCCATTGAGATTTAGTCCGTGTATTAAAATTAGAGTGCATGTCATAAATTATGAGCTGTGTGTTTTGGTTTGAGTGTAATGGAAGAATATACAAAAAAAAAGTAGGTGCTACCAGAGCTATGAGAGGGCAAAGGGCGACCATATTGTTGTAATGTTGTTGATCCAAGCTATAAGCTCATTACCAGTATTTACTACCAAAGTTTGTATTCATCTTATGGTTTGACATCGTTTACACTTTGAAATCTAAACTTAGCTTTAATTTTGTTTAAAATTAGCTTTAATGTTATGAGTTGTGTTGGTTGAGATTAAAAGATATTTCAATTATTATTTTTGTTGTTTTACGGGAAGAAAAGACTAAACGATCAAAACCAAAGAGAACCAACCAATCACAGATTATAAACATATATAACATGAAGAAAATACATTAGTTACTCTCCTCTTTAGAATTGCTTCCTAGCTAGTCCTCGGATATATGGGCAACAGCATCAGTATGATCAGCACGTTGTGAGCTTCCGTCTCCATCTGAATCCGATGAAAGGCTTTCACAAAGCCTATCCCAAAGCCATGCTGAGCTTTCAGTAAAAGGTAGCAAATTTGATGCACGCTCTGATAAGAGAACATTGACATGGCCCGCCCCCAAATGCAAACTTTCAAGAATATTGAAGGTATACTTTCTTTGATTATTTTTATAGAGTATAATCAAATTTGAAAAGTCACGACCGTCGTTGAGTGCCCACAAAAGAATGTCCAATAACATCTTATGAACCCTATCATATCCATGAGCCTCTGCAGCTATATTATACATATCAACAAGGGAGATATTTAAGAATAGATAACATATCTATATGTCAATATAGTAAGATAAGAGAGGGACTAGGTTTTCATTCACACCTTCAGGTACGAAATTGAAAC
Source organism: Camelina sativa (assembly GCF_030686135.1). Taxonomy (NCBI): domain Eukaryota; kingdom Viridiplantae; phylum Streptophyta; class Magnoliopsida; order Brassicales; family Brassicaceae; genus Camelina; species Camelina sativa. Next base: position 30,673,961 of record NC_141881.1, read on the forward strand.
TGACTCCGGCAGCCTCATATTTATCAATCAATTCTTGTTTCGTGGTTTTCTCATCTTCGACATCGTACAACCGGACTGACAAAGGACCATTATAACCACCCTTTTCATCAAGAGCTGATTTGATCTTCTTAGATATCAAATCAGGATCACATTCAGGGATTGGGAAATCCACCACGTCCCAGAACACACCTGTTTTACCCTCTGCATGCCCACCATGGAAATCAAAATATTTCAATTCGGTGCGGAGAACGAGAATGTTAGAGAAGACGTCTAGTATAGCAACTAGTATAAGTTTTTGTGTGACGTGTTGTAAGAGATTATCCTTGAGAGTGTGAGTGCAGCAACTAGTATAAGTGTTTGTGTGACGTGTTGTAAGAGATTATCCTTGAGATCCAATAACAAAATGTAGTTCATAAGTTTTTTTTTCAAAACAGAGAGTGAAACAGAGAACTATAGAATGACAAGTAAACTGACCTCAAAGAGTGGAAGAGGTCAGTATGTCAACATAATCAAGACTAGTTGTTCGCTTGTTGCGGAAGAAGAAGGAAACTTCTATAGAAACAATGCTACATCTCAGCAAAAGAAAATTTTCGGGAACAAGATGAAAGAAAATATGAGAGGTGAAAGATTGTTTCTTTATTATTCAATCCTTAAAACTATTACATTGTGTAGAACTCATTTATATAGTCTCATAAGATTAAACCTAGATTCTAGAGAGTTCTTTGGGAGAGATTATGTGGCTTCATCTTCATCAACTGGTCCCAATATCTTGAATCGATTATGCAGGGTCACTGTCGTACCTTGTACGGTTTCCTTTGCTACTGTTTTGTTGTCTGCTGCAGGTGACCGTTCTTGAGTCGTGGGCTTCTTCTTTGTATTTTGTTCACAGGCTTTTGGCTTGATGGGCTTGACACAATGTGAGCTCATTGACAAAACAGTGTCGTTTTGTGCTCTGTTCTTTACACTCCCCCGCAAACTTGGAGTGGGGGGAACGCCTACGCCAAGTTTGGTTCTGTAGTACTCAAAAGGCCTTTGGGGTAGAGATTTGGTAAATATGTCCGCCAGTTGAAAGTGAGCAGGAATGTGATTGACAATCACGTTACCAAAGGCGACCTGCTCACGAACATAGTGATAGTGTGTGGCGAAGTGCTTTGTGCGAGCATGAAAGCTCGGATTTGCAGTGAGATAGACAGCGGAGAGATTATCGCAGTTGAGCTCCGGTGTTGCAGGTAGCTGGATGCCTAAGTCATGAAGAAGATTCACAATCCACGTTATTTCAGAGGTTGCTTCGGACATGGCTCTTTATTCAGCTTCAGTAGAGCTTTTGGACACAGTTTGCTGTTTCTTTGACGACCAAGAGATCATATTACGGCCAAGAAACGTGCAAAAGCCACCAGTGGACCTGCTTGTGGAGGGACACCCAGAGTAGTCACTGTCGCTATACACTCGAAGCTTAGAATCTGTGTGACGAGCAAAGGAGACTCCCATCGTAGTGGTGCCTTTGATGTAGCGTAGAATCCGTTTCAGAAGATGAAAATCAGACACTGAAGGTTCATGCATCTTCTGACAAACATAATTGACAGAAAATTGCAGGTCTGGTCTTGTTAATGTCAAGTACTGCAGTCGACCAGCCAAACTTCTGAAATATTTGGGATTTTCGAACAAAACCTTTTGTTTTGGTACTTTGTTCAGTTGTTGAGGAAGTGGTGTCGCGACAGGAGCACAAGTAGACATAGAAGCAGCCGCTAAGAGATCCTCAGCATACTTTTGTTGTGACAGGAACATACCGTTTTCATGATATTGAATCTGAATGCCAAGAAAGTAGTGAAGCTTCCCAAGATCTTTCATTTTGAACTGCTTGTTTAGCTCATCAAGGAGAGTGGAGAGAAGCTCAGAGGAGTTTCCTGTAATCGCCATATCGTCAACATAGAGTAACAGCATAATGATGTCTGTTCCTTTAAAGCAGACAAACAGAGAAGGGTCTCGTAGACTGCAAGTGAAGCCAAAATCAAGCAGAAAATTACTAAACTTGTCAAACCAAGCTCTTGGAGCCTGTTTAAGGCCATAGAGTGATTTATGGAGAAGACAAACGTGATTTGGATGATCCTTGTCAACAAAACCAGCAGGTTGTCTCATGTAAACAACTTCATTGAGATCACCATGGAGGAAGGCATTTTGAACATCCATTTGCTTGATTTCCCAGTTCATGACTGTTGCAAAGTGAAGGACCGCTCTTACTGTTGCTGTTCGGACTACTGGGCTATAGGTTTCAAGATAATCTATGCCTTCTTCCTGTGTGAATCCTTGAGCGACGAGTCTGGTTTTGAACTTGTCAAGAGATCCATCAGCATTGAGTTTGACCCGAAAAACCCACTTGGAACCTAAAACATGCATTTCTGGTGTTTCAGGAACTAAAGAGAATGTATTTGCTTCTTTGCAGTTACTTATCTCTTCAGTCATAGCAGCTGTCAAGTTGGGATCTTTAAGAGCTGCAGTGACTGTTGCAGGTTTCGGGTAGGATACTTTATGCGTGAGAAGAGCATAGCGAGGATTCGGTTTGACAATACCAGCCTTTGATCGAGTTGTCATTGGATGGGTTGAAGTTTCTGCAATTGACTCACAAGTAGTTTCAGTTGTGCAGATATTATCACTGGTAACTGAACTTTGCACATTTGAGACTGGTGGGTGTGAGCTGTTGCCTATAGGATCAAGATCTAAGCTTGCCGTACACTCAGAACTCACATCACCAGCATCATGTTCAAGATCAGTCACGTTTTGTGTTGGCATATCGTCGGTAGAAACAGTGTCATTTGTTGTATTTGGAGTTGGCATTGTCGTAACAGGAATCTGTTCTGTTGCGGTTGCAGTGGCTTCTGCAGAGTCTGCAACTGGAGCACAGGATGTAGTATCAGTAGAAAGCTGCTTGAGCCAGGCTGCATATAGTGGTGTGGGCGATGATTTGTGAAGATAACTGTATACACTTGTGAATGGAAAACTTGTTTCATCAAAGATGACATGGCGATTGATGTATACACGCCCAGTAGGAGGATAAAAACATATGTATCCCTTATATTTTTCAGTGTATCCGAGAAAAACACACTTAAGTGAGCGAGGATCAAACTTGTTTTGACTGTATGGTCTCAACATCGGGAAGCAGGCACAGCCAAAAGTCCTTAAGGCGGAATATTCTGGTGGTTTCGAGAATAGAGCTTCATAAGGACTTATGTTATCTGCGAGAGCACTTGTAGGCAGGAGATTGCTCAGAAAATTTGATGTAAAGAATGCTTTTACCCAGAAACTCTGTGGTATAGCACTTTGAAAGAGCAAAGTTAGAGCCATCTCTGTTAACTGCCTATGCTTCCTCTCTGCTATACCGTTTTGTTGAGGAGTGTGAGGACAGGAGACAAAGTGTTGAATCCTAGATGCCTCCAGATGAGTAAGAAGTTTCTGACTTGTGAATTCCCCACCTCCATCAGATTGAAATGTCCCTATCTTTGTTTGTAAAAGGTTTTCAACAAAAGACTGAAACTTGATGAAGATTGAGTAGAAATCAGATTTTCTTTTTAGAGGATATAGCCAACAATATCTTGAGAAGTTATCAATGAACACAACATAGAATCTGAATCCTTGAACAGAAGATACAGGAGAGGGACCCCAGAGATCACAATGAACTCTCTCTAGGGGTCTTGATGCAATAAAAGTCGAAGAAACAAATGGCAACTTTGAACTCTTCCCAAGCTGACATGACTCACACACCTTCTTGGTACTTTTATTGATTTGAATTGCCTTATTTGTAGATAGAAGTTGAAGGATTTGCTGATGTGGATGCCCTAACCTTTGATGCCAAACCTCATCGCTAGTCTTGACTTGTCTTGTAGAGTAAAATATCTTGTACTTAGGGTCATCCAGTTTATACAAACCATTAGTTTCCCTTCCCTTTGTCAGAACTTTGCGTGTTGCTTTGTCCTTTATAACAACATCATCACCATCAAACGAGACTTTACAAGGATAATCTTTAGTTAACCTTGAAACTGACAATAATGATTTAGCTATTTCAGGACAAACAAGCACATCTTTAAGTGGGAGATTACCTGATGTGGAGGGAAGGTTTGCAGAGCCAACATGTGTGATAGGTAAAAAATTCCCATCACTCGCCATCACCATATCTGTTCCATGATAGGGTTGCGCCTTTTGCAGGCGTTGAGTCGAGCTGGTGATGTGCGCTGTTGCAGCAGAGTCTGGATACCAGCTATTGTCCTCGGTGACATCAGTAATGTGAAGAGCAGAGAACGCAGCAGCATTGATTGCAGGTTGAGGAGATTGCTGATACTCTTCATCGAACCGATACCAGCACTCAAACGCATTGTGTCCTCGTTTTCCACATATTTGACAGTTTGGTTTCTCAGTTGATGTAACAGAGGAGTTCGATGGTCGAGACGTGTTGAACTGTTGGTGAAATCCACGACCTCTAGTAGAGTAGCTTCCTCGGCCTCTGCCTCTGTTACCTCTTCCTCTGTATTGAGAGCCAACGTTTCTCATCGTGTTGAAGGCTAAGTGAGGAGACACTTCAGTTGAAACAGAGTATCGTTGTATACGATCTTCGTATCCAGTTAGGCGAGAGACAACAGTTTCGTAAGTAGGTTCAGGAACTCTATCCATGGAGTCCTCAACAACAGTTATGATTGGCTCATACTCTCTACCTAAACCTCTTAAAGCTGCAAAAATCTTCATCTTTTCGCTAACAGGATCACCAATAGAAGCAAGTTGGTCACAGATATCTTTAATTCCTCTAAGATATTCTGACATGCTTTTATCTAACTTCTCACTATTTTGAAGACGTCTTTGCAACTCAAACAGCCTAGAAGACGATGTGCGGTTAAAGTGAGAGATTAGAGTAATCCATACCTTATGAGAAGTTGTAGATCCGACTACCAGCCTCATTACATTTTCACTCATCGAACCAAGTAACCAGGCCTTAACCACTTGATCTACTCGAGACTAGTTCTCGAAGTCTGGATTTGAAACCTCTTCCGTCTTGTTGTCATTTTTGTTTCGGACAGGAATTGTTTCTTGTGGTGGCTTGGTTGCACCGTTTACAAACCCAAGTAGGGCTTGACTGCGAAGGAAAGACTCAAACTGAGACTTCCATATGATGTAGTTTTCTTCTGTGAGCTTGATTGTAACACAGTAAGAGATGTGTAGTGAAGGAGAAGAAAAGAGTTCCATGGAGCCGTCCATGGCTCTGATACCATGAAAGAAAATATGAGAGGTGAAAGATTGTTTCTTTATTATTCAATCCTTAAAACTATTACATTGTGTAGAACTCACTTATATAGTCTCATAAGATTAAACCTAGATTCTAGAGAGTTCTTTGGGAGAGATTATGTGGCTTCATCTTCATCAACTGGTCCCAACATCTTGAATCGATTATGCAGGGTCACTGTCGTACCTTGTACGGTTTCCTTTGCTACTGCTTTGTTGTCTGCTGCAGGTGACCGTTCTTGAGTCGTGGGCTTCTTCTTTGTATTTTGTTCACAGGCTTTTGGTTTGATGGGCTTGACACAATGTGAGCTCATTGACAAAACAGTGTCATTTTGTGCTCTGTTCTTTACAAGAGACTGCAAGATCAGTATGCATATGCTTTTATTGAGTTTTGGAGAATCCCAGAACAGGAGCCCAGAGCAAATAATAAAGAAGTTAATTGTACTCTCTATCAACCTCAGCGAGATGTGTAATAAATTATTACTAATAAGAGTTGAAAAATAAAAGCAAATAATGTAACAACACAACGTTAATGTTCTTCATACAATAATCGAAACCTACAAATCCGATTCTCTCTTTTGCACAAGATGATAATAGAACTTAGATGACATTTATCAGATAAATAAATTGACCCAAAAAGTTAAACTAACAGGGCTTTGTGTACACGTGAAACACAGATTACCTTGGTCAAGGTAGTTGGTCTCTCTACAAAATGCTATTTGGTAGGTGGAGATCTCAGCTTATCATCTGACTCATGCTTAAGAGAAGAATCCCCTCCCATTAGTTGTTCGAATCCTTCTACCTTAACGGGTTGAGCCCTGACCGTTCCTGGTGTACTGCAATTAGAATGGAGACATAAACTTTTAAGACCCGTCGAGTAGGTATATAGAACAATGTGACTTTTTGAGTTCTGAGAGGCTACTTACGGTGTCTGCATTTGTGGAATTTGCATTGAAGCCAATTGCCTGAATTGGTTATAGCCCGGCTGTTGCTGCATATTCGACATGGCAGCAATCTGTTGCTGTCTGAGTTGCTGCTGTATCTGTTGGTGTCTTGGGTTCATAGGGTTGAAGGCATTTCCATCTACTGCCATTTCAGAAGGATTCTCTAGCTTTACCTGAACCAGCGGCCGATCTTTTTCCATATCCATGTTGGGTCGTGGTGATGTAACTTGACGCCTACGCAGTCTCTCTAGCTGTTGCTGCTGCTGAAAGGTTGGCGAATTAACCATTTGCTGCATCTGTGGATGCATTTGCCTCTGGATCTGCAATCACATCAGAACAAGAAGTCAGAGAAGTTAAGCGAAAAAAGTAACTATTTAAATAAATGATCTCTTCGTGCACAATATTTAAACCAATTAAGATGCCAAATGATAAGCGCAACAATTTTATGTACATACTTGTTGCGGTAACCGGAGAGATGCTTGTTGCTGCAGATGTAACTGTTGCTGCAGTACTTGTGCTTGTTTCTGATTTGGAGGAGGATGGCTCTTAGTACTATCTCTAACAAGCTCTGCTAAACTCCCAAGATTACTGAAAAACAGCGTCAAAGTTAATCATATGAACAGATGAACAAAACTATCAATGTTAGTTTTATTACTAACATGTGTCTATGAGGAAAATGCTATGAAAGGGAGAACATATACGACAAGAAACATCTAAGGATTTTAGACTTCATTAAGGAAAAGATTGACCTTCACAAATCACTCGAAGGAGGCAAAACCACTCAAAAGAAACTCACCTATATCCCGTCGTATTAAGGAACATCTTAATCAACTGCAACGCTGAGCACTCCTTTTTGTAACTATCAGTAAGAAGCTTCAAAATACTGCCTAATTTAGAGATATGTCGGCTAACCAACTGAGAGAAGACATCAATCGGAACCTCGGTTGCACCTTCGAATCCCATCGTCAGAAGCATGCGTGCAACAACTTTCTGTGACACCAGAGCCGCTTGATCATCACTAAAACCCATTTTTTCAGCCTTTTTACGGCGCAGAACTCCTCTGTCTTCCATCCTATGGTACTCAGGCATCATCCCAAGCCTCTCGATCATGACATGACTCCTGGTAGTAACTTGCGGTAAAGTATCAAGTACCCCAAAGAAGTCTGTTTTGAAGTTGCTTTGTGCTCTGGTAACCGGCGAAAGGGCAGACTCGGGTACACAGTTCATTCTAAACATTGTCTCTGGAAGAAAAAGTATATCATCTTCTGAATTATCGAAGCCAGAACTTGGATGTGCACTAGATGACCTACTCATATGACCTAAACTTCGATCTTCTAAAAAAGGTACGTTATTTATAAAAAGCATTTTTTTGCTATAATACACTGATGTATATCCATTTACAAATTTTTTATTTTTGTTACCATTAAAAGTATATTTCTTTATACCTAAGTATATCGTATGTTACAAATATATTCTTTATCACTACCTAGGAAAATATCTATATAAACACATAACGGAAACTATTATATGTCTATTTATTTTAGCTTTTGCATTTCTTTAATCATTAAAATTGTTAATTCAATAAACTTTTCGAATAAAGAATATATTATATAGTATACTAATCAATGATGTATCATCACAATAGTGTATGACCAACCATGGAGAGAACCTCGGCTCCGCCTCCTCCCTTATGGAGAGAATCATGTGTCCAACCTCCTCCACCATGAAGAGAACCTTGGCTCTACCTTCCTCTCTTGGGAAGATGACATTGCATGTGTCCGACCTCTTTCACCATCGAGAGAACCTTAGCTTTGCCCTCCTCATGTGTGGAGAGAACATGTTTACGTCTTTTAACTATCTCAAAGTGGCATGCTCCGGCAACCAATGAAATTAAAAGCCCTTTTCCAATGTCACAAATTTTTTTGATAGTAACTAATGTTAAATTTCCCAATGTATTCATGGAAGTTTCTTTGACGCATCATGATGTACGTAACCTCTGTCTCCGAGCTCCTATGGATCTATCAAAAACAGTTTATAGTGTTCCAATCTATCTATCTATGTTTGTTGTAAGCTTGTGTATGATTAGCCTATTTTATCCAACCATTAGGTGTATTTTTTTACATCTAAGTATATTGTATGTTACAAATATATTCTTTACCACCACCTAAGAAAATATCTATATAAACACATTAACCCAACTATTATACTTCTATTTATTTTCATTTTTGCATAATTTATTTAATCACTAAAATTGTCGGTTCAAGAAACTTCTCAAATAAAAAGTATATTACATAGTATACTAATCAATGATGTATCACACAATTGTGTATGACCAACCATAGAGAGAACCTCGGCTCTGCCCTCCTCCCTTATGGAGAGAACCTTGTGTCCAACCTCCTCCACCATGAAGGAAACCGTGGCTCCGCCTTCCTCCCTTGGGGAGATAACCTTGCAGGCGTCCAACCTCTTCCACCATGAAGAGAACATGCTCTGCCTTACTCATGTTTGGAGAGAACATGTTCACATCTTTTAACTATCTCAAAGTGGCATGCTCTGGCAACCAATAAAACTAAAAGCCCTTTTCCAATGTCACAAAATCTTTTGATAGTAACTAATATTATATTTCTCAATGTATTTGTGGAAGTGTCTTTGACACATCATGATGTAGCCTCTATCTCCGAGCTCCTATGCTTGTGTTTGATTAGCCTACTTTATCCAACCATTAGATTGATGGGGTTCTACTCTTTATCTTCCTTTGGGATTGATTGAATGAATGGTAACAATTATGTTTGCATAAAAAAGGGTCTATGATCAACCAATCAAAGTTGAAAAATTAGAAGAAAATTAATTTGACGTAATTAAAGAAATAGATGAAAATTATAAGTACGGTAATATATGAATCTCAAATCAGAGATGAAAATAAAAATTAAATAAAACAATCTAAAAACACTAAAATAAAAATTTAAAATATTGTATTAGAAAAGAAGACGCATATATTAATCTTACATTTTTTGTTTAGGAACATATTAATCTCTTACTTATTCTAAACTGAAAAAAAAAAAGAGAAAGTATGAGAAGGTTTTGGTTTAAAAAAAATAAGAAAATTTACCTTCCCATTAAAACTTTTTTACCGATAGAACAAAGTTTAAAACATTGTTTTTGAATAAATTGTTTTGTTAGATGAAAAATGTGTGACGATTATGTAGAAGTGAGTATTTATATTTTTTAGAATTAATAATTAACTGTACATTTTTCTTAATCCCTTTTCTATTTTTTTTTGAATTAATAACTTAAAATTAAAAATAAGTAAATAATGTTATAATTTTAAATTTTATAAAATATATAATCTCCTTATAATTATTTTTTAAGAAACTGTTTAATTTTTGTATTTTTTTGATAATTATCTTTTTACATTATTAATATTGTTTAAATAATTTTGTTGTTTTTGTCATTATCTTAAATTTATTTTATGAAATATTAACTTTTACACATCTCAAAATCTCAAATTAATAACTCGACACGTGTCAAAATCCTGTTAGTGGCTAACTTTCAAAACCCAACTTTATATAATAAGATATTTTGACATGTGTGAAAGGAAAATTTATTTAATAATTATAAAAAATTAAGAAATCCTAAAAATAAAAAGATTACAACTAATATTTTTGAAAGTATATAAAACCAAAGTAATCTATTATATCACTAATTCTAACAGAAAAGTTATCCATTAAATTACTAATTTTAATAGGAAAATATTTGCAATTAATAAGGAAAATATTTGCAATTTAATTGCAATTATTATTTATTATAATCATATAGTAAAAAGAATTTTATATAGAAAAGTGATGAAAGTTTGAAAAGATTTAATGTGTGAAATTAGTGATTAACATAATGTAAGATAATCAAAATAATAAATTAATGTAATTTTCTTAAGTTTTTCAATCGGTGAATGATTTAATAGCGTATTCAATATTATGTTGTTATATAAACCTTGGTTTTCAAAGTTAATAACTCATGTGATCGCGACACGTGTCAATTTAACAATTATTTTTTTTGTCATGTAACTTTGTTTCAACATATTAGTAAATTATAAGAAATTTAAAATTTAAACAATTTAATGAATATAAAAAGATAGTTCATATATGTAAATAAAAAATAATACTAATTCTAATTTTAAATTACTAATTCTATAAGAAAAAAATTAAGAAAATTATAAAATTAATTACTATAATACCATAGTTAAATAAATTATACTGTTAATTATTCATCCTAAAAGAAAAAAGATTGTAGATACTCACATTTACATAAACAAATAATTTTCTCATAATAACGTTTTTGAATTTTTGATTAATTTATGATAATGTTGGACAAGTAGTAAACTATTAATTATGAGATTACAAAATATTAAACAAATATATTTAAGATATTGTTACTTTTTCAAATATGAGATAAAATTAAATTTTAGTTTTTTTGAGAATGATGTTTCATTAATTTTTAGTTTTTATAAAATATTAAGTAAGGTATAAATTTCATACAATGCACTTTTTATATATAAATTATAAATGTTACTCATTAGGATTGATTGAGTGCATAGAATTAAAATATAATTATACTATCATGTAATAATATACAAAAAATTATATTGCAAAATAAAGTGTGTGAACTCTAAATCCGGTTTAAAAAAAAATCAAATGAAATAAAATAATATTTTGATCACAACTTAAAATTTCATATATTTTTCTTATATCCGGGCCTAATCTTTTCAAATATTTTTCATATTTTTCTTAGAATAATGTTATATATATATATATGCCAAAGAACAAACTTTCTTAACTAATAATAAATAATGTCTTTTAGAGCACTCCCATTTTGCACATCTTTGACATGGGATCAGAAAAATAAAAAAATAAAAAAAATAAGAAAATGGTAGAAAGATGTGTGATCAGTGTCTCTGCCCAGAACAAATAAGACACAATGTCAACAGCTGTCATCTCTTGATTTGTTGGAAAAACAAAAAAATAATTAAATAATTAAATTAAATTAAAAATATTATTGTTTAGCTTTTTTGACACCCAACAGCAGGATGAGGGATGAGAATGCCCTTAGGCCGGATATGTTTTGGGATATATAGATATGCAACACAAATCAGTAGCCCTAATTTTGCGAAGTGCCGATCATCCAGCATCTCTCTCGAAATTTCTCATTAATCTTCGTCTCTAAAATCACTACTAAGCTGCTGGGTCAATGGAAACCACAAAAGAACACTACTGTAAGATCTCTCAATTGGGGTTTGTAGGTAATTTTCGATCTGTCAATAATTTTAACGGATGATCTAATTTTTTTTTTTTTTTTTTTTTTTTTTTTGTCTCTGTTTTGTTAAGCCTTCTTGCTAGCGAAAAATACAAGGGTGTTCTGGGACGTAGAGGATGTCTCAATCCTTGATCATCTAAATCCTGGTTTGGTTTATAGTAATATCTACTCGGATCTTGAGGATAAGGGTTTTCAATGTAATGGCATCTATGCGTTCGTTGATGGTAATGTCTCGGAAACTTTGAGAAATTCATATTATATTTCCCGAATCTATCTCAACATTGGAGGTGAGAATTTCCTTTACCTTTTTTATTTATTATTGTTTTTACTTATATTATATGTGTGTGTGTGGTCTAGTCTACATCTTTCCGTTCCGTTGATATACAAATTATTTATATATTACAGGAAGTAGATATCAGAGAGTTTACAACATGTCAGTGCGGACTCTTCTCTGGGCAGTGAGAGAGAGAGAGCATTTTATGGAATCAAATTTGATTATATTTTCAAAAAACATTGACGAGCAGTTGACAAGTCTCGTTGAGAGTATCAAAAAGAAAGCTGATTTCGATATTGTCTTCCTAGATCCTAGCAGCATATTAGAGAACAGTGCTGGAACCCCCCCTGTCTTCGTCGAGCATATCAAAGACGTTAGTTACCGTTGCGGCACTTGTAATTCTTCTTCTATAACCAACCCTAATTTTACAAAGCCTAGTCTCTCATCCAACCCCGTCGATAAATTACTCGATAGCCCCAACGTCGAAACATTTTTCAGCAATTTATCCCAGCCCATCGGAAAATTCGCTAGTAAGGACAGACCTCTAAATTTGTTTTTTTTTTTTCTGTGTATTGTTTATATATAATATTTCATCTTTGCAGACGCGTACACAGAAGTCTACTGGTTCGTCGATGATTCGTCAATCATTAACCAACTCGATCCTGGTTTGGTTTATCGGACTATCACATCCGGTCTTTCGAAAAAGGGCTATAAGGGAAGCAATATGGGAATGATCCACGCGTTCATTGAGGATAAGAATACACTCTCCAAAGAAGTGCTGGATATATATTTGGAAAACCTAATCTTTACCTTTACCTTTTCCAAAGGTGTGAATCTATCTTTTGTCTTGTTTTTTTTTTTCTTTTTTTTTAACGCCTTGGTCTTGATTGATTTGGTAAATACTATTTCAGGAAATAAATATGCAATGTTACATGAAATTCTTCCTTGGGCACTGACAAAACGTGCTCTACCAACCAATTTGGTTGTACTCTCAAGAAACATCAATGAAGAGGTCTCAAGGGTTCTTCAAAGTTTGAGAAAGGATGGTAGGTTCAATATTGTCTTTCATGATCCTACTACCCTGTTACTTGCATGTGTTGGAGAACCCATCAAGAAGGACTCTAGTTACCGCTGCCCCTCTTGTAATTCTATTATTGGCAGGGCAGGCCAAAGTAGCTCGCAAAACCAATAAGATCTCAAGAGGTGGAGAGAGTATTCTCCTCTTTAGACTCGTTTGTATTCATCAATGTTATGAGCTGTGTTGGTCTATGAATAAATTATTACTAAGTTAAGTTTGTATTCATCGTATGGTTTGACATCAATGTTATGAGCTGTGTTGGTTGAGATTAATAGAAACAAGTGTGTTCGATCAAATAACTGAGCTATATCTGATCATTCATCACCTGCCAGTTAAGGGCAAGATAGTCTTCAATAAAGAGTAAAAACGATATTTCAATTATTATTTTTGTTTTATGGAAGAAAAGACTACCAAAGATAATCCAATATCACAGTTCATAAACAACATTAAACATGATGAAAATACATTAATTAGTCTCCTCCTCCTCTTCAGAATTGCTTCCTAGCTAGTCCTCGGATGGACCAACAGCATCAGTATCAGCACAAGATTGTGAGCTTCCGCCTCCATCACAAAGCAACTCCCAAAGCCATGCTGAGCTTTCAGTAAAAGGCATCAATTCTGATGTACGCTCTGGTAAGACAACTTTGGCATCAAAACTCCCGAAATACAAACTTTCAATAATTTCGAGGGTCCTCTCTTCTTTGATGGCTCCTTTTGAGAGTATAATCAAATTTGAACAGGCAGGACTATTCACTGCCCACAAAAGAATGTCCACTAACATCTTATAAACTCTCTCATATCCATGTTCCTCTGCAACGGACATCTCTCTAGATTAGATTAGAGATCTCTATCTATATAAGCAGATAAGATATAAAGAGAGGACGAGGGATAAATTAGGTAAAAAGGAGGAATTCATATTCTACCTTTGGGTACGAAATTTAAACTGACCCCGGCAGCCTCGTATCTATCTATCAATTCTTGTTTCGTGGAGGGGGGAAGAAGGGTTTTCTCATCTTCGGTGTCGTACAACGAGATTGACAAAGGACCATTATAACAACCCTTTTCAGCAAGAGCTGATTTGATCTTCTTAGAAATCAAATCAGGATCACATTCAGCAGTAGGGATTGGGAAATCCACCACGTCCCAGAACACACCTGTGTTCTTGTTAACCTCTGCCCACCACGATATCAAAAATAATAATTCATTACAATCGATTCAAAATTTTACAATCAGATGAGAGATTCTAACCAAAACAATTTCGAGCAATACATAGACATAGATAGGGATCTCTTACTGACGTGACGATGATTCCAATGAGACCTGGCGGGTTCCTCGACGGAATCGGAAGACATGGTTTCGATCAAGAGACTTGTCTCAACAACAAGCCAGTACCAATCCTAGTAAAGAGACCTGTGCATGGCCGCATATCTTGAACCTCTCTTCTTATTAGGGTTAGTTCAGACTTCAGATAGTATCTTATTGGGCCTTGTAGATATCAGTTAAACCCTGTTGCCTTAATCATTGCGGCGTAAAATAATACACACAGTACTACTAGCTAGGGAGTACGTTGTGAATATAATGAGTCAGAGAGATGATAAACCCGTAACGATTTCAACTGCGTCAGGAATTTTAGATTGCATAAGAAAAGTGATAATCTTTTAGAAACTGGATTCCTCATAACATCTAACACACAAATCATCAGCTCACATATTTATAAAACAGCATCAGAATAACAAAAACGTTTTCTCTTAGTCCATAAAAGATTATTGGGATTAAACGATATTTCAATTGTATATATATTTTTCTGTTTTATGCAAAGAGAAAGACAAAATGATCAAAAAAGCAAAGAGAATAATTCAATCACAGATTATATAACTAGTCTCCTCTTCATATTGCTAATTGGCAAGGGCATGAGAATCACCACAACACTTGAGCTTAATCGTCAACACTAGAGTTGTGAGCTTCCGCTTCCTTGTGATGGTAGGCTTTCACAAAGCCTAAGCCAAAGCCATTCGGAGCGTTCAGTAGGAGGTATCACTTCAGATGCTTCAACATTGATACTGAAGGAACGCAAATAGCCAAGAAAAGCCAACATCTCTATCTCTTTGAGGTATTTAGAGAGTATAATCAAATTGGACCATTCACCCTTTTTCAGTACGCACAAACCAATGTCCAAGAACATCTTATGAACTCTCTCATATCCATGCGCCTCAGCAACTACATATAACAACGGAGATCTCTAGATTAGATTTAGATATATCTCTATATATCTATATAAGAGAGAGGAGGGATAATAATTAGGTAAAAAGGAGGAATTCATATTTTCACCTTTGGGTACGAAATTTAAACTGACTCCGGCAGCCTCGTATTTATCTATCACTTCTTGTTTCGTGGTTTTGTCATCTATGACGTCGTACAACGAGATTGACACAGGACCATTATAACAACCCTTTTCAGCAAGAGCTGATTTGATCTTCTTAGATATCAAATCAGGATCACATTCAGGGATTGGGAAATCCACCACGTCCCAGAACACACCTGTTTTACCCTCTGCCCACCATGGCAATCAAAAATATTTCAATACAATCCATTCCATAACTCGTCTTTTTTTTTTTTTTTTTTTTAACAAATCATAATCTTTCTATATAGAAGTAACAATTTCGAGTCGAGCAAGACACAGAGGGATCTTACCGGCGTGTACACCCTTAATCTTCGGCGTCCGCGACATGAGAGAAGACGTCTAGATCACGTAGAAACTTTTGTTTCTTAGGGTTAAGACTTGTTAACTTATAGGGATGGGCCTGGCGGATATCAATTAGGCCCAGTTCACGCTCAGTTCACTGCGGCGTAAATTAATACACACAGCCCCTAGCAAAGAGACTGATGAAATAAGCATTTTTTTAAGATATCTGGACGGATATATCCAAAACCGAATCTAAAACCCAAATACTGGCCATGCATGGACGCAGCATAAATTAATGCAACCCTAATTTTACAAAGCGCTATAATGGTTTAGTGAGTATCCGCGCGCTTGTTGATGATAAGAATACACTCTCCAAAGAATTGAGAAATATATATTACGATAACGGAATCCGAATCTGTTCCTTACCCAAAGGTGTGAATCTCCTTTTATCTAATGTAAACCTTTTTGTTTTTTTTTAACGTCTTATACTATTTCAGGAAATAAGTATGCAGTGTTATTGGAAATTCTTCTTTGGGCACTGCTCAACCGTGGTAGACTAGCCAATTTGATTATACTCTCAAGAAACATCAATATTGAAGAGAAGGAGGTCGCAAGTGTTCTTGGAAATTTGGAAGAGAAAGATATTTACAATATTGTCTTCCTTGATCCTGCTACCTTGTTAGAAGCAAGTGTTGGAGATCCCTTAAACAAAATCGGAACCTCACCCAAGGAGGACTGTAGATATCGCTGCCCCACATGTAAGTCTATAATCAAGGAAGGAGGAAGTAACTCCCAAAACCAATAAGATCTCAAGAAAGACAAAAGGCCGAGAGAGTATTCTCATCTTTAGATTTTATGAATAAATTACTAGCTAGTATTTGACTAGTTAAGTTTGTATACATCTTTTGGTTTTGTCTCTTTTGTTTAACTTGAAAGCCTCCATTGAGATTTAGTCCGTGTATTAAAATTAGAGTGCATGTCATAAATTATGAGCTGTGTGTTTTGGTTTGAGTGTAATGGAAGAATATACAAAAAAAAAGTAGGTGCTACCAGAGCTATGAGAGGGCAAAGGGCGACCATATTGTTGTAATGTTGTTGATCCAAGCTATAAGCTCATTACCAGTATTTACTACCAAAGTTTGTATTCATCTTATGGTTTGACATCGTTTACACTTTGAAATCTAAACTTAGCTTTAATTTTGTTTAAAATTAGCTTTAATGTTATGAGTTGTGTTGGTTGAGATTAAAAGATATTTCAATTATTATTTTTGTTGTTTTACGGGAAGAAAAGACTAAACGATCAAAACCAAAGAGAACCAACCAATCACAGATTATAAACATATATAACATGAAGAAAATACATTAGTTACTCTCCTCTTTAGAATTGCTTCCTAGCTAGTCCTCGGATATATGGGCAACAGCATCAGTATGATCAGCACGTTGTGAGCTTCCGTCTCCATCTGAATCCGATGAAAGGCTTTCACAAAGCCTATCCCAAAGCCATGCTGAGCTTTCAGTAAAAGGTAGCAAATTTGATGCACGCTCTGATAAGAGAACATTGACATGGCCCGCCCCCAAATGCAAACTTTCAAGAATATTGAAGGTATACTTTCTTTGATTATTTTTATAGAGTATAATCAAATTTGAAAAGTCACGACCGTCGTTGAGTGCCCACAAAAGAATGTCCAATAACATCTTATGAACCCTATCATATCCATGAGCCTCTGCAGCTATATTATACATATCAACAAGGGAGATATTTAAGAATAGATAACATATCTATATGTCAATATAGTAAGATAAGAGAGGGACTAGGTTTTCATTCACACCTTCAGGTACGAAATTGAAACTGACTCCGGCAGCCTCATATTTATCAATCAATTCTTGTTTCGTGGTTTTCTCATCTTCGACATCGTACAACCGGACTGACAAAGGACCATTATAACCACCCTTTTCATCAAGAGCTGATTTGATCTTCTTAGATATCAAATCAGGATCACATTCAGGGATTGGGAAATCCACCACGTCCCAGAACACACCTGTTTTACCCTCTGCATGCCCACCATGGAAATCAAAATATTTCAATTCGGTGCGGAGAACGAGAATGTTAGAGAAGACGTCTAGTATAGCAACTAGTATAAGTTTTTGTGTGACGTGTTGTAAGAGATTATCCTTGAGAGTGTGAGTGCAGCAACTAGTATAAGTGTTTGTGTGACGTGTTGTAAGAGATTATCCTTGAGATCCAATAACAAAATGTAGTTCATAAGTTTTTTTTTCAAAACAGAGAGTGAAACAGAGAACTATAGAATGACAAGTAAACTGACCTCAAAGAGTGGAAGAGGTCAGTATGTCAACATAATCAAGACTAGTTGTTCGCTTGTTGCGGAAGAAGAAGGAAACTTCTATAGAAACAATGCTACATCTCAGCAAAAGAAAATTTTCGGGAACAAGATGAAAGAAAATATGAGAGGTGAAAGATTGTTTCTTTATTATTCAATCCTTAAAACTATTACATTGTGTAGAACTCATTTATATAGTCTCATAAGATTAAACCTAGATTCTAGAGAGTTCTTTGGGAGAGATTATGTGGCTTCATCTTCATCAACTGGTCCCAATATCTTGAATCGATTATGCAGGGTCACTGTCGTACCTTGTACGGTTTCCTTTGCTACTGTTTTGTTGTCTGCTGCAGGTGACCGTTCTTGAGTCGTGGGCTTCTTCTTTGTATTTTGTTCACAGGCTTTTGGCTTGATGGGCTTGACACAATGTGAGCTCATTGACAAAACAGTGTCGTTTTGTGCTCTGTTCTTTACACTCCCCCGCAAACTTGGAGTGGGGGGAACGCCTACGCCAAGTTTGGTTCTGTAGTACTCAAAAGGCCTTTGGGGTAGAGATTTGGTAAATATGTCCGCCAGTTGAAAGTGAGCAGGAATGTGATTGACAATCACGTTACCAAAGGCGACCTGCTCACGAACATAGTGATAGTGTGTGGCGAAGTGCTTTGTGCGAGCATGAAAGCTCGGATTTGCAGTGAGATAGACAGCGGAGAGATTATCGCAGTTGAGCTCCGGTGTTGCAGGTAGCTGGATGCCTAAGTCATGAAGAAGATTCACAATCCACGTTATTTCAGAGGTTGCTTCGGACATGGCTCTTTATTCAGCTTCAGTAGAGCTTTTGGACACAGTTTGCTGTTTCTTTGACGACCAAGAGATCATATTACGGCCAAGAAACGTGCAAAAGCCACCAGTGGACCTGCTTGTGGAGGGACACCCAGAGTAGTCACTGTCGCTATACACTCGAAGCTTAGAATCTGTGTGACGAGCAAAGGAGACTCCCATCGTAGTGGTGCCTTTGATGTAGCGTAGAATCCGTTTCAGAAGATGAAAATCAGACACTGAAGGTTCATGCATCTTCTGACAAACATAATTGACAGAAAATTGCAGGTCTGGTCTTGTTAATGTCAAGTACTGCAGTCGACCAGCCAAACTTCTGAAATATTTGGGATTTTCGAACAAAACCTTTTGTTTTGGTACTTTGTTCAGTTGTTGAGGAAGTGGTGTCGCGACAGGAGCACAAGTAGACATAGAAGCAGCCGCTAAGAGATCCTCAGCATACTTTTGTTGTGACAGGAACATACCGTTTTCATGATATTGAATCTGAATGCCAAGAAAGTAGTGAAGCTTCCCAAGATCTTTCATTTTGAACTGCTTGTTTAGCTCATCAAGGAGAGTGGAGAGAAGCTCAGAGGAGTTTCCTGTAATCGCCATATCGTCAACATAGAGTAACAGCATAATGATGTCTGTTCCTTTAAAGCAGACAAACAGAGAAGGGTCTCGTAGACTGCAAGTGAAGCCAAAATCAAGCAGAAAATTACTAAACTTGTCAAACCAAGCTCTTGGAGCCTGTTTAAGGCCATAGAGTGATTTATGGAGAAGACAAACGTGATTTGG
The DNA here is from genome assembly GCF_030686135.1 of Camelina sativa. Lineage (NCBI taxonomy): Eukaryota > Viridiplantae > Streptophyta > Magnoliopsida > Brassicales > Brassicaceae > Camelina > Camelina sativa. The sequence goes on from NC_141881.1 coordinate 30,693,459, forward strand.
ATGATCCTTGTCAACAAAACCAGCAGGTTGTCTCATGTAAACAACTTCATTGAGATCACCATGGAGGAAGGCATTTTGAACATCCATTTGCTTGATTTCCCAGTTCATGACTGTTGCAAAGTGAAGGACCGCTCTTACTGTTGCTGTTCGGACTACTGGGCTATAGGTTTCAAGATAATCTATGCCTTCTTCCTGTGTGAATCCTTGAGCGACGAGTCTGGTTTTGAACTTGTCAAGAGATCCATCAGCATTGAGTTTGACCCGAAAAACCCACTTGGAACCTAAAACATGCATTTCTGGTGTTTCAGGAACTAAAGAGAATGTATTTGCTTCTTTGCAGTTACTTATCTCTTCAGTCATAGCAGCTGTCAAGTTGGGATCTTTAAGAGCTGCAGTGACTGTTGCAGGTTTCGGGTAGGATACTTTATGCGTGAGAAGAGCATAGCGAGGATTCGGTTTGACAATACCAGCCTTTGATCGAGTTGTCATTGGATGGGTTGAAGTTTCTGCAATTGACTCACAAGTAGTTTCAGTTGTGCAGATATTATCACTGGTAACTGAACTTTGCACATTTGAGACTGGTGGGTGTGAGCTGTTGCCTATAGGATCAAGATCTAAGCTTGCCGTACACTCAGAACTCACATCACCAGCATCATGTTCAAGATCAGTCACGTTTTGTGTTGGCATATCGTCGGTAGAAACAGTGTCATTTGTTGTATTTGGAGTTGGCATTGTCGTAACAGGAATCTGTTCTGTTGCGGTTGCAGTGGCTTCTGCAGAGTCTGCAACTGGAGCACAGGATGTAGTATCAGTAGAAAGCTGCTTGAGCCAGGCTGCATATAGTGGTGTGGGCGATGATTTGTGAAGATAACTGTATACACTTGTGAATGGAAAACTTGTTTCATCAAAGATGACATGGCGATTGATGTATACACGCCCAGTAGGAGGATAAAAACATATGTATCCCTTATATTTTTCAGTGTATCCGAGAAAAACACACTTAAGTGAGCGAGGATCAAACTTGTTTTGACTGTATGGTCTCAACATCGGGAAGCAGGCACAGCCAAAAGTCCTTAAGGCGGAATATTCTGGTGGTTTCGAGAATAGAGCTTCATAAGGACTTATGTTATCTGCGAGAGCACTTGTAGGCAGGAGATTGCTCAGAAAATTTGATGTAAAGAATGCTTTTACCCAGAAACTCTGTGGTATAGCACTTTGAAAGAGCAAAGTTAGAGCCATCTCTGTTAACTGCCTATGCTTCCTCTCTGCTATACCGTTTTGTTGAGGAGTGTGAGGACAGGAGACAAAGTGTTGAATCCTAGATGCCTCCAGATGAGTAAGAAGTTTCTGACTTGTGAATTCCCCACCTCCATCAGATTGAAATGTCCCTATCTTTGTTTGTAAAAGGTTTTCAACAAAAGACTGAAACTTGATGAAGATTGAGTAGAAATCAGATTTTCTTTTTAGAGGATATAGCCAACAATATCTTGAGAAGTTATCAATGAACACAACATAGAATCTGAATCCTTGAACAGAAGATACAGGAGAGGGACCCCAGAGATCACAATGAACTCTCTCTAGGGGTCTTGATGCAATAAAAGTCGAAGAAACAAATGGCAACTTTGAACTCTTCCCAAGCTGACATGACTCACACACCTTCTTGGTACTTTTATTGATTTGAATTGCCTTATTTGTAGATAGAAGTTGAAGGATTTGCTGATGTGGATGCCCTAACCTTTGATGCCAAACCTCATCGCTAGTCTTGACTTGTCTTGTAGAGTAAAATATCTTGTACTTAGGGTCATCCAGTTTATACAAACCATTAGTTTCCCTTCCCTTTGTCAGAACTTTGCGTGTTGCTTTGTCCTTTATAACAACATCATCACCATCAAACGAGACTTTACAAGGATAATCTTTAGTTAACCTTGAAACTGACAATAATGATTTAGCTATTTCAGGACAAACAAGCACATCTTTAAGTGGGAGATTACCTGATGTGGAGGGAAGGTTTGCAGAGCCAACATGTGTGATAGGTAAAAAATTCCCATCACTCGCCATCACCATATCTGTTCCATGATAGGGTTGCGCCTTTTGCAGGCGTTGAGTCGAGCTGGTGATGTGCGCTGTTGCAGCAGAGTCTGGATACCAGCTATTGTCCTCGGTGACATCAGTAATGTGAAGAGCAGAGAACGCAGCAGCATTGATTGCAGGTTGAGGAGATTGCTGATACTCTTCATCGAACCGATACCAGCACTCAAACGCATTGTGTCCTCGTTTTCCACATATTTGACAGTTTGGTTTCTCAGTTGATGTAACAGAGGAGTTCGATGGTCGAGACGTGTTGAACTGTTGGTGAAATCCACGACCTCTAGTAGAGTAGCTTCCTCGGCCTCTGCCTCTGTTACCTCTTCCTCTGTATTGAGAGCCAACGTTTCTCATCGTGTTGAAGGCTAAGTGAGGAGACACTTCAGTTGAAACAGAGTATCGTTGTATACGATCTTCGTATCCAGTTAGGCGAGAGACAACAGTTTCGTAAGTAGGTTCAGGAACTCTATCCATGGAGTCCTCAACAACAGTTATGATTGGCTCATACTCTCTACCTAAACCTCTTAAAGCTGCAAAAATCTTCATCTTTTCGCTAACAGGATCACCAATAGAAGCAAGTTGGTCACAGATATCTTTAATTCCTCTAAGATATTCTGACATGCTTTTATCTAACTTCTCACTATTTTGAAGACGTCTTTGCAACTCAAACAGCCTAGAAGACGATGTGCGGTTAAAGTGAGAGATTAGAGTAATCCATACCTTATGAGAAGTTGTAGATCCGACTACCAGCCTCATTACATTTTCACTCATCGAACCAAGTAACCAGGCCTTAACCACTTGATCTACTCGAGACTAGTTCTCGAAGTCTGGATTTGAAACCTCTTCCGTCTTGTTGTCATTTTTGTTTCGGACAGGAATTGTTTCTTGTGGTGGCTTGGTTGCACCGTTTACAAACCCAAGTAGGGCTTGACTGCGAAGGAAAGACTCAAACTGAGACTTCCATATGATGTAGTTTTCTTCTGTGAGCTTGATTGTAACACAGTAAGAGATGTGTAGTGAAGGAGAAGAAAAGAGTTCCATGGAGCCGTCCATGGCTCTGATACCATGAAAGAAAATATGAGAGGTGAAAGATTGTTTCTTTATTATTCAATCCTTAAAACTATTACATTGTGTAGAACTCACTTATATAGTCTCATAAGATTAAACCTAGATTCTAGAGAGTTCTTTGGGAGAGATTATGTGGCTTCATCTTCATCAACTGGTCCCAACATCTTGAATCGATTATGCAGGGTCACTGTCGTACCTTGTACGGTTTCCTTTGCTACTGCTTTGTTGTCTGCTGCAGGTGACCGTTCTTGAGTCGTGGGCTTCTTCTTTGTATTTTGTTCACAGGCTTTTGGTTTGATGGGCTTGACACAATGTGAGCTCATTGACAAAACAGTGTCATTTTGTGCTCTGTTCTTTACAAGAGACTGCAAGATCAGTATGCATATGCTTTTATTGAGTTTTGGAGAATCCCAGAACAGGAGCCCAGAGCAAATAATAAAGAAGTTAATTGTACTCTCTATCAACCTCAGCGAGATGTGTAATAAATTATTACTAATAAGAGTTGAAAAATAAAAGCAAATAATGTAACAACACAACGTTAATGTTCTTCATACAATAATCGAAACCTACAAATCCGATTCTCTCTTTTGCACAAGATGATAATAGAACTTAGATGACATTTATCAGATAAATAAATTGACCCAAAAAGTTAAACTAACAGGGCTTTGTGTACACGTGAAACACAGATTACCTTGGTCAAGGTAGTTGGTCTCTCTACAAAATGCTATTTGGTAGGTGGAGATCTCAGCTTATCATCTGACTCATGCTTAAGAGAAGAATCCCCTCCCATTAGTTGTTCGAATCCTTCTACCTTAACGGGTTGAGCCCTGACCGTTCCTGGTGTACTGCAATTAGAATGGAGACATAAACTTTTAAGACCCGTCGAGTAGGTATATAGAACAATGTGACTTTTTGAGTTCTGAGAGGCTACTTACGGTGTCTGCATTTGTGGAATTTGCATTGAAGCCAATTGCCTGAATTGGTTATAGCCCGGCTGTTGCTGCATATTCGACATGGCAGCAATCTGTTGCTGTCTGAGTTGCTGCTGTATCTGTTGGTGTCTTGGGTTCATAGGGTTGAAGGCATTTCCATCTACTGCCATTTCAGAAGGATTCTCTAGCTTTACCTGAACCAGCGGCCGATCTTTTTCCATATCCATGTTGGGTCGTGGTGATGTAACTTGACGCCTACGCAGTCTCTCTAGCTGTTGCTGCTGCTGAAAGGTTGGCGAATTAACCATTTGCTGCATCTGTGGATGCATTTGCCTCTGGATCTGCAATCACATCAGAACAAGAAGTCAGAGAAGTTAAGCGAAAAAAGTAACTATTTAAATAAATGATCTCTTCGTGCACAATATTTAAACCAATTAAGATGCCAAATGATAAGCGCAACAATTTTATGTACATACTTGTTGCGGTAACCGGAGAGATGCTTGTTGCTGCAGATGTAACTGTTGCTGCAGTACTTGTGCTTGTTTCTGATTTGGAGGAGGATGGCTCTTAGTACTATCTCTAACAAGCTCTGCTAAACTCCCAAGATTACTGAAAAACAGCGTCAAAGTTAATCATATGAACAGATGAACAAAACTATCAATGTTAGTTTTATTACTAACATGTGTCTATGAGGAAAATGCTATGAAAGGGAGAACATATACGACAAGAAACATCTAAGGATTTTAGACTTCATTAAGGAAAAGATTGACCTTCACAAATCACTCGAAGGAGGCAAAACCACTCAAAAGAAACTCACCTATATCCCGTCGTATTAAGGAACATCTTAATCAACTGCAACGCTGAGCACTCCTTTTTGTAACTATCAGTAAGAAGCTTCAAAATACTGCCTAATTTAGAGATATGTCGGCTAACCAACTGAGAGAAGACATCAATCGGAACCTCGGTTGCACCTTCGAATCCCATCGTCAGAAGCATGCGTGCAACAACTTTCTGTGACACCAGAGCCGCTTGATCATCACTAAAACCCATTTTTTCAGCCTTTTTACGGCGCAGAACTCCTCTGTCTTCCATCCTATGGTACTCAGGCATCATCCCAAGCCTCTCGATCATGACATGACTCCTGGTAGTAACTTGCGGTAAAGTATCAAGTACCCCAAAGAAGTCTGTTTTGAAGTTGCTTTGTGCTCTGGTAACCGGCGAAAGGGCAGACTCGGGTACACAGTTCATTCTAAACATTGTCTCTGGAAGAAAAAGTATATCATCTTCTGAATTATCGAAGCCAGAACTTGGATGTGCACTAGATGACCTACTCATATGACCTAAACTTCGATCTTCTAAAAAAGGTACGTTATTTATAAAAAGCATTTTTTTGCTATAATACACTGATGTATATCCATTTACAAATTTTTTATTTTTGTTACCATTAAAAGTATATTTCTTTATACCTAAGTATATCGTATGTTACAAATATATTCTTTATCACTACCTAGGAAAATATCTATATAAACACATAACGGAAACTATTATATGTCTATTTATTTTAGCTTTTGCATTTCTTTAATCATTAAAATTGTTAATTCAATAAACTTTTCGAATAAAGAATATATTATATAGTATACTAATCAATGATGTATCATCACAATAGTGTATGACCAACCATGGAGAGAACCTCGGCTCCGCCTCCTCCCTTATGGAGAGAATCATGTGTCCAACCTCCTCCACCATGAAGAGAACCTTGGCTCTACCTTCCTCTCTTGGGAAGATGACATTGCATGTGTCCGACCTCTTTCACCATCGAGAGAACCTTAGCTTTGCCCTCCTCATGTGTGGAGAGAACATGTTTACGTCTTTTAACTATCTCAAAGTGGCATGCTCCGGCAACCAATGAAATTAAAAGCCCTTTTCCAATGTCACAAATTTTTTTGATAGTAACTAATGTTAAATTTCCCAATGTATTCATGGAAGTTTCTTTGACGCATCATGATGTACGTAACCTCTGTCTCCGAGCTCCTATGGATCTATCAAAAACAGTTTATAGTGTTCCAATCTATCTATCTATGTTTGTTGTAAGCTTGTGTATGATTAGCCTATTTTATCCAACCATTAGGTGTATTTTTTTACATCTAAGTATATTGTATGTTACAAATATATTCTTTACCACCACCTAAGAAAATATCTATATAAACACATTAACCCAACTATTATACTTCTATTTATTTTCATTTTTGCATAATTTATTTAATCACTAAAATTGTCGGTTCAAGAAACTTCTCAAATAAAAAGTATATTACATAGTATACTAATCAATGATGTATCACACAATTGTGTATGACCAACCATAGAGAGAACCTCGGCTCTGCCCTCCTCCCTTATGGAGAGAACCTTGTGTCCAACCTCCTCCACCATGAAGGAAACCGTGGCTCCGCCTTCCTCCCTTGGGGAGATAACCTTGCAGGCGTCCAACCTCTTCCACCATGAAGAGAACATGCTCTGCCTTACTCATGTTTGGAGAGAACATGTTCACATCTTTTAACTATCTCAAAGTGGCATGCTCTGGCAACCAATAAAACTAAAAGCCCTTTTCCAATGTCACAAAATCTTTTGATAGTAACTAATATTATATTTCTCAATGTATTTGTGGAAGTGTCTTTGACACATCATGATGTAGCCTCTATCTCCGAGCTCCTATGCTTGTGTTTGATTAGCCTACTTTATCCAACCATTAGATTGATGGGGTTCTACTCTTTATCTTCCTTTGGGATTGATTGAATGAATGGTAACAATTATGTTTGCATAAAAAAGGGTCTATGATCAACCAATCAAAGTTGAAAAATTAGAAGAAAATTAATTTGACGTAATTAAAGAAATAGATGAAAATTATAAGTACGGTAATATATGAATCTCAAATCAGAGATGAAAATAAAAATTAAATAAAACAATCTAAAAACACTAAAATAAAAATTTAAAATATTGTATTAGAAAAGAAGACGCATATATTAATCTTACATTTTTTGTTTAGGAACATATTAATCTCTTACTTATTCTAAACTGAAAAAAAAAAAGAGAAAGTATGAGAAGGTTTTGGTTTAAAAAAAATAAGAAAATTTACCTTCCCATTAAAACTTTTTTACCGATAGAACAAAGTTTAAAACATTGTTTTTGAATAAATTGTTTTGTTAGATGAAAAATGTGTGACGATTATGTAGAAGTGAGTATTTATATTTTTTAGAATTAATAATTAACTGTACATTTTTCTTAATCCCTTTTCTATTTTTTTTTGAATTAATAACTTAAAATTAAAAATAAGTAAATAATGTTATAATTTTAAATTTTATAAAATATATAATCTCCTTATAATTATTTTTTAAGAAACTGTTTAATTTTTGTATTTTTTTGATAATTATCTTTTTACATTATTAATATTGTTTAAATAATTTTGTTGTTTTTGTCATTATCTTAAATTTATTTTATGAAATATTAACTTTTACACATCTCAAAATCTCAAATTAATAACTCGACACGTGTCAAAATCCTGTTAGTGGCTAACTTTCAAAACCCAACTTTATATAATAAGATATTTTGACATGTGTGAAAGGAAAATTTATTTAATAATTATAAAAAATTAAGAAATCCTAAAAATAAAAAGATTACAACTAATATTTTTGAAAGTATATAAAACCAAAGTAATCTATTATATCACTAATTCTAACAGAAAAGTTATCCATTAAATTACTAATTTTAATAGGAAAATATTTGCAATTAATAAGGAAAATATTTGCAATTTAATTGCAATTATTATTTATTATAATCATATAGTAAAAAGAATTTTATATAGAAAAGTGATGAAAGTTTGAAAAGATTTAATGTGTGAAATTAGTGATTAACATAATGTAAGATAATCAAAATAATAAATTAATGTAATTTTCTTAAGTTTTTCAATCGGTGAATGATTTAATAGCGTATTCAATATTATGTTGTTATATAAACCTTGGTTTTCAAAGTTAATAACTCATGTGATCGCGACACGTGTCAATTTAACAATTATTTTTTTTGTCATGTAACTTTGTTTCAACATATTAGTAAATTATAAGAAATTTAAAATTTAAACAATTTAATGAATATAAAAAGATAGTTCATATATGTAAATAAAAAATAATACTAATTCTAATTTTAAATTACTAATTCTATAAGAAAAAAATTAAGAAAATTATAAAATTAATTACTATAATACCATAGTTAAATAAATTATACTGTTAATTATTCATCCTAAAAGAAAAAAGATTGTAGATACTCACATTTACATAAACAAATAATTTTCTCATAATAACGTTTTTGAATTTTTGATTAATTTATGATAATGTTGGACAAGTAGTAAACTATTAATTATGAGATTACAAAATATTAAACAAATATATTTAAGATATTGTTACTTTTTCAAATATGAGATAAAATTAAATTTTAGTTTTTTTGAGAATGATGTTTCATTAATTTTTAGTTTTTATAAAATATTAAGTAAGGTATAAATTTCATACAATGCACTTTTTATATATAAATTATAAATGTTACTCATTAGGATTGATTGAGTGCATAGAATTAAAATATAATTATACTATCATGTAATAATATACAAAAAATTATATTGCAAAATAAAGTGTGTGAACTCTAAATCCGGTTTAAAAAAAAATCAAATGAAATAAAATAATATTTTGATCACAACTTAAAATTTCATATATTTTTCTTATATCCGGGCCTAATCTTTTCAAATATTTTTCATATTTTTCTTAGAATAATGTTATATATATATATATGCCAAAGAACAAACTTTCTTAACTAATAATAAATAATGTCTTTTAGAGCACTCCCATTTTGCACATCTTTGACATGGGATCAGAAAAATAAAAAAATAAAAAAAATAAGAAAATGGTAGAAAGATGTGTGATCAGTGTCTCTGCCCAGAACAAATAAGACACAATGTCAACAGCTGTCATCTCTTGATTTGTTGGAAAAACAAAAAAATAATTAAATAATTAAATTAAATTAAAAATATTATTGTTTAGCTTTTTTGACACCCAACAGCAGGATGAGGGATGAGAATGCCCTTAGGCCGGATATGTTTTGGGATATATAGATATGCAACACAAATCAGTAGCCCTAATTTTGCGAAGTGCCGATCATCCAGCATCTCTCTCGAAATTTCTCATTAATCTTCGTCTCTAAAATCACTACTAAGCTGCTGGGTCAATGGAAACCACAAAAGAACACTACTGTAAGATCTCTCAATTGGGGTTTGTAGGTAATTTTCGATCTGTCAATAATTTTAACGGATGATCTAATTTTTTTTTTTTTTTTTTTTTTTTTTTTGTCTCTGTTTTGTTAAGCCTTCTTGCTAGCGAAAAATACAAGGGTGTTCTGGGACGTAGAGGATGTCTCAATCCTTGATCATCTAAATCCTGGTTTGGTTTATAGTAATATCTACTCGGATCTTGAGGATAAGGGTTTTCAATGTAATGGCATCTATGCGTTCGTTGATGGTAATGTCTCGGAAACTTTGAGAAATTCATATTATATTTCCCGAATCTATCTCAACATTGGAGGTGAGAATTTCCTTTACCTTTTTTATTTATTATTGTTTTTACTTATATTATATGTGTGTGTGTGGTCTAGTCTACATCTTTCCGTTCCGTTGATATACAAATTATTTATATATTACAGGAAGTAGATATCAGAGAGTTTACAACATGTCAGTGCGGACTCTTCTCTGGGCAGTGAGAGAGAGAGAGCATTTTATGGAATCAAATTTGATTATATTTTCAAAAAACATTGACGAGCAGTTGACAAGTCTCGTTGAGAGTATCAAAAAGAAAGCTGATTTCGATATTGTCTTCCTAGATCCTAGCAGCATATTAGAGAACAGTGCTGGAACCCCCCCTGTCTTCGTCGAGCATATCAAAGACGTTAGTTACCGTTGCGGCACTTGTAATTCTTCTTCTATAACCAACCCTAATTTTACAAAGCCTAGTCTCTCATCCAACCCCGTCGATAAATTACTCGATAGCCCCAACGTCGAAACATTTTTCAGCAATTTATCCCAGCCCATCGGAAAATTCGCTAGTAAGGACAGACCTCTAAATTTGTTTTTTTTTTTTCTGTGTATTGTTTATATATAATATTTCATCTTTGCAGACGCGTACACAGAAGTCTACTGGTTCGTCGATGATTCGTCAATCATTAACCAACTCGATCCTGGTTTGGTTTATCGGACTATCACATCCGGTCTTTCGAAAAAGGGCTATAAGGGAAGCAATATGGGAATGATCCACGCGTTCATTGAGGATAAGAATACACTCTCCAAAGAAGTGCTGGATATATATTTGGAAAACCTAATCTTTACCTTTACCTTTTCCAAAGGTGTGAATCTATCTTTTGTCTTGTTTTTTTTTTTCTTTTTTTTTAACGCCTTGGTCTTGATTGATTTGGTAAATACTATTTCAGGAAATAAATATGCAATGTTACATGAAATTCTTCCTTGGGCACTGACAAAACGTGCTCTACCAACCAATTTGGTTGTACTCTCAAGAAACATCAATGAAGAGGTCTCAAGGGTTCTTCAAAGTTTGAGAAAGGATGGTAGGTTCAATATTGTCTTTCATGATCCTACTACCCTGTTACTTGCATGTGTTGGAGAACCCATCAAGAAGGACTCTAGTTACCGCTGCCCCTCTTGTAATTCTATTATTGGCAGGGCAGGCCAAAGTAGCTCGCAAAACCAATAAGATCTCAAGAGGTGGAGAGAGTATTCTCCTCTTTAGACTCGTTTGTATTCATCAATGTTATGAGCTGTGTTGGTCTATGAATAAATTATTACTAAGTTAAGTTTGTATTCATCGTATGGTTTGACATCAATGTTATGAGCTGTGTTGGTTGAGATTAATAGAAACAAGTGTGTTCGATCAAATAACTGAGCTATATCTGATCATTCATCACCTGCCAGTTAAGGGCAAGATAGTCTTCAATAAAGAGTAAAAACGATATTTCAATTATTATTTTTGTTTTATGGAAGAAAAGACTACCAAAGATAATCCAATATCACAGTTCATAAACAACATTAAACATGATGAAAATACATTAATTAGTCTCCTCCTCCTCTTCAGAATTGCTTCCTAGCTAGTCCTCGGATGGACCAACAGCATCAGTATCAGCACAAGATTGTGAGCTTCCGCCTCCATCACAAAGCAACTCCCAAAGCCATGCTGAGCTTTCAGTAAAAGGCATCAATTCTGATGTACGCTCTGGTAAGACAACTTTGGCATCAAAACTCCCGAAATACAAACTTTCAATAATTTCGAGGGTCCTCTCTTCTTTGATGGCTCCTTTTGAGAGTATAATCAAATTTGAACAGGCAGGACTATTCACTGCCCACAAAAGAATGTCCACTAACATCTTATAAACTCTCTCATATCCATGTTCCTCTGCAACGGACATCTCTCTAGATTAGATTAGAGATCTCTATCTATATAAGCAGATAAGATATAAAGAGAGGACGAGGGATAAATTAGGTAAAAAGGAGGAATTCATATTCTACCTTTGGGTACGAAATTTAAACTGACCCCGGCAGCCTCGTATCTATCTATCAATTCTTGTTTCGTGGAGGGGGGAAGAAGGGTTTTCTCATCTTCGGTGTCGTACAACGAGATTGACAAAGGACCATTATAACAACCCTTTTCAGCAAGAGCTGATTTGATCTTCTTAGAAATCAAATCAGGATCACATTCAGCAGTAGGGATTGGGAAATCCACCACGTCCCAGAACACACCTGTGTTCTTGTTAACCTCTGCCCACCACGATATCAAAAATAATAATTCATTACAATCGATTCAAAATTTTACAATCAGATGAGAGATTCTAACCAAAACAATTTCGAGCAATACATAGACATAGATAGGGATCTCTTACTGACGTGACGATGATTCCAATGAGACCTGGCGGGTTCCTCGACGGAATCGGAAGACATGGTTTCGATCAAGAGACTTGTCTCAACAACAAGCCAGTACCAATCCTAGTAAAGAGACCTGTGCATGGCCGCATATCTTGAACCTCTCTTCTTATTAGGGTTAGTTCAGACTTCAGATAGTATCTTATTGGGCCTTGTAGATATCAGTTAAACCCTGTTGCCTTAATCATTGCGGCGTAAAATAATACACACAGTACTACTAGCTAGGGAGTACGTTGTGAATATAATGAGTCAGAGAGATGATAAACCCGTAACGATTTCAACTGCGTCAGGAATTTTAGATTGCATAAGAAAAGTGATAATCTTTTAGAAACTGGATTCCTCATAACATCTAACACACAAATCATCAGCTCACATATTTATAAAACAGCATCAGAATAACAAAAACGTTTTCTCTTAGTCCATAAAAGATTATTGGGATTAAACGATATTTCAATTGTATATATATTTTTCTGTTTTATGCAAAGAGAAAGACAAAATGATCAAAAAAGCAAAGAGAATAATTCAATCACAGATTATATAACTAGTCTCCTCTTCATATTGCTAATTGGCAAGGGCATGAGAATCACCACAACACTTGAGCTTAATCGTCAACACTAGAGTTGTGAGCTTCCGCTTCCTTGTGATGGTAGGCTTTCACAAAGCCTAAGCCAAAGCCATTCGGAGCGTTCAGTAGGAGGTATCACTTCAGATGCTTCAACATTGATACTGAAGGAACGCAAATAGCCAAGAAAAGCCAACATCTCTATCTCTTTGAGGTATTTAGAGAGTATAATCAAATTGGACCATTCACCCTTTTTCAGTACGCACAAACCAATGTCCAAGAACATCTTATGAACTCTCTCATATCCATGCGCCTCAGCAACTACATATAACAACGGAGATCTCTAGATTAGATTTAGATATATCTCTATATATCTATATAAGAGAGAGGAGGGATAATAATTAGGTAAAAAGGAGGAATTCATATTTTCACCTTTGGGTACGAAATTTAAACTGACTCCGGCAGCCTCGTATTTATCTATCACTTCTTGTTTCGTGGTTTTGTCATCTATGACGTCGTACAACGAGATTGACACAGGACCATTATAACAACCCTTTTCAGCAAGAGCTGATTTGATCTTCTTAGATATCAAATCAGGATCACATTCAGGGATTGGGAAATCCACCACGTCCCAGAACACACCTGTTTTACCCTCTGCCCACCATGGCAATCAAAAATATTTCAATACAATCCATTCCATAACTCGTCTTTTTTTTTTTTTTTTTTTTAACAAATCATAATCTTTCTATATAGAAGTAACAATTTCGAGTCGAGCAAGACACAGAGGGATCTTACCGGCGTGTACACCCTTAATCTTCGGCGTCCGCGACATGAGAGAAGACGTCTAGATCACGTAGAAACTTTTGTTTCTTAGGGTTAAGACTTGTTAACTTATAGGGATGGGCCTGGCGGATATCAATTAGGCCCAGTTCACGCTCAGTTCACTGCGGCGTAAATTAATACACACAGCCCCTAGCAAAGAGACTGATGAAATAAGCATTTTTTTAAGATATCTGGACGGATATATCCAAAACCGAATCTAAAACCCAAATACTGGCCATGCATGGACGCAGCATAAATTAATGCAACCCTAATTTTACAAAGCGCTATAATGGTTTAGTGAGTATCCGCGCGCTTGTTGATGATAAGAATACACTCTCCAAAGAATTGAGAAATATATATTACGATAACGGAATCCGAATCTGTTCCTTACCCAAAGGTGTGAATCTCCTTTTATCTAATGTAAACCTTTTTGTTTTTTTTTAACGTCTTATACTATTTCAGGAAATAAGTATGCAGTGTTATTGGAAATTCTTCTTTGGGCACTGCTCAACCGTGGTAGACTAGCCAATTTGATTATACTCTCAAGAAACATCAATATTGAAGAGAAGGAGGTCGCAAGTGTTCTTGGAAATTTGGAAGAGAAAGATATTTACAATATTGTCTTCCTTGATCCTGCTACCTTGTTAGAAGCAAGTGTTGGAGATCCCTTAAACAAAATCGGAACCTCACCCAAGGAGGACTGTAGATATCGCTGCCCCACATGTAAGTCTATAATCAAGGAAGGAGGAAGTAACTCCCAAAACCAATAAGATCTCAAGAAAGACAAAAGGCCGAGAGAGTATTCTCATCTTTAGATTTTATGAATAAATTACTAGCTAGTATTTGACTAGTTAAGTTTGTATACATCTTTTGGTTTTGTCTCTTTTGTTTAACTTGAAAGCCTCCATTGAGATTTAGTCCGTGTATTAAAATTAGAGTGCATGTCATAAATTATGAGCTGTGTGTTTTGGTTTGAGTGTAATGGAAGAATATACAAAAAAAAAGTAGGTGCTACCAGAGCTATGAGAGGGCAAAGGGCGACCATATTGTTGTAATGTTGTTGATCCAAGCTATAAGCTCATTACCAGTATTTACTACCAAAGTTTGTATTCATCTTATGGTTTGACATCGTTTACACTTTGAAATCTAAACTTAGCTTTAATTTTGTTTAAAATTAGCTTTAATGTTATGAGTTGTGTTGGTTGAGATTAAAAGATATTTCAATTATTATTTTTGTTGTTTTACGGGAAGAAAAGACTAAACGATCAAAACCAAAGAGAACCAACCAATCACAGATTATAAACATATATAACATGAAGAAAATACATTAGTTACTCTCCTCTTTAGAATTGCTTCCTAGCTAGTCCTCGGATATATGGGCAACAGCATCAGTATGATCAGCACGTTGTGAGCTTCCGTCTCCATCTGAATCCGATGAAAGGCTTTCACAAAGCCTATCCCAAAGCCATGCTGAGCTTTCAGTAAAAGGTAGCAAATTTGATGCACGCTCTGATAAGAGAACATTGACATGGCCCGCCCCCAAATGCAAACTTTCAAGAATATTGAAGGTATACTTTCTTTGATTATTTTTATAGAGTATAATCAAATTTGAAAAGTCACGACCGTCGTTGAGTGCCCACAAAAGAATGTCCAATAACATCTTATGAACCCTATCATATCCATGAGCCTCTGCAGCTATATTATACATATCAACAAGGGAGATATTTAAGAATAGATAACATATCTATATGTCAATATAGTAAGATAAGAGAGGGACTAGGTTTTCATTCACACCTTCAGGTACGAAATTGAAACTGACTCCGGCAGCCTCATATTTATCAATCAATTCTTGTTTCGTGGTTTTCTCATCTTCGACATCGTACAACCGGACTGACAAAGGACCATTATAACCACCCTTTTCATCAAGAGCTGATTTGATCTTCTTAGATATCAAATCAGGATCACATTCAGGGATTGGGAAATCCACCACGTCCCAGAACACACCTGTTTTACCCTCTGCATGCCCACCATGGAAATCAAAATATTTCAATTCGGTGCGGAGAACGAGAATGTTAGAGAAGACGTCTAGTATAGCAACTAGTATAAGTTTTTGTGTGACGTGTTGTAAGAGATTATCCTTGAGAGTGTGAGTGCAGCAACTAGTATAAGTGTTTGTGTGACGTGTTGTAAGAGATTATCCTTGAGATCCAATAACAAAATGTAGTTCATAAGTTTTTTTTTCAAAACAGAGAGTGAAACAGAGAACTATAGAATGACAAGTAAACTGACCTCAAAGAGTGGAAGAGGTCAGTATGTCAACATAATCAAGACTAGTTGTTCGCTTGTTGCGGAAGAAGAAGGAAACTTCTATAGAAACAATGCTACATCTCAGCAAAAGAAAATTTTCGGGAACAAGATGAAAGAAAATATGAGAGGTGAAAGATTGTTTCTTTATTATTCAATCCTTAAAACTATTACATTGTGTAGAACTCATTTATATAGTCTCATAAGATTAAACCTAGATTCTAGAGAGTTCTTTGGGAGAGATTATGTGGCTTCATCTTCATCAACTGGTCCCAATATCTTGAATCGATTATGCAGGGTCACTGTCGTACCTTGTACGGTTTCCTTTGCTACTGTTTTGTTGTCTGCTGCAGGTGACCGTTCTTGAGTCGTGGGCTTCTTCTTTGTATTTTGTTCACAGGCTTTTGGCTTGATGGGCTTGACACAATGTGAGCTCATTGACAAAACAGTGTCGTTTTGTGCTCTGTTCTTTACACTCCCCCGCAAACTTGGAGTGGGGGGAACGCCTACGCCAAGTTTGGTTCTGTAGTACTCAAAAGGCCTTTGGGGTAGAGATTTGGTAAATATGTCCGCCAGTTGAAAGTGAGCAGGAATGTGATTGACAATCACGTTACCAAAGGCGACCTGCTCACGAACATAGTGATAGTGTGTGGCGAAGTGCTTTGTGCGAGCATGAAAGCTCGGATTTGCAGTGAGATAGACAGCGGAGAGATTATCGCAGTTGAGCTCCGGTGTTGCAGGTAGCTGGATGCCTAAGTCATGAAGAAGATTCACAATCCACGTTATTTCAGAGGTTGCTTCGGACATGGCTCTTTATTCAGCTTCAGTAGAGCTTTTGGACACAGTTTGCTGTTTCTTTGACGACCAAGAGATCATATTACGGCCAAGAAACGTGCAAAAGCCACCAGTGGACCTGCTTGTGGAGGGACACCCAGAGTAGTCACTGTCGCTATACACTCGAAGCTTAGAATCTGTGTGACGAGCAAAGGAGACTCCCATCGTAGTGGTGCCTTTGATGTAGCGTAGAATCCGTTTCAGAAGATGAAAATCAGACACTGAAGGTTCATGCATCTTCTGACAAACATAATTGACAGAAAATTGCAGGTCTGGTCTTGTTAATGTCAAGTACTGCAGTCGACCAGCCAAACTTCTGAAATATTTGGGATTTTCGAACAAAACCTTTTGTTTTGGTACTTTGTTCAGTTGTTGAGGAAGTGGTGTCGCGACAGGAGCACAAGTAGACATAGAAGCAGCCGCTAAGAGATCCTCAGCATACTTTTGTTGTGACAGGAACATACCGTTTTCATGATATTGAATCTGAATGCCAAGAAAGTAGTGAAGCTTCCCAAGATCTTTCATTTTGAACTGCTTGTTTAGCTCATCAAGGAGAGTGGAGAGAAGCTCAGAGGAGTTTCCTGTAATCGCCATATCGTCAACATAGAGTAACAGCATAATGATGTCTGTTCCTTTAAAGCAGACAAACAGAGAAGGGTCTCGTAGACTGCAAGTGAAGCCAAAATCAAGCAGAAAATTACTAAACTTGTCAAACCAAGCTCTTGGAGCCTGTTTAAGGCCATAGAGTGATTTATGGAGAAGACAAACGTGATTTGGATGATCCTTGTCAACAAAACCAGCAGGTTGTCTCATGTAAACAACTTCATTGAGATCACCATGGAGGAAGGCATTTTGAACATCCATTTGCTTGATTTCCCAGTTCATGACTGTTGCAAAGTGAAGGACCGCTCTTACTGTTGCTGTTCGGACTACTGGGCTATAGGTTTCAAGATAATCTATGCCTTCTTCCTGTGTGAATCCTTGAGCGACGAGTCTGGTTTTGAACTTGTCAAGAGATCCATCAGCATTGAGTTTGACCCGAAAAACCCACTTGGAACCTAAAACATGCATTTCTGGTGTTTCAGGAACTAAAGAGAATGTATTTGCTTCTTTGCAGTTACTTATCTCTTCAGTCATAGCAGCTGTCAAGTTGGGATCTTTAAGAGCTGCAGTGACTGTTGCAGGTTTCGGGTAGGATACTTTATGCGTGAGAAGAGCATAGCGAGGATTCGGTTTGACAATACCAGCCTTTGATCGAGTTGTCATTGGATGGGTTGAAGTTTCTGCAATTGACTCACAAGTAGTTTCAGTTGTGCAGATATTATCACTGGTAACTGAACTTTGCACATTTGAGACTGGTGGGTGTGAGCTGTTGCCTATAGGATCAAGATCTAAGCTTGCCGTACACTCAGAACTCACATCACCAGCATCATGTTCAAGATCAGTCACGTTTTGTGTTGGCATATCGTCGGTAGAAACAGTGTCATTTGTTGTATTTGGAGTTGGCATTGTCGTAACAGGAATCTGTTCTGTTGCGGTTGCAGTGGCTTCTGCAGAGTCTGCAACTGGAGCACAGGATGTAGTATCAGTAGAAAGCTGCTTGAGCCAGGCTGCATATAGTGGTGTGGGCGATGATTTGTGAAGATAACTGTATACACTTGTGAATGGAAAACTTGTTTCATCAAAGATGACATGGCGATTGATGTATACACGCCCAGTAGGAGGATAAAAACATATGTATCCCTTATATTTTTCAGTGTATCCGAGAAAAACACACTTAAGTGAGCGAGGATCAAACTTGTTTTGACTGTATGGTCTCAACATCGGGAAGCAGGCACAGCCAAAAGTCCTTAAGGCGGAATATTCTGGTGGTTTCGAGAATAGAGCTTCATAAGGACTTATGTTATCTGCGAGAGCACTTGTAGGCAGGAGATTGCTCAGAAAATTTGATGTAAAGAATGCTTTTACCCAGAAACTCTGTGGTATAGCACTTTGAAAGAGCAAAGTTAGAGCCATCTCTGTTAACTGCCTATGCTTCCTCTCTGCTATACCGTTTTGTTGAGGAGTGTGAGGACAGGAGACAAAGTGTTGAATCCTAGATGCCTCCAGATGAGTAAGAAGTTTCTGACTTGTGAATTCCCCACCTCCATCAGATTGAAATGTCCCTATCTTTGTTTGTAAAAGGTTTTCAACAAAAGACTGAAACTTGATGAAGATTGAGTAGAAATCAGATTTTCTTTTTAGAGGATATAGCCAACAATATCTTGAGAAGTTATCAATGAACACAACATAGAATCTGAATCCTTGAACAGAAGATACAGGAGAGGGACCCCAGAGATCACAATGAACTCTCTCTAGGGGTCTTGATGCAATAAAAGTCGAAGAAACAAATGGCAACTTTGAACTCTTCCCAAGCTGACATGACTCACACACCTTCTTGGTACTTTTATTGATTTGAATTGCCTTATTTGTAGATAGAAGTTGAAGGATTTGCTGATGTGGATGCCCTAACCTTTGATGCCAAACCTCATCGCTAGTCTTGACTTGTCTTGTAGAGTAAAATATCTTGTACTTAGGGTCATCCAGTTTATACAAACCATTAGTTTCCCTTCCCTTTGTCAGAACTTTGCGTGTTGCTTTGTCCTTTATAACAACATCATCACCATCAAACGAGACTTTACAAGGATAATCTTTAGTTAACCTTGAAACTGACAATAATGATTTAGCTATTTCAGGACAAACAAGCACATCTTTAAGTGGGAGATTACCTGATGTGGAGGGAAGGTTTGCAGAGCCAACATGTGTGATAGGTAAAAAATTCCCATCACTCGCCATCACCATATCTGTTCCATGATAGGGTTGCGCCTTTTGCAGGCGTTGAGTCGAGCTGGTGATGTGCGCTGTTGCAGCAGAGTCTGGATACCAGCTATTGTCCTCGGTGACATCAGTAATGTGAAGAGCAGAGAACGCAGCAGCATTGATTGCAGGTTGAGGAGATTGCTGATACTCTTCATCGAACCGATACCAGCACTCAAACGCATTGTGTCCTCGTTTTCCACATATTTGACAGTTTGGTTTCTCAGTTGATGTAACAGAGGAGTTCGATGGTCGAGACGTGTTGAACTGTTGGTGAAATCCACGACCTCTAGTAGAGTAGCTTCCTCGGCCTCTGCCTCTGTTACCTCTTCCTCTGTATTGAGAGCCAACGTTTCTCATCGTGTTGAAGGCTAAGTGAGGAGACACTTCAGTTGAAACAGAGTATCGTTGTATACGATCTTCGTATCCAGTTAGGCGAGAGACAACAGTTTCGTAAGTAGGTTCAGGAACTCTATCCATGGAGTCCTCAACAACAGTTATGATTGGCTCATACTCTCTACCTAAACCTCTTAAAGCTGCAAAAATCTTCATCTTTTCGCTAACAGGATCACCAATAGAAGCAAGTTGGTCACAGATATCTTTAATTCCTCTAAGATATTCTGACATGCTTTTATCTAACTTCTCACTATTTTGAAGACGTCTTTGCAACTCAAACAGCCTAGAAGACGATGTGCGGTTAAAGTGAGAGATTAGAGTAATCCATACCTTATGAGAAGTTGTAGATCCGACTACCAGCCTCATTACATTTTCACTCATCGAACCAAGTAACCAGGCCTTAACCACTTGATCTACTCGAGACTAGTTCTCGAAGTCTGGATTTGAAACCTCTTCCGTCTTGTTGTCATTTTTGTTTCGGACAGGAATTGTTTCTTGTGGTGGCTTGGTTGCACCGTTTACAAACCCAAGTAGGGCTTGACTGCGAAGGAAAGACTCAAACTGAGACTTCCATATGATGTAGTTTTCTTCTGTGAGCTTGATTGTAACACAGTAAGAGATGTGTAGTGAAGGAGAAGAAAAGAGTTCCATGGAGCCGTCCATGGCTCTGATACCATGAAAGAAAATATGAGAGGTGAAAGATTGTTTCTTTATTATTCAATCCTTAAAACTATTACATTGTGTAGAACTCACTTATATAGTCTCATAAGATTAAACCTAGATTCTAGAGAGTTCTTTGGGAGAGATTATGTGGCTTCATCTTCATCAACTGGTCCCAACATCTTGAATCGATTATGCAGGGTCACTGTCGTACCTTGTACGGTTTCCTTTGCTACTGCTTTGTTGTCTGCTGCAGGTGACCGTTCTTGAGTCGTGGGCTTCTTTTTTGTATTTTGTTCACAGGCTTTTGGTTTGATGGGCTTGACACAATGTGAGCTCATTGACAAAACAGTGTCATTTTGTGCTCTGTTCTTTACAAGAGACTGCAAGATCAGTATGCATATGCTTTTATTGAGTTTTGGAGAATCCCAGAACAGGAGCCCAGAGCAAATAATAAAGAAGTTAATTGTACTCTCTATCAACCTCAGCGAGATGTGTAATAAATTATTACTAATAAGAGTTGAAAAATAAAAGCAAATAATGTAACAACACAACGTTAATGTTCTTCATACAATAATCGAAACCTACAAATCCGATTCTCTCTTTTGCACAAGATGATAATAGAACTTAGATGACATTTATCAGATAAATAAATTGACCCAAAAAGTTAAACTAACAGGGCTTTGTGTACACGTGAAACACAGATTACCTTGGTCAAGGTAGTTGGTCTCTCTACAAAATGCTATTTGGTAGGTGGAGATCTCAGCTTATCATCTGACTCATGCTTAAGAGAAGAATCCCCTCCCATTAGTTGTTCGAATCCTTCTACCTTAACGGGTTGAGCCCTGACCGTTCCTGGTGTACTGCAATTAGAATGGAGACATAAACTTTTAAGACCCGTCGAGTAGGTATATAGAACAATGTGACTTTTTGAGTTCTGAGAGGCTACTTACGGTGTCTGCATTTGTGGAATTTGCATTGAAGCCAATTGCCTGAATTGGTTATAGCCCGGCTGTTGCTGCATATTCGACATGGCAGCAATCTGTTGCTGTCTGAGTTGCTGCTGTATCTGTTGGTGTCTTGGGTTCATAGGGTTGAAGGCATTTCCATCTACTGCCATTTCAGAAGGATTCTCTAGCTTTACCTGAACCAGCGGCCGATCTTTTTCCATATCCATGTTGGGTCGTGGTGATGTAACTTGACGCCTACGCAGTCTCTCTAGCTGTTGCTGCTGCTGAAAGGTTGGCGAATTAACCATTTGCTGCATCTGTGGATGCATTTGCCTCTGGATCTGCAATCACATCAGAACAAGAAGTCAGAGAAGTTAAGCGAAAAAAGTAACTATTTAAATAAATGATCTCTTCGTGCACAATATTTAAACCAATTAAGATGCCAAATGATAAGCGCAACAATTTTATGTACATACTTGTTGCGGTAACCGGAGAGATGCTTGTTGCTGCAGATGTAACTGTTGCTGCAGTACTTGTGCTTGTTTCTGATTTGGAGGAGGATGGCTCTTAGTACTATCTCTAACAAGCTCTGCTAAACTCCCAAGATTACTGAAAAACAGCGTCAAAGTTAATCATATGAACAGATGAACAAAACTATCAATGTTAGTTTTATTACTAACATGTGTCTATGAGGAAAATGCTATGAAAGGGAGAACATATACGACAAGAAACATCTAAGGATTTTAGACTTCATTAAGGAAAAGATTGACCTTCACAAATCACTCGAAGGAGGCAAAACCACTCAAAAGAAACTCACCTATATCCCGTCGTATTAAGGAACATCTTAATCAACTGCAACGCTGAGCACTCCTTTTTGTAACTATCAGTAAGAAGCTTCAAAATACTGCCTAATTTAGAGATATGTCGGCTAACCAACTGAGAGAAGACATCAATCGGAACCTCGGTTGCACCTTCGAATCCCATCGTCAGAAGCATGCGTGCAACAACTTTCTGTGACACCAGAGCCGCTTGATCATCACTAAAACCCATTTTTTCAGCCTTTTTACGGCGCAGAACTCCTCTGTCTTCCATCCTATGGTACTCAGGCATCATCCCAAGCCTCTCGATCATGACATGACTCCTGGTAGTAACTTGCGGTAAAGTATCAAGTACCCCAAAGAAGTCTGTTTTGAAGTTGCTTTGTGCTCTGGTAACCGGCGAAAGGGCAGACTCGGGTACACAGTTCATTCTAAACATTGTCTCTGGAAGAAAAAGTATATCATCTTCTGAATTATCGAAGCCAGAACTTGGATGTGCACTAGATGACCTACTCATATGACCTAAACTTCGATCTTCTAAAAAAGGTGCACGCTTTCTCTTATGACTATCCACAACTCTAAGGTAAGTAGACATCCCTTCAGCTGTGCGTTTATCAGATTCTTGCCCTCCAACTGACATCCCATACTTAAAACCATACCTTGAAATAAACTGAGTGTACCATGTGTCTGGTAGCTCCTCAAACCTAGATCTTTGAGACAGATTACAGTAATCAGATTCGCTACCTCTCGCACTTGACTTAGATAGACTCTGAAAATATATTCACATAGAAATCAACACATGTAATGGAAGGTAAACAAACAAAAATATGAAACCACTAACTCCAAAATCCCTAAAGATCCACAAAGTTTTCACCTTGGTTAAGCTCGGATTGTGGCGAATCCCACCGTCTCGGTGAAACCCACCTTCGAGAGAAGCGTTCTCCAACGTGTAGTACACATCATCTCCGTGAAGCTGTAAATCTGAAATTGAAACGGTTTCAACAGACCTGAAATTGCCATTAAAAACAAAGTTTCAAAGAAAGAAACAAACATACAATTAGGATTGAGCTTGGACACGGCGACAGAAGAGACATCGGAAACGGAAGAAGAGGAAGATGACGCGGCGGTGGTATTGGATCGGAGGAAAAGTGAGACGGTGGCTTTATCGAATAAGAGAGCACGAACGCGGAGCTGGAGCTGAATCTGAGACCTAGGCTTGGACTCATCAACGCGCATAAAAGCTTCCCAGTTTGAAGGAGAAGAGAGGTGATAGTGAAAGGAGGAATAGATAGAATCGCCGAGCCATGTCCGCCACACGCCGGAAACTTCAAGTCTTCTAGCTAGATCGAAGCCACGACCGTCGTCGCCGAGCAGTGCCATTGTCAGTTGTCACTTTAATTTTTCTGTCTAAGTTTGATGACAAGAAAATCTATTTTGCTTAATGATAATGGGCTTAGTAGGCCTTTAAGGCCCATTTAATTTGCCCAGTCAAAAACAAAATTAAAATAGTGAAATTATTTAAGAAAGCTAAACGCGCCAGGAAGGGGTCGAACCTCCGGCCTTCTGCTTAGGAAACAGACGCTCTATCCACTGAGCTACAGGCGCTAATTGTTGATCCCCATACGTAAACCTTATCCTTAGCCAGATGCAAGAAATTAATACTAGCAGAGGAGTCGTCGAATATGATAATCTTTTTATTTTATTAGTTAGTTACTTTGGTCTTTGGATTGATGATTTGTATGATCTGACAACAATATCTTGGTTATAAAATAACATGGTTGTTGTTGGTATTTTGCAGTGATGACGATGACTATTTTCCATGTAGAGACGTATACACTTCTGTCACATCCACTATCTATGTGGTTCGGTTAGATTTTAGTAGTACTAGTATTCTCTAACTCGTTGGATTAAGTCATTATATTGCCTCTTAAACTAACACAATTAATTCAGATTAGAAGTATAAAAGCTTGCGCAGGACACGTGTCAATTCTGTATTCGAGACCATTACGATAAACGCATGTCACTTTGATTTGTACTATTTGTTTGAGACCAATTAAAAAACAAAAACAAAAAGTCAACTAAAAAAACCTAACTGAATTTCGGATTGAACAAGAGAGTGTGTGTGTGTTTACACGACTGTTTAAGTGAGAATGAAATCGGTTAGACTGACTTCTCCGACAGAGCATTACATTGGTGAGTTTGGTGGCCATTTTGATTTGGACTTTGGGGCCCAATTGAGAGAGAGAGAGATTAGATTTGGATAGTCAAATTAGTTAAAGGGTTTAGTTCACCCACTATGCAAGGAACCTCTTCTGACACCAGTATAACCTTTCTCATTGAATTTACCAATTAAGTAACTAATCACTAAAAGAATGTATTACGTTAAGAGTTTTGCATTTCACCAAAGACTACAAAAATATTACTTTTTGAGCAACAACTTCACTTAAGTTGTTATTTTTTATATGTGCTTGTCTAGATAATATTACAACAAATAATATACACGTAAATGCAAATCCCTTTTTGCCAGCCCACAAAAATGTACCGGCATTAAGATAATCGAAGTTGAGACTTCAGGTAAAGAATTACCAAATCTAGTAAATGTTTACTTTAAAAACATTTATTCTTTTTTTTTTTTTTTTACTAATATGTAAAACTAAAAAGTATAATCTAACGGATGAATGCGCAAAGACATTCGCGTAAAATCTGTATGTTACCAGAATTGGTAATATATCCCATGCATATCGTTCTTGTTGTCAATTTTATAATCATGATCATTGTATCACGTAAGCTATAAATCAAAAACTAATTTTTATTTCACGTAATTCTCAAGTTATTAATGAGAGTTTTTGACGCTGTGGGTCCAAATAATAAACAATGTCGCGGCCTGAAGTGGATCGGATAAAAGGTTCATGATGACTCGTGACGATCGTGTCGCGAACGAAAACAATCTCATAAATGTACTCTTGTCTTCAGTCCTGCTTGTCTTAACTTAAGTTATAAAATTATAAACGTGTTAGATTTGATATTTACGAGTGTATATTATACTAGTATTAAGAAAAGAAGATGTCAAGAACAATGGCTTCGTCTACCTAGTGTGGTGATTGTGAAGCTACTTTACTTTGCCATATGTTTCCCTTTCTCGTTACGATGGCGCCACGATAACCGATAAATAAGATACGGCATAACCTTTACTTCGAAAATTTCACATTCTACGCCATTTCATAAAGAAGTTTTTTGTGTGTAGGTTTACAACTTTACATACATTAATGAAGAAAATTGCTGAACCAGGACCAAATAAAACAAGTTGTCAGTATTTTCACATGGCTAATATTAAATGACAAATTGAGTAAAAATGTTTTTGTAAATTTCGAATCATAAATAAATTGAGAACCATCTTTTAAAAGCAAAGAGGATGATGTCTTGTCTTATCATTCACAAGTAAATTACGGAAACGCCATTGACTAAAGTTTTGGATATTTCTAACCGTCGGCGTGTCTGTTCGTTGGAAGGCGTTAGTTACGGCATCGTATCACCTTTTCATCTTCTTCTTCAAAAATAATTTAAAATTCGCAATTTAAAAAAAAAAAACAAAACAAAAGAGAAGAGAACTTGACTTGCATGGTGGAAGTTGTATAAATATAGCAGAGAGAGATAGAGATTCCAATCCATTACCACCCAGTCATCAAAATCTCTAGTCTTCTTCTTTTTGCTTTTCTAAGAATAACTATTTCTAAAGATAATCATAATCTCTTTAACGAGACAACAATAGCAATAAGAAAAAAAGAAAAAAGAAAGAGAAACCTGAGTTTTACTGTTTGTCCGGATTCTCTCCGGCTCTGTGCTTTCTCTCCTTCTCCCTCTCGGAGATGTTGTTACTCTGTTTCCCTGTTTTGTCTTCTTTTTGTTTTTTGGGAGATTTTTTTACGAAGCTTTGAGTTTTTTTTTTTTCTTTCTTTCTTTTTTTTAAAAGTTTATTCAAAGCTTCTAACAAAGAATCCCAAAAGACGAATTTTTTCTCCAAGCTATGGCGGTTGAAGGTATGGCTTAAAATTAGCTTCTTTTTTTTTTTTTTTTTCTCAAGAAACAAATTGTTAATTTTCCGACTTGTTTGTTTTGTCTGTTCTGATTTTTTTTTTTCTGGGTTTGTCTCCAAATTTAAAAAAAAATCATTTTTTTCTGCTATTGTTTTCTATCGTGCATTTGAAATTTTAGAAAGAAAAAAAAAACGTCATTTTGATTCGTTGCAGAGATGGAGAAGAAGAACAGAGGAAACCAAGAGACGGAGGAGCTAAAACAGAGTACTCCAAGATGCGTGCTTGAAATCCCGGTAATGAGCTCTGATTCCGATAACAGCAGCAGCAGCAGCAGTTGTAGCTCGTGTTCTCCTGATAAATCAACGTCTCCGTTATCTACAACTCCTACGAACGTTTCGTCGTTTCACCAATGGAACAAGATGATCGATTCCATCAAGAAGAAATCAATAAGGAGATTCTCAGTCATTCCTCTCCTCGCTAGCTACGAGCTCACCCGTAAGAACATGCGTCGGAAACAGCATAAGCTGACTCCTTCCTCGGAAAACGAATTCGATTGTGGTCCAATCCTCTTCGCTAAACCTTCCTGGCGTAATTTCACCTTCGACGAGCTCGTTGCCGCCACCGACAATTTTAATCCCGGTAAAAAGTTCAAATCTTGAAAAAACCTTACTACCCTCATGGTGAAACAGAGTCTTATGATTTTGTTGTTGTTGTTGTTATTGGTAGAGAACATGATTGGGAAAGGAGGACATGCGGAGGTATACAAAGGTGTGTTACCGGACGGAGAGACCGTAGCGATCAAGAAGCTGACGAGAAACGCTAAGGAAGTAGAAGAAAGAGCCAGTGATTTCTTATCGGAGCTTGGGATAATAGCACATGTTAACCATCCAAACGCAGCTAGGCTTCGTGGTTTCAGCAGTGATCGCGGTTTGCATTTTGTGCTTGAGTACTCTCCTCATGGCAGTCTCGCTTCTCTACTCTTTGGTACAAAAAAAAAAAACCTTTTTGTGGTTGGTATTATTAGACCGTTGCTGTTGTTGTGTTTGTTTATGTTTTTGAAACTTTTTGTAGGATCTGAGGGGTGTTTGGATTGGAAGAAACGGTATAAAGTGGCTTTGGGTATAGCTGATGGTTTGAGTTATCTTCATAATGACTGCCCTCGTCGGATTATTCACCGTGATATCAAAGCTTCTAACATTTTGCTCAGTCAAGATTACGAAGCTCAGGTATTGTTGTTTGATTCAACAACAAGTAATCAACTTCTTTTGTGTGTGCTGAGAATTTGATATGAATCGGTTTTTTGCAGATTTCGGATTTTGGACTAGCTAAGTGGCTCCCAGAGAATTGGCCTCATCACATTGTTTTCCCAATCGAAGGCACATTCGGGTCAGAGTTAGACTTAGAATCCCCATAGCTACAATTCTCTGCTGTGAACCTTGTTTTTCAAAACATGGTTGGTTCTTTGTTTTTTTTTCATACAGATATCTAGCTCCAGAGTACTTTATGCACGGGATTGTCGATGAGAAGACAGATGTGTTTGCGTTTGGTGTATTGCTTTTAGAGATCATAACTGGTCGTCGAGCTGTTGATACAGCTAGCAGGCAAAGCTTAGTTATGTGGGTAATGATCTGCTTATCCCATTCTCTTTGTTTGCATCTTCCATCTTTTTTGAATCAAACAGTTAAAAACAGCTTTGAATGCTTTTGATATAGGCAAAACCTCTTTTAGAGAAGAACAGCGTGGAAGAAATAGTTGATCCTCAGCTAGGAAATGACTTTGATGAGACCGAGATGAAACGAGTGATGCAAACAGCTTCCAAGTGCATACACCATGTATCCACCATGCGTCCTGACATGAACCGGGTATGTTCCAAAACCCACAAAACAAAACCACTGTTAGGTAGTAGGTTCTAATAGTCACAACTTGGATGATGATGAATTGTTGAGGTTTTTTTGGATGCAGTTGGTGCAGCTCTTGCGTGGAGATGACCGGTTAGCTGAGCTGCAACAAAAAACAGGCGGAGCAAGAACAGTGAGTCTCGACGAGTGCGACTTAGATCACACCTCTTCCTCTTACCTTAATGATCTCACTCGGCATAGACAACTCTTGATGGAGTAAGTAATCAATCTGATGAACCCAAAAGGAAACAGAGACGAAACAATAACAAAGTGTTTTTACTTTATATTCATGCCTGTGATTTTGCTTCATGTTCTCCACTGTAAAAATCTCCAAAGTGAAAAATGTTGTATGTATAATTTGGCTTTTGTCTCTCTAATTGTGGTTTATCTCTCTGTTTCTCTCTTGTAAAAGAGCTTTTAGTAAAACTTTACAAATATTCAGATCATAAATGTTTTTTAAAGAGAGAAAAAAAAAATATTAGTGGAAATAAAGTGAGCATATATATATATATGATGACTTCTGAGATTCATACAACAAAGCAAAATGACTACAGAAACAATTATACAAGGAGCGATTTTGGCACTGACCTTTGTTACGTTTTGGGCGATTAAGTATCTCTCTCAAAGAGGCCTAACCAAATTTCGAAACAAACACCGAGCCACACTCCAAACCCAGCGTCAGCTCATCCAAGCCTCACGTCTCCTAGCTCGAGCCCGAACCACACCTAAGAAATCCCAATCTCAATCTCTCGCCAAGACGGCGCTCAGTGAAGCCGACGATGTGATCTCGATTTCACCGGACGATGCAGCTGGTCATATCGTCCGTGCCTTAGCTCTAGATCTGCTTGGTCACCACACCTCTGCTCTCAAATCGTTCGATACGGCGCTGACTTATCCGCGTTTGAAGTCTCTTTCGGTGGGAGAACGCGCCGATGCGCTTGTTAAAAGAGCTGAGATGAAACTGGCTGTGAATCGGCGACGTAGGATTGATTCGGCGATTGAGGATCTGGAAGAGGCGGTGAGGCTTGCCGCCGGCACGGATACGGCGAGACTATTCCGTCTACTGGGCGAGTGTTATGAGTTCAAGGGCTTGAATGAGAAGGCCCATTGGGCTTTTAATGAATCTTTAAAAGTCGCAACCAAGTTCAGCAACGGCTCGTGATGGATAAGAAAAAAAAGACCGGACTTAATATATCTCTTTGAATTTTCTCATTGTACCCTGCTACTTTTCGCTATTTTTGTTTTGCGGCTATAACTTTAGTAAAATGCTTTCATGACCCCTACAAGAGCTTCTCCCTTGTATTTAAAGAGTGTTCATTCAATTGTGCTTTTAGAACTATGAAAATGGGAGAAGGTATTTCATAAATGGAAACAGAGTTACTCCGATAAGGCCGATTACATTACAAAAACTAAGTATTAAAACCGATCATCCACCCCTAACAAAAGAACATTACTACAAAACAAAATTGACCCTCAAAAGTTTCAGCTTCTTTACCTTTTATCCCCTCTACTGCTGTCTTAGACTACAGTTAAAAAGGAACTTCAAAGCCTAGGGTCCTTGGTTAGCTACAGTGAATAAGAAGGATATGATTTAAGCAAAAGAACGAACCATATGATTTAGTAAGACTGGTTAGGCCACAAGAAAAACTCAGCTGAGTTCATAGGAACTTGAACTGTGGAGTCAGAAACCAAAGGATAATGCTGAAAGAAGTTCTGGTGGTGATAAAGAACTGACGGGTCGTATGGAATACCACATGGGATTGAGTTAGGGTGAACATCAGAGGAAGAAGAGGGAGGAAGCAAATCTTGTTGTTGGAGGCTATGGTCAGATGAAGGGGGAGATTCAACAGCGACCTTGTGGCGTTTCGCAGCTCCTACGGGGAAAGAACATTTCATGACTGCTTCAACGTCATAGCGGTTCATCTCAAAGTTAGTTACTGCGTTGATTCCTCTGAACTTTATGGCTGCTATGTCATAAGCCTCTGCTGCTTCCTCTTCGGTTGCTATACACATGTATACAGATCAATGACTGATTTTTTTTTGGAAATAAAGAATAGGTTGTTGTTTACTAATATAAGGTTTTACCAAAGGTTCCGAGGTAAAGATCTTTGTTGCCTGCGACACGGCCGATCCTTGCTTGCCAACGACCTTGTTGATGATGCCTTGTGACACCTCTATACATAGAAGCTCCTCTCGAAAAACCGCTACTTTTCCTGATTACATTTACATGAACCAAAAGTTCAGTGTAGAGATCAAGAACATATAGATGAATATATCACAACAATCATTGATTGGACTCACCTCCTAAGAGATGCAATGAACTCTTGCTTGGTCATGTGATTCATTTCCTCAAGTTCTTTTGAATAACTCGCTACCTATGATTGATAGACCGATGACAAGGTAAGTAATGGGCAGCATACGAAAAATCAAAACAAAGTTAGCAAAACAGAGCAAAAAGGAAGAACATATAAACCGGGAAATTTGTAGTAGCAATATGACCCCAGTATTTCAAAGCTGCTAAGTCATAGGCTCTAGCTGCTTTATCTTCCTTGTCATATCCACCTTGAATCAATCAAAAATGGACATTATTTAGCCAAACTCGATATATTAATTCAATAAATTTCTCAATAGAGTATTATCTTTCTTACCTAAGTACACTGTTGAGGCCGCGATGTATTCAAAAGTACATGCAAAACAAAGAAAGACAGGTTTAGCCAACACAAATACTCATAACTTATCATGTTCTTGAATCTATTTACTACTTACTACTACAAACAAAATCATGGTAAATATCATAGTACTACAAAAATAAAATACGAGAAAAAAGGGAAGAAGGATTTGATTAGGGTCAAAGCTAGATTCCTAGTGTGTTCACAACTTCACATCACACTTTGCTTTTGTGTGCGATGTGGACACAAGACACAAATCAATCTGACACATTGTAGACATAGGAAACCCTACAAAATCAATCTCTATCTAACCAGAAAGATTTTTAAAAATTCAATTCCAAACCAAAAAAAAAGCCAAAAGAGAAACATAGGCATAGTGTCTAAATAGTTTCACATCACATGCCTGATGCCTGTAATAGATGTTGTATGCAGTAGACTTAGGTCATACATATATCATATAATTGGAATAAAGGGATCAAAAAGTGGGTACAAAAATATGTCAATCAAGGAAACAGAGAATGCATCATACAAGGCATCAGCATTGGGTCCCCATAACAAGGTGAAATGAGAGAGATTTTCAAAGATAGCTCTAATAAAGACAAGGAACAAAAATGGCGGCACCCTTGTGATGGAAAAACTCAACCAAATTTATATATATTTTTACATATTCTATTCTATATTATTGCAAGTCCTTTGTGTTTGAATTTTGGTTCTTTCCTTGACACTATTATGCCCATAATACCAAAGTCTATCAATCATCATAAAGAGATGGACATATCAGTCACCTAAAAGAAAAAGCTTTTTAAGTAGTTTATATTTATTGAATCCTTTGCATGCACCTCTCTTTTCACTCTTTCATTGACAAAAGCTCTGTACTGCTTCCAGAGCCTTTTGTTTCCCCCAACCATAAAAGTTTAAGGAACAAAATGTTTTCTCAACCCCAATAAAACTAGTTTTCATCAGAAGAACTAAAAAGACTCAAAGGGACAATCAAAAGTTAGATTGACACACGTGAGATCGAGTTTATCGTCTTGAATTTGCAAAATTTACTAATATAGTTTTCTCAACCATACTAATCAAGCAAATAATTCAAGAAATAGTTTCATATGTTTTTTTTTTTTCACTTTTTTAAGAATAGAATATAGAATGAGAAGTATCCCATTAATTTACTTACCTTGACGTCCTTTTCTGGCTTGACCTTCCCTCCTACAGCTGTTATCCCATAGATGAGCTTCGTATCTCCCAGTCCATCTATGTCTGCATCAATCAAACATAATTCAATATTTTCTAAAATCAAATATCAAAATCTTTTTCCCACCCACAAAAACAAAACTTTGAATTTTGAACTGATGCTTGTCTACTCTCACTCCACATTGCAGCATTTTACATTTCCCATGAAAAAAAAAATTAAACTTAAACTTAATCTGCCAATCCAACAAAACCCAAAATCTCAAAAGTTTCAATCTTTTTCCTCCACTCACCAGATAAATATCAAAACTTTGACTTAGAAAGCTTCACTTTGCAATTACTTTAAAAAAAAGATGAACTTGATTAGTAGAATGTAATATGAGGAAGAAGAGTTCATGATAATAAAACTTACCTGGTGACTCCTCGATAAATCGAAGTTCTTTGTCCCAATGGTTCGACAACCTTCTTCTTCGACTCATCCGATGAATCCTTCTTAGATACTATCGTCTTCTTCTTGTTGCTCTGAGGTTGTTGATCTGACGATGTGTTGTTGTTAACCGCCAGAGACAAAGCTTCTCCGGTGGTTGCACCACCGTTGTTAAACCCTAGCTCCGCCGTGGTTGATGATGACTTCACCGCCGCGTGACCAGAGAGATGAGTGGCAACGATGTCATCGACGATCTCTGAACCAGAGTTAACCGTCTTGAAATCGTGGTGATGATGATGATCGGAGAAGAACCCTCCGGTAACGGTGTGGTGACGTAGATCGTAGAATCGAGTGAGAGAAGAAGAGTCGTCTAGTGTCTCGGTTTGGTCATCGGAGTAACGGACGAAGGAATCGCCGAGAAAATCTTCGAGCTTTGGAATCTGAGTCTGAGAAAGGATTTGTGAATCGAAAAAAGTGGATAAGGTTGTTGAATCCGCCATTGAAGATGCAGCAGCAGCTTCTATCTCCTCAGCTTCTTCTTTGAATACTTAAAAATCAAAAACAAATCAAAACAAAGTTAGCAACTTTTAACTATATAAACCAACAACACACATGAAAAATTAACTAAGAAACAGAGTGTAATATATACCAAAAGAGATGATTTTTAAATGGAAAAGCAAAGATTTAGGACTCAGGGGAGAGAGAGGTGTCTTTCTGTTTACAAAGTTTGTTCTGTTTTTTTTTGTTTTATGCTTTCTCGGGGGAAAAAAGACAAATTCAGCAGCCGAGAAAAGGAGGAGAAAGGAGGCTCTCTGAGGGTTCAGCGACTCGGTTATAAAAAGAGGATAAGTCGGTTAACACAGAACAGAGCATAATATACGTCACTACTACTACTGGGTTAAAAAGAACCCATAAAGAAAAAGTGAAAAGGAAAGAGTTTTGAAGTTTTTGGTTTTACCATAGAAGTTATCGATGAGATAAGGAGTTGAAGAAGCGTCGTAAGAAGGTGGAGGAAAGTGAGACTGATCAGGTGATTTCAACATCTCCATTGGTGACAGAGAAAACGTTAACAAATTCGTCGTCATTGGAGGAGGAGCCATCAACAAGGATTCAAAGTGAAATTATCTGAAGAAAATGACAAAAGATAGATTAATGAAAGCAACTCCTTGATATACAAAAATAAAAAAAACCTATAGAAGTGAGAAAAAGTTAAAAAAAACCTGTAAAAAGAGCGTTACAGTCTCTCTATCTTTAGCTTTAGCTTTGGAAGTGGTTCAGGTTTTGCATTTTTGTACGAATGATTTGAGAAAACAGTACTACATAAAGAGAGCTAAACAGAAGAAGAAGAAGAAGAAGATGTAGAGGCATATAAAAAGCTCTTTTTAAAGACTTGATTCATTTATTTTTCTAATAAGACAAAGAGAAATTTGTTTATCTTTTTTTTTTTTACTCAAAAGGAAAAAAGTTAACCAAATTGCAGTTCGAGTGAAGGATATTGAGAGAATGTGAAGTTAAAGAAAAAAAAAGGAAAGGAGAAGATTTTCTTATAAAGAGTGACAGTTTTTTTTTGTTTTTTTTCTTTGTATTTGTAAAAGAAAGTGATAAATGCTGCCAAGACAAAAGTTGATTAGTGTCCTTATTTATGCGGTAAATCATAAGCGGTAATTAGATATCTTAATATTCTTTCATTTTTTTTTTATGGTATGATAGAAGTTAAACCAAACTGTTTTAATTACCAATGTCTTTTGTTTATATTTTCATTAGTTAAGTTGAAAATCTCTTAATAAAATAATGTTTTTAGGTGAGTGGAGGTGGTTTTAGGCTTTTAGCACTGCGGAAGATAGATTTTGTCTGGAACAAAGGTCGCTAAATATCTGGGCCGAGGTGACCAATGTAAGTAGTGTGTAAGTACATCACTATGATTTACTCCAATTAAATCACTAGTAACTCTAATTTTGTTTTATTTTAATTAATTAATAGTATTAGTACAGTATATGATGGGTTCATAACTCCATTATCGTTTAATGTCGATGAACAAAATTAGATAATTTATTTGATTATGTCCCACGTTTTCCCATTTGTCCTTCATGCAATACAAAAATTCCAGTCATTGAATTAAAAAAAAATCTAAAGAAAACATGGATTGTGGCTGTTGTGGAGACAACCTTCCAGATGGTTCGGCGGGTTCACTCTGTCAAAAATCACAAATTTTAATTTTTAAATAAGTGCAACAAATAAGGTTGGCCCAGCAATTAAGGCACGTGATTAAGGCTTAATGTCGTCTTGTTTAATTAGAGCATTTTGGTATCCCTCCCTATATTATTAGTGAAGCTTTTCTTCTGTGTATACCCAAGTTCTTGGCTTAATGTAGCCAATGCCAACTGTTCACAAAAACTCTCTAAACAAGAATACAAGATGGGCTTTTCCATGCCTTTACTAATTATGTTGAATTGATGATTTCTAAATCCAAAAAGCCAAATAAAACTTTGGGATTTTTTTAACATTAAGCTAATAATATCTAATGAAAACAGAAAATGAAGTTCTTGAAAACATAGTCAACCTGGACCCTAATTGGATATATAGAGATATGCTTTGGTCACCTGAGGCTGAGGTGTGATTACCTCGACCTCGATGTTACAAAAGCTCACACGTCTTCAGAATTTTCTTCTCCTCAATCAAACTTCAAATGTTTAGTTTAATTTATCGTCCTTTATATGCCTAAATTAATGATTTCCATACACATAGAGATATTGACTTTTTCAATCTTGTTTAGTTGACTACGGAAACTGGTGAAATTTCCATCTACAATAACATAAACACACAAGAACAGAACTCATTCTTTGAAAACAAAACACAAAACGATCACCATCACAGTTCACAAATTTGAAGAAGATGGAGGAAATAAAGAATCAAGAATTGGAAGAAGAAGCAGGATTAGGATCAACAACAATGGAGAAAGTATACATAGCTGTAGGAAACGATGTACAAGAAGGTTACAAGACGATCCATTGGGCTATAAAGAAATGGAACAACATACCTATCTCCATTGTTCTTCTCCATCTCTGCAACATTTCTCAAGACTTTGTCTACACCCCTTGTATAAATCTCTTTCTTATCAATTCACACCCTCTTCTTTCCTATTATATCATCATATAAACCCAATTCACATGTGTTGCATCGTAGTTGGGAAGCTTCCAGCGAGTTCTGTGAGCGAGGAAAAGCTTCAAGTTCTCAGAAAATACGAGGAACAAAAGATCGACAAGTTGCTGTCCAAATACATTGCTTTTTGTGGAAAGGTTTGTCCTTTTTCTGTAAATTTTATTCTATCATGGTAAGAAATCGAAGTAATCTGTTTCTTTGGGGTCTTAAAATGTAAAACTTTTATGTTCTGTTTTTAATAACAGTTACAGGTGAAAGCAGAGTTACTCAAAGTTGAGAAGCAAGATGACTCAATTCAAGTATTGATATTAGATTTAATCTCAAAGCTTAGAATCACAAAACTCGTAATGGGAATCACTTTCATGAGATCTTCATCTTCTTGGTAATAACATCTTCTTTTATAGATTCTGCAAATTGATCTCGTTTAAACCTTAAGAAATCTTTGTTGTTTTCTTGTAATGCAGGAAATCGAAGAGTGCAATAAGCGGATCGTTCTATGTTTATCAAAACAAACCAGAATATTGCGAGTTTTATATAATTTGTGGAGGCAAAATGGTTTCACTAAAGAGAGAGAACGATGTGAACAACAATATCAGAAGCTGGATTGGTAAGATGTTCCATGATCCAGGAAGAAATCTAGACCGCTCATCTGGTAGCAATGATGATTCAACGGCTAGTGGAAGTAGTACATGGGATAATAATTTACAGGTGATAGAGAATTATTTCCAGCAATTATTGAGTTTGAATCTTGAAGAAGAGGAAGACGAAAATGGTGTTGAAGAAGAACAAGAGGGAGAAGAAGAAGAAGACCTGGCACTAGACGTGCTGCAACATATGGTAAAGAACTAAAGATACTGTCCGAGAATATGCTTCTTATTGAATTGATTATTACATTTTGATTAAATATTTTTATATTTGTTGAAATTGTCAGAATGTGGCAGAGAAGTTGGAGTATGTGAGAAGAAAGGTAAATGAAGCTAAGCTGATGATAGATGAGAAAAGAGAAGAAGTCAAAGTCAACTCTGAAAGATCCGACAAAGCTGAATGGGCTATCTCTTTATGCAATAGCAGAGTAATAGCTAAACCACCTAACCTTTTGTAACCATACTTCAACAAGAACTGAGTGAGAGCCTTAAAGTGTTAAAATACTTCTTCTTTTTTTGTTTGAATCAGATTGAAGAGCTTGAAGCCTGGATTAAAGAAGAAAGCGAGAGACGAGAGAAACTACAAGTGACGTTAGATTCGGATATCAGTTGTATTGAAGAAGCGAAGAACTATGTCGAAAAAGGAAAAACAAAGCTTCATTCACTTGGGGAGCTTCAAGAAAAGCTCTCAAGCAAAGTTAAGACAATGATGGAAGATAAACTGCAGGTGGAGGTTGAGCTAGAGAGAGTTGTGTTACAGAAAGGAGAGATGATAACGGAGATTGAGAAACTAAAGAATCAGAGAGATGTTTTCAACCTTAGGATAGAGTTTTGCAAGGAGAAAGAGGCGAGAGGTTTGGTTCCGGAGGAGGAAGAGGTGAAATGTGGGTATAGAGAATACGTTGCAGCGGATATCAGATTGGCCACTGAGAGCTATTCTGATAGGTTGAGGTTGAAATCTGGTGGTAATTGGACAAATGTGTACCGAGGGAGGATCGAGCGTACCACTGTGGCTGTAAAAGTGATTGGTGATTCTTTATCAGATGAGGATTTTGGAGCAAAGGTCAAGCTTTTGAATGAGATAAGGCATCCTAATTTGGTGGCAATTGCTGGGTTTTGTTCACAGAAGCCTAAATGGATACTCTTTGAGTATATGCACAATGGGAACTTAAGGGATAATCTATTCACATCACAGAGGAAAACAAGAAGAAGCAAGATATTGAAATGGCATGATAGGATTCGTATAGCTCACCAAGTTTGCTCTGGACTGGGGTTTCTACATTCGGTTAAGCCTAAACCCATCGTCCATGGTCGCCTTACGCCTTCTAAGATCCTCTTGGACCGTAACCTTGTACCGAAAATAGCCGGGTTTGGACTTATAATGCATAGTGATCAATCTGATACGAAACCTGATGTGATGGCTTTTGGGGTATTGCTTCTGCATCTTTTAACGGGAAGGAACTGGCCTGGTTTGCTCAAGGCAATGTCGATGAACCAGACAAGCATTCTCAGGGATTTGGATCAAACAGCTGGTAAGTGGCCACTTGAGTTAGCTAAAGAGTTTGGTGCGCTTGCAGTGAAGTGTTCTTCAGTGAACAGAGGAGGGAACATGGATTTTTCAACCAAAGAGATAATGGAAGAGCTTGGTAAGATAAGGGCAAAAGCCGATGAGTTAAAAATCACAGGAGGGTACGAGGAAGCAACCAATTCAAACATTGATGAAGGAGATCCGAATGACAGACCAAGTGTTTTCATGTGTCCCATACTTCAGGTATCAAGTCATCTTTTCATTCTCTTATTTATAGCAGCTCAAAGAGAAAGTGATCATCACTCACAATCTAACTCGTAACTGTTGCAGGAAGTAATGAAGAATCCACACATTGCAGCAGATGGGTTCTCGTATGAGCTTGAAGCCATAGAGGAATGGCTAAGCATGGGACATGACACATCTCCTATGACAAATCTGAGACTAGATTACCAGGTTCTTACACCAAATCATACCCTTCGTTCTCTCATTCAAGACTGGCATAGCAAAAAAGCAGCACAAGCTTCCTCTTAAATTCTTTTATATAAACATCAAAAGAGGATATATTGTAGTAATCAGCAACAAAAGATTCAATCTTGACAAGCTTAACTCACAAAGAAGATGATCAAAATGGAAATAATGCACATAGCTTTTCATATTACCTTGTGGTGGTGCTCTCAACAAAACAAAATCTACAGATTCTTAAAGACATTTGCTGCTGACAATTACGTTTATAACTGATACTATTCAAAACACAAACAAACAAGGGGAACAGAGTCAAAAGGTAAAGAGAACCCCCACACCAAAAGAAGAAACAAAGATCAAGATGAAAGAAACGATTTTTTTTTTTTTCATTTCGTGGATACAGGAGAGAAAAGACGAACGAGTCGATCTTTCTGCTCTTGATATCGCCGTTCCAAGAAAGTCTCAATGATCTCCATAACCGAAACGAATCTCTTCATATGCTCCAACCTACGGCTTAGCTCAGCTTC
The DNA here is from genome assembly GCF_030686135.1 of Camelina sativa. Lineage (NCBI taxonomy): Eukaryota > Viridiplantae > Streptophyta > Magnoliopsida > Brassicales > Brassicaceae > Camelina > Camelina sativa. Next base: position 30,732,296 of record NC_141881.1, read on the forward strand.
TCTCGCCCTTGCTCGTCTCAGCCGCGCCTCGGTTTCCGCTAGCCGGTCTCGGAGATCATCAACCACTGAATCTTCTTCTTCTTCTTCTTCCCGGTCGTACGATCGGCGACGGAGACTGTTACGCGACGAAAACGATTGATTGTAACCGTAACACATCGTATAGAGCAATACAGAGATAACACAAAAATCAATTCTTTTGGTTTCTTCTCTCAAAGGAAGAAGAAAGACACTGAAACGAAAACATTAAATAAGGGTGTTTTGGTCATTGTCAAAGAAGTGAAAACCTTCTTATTCACTCAGAGGGTTTAAGTTCTCTATAATAAAATCAGTCACCGGCGGTGAAAGAAGAAGCAAGAACAATGGCGAAGTCTTCTCTCTTCTCTGATACCACCACTACTCGGCTCCCAGACGACACCGTTTTCTTCTCAATATTTCCTGACTCATCATCTCACTCCGGCGCCGTATCAGAAACCTCAGCCGCTCTTCAATCACTACACTTACAAATCATCGATTTCGTTTCTCCGTTTACTTCTCCTTACATATGGCAACACGAACCTTTCTCTCTCTCCATCGCTCTCTCTTCCTCCTCTTGTGCTTGTACCGATACTCCTACTACTCTCCCTCATCTCCACGGGAAGCTCAAGTACGGTGACAATCTCGAAGACGAATGGTTCGCCGTGTTTTTGCTTTTTCGTATCTCCGCTGCGTTTCCGTCTAATTCGATTCGTGTTTGGGACACTGACGGCGAGTTTCTCTTAATCGAAGCTGCTTTTCACCTCCCTCGTTGGCTTAATCCGGAGACTAGTCTCAATCGTGTCTTCATTCGCGGCGGTGACCTCCACATCGTTCCCAGAAGCCGTTTACCTGATCCTTCTTTAGTTTCGTCTCTGAGATTTCTAATCGAGCGTGGGAACGAGTCTCGTGCCTCGGAAACAGTTCAATCCGCGTTGAAGACTCGGGTTTCTGATTATCCGGAGAGAGCGTGGAGGAATATGCATCGTGTTAGGGTTAGGGTTCCGGTATCAGTAGCTCAGGTTCTTAGACACGAACCTTTATTGATTTCTCTTGCTGTGGAAGGGTTTTACGATCGTGATATTGATTCAATGAAGCACGCAGCGAAGATGGAGAAGTTTTTGAGTAAAGGAAGAGAGGAGGAAGAAGAGATTGTGCTTGTTCTTGTTAAGATGTCTCGTGCGATGTATGGGCAGTTAGTGCAGCAGAAGTTTCAAGCACCGAGTTGTTATCCAATGCCGAGCGTTAGTGACAGGGATGCTTACATTGAAGCTGAGCTAGGGATGAAGATAGCTTGTGGTATGGAGATGATGTATCAGGTGAGAAGGAAAGATGGAGAAGATGGGAAAGGGATTAGTTGGAGTAAGTATAAGGAGAATCTTGAGAAGAATGGTTATTTTGAAGGATTGCTTTCTGGTTCTAAGGATTACAAGAGGTTGATGGAGAATGCTGAGGAGTACTATCAGAAGAGTTCTTCGTTTTCAAGGACAAGGTAAAGAATGCAGTTTTTTTGGTTGTTTGGAGTCGAAAGGATTTGTCTTTGAGTTGTTTGTGATCTTGAGTTCTTGTTTTTTTTTTTTGTGCAGAGACATTATGAGTGCGCCAGTGAGACGTATTGATGAGGTTCTTGCTCTACCTTATTCGGAGGATGATTTCAAGGGTGTAGAAGTTCCTGTTTCTGACAGTGATTCTTGGCTCTACGATGGTGAAGATGAGCTAAACTCTGTTCTTCAAGAGAGGCAGAAAGAGATGGAGTTTTATAGCTCAAAGAAGGAAAGCAAAAAGAAAGCAAAGGAGAAGCAAGAAGCTGGAAGCTCATCTGATGCGAACATGAACAATTTTGATCTTGGTGATATCTCCAAGTCTATGCAGCAATTCATCCAGAAAGTATCAAGCTACGAAGGAGCAGAAGTGCCAGACAACAGGTTATCTATTATTATCTTGAATATTAACCATATTTCTTGAACATCTCTTTGTCAAATTTCAAGCTCAACTTATTGTATTATCTTTGCTTGAGTTATGTAGGGATTTTAAAGAAGTGAATCTAGATGTCGACCGTTTCATGAAGGATATTGAGTCAATGCTAGGGAGTCAAACTCGTGACAACCAAGCTGGTGATGACAGCGATAGCTCTGAAGGATCTTCTATGGACATGGATTTTGGTATTTCCTACTTTAAGCTAATTGTTTTTTTTTGTCCCTGTGGTATGTTAGTTGTGGAATGTGAGGACTCAATAAAATGTGATGGTATGCAGATGACTTTGAAGATGATAGCGAAGGAGAAGAGTCTAACGAGGATGCTAAGGAAAGCTTTGAGGAATCCTACTATGGAGTAATGAATGAGGAACTAAAGAACTCAACTCTTGAGAAAAGCTTTGAACATGTGAATCAACATTCTTCGAAGCCAAAAGAGGTACCATCTTGGAGCCAGTTCTTCCTATATTGTCGTCTGTGAATATATTTGGTTGAAAATTGGATTGTAATAGTAATAAGATGTGCATCTGCAGGAATCATCAAAGACTTTGGATGAGAAGAAGGATGATGAATTTACACCAATTGATGCAGACTTCAACCTTGTTAAGAACCTACTTGAATCCTACTCGTCGCAACAAGGACTTCCAGGTCCGGCTTCAAATTTGCTCGGTCTCATGGGTTTGCAGCTTCCAAAGGATTCTAACGACAAAAACTAAATGCTGGCTGATCACACAAATGTAGTTTTGGGTTTACTTTGTTGTTTAATCACATTACTTTTGCTAAGTTTCTGAGATTATACTCGTGTGGAAACGTTGTTGGGGGTTATTGTTTGTTGTCGAAAGTAAGCACATGACATGTGATTCAAGAAAAACAAACTTATGTACACTACTTGTATTACACATCATCGAACCACAAAAGAACAAAAGAAAAAGATTTTTTTTTTTTCTTTTTTCCAATCCCAATTTTTTTTCTCGACCACAGAAGAGAAGCAGAAACGCTTTCACGAGAAAAAGATAAAAAACACCCACATGAAAAATATCCAATACTCTCAAATCATATTCATAATCAATTAAGCTTCATGTTGCTAAGGTCTCCATCACCATCATCTTTTGTCCATTAGTAGATTCTTGAGAGATGACTTGGTGTTTTTGTTGTCACTCGCTTCAAACAGAGAAACAAAAGAAGTCTCCAGAAGCTATCCACGAATCTTGCTTCTTCTTTTTTTTTTCTTTCCTTTTTCCTTTTTCTTTTTTCTAGATTATTCGATTTTTTGATACTGAAACAACAGAGAAATAATAGTCTTATTATTCTTCTCAAACTTCCAGTTTATAGCTTCCCCATAGACGACAGCCACTGTTCCATGTTCTTCCCATCTGCAGTTTTTAATGTCATGATGAGTAGTACCAAACACAATTCTTCAATTTAAACAACCAAAGACTCCAATTCAATTATGGTATTATTAAGCTCAAAGCAGATCATTAAAATCATCTTAAAACATGCATAAAACTCACACAATTAATACATACCAGGAGTAGTAGGAGAGAAGAACCCATTAGAGATGTGATTCCCTGAACCATCGATAACTTTCTTGTAAAGAGGAACCAAAACAACAAAGCCACCACAATCATCATCTTCAGTTTTAAAACCTGGTCCATGTGGCTCAACCCAACCAATAGACCACTCAGGATCATCAGGCTCAGGAAACACAACATTCCCCATCTTATCCTCTTCTCCTCCAGACCCTGATCCTAACCCACCTCTTCCAATCCATCCTCCTCTCTTAGTCTTCTTCACCGACGAAGAAGAAGAACCAGACTTATTAATAGTCTTCTTGAGTGAAGGACTCAGTGAAGAAGAAGAAGAAGAAGAAGATCCTTTAGTGATGGAATCTTTCTTCTCTCTATCTTTAGTGTTGTTACCACCACACAACCACCTCGGAAGACGAGGAAACGAGACTGCCATCTTATTCCTTTAAAAAAAACTCCGAACCCCCGGAGAAAACTCTAATCATTCAGCCATGGTTGATCTTATGCTTTTATCTTCTTCTTCTTCTTCAACCTGTCCACAATAATAAATAAACACTTTTTTAAAAAAAAATCATCCATCTCCATTAATAATAATAATAATGTCACCATTATGATGACAATGACCAAACACAAAATTGACTTTAACTACACAAAATTTCACAAATTCAAAAAGAGAAAACAAAATTTCAAATCCATTAATACTGTTTATGATGTAATCTAATAAAATTGAATTAAACACACGAAATTTCCTAATCAAAACAATAATAGTCAGATTTAAATCTTCGGGAATTCAACAAATTCAGATCCCAGTTGTTTCCTTTGCGGATTTGTTTCATTAATGGAAAGTAATTAATTAAATGAATGCTTTCATCATCAGATCGGTGGTTCAATTTCTTCTTACTATAAAATTAAAAAAAAAAATCAAAAGCGATAGAGAAATTGGAAGAAAAATCGGAAAGCCTCTAGATGTCCGTCAAAAACACGGCAAGGCTTCACCGGAAAATTCGGCGGAAATAAATGCGAAAAAATCGGAAGAAGAGTAAATAAAAAAATCTCCGGGGGAACGTAAGATTACCGAGAGAGAAAATAAGAAGAAATTAAAAAGAAGAATCGACGATCGAAGAAGAAACCCTTAAAAAGAGAGAATTGCGTCGTTTCGTCCGTCGTCTCTGATGACTTCTCTTCTTCTTTCTTCTTTTCTCTGACTTTTCTCTGACTTTAGTTTACGGAGAGAAGAAGCTCATCCTTTGTTGTGCTCTCTGCTTCCTTTATTTATATTACTTTTTTTTGTTTTTTTTTTTAATTTTATATTATGGCCGTTTTTTAATTGGGCCTTCGCTTCTGCCCAAACCCAATAAAGATTGATCCGACGGTTGGTAGCGGTTTACTTGCTTTCGTGGCAACTGTTTATCTACGGGTTCTACCATACACTTCATAACACTCGATCCTTTTTTTCAATATAAATAAATATAAACGAATATCAGGGGATTTATTTGTTGGAAAATTAATTATATATTGACTTACATAAAACGAATCGATTTTCTTGTTAATTTTTTTTCTTTTTTTTTTTCTATAATGATGATAGAGTTAAAGGAGTAGATAGATTATATTGGAAATTTCAATTACAAATAATTACTATTAAGTTCATGCATTTATCCGGAATCAATCATTCTAGTTTCCTGTATGGATTTTTGTGTAATTATAGAGACACCTAATTAGTAGTAGTATTAACTAATAAAAAAGTTAATTAAATCTCAATTGCTAGTACCTTATGGTCCATGTATTATATTGTCGTTATACTTTTTTTTAGTGTTATGTATTATCAGAGCTTTCATCTCTTAAAACGTACCTCTTAATACATGAATGTTAGTATTAGTACTACTAATTAACATGTTAATTAGAAAAATGTTAATTTAATTAACGGTCGCACAAAAACCTGCAAAATTATGGGTAACAGACGTCATAACAAATAAAATTAGAGGCAACCTTTTACCAATATGTCAGCTTTTTTGGTCACTATTACTAATTTATTTCAGTTTCTTCACATCGACAAGTCTCAAAATTATATAATAAACGTATTATTAATTGATTTATATACTACGATTACAGATAATATAGTGGATTTATTAGAATCTGAAGGTATTTACAATTAGCATATTCTATACACTTGTTGTGGTTGTTGTTAGTTAATAAATGAAATTTAGGGATTATCCCACTTTGAGTATTTCCTTAGTATTAACGAAAAACTTAAACTCTTTTTATCCTTTTACAATCTGTTTTGCAATTTTCATGATACATGGGATAATGATAATCCTTAAGAGAGCCAAAAAAAAATCTTATTTATAACCAATCAGATACATACATACATCCAAATTCTAATCAAACTATACTCTTTTTATTAAGCCTCTCAAGAACACAAAGCTAAACACCAAACTAGCCTCATCAAGAATCAAGTTTTTATTTTTTATTATTATTACCAGACATATCTAAAGATCAAGACCTTTTAAAAACTAATCAAACATGGCACATACAATCAGGAGCTGGATAAGTATAAATCGACTGTTTAGGTTTCCTTAACCGAATCTGACCTTGTCTATTCACATGTCCTTCACCAAGCGCTTGTTGGAAATCAACCCAAGTGATGCTTTTGTTGAGGAAAAGTTGTCCGATCAACGCCATGTTTGGTCTAATTGTCTTGAGATTCTCGAATGTTCGGTGACCAACAAGAGCGTTGTGCATGTTTCCAGGTGATGCAGATATGAATATGTCACTGTGCATACTAACGTAGTAATCAAGTGCAGCTAACAAAGAAGCTTTGCCTTTGATTCGAGCTCGTTCTTCTGAAGAAGCAAGACTTCTTTTGTCTTCCATTCTTGGGAAAACTTGTCTTAGTGTTGAGATTCTAGCTTCTCCTCCATATACCTGAAATATCAAAAAAACAGAAACGGAAGCATTATGATGCAGCAATACTAACCAGTAACAAGTCTTGAAACGAGTAATATAACTGAAGAGACTGACCTTGTGGGATGCAAGATAGAGACGAGTATTGTTGTCAAATCCAAAAGCAGCTAGAAGAAGTCCCATTTCTTCTGGTGTTAGAGGACATCGTCCTTGACTTCTTAACTCTTCATCTGTGAATTGTGAATTCAAAACTCTTCCTTGCCAAATCATTTGTCGATACTTCGCCAATGCAAGTTTCTCGGCTTTGCCTCCGCCGAAATCACACGCCGAATGCGCAGCCATGTCCTGTAATCATAATACGAAGAAACACACTTGTTATGATCATCAAACTCAAGAGACATCATCATCAAATGTTTCAAGTAGGATGCCACAAAGTATAATATACCTTGTCAAAACGTAGATGAAGCACCGCAAATTTACCAGGCTCTTGTCTGCTGTGTGAGTTGGTCATTGCTCTTAAATGATCCACATTGTTCTGTTCTTTATTATTTCTCCATGATGGGTTTCTAAGACGGCTCACAAGAGCATCACCGAGTGATCTAATGTGTGGGACAAAGCGTAAAGCTTGGAAATTCACTTTGCATCTTAGCCGTTGGATGTCAGCAGGTAGGTGATCAAACGATAGACGGTGAGAGAATGGAGATATAGCAGCAATCCCATAACTACAAACCAAAACAACAATGCTCCACACTTAGTCTGAAAGTCAAAAACTTTAACCTCTCATGTTGTTCTTATTTTATACTAGTCAGATTAAGTAAAAGACCTACCTCTGTAGAACTGGTGAGACGTTCTCGATATACCAATTCGCAGAAGCATGAACAGGTGCGGTTTTGACTCTGGTTTCACGGACTGCAGTACCGTAATACTCTCTTGTACTCCAAGAGTATTCATCAGGAAGTTCTCTGACTACCCTTATGTCATCTTTTAACGAATCAATGAAATGATCAACATCAAAGATATCAACAAAAGAACTGCACACGGATAGAAAAAAAAAACACACAACTTCAGCTTCGAACAACCCCCAAGGCAACAACACAACTCTCTGAAAGGAAGAAACTAACATTACCTTGTATCTTGCCAAACAGGATTCACTTCAAGATATGGGATCACGAGTGTTGCGTTTAATATCTTAGCAACCGCAACTGCATCACATATCCCCATTCGTTGCTGGTTAAGTCCTCCATCAAGAAATACTTGAATATATCCCTCGGATTTAACCGGTAATGCTGCTCCAAGACAACAAGATTTGTCAGAGATCAATATAATCTGAAAACTAAATAAGAAAGTATCAAACAAATTGTCAATACTTACAAGGGGAGTTTCCCAAATCAATACAAGGGCTCCATCCTTGATCAGTCAATGGCCTCCACAGATCAGACTGTTCTCCACTTGACTGAAATCAAAAGAAACAACAAAAAAAAGTCAGATGTTTTTTTTAACTGTCTGAAAAAGGTAATGAGATCATGAAAGAAACATTTAAATTTACCCGTTGCAAAGCGCTCTTTAGCAAAGATAAATGTCTTGGCTTTATCGTGATCACGTCCTGCAGTAATGAAATGACTTAATTTTAATGAGAAGAACATCACTACTTAACTACTAATTCAAGAGACACACTCTTTGACTTGAAATTGAAACTATAGTCTTAAATTTATTTTCCGGTCACAAAACTAGTCAAATTCCTAATAAATCCGGAGAATAATTAATCAAAATCGTTAGTAAAGTGTTTTTAAAAATTCAACAAACCACAGAAAAAAGAGTCAATCAAGAAACAAAACACAACCACCGTTGATGTCTCTTTCTCATAGTCATTCTACAAACGAATACAAATTAAGAAATATCAAGACTAGACAAGTTAAAACTACTATTTCTGGATATCCTAAGAGTCTTAAGACCATTCATAGTTTAATGAAATTTCCACAATCCAACCAAAAGAAAACCCCCAAAAGCAAAAGAATCCAACCAAAAGAATCCCTGGAAAATAGGAAAAGAGAGATTTTTTTTTGGTTTTTTCCCAAACTTACAGATGAAGAAGACGAAGTCGAAGCGTTGTTACAGAGCAAAACGACGAAGAATAGCAAAGAGAGAATCCTTCTACTCAGGAAGACATTATCTTTCGAATCATAAAGATTCATCCTTTAATCTTCTCTCTCAGGCGAGTAATTAAAAACAGAACAAACCCAGATCCAGTTTCCGGTAAAGTTGAAGACTTTTTTCTTGAATCAATCAATCAAATACCAAGGAAACGAAAGATCAATACCAAGAAGACGACACAAAGCAGAGAGTAGTTAGAAAGAAACGAAACCAAAGTCGCATGAATCAGAATGCTCTCTTGTCTCTTTCTCGTTTCTTCTTCTTCTTCCACTTTTTTCGGTTTTTTTCTTCTTTCTCTTCTTCTTCTTCAATACACACTTAAGGATGAAGTTTGGGATTAAAAATGTTTGATCAAGTTCCCAGAACGGTTTATACTAGTAGTAAAGAGACTAGAGAGAGAGAGAGAGAGAGAGAGAGAGCGCGTGAATTGTGTATCACATGGACACCTGTTCATTAAATTTGCTGTCTTGTCTCCATGGGGTCCCTCCCTCGTCTCTTCTCTCTTTGCCCACAATACAATGAATTAGTTAGCACTGTAAATAAAAATTCTCGTGACACGAAAATGGAGTAACTCTATTTATTGGGACTCCTGAATGACAACGTTGCTTAAATTACTGATTATCTCACTAAACTAAATGACAATACTAATAAATCTATTAAAATTAAGTTCGATGGATAACAATTTTCATATGAGGGTATCATATCTTTAAAAAAATAAAAAAAAATACTAGTATAAGGAAACAAAATCAAGAGATACTAGTATGTTTTTGTTTTTTTTCGCTACTCTCTCTATTTGGTAGTAGATTTTGTTTAACTATGGCAAGTTTGAATAGTGAAATAATCGGTTACGTTGTTATGATGATATATATATAACGCCTGAACTTATGATTATTACTGTTGTATATTATTATAGTGATTATTGCATAATTTACATATATTCTATGATTGTCAAGAGATTGGGAAATTTTCATTTAATAACACAACTGATTTTCCATAATGACTAAATTAAATACATACGTATAACTAAACATTTTGTCGTCGACTAGTCCGAAGTTCATGATGTTGGTTTAGATTTTTAAGAAAACAAAAACAAAATTTTCAATGTAAAATTCAATGATAAAAAAATTTCATTTAGGGAATTAATCAATTTGGAATATTTGGACCTCGGAAAGAAATATTCACAAACAAAATTCTAACACGTTCCATACTCGTCATTTAAAATTACGACTATACTATACTATACTATTACGTCGCAATCACTAAACAACACATTAGATGTATATGTACCACATACACGACAGTCGACATAAGCTAATGGCCTTGGATTAGATTAGTGGCGCTATCTATCTACAGCTATTTATTTTGCTTGATAGCTGAGTTTTTTTTGGCAACCTATTTTATTTAATCCTCGTGAAGATAAACCCAAAAATATCAAAAAGACTGTGAAAACATTGGGACTAAGAAGTGCATTGATATTACTATTAGATTTTTGGACCGTTGGGACAGATAAAGACAGCTTTATCTTTTTGTTTTTTTTTTCCGAAAAGACAGCTTATATATACGCATGGCTGTAACAAAAATTCGGCGTTTCATGTCTTTTATGTAGAATTTATATTTTCCGAAAATAAAATTTAATAGTAGTAGAAAATATGTGAATTTGCTTAGGGGCACCGACACTGGGTTTATGTGTTTCATCACAATCCCATTACAGCTTGACTTGAGATTTTCATATCTATCAAAAGATCCACTCTTTTAGCTTCGTGTCCTTCTTTCCCTCTCATCTTTTTTCACCCACTTTCTTTTTCTTACTTTTAATTTCCCAACTAATAATTGTTTCCTATAGTTAATAATAATAGTACTAAAAAAAAAAAAAAAAAAAAGATAATAATAATAATAATAGTACTAAACTCGTACATCACATTACTCTTTATTATTTTTACGTTTGGCTAAACATCTAATTATACTCGTGAACGAATATCACTCCATAAATTATACACTTTTTGTTAGGTGAGATTATTTTTGAACATATCTATAAAACATATCCCGTTTGGTAAATCAACCTAACAGGAGTAAATTACTATACGAAAGAGATTTTTAAAAAAGAAGAACAATAATAGAATGATATTTAATGAATCGAGTGATAGGTTAAAATTAAAGATATATACGTACTACTGCTAGTATTATAAAATTTATAAGATATTGATTCGGCGAGAACGTGAGAGCTTAATTTGGATTACACATGATTAATGTATTATGGACGTGATTTTCAGAGGTTTTTGATGAACCAGCATTATACGATTTGTTGCTGGCGTGGGAATATGATTCTCCTACTTTTCTTTTTCATTATTTATCATATTTTTCATTCAACTAAGCAATTATTAAACCGTACGTTGATATGTTTTTTAAAGGAAAATAAAAGTTGGTCATACAAATACAATAAACAAACAAAAAAAAGTTTTTGAAGCATAGGAAAAAGGTACATAAGTTGAGTTGAATGGATATTAATTAAAGTGTTTCGTGCATAAACAAAACTTGTTTAAAGTTAAAGTTTTGGAGAATTACCCATGATAACCTACTTTTATTAATGAATAGCTAGGGTAATCTCTTTTTATTTTTATTGTTACACTAACTTACTTTTTGTGTAATAGTTTTCATAATACCAAAACTGTCCTTTGTTTTTTTCTTTTTAAAATAAAAATGTCAAATGATTTTCTTCATAAAATTATTAAATTAAAATCCAATTTCTAAATATTTATGGAAATATATTAATTGTTTAAGACCTAATTTGGTATTAGCATTAGTCAAATAAACTTTCTTCATTCTCCATGTGTTCTGGCCGTTTCAAAACGTGAAACATCCTTCTCCTGTTTTCCATATACACCACTACCACCGTAAGATCTCTTACTCCATCTCTTATGTTGTTAAGTTAATTGGATTTCTGGGCTGGGTTATTGTTTATTATAAAATTATATTCTCCTATTTCGTTTCTAGAATTATCTCTTCTTGTTTAGATTTAAACTTCTATTAATCAATTCAATGCTCTGTTCTCTGCTCTCTGATCTCTGTTCTCTGTTCAAGGGAGTTTTACTTCTTTTACTTCTAGAATGACAAACTCTATCATGCCTTTTTCCTTATTGACTAGTTTTAGTTGTTCAAGCTAATTGGATTTCTGGGCTGGATTATTGTTAAACAATTGAATTCTCTGTTCTCTGTTCTTGGCGGATTTTACTTCTTTTACTTATAGTATGAAAAACTCGATCCAGCTAAATTCTTACACTTTTATCTATGAATAGATTCTATTATACTTTTCACTTTATCAGATTGTTTATTAATTTTATGGATGTTTTACAGGATGGAGGCACAAACAAACATCAATTCAGGATTTCCTTTGCGTATGTTTTCACTTGGTTATGAACCAAAACCCAAGAAAAGCATCAATTATCACAGTAAAACTGACTTTTTGGAAGATGTGGAAAGTGCAGTTGGAAAAGACGTGTGGAACGACATCTGTGAATCTCCTCTTGGAGTCATCATACGGTTCGTTGATAATAAATTCACATGGTCTTCTAAGGTTGTTGAATATCTTCTTGCGAAACAACTTGAATGCAAGAAAAAATATGAGATTTGGTGTTTGTTTGGTGATAAACCAGCTCGATTCTCTTTGTCGGAGTTCGAAGAGATCACAACTTTAGATTGTGCACCTTTTCCAGATGATTGTGAGGTTGACGTAGAAGCTAAACTGCATAAAGATTTGTGGAAAAAGTTGAAAATCAAAGGAAAGACGAATCCCTGCAAAAATGATTTGAGAAGAGTGTGTAAAGATGTTGCTACTTGGTCAGATGAGGATGACAAAACTCGGTTTGCATACTTATCTATAGTATCTGTTATTTTAGGCTATGATGATAAGAAGCGGCTTAGTTCTCAAATAGCTCGGATGGTTTTTGATTTGCCCAAGTTCAAAAAATATCCTTGGGGTAGAATGGTTTTCAAACAGCTTGTTGAGTCTGTGAAACGAATCGATTATAACGCGCAATCATACACAATACATGGATTTACACAAGCGCTTCAAATATGGGCTTACACAGTTGTTCCCGGTCTCGGAACAAAGATTGGTCGCCCTTCACATGTTGATGGCCCTCCCCTTCTAAAGTTCAAAGGTACAAAGGGGAAAAGTAACATTGATATCCATACCATTGTAGTTAATGATGAGGTATGTATATTGTTACTTGTGTTTTACAATTTTCTTGATTTAATTTATCATAGCTTGAGAAATTTTATTATTGGTGCTGATTTAATTTGTCTCATCTTGAGAAACATTAATATGTGTTTTACTTTGAATTGCAGAATAACATCAAAAAAATTATAGTGAAACATTTAACTTCTGCTGTTTGGGAGGATGTTGTTGTTGACAAGGAAATTGATGCTCTTCTTGAAGCCATATGCAAAGAAGGAAGTTTGCAATCTGTTACTTGGGTGGAAGATGGTTCGACTGATTTACAATTGAAAGAAAACATAGTGGAAAAATTATGTGGAAAGGCTGAAGAGAAAAACAGAACAGACGATGATACAAAGATATCATTGAAACGTAAAAGAGAGGTGGATACAATGGCTATGAAGAGCACATTGGATTCAAGAGCATCAATTATTTCTAGTGAATCTGTTGAAACGCTACAGTTGAGGATCGACCAACAAACAAAAAGGATTGAGGTGCTTGAGGCTCAAGTAGAGGCTATGAAAAACCAGCAACAAATCATTGAATTGATGCGCTTAAGAGTTGATCTTCTCGAGAAAGAAATAACATTGTTAAGTGAGAAGTTAAAGACTAATGAGGTAAGTCATAATAATAAGAATCTTGTTTTGATATATTTTTCTGTACTTTAATATGAAAATTTTAACATATCGTAGGTGTTATTTTTCATGGATTACTATTTAATATTTAATTTCATGGTTCTTGTATATGTAGGTTTTAAAAGAATACAAGCTAAGAGATTTTAGTGACGATGAAGAAACTCATGTGGGTGAAATGCATGCTAACTTAGATGTACTAAATGGTACAAGACAAAAAGTGGTCGATTCAGATGAAGAGAGTATAGTGGATGGACGAGACCCAAAAAAAAACTACAACGAGCAGCCGCAACAATCTTCTCCAGTAAAGATATTTCAACCCACTGCTTCTAATATAGAAACATTTAAACAAAAGAAAATCGGTAAGACAATCAAAATCATGGAAACAAACCATGATACTAAAATTGTGCGAGAGAAGAGTAAAAGGGAGACGAAGCCGGGGCCGTCTCTACTAACACCATATCGAGGTACGCAACCTGCTGTAGGTATCATAAAAACAGAAAACCAGTCAATGGCAATTGTTGGACGTGGATATGATCCATTTGCTCCCGTGGATGTGCAAAAAGTTAAAGTTTTAGACGATTGGTTATGATTGGACAAGTAAGTTGTTTATCTACGTGACTGTCATGTTACTAATGTAGTGATTCTTTTGCAGTTTTTTTAATAAGTAAACGTGTGTTAACTTGTAGTGAATACCCTATTGGCTCCCAGAAAAGTGGCGTGGAGTTTTTTCATCTTCTGCGAACTCCTCAAAAGTGGCTAAATGAAGAGGTAATTCTCTCATTCAATAATAACATGTTTCAGGTTTTTTCAAGTATATTATGCTTTCTTATGATAATCTATTATGTCCTTTTTTAACAGCATATTAACAGTGGCATGAACTTGCTGCGATTAAGATTAATGAAGAATCCAGAAGCGTTTAGAAGTGAGAGGATTGCTTTTACAGATGCTTATTTCACAGCAATTTGGTCCACAAGTTACAAGGATTTTCTAGAGTCAAAAGCACTTCCTATTTTTCCTAACGGAGCATTTGAATACGTTAGTGGGGAACTACCTGCATTTGCTAAAACAAGAAAGAAATGGAGGACAGAGGTGGATGATATTTATGGTGTTCTCCATGTCAATAAAAACCATTGGGTAGGACTGTTCATTTCTATCCCGAATCGCTGTGTTGATGTCTTTGATTGTGGGTATAAAGGTAATAAGAATGAAGATATTGTCACAGCGGTGAAGCCAATAGCTCATATGTTACCACATTTACTTCGAGCAGCTGCATCATCAATAGAAAAGGCAAAAATGAGTGTCGAGCAATACAAAATCCGACGGCCGCGGACCAAGATTCCCCAAATGCATAAAGTGGGTGACTGTGGAATATATGCTATAAAGTTTGTCGAATGCCATGCATTAAATGCTGAGTTTACACAGCCTCTATCTGATACAAGCATCAAAATGGTTAGAGAGAAGCTTGCAGCTGAGATTTTTGACGAGACAGAGCAAGATGGTCGAACAGTCTCTAACCCAATCCCAATTGGAACAAATGACCATGAGTTATTACATCCCTATTGATTTTTCATTTATTTTGACTAGTTATGGCTGCTTCATTTCTATCACAATATTCATATATTTTGTGCGTTTCAGATTTTTACAGACTTTAAATTTACATTTCAAATGATGATTATACTTTTCAATGATGCTTTAAACAGTCTTCCATATCTAATAATCAAATTTAAGCAGGACATTCGTGTGCCTCTATAAAGAACAACAAATAGAAATTTAAGCAAGAAATGCATGTGCAGTATACACAAACGACTCAGTATATATAAAATAAGAGAGTATTACTTGTAAGTTGTAACAACACGTGTGGTAGCCATCACATGCAACTTCATATGAATATGACACTTCACTAATAATCGATGGTATCAGGCCTTTGGAATTAAACTACGTAACGATAATCTGAAAACCAAAGCATAATTCTCAAAAACAATATGTTAAAGAACCTGAAGAAAATAATAATTATATGTTATTGCAAGTTGCACGATTATGCCCAGCCATCTTACATTGTGAACATGTATGATGTTTACGTAACTTCTGGGTTGATAACTTCTCACAGAACTTCTTCTTTTCTTTTTTTTTGAATAGTTTTTTACCCATCGCCTTTTCAAGTGCAGAAAGATATCTTGACTTCTTTGGTCTACCAGCACCACGAATTTCCTCTGGTGGAAGACATCTTTTGTTTGCTATATCAAGCGGAGACTCCAATTCAACATCTTCTGGATTAATAGACTCAGCATATGCATTGTACCAATAGATTTTTGTGTAGTAACGATGTATGAGTGCTTCTTCGGATAGATTGGGACGCTTCATAGCAGCAGCAAGAGCGTGTTCACATGGAATCTTATCAATATTATAAACGCGACAAGTGCAACGCATCTATTACAAGTGGAAAAAGGAGTTTAGCAAATTAAGTCTTAACATATATGAATTATGAAAAAAAAAAAAAAAAAACGTACCTGTTGTAGATCAACGACACAAGCAAGATCACCGCCAGTGACATGGCTACGATGAGCATCTATGTGTTGCACATAAAGAGTATTGGCAATAACAGTTCTTCTTTTCAAAGTTTTTTCAACTTTAGGAGTGAACAGAGTTGGTTGTGACAAAGCGCGCTCCCGACGTCTCATAAACCACTTCGAAATCAACTTTCGCAACTCATCTAATAAACAAGCAATAGGATATTCACGCGCATTTAAAAGAACTTTATTCATAGACTCGGCGATGTTGCTTGTCATTATACCATACCTATTTCCTGGAAAATTTGCTCGAGACCACAAACGAACATCAGCCTGCTCCAAATATGTCGCAAGTTCAGGCTTCTGAATTCGAATGTCATTGAATATCGTAGTGAACTCAGAAACTCTGTAAGCTCTTATGGCTCTTTTTACCAAGATCAATAAACTACTGTCTTTGTAATTCTTGAGAAGATTTTGATGGAGATGATACGTACATATTCCCCGATGAGCTAATGGAAACACCTTGCTAATTGTTTTACCAATCGATTTGTGTCTATCAGATATCAAAACCAGCTCTTGATGGTCGGGGCATATTGTACGTAACTGAGTTAGAAACCACTCCCATGCAACATCATTCTCAGAATCTACAATTCCAAAAGCTAGGGGGAATATCTTACCATTTCCATCTTGCCCAACAGATACAAGCAAAACACCCAAGAACTTTCCTTTCAAATGAGTCCCATCCACCACAATCACATTTCTTATAAACTGAAAACCATTGATACATGCACCAAATGCAATGAATAAATACTTAAATCTATCTTCTTCATCGCATTCAAGTTCGGTAATTGTACCCGGATTTGCTGCCTTAATCCTATGCAGAAAAGAAGGTAAATCAGCATACCCACTCTCCCATGTACCTCTTACCATCTCACGTGCATGCAGTAATGCTTTGTATGCTTTCCAGTAATCAATATCAATACCATACATTGCCTTCATCACATCCATGATATGCATGGGTCTTATTCCTACACTAATTTTTCCAAATTTTGCCAAATACAACTCTCCAAAGCATTTTGATGTTGCTTGTCGATGACGAGAACACCTTTTAGTAACAGGACATGTATGAATATCTATGTACTTTCGTACCTTAAACTGAGAAGATCTTCTAATCGTTGATGCACGGATCCTCCAAGAACAACCAGGGACATAACAATTCAACACTAGCAAAGTTTTCGTAGACTTGATGGTTGTATAATCAAAATTCTGAAAAATTGTGATCATACGTAACTTAAACTGCAACTCTTCCTTACTATCATATATTTGCCCTACCCATATACGTTCAAGAGTCTTTGAAGTGGTGTTTAGACCTTCTAAACCTCGAATCATTTGCTTTTCGATCTTCCCACTACAAGACATATCTGAAGAAGACGCTTCATTACCATCAATTGAACGACAATAATATTCGTCTTTGTCGAATTCAGCAAATGTAAGACTTTTTTTCTCATCACCACCACATCTAGCAATTATACCACTTTGGACCTCTTCGTCACAAGTATTGTATTGTAAACAACTTTTGACTTCCTCTTCACCACATCCATCAAGAGTGCCACTTTTTTCCTCATCAACACAATATCCATCAAGAGTTCCACTTTTTTCTTCATGTTCACCACCCTCATCAATGGTGCCACTTGTTTCATCATTGTCTTTAGTTTCCTGTAAAATTAGAGAATTTAATTAGTAAAGTGAATCAAGAATGATGGAGCATGAAAAGAAATACTACCAAACAAGTCTGTTAAAATTAATATTGGAAGTCTCCCAAAACACAGGAGACCGTCCACAAACTAACTACAAGTCGGCAGACTAACTTGACAAAATCTATTTAAGAAGTCTACCAAAAATGCGAAGACTTCACCGAAGTCTATATGTATCTCCGCAGACTAATTATAAGTCTGACAAAATCTATTTAAGAAGTCTACCAAAAATGCGAAGACTTCACTGAAGTCTATATGTCTCCGCAGACTAACTATAAGTCTGACAAAATATATTTAAGAAGTCTACCAAAAAAGAGAAGACTTCACCGAAGTCTATGAATCTCTGCAGACTAACTATAAGTCTGACAAACTATATTTAAGAAGTCTACCAAAAAAGAGAAGACTTCACCGAACTCTATATGTCTCCGTAGACTAACTATAAGTCTGACAAACTATATTTAAGAAGTCTGTCAAAAAAGAGAAGACTTCACCGAAGTTTATGAATCTCCGCAGACTAACTATAAGTCTGACAAACTATATTTAAGAAGTCTACCAAAAAAGAGAAGACTTCACTGAAGTCTATGAATCTCCGCAGACTAACTATAAGTCTAACAAACTATATTTAAGAAGTCTACCAAAAAAGAGAAGACTTCACCGAAGTCTATGAATCTCCGCAGACTAACTATAAGTCTGACAAACTATATTTAAGAAGTCTACCAAAAAAGAGAAGACTTCACCGAAGTCTATGAATCTCCGCAGACTAACTATAAGTCTGACAAACTATATTTAAGAAGTCTACCAAAAAAGAGAAGACTTCACTGAAGTCTATGAATCTCCGCAGACTAACTTTAAGTCTGACAAAATATATTTTTGAAATCTACCAAAAAATAGAAGACTTCACCGAAATCTATGAATCTCCGCAGACTAACTATAAGTCTGATAAGCATATTTATAAGTCTACCGAAAATTCGAAGACTTTTACGTAAATCTGCTGATTATCTATAGACTTATAGTAAATTTGATGATAAATCCAAGTCTACCATAAAACGCAGACTTTGGAAGACCTCGTCTTCACGAAGTCAGCCAAAACATGGCAGACTAATTAAACTTTTCATATTCCACATCAATAAAACTTCTAGAAGAGTTACCTCCATCTCGATGATCGTTGAATATTAGAGATTAAGGTTGCAGTTGCGTTTGTTATTCACCATTGATTGTATTTAAAAATCCTACAAACCAAAAGCTTATTAATTAAAAATCTCATACAATATGCTATATAACACTGAATCATAATCAAACTAATTTTTTAATACAAACAGAAAGTTTAGTGACATGGTCGAAGATGAACAAAAGCTTACCGTTTCCACTTCAATGGTTAACCAATGGTTTTGATGTACTTAAAATTGCTGAAGATGATTAAAATTGCAGAAGATGAACAGTGGATATATCCATGGTCGAAGGTTGAAGATGACTGACTATGTCAAACGTTTCATCTTTTTTAAAAAATATTTCCTTTTTCATTTGATTCACTTATTAAATTGTTTCTTTTATTAATTTCATTTTTCTAATATTTCCTAATTTAAATTTCGTTTTCAAATAAGATTCGGAACATTTAATGTAATATTTTATATGTGATTTTTACAATATTTATGTAGTTTAGAAGGAAAATTAATAATATGTGGAGGGTAATATGGTAAAAATGTACTTTACAAATCTTTTAAAATCTTAATAGGTTAGTTTAGTTGTTTCTAATAAATTCTAGGTTATTGTAGCAAATCTCCCTAAAGTTTTGGGATTACTCACTTAATTTTTTGGGATACAACGAATTTCATGAATTTATCTAAAGCGCAATTAAAGTTAATAGTACCACAACGCCAAGAATCTCAACATTTTTATTTTGTTAGATATTCATTTAGTATCTATATGAATTAAAACTATCTTATTCATGTTCCAGCTTTTTTGTCCAAATCAGTGGATGAGATGAAGAGAATCAATTACTTGAACAGTGTATATAAATACCAACAAATAACTAAAAATCCAAATAGCATAATCTAATTTTGTTTTATTATGCATTAAGCATCGACAGACACTAATTAGGCTTTAAGTTTTTTTTTTTTCTTCACAAGTTTTTAATGCCTTAAGATTTTATTTAAATGCCTTCAGCATTGACACTAAATAGGCTTTAAGCTCTCTGTTCACAACCAGTTTTTAAAATTCCTCTTGAGTAATCAATACTTAAAAACAAGATTATTTAAGCTTATAATGATCTGGGCTTACAAATCACTTGGGCCTGTTCCAATTAAGAAAAGCCCTCTCATTGGACTAGATTGTTTATAAAAAGGTCAGGAATAATGGTAAAACTTTGGGCCTTTTAATTAAAATTAATTGAAGCATTGAGAAATTTATTATCTGTAGTTTTTTTTTTTTTTTTTTTTTTTAAGTCACAAGCTCAAATATTTCCACTTAAGTGGGTGGGTACTTCATTTCATTCATAAAAGTAGACCCCCACCAGAATTTGTAATCAATAGTATAAAGAGATAACATACAAATAATTATTTACCTTCAATGACACGCTATCTGGTCGGTCCAAACTTCCATAAAAGAAATAAATAAATAACAAATAAAATTCAATAAGCACCACCACACAGATCTCTGATTATACTGCGTGTGCCATTATCATTTAATCGATTAAAATTCGTTTTTTTTTCATTGCACCTTTATCATGAATCATGAGTATCATCATCTTATGCCATTGATTCTTTCTTTAATCGTATTAAAAATAAACTATAGAGACTAATACTGTAGCTACCTACTCATTGCACCGTAATTTGGAAGTGTCATTGTGTTTTAGTAGACTAACTACTAGTCTCTCTATATAATTTAATCAGTCAATAAAAATGCTTACTATATTTGATATATTCCTGAATTTAATCAGTCAAATAAAATGCTTACTATATTTGATATATTCCTTAATCTTTGAAAAAAAAAAAATTAAAAATAAAGAACCAAAATCGAACACGAGAAGGCGTCGTTAACTGTCATTCAATTTGTGTCTTAAAAGACGTTTTGGTGTCTCTGCCATTCAATTTGTTTTGTTTAGTTTTATTAAAAAAGGAAGAACATATCAAAAAACGACATCGTATAATATTCAGTGCCTCTGCCCTTTCATTTTTTTTTTATATCTGAGAGAGAGAGAGAGACAAAGAGACAAAGTAAGAAAAAAAAGTAAAGAGAACACCAAAAAATTGGATTTGGAGGTAATAAATTTCAAAAACTTTCGTTTGGAAGAATCTGAGATTCTCAGCTACCAGAATTGTAGTGGGTTTGTGGCTAAATCTGGAATAGGGTTAGGGTTTTTTTTTGGATTTGTAAAAAAAAATGGCGGAGCAGAAGAGTAATAATAACAATAATAGGTGGAACTGGGAGGTTACTGGGTTCGAATCGAGGAAGTCTTCTTCTAGTGAGGACTCCGTTCATCGGACTCCGTCGTCCACGCTCCGACGGTACTCTATCCCGAAGAACTCGCACTCGTCGGAGCTTGCGTTTAAGGTTCAGAGTCTGAAGGATAAAGTTCAGGTGTGATTTCTTTCCTTAATGTTTCTTTTCAGATGAGAAATCTTAGCGATTTGAATGTGAATGTGGTTGGATTAGTATTTTTTTTGTCTTTTTGTTTTTTTTTGAAAGCTACGTTTCTATTAAGAGAATTGATTTTTATGTTTAGACGAGTATAGAGCTGAGCTTGTACAAGTTTTTAGTGAAATGGTATTGGGGTGGTTGTGTGAGTAGGGATGCTTGATTGAATAATTAAGTGGGATGATGGTTGATGAAGCTGTTGTTTAAGAAAAGTGGGTTTTGGTTAAAACAGCTTGCAAAGGACGATTATGTGGGATTGAGACAGGAAGCTACTGATCTTCAAGAGTACTCTAATGCTAAGCTTGAAAGGGTTACACGTTATTTAGGTGTTCTCGCTGATAAAAGTCGTAAACTTGGTAAGTTTTTTTTAGTTCCCTTCACTGTATTATTCCTTGTCAAGTTTTGACAACAGTGTAGGTTTTTTGGTAGGATTTATGTATAAGGAACGCTGAGAAGATAAGAATTTCTTGGCCACTTATTCAATACTGGAGGAATATTATATATCTTTGTCTATATACGTTTTGCTGTAGATTTTTGTTACTGTTATCTCCTTCATGTTTGTTTGTTGTGGTGAATTTGGGCGAATGTGTTTTGTTCACTTATCTGCATAGCCTATCACAGATCAATATGCCATTGAGACCCAGGCTAGGATATCTCCACTTATCAATGAGAAGAAAAGACTGTTCAATGACTTATTGACGACCAAAGGTGCAGATCTTCCATTTACGACGTGATTAGTCTTTTCTCTGCCCCCCTTTCTCTATCTATACTTTTGTTGATTTTCCCTTCAACACTTGATTTTCTATATGACCTGAATGTGTAGTTTATTTTCTACCTTTCAGGGAACGTAAAGGTATTTTGTCGAGCAAGACCATTATTTGAAGACGAGGGTCCTTCTATTATTGAATTCCCTGATAACTCTACCATACGTGTAAACACTAGTGATGATACTCTGACCAATCCTAAGAAAGAATATGAATTTGACCGAGTTTATGGACCTCAAGCTGGACAAGGTGAGTTAGCTTACTTTACCGTTGATGTAGTCTTACTTTATGCTTAGAACTGTTTCCAGTGTTGGTCTAAAAATGTAGCAAGTATCCATACTTGGTTTGGTTTACAAATATAGTCTATGTACTCCTTAAACTGTGGAACTTATTCTGTAAATTTTCCCCAGCTTCATTGTTCAGTGATGTCCAACCCTTTGTGCAATCTGCGCTGGATGGGTCTAACGTCTCTATATTTGCCTATGGACAAACTCGCGCAGGGAAGACATATACAATGGTTACCCCTCCTTTCCCTTTCCTCTCTGAAATTTTGAAATTAGATATTAATCTTGTTTGGTATCCGTATCATTGATGCTGTTCTGCTTCTAAAATCTTCTCCTGCTTTTAAGTGGTTATTTATATGTTTATGCTTCCTATACATTTTGGCTCTGTAACAAGCCCAAAATATCTATGTGAATGAACATTGAACTGTACAAAATTTCATGGTGACAGGTTTTAATACGGTAGGCAAGCTCATGTATGTTCATAGTGTTATCTTATCGATTTAGGAGAGTTCTACATAAGGCCATTTCCTCTCTGTTAGTTTGAGTGATATGATGTTGGTTTTTTCGCAGGAAGGATCGAATCAGGACCATGGTTTATATGCTCGTTGTTTTGAAGAACTTATCAACTTGGCCAATTCTGATTCAACTTCAACATCTCAGTTCAGGTTCTCTGTTTCAGTTTTTGAGCTCTATAACGAACAGGTGCTTCCTTTTTCATTTTAAGTGAAACATGATTATGATATGAAAATTAAAAGTTTTTTCTAATTCCGAAACTTTCATTTTCTAGATCAGGGATTTACTCTTGGGTTGTCAGAGCAACTTGCCGAAGATCAATATGGGGTTACGCGAATCTGTTATAGAACTATCGCAGGAAAAAGTTGATAGTCCATCGGAGTTCTTGAGAGTCCTGAAATCTGCATTTGAAAAAAGAGGGAAAGATAAACCAAAGTCTAATGTGACTCACTTGTATGTTTTACTTTGTGCTTTACTCTTAGTTTATGCTTATAATTCTCTGCTAAGATTCTCTACTCATGCTATTTTTTTCCGGATTTCTGCTCTCTTGGTAGGGTCGTCTCAGTGCACATTTGTTATAGCAATACAATTACGAGAGAAAATGTAAATAGCAAGCTCTCTTTAGTTGACCTGGCTGGAAGTGAAGGTTTAACTGTGGAAGATGACAATGGAGATCATGTAACTGATTTGCTCCATGTAACTAATTCAATTTCCGCGTAAGTTTAAGTGTCCTTCCCCATTCCTTTTTTTTTTGTTACTTTACAATTGTATATTGTACCTATGTTCTGATTATTTACCAATAGTCCCAGTAGCCTTTGCTCACTGCACACGTCTCGAGTTCTGTAGGCTGGGAGATGTTTTATCCTCTTTGACGTCAAAAAAAGATACGATTCCTTACGAGAACTCATTTCTTACAAGAATACTTGCAGATTCAGTAGGTAAATGCTTATCCTATCCAGTGCATGTGCCTCTACGTTTCCTTTGTGTTAAGGATTTCTCCCCAGTGATTGAATGTTTAAGTGAGAACAAATTTCTTTAACGTACAGGGGGGAGCTCCAAAACATTGATGATCGTCAATATTTGTCCAAGTGCTCGGAACTTGTCTGAGATAATGTCATGTCTCAATTATGCCGCTAGAGCTAGGAATACTGTACCAAGCCTTGGGAATCGAGACACAATTAAGAAATGGAGAGACGTGGTAAGTGGAATTAGAGAATTGCCAGCCATCTACCTTTCTCTCCCGTCTCTTGACTTTGATACATATAGCAGATGATTCTAAATTTTCAAATTATAATACATATTACGATTTGACTTAATAGTAACTTTTTATTCTAAGTTGCTATTCGTTTATATATGTACACGTGGTTTGAAAATATCATTCTTCCTGCAGGCAAATGATTCTCGGAAGGAGTTATTGGAGAAGGAGAGGGAAACTCAGCGTCTAAAACAAGAGGTTACAGGTTTAAAACAAGCACTTAAAGAAGCAAATGATCAGTGTGTACTGCTCTACAATGAAGTACAGAGAGCGTGGAGAGTTTCATTCACACTGCAATCAGATTTAAAAGTATTCAATGATGACTGGGATAGTGTCTCCTTATATCAGTTATTCCTTATAAGATTCCTTTCTGCTAACGATTAACTTATTTGTTTTTGCAGTCAGAGAATACGATGGTTGCAGACAAGCATAAAATAGAAAAGGAGCAGAATTCTCAGTTACGAAATCAAATAGCTCAACTTTTACAGTTCGAACAGAAACAAAAGCTGCAGGTGCAACAACAAGATTCCACCATTCAAAATCTTCAGGTTGGTACTTTATTAGTATCTACTTTCTAAACTTTGGCACATGTCTCCTCGCCTTTTATCTTAAACATCTACGTAACAGAAAGTAGATTGTGAAATTGCTTTCAAGTAGCATTCCGTGAATGTGATAGACGTGACATTCACTTTCCCTTTTTTTTTTTTAACATAAATCTTGTGCAGTCTAAAATGAAAGACTTAGAATCACAACTAAGGGAAGCCCTGAAGTCTGACATGACAAGATCAAGAGATCCAATGGAATCTCAGCCCAGGGCAGCTGAGAACACAGTCGATTCTTCTGCAGTTACCAAGAAACTTGAGGAAGAACTGAAAAAACGTGATGCTTTGATTGAGGTTCTGCGTTGTCTTCCTTCTGAGCACATTTTAATTAGTGACTTCCATATTTTTGAGTTACCAAAATAATATTTGACCTGAACATTTGTCTGAAGAGAGTAGTTGCTTTCTGCAGAGGTTGCATGAAGAAAATGAAAAATTGTTTGACAGATTAACAGAAAAGTCGGTGGCTAGCTCGACTCAGGTGATTCTTTTCTCTATCTTACACTGCGCATGATTCAGTCACACCATGGACGCTTCTCTTTTTGGAGCTGTTGGAAGCAAAATAATTCTATCTCCTCTCTTTATTAAATGTTACTAATTGTCATACACATGGAGATTTTCCTGCTCCAGCTAGCTATTTGCTAAAGCTTTCTCATTCATTGTTGTATATAGGTATCTAGCCCCTCATCAAAAGCTTCACCAACAGTGCAGCCTACAGATGTTGACAGGTAGTTATTTGATCACTTGGAACCATTTAATCCAACATTATGTCTTCTCTATTTTTGTTTACTTCCCCTTACCACCTGATCTGTATTTTTCTTCAGGAAAAATAGCGCTGGCGCTTTAGCATCTTCAGTGGATAAAAATGAAGGCGCGATTGCAATAGTAAAATCCAGCTCTGAATTAGTAAAAACCACTCCAGCTGGAGAATACTTAACAGCTGCATTGAATGATTTTGATCCCGAACAATATGAAGGTCTTGCAGCCATTGCTGATGGCGCAAACAAGCTTCTTATGCTGGTACTGCCACCGTGCTAATATTTGATGTGGAGTACCCTTTTAGATTTTTCAGGGATGTAAATAACTGAATCTATTTTACCACAATTTGAAGTTAGAACTACAGTAAATTCTGTTTCATATATATTGCTGTTTGGGATAGGTCTTCAAATATTCATAGGTTTATATGTTAAGAGAATTTATGGGTTTAATTGTTGACTTGCAGGTCTTGGCAGCTGTCATAAAGGCTGGTGCTTCCAGAGAGCATGAAATCCTTGCTGAGATCAGAGATGCTGTCTTTTCATTTATGCGGAAAATGGAACCAAGAAGAGTAATGGATACAATGCTTGTTTCTCGAGTCAGGATATTGTACATAAGGTCCTTACTTGCACGATCACCTGAGCTTCAGTCGATCAAGGTGCATAACCAGATTTAATTAGCTAATTTTCCTTTTAGCTTTCCTGCTGGTGTGTGACTCTAAGTCTCTTCTCCCGGAAAAGATCAATCTCACGTCACCCACTTTTTTTAGGTTGCTCCTGTTGAACGCTTTTTGGAGAAGCCATATACTAGTCGAAGTAGAAGCTCCAGCGGGAGTAGCAGCCCAGGCAGATCACCAGTTCGATATCATGATGAGCAGATTCATGGCTTTAAAGTAAATTTAAAGCTAGACAAGAAAAGTAAGTTGGTATCTGTAGTTTCAAGAATCCGTGGACATGACCAGGTAAGATATCTATGAGTCCCAGAGATCCTTTATTTTAACCTTATAACTGATTATCCAAGATACAAACATACATGCTTCTCTTGTTTCTAATTTTTCTTAGGATACTGGGAGGCAGCAGGTAACTGGAGGAAAGCTGAGGGAGATACAAGATGAAGCCAAAAGTTTTGCCATTGGAAACCAACCCTTGGCTGCTTTATTTGTTCACACTCCGGCTGGTGAACTGCAAAGACAGATTAGGTCATGGCTTGTAGAAAGTTTTGAGTTTCTCTCTGTTACAGTAGATGATGTTTCAGGAGGAACCACTGGCCAATTAGAGCTTCTTTCCACAGCAATTATGGATGGCTGGATGGCTGGAGTAGGAGCTGCGGTGCCACCTCATACGGACGCTTTAGGACAGCTTTTGTCTGAGTATGCAAAACGAGTCTACACTTCTCAGATGCAGCATTTAAAGGTATATATGCCATGTCAAAGGTGAACTTGATGTGTGTTTTTTTTTTGAGTTGAAAATTTCAGAATGATTTCAGCAGTAACTGATTTTAAATAAGAAATCTGTTAAGGGATTATGTTGAGATCTCGGTCTTAGTCGCTAGAGAACTTGTTTGCCATGTGAGATCTGATATGGGAGTGTTTGATTAGGATATTGCTGGTACTTTGGCTTCAGAAGAAGCAGAAGATGCTGGTCAAGTCGCGAAGCTTCGATCAGCTCTCGAGTCTGTTGACCACAAAAGAAGAAAGGTAAACCCTGAAAAAGAACCATATGCTGTCATAACGTTAATCTCAGTCTTGATCTCCTAAGAGTTTTTTCAAGTACCGTAATTCCATTTTCGTTCTATATATCAGATTTTGGAACAGATGAGAAGTGATGCAGCTTTGTTTACCTTGGAAGAAGGCAATTCTCCTGTTCAAAATCTTTCTACAGCAGCTGAAGACTCAAGATTAGCCTCCCTCATTTCTCTAGATGCCATACTAAAGCAAGTCAAGGTATCTATAACTCTTATCATTTGAAACCATTACGAGTCTTTCTCTCTATCTTAGTTATGATTAACTACAAGAAGAAATAAAATCGGTTTGCTTCTTGAAGGAAATAACAAGACAAGCCTCAGTCCACGTTTTGAGTAAAAGCAAGAAGAAAGCATTGCTTGAGTCTCTTGATGTACTTAATGAACGAATGCCTTCTCTCCTTGATGTTGATCATCCATGTGCACAAAGAGAAATTGATACGGCTCACCAGTTGGTCGAGGTAAGTGATGAATACAAGTCGAGAAAAAAAAGATCGATCCAAAAGTCTTGAGAAGTTTGATAACTTGTAACTTGCTGTTTTTATTTATTGGACTGCAGACGATTCGAGAACAGGAGGACATTCTTCAAGACGAAAAGAGACCTCCATTAGAATCAATATCTTCAACAGAAACCGATGTGTCTCAATGGAACGTTTTGCAATTCAACACGGGAGGCTCTTCAGCTCCATTCATCGTAAAATGCGGAGCAAACTCCAACTCGGAGCTCGTAATCAAAGCGGATGCTCGTATTCAAGAACCTAAAGGAGGAGAAATCGTGAGAGTTGTGCCAAGACCTTCGGTTTTAGAAAACATGAGCTTAGAGGAAATGAAACAAGTGTTTGGTCAGTTACCAGAAGCTCTAAGTTCACTGGCCTTAGCTAGAACAGCAGATGGCACACGGGCTCGGTACTCTAGACTATACAGAACTCTAGCCATGAAGGTTCCCTCTCTAAGGGAACTCGTTGGAGAGCTAGAGAAAGGAGGAGTCTTAAAAGATACCAAATCGACGACTTAAAACATGAAAGTATTTAGTATTACATATTTTTCTTTTTTACTGTGAGGCTTTTTTTTTTTTTTTATACTTTGGACTTGTTTGTATTTTATATTTTGTGTCTGTATTTTGCGGCCACCAATGGTGATGGTATAGTGTGTAAGAGAGCCGTTTCAGCTCGAATATAGTGAATTCAAGTACCGTCCATGGTCAATGCACCTCATCACACTTGCGCTTATCGAAAAAAATACACAAAACCCTAGCCACGCACCTCACAACTCTTCTCGCCCTTAAACCTAAGTTTGAAGCAACGGCGCCGTTTCAATAAAAGAATGTAAAAAAAAAAAAAAAACCTTATTATAAAGATTACTTCGGCGGTTAGCTAATCTGTAATCAGTTTTTGTCTCATAATTGGGTAATTTGATCAAATCGCGAAACTTTTTAACAATTTTTTGCTTAAAGAGAGCATTCAATTGCTTTATCGAATTGTATTGAGAAATTGAGAGTTTGCAGTGTCTCTGTTTGGTTCGAAAGATCAATCATTGTTTTGAGTTTGGTTAGAAAAGACCACTTTGTTTTGTGTTGGATTGATTTGAGTGAGTTTTGCATTATGTATTACCTCCATTGACGAAGGAAGGAGCAGAGAAAAATGGCTGCGACTGTTCGTTCTGACCAAACCTGGGATTTTAGCTGGTATGTTCTGTAAATTCTCGTACTTCGCTTCTACTCTCTGGTGATTCGATTTAGCTCTTAGTTACACGTTTCCTCTGTATCTGATTATAGAACAGACGGATTCGATTATAGAAATCTTGGGTCTGATCAATTTGAAGGAATAGACTCAAAAGTTTCGATCTTTACCCCCACATAAACAAGAGTAATAATACGACCTAGTTAGTTTTATTACTCCGCTCAATTAGCTTAATTAAGAGGATTACACTGTTATAGACTTGTTTCTTCATAATGGGGAAGTTTGGGATTTGAATTGATGTAACAGAGCTTTTGCCAATTTTATCTTTGGCAGTAATTTGGATGTGAATTTCGAGTCAGAAGAACATGCTTTGATTGCTTACACATCATTGGCTGTTGATACAGAGGTTTGAATTCTACTCCAATCTATGAATTAATAATCGAAATTTCCAACAAGCTTTTTATCCCATTTCACTCATGTTACTGATGTGTGATCTCATCATTAATGCAGTTGCAGCCTGATAAGGTGAGTAAGAGTTATGTCGGTATCAAACAACAAGCTTTCTGTGTGAGTTTCTTCAAGTCCTCCTTCCATCGCCTTCTTTGATCCTTGAATCGCTTACAAGACTGATTTTTAACTAGACATCTTTCTTTCGGGTCCTATTCGACTTCGCCTACTTCTTTATACTAATTTGGATCTTTTCTCACCGGATAATCTTACAGGCATTTTGAAGCAACAGAGGCAAGGCTTCTTCGCGCTTCCTTCTCTGCGTTTGTAGACGTTCTTACGCTGGCCACAAGAACAATTCAAGAATTTGGGCAAAAGTAAAAAAAAAAACACACCAATGTGGAACGAGATAGTTTGATTCTTTCTCATTTCTTACCGACCGGAGAACTCAACATTTACAATGTGTTAGTCAAAACAGTGGCTGCTTTGAGCACAGATCTTACGATTTTTTATTCAAAATATGTATTATTTATGTAGTGTAAATTGGATGTGAGAAGTGAAGAAAGATGAACAGAGTTATTCAAAACTGTACACTTTAGCTCCAATATAGTGGATTCAAAAAATGATCACTTTCTATCTTTTTGGCTTGTTGGTTCAAAGTTAAAAAAAAATGATGGCCAACAGACTCAACAACAAAACCTCAATAAAACGTTTGAGCAGATGAATCACGACGGTCTAGTTTCCAAACCGGTTCAACTTCACCAAACAGGTAATCTGATAAATTCTCAATGCCTCCTGATGAGTCTTTTGTGCTACATGAGC
Organism: Camelina sativa; assembly: GCF_030686135.1. Taxonomy (NCBI): domain Eukaryota; kingdom Viridiplantae; phylum Streptophyta; class Magnoliopsida; order Brassicales; family Brassicaceae; genus Camelina; species Camelina sativa. The sequence goes on from NC_141881.1 coordinate 30,762,460, forward strand.
TTGTTGTGTCTGATGAGCTAAACAGTGACGACAGACTTCCACTCGACGAGTCCACACGCGGCAACAAAGTACTGTCTCTCTGTTTGTTGCCGTGTCTTGTTGACGGAATTGCGGCCAAACTTCTTCTTTCCTTTGGTTTCCGACCACCACCGTTCTTGCTCAGCGGTCTCGGAGAATCTCTGCCAAAGAAAGAAGAGGATCATTAAATAAATGAACAAGATTTGGGTTTTTATGATGATATGTGTCCTCTCTCTCTTTGTATATTCACCTTGCATAAAGAAGCATGTAAGCTCCTTCTAGTAATACAGTCTCTAACTGCACCGGGGAAACCTACGAATTCTCAGAATCAAAAATCAAGTTTCGATAAATATATATATATATATATAATAGATTTAAATGGTATACTGCTGAGACCTACATTGCTGTCATCAATTTTGAACCAATCTCCATGAAGGGGGGTTTTTATGTAGCAAACATAATGACCTGAAAACGAAGTGCTCATAGCATCCAAATGGACCACCACTGCGTAGAGACTATACACAGGATGCTCCCCGTTCTTTTGGTCACTCATATACGGGCTAATATCGAGAAGCTCGGGAAAATGTATTGGTTTGCTCAGCTTCCCAAAGTTATCAGACTGCATGACCAAAAGAAATCATTCTTCCGAGGAAACCCAATAGTAGTAGACACCATCAAACTAATGAGGATGATGACTCACCTGAAAACGTTTCAGCACGACAGTAAGAATATTGGGTCCTTCCAGTATCATCAGTTTCTTTTTGGCTTTCTGGTAAGATTTACATCTGTGGTTGTTGTATAAAGAAGGCAAAGGAATTAGGAGTAGCTTTCCTAACGTATATATTAAGTTTCCAATAGAAAATTTCTACTACCTGCCACAGAAGTACCGGTTCTCTCCATCTAGGACTTCGTAGGCTGTAAATTGAGCAAGTGCTTCTTCGAGGCTTCCTATATCCCCATCTATCTCAACAGTTAGATCCATCATCAGCTCCGATCGCTCAGATTTGTGGAGGCATCTCATGCATTTAATCTGTGTAATAAAGTGAATGATTACTTGAATGCTAACAAAGCAACAGACAATGCTCTAATTTTGGTAATAAAGGCAATATACAATTTGCTAATAATATATAACCTTGGAGTGAAGATATCCACCAAACGTAAGGCCTACTAAAGTAGTTTCTTCAGCAAATGGACCAGCTGCATCAGCCTCTTTCAGAAAAACAGATTGCATTGTATCAACAGCACACCTGGCATTCTTATGAAAGAACAATGTGAACACCTTTGCGAAAATATTGAATTAAAGAAAAAAACTACTGAAAAGCATAACACATATGGATTCACCTTAAAAACTCGTGTGCATCTTCTTCCTTTCCAGGGCCAAGATGCTTCCCGATCTTTTGTAATTTTGATAAGATCTTGATAGGTGATAGAGGAGATTCTCCACCCCTTGCCTTTAAAATTAAGTATTCAAACTCACAAACAAAACACCAACTCTTCTTTCTACCTGAAAAATTCAACTATCAAGATACGATTCCACATAGTTACAAAAAGAGCAGTAATAATCACTTTGGTGTGCAGCTTACATGTTTTAGAGTGTAATCCCCGAATAAGGTATGATATAAGTGGCCGAGTGAATGCCAAGCACTGAAGGACAGCATTTGCATAACAACTACAAAAGTAATAATATAAGTGATAAGCATTAGTAACAGTACATTAAAAACACGGCCAGTCCACAGCTTAATACTAGTATATCTCTCAAACTACAATTGCTAAATATCATCATGCTATAAGCAAGAAAAGTTATCTGAACGTACCTGTTCCCTAAGTTCACAAGGCCAAATGGCTGTAATTCTACTCTATCACAGTAGAGTTTCACAAACAACTCATAAGAGAAGCTCATCTGCACACAAAAAAAAGGAAACAGAAACATTAATGGGATAATGGGAGTAGATATATTCATAGTTAAAAAACTTAAACTTGCAATCGTATTATCTAGTAACCTCATCAATAGAACTGGAAGGTTGAGATATATTTGACGATTTTGGGGGTCTAAAATGCTGAACAACTTTCTGCACCGATGTTTTCAATCCACTACTTGATGAACCTAGGGACACTTTTGGCTTACTATTAGGTTTTGAAGGTAGGAGAACAGTTGAAGATGACATTGCAGCAGAAGCACTAGATGGTTCAGATGTAATTCTTCCATGTCCAAGTGCATTCATTTCTTCTTCATACCCAACTGACAAAAATTGATCTGAAACTGACATTTCAGCCAAGTCACCTGACCTACGTGAATTTTGATTGCCAGTTTTCCGCGGCTTTGCATCAGTCTTTCTCGCTGATTCAACCTTCTCTATACGATGACGTGATTTCTTCCTACCTAGTGGCCTGGTCTCATAGAGATTATCAACCTTTTTGCTTATAGAAGTAGTGAAATCAACAGCTTCAGATGTAGCTTGCACTTTATGAATACTAGGCCTAGTTGTAGACATATCAAAGGAAACATCAACAGACTTGCCATTATCATTGGAGGGTATTTCTGATGATGATGATGATTCAATTCCAGTCATACGAGATGGAAGTTCAAAATTCGACTCTTTTGCACCTACAGAGAGGTTCAAGTCATCAAAATCACAAACCACCAAATGTGAAACCTTTACAGATCAAATCAAATGCTTAAATCTCAAGTATCTAAAGTTACCATTAGAATGAACAGAATCGTCCTTTTCTTCTTCATCGTAATCAGGAAGAGAAGGCGATTTACATTCATCCTTGTGACCTCGTCGCCAATGAAGAATCTGACACTTGCTAGAACTATTCCAACAACAAAAAAAGAATGAATTTTTAAAAGCGAAACAGTACAGAACCAAAATAAAAATCTAAACTTTACTTCGTGATCGATCGGATTCTAAAACTAGCCATCTTCAAATCTCTCAGGATTCAAAAAGATGATCAAATTAGGGAGGAAACGAACCAGTAACGAACAGATTTGCACTTGGAGCAACGAGTAGAGGTAGGGTAAAGACAAACAGCGCAACGATGAACATCCGAAACGGAGTTGGCGGCGGCATCAGTGGGGGATCGAACATGAACCTCCTCAGCGAGATAAGATTCCTCGGTGGCTAAAGCAATGAGACGAAGGACTTGGTCTCTTTTGACAGAAGCAGATCTCCATTGGCGGCGAATGAGAAGAAACACCAACAGGATAAACCCAATCAAGATAAAACGAAACCCTAGGACTCCTCCAGTTTCAGGCATTGTGTAATAAAATCTCAGACAAGAGAGGAAACGTAGGAGGAGGAAGCTGTAATTAACATTGTCTACAAAGAAAGAAAGAGAGAGATTGATGATGATGCAGAGGAGGTGGGTGATGATGAGAGTATGATGAGTAAATGTGGAATCTAAGACGGCGGAGGTTAGAGAAGCGACGGCGGGTGAAGGATTTGGGCATCTGGAGAGACTAAAAAAAAAGCTAGAGAGAGAGAGAGAGAGAGAGAGACAGAAGAAGGAAGAAATCAGGAATTGGTTTGTGTTTGTTTGTAGAGAGAGAAAGTGAAGAAAGGAGGGAATAAACGTGCACTTGTTCTCTCTCTCTTTTGTCGTTTTCGATTTTTATTTTTCTCTTTCTTTTGTGTGTTTTTGGTCCCTTCTTAGTTCTTACTGTTTTTTAAAACAAAACTAGAAAAAGAGCTGTTCTGGTTCTATCGTTTTGGAATCTTCAACAAAGACTTTATATATTCGAGGCTTTGGCCACATTATCCTGTGACCCCAAAAACTTATTCGGAACCAAACCGAATAGTTCAAAAACTATAACGAACCGAACTAGCTGAAAAGTACAATTTTATGTCTTCGTGTAGTTGGTACGTGTTATTTAATATGGAAGCCATTATTTTATTATTATATATTTAATTATTGCGGCGTATTTATCAAAAACGTCGCTTTGGCCGAGTGGTTAAGGCGCTCGCCTGCTAAGTGAGTGGGATTTTCCCGCGAGAGTTCGAATCTCTCAGGCGACGTTTCTTTTTTTCTTTTTTTTTTCAACTTTTTAGTTATATATATTTAATTATTGCGGTGTGCAAAGCAACTCCTCGCTCTGGTCGAGTGGTTAGTGAGTGTGATTTCCAGGGTTCGAATCTGTCTGTCGACATTTTGCTTTTCTTTTTTACTGTATCTTTTAGTGCCCAACTTAGACAGACGTTAGTTAACACGCGCCTTTTCTAACCGTCTCTCATCTGTCTTTTAACCAGAGTCAACGATTTGCACCACTAAACTCGGTCCGTTGTTACAAAATGCGAGTCTCTTCTTTTCTTCTCAACTTTTTACTACATACAGTACAGTTACAATCATTGTTTACCCCCTCTTTCTTTTTTTAACTACATATGCTAGGCAATGCCCAAAACTTCTCCATACCATACCATACCAATGAACCAAACACAGTAAAACAAAAAGAACCAGATTCTTCACCGGCTTTCAATGTCTGGTACTAGTAGTTGTAACCTCCTTCTCTGTAATCCGTAGAATCTTTGCATAGCATCGACCTGAGTTCCATCATTGATCTTGGTGGCTCCAAGTGCTCCGGCTTCAATGCGTTTCCAAGCAAGCTTTGCATTTGTGTCGCAAATATTTCATCTAACACCTAAACGTATCAACCAATTTCATCAGAAAACATGGCAACAACAACAACAATGAAAAGGTTTCAAAACAACACTTACAGAAACTGCGATTCTCGGTCCTTTGTGCCAAGTCACATTATCTTTCCTATCTTCCAAAAGACGAAGCACATCCTGGAAAACAAAAGAAAGAACAGAACATTGAAGGTAATTGCAGAAGAGAAAAAGAACCAGTGTAATGAAATGTAACGATGTCTCTAACCTGTCCCATTCGGTCCCAGATTCCTCTGCAGATTGTCACAAACACATCGGGTAAGAAAACACCGTGTAGATGATCGATAGTTTTGTCTAGCAAATCCTTCAATGCCGTCATTCGGTTTCTAACATCCGGTTCTGCTGTGGTTTCCCTTAAGTCGTGGATGATTGTCTTTAGCTTCATCTGACTTTGTATCCTCGTCTGTTAACATAAACAAAATCAAGAAATTGATTTTAACAAAAGCTGGCTCTGAGAACAAAACGCAGAAGAAAATCGAATTTTTGGAAGATAATTAGAGAGAGTACATACATTCTCTGCGAGTTTCTCTACAAGCGCTTGCATATAACTTCTGAATTTGGCTCTTAACAAAACTGTCACCTCACTTAACCGCTCCCCCAAGACTCTGTTTTCTCCATCAGGGATATATGAATTCCACAATTTGAATCGGTTCTCTATACTCGGGCGTAAAATGTCAAGCACTCTTTTCATTGAGTTGAGAAGAACTCCAAGCTGAAAATTTTACCAAAATGACGTCAATGTCTTCTCCTCTTACAACCAGAAAAAAAAACTAGCAAAATTACAATAAGCAACTTACCTCTTTTGGAACAGAATAAGGATTAGGCGTGCCTTTGGTGAGTTTCTGGACAATTTTTAGGCCAAATATTTTACTTTCCTTTAACGGAGATAAAATCTCAGCAAATTGTTTCTCCATGGCTTCAACTATTGCCTTTTCTGAGTCTGCTACAACCTTTTTTCATGGAACAACAGTAACACTTAAATTATGATCCATTTAAACAACAACACAACAAGTGATTGGACTTAAAAGAAGTCTTTGACTTACTTTCTCCAAGGATATTGCGTATTCTGGCCACCGCCTAATGATGATATCGTATTCATCAAGTGTCCCATTGAGTCTCTCATACATCTCATCGACAAAAGGAGAAGTCAATCCCGGAATCTCGCCACATGCTTTTGACTGAAAAGTGAAAAGCAGATAGAATGTACTTAGAATGTTCTAAGTTCTACAGTTTATGATCAAACTTGGAAGAACTCATTTGCATGATACGTACCGTCTCTAGCTTGCAGAGTTCATATAAAACTCGTCGTTTCTCTTCAATCCAGGTTGTGATATATGAATAGAAAAGCTCCTTGGCATTAACGCCACCTTTAATAGGACTGCAAGACAAACAATATATTTAGGTGCCTATAGGAATGTATAAGTTAAAACTTAGTTAGTGAACTTACTTTATGTTCCAGCTAGAGATATCTCTCTGAAAGTCTGCGGTTGTTATAACTAGGTCAACAACCGCAGGTGATGGTCCAGGAGGAGGCCATACAAGAAGAAATTCCCGGAGCCTATTGCAGAGATCAACACTATATATTGCCGCTGAATGATTTGGAAGGTCTATAAAGCTGTTCAAAAGTTAACAGAGAGAAATCATTAGAAAGATAAAATGAGAAGCAAACCGGTATGTTAACATATATGCTGCATATCTTTGACTTAGTTTAAAACAAACCTTGGGAGCACGTTGCAGTCATGGATCGCTATATCAGTGGATATTTCATTTTTAAGGCTCAAGATCAGAGACCTCATCTTTTGATAAGAAGCTGGAAGCGCCATGGGATCAACTGGTGCACCTTCACTACGGTTGTTAAGTAAATCATTTGTTTCCAATAAATGTCTTCTTGACCTCTTCTTTGAAGCAGCCTGAAGTGGTGTCCGTAGGTGATGAATCACATATACAACTTAAGAAAACATAGTTCTGAAACAGATAAAAAGTTTGATTATTACCTGAAAATATCTGCAGAGTTTCAACTGTGCCTCGGGGGTTAATACATCATTGCGAAGACCATAGAGCTTGACAGCTGACTCTATAGCAGGTGCTGGAGTCCCCGTAGCAGACTCAAAAACATCTTTCATCCCGGAGAAAGACAGTTCATCAAGTGATTTATAATTCTCAAATGCTGAAGCGAGAATCTGTTGAATTTGTTCGTCAATTTCCCCAAGTAATCGATTCTGACCAAAAGGATCAAAAGTTGAAGTAAGCTACTTGAATACTGACTGAAGAAACAATTTAATAATCAAAGCTTAGCTAACCCACCTCTTGATGACTCAATACAGCCTTGTAGTTGCTTTTCATTATAATAGGGAATAGAAAATCATAAATCAGATCAAGACAATCCTTGGTAGGCGATGCGACATCCATGACATAAGAAAGATATCTGCAAGTTCTCACAAAACATTGCTTAATAACCACAAAATGAATTTTAAGACACACCATTCTTAGTCACTCAAGGATTACCTTAATCTAGTGTATGCATCTGAAACGCCGTAATAGGATGCAAATCGAGTAATCATCCAATGCCACGGTCCCTTAAACAATAAATTTCTTCGCTGAAATCGTTCCTCTTTCATAGCCACCTCTAGGACAAGATCATACGCTGAAGTTTCTGCCACTAACCCACACTTGGTTTTTTCATCTAAACTACTTGAGTAACTAAACTGAAGTTGGATTCTCCCTATTAGTTCATGCTCCGGTTCATGATATATTGGCAACCATCGCAGTTTGTCACTCTGCTTCAGAAAGAAAAGAAGAATTATAAGATCTTCAGCTTCATTGTCTTAACGGAATCAGTAATATGAAAACATAATGCATGTGAGACACAGCAAGAGAATCTTACCGGATCATCAGCTATAGCTGCTAGCTGAGCAACGACACGGCCAAGAAGTTGCCCCTTCGAATCTCGAACTTCAGTAATCAAATCATCACCAAGACTATCTGGTAAGCTACAAGAAAACAAAAGAATATTAAGATCACCTAAAAGAAGTAGAAAGAATGATCAGTAAAAAGATCACGGGAGTAAACAAGGGCACATACAAAATGAACGTCTCGCCAGATCCAGGTTGCGTCTTAATTTGATCCTCTTCAGCAGAGCTCTTTAACCTCAATGAACATGAATATGTTTCTGAAACAGGAAAGAATCAGATATTGATGACCAGTATAAGACCAATGAGTTATGTCCAAAGTATGATGCAATACCTTGTACTGCTTCATAAGTTTGCGGTCCAGTGTGAGATGTAACAATTTCGTTTTTAACGGCCTTTGAAACCTGCTTAAGGTAGCGAGCAGCAGCCTGTAGGTAAGCCAAACTTTGACGCGAAACTGAACCATTAAGAGGAACTTGGGGAGTGACATGAACTTTCTTCGCTGCTTTCCAGCCAGAAGATAAAGTCGAATTCAGTTCCTCAATATGGTGACGAACAACATCGAGCTTTTCCTTGGAGAGCGTTAGTGTTGCAATGTTACAGCCAGGTGGCGGATCTAATCCCATTTTGATTCTACGAACTGTACAAACCATACTCTTGTAAGCACAACTGAAATTTCTACAAGTGGTCAAATGCAGTGTGAGGAAAAGAAGATACAAATGTCTATTACCTTGGAGTCTAATTTTTCCAATAGTCTTCTTAGATTTTGGAGCAGATGTCTCGGTAACCAACTCAGAAGGTCCCTTTCCCAGTAACTCTTCTTCAGATTGAAGAAAAAACCTCTGCAAACTAAATGCATTCCTCATTGTCTTGCATTCATTGTTCAGGAAGTAAGAAGCTTCGCTGACACCATCTGTTGACCATGAATGAAGACATAGCCGCACACAGGCTTCATAGGCAATCATGGCAGACCATGGACCTTGCTCACTGCATACAAACCACACAAAAAATGAAGGAAATGACAGAGGGAGAAAAGAAACAAGACAAGAAAATATATAAATCAGATAAGAAACTAAACCTGGCATGAAAGGTGGGGAAACGAGGCAATGAACCGGTTGAAGTGATTGTCCCGTTCTGGGTCCTTCCTGAAGTTCCAGCCTCAACACTTCTTCTTTCACATTCATTATGGGAAGATACATTGTTCCGCACACCACAAGCTTCTGCTTCCTGTAAAAGTTATAATCAAATCAGAGAACAAAACAGTAAGGTTTTAAAAGAAAACAAAAGAGAAGGGAGGGGAAAAAAGCAAGTACATATGAAACTTCAGTGCTTGTAGCTGAGTCTGATAACTCATCAGCACCAAAGACCTTCGCACCATTACGTCCAAGTCCATTTTGAGCTGCCATATTATTATTATAACCAACATGAATTTTATAATCTTGAGGAGAACGTTGAGGTGAGTGTTGACTCTCGAATGTCTCTTCATCTGAACTTGATCCACCATAGTTGTTATTATTACCTCTAGCGGGTTTAGTTGCAAAAGCATAACCAGAATTGGTATTGGCAGCAGACTTAGCATCCAGTTTCCGATTACCAATCGTCCACCTCGAACCAACAACATCCTATAACCATCTCAAATCAAAACAAGTAATAGTTAACAGCAAAATCAAAAAAAAAAAACAACATAGAAACTGTAGAATTGAGAAGAAACAAAATAGTACAAACCTCTCCTAAGCTTCTTAAGACAGCTTCCTTGAACATCGCTCCTTCTTACCTTTAAACCTAAGAAGTTGAGAAGAAATCATCAAAACGCAGATAGTTCACATTCACATTCAACAATCAAATCTCTCAGTTCAATACCGAAATCCCTAAAACATAGCAACTGGAAACGAAATCAAAACGGATCGAAGGATACAAAAACGAAATTGTAGTAGTGAAACGGCCAAAGAGAAGAAGAAGAAGAAGAAGAAGAAGGAAAAAAATAAATGAGAATTACTTTTAGCACTTCCACGAAATCCACATGAAAAGTAAAGAGAAATCGTGAACGGAAACCTCACGAAAATTGAAGAACCGATCTACTCGTCAAATCGGGAAAAGAATTAGTAATGCATTAGCTTACTTACACTCTTCCCAAAGAAGAAGACTCTTCCGAGAGTTGTTTTTTTTCTTCTTTGCCAGTGAAGGAAGGAGTCAACAAGTGTGAAACCAGAAAAAAAAAAAAAAAAAAAAAAAAAAAAAAACTCCAGTAGAACCAACTCTTAAACTTTTTTTTTTCCTTCTTCTTCTTCAAAAGTGACTACGGCGGAGGGAAAATTCCGGTAGTGACGACGATCATTGGACTCGAATTCACGAATGGTGGATTTGGCAAATAAACATGAAGATCAGATGAAGATTTATTCTCTCTTCTTCTATTTTTTTTTCTTTTATCTTTTTATCTTTTTATCAGATAACGGTGACGGAGACTTTAATACGCTCTTGGTAGTAAATCTGACGTGGCAACTGGATACAGTTCACGCCCTTTTTCCATAAACACCAATGCACTCACTACTCCTATATTTTATTTATTTTTAGTTTCATTTTCCAATATTTTTTGTCACAGTATAAATTAATGAATAAATTCCATCTTTCTTATTAACACAATGGTCTAAACAACTTATTACAATAGTACTATTAAAAAAAGATAGGTAATCGATTTCTTTAGATTTCGTTCTAATGATGTGGTCGCAATTTGATTAACCAACTCTCTTTTTCCTGCCTAATAGAGATCTCATTTGACTAATAGAGAAGTAATGGAGCATATAAATTTCATCAATTCTCTCATTTAATTGAAACACAATGAATCAAAATCAAACCCACAAATACATTTTGATCCGGTGTTTAATGATATTGGAAAATGGAACCAAATTAATCTAACAATTAAATAATCAACCGAAAGAATTGTAGACAAACTTGAAGAACCTTTCTCTTGTCTTCATATGTCTTTTCTCCGACCGCATTAGTTGTATCCAGGTCACGCCGAAAACACGCATATGCTTAGCCAGCAAGGTATATACAAATTTTTACCTTTTAACAGGCTTCACAAGGCCCATTTTCAAAAAGCCCATATTACAAACAACAATTGACTTTTGAACAACAGTGTCAACTACATAGTTGGAAGAAGCTGACGCATTATCGTCCATACACTCTCACTTGCTCTTATCAAAACACAAAACCCTAGCCACGCGCCTCCCACTCTTCACGCCCTTAACCCTAGCTCCAAACAACGGCGCCGTTTCAACAGATATTGCAACTCACGCGCGAGTAGGAGAGTATTACCCTTTTACAGCTCATTATGACTCAGCAGCTTTGAGACCTTTTTTATTCTTCTTTTCTTCTTCTGTCTTCCAAAAATTTCCTCCGATTTCAAAATTTTTTTCCGGTGAAATCGAAAGACCAAAAAAAAAAAAAAAAAGAATCTGAGATCTTTCTTCTTCATCTCTAATGGCGACAACGTTAAGCAGAGATCAATACGTATACATGGCGAAGCTTGCCGAACAAGCCGAGCGTTACGAAGAGATGGTTCAGTTCATGGAACAGCTCGTAAGTGGAGCGACACCAGCCGGTGAACTAACCGTTGAAGAGAGGAACCTTCTCTCTGTTGCTTACAAGAACGTGATTGGATCTCTCCGTGCCGCATGGAGAATTGTGTCTTCGATCGAGCAGAAGGAAGAGAGTAGGAAGAACGAAGAACACGTGTCGCTCGTTAAGGATTACAGATCTAAGGTTGAGACTGAGCTTTCTACGATCTGTTCAGGAATCCTTAGGTTGCTTGATTCGCATCTTGTTCCTTCTGCTACTACTAGTGAGTCTAAGGTCTTTTACCTCAAGATGAAAGGTGATTACCATCGTTATCTCGCTGAGTTCAAATCTGGTGATGAGAGGAAGACTGCTGCTGAAGATACTATGATCGCTTACAAAGCTGCTCAGGTACTTTTTTTTATTTCTTTAATCCTTAGACTTAGGGTTTTATGAATCGATCCTGTTTTGGTTTCTACTCTGTACCCAAAAAAAAAAAAAAAAAACCCTATTTTGTAGATTACGTCAATTAGCTAATCTGTTAATCAGTTATTGGTAATTTGATCAAATCGCTTAAAGTAGTCAACTTTAACAATTTTTCAATTGCTTCAATGGAAAAAGTTTCATTCTTTGATGCTTGTTGTGCTATTATAAGACTGTCTAGACATATAATTGTTGTGAAAATATGTATTTTTGCTCATTCATGTGTGTTTTTTTGTGTTTTGAAGGATGTTGCAATTGCTGATCTAGCACCTACACATCCGATCAGGCTGGGTCTGGCTCTGAATTTCTCAGTGTTTTACTACGAGATTCTCAACTCTTCTGAGAAAGCTTGTAGCATGGCCAAACAGGTACTCTTTCTTCTTTCCTCTAATACTGCTTGTTGGTTTTTTTTTATAGGAGAAAGAGTTTGCAGTTTCTCTGTTTGGTTCTAAAGATTAATCATTGTTTTAAGTTGGGTTTGGGAGAGTTTTTTCTCTGTTTTTTCTTGCTTGATGTTTTTTGAGTGAGACCACTTGTTTTACTATTCCCCCCTATTGGCCCCATCTTGCATTCATTGTGTTGGATTGATTTGAATTGAGTTTTGATGTATGTTGTTTATAAAAAGTAACTCTTTCTTCCTTTGTGAACGGACCCACTTCTTTTTAATTAAACAAGAGAGATTTTAAAAGAAAAAACATTCTGCAAAGTCCTCTTTTTTATAGACCTTTTTTTTTACCATACGCTTCTTCACATTAACCTAATTATTCCTTTTGTCAGTAGAATCTCTTAGAATGACAAAGGCTTTTAGAACCACAAGATCTCTCTCATACATTATGCATTCGGGATTGTGTAGAATCTGATCATTGAGTGCATGTTGAATCCGGAACATCCTCATATACAATAAGACTATGAAGATATATATCTGATCATTGTATTTCTAACTTGTTTCTTGGTTATTCATAACATGAGTAGGCTTTTGAAGAAGCCATTGCTGAGCTGGACACATTGGGAGAGGAGTCATACAAAGACAGTACTCTCATCATGCAGTTGCTAAGGGACAATCTAACCCTTTGGACCTCCGATATGCAGGTTTGTCCTATCCTATACTTTTCTTTTCATATTTCAATCTCATCATGAGAAACTAGCATAGTGTTGATCATTGATACTCTTATAAGACTGTTCGGATAATAACACCTTGAAACTCAATGATCGACTGCTTTATTCAGGAGCAGATGGATGAGGCCTGAAGGGCCTAATGGAAGAAAAGACGGTTATGTAATGTTCCTGCAACCATAACCGAAAAATCGAGTTCAAACCCTAAAACCCCCCTTTTCTGTAAAACTTGTCGAAAAAAAAAAGTTTGTTTCTTTTATGACAGTTTATGTGCACAGCTTTGGTGTTATCTGCTGCTCTGTTCCAACTCTGTTTCTTTTCTTTCTTTTTTTTCTAATTTATCCTCCCTCATCTTTGCTTCTTTTTCTCAAAATTTATATATTTCAGACGAATAACACTATAACACTGTCCCAAATCTTAGCTTGGATTGTGAGTTCCTCCAGATTGATGAAACACTGCGTGTATCTTTTAGACAGAAAAAAAAAACTTGAGTGTTCGCTTAATGTGTGGCAAAGTTTACGGTTTGGTTTAGTTTTAGACCACTAGTAGTAAGGGAAAAAAAAAGGATCGGAGAAGCAACACAAAAAACAAATGAGAGGAATTTAGACCGTGATTATGGTGGCATATTGAAATGTGAATTTATAGTCTATACTCTATAGTGATCAGTATGTAAATGATTGAAAAAGCAATGGAAGACAAGTGCGTGAGCGTGATGGCATTTTAAATATTCTTAAGATAAAGGATAATACTTGAATAAGACAAAGATTAAATGGCAAAAAGATGAATCAAAGAATACTTTTCTTGATCTCGAGCGTTTGTGAGTAAGAAGAAGATGAAGAGTTGAGCGTAATTACGATTTTCTGATCTCCTGTAGACTGTAGTGATATGACTTGATTACTTGGAACATGTTTTATGGAGATTTATCTGTTAATTACATTTAGATGATCTGTTTAGTTTGTTTAGTAAACTGATTTTAGTTATATATGTGTGTTTTCAATTATATATATCATGTTGACTTTGTCTTGACTTCATTGATGTGGGATCAACTAGCGAATTTATGTATGTTCTGTCTAAGAGATAGAATGGGTTTTAAATTTTTTTTTGTGAAAAGCAAAGAAAGAAAGCTAGGTTTTGTCTTAAAAGAATTCTGGATTTTAAAGTAAAAGGTACTGACAAAGCGGAAGAGCTAAAACTGCTGACAAGCGGAAGAGCTAAGAAAACAGATTGTAATGAACATTGATCTTAATTTGATTTTGCAGAGTGGTAGTGAAGGAAACAAAGCAGGGCTGTATCCAGAGTTTTCCATCTTCTGCTTGATGCGCATGCCTTTGAAGTTAACCGGACTGTATGTAAACGATTGTAACATACATGTGTTTTTTTCTTTTTTGACGATGTATAGATGTGTGCCTATACTAGTGTGGTTGAAAAAGTGGTGACGTGTGTATATATGCATCATATTAGGGGTGGGTTTAGATGTGTTATGTGTATGTATAAAACTTAAGGGTGATCGTGTAAATGTAGACTCCATAGATGCGCGTGTGTGATGTGTGAGCTAGCGTAGAGGAATGACGAACATACAAAAATGACTAACGAAACTACTCGCCCAGACCAAACGATAAGTTAGTTGAAACACTAAAATTACTAACTACAACCTAATCGATTTTTGCACATTAAAAATAAAAAGAACCCTAATCGATTAAGATCAAACGATCGCTTAAACGAAATGACGAAACACACATAAAAATGATTAACACCAATCTAAATGCCAAAAACGACACGATCAATGGACGTAACACACAAAAATGATTAACGCGGATCTTAATCGCCAAAAACCAAGGTTTTATTAATCGATCTAGGGTTCAAGTTAGTAATAACGATGATCCCGTGTCTGATCAAATCGGTGTGCCTTCTTCTCCGAGCCGACCTTTCTACATTATAAATCCTACCCAATAATAAAGCCATACACTTCGGATTTGAACCATCTGGCCACTCGAACAAAGTTGACCATAGGCGTGCATAAAACATGAATTATTTATTCACACTAAAAAAAAGATTATGAGAGAGGCAGAAACTACAAGTTAGATAGAATCTCAGAACAAGCAAAACATTAAAAGTGTACTTGGACCACTTTTGTCTGGCATTTGCATGCATGAAAAAAAAAAAAATTCATAAAGTGTGAGTCTTTCTATAGTTTAATTCGAAAAACTTCTTCATATTTTACTTTCGATACTTAAAACTTTTGTTTCTTCTCCACCGCTCTACCCCGAAAAGATAAAAGACTGTAAAAACATCAAAGTTTAGCAGCTCACACGTGATTGCCAATTCACGTTACTACTATACTTACTAGTTACTAGTACTACCAACAACAACAAAAAAAAAAAAAAAAAGCAACTTGGTAAAATGATATTCTTCTTATATATCTTTTAGGATTCATCAAACCAGATCTTCAAACATCCTTGCGGTCGTAGTTATAATTTTTTATCCTTAAAAACACTATTTTACAGTTTCCAAAACAGTTCAATCTAGATTGTAAAAAGCTATGTAGTGATTAAAAAAAAAACAAAGGAAAGGCTGTATTTAATCATTCTTTCTACCATTCTTACAGTTTCATATTTATTTTCTTCCTACAAAATATGACTTCGTTATAATGATAACGAATTAATGTTTCATTCTATATAACATGACTAATATAGTAGTTGGGAGTTGAAAACCAATGGCCCGATGACCATTTGCAAAGTAATTTTAAGCAAGAATCTTTGTGTGGTGTTCCCAAGCAACTCGTCGCGTAGTGTTTATTTTCAAGTGGTACAAAATACTAGTTTATCCAAAAAGATAAAAGAAAAATACTAATCACCTGGATATATACTAATCGTTGGAGGTGATAGAGCACTAGTTCTGGCTTCGAAGACTTGACCTCCACTTGCAAGAGAACAGAATAGATGTGTATATATTAAAGCCCTTTAATAGTTAATCTTATGCGTTGGGTGTAAAACACAAGACAGTATCTTTGGGTAAACTAAAACCATATTAAAGAAAGACCGTAATGCATGTATTAATGTGTGAGAAACAAATTAAGACCATATTGAGTAACGAACAGAGACGATATTCTAAACTCGAATTAGTATATGACATAGTTCTTATACAAGTTTGTACGGTATGCTTTTTTCATTCAAAGGCATATGCAATGATGTCGCTATTGAAATTATTGTGTCTCAAAGTAGAGAATTCATCTCTAGTGTCCCTATACCAGAAATTCATCTCTGCATTACCCCCACTTAATCTCACTACCCCTTTTTTTAACGAAAGGACGAAACTACCCCTCTAACAATTTTTAAAGAATAGTTGTACCATATATCTCCTAGTTGCACCTTGTATAGTTGTACCATATATCCCCTAGTTGTACCATAAATTCCTTAGTTGTACCAGTTGCACCCTAGTTGTACCAGTTGTACCGCGCATAGTGGGATTCGAACCCTGAGCGCGCGCGCGTGCACATGGAGCTCACAACCACTAAGCTACTGTGTTTTTCGTTGAACAATTACTTATTTAATTATATTTAACCTAAAACAATCTTCATTAAGGGTAATATTGTCCTTTTACCATTGAGGGAGTTTTGAGAATTTGTTTTGATAGAAAGGGTGTTATGAGATTTTAGCTCCTCAAAGTGACCCTTGAGTCAAAAACAGTGGTCAAAAAATAAGCCAGAGCAATTGGGTTAAAAATGTCACTACTGAGTATTGATGGATATTAGTCAAAAATGTATTTAAAAAATCTTTTTATTTATGGCATGTAAATATGAATTACATTAGTGTTTTTGGTCATTAGTCAAACTATATATATTCATTGTAACTAGAACAAAATAATAAACTTATGAAATACAAAACAACATATAATGTGATCACATCTTTCAATATTCTAGCATTGTTTGTCCTATACAAAGAAATGTAAGTTTTTTTTAACTGCGTTTACAAAAACCGAAATTCTAATACCAAAAAAAAGGCATAACCTGAATCCGATTCTAAACCACCAACCGATATTTACTAGATTCATCATCTAAAAAAATTAGAATACAACTAATAAAACCAATATACACTTCAATTCACACCTCCAAATTCCTACCACATTCCCATAAATTTCCCAATGAACAGAACATTTGTTACCATGATAGTCAATTCACATTCTAAAAATCTTCAAAAATGACTCTCACACATTTCCAACTTACCCTAAAAACCACATTTCTTAACTTCCTCAATATATATATATATATATTAATAAAAAAACTTCCTTTTTTAATTTTTTACCCTCAACCCCAAAACAAAAACCCCTTCCACCAGTCACCACGAGGCCATAAAGAAAAAATCAAAGACCCAATCTTTCTTTTCACTTCCCCAATCTCTCATAGATGACAATCCTTCTCCTATTTTCCTAACGATACAATTCTCTTTTAGATCGAAATACCAAAAAAAAAAAAGGATCAATTTTTATGAACACTCTGTTATACTAATGGCAGAGAATCTAGAACTGAGTCTTCTATGTACAGAGACCAACGTGATGGTTGATGATGATGAAGACAAGGGCATAGTTGTTGATGAAACTCCGATTGAAATTTCGATTCCTCAGATGGGTTTTTTTCAATCGGAGGAGAGTGAGGAGATTATCAGAGAGATGGTTGAGAAGGAGAAGCAGCATTTGCCAAGTGATGATTACATCAAGAGACTCAGAAGTGGAGATTTGGATTTGAATGTTAGAAGAAGAGAAGCCCTCAATTGGATTTGGAAGGTCTCGTTTTCTAACTCTAATTTGTTTTCTGATTCATAAATTCGGGTTTTGAATTTATCAGCTCAAATTGTGAAAAAAGCTCATTCCTTTTTGATGAATGATCTGAACATAAAGAGTATGCTGCTACTATGTGTATAGATCAGAGGCTTTTGTCTTAAATCTGTGAATCTGATGCTCAAGTTCGGATCTTTCACACCTCAATTTGACAGTAGATTCACTTTAATCTCAAGAATTTTAGATCTCTAATAGATGATGATTGTTCTGATTATATCTAACAGGCTTGTGAAGAACACCAGTTTGGACCATTGTGTTTTTGCTTATCAGTGAACTACTTGGATCGATTCTTATCGGTTCATGATTTGCCTGTAAGTTCACATTAACTCTAACTAGTAGATTGAAATTGATTTTTATCTCTTCATCATCTATAGGTTCTTGATTTATGATTCTACTTGTAGAGTGGCAAAGTTTGGATATTGCAGTTGTTGGCTGTGGCTTGTTTGTCATTGGCAGCCAAAATTGAAGAAACTGAAGTCCCAATGTTAATAGATCTTCAGGTGCTATAAATCTCTTCCCCCCAAAAAAGTCGCTGAATTGTCTTTTCAATCCGAATAATCTCGTTAATCGATTGCTGTTTGATCACATTTGGAAACAGGTTGGAGATCCTGAATATGTGTTTGAGGCTAAATCAGTGCAAAGAATGGAACTTTTGGTGTTGAACAGATTGAAATGGAGATTAAGAGCAATAACTCCATGCTCATACATAAGATATTTCTTGAGAAAGATGAGTAAATGTGATCAAGAACCATCCAACACATTGATATCTAGATCACTACAAGTGATAGCCAGCACAACCAAAGGTGAAAAAGGTCTCTTCTTTATGTTTTGTTTTCTTGACCACTTTTGTTTTTGTGCTTTTTTGGGGTTTTTTTGTTACTTTTGCTTTTTATGATTTTGGGTTAAAATGGTGGTTGTGTCGAGTGAGCAGGTATTGACTTTTTGGAGTTTAGACCTTCTGAAGTTGCTGCTGCTGTGGCACTTTCTGTTTCCGGAGAACTGCACACAGTACACTTTGACAACTCTTCCTTCTCTCCTCTTTTCTCACTACTTCAAAAGGTACTTAACAATCCACCAAAAAATCTATTTTTTAATATCAAACACACATATAAAGCTGCATTTGGTGGTTCAATTTCAAGGAAATGCCAGTTGTGGACAAGTTTGAAATCATTAAAGATGACACAATCATTTTGTATATGTGTGTGCACTAACTTATTTATTGCATACACATATGTAATTATATTTCCAAAAGGTGAAAAAAAGAAGAAGAGAGAAACTGGTTTATGGGTCTGAATCCTTTGACTTCCAAAACTAGTGGAGCGTATAGACCAATGACCACTTTAAATTATATTATTCTCTAGCTGTGTGTCTTGTGACTCTTTCTCTCTCTCACACTCACTGCACACTCATGTCACGTCTAAAAACCAATCTGCCCCCACAAAACATGTTTTGATTCTGATTTGGTCTTGCAATCTAAAAAAATCAGACTGGTTTCCATTTGAATCCTTTTCTTTCCTACACCCAAAAAAGCTGATGAGATCTTTATATCTGTGTTTGTGTTCAAGAGACAAAACAAAGTGTCAAGTTTTTAAACTTTGTGGTTCCTTCTATTCCTTAAACTCTGTTGCAGGAAAGAGTGAAGAAGATTGGGGAAATGATAGAGAGTGACGGCTCAGGCTTATGCTCACAAACACCCAATGGGGTTTTAGAAGTATCAGCTTGTTGTTTCAGTTTTAAGACTCATGATTCTTCTTCTTCTCCTCATACACATCTTTCTTAAATTTTTGTTTTTTTTTGTTTTTTTATAATCATTATTATTATTATTATGAATTTATGATGTCTTGTGAGAGGTTGAAAAAGAGAAAAATAATCGAAGCGAAAAATTTATAAATAAAAATACAATTATTTCAATTCCAATATGTATTTTGTTATCTATCTAGCTTTGCTTTATTCTGAGCAAATAAACTAAGATGAATGTTATAAAGATTTTTTTTGTTGGTCGGAAATAGCAAACAAAACAGAGAACGCTTTTTTAATTAGTTCGCGCCAAATAAATATAGCGGGAAAGTAACTGTATCGGTTGAGTTGAGCGCGCTAGGAGTTGACTTTTTCTCCAAACGGTGTCTTAATAATTATAAAGCGCGCATCGGACTAATGGGCTTATAATTGGGCCCACGAACAGAAGTCTTTGACTTTAAAGTTGACGTTAGAGACCAAAAATATCTAAGTACAACTTGTTTTTTTGTAAGGAGCTTGTGTTTCTTATACCTTTTCTTTTTTTTTTCTTACAACAAAAGTCCAAAATCCCAATTCTTTTATCGAAATATATTCAAGAAAGAAAAAATGATTGGACTCTAGGTCCACTAAAACTCTAGGATCTGTAACAATGAGTAATGGGCCAATGCTAGATTCATTAAATTTAATCATTTGGGCCTACCATTGTCGCATGGCATACTAGCGATGATATAAATTATTGAAAAGGGTAAAAAGTCAATAAAATCTTTCGGGCCTTACGTAAAAAGTTTTTTTTTTTTTTTTTTTTTTTTTTTTTCTTACGTAAAAAGTTATTACCAACATATTTATAAAAAAATATTAAAACTTTAAATGGGTGGATTAAGATACATTAACGTAAATTATAAACCAGCAAATGCGAGTTGGTAAATACTTTTGTAAAAGTAATTATGATCTGAAATAGTAGTAACTCACAATATTTCATTTTTTAAGTTGTGTACTTATGTTGGAAAGCTAATAATTCTTAGTTTTAACTTATTCTTTGTCAGTAAACACCTCTCGTGACTACTAATTCTAATTATTACTGCGTATTCGTCTAGCTAGCTATAATTTTGTCTTGCTTTGTCCTGACCTATCACTTAAAAAATCTTGGTGTTTACTGTTTATAGGGACAATTTTGGGATCCGGATGAATGTATTCGTTTCGTACACATTCAGAATTCATACTGACGCAGTACACCTTATAATATAAATTATTATGTGTTTGTTTGTGTGAAATTTTGAAATGAACAACTATTTGGACAGTGGACTAAGCGAAGACAACAATACAAAACAAATAAACTTTTATAAATTCTATCATTGGGCTTTGTCATAATGAGTCGTCATAGTCATTCAACTGTCCAAGAAATATATTTATTTATTATTTTCATATTAAAAGTTTTGCTAAAAGTTATATATAGCTTCTAAACTTTTCCAACCTTTGCTTTTTCTTTACACATATAACTTTCTCTTTTATTTTTCAGCTCTTTCTATGAAATTAGAAAAAACGAGAGGCAAAAACAAACCCGAAAATATTTTTTAGTATTAAAAAAAGAAACAATTTCATGTCCTTATGTAATTTCGTAAAATGGTACGATTTGAATTATGGTACTAAATGACTAAAATTAACCACACAAGAATCAGTGACATAACCACAATACAAGGGGAAAAGAGAGAAAAATTATTCATTGCACGTGAATAATCATCAGTTTCCCAAATTAGGGCAATGTTTATGAAAGCTAATAGTATACCAATATAGTTTAAAGAAAAATAAAACCCTAACCCTAGCTGGTCCAATATGTTTATTTACGCAATCAAGCTCGAACTTTTTACTCTTTTTATATAATAATAGTATTACTTGTTTCGAAACTTAGCTTGAAAGGGTGGTAATAAAACCCTGCTTGTGGGTCACATTTAGATTCCCTAAATGAAGCATAAGGACAGTAACTATCCCACAGTAAAAATACTGTGAGAATGATAATGATGATGATGATGGTCTGATGATGATATATGCGTATATATACACGCATGTATATATATGTGTATGGTACGCAATATACACATTGATGGGTCGTTGTCCGATGGGTTTCTGCGTATTGACTGAAAGATTCCATTAAGAGGACCACAGTAAATATTTAAAATCATGTTTAAATAAATCATTTTTATACATCAATAATTTAATTGTACCACACATTCAAAAAAAAAAGACCCTAAATTTTACTTGCTTAACTGCATTTCACTACTTTCTATGAACATTTATTACATATCCAGACTCCAACGTATGGTACGAACATATATCATTATTCATTACTGCATCAGCCGAGTAAACATTTTTCACCTCTGAATAAATCTTCCAATCATGTCGTTACATTTTTTATAATTCTTTTGTGAAGAAGAAACGGAGAACTCCTCTAGCTACCAAAATTAAGTTTTGTAGAAACTAGGAAGTTTAAGTAAAATTACAAAAATTCCTCAAGTTAAAGATAACTGAAATTTTGGTGTTTAGAACTAATCAAACACTCTTCGATTGAGCATAATTATGCATGTGTTTTGTTTTTTAAGTAACCGGGAATTTGGTCCATACCACTTTTAAAATTCGAAATCATGCACATAATGTAAATCAGAAAATGGTATATTTAATTTACCAACGTTAATCCTTATTTCAAACACATGTGCTGATCAAAGTTCAAACTCGACCCGAGTCATGAATTCTAGCTAATTGACGTAGACACATTTGAAATATGCGAAAACAAAATTTTGGACAAAAGAAAAAAAGAGAGAAATGAAAGAGGACCACACAAAGTCATCTTCACTCTTGGAGTGTGCAGCTTTAGCTTAGACAAGAAGACGTAGAGATTGCCTTATCAAGCAAAAGCATCTCTCTCAAGTCTCTTCATTTGTGTGTATATTTGTCTCTCTTTCTCTCTCTTTCGAATTTTATTACACTGTCTCATAGAGAGAGAAGATGGAGAGGTTGAGACATGAAAAGCTAAATATGGAAATGGCCGTGAGATGGGGACTCGAATCTTATCTGCCTCTTCTTTCCTTTTACAGTCATTTTGGTTCCCTCTTTCCTCCGCATCTTTCATTTCATCATCACTCCAAAACCCTAATTTTTCATCTGAATTCAATATTTTTTGTTGGTCTCAGGTATATGGAAGATAGAGATATCTATATAGACTTCAGTACTCAATGAGTTTTTTCACAAACCCACTTCAATAAATTAATATATATAGCTTAAACCATTATTATTATTATTATTATTAACTTGTTCAAAGTGATGTCATTACTACTAATTGATTTGAATATATAAAAGGTTTATATTAGATAACACTGAAGGTTAATTAACTCACATTAGCAATATTGGAAAGTTATAGCCAAAAAAATGCGAAGTACTGTAATTGAACTTAAGAAGAATAAACAAAATTAGTTCCAGGTGAAATTAGTCTAGGGATTTGGAAGAAGAACATCATTAATGCAGTAATGTATGTGTGCCCATATGTTTTTCTCCCTTACTCCTTCTTGCTTCCAAAGAGCCCACATGTTTCCTTCTTCCCCAGATCTTCAAAGAACAATTACTATATAAATAGATATGCATATATACATGCATATAATCAAAACATGACGTAAAGAGGAAGAAGCTTTGGATGCATCGACATGTTTTGAGTTTTTTTTTTTTTTTTTTGTCTTTTTTTCTCTAAATAAGAATTAATTCCCAGGAATCAGAATACTGTTGCAGCAGCTAGCTAATGTTACTTCACCTTCTTCATTTCCAAGAGAAAAAAATTAAATTATTTTAAGCGAATAGTTATATGCATACTGATTGGTGATTGAGGAATCCACGCAGATATATATGATAACTAGTAGTATATACTAAGCCATTGAAATAAAATTTTAGGGCAGAGATCTCCATCCCAAGGAGATTCCGACCGATCTACATTTGAGTCCTACACTCATTGGACAATTAAATGAAAAGTTTCTATATAAACACATAAAACATAACAATAACTAACCGTAGCCAATTATATATCATATATTTATAGTTTATATGTGTGAGTAAAAATGATCAAGAACATATAATACAAAACACTCAAACACCTACTTAATTAGAAACAAGAACACTATCAGATCTATATATATATGGAAATGATATATGGTCAAGCTAACTTAATAACATTCGAAAACACGAAGAACTTAAGAAACAATAATAATGTCAACAAGTGAGTAGCCTTTTGGGAGCATTAAAAGATTCAGACACAAAAATAATGAACCATATGCTAATGAAGACATATAATAACGCATACACAAAATACACATGTACATTTGCACGATCAAAGTTCATATAAATTCATACACAAAACATGATAAATTCAAACACTGACACATGTGATGCTACGTACTAATTAAGAGTGTCAGTGATTTATAGCTAGACCAATCAAAGGTTTTGCTAAGAGATGTAAAACTTTATAATGCAAAAAAAAAAACGTAATTAACCAGAAAGATCATCATCATCAACATCAACATCATCATCAAAGACGAAAATGGGTACATAAATTAAACATTAAAAAAAGACCCTCTCAAATTTCTCATTAAGTAAAATAATTAAAAGCTAAATTAAAACCCTAGTGAGCAAAGATATTCAAGATTCATGGTTGGTCTTGTTCATGATGATACGAAGACTGTGGAGCAGTAGTAGTAGGAGGAAGAGGCTGAGGATGATGAAGAAGTTGTGGTGGAGGCGACTTACCAAGAGTGTGTTTGTTGTTATGTAACCAAACCTTAAGAACTTGTCTCGGAACACCAGTCTCTTGACAAAATCTCTGAATCACTTCATCGTCTTGTCTCTGAATTCTCCACCCAATCCTCTCAGCTAAAGCTAACATCCTCTCCTTTTGCTCCGCCGTGAACTTAGTCCTAAACCTCTTCCTAATCCCTCCTCCTCCTGCTTCAGCTGAAGAAGTCTCCATTGGATCTTCTGATCTTTCTCTTTGTGGAGGAGGAAGAGCGAGCTGAAGTGGAGGAGCTTGTGACGGTGGTGGCCGGTAACTCACCGGAGCTGGAAGACGGTAAAAACCAGGCGGAGGAGGAGGAGGCTGATGCTGATGCTGCTGCGGCGGCGCGTGGTGGAAGTAAGGTAATTCCTTGCGGTGGAAGTTACGGTGACAGCCACAAGCGGCGCATTTCAGCGCGTCGATGGTACCTTCGATTCCAGCTGGCATAAACTCGCCACAACCATCCACCGCGTGTCCTCCAATGGTCACCGCTTGGTTCTTGAGACACTCACGGAACCTAAACCTGCTTCCTCCTCCTCCTCCGCCGTGAACAACCATGAATCCTCCTCCGCCGCCGCCTGTGGAGGTAGTTCCGGTGGTTTCATGACTTTCTGTCGAGGCTTTGACGACACCACGAGAAAGAGGAGGAGAGTCGTAAACGGCGTCGTCCTCTTCTTCTTCCTCGTGAAGATTCATATCCTCTTCTTGCTCCTCCTCGTTGTTGTTGTTGGTGTTATCTTCAAACTCCATTAAAGAATGTGCAAAACTACGTCGTTTTTGGGGAGGTTCTCTCAAGAATGCGAAGAAGAAGCAGAAGAGAGAGAGAGTGTGGACATTAAAGAGATTATCTTTTCTCTCTTTTATCTCTCTTTCTCTTTTAGATTTGGGATTTGAGATTTGAGATTTTGAGAAAAAGTGTTTTTATATATATATATTTTTTTATTTTATTTTTTGTTATTTACATTCTTGTTTTGTTTATTGGAAATCGGAATCTAATATAATCTGTCCTCAACCACACTTTGTAACGCTTTCTTTATCTTTTACTTACATTTTTTTCTTTCTTTCTAATTTTCTTTCTATACTAATTTTAATACTCCCTCTGTATCAGAATACTTGATGTTCTAGAATTTTTTCTTATATCACAAATGATGATTTTCTGTATACTTTTATTAATTAATATTAAGAAATTATAAATTTCAAAAATCATTAAATGAAAATTTAAAAATTTGATGAAATACTATTAGTTAATAATTATAAAAATATGTTATTATAAATGAAGAATACATTTATTGCTAAACATTAAATGTTTTTCTTAATTCATGTAAAAATTCTAGAACATCAAGTATTATGATACAGAGGGAGTATAGTAGTAGAAGAGCCATTAATATACTTAATTATTAGGTGCTTCCCCACGCAACGCGTGGGTTGTGGTGTAGTTGGCACTTTCTTGTTTTTTTTTTCGTCTTTTTCGTTTTCTCTTTTGTATTATTTCATTTTAATTAGGCATATATGGGCTTTGCCGTCACTTTTATTTATACACTATATGTTTATACCATTTCGTTCAGATGTGTATAATTGTGGCGTTTACTTTTTATGAATTATGAAGATGTTGTTTCTTGCTTTTGAGGATCCAATCTGATCATTGAGTGATATTGTTTCCAATACATTTATTGTATTATAGATTTTCTAATTAACTGCTTATGTAAACCTTTCATACGTTGATGTTGTAATAATAAGTTATTTTTTTGAAAATATCTTCTGTGTAAGTGATTATGTTTGTATGCCCATGTTTTGATCTAATATCAATAAGATCGTTTCTGTTTTTCTTTAGTTGGCTTTGAAACCAATATTGAGTTAAGCAAATAATGG
The DNA here is from genome assembly GCF_030686135.1 of Camelina sativa. NCBI lineage: Eukaryota > Viridiplantae > Streptophyta > Magnoliopsida > Brassicales > Brassicaceae > Camelina > Camelina sativa. The sequence continues at coordinate 30,788,445 of NC_141881.1, forward strand.
ATCGAAGTATGGTGTTAATAAGGAATATAAAATCTTATGTATATATATTGTATATATGTGACTATAAATTTAGCTAACTAAAAAATTATGTAATATTTAAATACAATCTTGAACATATATATATATATATTTTTTATTTGTGGGAGAAATGTATGAAATTATTGGATAGAAGTTATTTTTTAGTTAAATGACCTTTAATATCTTTAAAGTGAGTTAAATATTAATAAATTTTTATATGTGTCTTGACTTTTTTTAAAAGGAATACCAAGTATTTCCTTCCAAATTTGAAGTGATATAGCATTTTAGTTTTCTTATATGATTTTATGAACTTCAATGTAAAAGTTTTTCAAAGTAATAAGTACACTCACTGATTGAATTATAAAATTTGGAGAAATGTTTATTTCGTTTAATCATATGCTCTTTTAAATAAATTAAATAAGTATGTTGTTATTCCTACAAATAGGACAACATATACTATAGTTTAACCATGGAGTTAAGCAATGGAAATGGAACTTGTGATTGCAAGACAAAATGCTTATATGTTACACATTGATCGTTTAAAAATGAATAGGAACATCTAATTCTCAAATAAAGTTGATTGTTTTGTTAAAACCAACATATGTGAATTTAAATTTAACTATGCAAATTTAAAAAATAAATATGAATAGATTAGAAAGGCAAGAAATATAAAAGAAATATTTTTTTATATAAATAAAATAAAAATTGAAAACAATGTTAAATATATATAATACTTTCTACATTAAAATATAGAATCAAACTCTTACAAGTTACAACATATATGAGATATAACAACATTTGATATTGGTAGGAGAGGAGGAGAGAATGTTTACTATAAGATGGTAATCCAGATTTGATAATGCAGATGAATCTTTAAAAAATAGAACAATGTAATATCTATATATATATAATACTTTCTAAATTAAAATATAGAATCAAACTCTTACAACACATATGAGATATAACAACATTTGATATTGGTGGGAGAGGAAGAGAGAATGATTACTTATAAGATAATAATCCAAATTCGATAAAGGAGATAAACCTTTTAAAATAAGAACAATGTAAAATATATATCATGTAGTCTCTAAAATTAAAATTTAGCATTAACAATTTACAATGATATTTCTTTTTTTTTTTACAACCCATACAACAAAAATAAGAAATCAAAAATAACAAAAAAACGAAAAATGATTTGAGGAATTGTAGAAGAGAATGAGAGAATGTGAAAATGAGATAGTAAAAGAATGTCAGTATGAGAGAATGATAGATTGAGAGAATGCTTATTTATATGATAAAAAATGATGGAAGTTACATTTAGAACTATGGAGTTACAATAGTAATTTATTGTGTTTGAATAGAATTGAGTGGTAGAATATGATTAATGCATAATTTAATTTATTTTCAGTTATAATTTTATTTTAATGTGTGAGTTAAATGTATTGTGTTTATTGGATCTTAAATATTATTTAAAGCAATTAGAAAGCAAATAAAAAATAAAATAAAAATTAGAAAACATTAAATGAAAATCAACCAATAAGGAGAGACCAAAACCTTACTTTTATATATATGATATATTGCTTTAAACTTTGAAATGAAAAATATATTATAAACAATAATTTTACATGAGAAATATATTAATTTAGCCAACCAAAATATGAATATAAGTTTAGCCAACCAAAATAAATAAAAAATATTAAAATTTAACCAAAAATAATTTCTCTTGAAAAATAATAAGTTAGTAGGAGGAATGAATTAATGTACAATTATTGGATAGGAGTTACATTTGAGTTAAATGGAGTTACATGTCTTTAATTATAAATAAATATTTTAATTTTTTATAACCTAAAATAAAAGGAATACCAAGTGGCTGAATCAAAATTCACATGATTTGGTTGTTTGTTGATATAAACTCAACACTTACACATAATATTTCAAAATAAAAAATATTACTTTTTAAGTGACAAACTAAATTAGTTTTCTTATAAAATTATATAAATTCTTCAATCTCAATAATTTTTAAAATCCCAAGGATAATTTATATTTTTTTGATTTTCACTTATCAATTTAATTTATAGTGCTAGATTTCATACTAATGGTTTCATCTTTAAAGAATTTAGTGAAATGATATTTTTAAAATTATATTTTATTTTTATATTTAAGTTCCAGTTGAATATGTTTTGTTTTTTGGATCATTTTTTATTTTGATTAAAGACACAAAAAACCAATTGTTTAATTATGTTCTTTTTGTTTTCAAAAACCTCAAATCATAAAAAATATATATATTATATTGATCTCTACAGATTTAACAATTGGATCACAAAACAAAATAGTCTTTATAAATGGATAAATGGATAATTATATTGATCTTTAAATATTATATTGATCTTTATAAATTATTAAAAATGATACATGAATATGTGAGATAACCAGAGACATGATAGATAATTACATATGGATCATTTCAACTTTATGATCTTATTGTATGGTGAATATTGTAAGGAAGTATGAAAATAATGACTTATAAGATGTTAATATAAAATAGAAAATGGAGATAAACATTTTAAAAGATTAAAATAAATATATAAGATATACATATCATACAAACTCTAAAACTAAGCTTTTACAATGATATTTGATTTGATTTTTTATAATCCATACAACAACAATAACAAAAAAATACAAAACAAAACAAAACAAAACAAAAAAAAAAGAGATTTGAGAGTAGTGGAAGAAGATGAGAGAATAAAATAGTAATAGACTAAGAGAATAAGATAATGAGTATTTATAGGAAGAGAAATGATGAAAAATTATATTTAGAAAAAAGAGAGTTACAATTTTAATTTATTGTTTTGTTTTAATACAATTGATTACAACTTAGTGGAGAAATAAAGTTAATGCATAATTTATAGGGAGAAGCTATAAAGATTTCAGTTTTATATTATATGAGTTAAATGTGAAAATTAATTGTTTTAAATTTGTGTTTTAATATAAATTTTTTTTTTGTTAAAATTGCATTGCCAAGTGGACCAATAAGGAGAGACTTAAACTCTACTTTTATATATATGATTAATCAGGAGGTGTTATCTTATTCAATTTGGTTGGACCGCTCTAACCATGATTTGTTGTTGTCAACTATTCATCATATATATATATATATATATATTTTAATCATATGTTTACAATCTCAAAAAACAAATTATTGATCTGAGTTTGTTAGAAATGTTCTACTCTACTGATTTATTTTATTGGTTCATTACTAAATATGATTAATTTACAGAAAATTATAAAACTAACATTTTATAAAATAATTTGGCACACTCAAAAAATAAAATTTTGTAATCTGGTATTAAAATGGTTGTAGTATAAAAATTAAACATTTTTGTCTATTCAGGTTTACTTCTTCTAGGGCTCTCGTCGTACAAACAATGGTGACGTTATTTAACGAGTTTTGAAAAATGAAAATAAGCTTTTTGTTTATTTTTTGGACATGCAATACAAAAAAGTTTATTAGTGAAGGATTTTAAAAATAAAGAGAGGGGGATATGGTATTAGAGATAACTTTTTGGGAAACTAAAAAAGGAGGATAGAATCAAAATAAAACGCGATAATTATTTTTGTCCATATGCCAATAGCATAAATATATGCATTAATATTTTTCTGCAATAAAGTGATGGGCAGTCTAATCACATCAAAATCAGTAATGCCCTTAATAATTTCAAGGCCTGAATTTTTTTGTCAACTTTTCAGAATTACTATATAAATAAATAACTATAAATAAAAAAAACTTTGTTTTATTTTGTGTCGTCAAATAAAACGAGTTTAATACACTTTCTGCAATAAATACATATGTAGATAAGTTGTAGAAACGTATGAGTCTATGAGATTATCATTTGTCAGCCCATATCCGTCCGATTAACTTGTGCTGACGTTAGATCTACGGCGACTGATTTATCTATGATGTTAATTCAAACCTTACCAACACTAATAATATTCATAGAAGTTATCTTTAATGACTAGTCTTTTCATTGATCCAGAGTAAGGGTCACCATTTGTCTTGTCAACACGAAATTGCATGATGAACTAAACGTAAGTTAATTGTAAAACATCTGGAAATTTTTATGGACGTCGTAGTTTTATTTATCAAAAGACAATAACGACGTCACTGCAGTAAATATTGTCGTCAAGGGAAAACTCGAGAAGGAAACCAACATTCGCACTCATTATAAGTATTTGATCCAAACTCAATAGAACAATCAAAAATGTTGGAAAACTTAAAATAATACTATATACGTAAGTTAACAAAGTTGTGGTGGTTTAAAATAATACACAGCTGACCGTTCGTTCAGAATAATAATACTCCTACAACTACAAGTAAAAGTTAAAATTTGTGTCGCATCGATAATAAATGCGAATGTTTTCTAGCGCTCAAATTTCAAAGTACAGAGTAAACCTATGTATTAAGAGTGAATAATCCTACTAACTCTATTTGACAGTTAAAATTAACACATTTGACACGAAAAAAAAGTAAAGTTATATGTTAGGGAGAAGAGAAAAGTTGAAAAATACGAAACACCGACTAACATATCATACTATAGATGAGTGAAGGTGTTGTAATTGTATAATGGATACTGAAAGACGTTTGAGATGACGTGCTGACGTGTACTTGTCAGCTGGCGGGAAACCGCTTTCCTACGTGGAGACATTCAGAGTATTTGTCTCCGTTCATTTATTCGTTTTCTAAATTTCTCAATTCCTGTATAACCCCATCCATGATCATGAATGAATATATGTACTAGTATATGATTTCATCTTAGAAAATCTGAAAAGATAATGTAATAAGAATTCATAACATATATCACACAAGGAGTACATAATTCGCGTGTATATATAAAAAGGATTGTAAAACTATTCAACAGTTTTTTTTTTTATACCTGGCAGAATTAGTGAGCTAATAAATTTGCTAAGTCAGTGTGATAGACTCTCGTTGATATTTATTTATCGCATATGATGTTATATGTGCATATTTGATCATCACAAACTAGCTATTTGATCATCACAACATTGTATGCAATGCAATAAACAAATCGTGGATTGTTATGTACGAGTAGGGAAAACATACGTACAGAAAACAAAAAAAAACTGGCTAATTAAACCAAACGAGGTATAATCAAATTAATTACTGAAATTAGAATGTACATGATGATAATGAAAGTAAAGAAACTAAACAGTTAAAAAGCTTTGCAAGCGTGAGAATAGTTATGATGATTGTATGTATATAAGTCTGATATTTCACAACCCATGTCGACGTCTACTGTTTATTATCTATGTATAGCCTAAACTATAATTTTGAAATGGGGGGGTAATCATAGGATTTGTAACTCGACATGTTCAATCAAATAATACTGTATCATACAAGAAGAAAACTAAAGTTTTTAAAGTAAATGAAACCAAAACAAATAAAAAAGACTAAAAAGCAACCGACAAGGCTAAGTTAATAGGGTATAAGGGGTAGATTGAAAAAGAAGTAAAACTTTTGTTACAAGTGGAACTCGTAGATTATCATGAGAATCCATTTGACCATAAATTCTACTATATCTCAAAAGGACAATTATTTAACTCATCTTCTTTAGTGCACCTCCATTCTTTTCTTTTTTTCCTCCCATCATTTTTTTGTTGTTAGATATATACTGTATACCCATCATTTTTATTCTCTATAACCCCAAAAAAAAGAGAGTAAAGAAAGTAAAAACGATTAGCCTTCACATAAAATGTAGATTTTTTCCAAACAATTTTAAGTTTCAGGGACAGACCATTATATATTTTGTTAATGTGAATGTAATATATTTGTAACAAATATTGGCTGCTTTATTTATATACAAAAACATTTGACCATCTTTGGCTTGCTCTCTCTAAATACACCACATGTATAAGTATAATGGGCACATCCATTTTGGTTAGAATATTTAATCATTTACGTTTATTGAATTGTATCCCTGGATTAAAGACTAAACCGGACAGACAAATCCAGAAGAATTAATCACATCTCACAAATATATAATTTCAAGATCATTTTCTAGTCTAAAAGAAACTGATTTGAGCAGCTCTCTATCACATCAAGCTTCTTACAGGACCTGAGTCATCAGAAAGTATCTGCCTAATCCTCTGGAAGAAGCTCAACACCGTCTCCTTAGCTTTAGTATCTGCAGAAGACAAAGATAAGCACATATGAAGATCAAAACAAAAAGAGACAGATCCTTTATATACTTCCATTGTAGATTTCTTCTTCACTCTTCTATAAAAAAACAGAGCTTTAAATGTAACAAGAAGTTAGCAATGATCAGCTTTTTTTTCTCTTACTAACCAAGTTTCGGTATCGTGTGTGCACTTTGATGACGGATCACCACTGGCTCTACAAATGATTGTATAAGAGCTTCACCTGCTGTCTTCAGGAAATCCCTCTCACCTGCAAAAAAAAAACAGATAACAGAATGAAGTTTCCAAAATCAATATAGACAAGATAGATATCTCCAATCTCATATATGGTCCTTGAATCAAAATGTTGTAGCAGAGAAGCTTTAACGGTAACATGTAGTACTACACACATTAGATTCAATCTAAACATTCCCATGCCAATCTTGGCTATATTAAAGCCAAACTAATAACGTAAGCTTCAATGAAACTAGACAATAGATTGGCATTGATCAGTGTAGATTACAAAACAACCAGAACATCGAGTCAAGAACATGTGCAGAGACGTTGTTACGGTTTACCAATAAAGTGGAGTGAAGGGCAACGAACTGGAGATGAGAATGCATTAACAGCAGCTTTAGGCACCCCAAAGATCAACCCTGGAATTTTTGCTCCGGATATTATCACTAAAAACTTGACTTTTGGCACCTTAGTTAGAGCCGTTCCCTATAAACAGTTAACAACACGTAACACTTACTCAGCTATTCATATCATATTTCAGATTCAACTCAACATTCCCTACCAACGGTTTTAGAATCAAACACTTAGACAAAACAAAACAGAAAGTGTTGGATAAATATTTTGCACATTCTTTAAAATCTCATCAAGAACCTGGATTCTGATTGCTTATGTACCTGTTCCTGCATTCCGGGCAGAGCCGCAGTTAGAAAAGCTCCCTACAAGAAATTGAACATAACGACACAATGAATCAAGAATCAACGGTCCACGATCCTGCTCATCATATCTTTATCAAATCAAACAAACCTGAGAAAAACCAAGAAGACCATCAAAAGGACCATTCTTTATCATGTAGTCCTCTATATAAGCCAAACACTCTTCAAAATTCCTGTATTCCTTAAATCCCTACATACATGCAAACACACTTGAGTCACTCACTCACTCAAATCAAAAGTTACGTTTACAAAAATTAGACCTTTTTACTCTTGACAGTATCATCAATGATCAATATTGAATATTAAAGTTTTGTTGCAACGGACCTTTTTAGCCTGGTACCACTCGTAATACGGTGGATCAAAGAGACGTTCGACGTCTGATTTTCCGGTGGCCGGAAAAGGAGCGTCAAGGAAATCAAGATCGAGATTCCGGAGAATTGTGTCCGGCCATTTATCTGTAATAATCGCACGGAGAATCCGACCGCTGGTTCTGAACCCGTGGAGACATAGGATTCTAGGGTTCTTCGGTTTCCGGTGACTTTCCGGCGTCATCGCCGTTATCTTTAACCGTAATCCCGTTCGGAGTCCACCGACTGTTTGGAAACAAGAACACGAGCGTCCTAACATCGGACAAGCACTAACCTCTCTTTGTCAGGTTTCGACTTATCCTTGTCCCCGAGCATATTAAAGAGTTTGTTGTAACTCCTTTTTTTTTCTTCCTAACTTTGTGTAAGGCCCATAAGCCCATCGGCCCGTAAATAAGAGCCCTTTGAAATCATTAGTATATGTGATTGAATCGGCCCGGCGTAGTATTTATTTGTCTATATAATTCCTTTGGTGCAAAATAATTTAGTTGCAAGATGATAATTAATTAGAGAGTAACAAAACAAGTTAAGAGTGCATAATTAAAGAAACTTGTCGTTATTATCTGGAACAAGCTGTAATGCTTTTTGTACTGGTGTTCAAATTAATGAAAATAAAGTTGGATGTAATATATTTTAATATATTGTCAAGACTCTTTTGGTTAGGGATTTAATCAGGGGATTCATTACACATAAATTGTAGGTATAATGTATAATCGTCGGTAAGGTTTCACATCATATGGCCTCATAAAATTGCCAACTACTGTATAATTCAGTTCATTTTTAATCAATATCAATCAATACTTAATTAATGAAAATAAAGTTTGATGTAAAATATCTTAAATATTGTCAAGACTTTGGTTAGAAATTACTGTATTAATCAGTGGATTCATCATCATCACACACGAGTTGTAGGTATAATGTATAATCGTCGGTTAGGTTTCGCATCATATGGCCTTCATAAAATTGCCAACCATATATAATTCAGTTCATTTCTAATAATAAAATACGAACGTTCTGGATTCACTATAAAATGACCTTTACAGGCTATCAACTGTCTTCTCCAGTTATGTGTATCATATTTTTTTATGCCCGTTTTATTTGTTATAATAGTAATTTTTTTTTTTAAATTCAACTATTTTAAATTTCTCTGACAGCTATCTCCAACTCTTGGTTACAAGCAATAAAAACAAGAAAGAGATTATAAGTGGACAAAAGAAAATGATTAAGACAAAAACAGCAATATCCAACGGTAACAAACAAGCACACAATACAACCATATACCTTAGATCATGGGTATTGATGTCACATGGTTTTTGGTCCCCTAAATTTAATATTATTATTTTGAAAATTTCTTATTTTTACTATGAGCATTGCTGTCCCATGGTTTTTGGTCCCCCAAATTCAAACTCTGTTTTTTGCACTTGTTGCCTAAGGAACTACTGTAATTAGCTATACATCAGCCTTGATGTACAACAAGAAGAACAACAACAAAACAACCACACTACACACAGACCAAACCAACTGATTCACAATAGCATTCTATGAACACTCCTAGAACTATACCATATATGTATTTCCTTGTCTTACAATTATCTTAAGGACATGTATGAGGACCGATTCTATTTCACTAATGGTAAGGCAAAGGCAGATTCAAGATTGACGAGGCAATAGTATCAAAAGGTGCATTTTTGAGAAATCAAAAAAGTAACCTGCTCCAAGACTTCAGCCAAGTCAACTTAACCTATGGTTTGCAACAAAAATACAAAGCCCTGACTCAATATCTCATCCTAAAAAACCAATACAGAACCAATATCTCATCCTAAACCAATATCTCATTACTATTATAACTCTTGGTTACAAGCAATAAAAACAAGAAAGAGATTATATAAGTCGACAAAAGAAAATGATTAAGACAAAAACAGCAATATCCAACGGTAATAAACAAGCACACAATTACAACCATATCCCTTATCAGTAATCAAAAATAATCCAGATGATCTGCTACGCACATGGGATATACGATAATAACGACATAGTCCTTTTGTTTGATAGATCTGTATTTTTGTAATTAAGGTTCGTATAGATCATTGTTATGTCATTAAAAAAAAACTATATTACCGGTGGGTGGATCGAGTAGACAAACATGATATTTCTTCAATGCATAGTTGTATATGTTTCTTTCTCTGTCCAATTATTGACAAACATGATATGATTTGGTGTTTCTTTCAATTTAACCGAGGTAAACCAACGGTTTTTCCAGTCTATCTTAAACCATTGGAGACGACTTTGGAATCAACATTTATTTCCCCATGTTCCTATATATCTTTAAAAATAGTATACAAAAACATATACTATAGAATCATCCAATGTTATTCCTACAAAACTGCATTAGATAGTGCTGCAACTCAATTATATGCTGACGAATGATAGGTTTATCTATTTTTTTTTTTTAATTTTGAAAACGTATTATCTTTTTAATTTCCACAATAAAATTACAATTCGTTAACAAGGTACATACTGATCAAATATTTTTGTGCTAATTTCTACACCTCAACATTTTTTGCTCTTTTTCACTAATATATATTTTTCTTTGATAATCTAAAACAAAATCATCAAAAATGAATAAATAAAAGATTTTTAAAGATTGCTAAAGAGTATTCTAAAGTTTTGTTGATTAGTTTTATAAAATAATGTAAAGTTCTCTAAACAATCTATGTATTTTTGTGATATTTTCATGACTTTATTTTGTAAAGAAAATGTATAAAATCATGAACCAATAACATTATATATGAATTCATAAACAATCCTAGATTTTTTTGTTTTAATTGAATAACACAAAAAAATTTATTTCCAATAACCCAAATTTGCTAAAATTCTAAATGATTTTTTACAAATCACAAAAATAATAAATATAAACTTTAACAAAGTTAAACAAAATCTTGATATAATAAAAACGATATCTACATACATTTAAAGTTTTTAAAACTCTATTTAAATACAAATCAACAATCCCCTTTTATTTTAATACATACTAGTATACTAGATAACAGATAGTAGTCATGATACCAATAATTTCCGCATAATTATTTTCCTATTCCACAAGATACTTAATTGGATACTTATTATTGTATACTATTATTGTTCTAAACCTCTCTCGCTAAGTCTATATATAGCTCCTCCATCGTCATTCCTCACCTTAACCACTCTGCTTCACTCTCTCTGTCTTCTCCCTCCCCTAATCACAAAGCACAGAGTGAAACAATCTATAGAGAGAAGAAAAGATGAATTCGAAGATCATCGAAGCTTTCTTCATCGTTGCTCTCTTCGCTACCTCATGTTTAGCTCAAGCTCCAGCTCCTACTCCCACAACCACCGTCACTTCTACACCTCCTCCCGTCGCTACACCACCACCGGCAGCAACTCCCTCTCCAGCCACAACTCCTCCACCTGCCGCGACTCCTGCACCAACCGCTACTGCTCCTTCTGCGTCTGATGTCCCCACAGCTTCTCCACCTGCACCAGAAGGTCCCGGAGTTAGTCCCGGAGATCTCGCCCCGACCCCTTCTGACGCTGCCGCTCCTCCGCCCAACGCTGCTTTCTCCAACAAAGCTTTCGTCGTTGGTACCGCTTTTGCTGCAGTTGTTTACGCCGTCGTTTTGGCTTAGGATCTCATTATTATTTTTACATGATCGTATAAACCATTTTTATATCAATAGTGTCGGTGTTAATTTGATTGATGTTCGTTATTTGAATTGTTTGTTTGATCGATCGGGGGAGAATGGTAAATTTTTATTTACGGCGGACTTTAAATGAGCTGTTGACACTGTAACTTTTCGTGTTGCTGTTGTTGAGGTTGGAATATGTTATGTAAGTAATAATAGCTTAATAAAATCATTACATTAATTTTTTCTTTACAAACAAAAATTCACATGGTTCATCACTCTTTTGAGGCTTTTATTTATATATATATATAGGTCTTCTCCAGATCTGATTGTTGTTACTTCTTAAGAATTCAGAACTGTGTAAAATCATGTGTTCTTGGTTTTTTCTTTTTATTTTAAATGTGTTATCTTATTGGGTGAGTACGACTTTAAAATCAATTACTTAAATATTTTTCGGAAATCCGGATCTCAGATCTGTTACGGACTTAACAGTATAATAATGCTTAGTGGTTACTGTAATGTTTATCAATCAAAATTAGCTGACGTAAATCATAAAGTTCATTTTGTCAAAGCTCCCAAAACACACAGCTACTCAGCAGTCAGCACCTACGAAATGTTCACAAAGTGCATGAAAAAAAAAGTATCAATGTTTAAACCTCACAAAACCAGACTAATATATAATTTATGTTACAGATATATTTTTACCTATTTATAAAATATATATAATATAAAAGGAAATTGCCATTTCCATTTTAGAGAATTAACTCCTCCTACAGACCGTTTTTATTTGTCAGTTTGTCACCCACTCACCAGCCACCAGGCCTCTAAAGCCCTTTGCTTTTCCTTATATGGGCTATTTCTGGCCCAACATCATATGAAAAATAAATCGAAACTCTTTTTTTTAGCAAACAAACTGAAACAGAAACTGTATGTTGTGTATGAAAAAACAAATGTCGACCAAAATATGAATAAAATCACAGTAACAACATTCGAGTTTGGTCTTTCAAAATGCATGATTATAAAAACTATTAATTTTTTATTGTTGTATTGAAATATTGATGGTAAAAATTTTAGTTTGAAAAATAGATTATGAAAAGGAAAAAAAAACTAAAATAAATGTTTACAAAAAAGGGAACAAGAATGAAAAAGGGACTGTTATTTGATTTTTTTTTTTAGGTTCACCTGCCTGTTGTTTGATTAGAGAGGCATTTTTTGTTTGGTAAATGATTAGAGACACTTTTTTGTTTGGTAAACGATCAGAGGCACTTTTATGGCTTCAAAACTCAAAAGCATTTAGACATTATTGGCCAAACTTTGCCTTTAAGAACTTTCAAATAAAGACTATAAAGTAAAAAAAAAAACATTTCAATAAATAATTTTTGTTATCGTCCTTTCCAATTTTCTTTTGTACTGTAGTTGACTAGTTGTGAGTGTGGCTTTGAAATATATAGAATCGAATTCCCTTTTAAATCACTCTTCATTCCTATTTATGCATTATGAAATACTTTTCATTGAATAAGATTCAGTATCTTTTACTACAGTAGATTGTTGTTGCCTCGTCGAAAGAAAAAATTATAATCATTTGTCTGTTAAATATTGAATACAGCACTTGTAAAGAATATACCAGATGATGACGAAGTGACGATTTGTCATCCAAAACGAAGGTGGAAAATCAAGAAAAGGAAGTAATTGTTAAACCAAAAAAAATGAAGTTATGAAGCATTTCAGATTAAAGACCATGGACGAAATCTTCTTCGAGACATGATAAATGGATTGTTTATCCACAACGATGTCACAATAGATGAGAATGTGTTCAATTTCTTTTACCAAATAACGTAATGATATACAGATAAATACAGTTTGTGTGAGTTTTACAAAAAAATAAACTAATAAATATATAGTTTGTGTAACAAAAAATTATAATATGTATGCGAAAAACAATATGGTTGGTATGTCTTGCTTGTACTTGTGCGTGGACATAATATATCACACCATGTTACAAACACAGGGACTCAGATGTGATCATTTAAAAAAAAAAGCATTATTAAATCATTGATATGTACGCACCAAATCAAATCTGACGATAATAATGCAAGTTTATCAAAAACTGCAATATGACAGATTGACAGAGGATGCATGAAAAACATCAAATTAAGACGACAAAATTATTATCAAGACGAGTAAATATCGGAAAGTACAAGATAAGTCAAAAAAACCAAACAAGAAATCAGTGATGACTTGGTTGTCAGTACACATGTGAATTTTTAATGATAAAATATTCATCAATGATTTAGTTATAAGTTATAACTTGGTATAGTTGTTCTAAGAAATGTTAAGTATATATACCTCGTCTAGTTACAGTTTCTAAAGCTTGTTAGGAACAATAAAAAAAAGGTTAACTGGAGAAAATAATATGCATGTTCTCAATCAGACACATACACGCTCATTAGGCCATTATTAGGTAAGCAATGAGATCACAGAGGACAATGACACATGTGGAAATAAAACGACGCTACCCTAAACCAATCCTTCGACGTGCCTCTCACATGTCACGCTTATTCAGTTTCAGTAGAACTGAAAATGTATATTACGGACCTTGTTCAGTTTTAATTACCTATTTTATAATTCACTAGATAGCATAAGCGTGAAAAAAAAACAAATAGTAATAATAATTCACTATATAGCAAATCGCAGTGACCTGGACTAGTACATAAATTTGAAAAATATAGTATTGAAAGAAAAATATTAATCAAATGTAGATCTTAGCACAAAATGCCGTAAGTAAAGATTGCGAATTTTTAATACCCTTACCAAACTTTTTTTATTTTGTAGTTCTGTCAAAATCCATAACATGAAAATAGTGGAAAATAAAGAAAAACTAGGTAGAGGACTCGCGCCTCGCGCGGGATTATCTATAACTACAAATTATATTTAAATGTCACTCTTTGTTATTTAATTTATTTAACATATAATTATATCATTATTATTAATATTTTTAAGTCATAGAATATCTAAACGATTATTTTTTTTCTATTTGTATATTTTGGTTTGATTTTATCTCCATTCACAAAAACTAAATCCAGTTATGTATAGATTCACTTGTTGGGTTACAGAAACTTTATGGATTTGGAATTGTTTTATCGAGGCCCAATTGTTCAAATTATATTCTTAATTTAATTTTATTTTTATTTTTGTAGAGTGATGTGAAACGACAAACTGATATTTTCAAAGTTGTCGGTTTGTATTTTTTTTTTCATATGTCAAATATCTAGTTCTTCAGTTTATTCCACCAATTTAATGAAACCGTGAAAGAATTTGGGCTGATTTTCTGTAATCTGTGAAGGTAATCCATGATTCATCGTTTTGCTATTGTATTTCCGATCTTCTTGATTTGTTTTTTTGGAGAGTTTTTAATAATTATCGATTTCTTTTTAGTTCTCATCGTTTCATTTGGAACTAAGTTCCAATCGAAGCATCTGTAAATTTGATTTCCTGTTAACAGATAATCGGTTAAATCCATTGTATGCTTGCTGAAACTCGTCTAGATCGAAGTCACAGCTGATCGATGAGTCAACCATTCGTATCAGGTAATTGCAAAAGGCTCTTCTACAAAGTTTATTGTTTCTCCCGTTAATTTCTTTTGTAATCTCAATGGAAAATAAATAAAAATATATACTGGAAAGATTTGTAGTTAATTATTTCATAGTATAATTTCCGTTGTATATTTACATGTACAAAAGTTTAATTTATGGATTTCTTAGTTTATTTGGTTCAAAATCGTATCTGAGATTGTATTAAAAACTTCACTTCAACATGTCTTTATTCTTGCACTATTTTTTAAACCGGTTTTTCCCAAGATTTTAGATAACTCTGTCACGGATACTGTTCTGAAAGGATTTAAAAAGAGGTATTACATTATTTGGTATATAGGAGACAACGTTTAATATAAATTGTAAACTATTAACTATTAAAGCTTGTACAGATTAAACTGTTGGTGTCTAACAATCGTCTTAATTTGTTATAAGTGTATTCTAATCCATGTATGTTTTCCCTTGAATAGTTTGGCATAAGAGCATGGAATCATGGTTGTTTTCGTTGAGTATGGTTCAACAAACTCTTCTCAGACTGGTTAGTATCAAATTTATCTTCAATCTAACTACAATAATACAGTATTGAGTTTTGTATATTTGTCTCTATAATATTTTAGTTGTGTTTTTATTAAAAATAATTATTCTCTGATAGATAAATAACATAATTAAAAAAACTTGTTGAAAACAACTCTTGTTTGAACGCATCCCTTACAAATAAAAATAAGAAATACCAGTTATTGCCTTACTGGAAAAACTCTCTATTTCAGTTATACTTAATCCACGTTCTGTATCATCCTGTGTCTCTTCCCTTAGACTTAGTGACCATGGGTCCTGGAAAATACAAAACAATTTTTTAGAAAAAACTCTATTAAAGTAATACTTAATAGACGTTCTGGATCGTCCCATGTCTTTTTTCCTTACACGTATTGAAAATCATGTTCGTAATACAGAGTAAATTTCAAACATAAAAACTTTTGTCAAGCATTGTGATGGTTTCGTTGACTACTAATAATAAAGTGATGAATGCATAACATTAAATATTACCTCAATATCTCCTGTTTCCTAATAAAGATTTTGGAAAACTTCTTTGAACACAACATTCATAGTCTCCTTCTGTGGCTTCCCTTCCTTATCTGTAATAAGGATCTTTAGACCTTTCTTAGACATAACTCTTGAGACAGCAACATAAAGCTGACCATGGGAAAAAACCGGTCTGGACAGATACAACCCAACTGTTGAGAGCGTTTGGCCTTGACTTTTGTCGATTGTCATTGCAAATGCAGCAGTCAACGGAAATTGCATGCGCCTCATCTTAAAAGTTGGTCCCTAAAAGTTTCGGTGAGAGCATTCTTGATGGTAGCTTGAATTTTGTCCCCCTATAAAAGTTTGGGAAACAACAAAGCAATTAGTATAAAGTAATATATAACATAAACCAAAAATATGTAATCGAATTCAAAAAAGAGTTAACGAAAGAATTAGAGTTAACTAAACTAACCTTAGCATCAATGAAGATCATTTCAATGGTTTCACCCATTGAAGCTGAATACTGTTTCCACAGCCTGATGATTTTGACCTTAATTTTCCACATGTTCTTGAATGGTTTCAAATAGGTAAATTGTTGAAGGTAGCCATGAGAAACTTAAAGGATGAGTGGTTATTAATTTTGAATAAGCTTGGTTGGTGATGGTGGAAATGATGGGTTTGGATGAACGTTTATATAGGGGTACTAATTTCAATCAATGATTTTGGTTTCTATTATTATATTATTCATTCACTTGTTTATGGGAATGATTATTCATTTACTTGTATATTTGATTAGGTAGTTGATTTTGGTTTTTTTGGCGAAATATGTTTATGCAAATCCAAGATAATTGGTTTTGTTAATATGTTAATCGCTTTTTCTACGGAAATCTAAGATTTTTTGTGTTGTATATGATTCCTTTTCCGGTGTGGTGTGGAGTAGATTAGATGTTATACACGTCAGCTTAATTTGGAAACTTAAAAACTTTTGTAGAATAAAATCATAATAATGGGCTATAATTCTTATCAAATGTAATCAAGGATTACGGTATTAACATTTAAATTGGATTAATTTAAATGAATGTAATGATATGATTTATTTACTCCTCAAATTAAGGACATTAGAGAGTTAAATTACGTAACAAACAATCTTTTTCAGTTTAGTGTTTGTTATCGGATTTTTTGGTGAAATTTATTTATACTAATAGGATTTTGGTTTCTGTTAATATGTTAAACTTTATAGAAAATAACAAA
This sequence comes from Camelina sativa, assembly GCF_030686135.1. Lineage (NCBI taxonomy): Eukaryota > Viridiplantae > Streptophyta > Magnoliopsida > Brassicales > Brassicaceae > Camelina > Camelina sativa. Next base: position 30,805,499 of record NC_141881.1, read on the forward strand.
ATTGAATCTACTGATATGATTTACTTGCCATTGTAAAAATAGGCTATAATTCGTTAATTACAGAACCAATATTTAATAATTTTTGTAGAATAAAATCATAATAATGGGCTATAATTCTTATCAACTGTAATCAAGGATTACGGTATTAACATCTAAATTGGATTAATTTAAATGAATGTAATGATATGATTTATTTACTCCTCAAACTAAGGACATTAAAGAGTAAAATTACGTAACAAATAAATATTGTATTTCAAAATGTTACAGAACCTAATTACATAACCAATATTCGATTTTCGTTCTTTTTATTGTTGTTGTTGAATTAATATTTAGGGGATATGTAATATAGATAATCTATGATTCTGTTGACACAAACTAATATATTTTTTAATATATGATGATGTAAGGTCAATTTGTAGAATATGTGAATAGAAGTGCTTTATTAAATCTGCATTGGATGGGGAAATAAAGATAATGTTATTCAAATGAAATACACATATTAATGGATTTTTCATAATCACATAATTGTGCTTATTCCTTTTACGCTAATAGACATGAAATCAATTATTTGTTCTCCGTTTGAGCTTCGTAGTTTTGATGACCTATTTTGATCCTCTTTCTTCCACTTGTGATTCTGTCTCCTTTGATTAAATATTGAAACAACTTCTTCACATTATGAGTCTGACCAATTGGAACCTGTAGAAATGGAAGATAGATTATTTCCTATATATTAATAAATGAAAGAGATGTATGTGCAGGGAATATAGACCAAAAACAAATGAAACTTACAGTGTTTCTCTTCCACTGTTTTGTATTGACATCATACACGAACTTATGAGAAATCTCATCATACACATATATAGGTGATTTGTGGTGGCTATTTCTCTCAAACCATAATGAAAAATGATGGACATAAAGCTTTGTGAATGGGACAGAATCTGCTTTAGATGCAGGTACATCTTCAATTACATTATTTAGTTGAAACATTGTGTTAAAGTGAGAAACACCTTTCGAAGTAGACATGTGAAAATTGACAATGGAGAATTGTAAGAAGCAGTCGGAAGTTGTTTGCTTGCTTTGGAGGAAGAACAAAACAATTGTGTAGATTTATGTGTTAGTGATGAAAAGAATGTATATATAGGTGTGAGAAGAGAGAATTATTGATTTGTTTTTTTATTATTATTAATACAATGGCAGGAAGCTGTAAATAAGTAGAAGTTTTGAGGGTGATTTGAAAAAAATGTCCTGAACTCTATAATACTGACATATCAGCTTTTTCACCAAAAAGTTCCTCTATTAATATATAGGAGATATATTACTGTCAAACAAGTGTCATGTTTTAAGTTTTAACACTTATTTATAAACTTATATTAATTTATCTATTTGCTGTTGTCATGTCATATTTGAAAAAATTATCATGTTGCCAAAAAAATATATAATTCCTTTCCTTTTATTTTCTCATTGTCCATATAACGTATGTATGAATATTTTAAAAAATTCTTTATTTACAGAAGTGAAATAGAAACACGACACACAAAGTTTATCATTTTCGTCATATTTGGAATTTTGTAATGATGGTCAAACAGAAAAAATAAGTTTCTAAATTCATTAAATCTAGAAAAGTAATAGACTAAATAATAGCCACAGAGTTTTTATAAATAAAAAGCCAATTCACACACGACTCACCCTCTGGTCTTCACCTTTCTTCGCTCACTCCTTTCTCTTTATATTTCATTTCTTCTCCATAACCTAAGAAAAGAAAAAGAAAAGGATTAGCGATGAGAGGTGGCGGCGGAGAAGAAGGATCGGAGTTGAGTGTTGCACTGTTGAAAAGTTCTCATACGGCGGAGGAAGACGGTGGAGAACTGAAGACTAGGGTTTGGGTTGAGACAACAAAGCTATGGCAAATCGTTGGTCCAGCCATATTCAGTCGAATAACGTCGTACTCGACGCTTGTCATCACTCAAGCTTTCGCTGGTCATCTTGGCGATCTCGAACTAGCCGCCATCTCCATCGTTAATAGCGTCATCGTTGGCTTCAACTTTGGTCTCTTGGTATATAAAACAATCTTGATGTTTTCAACTTTTAATTTAAGGGTTATATGGACACTTTTTTTCCTAAGGGAGTTTTAATATGTAAAATGGTGGTGCAGCTTGGAATGGCGAGCGCGTTGGAAACGCTGTGTGGGCAAGCGTTTGGAGCAAAGAAGTATCACATGTTGGGAATCTATATGCAGCGTTCTTGGATTGTTCTCTTCTTCTGTTGTGTCTTATTGTTACCGACTTATATTTTCACAACTCCGGTTCTTAAATTTCTTGGCCAACCGGACGATATCGCTGAGCTTTCCGGTGTTGTCGCCCTCTGGGTCATCCCTCTTCACTTCGCCTTCACTTTTTCTTTCCCGCTTCAACGTTTCCTCCAGTGCCAGCTTAAAAATCAGGTACCGACGTAATCGATCTATTTGATTGTTTCAAATAGCATGATTCATGCGTCCAAGCTAATCAAAAATATACTAACAGTTTTAATATACAAATATTATTTTGTTTGTCTAGATTTGTGCGTGTCGGAAGCAAATCCTTCAGTTTTTTCTTGATTTGTGCGTGTCAGAAGCATCTTTTTTATATGTTTTAAAATTGAATAGTCCAAAAAGTAAATCAGACTTTCTCTATAATAATGGTTTATTACGTAGATGATAATGTTCGAACTACTCGTTTGTTTATGTGATTATTAGGTGACTGCGTATGCGGCAGGGATTGCATTGGTTGTTCATTTTTTAGTGTGTTGGTTGTTCGTGGACGGACTAAAACTAGGAGCCGTAGGGACTATGGCTACGATTAATATCTCCTGGTGGGTTAACGTTCTGATTCTATTAGTATACTCCACTTGTGGTGGCTGTCCACTTACTTGGACCGGGTTCTCTTCCGAAGCCTTCACTGGACTTTGGGAATTCCTTAAACTCTCTGCCTCGTCCGGCGTCATGCTTTGGTACCAATGAATTATGAATATATACACTTTTGTGACATTATACTAATTGTGTCCGACACAACTTTTAACGGTAGATGCTTGGTGTTTTTTTCTTTTTCTTTTTCTTAACAGTTTGGAGAATTGGTATTATCGGATTTTGATTATAATGACTGGCAATCTTGAGAATGCTCGAATAGCTGTTGACTCCTTGTCCATATGGTAAGTTGTTTTATGTTGAAATATTTTTATTCAAAACCCCATCAAAGACATATATCTTATCGCATTGTTTGTCACGTCTGCATTTTTGGGTTGTTGCGGAAAGGTTATCGTTGTTTTCTTGATTTTATCTTCTTTATTGTTTAATAAATAATTGACTACTTTTCAAAATATTTTATTGACCAATCATTTTCAAAAAAATAATCTTTTTGGCAGCATGACGATAAATGGTTGGGAAATGATGATTCCTCTCGCTTTCTTCGCCGGAACCGGGTAAAAAGTCTATTCTTAGTATTTGCTAATTTTTAATCCGGTTGATAGTGATGATCTAATTGACCCCTATTCAGTTTAGTAAGTATAATTTTAATACACGTACCCAATGAAACTGGAAGTCAGAATCTTGTATTGAATGTAGAATATATGTCATGTTGGATTCTATTTTTCAAATAATTCGGAAAAATAAAATAGAAAATGCTTATTTGGTTGTGGTACTTCGAGTCGTGTCCACCATTTTATTCCTATCCCAGTTCTCAAATTAATTTACTCTGCTTTGTTGGTATTTTTGTTGTCGACAACATAAATGACTAGTTTGAGTCCAAATATTGTGGTCCAACGATAAGGATACAAATTGGGTCGAGTAACTACCCGAAATTTTTGTTTTTTTTTGTTTTTTGTTTTTCTGGTTAAACTCTTTCAAGTTATCTAAAATTATAACATCTCTTTTTTTTTTTAATTACTCCATTTTTTTTTGTAATGTTTAAATATTTTTTTCCAAAATTATTTGAAACCACTCATAATTAGGCAAAATTATCTTATACTTTACCCAAATTTATTCGTTTGGACAACAGTTTTAAATACATTAACTTTTCGGTACTTTATTCTGCCTGTGTTTAATGACTATCCGCTACTACACCGTCTACACGTCTACATCTTTCATTTAGACAATTATCGTACGTCGACATAAATATTAAATACGACAGTACTGTTAGTTAGTTCGTTTATGTTGTTTGAAGGACAAATAGTATAGTTTATGTGTGGGAAATTTTAGGAAGTTGAAACCTAACATTTGGCATATACAGATAGTTGCTTATAACATTTTTCTATATCTTCTTCCGTGTTTGCTTTGAGTTCTTCTTCTCTTTTTATTTGTCGCGTTGTTTGTGTAGAGAGTACTTCTACGAGGATACGATACGATTTAGAGATTAACTCTCCTTAGTCCTTACTATAGTATTATATTATTTCATTCATCCATAACTTTTTATGTTCAATCCTTTTTATTTTTATATGTTTTTTGGGTCTCTTTTTCTTCTTTTTTTTTTTTTTTTTTTCCGTGTGTGTGGAAATGATATATCCGCTAGGGCATATAGAGACACAATATGTGAGTTCACTTGTTTTAAAAGAAGCATTGATGAAGAATAAAGAGTACAAATGTAAAGAGTAAAGACAGTGATGATGTTACCTATTTGCCATGTTGGTGTGGAACCTACATACAAAATATTTTTTTAAAACAATATAGAATATACAGATGGTATAGGTTTTTTATTTTCTAACAATATTTTTAATGATTGCAGTTACATATAATTTATAACTATATATATAAATCAGTACTAGTTTAGAATGTATGTTGCAGAACTATATGTTTACTTTTACATTAACGACTGCAGTGTACGTGTGGCAAACGAATTAGGAGCTGGTAATGGGAAAGGAGCAAGATTCGCCACGATTGTATCAGTAACACAATCGTTAATAATCGGATTATTTTTCTGGGTGATAATAATGCTTCTCCATAACCAAATCGCTTGGATCTTTTCTTCAAGTGTGGCCGTCTTGGACGCCGTTAATAAACTCTCACTTCTCTTAGCTTTCACCGTTCTTCTCAACAGCATCCAACCGGTTCTCTCCGGTAAGTCACCTTTTCTCTATGTTCAGTATTTTTGAGCAGTTTTCTTGTATATATGTATGGAGTCAATGATTTTTGTGATGGCTAGGTGTCGCGGTTGGATCGGGTTGGCAATCCTACGTTGCATATATAAACTTGGGATGTTACTACTGCGTTGGTGTTCCACTTGGGTTTCTGATGGGATGGGGTTTTAAATTCGGCGTCATGGTAATCACTATTTTTCTCCACATATTGTTGTTAATTTCTAACTAGTTATTTGATTATTTCTATCGATTTGGTTTTATTTATAGGGAATTTGGGCTGGTATGATTTTTGGAGGAACTTTTGTTCAGACAATGATCTTAGGTTATATCACAATGAGATGCGATTGGGAGAAAGAGGTACATTGATATGTTTTGCCTTTGGTTTTGTCTTATTAATTTGATTCGTTTAGCAATTTTGAGTTTATTGATCATGATAATGTGTGTGTGTGGTTTTTTTTTTGGTCTGTTATAATTCTATCAGGCGCTGAAAGCAAGTGCTCGTGTTAACAAATGGTCCAACGCAATAAAATGAAGATTTGTTTAGTGCAACTATTATTAAATAATTTTGCAGCATAATTGTTTTTAAGAAAACTGGTGTATGTTGGTATCGAAAATGTAATGCAATATAACTCAGAGCCGGTTCATATATTTTACAGAGGGTCACTGCATGCAATTAACCGCAAAAAGGCCTTTTGTAATATATTCGTTTTATGGCATGCTTTGTAATATTAATTAGAAATATGTTAACGTGCTTAACTGGTTTATTTGAATTTAATTTAAACAATAACAAATTATTATTTTTCCACGTGAATATTGGTTAAGTATGTAAATTCAAAAGTTTATCAAGAATAATATGACTCAATGCCTTCTTTGATGTTTTCTGGTTGGGAGAGCGTACAAAGCAAAGACTCCGAGTGGTCGGTGTAATTAGGATAGTTAAAAACTTCGAAGATTTTTGTGATGGTTTACTCACTTACCGTTCCTACATTTATCGAGGATTTTTTTTTTTGTGATGATTTTGCTACATATATATCATATATTATTCATAATTCAATTTTTGAAAATATATATACAAGGAATCGACTATAGTCATTGAAAATAACAATGCCACATTGCCACAGAGACGAATACCCGATTTATGGACTAAGCTATATGATAGTAACTAACCTGACCGGGCTGTTTCTTTTTTTTTTTTCTAGGCGTTACATATCTTTTAATTTCGATATCAAACACCAAAAGTCTTCAATCAAATACTTGCTTCGCCAAGAAAACTCCCTCAAATCTTCTTTGCACATTTCGAGCCTCTCCAAAACCGGAACCAACTCGTACGGTTTAACAACTCTCTCATTCAATTCTTCAAACCTTATCTTCATCAATCTTATGACGGATAAGTAGTCTTGTACCATTAATTCTATCATTTCGACAACGATTTTGTTGAGTTTCGATTTCGGAGCTATTGGCCTGTTACTTATACATTCGAATAGATTCACTAAAAAATCAACTTGTTTAAAAATGCAATCGGTTGTGTAAGACGAGACTCGTCGAGTTTCTAGACGCTTATCTTCCGACCTATCCTTTATGTTTGGGGTAACGCCTAAAGCCTCCGCAATTGAAAAGTAACAATCTAGATATTCTTTGTACCTATTCAAAAGACCATTTTAAAAATAATTCATAAGACTATATATATTCCATAAAATTGCCATTTAACATACTATAAAATAAAATAAAAAGTTAGGAAAATGATATGGATCGGAGCCAACGATATATATAATCTTACCAACAAACCCATAGAGACAACTCTCTAGTAAAACGAGATGAACCTACATTAAGGTCATTCAATTTGAGGTTACTCCCTCCTTGATTATAGATCAAAGTGCGATGACTATTATTAGTACTGCCACGAACACTATCTTCTCCATTGTACACATATTCCGATTTAATCATCTTATGGAGAAGAATGAGACATTTAGCAGCCACACACACGTCCGTTGTCAAACGAAGCCTCTGCAGGATCGCAGCGACGGTACCAGGACCATAACACGTGTCAGCAGTGGATTGGAGGAAAGTGACGTATTTGTCTGAGGGTGGGTTCTGTGAAGTGTGAGACGTGGCTTTCAAGATAGCTTCGTTGATGGTTTTTGTATTCTCGGAGGCACACAGATGAACCACGTTGACTTTCATTTGCGAGGCTTGGTCTTTCAATTTGCCTCCCAAGGTTGTCAATATGCCCATAGTTTGGTTATTTTTTACTTTTTTTTTTTTTTTTTGGGTCGTCGAATAGATATTCTTTTTTAGTGTTTGAATCTTTAGCAATGTGGCTTTGCTTTTATAATGATTCGAAGGTTTCATGTGTGTTATTGGTTAATTAATATATATATATATATATATATATTTTTTTTTGACAACTATTGGTTAATTAATTGTTGGGTAAGATCATGAAATAAGTTCTTATCTTAATAAATAATAATCATCTCTTTAGCATGTATAGTAGATTGGTTTACCCATATCATATACATCCATTATGAAAATTAAATACACCTGGATTTTTATAATTACAATAATTAACAGTTTAAATCATTTTATTTTGTTTTTTTTTAAAGATTAATTTTTACTCTTTTAAAAACTACAGTTAATGTAATTATTAAAATATTCATAGATAAATGCTAAAACTTTATTTACCTATTTTAAGATTTTGATATGATATATAATTTTGAGAAAGATTTCATGAAGAAAATCTGAAACATTTAAACATTTTGAGAAAGATTGCTCAATATTTGCTTTTTAAATGGTACACAAAATCAATAACCTTTAAAGCCTGATTTTACACCACCTCACACGTTAAGATGTATACGTGCCACAATAACATTACTTCTCAAGTTAAGATTGGCTACCATAAGTGATTAGTTTCAAATCAATCACCAATATTCAAAGTTACAAAAAAAAAAAAGAAGAAAAACAACTAAATGGCCATATAAGAAAACTGAGGTTACATCTTTGCGGACTGATGTCTTAATGGGCCTAACCCAGACGAAAACATGGGTTTTTATTTCTCAGAGGCTTTTTTTTAATTGTTAGGTTTCGAAAATTTGGCAAAATATTTTAAAGACGCGCCGTAATGAAAAACAAAAAAAGTGAGAGGGAAACTAAAAATAATTTGGGCGCTAGAAAGAAGTAATGTGATTGGTTGAATTAGACATGACGCGGATCACTAAACTTAAATCAATCACAACCGTTGATCAAATTGAAGATCTCACGAACCAAAACAATTCTACCCACTGTAAAAAAAACACAATCCAGTCTCTAGAGATATCTCATCATCTTCTCTATCTAAGTCATTCTCAAATCTTGACTAGAGATGTGGGAAAAAAGTTCGACAATTGATGTCATCACTAAGTTGTTAAAAAAGCTAGACATGAACATAAAGGATTTTTGCCTTCCATATAATAGAGAAACCGCATTCATTCTATACAAAAAGACATATAAAGAGCAACATGTATTGGTGAAGTATAGCAAGAAGCAGAAAAACTTAACCAATGCATGTTACTCTTCATATGTCTTTTTGTATAGAATGAATGCGGTTTCTCTATTATGTGGAAGGCAAATATCCTCTATGTTGATGTCTAGCTCTTCTAACAACTTAGTGATGGCATCAATTGTCCAACTTCTTTCCCACATCTCCATCAAATAACTCTCAAACTTCTTGCTATCCTCTATAGAATGAGTGCGGTTTCTCTATCCGCTATGAGAATGTAACCGAACTTCTTCGCCTCCACAGGAAAAAGGTCATCGTATTTCTTCTTCTTCGCGGCATCAATTGAGTAAATATCTTCTCCAGCAGCGTCTGGAGCCATCTTTAGTTCCCCCTGAGCACCGTCTTCGAGCTTCTCCTTGTTCTTCTTCTGCTTCTTCTTCTTCTCGATCGATTTCCTTGTGGCTAGATCACCTCCTTTGAACGCTAGTCTTCCACCTTTCACGCTCTCGTAAGGATCTGACATAGCTCCTTCGATTTCTTCTCTAATCGATTAGGGTTTTCGAATTTCTCTAAAGTTCGTTAAGTGTCGCTTTTGGGAATTTTTTTTTCTTACTTGTAAAAACAAAACGACGAAGAAAAGAATTGGGCCATCGTCGTGTTATTGGGCCACAATTCCTATTCAATTAAACCGAACTAACTCTGGATCAGTCGGTTTACTAAACCGATCCAAGAAAATATTATTTTATAATTACAATAATTAATTCACAGTTTAAATCATTTTTTTTTTGTTTCTTAAAAATATTATTTTTACTCTTTTAAAAACTATAGTTAATGTAATTATTAAAATATTCATAAATAAATGCTAAAACTTTATTTACCTAATGATATATACTTTTGAGAAAGATTTCATTAAGAAAATCTGAAAACATTTAAATATATGTAGATAATCAATTTATATAATATAAATATAATTGATTATCCCTCAATTTATTTTAAGTAAAAATTAAACTAAAAACCTCTTAAAAAATGATATAGTACTTTACTTTGTGATAGAAACACGTATTTATTAAAAAGATAAAAAAATATAAGAAAATCAAATATCAAACAACAATTATTGGTTCAATGATCAAATCAAGAAATTGGCTCATATCTCTATCTTTTTTTCGTGCATTACAATCAATACAAATTTAAAATTACAAAGTGCAAAAAAAAAATCAACTTTTCGTGTATTAACTAGTAATAAATTGCTCAATATTTGCTTTTTAAATGGTACACAAAAACAATAACCTTTAAAGCCTGATTTTACACCACCTCACACGTTAAGATGTATACGTGCCACAATAACATTACTTCTCAAGTTAATATTGGCTACCATAAGTGCTTAGTTTCATGAACCCAATCTTCAAAGTTACCAGCCATTAACACAAATGTAAATTACTAAATGGGAAAAAAAAATAAAAAAAAATAATACTAGTTATTTTACCTTGGTGGACTGATGGATACACGACATATTTAACGGGCCTAAAACCCAGACTACAACGTGGGCTTTTATTTCTCAGAGCCTTTTTTATAATTGTTAGGTTTCCAAAATTTGGCAAAAAAATTTGAAAGACGCACGCGCCTAAATGAAAAAACAAAAAAGGTGAGAAGGGAACTAAAAATAATTTGGGCGCTAGAAAGAACTAATATGATTGGTTGATTTAGACATGACGCGGATCACTAAACTTAAATCAATCACAACCGTTGATAAAATTAAAGATCTAACGAACCAAAACAATTACACGCTTCACTATAAAAAACCTCTCATCATCCATCTTCTCCATCAAATCACTCTCGAATCCTCAGATCCTTAACGCAAATCTCATAACACACTCTCTCTTGTTTCTCATCTACCAAAATGGCTCGTACAAAGCAGACGGCAAGGAAATCCACCGGAGGAAAAGCACCAAGGAAGCAACTAGCGACAAAAGCGGCGAGGAAATCAGCACCGGCGACCGGAGGAGTGAAGAAGCCACACAGATTCCGTCCCGGAACAGTCGCGCTAAGAGAAATCAGGAAGTACCAGAAGAGCACTGAGCTTCTGATCCGCAAACTTCCGTTCCAGCGTCTGGTTCGTGAGATCGCTCAGGATTTCAAAACGGATCTGCGTTTCCAGAGCAGCGCCGTCGCGGCTCTCCAGGAAGCGGCTGAGGCTTATCTCGTTGGTTTGTTTGAAGACACTAACCTCTGCGCGATTCACGCTAAGAGAGTTACTATCATGCCTAAGGATATCCAGCTGGCGAGGAGAATCAGAGGCGAGAGAGCTTAAAGGGAGAGAGAGATTGAAGTAGAGAGGATTTGGAATCAAATCGTTTCTTTTGTTATGTCTATTGTATTTGTATATCTTTCGTGCTTCGTTTTCCCTAATTTCGTGTTCTAGAGTATGGATTAGGTCTTTGCGTTTATCTTGTTCGATGAAATGCCTCAATGGATCTTAATCAATGTTTTTAATCTTAATTTTTGTTTTCTTCGAATTACTGCAATTAGATTTAGATAAACTCTGCAAATCTCAACATCTAAAACCATAAAATGCAAACAACTAGTTCACAAGAATGAAAAATTAGAATGTTGTATCTCTAAAAATAAACGAAGGTCTCTGATTGGTGGATTAATGATCACGAGGATCGTGGGATATTCACCGTTGATTAGATAGTGAATCTAACGGATCAGAATCTTTCACTCTTAAAACAATTTTTTTTTAAAAAACTCCCTCCGAAAATTTCATCTCCTTTTTTTTCCCCTTAAAAACTTAAGAAGAACAAACTAAAGTCTCTTCTTCATTTGCATATAGCAATTTCAAGAAATCAAATCCAGAATTCACAAAATAAATTAATCTGTTAATTCTTCCTAAAATCAAAATGGATTTGTACAAACCAGACTACGAGGAAATTCCTAAGTGAGATGTATAGATCTCTCTACACCTATATGCGTATTTGACGGGATATATGCTTTTTGCCCTCGTCTTTTTTTGAGTCATTCTAAGTTTTAACTAACGTTTGTGTTCTTCTTTTTAAATTTGGAGTCAGTCACAATCACTATATTTTTGTACACTGTCCATGAATCGTGGTTTTTAATCTCCTGACATATTTAGAAAGAAAAAAAAAAATGAAGATATTATTTACTCCGACAAATAAAAGTTTTTTTTTTTTTTTAATATCTTCATGCCATGTGAAATTTAAACGAAGGAAAAACATTAAGATATTTTCTTCATACAAATCTCTTAACGAAAATATCGTGGTTGTCGTTGGATATTTTGACGTAATGATATAAAGAGAACGATAAATGGCGTTCTTGTTTATCTTTCGCTTGTTTATTTAAGTTTATTGCGCTCTTGTTCTTACTTGCTAGTATCTCTAATGGCGTCGTTTTTAAATAAAGAACAAGCGATAAATTACCAAAAAACAAGTAGAAGAAAATCCAAAAATAGTTTGAGAGAAATTGAGACAATGATATGTATATATTGTGTTGTCATTTCTTTTATTTTTGTTAAATCCAAATAAGAAAAAGTTTATAATGCTTTTGAGTGGAAAGATCCAAGTTAGCAATATTTTATTTTTAAAGTAGAAAAGGACAATGTATTCTCCAACATGCATCGTTTTGGGCCTTTTGGCAAAAGCTTCCAACGCGGCGATAAATTATTGAAACAAAAGATGGAATGACAACAATTAATAATAATTTCCAAAAGTTCCACCACTATGTCTATATGTCATGTATACAAAAATTTATTTGGTCTAACATTAGTTTCCGATTCATACCACGTTGTGTTGGCGATAAAAAAAATCCGGTCTTACACTATCGTTTAAAAAAAATCGATTGGGGAAAAACTTTCTTGGTGATTCACATTGATGCATGCGATAGAAATTGATATTCCCGGTGGTGGTATATGTAAGATTGTCCAAATTTAGTGGGAACCATAAGGAATATATTGGGCCAATGATGGGCCAGAAATGGGTAACAATTGCATCCCCATGATCAATCCTTGTCGATGCTCGAATAGACGGTTGATTTGACTTTGTCGTTTATTTAGATGTTTTGTTTGTCCATTTAGGGTTGGCTTTATTACAAAATTGAGTTAAACGAATCATCATGCAAACAAAACAAAAAAAAAAGGGTAAGAAACTATGTCACTGATTTAATCAATATTGTACAAAAGAAGTTTCAAAGTTGTTTACCATGAATCATAATTAGTTAATTACCATCGTACTACCCAAAGATATCAACAAAATTCTTTGGATCCGCGTATACTAGAAACTTAGTGGTTATCGCCTGCTAATATTATTAGCAGTATTATTGTCAAGTGTGCACGAACATATGTAATCATTAACTAAATTAAATAGATCAAACTATATATAGATTAATTAGGATTTCTTAATACTTGATATAAGGTTAAATGACGAATTATGATTCAATGATTGGACTCACGCCCAACGTGGTTGTACGGAAATTTCCTAAGCCACCGTGTCATTCCTTTCTAGCCATTTTTTTGATTCAATTGAATCAATAATATGCTCCACACTGAACAAGAGATTTTGGATTTTGTTAAGAAATTAGTAAAATCTTCAAAAATCTGGATTTACTATTTTTTAGGAGAACCATTTTTCATAAAATTTTAAATGGTTAAAAAATGAATTTTTGAAAAATCTAATACCAAAAACCATTTCAAAAACCACATCCATTCAATAACCGCGATAAATTTTATTCAAATATGGTAAGATAAACTATATTATTCTAAAATAGTTAAGATGAATTTGCATTGTGTAAATATGTATATATATTTTTAATATAACAAAAAGTATATTCTTTTCTTTTCATGACCATTTCTCTATATATAGATCAATGCCACTTGAACCCTAACACACACATGCACATGAAATTATCATCCTTTTCCCACAACTCAAAAAAAGAAATCATGTCTTTCACCACAAACCCACATCGTCGCCGCCTCGCCTCAACCACCACAAGCGCAACGGTAGCTGTAGACTGCCATCAACAAGTTCGTTCATGGCGGCTCCTTCGCACCATCGTCCAACTTCTCCTCCCATCTTGTTACTGTACAATCGTAGATCCAAGTGATATTCAAGAAGACAAATCATCTCACCGACATATCAAACCAAGAACCTCTTCCGCTTCCTCAACCACCACAAACTCCACTTTTACCGGAACAATATTCGGTTTTCGCCGTGGCAAAGTAAACTTCTGCATCCAAGCAACAAACTCCAAAACCCTAAACCCAATCATTGTCCTCTTAGAGTTAACCGTCCCTACCAAGGTATTAGCTCGTGAAATGCGAGGAGGCGTGCTAAGAATCGCTCTCGAATCAAACAATGATGACGGATATGTTTCACATGAAGATTTTTCTTCTACTTCACTTCTTACAACACCTTTATGGAACATGTTTTGCAACGGTCGGAAAGTCGGATTCGCCATCAAACGGGAGCCTTCAAAAGCCGAGCTAGCCGCGTTGAAGGTCCTTACTCCGGTGGCCGAAGGAGCCGGAGTTGTTAACGGAGAAGAGATTAACCGAGATAAAAGTGATCATATGATGTACTTAAGAGCGAGTTTCAAACGAGTGTTTGGATCGTTTGATTCTGAATCTTTTCATCTCGTCGACCCACGTGGGATTATCGGACAAGAACTAAGTATCTTCTTCTTTAGATCGTCAAAAAAATGATTTTGGAACGTTTTGTTTTCTAGCATACGGATATCAATCAGTGCACTTGCATACTATACTATACGTTGGGATTATTTCGAGATTCATCGGTGGTTTTTTTTTTTTGGTTCCTTTTTTACAAGTTTCTATTAGGCAAACTGAACCGATTAATCTGTCTCGTAGTGTTTTTTAGGCTGTGCTTAATTAGATGAAAATGTAATAAGCATAGCTTTTGATGATCTCAACTTTTGTATAGTAGTGGTGACCATGTGTTCATGTGTTTCTTATAGTGCAAAGTTTTTTAATCTTCTATATGTATATACTTTTACAATTTGCTTTCTATTATTGTCAATAATTTGGGGAATAAAGTTAATAATTTTGGTTGGCAACGAAACGAAAAATGAATTATTGTATAATTAAATTTCGTAATTCGTTTGTTATTACATGCACTGAACATATACTTTACAAACGAAAATATTAATATATGTAATTATGTATAATAAGTATCAAAAGGATAATATCCAATTCGAATGTAAATAAAATTACTATATAGCTAGTTTTTATAACGATAACATATATCATATTTTTTTAAACTCTATGGATATATTCAACTGGATAATATATTTTTGTTTAATTGACTAAAAAAAAACACAGTTTATAGTTACGGTGTTCAACCCATCTATTAAACGGGATCGCCAAACTTAACTTCAAAAATTTTGTAATCCATCAATAATGTTTTTTTTTTTTTTCATTTCTTGAATAATAAAGAAGAGCTCGTACGTGGGGTGAGGTCAACGAGGGTCGAGAGTTATCATGGGAGAATAATAAGAGTCCACGCGGCGAATCCATCACTACAAGAACACTAACAACTTTAGATTAAAATAATAATAAATTTTACATAAATAGACAGAACCAGATAACTTATTAGTATTACAACATTATTCATTCGTGACTTTATTACTTTTGCTTACAGAAAATGGCAAGCTGGTTGGTCTTAGCTGTTGTTGATTCCCTCTGTCTTTCCAATGTTGTTCTTTTGTTTTTAGCCATTATAAAAGAAAGAAAAAAAAATCAATAAATCACAAAACTCTTTTCATTATTAAACTCTTATAGATACACAATTTTTTATTTTATTTTTATTTATCAAAATTTTAAGAGGAACGAAAATTTAAACTAAATGCATAAAATTGAGAATTATTGAATCAGGTTACTAGCTAGCGTAAGAATCGTAATACCAAATAATGTAAACAGGAAAAATAAAGCATAAAAGATGAAATATCTGACAGTACACC
Organism: Camelina sativa; assembly: GCF_030686135.1. Taxonomy (NCBI): domain Eukaryota; kingdom Viridiplantae; phylum Streptophyta; class Magnoliopsida; order Brassicales; family Brassicaceae; genus Camelina; species Camelina sativa. The sequence continues at coordinate 30,821,055 of NC_141881.1, forward strand.
ATGTTCTGTTATTTTTTTTTTGTTCTAGAGCAGAGCAGTAACCACAATCTCAAAAAGAGAGGTATAATAATATACAAGATTTATAAGAAAACCCACAATCTCATAAATTTTGTTGGTTTTAGGCTTTTAGCTTTTAAGGCGTGTGGATAACTTAATAAAAGAAAAAAAGTATGATGAGTCTATCCAATATAACTAATTGGGCTTTGAAATTAAAGGTATGAGTTTATTAATAGGCTCTTAAAAAGAAGTTTCGACCGACTTTGTGGCAAACCAAAAACAGAACACAATTGTAATCAAATCATACCAAATTTTCGGTTATGTTCACGCAGGTTTTATGATTTGCCTATGGAAACCATAACCGGAAACTTGCGTCTTGTTTCATTTGTTGGGTTATTGCTGTTGGATTAAGCCGACTGGTATATATCCTAAAGAAAATGGCCTATGGACAGAATCTGCTAACTCATTACATCTATTAACTTATTGCAACTGAAACAGTCTGGTCACTTTTGCTAAAGATTAATATGATGTGCATAAAATCAAAATTCAAAAACAAAATTTTTACGGATGGATAAATCTGTTGTTCAGTCATAATTATACTCAAAAATTAAAAATTGTAGCAAAAGCAATACGCAGAAACAGCTCCACTCCCTCTGATCTTCGTGCTACTTCACCATTGACTAACTCTTGATGGGAGCTAATAGCTTCTTCAACTTCTATACTTCAGGACAGTTTTTTGTTATCAGAAAGACAAAAGCTGTTAGGAATGGTGTGGAGATATGGCAGAGAAGTTGTGTGAGGCAGAGTACTCGTATCATAGCTTGAAAACGTATCTTGAGAGAAGTTAGTGTTGCCGACCATCTCACCATAAGGGCTGTTCTGGAAATCAGAAGAGAACTCATGTGGAACTGTGTTTGAGAGATGAGGATGTTGTAGAACGTTGTTGTTGATGATATCACTCATCATAGACGTGTTATGATGAGAACTATTAAGTCCATGCTTCTGCATCAAGTGATTCTTCAACCCGAAGTTATTTACTGCAGATGCTTGCACTAGAAGTAACTGTGAGTAGTCTTGTGTTGTTGAGACGTAGGGATGTTGAAAGTTTGTGTTGGTAATCATGTTGTCCATACACATGTTATGACTGTTATAACCATAAGGTTCCTGCTTCATCAAGTGATGATTTTGGTAATTGGTGAGTTGGTTTGATTGTGAAGCAGAAAGTGGGAGCTGGGAGATGGTAGCATCTTCATGGTTGTACATATACAGCGAGAACTTGCTAGGATTCAAGGGTTGTTGGTTCTGATGAACAAAGTTTGTGTTCCTCTGTTTCTGGGCTTCAACAAAATGAATCCTTTCTTGCAGTTTTGAGACAGTCCGTTCTAATGACTGAATCAATTGAGAAAGTTGTTGGGGAGAGTAATGATCAAAGTTTGGATATTTCACATTATTCCTCTGCTTCTTCTTCTTCTTCGAATCCGTGTTCCCCTTATCCTTGTCCTTGTCCTTCTCGAGGAACTCATGAAGATTGAGGTTCTTGTTGCGTTTTCTCGCCTCTTTAAACCTCATAGCCATGTCTTTCATTCTTTCTCTCTCATTAGGCCATGTCTTCAATTCGCCGTCTGGTCCATAGTAGATGACGCAAACCTCAATCGCACAGAGAACTGAAAGCTCGTAAGCTTTCTTGAAGATTGTCTTAAGTCTGTTTGTTAAACTTGTTGAATTATAAGACGAAGAAGACAAAACTTATTTCATCGTGAGTTTTCCTTGATTTAGCAGCAAGAAATTAGGGTTTTTTTCCTCGAGAGAGAGTGAACACGAAGAAGAAGAATTATATAAAACTGAAGGTGAAAACATTGTGAACTCAAATACTATATAGAGTAAGTGTACGGGAACTCAATACTCTATTTGTTTTCCAATTTTTTTGCATAGATTTCCTTAATTAATGTCTCGATGGTGAAGACGAAAAAGGAAATTTTAATTAGCCTCTCGATGGCACTCTGTTCACAACTGTAAAATCTAAAAGATTTGATTGAGAAATTATAGATTCGATTGTGTCATTAATTGTGCAACAAAAACTTGGAAAAAAGGAAAATTAAGTCTCTAATAAAATAATAAGCCACTAATTTTGTTCACAGGAAAATTACCATAGAAAACGCATCAGTCTATTCGTATTGTCGATGATACCTTTGCTATTATTTCTTGTTGCATTTATTAGTCAAAAAATACACAATAATTGGAAATGTGGAAGTAGACAAATGTAGTAACCAGCTTGTCTTATTATAGACACAACAACATATAAAAGAGTACCAATCATATAAAACTCACAAATTAATGTCAGATTGATAACCAGCTTGCCAAAAATCACGACTTTTTCAACTCACAACTAGCAAATTTCGTTTCTTTGTTAGATGAAAAGTACCCATCATATAAAACGACAATGTGATTGGCAATCACAAATAAATATAAATGATTTGTGTCATTATATTTAGATAGTAAAATATTTTAAGATTTATCAAACGATCAAGAAATATAACATTCTTCTTTGTTATGTATATTCCTCCCTAATCCCAATAGATTGTTTTCCATCATTTAGAGAAGAGTTTCTCAATCGTGCTATGCGGTTTTGAGAAAAAGCCCTTAATGGTATTTTGTTTTTTTCTTTTCTTCCTCCCTTCTCCTCACATTGTGATGTATTTTATAAATGACTTGCAGATTTGAAATGGCTTTATATAAGTATTTGATAGTATGTGATATATGTTTGTTTACCCTTATATATTAGTCAAACATACGTGGCAGATTTGAGAAGTAAAATATGCGATTCGTGACGATATATATACCGTGAAATTTGGTGAAAAATAAAATAAATTAGTTTATCTTAGTATTATTAAACTGCATTGATATGCGTTTTCCTAAAATTGTGTACATGTCAACTGTGAACCACAAAATCAGCAATGAATTGAGGTTGCTAATTACTAATTTAATTACATGATTGTAGAGTCGTTTTGTCGAAACTGTCTGATCTCCAAATTCCCAATTAGGAGACGCCAGCTGTACTAATATTAGTAACTAAACACACAAATGACAAATCTCACATTATTTAATTCATGTACGTTGGTTTCTAGCTAGGGCTTTACATAAACGACGCGAAAACTTGATTATTATATTCATCCAAGATTAATAAATAAATAAAACCAACAAGACCCATTTATAAATATATACGCATAAAAATGACTTTGTGAATACATCATAGCCATTAACCTCTCAATTTTCTTGGTTGGTGGGTTCGTATAGTTTTGGCTTCTCACTCATGGAAACATCCTTAAGCTACGATATCTTGGATTTCTTACAAAACATCGTCGTTTCCAAGTCACAGCAAAATTCCCTTTCTTCCTCTTCTGATTTAGCGACACTCTCTTGCTCCGTAACAGAGCAACAATCTCACTCAACTCAAAAGTTATCTTCTCTGCGACCGCGAGGTGGTTCCAGTGATGACTACGTACAATCGCCGAAGAGGACAAGGAGAACGAGAAGTGATAAAAAGATAGAAGATATACAGAACCAAAGAATGAATCACATTGCCGTCGAACGTAACCGGAGAAGACAGATGAATCACTTTCTATCTGTCCTCAAATCTATGATGCCTCTCTCTTATTCTCAACCTGTGAGTTTCCTTCTATCTTCTTTTTAGGTCTGCTTAGTACACTACTTTCGTTTTATTTCACCTTTACATTTTACTAATTTATCATGTAATTTTTAATCATATTCTAGGATTAAAACATGATTCCGGTGCATACAAATTCATAAATTATTGAACTATATAAGTAGATTTTAATTTGAATTAAGGCTATCAAATGCACCCGAAAACTTTATTCAGCTAAATGTTCAATTATTATGTGTTTTCCGATCATTCATCTCAAATACAACTATACGAGCTAATAAATAATCTGTGATTTTCCGTTTATATTATTAACAGAATGACCAAGCATCAATCATAGAAGGGACCATTAACTATCTGAAGAAGCTAGAACAACTTCTTCATTCACTTGAAGCACAATTAAAAGCTCGTAAACCTAATCGATCACCAAACAAATTCTCCAATTTCTTCATGTTCCCTCAATACTCCACCGCCACTACTGCCTCCTCCTTCTCCTCTAACTACCACCACGGCAAGGCAGTTGCTGACGTGGAGGTTACAATGGTAGAAAGACATGCCAACATCAAAGTGTTAACAAAGACACAGCCAAGATTGCTCTTCAAGCTGATCAATGAGTTTAACTCTTTAGGTTTAAGTACTCTACATCTCAACTTCACAACTGCTAATGAAATGTCTCTCTTTACTATTGGCGTCAAGGTAATTATTTTCATTCTCTTCTATTTTTCTTTTGGGAAATATTAGATAATAATGATAACAGTATTTGTCGGTTAAGATAAACGTATACACTACTATATAGTTAGACCTATATTGTTTTTAAACATCGACTTTATTATATCCTTAAATAATTGGTTTTCTGGATTAGGTAGAGGCAAATTGTCAATTGACGCCTTCGATTAATGAGGTCGCAAATGCGGTGCATGAAGTCGTTAGAAGAATTCACAAGGAAAGTTGAAATTTTATCCACAATTATAAATAATCTCTTGTAAAATAATCAAGTACCCATAAGTCAACAAGTGTATGTAGGGCTTCAAATTTGGAGACAGTTAACGTCAACTCATCTTTTAAAAATTTAATACTACAATCTACATAAAGTTATACTACTAGTAGACTCTCGAAACTTAAAGAGTATACATCAAAAAAATAGTACAGATTGGTAAAACCGGTTTGATATTATACGGGTTCACTCGTGGGCCTTATATTGTAACGAATTGGGCCTTTTAGCTTAACCGGACACGGATGAGGTTCAGTTTGGGAAAACCAGAGCATAGGTCCTCGAGATGTTTGAACGATCGTCTAGATTACGAATACGAACAAAGCCTCTTTCTACGATCCGTGGCCGAAATATCTGAAGAACCCAAAAGCCCAATGATTTTACAGATCTTCTCCAATGTTAAATCTAACGTTTTATATTATTCCGATGGATAATATAAATGATGCCGGTTTTGATATTTTTGTGATTGATCAAATTTCAATGTCGCGATCAATGTTTCTAGAAGACAAAAAACATCAAGAATCTAGTGGAATTAGTTGCTTTCATAGGATATAACCAGCTCATCGACCAAACTCCCTTATATAAAAGATTATATTTTAAAAAATGAAACACCAAACCTCTTTTACTTTAGGCTTTTCAATTTTAAGATTTTAGATGGATACATACGATATCATCATGTTAGTATGTCACTATATAAATGGCTAAACTTTTATTAATATATGAATATTAACATAAAGTCTCAACTCCAAGAACCTTTTTCTTTATTTTCCACCTCGCTTTTATGCTTTTTTCGTTTGTTTAATTATATGTCAAAACAACAAATCTACGTTCATTTCTTATACTAATTTTTCTTTTGTAATCAAATTGTATTGTTAGATTCTGAAACACTTGCTTAAGTAAAACCTACTTTGGTATATACATTAATTGTATTAAAATTTGTTATCAACGATGAATTAAATGTTTGTTGTATTACAAATTATTGAATTTAGATCTAGGTTATATGGAAACTTTTAATTGGTAAAACACCGAAGTTATTATGATATTCATTAAAAAAATATTGTTAAAGGATTATATATTCTAAATATAAATTTACTAAAATACTACGGCCGGACAAAAATAATACATTTTGTAGTAAATGGGCAAAGATTGTTACAGAGACAGACAGCTATCTCATCAAAGCTCTGTCGCCTTTCCCATTACTCGATTTAAAAAATATTTTGTAGTTTGTGAATATCCTTTGTACACCACATACTCTTCTTCCATATATTATTATATTAACACTACAATACATACATGTCTGTGTACAACTATTAACTAAAAATGTTTACATGTCACCAAATGTGACGAGAAAACAAAAGTATATCATAACATAATTTACTTTATATCCCGCTGGGGTTAAATATGATGTGACTTTTATCCTTAATATGATCATTAACCAATTAAAGAATAAAAGAATCCTAGAAAAAAGACAATGTTTACTAATTAATTGATGCTCTTCGTATACGATTATCTCCCAAATGATTATACAGTGGTAAATTTGTCTACCCTGAGAAGAAATCTGTATCGATCTTGAGAGCGGAATGAAACGCAGCTAAGCTACAGCCTACAAACATCTACGTTTTTCTTGTATCAACTTACAACATTATACAACCTTCAACATAAGAAAAAAGAAAATAAACTACATCATACCAAACGTCTCAATAAAAATACTACATTATACTACTTGGCTTGTATGATCTGAATGCCCAAAAAACCGTGATTTTACAATAAACTCATATTGCTTCAAAATTTTGGTAGCCTCCAATTCTTTAGAATTCCCCAGAGAGACGGGCGTCAAAAAAACATATCGATCAATACATGTGAATCATTTTTTTTAAATACATATCGATCAATAAAATGTGTATAAAATTCGTTGTTAAAACGGTAACAACTTATTAACACACATAAATTGTTAAATCATAAAAGTTTCAAATGACATCACAACCACTAGATTATTATGATTATGTTTAGTTTCTTTTGCCATTTACAATTTTCACAAGCACTTTATATCATATCTAAGATTCGTATACTATAGCGAGACGGCAACATCGATATGATACCTATATGGCTATATAGACTAGTAGATTATAAATCATGTTCATTTTTAAATAATTTGCTATTTTTGCGTTATTTTATAAAATCGTCAATAACTCAATATCATATGAAAAATGTGCTTCAAAGTTTGGAAAATGTCTACAGTATATATTTGAATACCGACAGTCGGGTTGTAACTCGAGTTAACATGTCATCTAAATAAATGACAACAGAAATAGAAAAAGTTTACGAATATGAATGCCACTATAAATCTAAGTAATTTGCGTTTGGGAAAGAAAAAAAATGCTGACCCACATTTTAAAATCTTCTATGTTAAAGCAAAATCAATTTGCATGGCCAACTACTGGACCGACTTCTATTCAACTTTTTTATATAGTATTTCTTTGCGTGTATCTTCGTTATATATAACGCCCATGACCCATGTCTATATTAATTCTATTAAAATTGAATGGTTGGTCCAGTGAATTATTAATACGATTGATTATGACATTTTAATTGGAAAATATCAACTCTACTGTAGAGAGTCCATTTCAACCATATATACCTTGATATATAGACTGTTTTTTCACAGTGAATTTGGTAAATAACATATTATTATCATTTTTTTGGGACATGTTATTTTATATAATAATATATTTTTATATAGATGTGTAATCATAAGCACATACTTCTAATTAATAATTTAGAATCAGTGTAAGAAATGTCCTTTTTTGTTAAAGAAAAAAAATATGTGTAGTGAATTTATGAAGTTTTGCATTTGCAAATTCCTGATTTCTAACTCAACCCTTTTGTCCCTTTTTTTTTTTTTGTGTGTCAACAACTCAAAACCCTTATCATTGGGTGTAATTACTCTTTTCTTTAGTTAAATCACCAACAAACAAGAACTAGAAGTGAGAACGAAGTACAGAAAGCAATATTTTGGGAGTCCACATTTGTTCTTTTAGTCATATACAAAAATATACAATTAAATATCTTTTCATATATATATATGTTAAAACAATTTAATTAACAACAAATAGTTTACTACATCAAATTGAACTTTCAAAGAGAAAATAATCTAAAACATTAGTATTAGAAACAGAGGAAACATACTAAATTAGAAACCTAATGATTACGATCTAATTTAATGAATCTTAACCGGCTCCAACGTAGCCGAGCACGAGCTGAAACCTATGGGCAATATGGCATCAATTTAGATCCTGGATCAGACTCTCTCATAAGTTGCTTTTGCATTTAATTATATAATTTTTCATAAATTAAAAAATCCCCCGAAATTCTTGAAAATAACTCAAAGATATCTCTAACACTTCCCCTAGGGTTAACCTGTCGTCTTATTTAAAACCCGGAGATGGAGTGAGAAGCCATCTCTCTCTCTCTCTCTCCCTCTCTCTTACAAATTTGGATTTCTCGGGAAACACAAAAACAAAAATATAAGAACTTTGAAATCTCTCCCGAGGATGAATATATCTGGGTATTATTAGTGAATTCTCTGTTTCCATCTTGGATGGATATATAGTGTAAACACAGAGCAAAGATTCTTCTTCTTTGGAGAAGAAGCAAATGAGAGAAGAGAGAGGATCGTTTCTTCATGTATTGGTCGTATAGATAGAGATCTTTATCAATAACGATCGATCTAGGCCATTCAGTACAAACTTTGTTTCCTTTTTTTTCTTAAGCAATTTTACGATCTCAATAGTTCCCAACCAAACAAGATGAAGAGATCACGTGGAAGCTCCGATTCTTTGGTCGGTTTCTTACCAATTCGCAATTCTACAACAGGTAAAAAAAAAAAAATCTTATACTACAATTCTGAAACTGTAATTGTTATGTCTTTTGATGTTCATTAGCTGAATACTAGCTTGAAATGTACAATTACCTATAGGTATATAAGACTGATTTTTTACTAATAATTGTCTATTATTTAATAATTTAAGTAAAGATGTGTTTTTATTTATTTTTTCTGACAATTCATACTATCGAGACGTTATCCTGACAAAGGTTTGGTGATTATTCATGACATCATAAATATTCCATTATTTGATTGAAATTATCCGTTCATGGGATTGGTTTGAAGTATCCGTGATTTAATGTTTTTTTCAGACAAACAAATAAGTCCAAGACCAACAAACACCGGCTTTCTCTATTCCGGCGCCGGAGACTACTCTCAGATGTTCGACGCCTTAGACGACGACGGGAGTCTAGACGACATGGGAGGCGTTGGACACGCGTCTTCCACTGCCGCGGAGAAAAAACGGAGGTTGAGTGTAGAGCAAGTGAAAGCGTTAGAGAAGAATTTTGAGATTGATAACAAGCTAGAGCCTGAGAGGAAAGTGAAGCTGGCTCAAGAACTTGGGTTACAACCGCGACAAGTCGCGATCTGGTTTCAAAACCGCCGTGCTCGGTGGAAGACAAAGCAGCTCGAACGTGATTACGGCGTTCTTAAGTCAAACTTTGATGCACTCAAACGCAGCCGCGACTCGCTTCAACGCGATAACGATTCTCTCCTTGGACAGGTATAACCATATATTTATTTATTTAGTGTATATATATTATGAGTTTGATGATAAGCTAAACTTAGAGATGATCCAACTCTACAGATTAAAGAGCTTAGAGCAAAACTTAACGTGGATGGGGAAGAGAACGGAGTTATCAAAGCTACGGAAGCAAATCAGACGGTGATGATGGCTAATAATGAAGTCTTAGAGCTAAACCACCGTCCACCGTCACCGCCTATTCCTACGGAAGCTCCAGCTCCAACGTCGGAGCTCGCGTACGAAATGTTTAGCATTTTTCCACGGACCGAAAGCTTCAGAGAAGATCCTGCCGATAGCAGTGACTCGAGCGCGGTGTTGAACGAAGAGTATAGTCCCACGACCGTTGAAGCGGCGGGTGCAGTGGCGGCAACGACGATGGATTGTTTCAGTCAGTTCGTGAAGATGGAAGAGCATGAAGATCTGTTCAGTGGAGAGGAAGCTTGCAAGTTGTTTGCGGACAATGAACAATGGTATTGCTCCGATCAGTGGAATTCGTAAAATTTGTGGGGGTAGAATTGAAAAAATAGGAAAATTGAAGGGGTTATGTAAAAATATTTCTGAAGGTGGGAAAAATCGAATTACCCAAAATGTTGGGGTCTTTTTAGTTGTGAAAGTGGGGACATGACGCGAGAGGGTAAAAAAACCGAGAGATCACGTGCGGTTCCATGCACGTGCGGCCGTAATCTTTTCAAGGTTGAAGAGACATGACAAAAAAAAAAAAAAATTGTCTGAAATTATCGGGAATTAATAAAAATAAAATGTGACGAAATAATATTTTTTCGTCGTTTATTTTAGTATTTTTAAATAATTACTTAGGGGGTGAATCTATGAATGTGATGATAAATCATACTAAAATCTTTAACTTCCGATAATGAGCACAGTATAGTTACGACTTATTCTTTTTTTTTTTTTTTTTCCCCTCGTTGTCTGTTCACGATCACGACTAGGCACTACTCAAAAGATTCTAAACTCTGTAGTTTACCTGACATTTTTCTTACCTTGATGTTATGTGAAAGTCATTTTACAGAAACAGAAATGTGTCTTGACTTTTGAAAAATGTTACACAATTTATTTTCTGTCATTGATTTGTTTAAGAAGTCGACATGATACGATTGCTAGTAAGAACTGATTCTCTCGAGATTACGACTTGTCTAAACTAGAGATATCGATTTGATAAGATAAATAAACCAATTAATTCCTGTTAACCCCAAAATATTATATAGTATTTCTGAATTATGATCAACAATATTTTTATTTTTAAATCTGTCAAAACTATATATTTTTTGGTTCATTACTGAGGTGTTTTTTTTTTTTTTTTTGTATTTTACTGTCAACGGTTCATTACTGAGTTTGTATAGTTTTTATTGAGAATCATTAGGTTAGTCGATTATTATTAGACGATTATAAGTTTTGAATGTTCTTTTTTGATAGGAATAAGTTCTCTTTAGATAGGAATAAGTTGTAATTAGGAAAATTTTCATAACGCTCGCCTCGTTTGTGGGTTAATGACAAACGTTAACGTAATCATAGAAAGGAAAAAATAACGTTCGAAAATATTTTCTTTTGAAAAATACTATATATATTCACAGCATAAGGACATGGAGATGAAAACATGAAAAGCCGAGCCACATAATTGGATCTCCCTAAATATCCGTGTTTGTTTCTAGCCGTTCCTTTTTCTCCTTTTGTTTACTTGCTTTTTCATTACCTAAAGCCATTTTTAATTTGCCTTTTTGCTGCAACAAAAGTCTGTATACTGTTTGTTTATTCAAATACAATGTTTCCATCCGCCGATCTCCTATATACCGTACTTCTATATTGATTAGTTAGTAACTTAATTAGTATACAAAGATAATGCTCAACTTCTAACTATTTTACTCGTGGAAGTGGAACTATGAAACGAAATTGTTATTACAAATACGAAAATAACTAAGTGGTTGCCATTTTTTCACCGGTTCAAAAAGATTATCGTACAAAAAACTGGCAGTGTAATATGTCATTTTTCGTTAATTCTTTTTGTTTTGTACCATGCACGCATTAATCACATTTTACCCCTTAGTGATATTAATTGAGAGTTTTGTGACATAGTCATTGTCATGCAACGTTACAAATGGGAACCATCCATTAACTATATAGCCCAAAGAGTCATTGTTTTCGTATTAGATTGGTGTCTATCTTCAATTTAGTTATCAGTCTTATCGGGTGATGTTGTTTTTTGTTCTATCTTTATTTTTGTTTTCTTTGTTCAACAAGTTCTTCATAATCTCTAGTACACCATCATATACTTGAAATATTAATAAGAATGAAACTGTTACAATTTAAATAAAAAAAAAAGAAGAGCAAAAATGTCAGACAAGACGAAGTGGAGAGATGGTGCACATGGGATTCTGTTGAAAGAGTTACAGAAACAAAAGATTAGTTTCAGTCAGGAAGAGGGATTTATCTCCATGCGGCGATCCCACTGGATCTCAAGACGTGTCAGCCGTACACGTGTTAGATTTTGCACGAGATCTACTTTGGTGAAGACGCAAAAGCTGTGGTAGGGGCCCATATAAAGCCCACAAGACTTTTGCGCTGTCGCTTTCAGACAAAGACATTGGTGGAGAGCCATGTGAGTAGGTCCCACTTTACATCGAACACGTCACTTTAAACGCCGTCGCGTCACCGTTTGTTTTTCTACACGTCCACCTTTCGCAGTCTCCTTTAAAAAATTGTATTTATATCTTCACGGTAATGGTTAATAATATATGCACGTGTATGTAATCATTTACCGCCGTCAAAAAAAAAAGTTTGGTCAATAAAAAAAAGTTTATTCAAAATCTTAGCTTGATTACTGAAAGTTTTACAATACACTAAGGTGTGATTGGCGACAAAAACAAAACGGTACAAATGGTACAATTTTAAGTTTTTACTAATCACAAAAATTTTACTAAAAATTTTATTAAAAAATTTATTTTCAGTTTTTTTGTACCGCTTTCATGTACAGCTATTTCTTACAGTTTTGCACTATTCCTTAAAAGCTTACAGCTCCAGCTTACAGTTTTTCTGTACAGCTTTGGATATGTTACCAATCAGACCCTACTATTTTTTTTCGTGAAACTTAACAATAGAAAAGATGTTGGCACAAAAGTAAAAAAGAGAGCAGTTAAAAATACTGGGTAAGAACTAGACTAATCCAGAGTATTTGTTTAAAAGCAGCAGCTAATTTAATAAAACTCAACTGGGATTAAGTAATATGGCAAGGAATTTCACTTAATAACAAATAATTAAAGTTTGTTCAGGTCGACTTCCACTATCTATCCTTCATCTTTTTAGCAACAAAATATACGCACTACAATCATAAAAAACATAACTAATTATGAATCGTAACTATGATTGGCTCGGCTGTCTGATAATTAATAAATTAAGGTTATAAGCCGAGGGAATAATTGATCATTAGTTTACACTTGGGGTGACATGCTCCACTCTGTCTAAACAGCGATAATGTTGTAGTTTTAGGGCATCTTTGCTCCTTTTATTTCTTTTCTTTCTTTCCCACTTTTGTTGTTCTTAGCTTATATTTGCTCTATACATCTTCTGATTTGTCTGTTTTGTTTGATTGAAGATGGAGAATGCATGCATGCATGCATGCATAACTATTGACTATTGTATTAGTTAATTACAAATTGTACACATATATCTACTTTTATTTTATCATATTGTTCCTTTTATATTGAATTGGACGCGTACTCGTAGGCATATCTATGGATGCGGCCAAAAGACAAAAGTTGTAAGGAAAAATCACCACTCTAACCGGTTGTTTATTGGAAAATCATCTGCAAATTGTGTTTATTAATACAATTATCCCTTTAATTATAGCTTTTAAATTTGATACGATTTCACCACAACAAAAAAAAAAAACTTTGATACGCCATTGTCTTAGCCTAGGTAAACGTACTTTATTGCTCGGCTCACTTATAAGATAATGAATATTTCTAACTCAATGCGATGCTTCTGTTTTGTGTCAATCAAACAAATATCATAGAAATGATAAAATATCAAATGTAATTATTGAAAGTCAGTTTTACTCTACTGTTTGTTTCATTTATGGGAGTTCCAAGTTATACTAGTCCAGTAAATCTATATTATAGTCTTTCTGAGTGATAATCATTTTTCATGACAATTTGAAGCAAATATCACTAGTAAAAATAGAGCGTACAGCCATGGACAATTCCGTAACTAAGGCTATATTTTCGTGGCTATATGACCACACAGTCACGGAAAGACACGGAAAAAAATCGTGTTTATACGATCGTGATCTAAAAAAATTCGTGTCTTTTGACATTATAACCACGTTTTTGGCACGCGTGCTTCGTAACTATGTTAGCCACGGATTTGTCAGGTAAATGTTCGTGACTTTCTCATTTAGTTTTAATAAAAATCTCATTTAGTTTTAATAAAAAAAAATTACCCATTGCAGATTAATCAAAATGATTTATTTACTAAAAAGCGAAAATAATTTTAATTATACAAAACAAATTGAAATAGAAAATAAAAATACTTCAACGGAGAAGGGTTTTGCTCTTTGCCGCTCTCTTTCTCCGCCATCTCCGGCACTCTCCTTCTGTCGCTGGATAGCTTCTTTTCTATATGCATTTCTTTCTTTGAATCCTAATAAATATTACAAAATCCAATTGTCTTTTTTGTTGAGTAAAAATTGAGAGATTTAACCTTTAAATATCGAATAGTGCTGACAGCGATGGGATCTGAGAAAAATGGTTAGATCTAAAGGTTGGATCTGAAACGAAATAGTTAGATCTGAAATAAAGATGAAAAAATGAGAGGAACAGAGAGATTTACCTTTGAGCTGGTTGATTCCAAGCTGAAGATCAAGAATTCGATGTCAAATTTCACAAACATATACAAACCTAAAAATGTTGATGATTTAAAGGGTCTGGAATTGTTGAAATAGAAAAAGCAAATACATTGAAGGAGATGAACACTAGAGAAGGAGAAGAAGGAGATGAAGAAGACGTACCGGCGGATTCAAGTCGGAGGTGTGTGAGTGACGAAGATCAGACGAAGGGAAGACAATTCTTGAAGAGGAAGAGATATGAGTGACGGCTTTATTTTTCTAAAGTGTTAAAGTCGAAGGACTTAAGGGTTTTCTTGGTTTATTAACTGTTTTTTCTTTTAATAAATTAACTAAAACAAAATAATTTTGATGTTAAATTTTCAGCTAATCCAGAAAACCCAAATATTTTGGTGCCAAACAATTCAGCTATCCCGCAAAAACCAAAATATTTGGTTACTTTTTGTTTTAGTAAAACAATTTTTTTTCCCCATAGTAAAATAGATTTATTAAAGCATTTTGGAAAGAAAAAACATGTTTTATAATTGGTAATCCGATTTTAGATTAGTAAGTTACAAAAGACACAGTTTATACAAATAGTCACGTATATATTATAACCATAATGTAGCAGAAAAAGTCACATAACAAACGAGACTATTTCGTGGCTAATTAAGCCACGATTAAATCACGAAAATGTTACATAATACATTATTTTTAATTTCGTGGCATTTTGTGACTTTTTTGTATTTAATTAGAAAAATGCCACGTAGTATCGTGACTCTTTCATGTCTATACGAGAAATTTCTACTAGTGTATATGATAGAACTCGTCTTTAATTTTGTAAATAAGAAATAAAAGTCTTACTAACTAATACAACAAGAAAACAGAAAAGTTATGGTTTTGGTACAGGGTTCGTAATATTATATCTCTGAAATAAAATTAAAATAATAAGAGAGATTCTAATTTTTGGTCGAGAATTTTGTGTAATGCCAACTTGATGCTGCCCAAGTTCCCAACCATGCATGTGCACTTACACCCCTAGGATATATGCTGTTTCCACATTTTTAATTTTAAATATTTTAGTATCGGATATATATTATACATTAATCAGAGAGCTGAAAGCCTGGAATAATAAGAAATATACTATTATATTTAGTTTTTTTTTCTTTTATATAAAGATCATGATCAGATTCTTCATATCTGTGAAATTGGTAATTAGAGTCAATTTTATCATCCGATTAATTATGTTGTGTTTCAAAATAAATTTTGAAAGACGATCATAACTATCAAGAACCAAAATCAAAAGTTTGAAAGACGAATTAAAATTATCTTTGACATTCTTTTGAAGTTGTAAAAGTTAAGTGTTGAAGAACATCTTGTTCTTTGTTTACAGATTATGAGATTAGCAACTTATAAAACATTAAAAGAAAAAAAAAAATAAAAATCAAAATCCCATAACGAGACGTTTGTAGAGATCCAGAAAGAAACAAGCTAGGCTTTTGTCATGTCACACCACCAAGAGGGACCCAAGATTCAACCGTCAGCCAAAGTTGACCACTTCTCTTCTCACGTAAGCGGCACTAATCCCATATGCCTCGGAGTTTATAAACTATACGAAGACTCTGACTCTGACTCACGCGCTCGGCTTATCCAATTTGGCCATTGATCCACCGGCTCGGCTCATATTCTTTGTATGAATGGAGCTGGATAATTCATATCCCATAATGTTATTGCTTACAAAAGAAAAAAAACTACTAGTAAACCACATATCTACCCTAATCAATTTTCCTTTTTTCGAGTGGTCGTTTATCGCTCGCTTTCTCCATCTGTGACAGTCTGATCTGATTTTAATTTAACAAGTTGGTCCATTTCTGACGAGTTGGATAACTAACCATAAAAGGCGAAATTAATGCATTAGATTCATAGAGTTTCTCGCTTATATTCTAGTGGTATACACTAACACACCCATTTGGTACCTTTTGTTTCGTGTGCCAAAAATCTTATGTACTTTTTTTGGTACCTTAAATGGGTCCGTTGTTACTGTTTTAGTGAAACAATAAATAAATGGTTACTTCGATAGACAACAACATGGGGTGGTGGCGCAGTTGGCTAGCGCGTAGGTCTCATAGCTACTGAGTGATCCTGAGGTCGAGAGTTCGAGCCTCTCTCACCCCAATAATTTTTTTTAGCTTCATTGTTTATCTCTACTTGGGCTTTTGGGCCTCCCTCAGTTACCCAAAAGGCCTTACTTGGTCGCTTAAGAACTCCTCACTAAAATTCCATGCCCATCACCATCACACAATACGATATCATGAGTAGGATCTTATGTCAACACAATCTCATACTGTAGTATTTATTTGTTCTTATTACATAAACGTAGAAACGTGAGAAGTGAAGTTGCTTTTACTGGAGTTTTTTATAGTATTGATTTTGTTGGCTTCGTCAAAACCCACGAGGTTCATAGTACATGTTTTAAATAAAGTAAGTATATGTGTAGTAAAAGGAAGGTTCAACGAATGAAAAGTGTTATTCCGGATTAGTTAGTTAATACAACAAGCAAGAGGATCTACTTTGTAATCCGATCCAAAGATAATAAAAATCACTCACTCATTCCCACGATCATGAACCGTACAAACTTCTAGATTTTCTCCTCCTCAATAGTTTTGCAATTTCCCATAAACTATGGTCGTCCTTTTTGACTACACAACTCACGTGCGCACGAAATTGAAGCATACGGCGCACCCATTCTTCAAGAAATAAAAGAAAAAAAAAACTTACAGAAACCAAAAAAGTCACGTAACAGTTTTTAGTAGTAATAAATTGAAGTTTTAATGCGCACGAGTGGGTTTGTTTTTTTGGGTACGAACGCGGTTACAACTTACAAGCGAGTCCGTGTCCGAGTACACCGGCCAACGGTCACCGTCAGATGGATACCTAACAAGTTGGTCCCATAACATGTTGAGTGTTTGTTTTTAAATCAAAACCGTCCCATAACATTTTTTTTTTTTTTTTTGCGTTTCTTTTGTTGACCCTATTAAATTTCGCGTCTTCATTGTGAAATTTGTATGAAAGTGTGAACGGGAATTGAGTTTTTATTAGTGTCACAGGCTGTGTGACTTGCTTGCTCTCTCACTTACATCACCCAATCTATAATATTCGCTGACTAACTGTACCAAAATCTACGGACGTTCCCGTTAGATTTTTATAAATTTTAATTTGGGAATATGTTTTCCTTAAAAAACGAAACAAATAAATTTAATTCAAAATATTTTAAATGAAAAAATAAGAAATACGTGTCTAATTTAAAATGATTATTATTTTTGTTTTATTAGATAAGAAACCAAAATAATTTTTTTTTTGTCAACAATCAAAATAAATTTAAAAAGCAAGAAAATCCAAATACTTTAAAGATATTAGATTAGGGGCTGTTATTGGAAAGGTGATTTCTAAATTCATATGGAATTGTAAATTTTAGAAATCAAAACAGATGGATTTTGAAATAACATGTTTTATCCTTGGATTTCAATCATTCTATTTTACACTATCAAATCCATTCAAATCCATATAAAACATAATGTGAAATTTGAAATCCAAAAACAAATCATTAAATGAATAACAAGGGATTTTAAAAAGTATTTGTAAATGACAGAACCAATAATACATGATTTTGATAAGTATTTTAAAATCAATGATTGAATAACACATGATTTTTGTTTGGATTTCCAAATCCATCAAAATCATACATCCAATAACCCCCCTAAATTCCAAATTTAGTTGGATCTTGTCATAAATTTAGTTGAAACTAATAGTAAAATAAACAATATATAGATTTTTCATCAATTAAGAAGAAGAAAAAAAACTATGATTATATATGGCTAAATATCTATTGTTTACATTTTTTCTGTTCCCAGTTAATTTTATGATTAATATGATAATCATTTTCTTAAGTTTTGACAAACAAGAAATTAACTAAAGATTTTATATGGCAAAATATCTATTGTTTAGATTTTTTTTTTTTTGTTGTTCCCAGTTATTTTCTGTATTAATATAATAATCATGATCTTAAGTTTGACAAAAAAAGAAAGTAAAAAAAAACAATCATTTTCTATATTAATCATATATTATCGACGTAAAACGAAATAGAGAAAACAGTCGTTAACACGTCAGATATGTTTCTTCTAAGAAAGCCCTGTCAACATAGAGCCAAACCTCTTTATATATACCGACGTTGAAATCCACGTGGCAATATTTCACACGTAGGTACACACGTGCGTGTGCCTGTTTATATATATATATATAACAAACCACAACATTAAACCACACACACACATCATCATCATATAAGAGACGAACGAACGAACCAGAAAAAAGAAGAAGAAAATGGAATGCAGAAAACACAACCACCATGGAAGCAAAGGAGTTTGCCCAACTTGTTTACGAGATAAACTCTCTCGGTTACCTAACACGACGTCGTACTACATCGTTCATCGATCCGATGATCGATCTACTTCCTCAACAACCGTTTCGTCTTCTCCGTCGTCACCGGCGGTGAAAGATCATCATCGGAGAGCTGGTTCGATGTCTATGTCTTTCGCTGTGAGGGAAGCGTTGAGTGGTAATCTAATCGAAGCTTTAGGTGGAGGAGGGTTGAAGAAAAGCAGATCTATGGCGCATGTTCCCAGGGATTATAATAATAATACTGTTAGGGATTCGACGACGAAGAAGAAGACGATCAAGGAGAAGTTGAAATCTACGACGGTTAAGAAGACTGGGTTTTGGACTAAGTTGCTTCATCTCAAAGGCAAAGGCGTTGCTGCTTCCGCCGCCACCGACGTCGTCGGTGGATTGGTTTCTTCACGTCAACGAGTTTATTAAATGACCCCCCAATTTTAGTCTTTTTTTTTCTTTCTGAAATTTTATTTTTGATGTGTACAGTTTACAGATAAAGAAAGTGAAATGGTGGAAAATTTAATGAAAGTGATTTTCTGATAATACGTAGAAATAATATACATTCGTATTACAAATTTGAAATTGACCAAAGATATATATATATATATACAACAAAGGTACGATGAACTTTCCTGTGATTTGATTTGAACAACCAATCAGTGATTTTGATCATTATCCTAAACTTGCGTGTTGTATATAAAGTCATATTAACAATTTGGCATCACAGCAGCCATGGAGTTTAAAATCAACAAAACGTTCTAATATTTTTCAGGCAATTTGTTCATTATATATAAACCGATAAATTTATGTATAAGTATACTATGTAACTAACAGTGAGCATACTACAACACAAAAAATATGGCCCTTTCCGACTCTTGGATGTTCCGTTATGAGATTCGTAACATTCAAATTAGCTTTTCATCAGTTTCTTGTAATGTTGTTTCTATACTATGGGTGACCAAATCTGGTGCTTGCTTTGCTTTGCTTTTCTTTCACTCGGCCTTTTCTTGGGTTTAAACGCAGAGTCTTTTCAAATTTTCACAACCACTATCTTCTTCATGGTCAAACCTCATCATCGTCATCGAGATAGTGTCCGTGTTCTACAGACCGGTTTTTCAGTCTCTGGAATATCTCATCTAGTGATTGTGGCACTGATGAAGTCACTACTCTGCTTGTGCTGGTTAGTGTTGTTGTTTCTGGTCCCTGTCTTAGTGGAAGAAACTTCTTGGTTGCTACATTCTCTTTAAAACTCTGGATTCCTTGTTTCATGTTTCGCCATGTGGAAGCCAAACGAGACGATGGCTCTCCTGATCCTTCACCATTACTACTTGGACCTGAACTGTCTGTTTCCAGTAAGGACACTTTAGCTGAAGCCATGTTCTCTGGCTTTTTGATAGAAGATGGCGAGTGTTTGTTCTGTTGTTCTCTAATGGCTGCATATTTGTTTGTGATTGCTTCTCTGGCTGATCCGTATTTACGGGACATATCATCTTTCGATGAACTTCCTTTCACTGTGTCTATGTCATAGCTCGACGACATCTTCATTTCAACAGACGAATTTTCCTGCAAAAGACTTAGTCAGGCGTTGGAACAAAAAACACTATGAGCTCTGCTTTTATATGTTATCGGTTTACTACTTACAGAGAAATTGCTTCCTGGTTCAATGTCAACATCGTTGAAGTTCCTTGCTAATGGAAGAACATGCTCGCCGACTTTTTGCCCTTCTTCGAGCCATGTTCGTTCTAAGGATTGGAAAAGAAAGGGGATTGAATCCAAACACGAGTTATTATTAGTCAAATATCAATGCAGAAAAAAATCACTATGGTTTTTTTTACCTTTTTTAAGAATCATTACCCCCGAAGGATCAAACCCGTCTGTATCCTCGCTCTCTGTTTGAAATCTAAATCTTTTCCAGCTACCAAAGTAATTAAATATGCGATCAAAGAAATTGCTTGCAACTAGCAATGTGTAGATAACCATTATGAGCGGATATATTTCATTGAACCGTTGCCCAAAGACCGGGACAGCATCATCGATTCTACCCATTTTCTGCAGAAACAAATGAAAAACATTGCAAAGAAGCTCAGTTATGGCATAAAATTTAAAGACTTCTAAGACGACGAAATGCGCAAAGGAAGAGACAGAAAAAATACCTTCTCAAATATAGTCTCGGAATGAAGTTGAATGAGATTAATAAAATTGTAAGATATTGGTGGCGCATATCGAGCAATCATCCTGAAGAGATACATAAAAACCATTTATAAGCATGTGAAATTCTTTATCTAAAAAAAAGGATCGTTCGATATTCACTTACGAGCAAATCATAAGTAGATTCACAGAACTTGTTTGTCGAGGAGTCAAGGAATAAATCATCAGCATCCCAATTTTAAAAAGTGAATAGTATGTACAGACGCACATATACACCAAAGGTACAAAAGCAAATGCCTGAAAGCAAAGTGATCGGGATTCAAGAAGTCAGTTGAAACAATTTGCTGATATATAAGGTAACAAGATATGACGCGCTCCATCAAAGCGAGAATTGAACCAAAATGTAAAGTACAATATACCTGCACTAGCAGTTCATCGGATTTGACAGAGCTAATAAGTATTGAGAAGAGGGACAAGTCCAGTTTACTAAGAAGGAGAGTTGCCTCTGCTAAAAGAATTGCAGCAGACATAATCCCCATAACTACTGCCAACACCACCTGAATTTGTTTCTTCAATATACACCTCCACATAAATTCTGCCAATAGTAATAATGTACATAAGTATTCTCATGCAATCGACAACTCTACTCAGGGTTGATTTCATTCTTTCTATTCTGTTCTTTTCAAAGTGGGAACTTTCCACCTCAGTAACACGTTCAGTAGGTTTACAGAGCAAATAAGTACAAATGTATTTGAATAGTTTACCGAATGTGTCGAGAAAATTCCCCATATTTCCAGTTCGAGTAGCTCTGAAGCTCGAAATGTATTTCCTGAAATACGGTTTAAAAAAAGCTGCGTAAGGTGAAAGGTATCATAAACTTGTTTAAAATAACTGACGGAAGAGAGATGAAATGATCGAAAATCTGACCATCCAGTTGCATCACGGCGTTCATAATTCTTCATTGTGTCTTCAAGAACAAGGGCCTCGGTAACGTAAGTTAGATACTCACTGCAAACAGCCCATAGTGAGACATTACTAGAGATTTCGAAATAAAACAGCTGCAACTTAGTCTATTAATGGAACAAGTTTCCTAACAAAGTATTATAAGAAGTTAAGACAGGGCCTCTACCCTCTAGAAAGTTCTCCATACCTTTTATATCTGTAATATTCATCCTTGGCATTTCGAAGGTGTCGCCTTAACGTTGCCATCGATTTCTCATCTGTGTCATAGTCCATATCATTTTCACCCAACTGACCACCTTGTGGCTTAAATGATGGGTCTTCCCTGAACTGTATAATATATCATCAATAAAACTGGAGAAGTTCTAGTCACAATATAAGGATTTTGGGAGGTAGAAGTTACCATTTTAGCCAGCATAGCATCTATAACATTCATGTATGGTCTCATAGGATCACGCTTGGACATTTGAGTTGAAGTCGCTTGAGCAACCTAGCAAGGCAATAGTTAGGGGGTGATAAACAGTCTGACAAGAACACAACACATGTCACAATTTCTGGAGGGAGCACAGTGTAAAGTTATTTGAATTGCTAAAAACTCAGGGTACTTAACTACGTGAAGAAATTTACTTAGTTTACTTTAGATACAAAGTCTGCTAAATGGAATATTTCTTTATATCTTAAATTGCCCCAATGAGGATCTCATGAACTCTGATATATAAACGAAGTTCTTAGTTAAGAGGGTATATTTAATAAGAAAATGAGGAAAAAAACTTGTTTAACCCAGATAAACTTACTACAATCGCATTTGAAAGTTCTTGATGGGCATTATCAAGTTTCACAGCAATTTTGGCAATTTTGTGAGAGAGAACTTTTTGGCGGGTGGTCCAGTCTGCATTCTTCCAAAGGGTCTTAGGTATTTCGCTCAAGCCAAAGCCAAGAAGAAATGCACCAGTCACCAGCCCAAAAGTATTTGAACATGCCATAGCATAACCCAAAATGCTTCCTGTCCTGTTAACATACAAGAACGCCTCAGTCAAATAATCCAGGAACGAATGTAACTTTCACACTAGAAAAAAAAGATTGGGCACCAGATATTCTAAACCCAGTGAGCCATATATCATCTATTGCTAGACGATGAGCAATTGAGTTGCAACACTAATGACAAAAGCAAGAGATACAAATCCGATATATAAGTATATTCAACCATGAAGGAACATTTTACCAGTTCCTGTGCATCATGATGAGAAGGATAAGACCGAGAAGACCAATGAATCCCAGAACTAGATAGAAAACTAAGTTGACATGTACGCTAGTCTTCAATCTCTCTGACACTGTAAAGTCTCCAGCATCTTCAAAACCCTGAATAAGGGGCACCACTGCCCTGTTTAGAGGTAACATAGTTTAATATAAATGTACAATACATAGATTGTTAGGGCAACCAAAAAAAATTTACACCTAAAAGATAACAACCATACAGATAAAAGTGATTTGACATACATGGGACACATACTGACAGATTAACTAAGGTATTTTTTTTTCAAAAATAATCTGGTTTTACCACCTAATATTGGATCTGATCAGGAAAAATTGTACTGTAAAAGGCATGCGTCAGAGAAAAAGGCACTGAAAAATTCAACCAGTTTCATACCAGGTGAGTAGAAACGTACTCCAGTATGACCAACTCCATAAGAAGGAAATGGCGCCATTCTCAGGATGATCAGGTTGCAGAGATAGTGTCTGCAGAACAGAAGAAGACAAATTTGAAATGCCTTGTTCGCCTAAGTTTTGTTCAAATCCAAATCAAACATGGCAAACCGAAATCTAGCTACCATTGTTTCATATATCTTGCACTAAACGATGAAGCTTTCCGAATAATATTCCTCAGTAGCTCTCACCATGAGAAACCTAAGCTTACTACTACCCCTAAATTGAGTTTTGTTAACCCCCAGATCAGCTAAGACTTCAAGCCTTAAAAACCTTCAGTGAGTCTTTCAAACTCTTACAACATTTAACTACCAGTTTCAAATTACTATAAGCCGTATTCAGAAGCCACATTCTTCAGCTAAATCTTAATCCTACGTATGAAACTTTAAGGCAAACCACACGATTCAATTGCAAATCAAGCAAATAAGTCCTGGTAAAGACCAATTCGATCAGAATCGCGCACTAGTCCGAAATTGAAAACGAAACTTGGGGTGTACCTACCGTCCAAATGTCGGCAGGAGCGAGGATGATAACGGAGACGGAGCAGAACCAGGTGTATCCAACGGTGATAAGAACGTAACGAGGAATCTCCGGTCCGGCGAAGTATCGGAGCGTGGAAACAACTAATCCAAGGGTTAGAGGCAACGAGATCAGATAGAAAACCCACATCTCTCCCTCTCTCGATGCAGTAGACTCAATCAACTATCAACGGAAAAGATAAAAACAACCGGAGCTTTTTCAAAGGCCGGCCGCGAGATCGCTCGACCTGTCTGTGTGTATGTTGTTAGCGCGTGAGAGAAACGCGCCGTTGAGAGGAAGGTCTCTCTCTCTCTTGTTGTTGTTGTTCCGTTTTCGTTTTTTTTTTCTTCGTCTTTCAGGTTGTTGGTTCGATCTCGGTTCGGTTCATCGACGAAGAAGAAGAAGAAGTAAACAGCTTTTAGGGAAACGTAAATAAATATTTAACTTCGTTGAGAAGAATTAGTCCGATTAATAATAAATAATTTTATCTTTTAAAATTGTACTCTTTTAAGATTAAATAATTTCAACCAACAAATCTAAATTAATAGTATCATTTTTTATCCGTTATGAAAGATACGCCGGATTTAATGATAATCTGATTTTTCTAAAGTCATTAAATAATGTCATTTGTTGTTTTCTGAAGGAACATACAATTTTTATATTCTTTTTTGTGATCATGCTGCGCATTTTCGCAGTTTTTTTAATGAAAAAAATATGTTTTTTTCTTGCTTTTTATAATTTAATTATTAATTAGTGGTATCTTTAAAAAAAAAACTAACTTCATTATTAATTCAGTAGAAGATAATTTCAACAAAGTTTATGCCTCTAGGAATTGGGCTGCACTTACTAAGCCCTCCTAACCTGTGATATTGATAGTTAGAAACTGGGCCTGACTAAAACCTAACATCCAAGATACTTTGATGTTATCAATATTGGCCTGGTTACACCTATATCCAACATCCAAGATACTGTAGTTTTTATGTTATGGTTTTTGATTAATAGAAAATACAATATCGTTTGTTAGTTTGGTTTTGGTATAAACACTTTAAATATCCGCGTGAAGAAATAAATGTAACGTGATTCACGTTTTTCCAAACGTGTTGCTGTTGCCAGGTCAGCGCAAATCTACTTGATTCATGTCCGATATTGTGACTTGTATCCAACAAATGTCTAATTCATTCGTAAATTGACAAGATTCACTTTTATATACGCGTTCCCACTTACCTATTTAAAATTAGTACTTCATTTATTCGTTCATCAACTAAAGCATCAAAGATTGTCAGATTCCTATTACTCTTTTAATCCCTCTGATTAAGATAGTCAACCAAATCTCTGCACTGTATTCCTGGTTTATAAAAAGTAAAAGACATTTCAACATCGACCGTTCGTACTCTATCCGTCCATATTTCCTTTTGCCATATCCAACGGCAAATTGATGATAGAATAGAGCCTACCGACAAGATCATCATGACACGTTTAGGTTTTGTCTACCGGTTAACACCGTCCAATCCATGACTCATATCCAGCAACCAGAGAATCCTATACCGTAAACCCCACTTCCCATTTCCCTTTGTTTCTTGGTACTTTAACAGTACTATCACTTTTATTTTTCAAGATGCCATAGTAATTGATTTAAGTACTAGTAGTGGGATCCATCATCCATAGCTAAAATGCACAAAACTACCAAACACGTGTGGAACTAAAATCTTACTGAACTGATGAAAGTACCTAACATTAAAACTAAATCCGGACTTTCAACTTTTTTTTTTTCAAAAGTCAAAACTGAAAGTCATTAGATATTTATAGTTACACGAAATTATATATACCAAACTCAATAATATCAAAATTTATTTATGAAGTTTATACATAATCTAAACTATAAAGAGGATTGAGCAACTCTTTTAGACAGTTCCAGAAAAAAAGAATTTAGGTATAATTGCACAAATAGTTAATTGATTTAAAATTTGAAAATTGTAAAATAAGAAAAATATATTATTATATACTATTAAATTTGGGCTGGATATTATATAATAACACTAGTGAATAAAAAACGAAAAAAGAGAGAACATTTCTCGAATAAAACTAAGGGCAGATACACTCTATAAATAGCGGCTGTTATAAAACATCTTATAATTATATAACTAAATATAGCGTCCGTATTTGATTCTCTTTGAGATATCAAGATCAAGAGTGAGAGTGAGAGAGAGAGAGAGAGAGAGAGAGCTATGTCGTCGTCGGCGGTTGAGTTTATGGCGGAGCAGCGGAGATGCAACGACGATGGCAACGGCGGAGAGACGGTAAAGAAAGACGAACTTGGTCATTTCCTTTCCGAACCGTCGGCTCCAACAATTTCTATCCCAACGGAATCTTTCCTCAGAGCAGCAACGTTACTCAAGAACCAGGTGCGTAAGATAAGGACGTGACGCCTCACACGGCTAACGTAAGCCAGATCCCCGTACGTTGGCTCATTAATCATATATGTTTCTTGGTCGATGTATATCTAGGTTGTGGAGGCCACGTGGAAAGGCGGTGTCGAAGCTCTTGCCCCTGCTGGTTCGGGTCCGGTGCTGGATCCGACTGTGTACACAGGACTACTAGGCACAGCGTTCACCTGCTTGAAGTCGTACGAAGTCACGAGGAACCATCAAGATCTGCTAACTTGCGCAGAGATAATCGACAGGTGTGCTAACGTTGCACGTGCCACGACCAGGTGAAAAATATCTTCGCCACTAAGTTCCTTAGCCGAGTAAACATCAAATAAATAAAGTAAAAATAACCAAAAATGTAATCTAATCACTTTGAAGAATATTTTGAAAATAAAATTCGAATAACTTGCCTGACAGAAAAAAACACATAGGCAGATCGAGTAGCATTAATACAAAGATGTCACTTTTATCCAATTATTGTCGTCTATAACAGTATGATTCACTACCATGAAAAGTATGTAAATCTTCAATCTATGAAATAATAATATCTACACACTCGTTCAAAATTGTGAATTGTCGTTTTCTAACTAATAATTAGATTTTATATAATGCTCATGAATAGGCACGTGACGTTTTTATGTGGAAGAGGAGGAGTTTATGCGCTTGGTGCAATCGTAGCCAATTACAGAGGAGACCAATCAAAACGTGACCACTACCTTGGTCTTTTTCTTGAGGTTCAAATCTTTTTTTACTTTTTACTATAGATTCACTGCTTTGATCCAACGTGAGATTTGGTCTAGTGGACTTTCTAAATTATGCTTTTCTTACAAGCAGCTCGCAGAAGAGAGAGAGTTACCGGCAGGGCCAGAGGAAGGAGGATTTGGGATGTCATATGACCTTCTCTATGGAAGAGCGGGTTTCCTTTGGGGTGCTCTGTTCCTAAACCGATATCTCGGTGAAGGCACTGTTCCTGACTATCTCTTATCACCCATCGTTGCAGCTATCTTAGCCGGTGGACGAGTTGGAGCCGCAGATCATGAAGCTTGTCCTCTGTTATACAGGTTTGTGCAATATAGCTAGTGTGGTTCCTGTTTTGGTTTAGTAGGAAATATATCTTAGTTTTTTTGTGGCTTTTTATTAGGTTTCACGGGACTCGATTTTGGGGTGCGGCAAACGGATTAGCTGGAATCTTGTACGTGTTGCTACATTTTCCTTTATCGGAAGAGGATGTAAAGGATGTTCAAGGGACGTTGAGGTATATGATGAGTAATAGGTTCCCGAACAGCGGAAACTACCCGTGCAGCGAAGGTAACCCGAGGGATAAGTTGGTCCAATGGGCTCATGGAGCAACCGGCATGGCCATTACTTTGGCTAAAGCATCTCAGGTGTTTCCAAGGGAAAGGGATTTCCGAGAAGCAGCCATTGAAGCAGGAGAAGTAGTGTGGAAGAGTGGCTTGGTGAAGAAGGTAGGTTTAGCTGATGGAGTTGCTGGTAACGCCTATGCTTTCTTGTCGCTTTATCGGTTAACAGGAGATGTTGTATACGAAGAGAGAGCAAAAGCATTCGCGAGTTACTTGTGTCATGATGCAAGAGATCTCTTGGATATGTCAAGGCAAGAAGAAGCAGAACATGATTATTCTCTTTTCCGGGGACTAGCTGGACCAGTATGTCTATGGTTCGATCTTGTGTCACCCGTAGATTCTAAGTTTCCTGGTTATGAGATATGATTTAGATAAAACTGTTGGTTCCATTATCTTGTGAAACGATCTTTAGGTTCCCCGGTTTATTCCTTTTTCTATTATCTAACATTCTTGCAAAAGAAGAATAAAAGTAGCATGAAAAGATCAGCTTAGTGGTTTAAACGGTGTTGGTAGTATCACTAAGACAACGGAGAATGCAACCGAGACCAGCTCTCTCTGTTAGTTTCTCGTGAATCATCAAACACTGGTCGCATGTAGATTCGTCTCCAGTCGAAAGGCCTCTATACAAGTACCTGATCCACAACATTCAAGCAAAAACAAGAATGAATAAAACTGACTTCCTCATGTAGCTAGCTAAAGCTAGGTTGAGGGGCTTACTTCATGAGAATGTCGTAATACTCGGCACCAAGAGCATTCAACATTCCGTCGATATCCCTTATCGCCATGATAACTTTGTGCACAACTATCCAGTTAGCTGACTACAATTTTCACCAATTGAGAAACAACCATTTATCAAAAAATTACATCATCTTTTTGGTCAGGAACAATAAAAAAGTGAGGGAAACAGAGAGACCTTGCAACGTTCATCGAGAGTTTTGGGAGGCGAATCATCGAGAGCTGTTTTCAGAGCTTCGATATGTTTGTAACTGGACAAACAAAGTAAACTATTAAAGGTCTTCTGAGAAAAGTAAGAAAAAACAAAAGAAAATCTAGGGTTATACTGTTTGAGTAAGCTCTCTATCTTTTGCGATTTGGTTTCGATCATCGCGATTATTGCCTCTGCATTATCAGCTTCAACAACTTCTGATGCTCCAGCCATTTTGGATCTCTCCTTCTCTAACCCCTCCAGCAAATTTATCTGAAACATAATCAACTCATGTAAATTCTTCATTCAAATCGAAAACTTGCTGCATAAGGAAACACAGAGGATTTGAATTACTAATCAAAGGGAAGGCAATGCACAGCTTGTCAAGCCAATAAAAAAAAGGCAAAAGAGACGTAATGATCACGAGAATTCAATTATACTCAGATGGTACACAGCTTCAGATCAGATCAGAATCCAGAAATGTCAGGATCAAACCATACATGGATCGACGAAGGATTCGAAAGCTTACGTGAAATGAAAGAGAATCAAGCGATCGAGCTACCGATACAGAGGGTTTCTCAGAATTGTGATACCAATTAAAGATCGGACGCTACAGTTTTTAATTGTAACTTTTTTTTTTTTCTCTGGGTGTAGTAACAAGAGAAGTGGAAAAGCTGTTATGCTGGTACATAATTGTAATAAATGAAAAAATGAACATATACAAGTCCGTGATTGCAAAATAAAACCAAGTTAATCAAATTAAGGTCCAATTTGACCTTTTAAGATAAGTTTTCAATACTCAAAGCCCCCATAAAAAAACTGCTAATCAAGCAACAAAACGAATCACACAACTCTGTATTAGGAGAAACAATCCCAACCAGAGTCTTACAAATATCTATATATATATATTGTCAAGTAAAAAATCCAAGAATCGATTTGGGTTTATCTAAGAGTTACAACACATGTTACTCTTCGTTGTTGGTATCACTTGACCAGGACCAGGAACAATATCAATCTTCTTACCAGCAAGAGACCCAGGATTACCATTCTCTTGATCTTCACTCGCGGCAAGACTTTTCTTGTTCACAATGTTAAAGATCTCAGTCAAAACCGTGGAGAAAGCACTCTCGACATTGGTTGCGTTAAACGCAGATGTCTCCAAGAAGAACAAACCTTCTTTCTCTGCAAATTCTTTAGCATCTTCAGTAGGTATAGCTCGTTGATCAACAAGATCTGACTTGTTACCAATAAGGATGATCACAATGTTCTTATCTGCATGAGCACGCAATTCTTCTAACCATCTTGGGATATGATCAAAGGTTTGACGTCTTGTTATATCATAAACCAACATCGCCCCAACCGCTCCTCTGTAATATGCACTCGTTACCGCTCTGTATCTGTTTTATACCAAAACCACACATATATACAGATAGAAAGCTTATGATAAGCATATGATTAAGGCATTAAATGTGGTGATTAAGCTTAAGTTTCTAATTTTGTACCAATCATACAACTATGGAAGCTGGTTTAGTCTACTTACTCTACACATAATTTGAAATCCAAATCTCATAATTTGTTTCTTAATTACTACTTTAGATCGATCCTAAACTAAACTATCATCTATCATCGGATCGAGATCTACGTTCAGAAGTAGCTAAAAAGAGTTCCGGAGAGAGAGAGAGAGAGATCGGAGAATATACCGTTCTTGGCCGGCGGTATCCCAGATCTGAGCCTTAACGCTCTTGTGATCAATAACAAGCGTCCTAGTCTGAAACTCAACGCCGATGGTGGCTTTAGAATCCAAACTGAACTCGTCTCTCGCATATCTCGCCAGTATCTGAGATTTCCCAACCGCTGAATCGCCGATTAGTACCACTTTGAACACGTAATCAATCTTCTGCGACGGATCTCCGTATCCTCCTCCTCCACTCGTCATCTTCGCTTTGAATTTTGAATCCTCTGTTTCAAAAGCTTTTACAGAAAAGTGAGCTTTTGAAGTTTTAAACGCAGAGAGAGAGAGAGATCTTGATACACTCGTTGTCGTTGTCAACTATTTAGTCAATATTAATTGATGACGTGTTTAATTTAATAACCGTTGGATTTAGCCGGCTCGAATCTAGGGGCTGATCTGACAGAGACGACAATTATCTCCTCCCTCTGCAAGCAAGGCGCATGTTTTTTGGTGATGACGTCATCAATAAGGTAAGTTCGGAT
The DNA here is from genome assembly GCF_030686135.1 of Camelina sativa. Classification (NCBI taxonomy): domain Eukaryota; kingdom Viridiplantae; phylum Streptophyta; class Magnoliopsida; order Brassicales; family Brassicaceae; genus Camelina; species Camelina sativa. The sequence goes on from NC_141881.1 coordinate 30,851,866, forward strand.
CTTAAAACTGGGCCATAGGCCCATTAGTTTATGATAAATGGCCCGGATTGATGATGATTACGTGTCGCTATCCGAATTGACCAAAAAGTGCCCTAAGCGTTTTTTTGTTCTCAGGGAAATAGAAAAAGCAAAAGCAAACGTTGCGACGGAGAGAGAGAGAGAGAGAGAGAGAGAGAGAGAGAAGAGAGTACGATGGAGGAAGAGGAGCACGAGGTTTACGGGGGAGAAATTCCCGACGTCGGCGAAATGGATGGTGATATGGACGCTCCTAATCCCGATTTGGATATGGCTGCTGCTGATGATGATGCGGTTAAGGTTGTCCTGCTACGCTCTTTTTTTTTTTTTCTCTCTTTACTGTTTCGTTCAGCTTAATCTGATTGATCATCTCGATTGATTTTTTTTGTAATCGCGTGTATATATGTTTGATTGGTGCTTTAATACATACTAGGAGTTGGATGAGATGAAGAAACGATTGAAGGAGATGGAGGATGAGGCTGCTGCTCTGCGTGAGATGCAGGCTAAGGTCGAGAAGGAAATGGGAGGTCAAGGTATTCGTCTCTTTGTTCACTAGAATTCGGTGCTTTGATTTCATTCACCGTCGTCGCTAGGTTTTTCTAATCGTTAGTTATGGTGTTTGGATCTATCTTTAAATTCTAAGAACTGTGAATTAAGTTATGTTATGCTGTTGTTGATTAAAGTGTTTTTGTTCAATTTTGATATTCCAGATCCTGCTAGTATTGCAGCAAATCAAGCAGGCAAAGAGGAGGTTGATGCTCGATCAGTTTTTGTTGGCAATGTAAGAACGAACGCTTATGTTTATACTTAGTTCTGTTGTTGAGTCATATAGCTTCTGTTTGGTTCCATGATTTTTATGTCTTTTTGATCTAAAATGTTCATTCTTCTAGACTTTGAATACTTTTTCATTATGGATGTTGGCTTTTATTATAGTACGCCTGTGAAGTCTATGATCTGATTCTGTCCTGTTCTTGATCCATGAATAAATTCGCGACATGGAATGTCATCAAATTTTGTTCACATAGTGTGTTATGAAGTAGGTGAATATATCACTAGTTAACTATGAATTTTGGTGTAATGTCACACATATTTGTTGCTATTGCTTGCACTAGATGTCAGTGATATCATTAGTGATAACTCTGCTAGTTATGTTAGTATACACATCTTCAATGGGAGATTTTCACGTTGACGAAATCAACGATATGTTGTTAGTTTACACATCTTCAATGGGAGATAATCACGTTGACGAAATCAACGATATGTTGTTAGTTTACACATCTTCTGTTAATCTACATCTTCTTCAATCTATAAATCAAATTTCATATGTTTATTGATTAGTCTGTTCAATTTTGAGGATGTCTGTAGTTTTTGTTTTTTGGCGTTCAGTTTTACTTTTCTTATGATTTTTCTTACTACAATCGCAGGATTGTTCTCATTCTTGAAGTTCTTATTTGCTCTGGGTTGTCAATTAGGTTTCGTGGGGTCATTACATTTTTCCTTTTATAGACTTGCAAAAGATCTGTTCTGTTTTGTTGTGGAACATGATGAAAAAAGCTATAAAAAAAATGCAAAAAGAATTGAAAAAAAAGCTATAAGAAAAAAGAATAAAAGAAAAGAAGTCAGTACGTTTTACTGTTTTAGAGCATTAGGAAATGTAGAAAAGGAAAAATGTCATGACTCTGAAGGAAAAAAAGAGATATCTGGAGAGGGGATAATGTTTGAGTGAAGGATTTTACAATCCATCCTCGAGAAGATAGCCTCTGAAGAGCTGAATCAAGATGGCGGATGCTTTCTAGTCAAGGCTCATAGCTGCTATCAGCAGCAGACTTTGTTGAGTTTCTTGTTTGCCGAACTTGTTAATTTGATGGATTACTCTGTGTGTGCGCAGTGAAAGACGCCATGGGTTTATGCTTGTTTGCTATATATTATAACTGCATATCTCACTGTGCAGGTTGATTACGCTTGTACTCCCGAAGAAGTGCAGCAGCATTTCCAAACATGTGGCACTGTCCATCGGGTGACCATTTTAACAGACAAATTCGGGCAGCCAAAGGGATTTGCTTATGTAGAATTTGTCGAAGTCGAAGCTGTTCAAGAGGCTCTACAACTGAATGAATCAGAGTTACATGGTCGTCAATTGAAGGTATATATTAATATGATCTTACTATACCATCATCAAACCAAACACTTTTATAATGGGAAAATAGCTTTACGTTTTCATTATTTTCTCATCTGTGGCTTGAATAAATTTCAGGTCATGCAAAAGAGAACAAACGTTCCTGGATTGAAACAGTTCCGTGGTAGAAGATTCAATCCGTACATGGGTTACCGGTTCCGCAGACCTTTCATGCCTCCTTACATGTATTCCCCATATGGATATGGGTAAGTTGGACTTAAAACCAAGACATATATTGATATGGGTTACACAGCTTTCTCCACTTCTCACTTTTTTAATTTTTTTTTGTATTTCCAGAAAAGCTCCTAGGTTCAGAAGGCCGATGCGTTACATGCCGTACCAATAAAAGCCGTCATGGTTAAGGATAGAGCGGATTAGCTATTTTGGGAGCGGAGGATGCATGTATGGGTTAATTACCCATCCTTTATTGAGCTTTCTATATGACTCTGGCCCTTTCGCCTTTAGAACTTTGCTCGTGAACATTTTGGAAACTTGACTGGTATTATAAGTTTCATATCGTTTTGATATGAATCATATGATTGGATTAAGTGTCACTTATATAATGCCTGTGATTGTTGACTCCGTTGACTATTTAAGGTCAAAATATGAGTTGACTTATTGATTTTGTGTAAACCATTATTAAGCAATGATTTAGTTAGTTTAATGTCCATCCGGCGCATTTTATCTAGGTTAATGCTACTATGCGCCCAGTTTCAGGTTCTCTTTTGATGAGGACGTTAAGGTCATAGCCATTATTTTCTCGCAATGACTTTTGAGTCAGTCACTTTAGTTGTAGATCCGAAAAGACGATAATGTCCTTATCGCTTCCTTCCCGATACGCTCTCTTCTCAGGGTCGACTCCTGTTCGCATCAGCAAGAGCAACCTCTGCTTCGCCGTCTCCGCCGTACAAATTTCTCGCCGGAATTCTATATCGTTGCCTCAGCCTATCCTCCTCCGTCACGTCATCTCTACCCGGTCTAATTTGGAGATCGATCGAGATTGTAGAGCTCATGCGTCTTCTATCGGATCATACGAAGACAGCTCTTCTGCAGACGCCAATTCCGATGGATTCGATTTGGGGAGCTTTGTTTCATTCGCGGAGGCGCTTTGTATTCTATCATCCGCCGTGATTTCGGTGGTTCTCGCGGTGAATTACGTGGTGGTTGGTGAAATTGGGAAAAAGGTTTTGTCTTTAGGTTTCGTTGGATTGGTTGGTTCAGTCGCCACTGGTTCTTGGCTTAGACGACGGCAATGGATGAGGATTTGCAAAGGAGCGAGAGAGAGTGAAGGGACGAACTTGATTCGAAGGTTGGAGAAACTTGAAGAGGATTTAAAAAGCTCGACCACCATTGTTAGAGTTCTTTCTAGGCATCTGGAGAAGCTTGGGATTCGGTTTCGGGTCACCCGTAAAGCTCTGAAGGAACCCATTTCTGAGGTAAACAATCTCATTGTGCCTTGTCTCGAGCTTCCACACTGTAAAAGTTTGATTCTCTATGTGAAAATTTGGATGAAAGGGAACAAGTTGTGATTTTGGGAATTGAATGTGTGAGGAAGTAACAAATGTTTGGGATAATCTTGCAGAAGAGATTCAGATATTTTCAGTTTGCAGTTTCTGACTGATCTATGTAGCTGTCTTTTGCATCAAATTTAGTTCTTTTTGTGCTGTATGTATCTAAAAGAGCTTGGTTTGTTTTGTCCAAAGACTGCAGCTTTGGCTCAGAAGAATTCTGAGGCCACAAGGGTATTAGCTGCACAACAAGAGATATTAGAGAAGGAGCTAGGCGAAATTCAGAAGGTTCTGCTCGCTATGCAGGTATATCTCAATTTAGGATTTGATCATTATAAAACTCGAAACTGGTTTGTATCCCCATTAGTTAGTAGAAGTGTCTTCTAAGCTAATGCCATTGCTGAAATGAAGATATCGATAACTAGTTTCCTTTGAGCTCATGAAAGCTGGTTGCTTGCTTTGCAGGACCAACAGCGAAAGCAACTCGAGCTAATTCTTACAATCGCAAAGAGCAGCAAGCTGTTTGAGAGCAGTAGTAGCAAGCAAGCGCCTAACGAGCAGAAAGCCAATAAAGCAGCAGAGGAACCCTCAACACCTAAACAAGTATTGGTTCAATAAACCAGACACAATGCAAACACACAAGAACCAGCGACGACAATGTGTAAGTTTTGTCTAGACAAGTTTTTCCTGGACTCTTGAACCCAAGAGAGAGAACACTGAAAGATGGAGAAGTCACTGTAGTATTGTTGCTGTATTTGTCATCATCATTGTTTTGGGTTTGTAATATTCACTTGTTTCCTTATAATAAGACAGTTCTTGACGATGATTTTAATAAAGCTTCAGACGAACCTATTCACATGTATCACTGACTTAGCTAACCTCAGTAGATCCAAAATGTGATCATATGAAACAATTAGAGAATGAATAACAACATGGGGTGGTGGCGCAGTTGGCTAGCGCGTAGGTCTCATAGCTACTGAGTGATCCTGAGGTCGAGAGTTCGAGCCTCTCTCACCCCAATCTTCTTTTTAATTTTGCATTTTCCCAGTTTAAATCTTTATTTTATTTGTTAATCACATCTTCTTATAATTAAAAGAGAAGTACATTTTAAAAAATGTCTAAAATGTTGGCTTTATTTACAGCAATTGCCACTCAATAGAACATTAAGGAGAATGTTAATTGAAATTAAAAAGGGTAAAGTTGAGATTAAGAATTTTAATTAAAAAATCCAACCCGTTTAGAGAAGATCCGCGTGCTTGTGTAGGATCTTTAAGCGGGTTATCAATTTTTCTTTCTTTCATCATCTCCATTGAATCTCTTTGGATAATTGCTTCTTCAGTCGGTAAACAATAAAACAGATCTTTAATTTGAATTATTAAATCAGTCATGATGTGTTCGATGGAGTTATTATTTATATATCATGACAATTTAAAACTCAAAATCTTTACAAAAAAACATATCTTTGTTCTTAACATAGAAATCAATAATTAAGTTTTGGATCTAACATATTTTGTATAGAAAATAGAGATAATAAGAAGAACATATGAAAATCAGGACTTAGGTTTCGGTTTTTACAGAGATCGATTGAGGAAGAAGACGAAGGTAATATTGTCATTTTACCATATATAAAACAAAACAAAATTGAAGTTAAATGTGTGATAGTTGTGTTCGAACTCAACACCTACGACTATCAAAACAACAACCCTTGAGCCAGTAGACTATGATACATTAGTAGAATTACTCTCAATATCTAAAACTATATACTACGCGTTAAGCTATATTATTTTTCTTAAAATAATGATTTTATAAATTTTCTTAAATCGATTAATCTAAAGCATATTCTTTAAACCGATTAATCAATATTAATTAAAATAGAATTATTCAAAGTATATTTCCAAAATTAGGTTAACCAAATCATTAATTCGACTGTTTGAATTTGGAAATTTGGCACCTTGATTTTGTAGTTACTAATGTAGTTAGTACCTTGATTTTGTGTAGGTGGAGACACGAGACCTCCAAAATATTGTGACTCTATATATATCGGATAAATGATGACCATTTGTTTATACTGTATATATTTGTAAATCGGATAGACTACATAAATATGGATCTACTATTACATTAATAAAGTAGGTTAATAAACGGGTCAAGTATGAATAACGGGTATTACTATATGGTGCTACTACACTCTATAATATGAAACAAACTGATCATATATAAATTAGTAATTATAGCTTTTAAAACTTAATAATTTGAATTTTTTATTATTTTTAATATAAGAAATAACTGTAAATTAAAATTTACTTAGTAATAAACATAAAAGATCAAAAATCTAAAAATTATAAAACATTTGACCCGCGGTGTACCGCGGGTTCGAACCTAGTTCAAAGCATAATCATCATCATGATTAACTTTATTTTTTTATTTAAGCACGCACCAAAAGCAGTTTTACAAGCTTTTTTTTTGTTTGGTATCTCTTTGACTAGACACGGCGACAGTCATAATTGCGATATGCTTCAAAGACTTTTTCCATCTAATAACAGACAACAAAATGTAAATGAACAAAGAAAGAAAATCAAAAGTTATTTGATTTTTCGAAGAGAACAACAGAGTTTTTTAACTCTCTTCTTACAAGTGTTTCTCATTAGGAAGTGGAACCATCCATCCAAGTTTTGTTGGGGTTTTTTATTCGACTCTGAGTGAATCTTTCGTGCTGGAGTTAATTCTTTTTCACTTTTTTTTTGTTTTGGATTCTCTTCTCTGCTTCGAGTTTCTTTTTTATTTTTGGGACCCTTCTCTTTCTTTTAGCTCTTCCCAAATCTCAGTTTCTCAAATTTGGCATCTTTAGATTTGGGTTTAGTTTTTTTCCGCGAAAAGTATTGAATTTTTGGATTTTATCTTCAGGGCAACTGAAAAGGTTCCTTTTTTTTTTTTTACTATAGAATTTTGGATTTCCCGTAGTAGATCCACTCTATGATCTACTAAGCTCAAAGTTATGTTGTAATTTTATTGTTCAAACGTTTCTTGTAGTTGCTACAAGTTCTTAAAATCCGACATTTTGAAATTTGCTAGCTCTTTAGAATAAATGGCTCTGGCTTTTATTACTACTGCCTTGGTGTTGTTTACATCTTTATGGTCACCTGTCTCACCAGATGCTCAAGGTCATTTCATTTCTCCTTTTGTTTGTCTCTTCAGAATTTTCTTTACTACTTTCTACGTTTTGTCAAAGTACAGCTCTTTTCGTTTAACAGGGAATGCGTTGTTTGCGTTGAGGAGCTCGTTACGTGCATCCCCTGAACAGCTAAGTGATTGGAACCAGAATCAAGTTGATCCTTGTACTTGGTCTCAAGTTATATGTGAGGACAAGAAACATGTCTCTTCTGTGTAAGTTTTAATAACACTTAAGCTAAATTTAGTGATTTTGGGTTGAGTGAATACAATAAATTTTGTTATATGGTTGTGATTTGCAGTACACTGTCTTACATGAACTTCTCGTCCGGAACCTTGTCTTCAGGGATAGGAATCTTGACAACCCTCAAGACTCTGTAAGTGCCTTTGCTTAGTCTTTTCTTTTTCTGCATTGTTTAGTTATATTGAGGGATTCATTGTTTTTTTTTGGGGTCGTAGTACATTGAAAGGAAATGGAATTATGGGTGGAATACCAGAATCCATTGGAAATCTATCTAGCTTGACCAGCTTGGATTTGGAGGATAATCAGTTAACTGGTCACATACCATCCACTCTCGGCAATCTCAAGAATCTTCAGTTCTTGTAAGTGACTCTACTCACTCAGATTTCTTGAAACTTGTGTAACATCTTTGGGACAATGAATAATAAAGATCATGTCTTTGTTTGGCCAAGCAGGACCCTGAGTAGGAATAACTTAAACGGGACTATCCCAAATTCAATTACGGGCCTATCAAAACTGATAAATATGTGAGTGGTTGCTCTTCGTGTTTTCTTTTAAACCCTTAATCGAGAACATTCCTGAGTGTCTTAAATGCTGTTGCTTGAACTACTTTTGCAGTCTGCTCGACTCAAATAATCTCACCGGTGAGATTCCTCAGAGTTTATTCAAAACTTCAAAATACAAGTGCGTTAGAGTTCTTCTTTTAGTTTCAAAACACAAATGTTTACAGTTTCCATTTATTTTTTATCACTAATCTTAGTTTAGTCTTTTAGTTTCACAGCAAACAACTTGACTTGTGATGGCACTTACCCTCAACCTTGTGTAACAGTGTCGAATCCTTCAGGTAGAATTACATGAGTTTGCTGCTATAGTCATGTTTTAGTTGCCATTTACCTTACCTGCACAGATTCTAAGTACAGAGAGTTTGTTTTTGCTCTGATAGGTGGTTCAAGCAGTAAGACTGGAATTATCGCTGGAGTTGTTAGCGGTATCGCAGTTATTCTCCTTGGACTCTTGATGTTTTTCTTCTGCAAGGATAAGCATAAAGGATATAAACGTGATGTGTTTGTGGATGTTGCAGGTATGTGATAATAGTCAATCATTCTCGTTTATGGTTACATAGGAACTATAGAAATGGTCTCAAATCTTTAACTTTCGTTCCCAACTTTGATTTCAGGTGAAGTGGACAGAAGGATTGCGTTTGGACAGTTGAGAAGATTTGCATGGAGAGAGCTTCAATTGGCTACAGATGAGTTCAACGAAAAGAATGTTCTCGGACAAGGAGGCTTTGGGAAAGTTTACAAAGGAGTGCTTTCGGATGGCACGAAAGTGGCTGTGAAAAGATTGACTGATTTTGAACGTCCAGGAGGAGACGAAGCTTTCCAGAGAGAAGTTGAGATGATAAGTGTAGCTGTTCATAGGAATCTGCTTCGTCTTATCGGCTTTTGCACAACACAAACCGAACGTCTTTTGGTGTATCCTTTCATGCAGAATCTAAGTGTTGCATATTGCTTAAGAGGTAAAAACAGAAACAAAAGCTTTTTACACTTTTGGTTTCTGGAGTAGAAGGTTTTGTGTAATTTGGAGTTGCGGGTTTGATAATATGCAGAGATTAAACCTGGTGATCCAATTCTGGACTGGTTCAGGAGGAAGCAGATTGCGCTAGGCGCAGCACGAGGACTTGAATACCTTCATGAACATTGCAACCCGAAGATCATACACCGAGATGTGAAAGCTGCAAATGTGTTACTAGATGAAGACTTTGAAGCAGTGGTTGGTGACTTTGGTTTAGCCAAGTTGGTAGATGTTAGAAGAACCAATGTGACCACTCAGGTCCGTGGGACAATGGGTCACATTGCACCTGAATGTATATCCACAGGGAAATCATCAGAGAAAACTGACGTTTTCGGGTATGGAATTATGCTTCTAGAGCTTGTAACTGGACAAAGAGCGATTGATTTCTCGCGGCTAGAGGAAGAAGATGATGTCTTATTGCTAGACCATGTTAGTAATCTATGTTTCTTCTCAAGCTTCACATGTTGTGATTTAAATAATAATAGTTTCTTGTTTTTTTTTCAGGTGAAGAAACTGGAAAGAGAGAAGAGATTAGGAGACATTGTAGATAAGAAGCTTGAAGAAGATTATGTGACAGAAGAAGTTGAAACGATGATACAAGTTGCATTGCTATGCACACAAGCAGCACCGGAGGAACGACCAGCGATGTCTGAAGTTGTAAGGATGCTTGAAGGAGAAGGGCTTGCAGAGAGATGGGAGGAATGGCAGAATCTTGAAGTCACTAGGCAAGAAGAGTTTCAAAGGTTGCAGAGGAGATTTGATTGGGGTGAAGATTCCATTAATAATCAAGATGCCATCGAATTATCTGGTGGAAGATAGGAAACAAAATTACTTAAAAGATTCAAAAGATAGAATCATGTGATCGATCACATCTGTAAAGTAGAAGAAGAATCAAATGGTTCTTCATAAATGGCCTAGGTAAGAATGAAACAGTTCTTCATAATGCTCACCAACGGATATATACTTCTCATGTGTGTACTCATTCCTATCAATTCACATAACTGAACAAAATCACTATTTACAAACTCCAATAATTTTCAGTCTCTACTACACAGTCTAGTCACAGTGCTTCTTCCCATGAGAACTTCAGAAACCGCAACAGTAGCGTAGGCTACTAGGCTTCATGGTCACGACATGACAAATCTAAAAGAGGGTCCTCTATCACCGAAGGAAAACATCATTTCACCAATTCTATGTTTGAGATATATAACTTGACAGAAGAATTATTTTTTTCATTCTCTGCTCTCGAGTAAAGAAATGTCATATAATTACTTTTATTGAGAAAAGTCTAAAACATTTATGTTGAGTAACACGTTTATGATCCAAAAATATGTAATTTTTGATTTTAAGGATATGTCAATATTCTAGACTCATTAGGTGAATATATATATATATAATCTTCTTATAATTATTTAAAAAAACTTTGTATTTTTTTACTTTGTATTTTTTATATATATTCTGTAGTTTTCGATAATTATCGTCTTACATTATTAATATTTTTTTAAACAAAATATTTTATTTTTTGTTGTAATCAAATTGCTCATAATAAATATTAACTTTTACACATGTCAAAATCTGAGATTGATAAATTGACACATGTTAAAATCTTGTTAATGGCTAACTTTCAAAACCCAACTATATATAATAAGATATGATTTTTATTATTTTTCCTATTTTGTTAAGGAATAAAAGTTGAAACCGTCTTCTCATCGTTGGCTCTATATATATACCTTTTGTTCTACTAAGACGCGCACTTCACGATTCTTTTAGTTAAACTTGGTGAAATCGGATACTCTGCAGAAACTTCAGGTACGTGACGTCTATGTGTTTAAATACATCTTGATTATTTTCTTGGCGTAACATCTTTTTCGTTGTACTAGTTTGGTAGTCTAATTAGTTTTAGACTTTAGTTTATGGTTTGTGATATTAGTGTTGCGTATCGTTAATGTGGTTTCTAAAGTACCGACAATGATAACCTCACAAAAGCTAATCTCTGTTGAGCTTACAACAGATACGCGAAGGATGGTCCTTAACTTTGAGGAAGGATGGTTGTCCTTGGAGGAAGGTATTACCGAGCTGATAAGGAATATAGAAAGAGAGTGTGAACCAGCACTTAACCCTCAGCAACATCTGAATCTTTACACGTACGTAGGCCGTCTTATGTAATATTGTTTGATTGTTAACAGTTCTATATATGCGGGTACCTACCACAATAATTTCTTATGTGATTCACAGGATTATCTACAATATGTGTATCCAGAAAAACAGTGATTATTACTCACAGCAGCTTTATGAAAAGTATCGTCAAGTAATTGAAGATTATACTATCCAAACGGTGAGTACCTAAGTTTTTGGTTTGGGCTTGATTTTTGGATAGTGCCAAGAAGACATGTTCGTTTTGTTTATTTATAATGTTTATTAATCTTTTTTTTTTTTTTTTTTTAATGTATGGTTTAGGTGTTGCCATCCTTAAGGGAGAAGCATGGTGAAGATATGCTAAGAGAACTTGTTAGGAGGTGGAAGAACCATGTTATTCTGTTGAATTGGTTAGGCAAGGTCTTCCGTTATATTGACAGATACTATGTTTGTCGGAGAGCCATCCCATTCCCAACACTAGGAAAAGTTGGCTTGAAATGTTTCTGCGACCTGGTTTGTCATGCATTCCTATAGCTCCTAATTTTTCACTGGCTCAAATATGTTTTTGCAAGTTTGTTAATGTCCATGCAAATTATATACTACAGGTTTATTGTGAGATGCACTCCACTGCCAAAGAAGCTGTATTAGCACTTGTAAGTATTGGTATCTATAGCTATAATGAGAAAACAAAGGTTCAGCCCAAATTTTGTTTCTGTCTAACAAAAATTTGTATTTGCCAGATTCATAAAGAACGTGAGGGCGAAGAGATTGATAGGGAACTAGTGAAAAGTGTATTAGATATCTATGTGGAGAATGGGATGGGAACTTTGGAAAAATATGAAGAGGATTTTGAAAACTTCTTGCTTCAAGATACTGCTTCTTACTATTCTTGCAAGGTGTCAAGGTGGATCCAGGAGGATTCTTGTTCTGATTACATGCTAAAGGTGCATCTCCGACTATGTTATTTCTTTGATATCAGGAAAGGAAATATATATTAACGTCAATAATCTTATACATTGCAGTCTGAGGAGTGTCTAGAAAATGAGAGGGAGAGAGTCACTCACTATCTCCATTCAAGCACTGAACCCAGACTAGTTGAAGTAGGTTATATATGATCTAATTATTTGCTTTTGATCATATTTTTACAAGTGCAGAGTTTAGCGTCTGAACCTAGTTATTGGCTTTCTTATTATTGCTTTTTCCATAGTACTGAGTACTGACAATAGTTTTTTTTAATGCATTGTAGGCCGTGAAAGAGGCATTTGATGTAATCTTAAAGAAGGATGGAGGAAGTGAGAAGCTAGCTTAAGTAGTAAATCATTAACGATATATACGCTTAATTATTAGCCCTAGATATAAACATCTACTTATTTTTCGGTTTATTAGCCTATTTAGCAACTTGACTAAGAAAATTCAACTGATCTATATTCACATGATGAACACAACTTCTGACTTGCCACTGTTTTTATACATCAAAGTTGGGTTCCTATGTCACTTATTAGGCCATCGATCAGACAACTTCATAAAACAGAACCTCTGGCCGAACCCTCCATTCTCCACAGAATTTAACCACACTCTTCCATTTACCGACAACCTATAAGGATAACATCCACCACATATCACTAATTTATGACCCATAACTTCAGCTCAAGAAAGGCAAATCCAACTCTTTCGTCTTACCTCTTCTGCTAGAGTTTCATGTCTGAGACTGACCCATCGGTTCTTTTTATAAGCCACGCAATTGTATTCTCCTTCTTCACCACAACCAATCTGCATTCCATATTTTAAGACTGTTAACGAAGAAGAGATACAGAAGAACAGTAGCACAAAACATTTTTGACCCTGTTTCATATTTTACCATTGACACAAGCCGGTAAACTGTGTTTGGTTCTACGCCTTCGTATAGCCTGCTGATATCTATCTCCCAGTCTAAAGCCTCTAGCGTTTCAGATATCTCTTTTTCAGTTTCATTCTTCTCCCATTCCAACACTAATGTCGCAAACCAACAAAAACAACAACATTATATAATCATACCACAACAAATGAAATGAGTAGATAAGATCACAATCATCTTCAAAAGTTACCAATTGTGAAGATAGGCGGGGATCTACTTATAGTATGACGAACAAAGTTTGCCTTTCCACACCCTCTTGTTTTAATGTCACATAACATTTTATCTTCCATACGGATCACTTTAATGATGTCTTCAAACTTTATATTGCCAAAAGCACACTGCATATATATACATAACCACAACACAACTTCTTAAGAAGTAGTACCAGTTTCTGTAGGAAAGACAAAGAGTGAAATAAATGAAATATACCTTCAGGTCTCTGATTGAATCTGCAGCCATAACAACGCCATAAGACCTTTGCTCTGGATAATTTGGCATCTTTCTGCATTTGCTACATTTCATTCTTTCATATTCTTCAATTGTAAAAAGACGAGTTATCAAGCTTTCTCTTTGTGGACTTTTCCAGCATTGCCAAAACTCAAGGATGGCTACGACTACCTCCGCAGCATCATTTAGCTAAATAGGAAACAAAAGGAAAAAAAAAGATATTAGAATGGCATTTAAGATAACAACAAAGCTGTTTGGAAAATAAAATATGCAATGTTTAAATTTATCTTCCGTACAAACCGTGGAATGAACTTCTTCTAGGGAAGCAAGTAAGTCGCTTGAAAGGTAACTGTAGAGTCCTTCGTATTCTATCTCCCCCGAGACAAAAGCAGAAAAGAAGTCTCGTAATGCACGAGGAACTTGTTCTTCCAAGTTGTCAGAAAATGGTTGCCGATTGTGCACCAGATCCTCTTTAAGAACCTTAATGTTACAGAGGGCCTGCAGTAGAGCACAAATTCAAACAAAATAAGGAAGTAAAGAGATTATACATGAAAATAAAGAATGGTCTAAATCAGTAAAACATAGTTTAGGTTTTGAAATCTTATTTTTGTTGATGATTGCTTTACCTTAAGAACCATGTCAAGAACTGAATTATATCTTGTTGTAGCTTCTTCATGTACTGAGCCCAGGTGTTCTGACGATGAATCTTCTCCAGGCATGATTTGCATATCTTGAAGACGACAAGATAAAGAAATAAGAATTATACATCTCAAAACAATAGGCTATAGAGCTTTTAGAATACTCGACAATTGAGAAGCTCTTTTACAACCAGGTTACCTTTGGTAGCTTCCTCTTGATTGTTAATATTGGATGTCATTTCCGATAGACCCCTTTCACTTGAAAAAGTATCATCTGGTTCAATAAGAACTTCTTCGGCCGTTTTTACTGATGGAGGTGTATTTCCCAGTTCAAGGTTGACAGAATTTTCACTAGAGATGTAAGTACACAATGTGTTTAGAAACAACCAGAAAACAATATATCATCATAACAAAAAAGAATCGTGAGGTACTTACTGTTCAACACTCTTATCAAGGTGACTAGGCATGCTCGTTGAAGTTCCCTGTTGCACCATGAAGACATTCCTTCTTACAATTGAATAACCAAAAAGTCAGCGAAGCAAATAAAAAATTTAGAACTTCAAAGACCTTGTTGTTTTTATTTTTCTTCTTCTTCGATGGTAATTTCATCTTCTCCTCTTGTTTTTCCTCGGATATAAGATCTGCTTCTGCTGCAGCTAAATTTGCTTTGTGTTCCATATGTATAATACCATCCTACACACGAGACATCATATATAATATAAGGAACATGTGAAAGACCCAATCAGAAATGAAATGAAATGAAGCTCTCTGTAGAAAATCAAACCAACCAGGATGAGTTCTTTTACTGGTCGAAGAATGTAATAGCGATAGTCAAAAACAGAAAGTCTGGTGAGGCTATTCAGCAAATTAATCCTTGAACTTTCAACCAGTAAAATTTTTGAATCTTTTAGAGCAACCTGCAATCAATTGACACTTTAAGATAAACAATTTTATGATATCCTGTTGTTAATTAAAATTCAGATAAGAAATGAACCTTGTTGGTGACCACTAATTTCAGAAGGTTTATGGACTTCATCACAATGTCATCACTAAGATCTTTATGCTCACGTATAACATCCATGCAAATGCGAAAATCAAATGTTGGAAATGTTGCTCCTTTGAAAACATCTTGTACTGCACACAAGAATACTTCTGTATCCAGGGATTTTTCAGCGTCTCTCCTTAAATGCTCTTCACATGTATCACATAGAAGAGATGCATAACTGTTCCATTGATCTTTCTGTAAATTCCTCCTCTTTACATCTTCGCCAATACACAAATTTTCGGCGGTGGTAAGAGCTGCATCATAATCTAGGAGCTGACACTTCTTTAGATATGTGGTTTCCAAAGTCCTACATGTGAACTGAACGGCTTTCAGAACAGCCACCCAAATATCAAGATTGTGCATCCTGATAGGTATGGGAAATTGAAAACTCTCATCTTCTACAGAGTTGTCGACTAACCAGGATAAGATATAACCTCCCTGAGCATGTGCATTGGCATAGTGAACACTGGGATCAAAGACATTGATAGTCCCTTCATCATCGAATCGAGCAATCTTGCATTGCAGCAGTCTCTTATCCAGGAGCAGAACTGAAACCTGAGGGTCAAAGTCGAGCTTTTCTTTAACTCGAGTACCATCCCAGAAATTGTCGACTACTCTGCAAATCACATCTGTACCATCATCCCTTTCACACTTGATGTTTTTAAGAAATTGCAGGATTTCATTGAGTTCGCCAGATTCACAAAAACAGATAATCTGAGGTGTCTCCACTAGGTGACAATCAGTAAGAGTATGCTTGGAAACTTGAAGCTTTTCAAGATGCTTAACCGTAAATTGCATCAAAAAGTCTCGAATGCTACAAGAGAGAATCTTACAGTCCCAAAACGACACAAGGAGTATTTGAATTTCCTTGAGTAACTTACTGCGCTCTTCATCTGCAGCTAAAGGCCAGCCTTTGGACCATCCATTCACATAGGCAAATGCTTTCACATCTTCCAAACGATTCTTGATCAGTTCGATGGCAGCTGATGTATCCACTGGTTCCCAACCTCCAACAGATATCTTACGAGCCCAGACTTTACTTATCCTTTGGGGCATACACTTTGTCAAATCAGGTGTAAATTTTGCACGATGCTCTTGTTCAAGATGATTCTTACATTCTTCAGCACTAGAGAACTTGGTCGAACAAGACCGACACATCCAGAATCTCCATTTTCTCTCATCCCTTGCAAAAGTAAGAAGTTGCTCCAACGCATCTCGTCCTTCACTACCATATAATCCCTCAACGTTACTCATAAGTTCCGCAGTGCTTACTTTCATAAAGTTCCGTTTGGTCTCAACATTCAAACCTGCCCAATACAACATCAATCTTTTATTGAAATCAGGCTCGCTCTTCTCTGTATCCCTACCTTTTTCTTCTTTCCTTGCTACTCCTACTCGTCGTGTCTTGGTCTTGGATTCAGCAATTCTTGACTCTGCAATTTGGATCACAGACATCATTGATTTCTCCTCTCTCTTGGCAAATTCTGAGTCCTCCTGCAAATTCACTGTAAGGTTGTACAAAGTTTCTTTTGCTTTGCGCACGGCTTTCTTGTAGTACACGGAAGACCCAAGTTGTTCTGCCAGACCGAAGAGTGAAATTGCCGCCAACGATGACAACCCAGGAGATATCGAAACGCATTCTGCACAACCCAAGTAGTATGCCGCACTCACATCAGTGTTCTCTGTTTTTTGCCCTAGGTCCATAAAGATCTGAGCTTGTAGCGCATTAATATTCTCCCTGTCTTCTTCTCCTTCGACTAAAGACAGATCTTCTATTACCTCCAACGCCTTGACGTAATCTTTCGCATAGTAGGAATCTTTGGCGCGTTTGAAGATTTGTTCGCAGTTTACATCTCCTAGAACAGGAGGCTCCATGTTAGAGAAGAGAATAATAGCAAGTAAGGACTCTCTATGATCTGATCTTGCGTTTTCTTGGTACTCAGAGAGGTTTTGTTCTTGGCGAGAGAAAACAGAGGACAAGCGGGAAAGGAAAAAAATCAACCGAGTAAGGTATAGGAGAAGATGTCACGTACAACCCACGTGACAGGGTCTTTGCAAAAAAAAACAACGGAGACCCATTTTGGGTATTGAGGAATTGTGTCGAGCACCTTGTGGGCGTTCTCCGTTTTGAGTAAAATTATATAACTCATTCGATTTAACTGCACCTTCACATGTGTCAAGTGGTGAATTTGGGAGGGTAAGAAAAAAAAAATGAAAAAAAGGCTTCGAATTTGGGTTTTAAATGGCATAAGAGTAGAATCGTCTTGATGGTTGGTTATCGCAAGAGGTTTCAGCTCTGAGGGTTTAGCGAAACGTTGTAAGACCAAACTTCCCTAATAATGGTATCTATCAATTAATAATAAAATTAATCTAAGAATTCTCACTAACTTGTAACTGAAACAATAATGAGTAAAGCCAAAGGCTCAAAGCATGAAAAGTAGACAAACCTGTTTAGCTGGTTGCCAAAGAAATGCATGATGAGTGTGGAGCCAGAACTTAACAAAATGATAAGTAGGTAATGATAGATCGTGAAACAACAACAAAGCCCAAAACGCATCACCTGTTAGCAAAACCTTCGAGTGACAATGATCAGTAGAAGCCATCATTAATCCATTGTAGGATCCTTCTCCACACATCTAAATCACCAAAATAAAACAAAAAACGATAAGTAAATAACACATGTAATTAGGAAAAAGAAAAAGCAGAGAGTCAAAGAAGAGTTAAGAGGAAGAACACAACCCTTGAAGACGTTAGCACAAAGAAGAAGCGAAGCGTGTCCTCAATTGTCTCCTTGAGACATCACCGTCATCGATAAAAGCATCAACCATAACCTGAAATAACAGAGCAACTAGTAAAAGACTTTAGCATCTTCAACAAATTTGAGTCTACAACAAGGGAGTGAGAATTATAAACCAAACCGTAGGAGGAGTGAGAGAATTCAGAAGCCAAGGGGGATAAGTAGGTAATGATAGAGTGAAACAACAACAAAGACCAAAACGCATCACCTGTTACCAAAACCGCCAAGAAACATCTCGGCTCTTCTTCTCCAGCCATCACAATTTCACTAGCTGTTCATCATGTACGATCTGAAACATAGCCATGAGAAGCCACACCTGAGTATTATTGATACCAAAACGATAGAGTGAAGTGAAACAACTATGAAACCCAAAAAATAATGATAACATGTTAACAAAACCCGTGAGAAAGGTTGAAGACGTACCCAGGAGAAGAGTATGCAGTGACAATGATCAGTCAAAGCCATCATTGAGCCATTGTAGGATCCTTCTCCAAAACCAACAAAAGAAATAAACAACAAGTAAATCACATGTAATTAGGAAAAACAGAGAGTAAAAAGAAGAGTTAAGAGGAAGAACCAAAACTTAGCAGAGAGAAGAATCCAAGCGTGTCCTTGTCTCCTTGAGACATCACCCTCATCCATAAAAGCATCAACTATGCATAACCTGAAATAACAGAGCAACTAAGTAACTCACATGTAATTAGGAAAAACTGATAGTAAATAAAAGAAGAGTTAAGAGGAAGAACAAAACCCTTGAGTGTGGCTCTCTTCCACCCATCAATTTCACTAGCTCATCATGTGTAATCTCTGAAACACAGCCATCAGAAGCCACACCTGAGTATTATTGAAACCAAAACGATAGAGTGAAACAACTATAAAGACCAAAACAAAATGATCACATGTTAACAAAACCCGTGAGAAAGCTTGAAGACGTACCCAAGAGAAGAGTATGCAATGATCCGATCGTAATTAGCTTCCAAAACACCTGCAAGACGAAGAAGTGTTAAGAGGAAAAACACTTGTAGACTTAAGCATAGAAAAGAAGCAAAGCGTGTCCTTACCTCCTCTTGAACATAATAAAACTATCGGATTTAGAAACCAAACCTTAAAAGAATAACAAGAATTCGAGTGACAACGATCAGTCAAAGCCATCATTGAACAATTGTAGGATCCTTCTCCACACACCTAAACAAAGAAAGAACAAAAACCGACAAGTAAATAACATGTAATTAAGGAAGATTAACAGAGAGTAAAAGAAGAGTTCAGAGGAAGAACAGAACCCTTGAAGACGTTAGCACCGAGAAGAAGCGAAACGTATCCTTGTCTCCTTGAGACATCACTCGATAAACGCATCAACCACAACCTGAAATAACAAAGCAAACAACTAAATCACATGAAAAAATTCATAAGAAAAAAACAGAGAGTAAAAGAAGAGTTAAGAGGAAGAACAAAACCCTTGAAGAAGTTACCACAGAGAAGAACAAGAAGCAGAGTTAGCAGATGCGTAACAGACAGAACACAACAACCAATCACCGATAGATTCCCCACATCATACCATTTCCATCTGCAAATTTATAGCCAGACATTAGGAATGGGTCCTTGTTAGAGTCTTTGTTAACCTAGCAAGAAAAGGGAAGTTGACTGTTAGGAGTTATACCAAAGCGGGAAGAGAAAGTAAACAAAAATCACTATAATAGAAAAAACCGAAAAAGATAAAGAAAAACACACGATTTTGATCTCTCCAGTCATGCTAGTGTCATCAACGGCAAGAGAGTGGCCCATATATTAGCACTCCATCCGCAGGAACCTAAAGAGAAATTATAAGTTCGATTAGACACATGGTAGTATATATGGACCAATAAAGAAAATGAAAAGGAGAGAATAGATAAACCACCTGACAGCTGTGCTTCATCATTTTGGAGAGACAATTTGTAGTCACGGACAGCAGCTGCAGAGGAGAAGAAAGCATCAGAACAACACTAAAGTCATTTATCCAAAAAAAAAAAAAACTCATATCAAGTGAAAAGTTACCTGTGACAAACCTCTGTACTTGTTTTTATCCCAAATGCTACTGCAGCAACCATCAAAGTGAGATGAGATCATGGAAAGAAACCTCTGTGATGAAAAACAAAGAAAAAACAAGAGGTCTTATGAGAAAGTGAGCAGGGAAAGCATAAGCTACACAGGAAAAATAACAAATCTTCATACCAGAAACCATGAATGGGTCCCGAGAAAAGATGACAATCCTTGAGAGGCTGATGCAACACACAAAAACATGCAGTAAATAGTTAAACTAGAGACAAAGAGATAAGAATAATAAGCATTTCTCATGGCTGCAAAACTTACCCCACTGCTCCATATTGCTGCTTGTTGTGATCCATCCTTTGACAAGATTATGACAAAGCTTTCTTGCTGGTCAGGAGCAATTACAAAAGAAGACCTGCAACAAAGAGAGAGAGATATCGTTAATTAGAGAAACAAACAAACAAAATCGTTAAAAACAAATAAAGAAAACAGAGTGACAAGGGATGAATGAAACCCTAGAAGATCTTATATTAGTACCCTCCTCAATCAAAGCATCAGCGAGAGATCTTAGTAGCCTCATCCTCAATCAAACGAATCGATCAATAGTATTATCCTACATAATCAATCTATCTGGATTAAAAACAATAGAACGATGAGTAAATAAAAACGAATTCGACTGAAGAAAGAAACCCTAGAAAAGCAATGAACCGCAGCGGATGCATACAATTAGCCTTGTCTGCAGAGTGAGCTCCTCGTTGACAGCGAGAGCAATGTGCTTGGTACTCATGACTGTTTCCTCCAACTTCTCAAGTCCCTCGTCTTGTTCTACTCATGGAAATAAAATACAATCAAAAGGGAAATCAATACACAAGGGAATATCATTACTACGGACCTAGAATAGTGTTACATACCACAGCTTACCTCTCATAACTTGCCGTTCAAATCCAACAATTTTTTGGTTGTCCATGCCAGAGACTCTTTTCATCGCAACGTACAGCGCTGCTATATCCACTATTGAATAAGTGTATTTGTTGACGTTATCAATAAATCCATACCAAACCAAACGCTTTTATTTTGTTAGTCCCAAGAGTAGCAAACAAACTCACGAGTATCTGAGAGATAAACCGCCCTCAAAATCAGAGTGAACCTGGAACAAAAGCAAAGTTGTTAATACTTCTATCAGGCTTTCAAAATTCAAATTCAGTTCAGTCCCTACTCCTACATAAGCTTACCAAATCTCATATAAGTGCTACACAAGCTTAAACCAAACCGGCCTTTTCTTATGAATTTAGTTCAGTTAATAATGACAAGCTGAGTAAGTTACATTACCTTCTTTAGAAGACTTTTTCTTCTTGCCCCAGCATTTTAGTACTGAGAGTCTGTTTGCTTATAGGAGCTGCCGGCACCGGAATGAATTCCCAACCAAATCAAGAGGCCAACTGGTCAAATTACAAAGGTTCATCCTAGACGTCAGTTATGTTTTCAACAAACATTGCACATATATGTATGTATCCACCATGCATAAATCAAAACAATACATAATAAAAGTGACTACGTCATTGTTTCCAGTCAAGTTTAGTTGTCAAAGCGAATTTACCGAGGAACCCAACAATGATTGCTTGACAAACGAATACAAGGCGGTTTTTATTTAATGTGGAAGGAACAAGGGTCTATGAAGTTACTATTTACCTGGAGGACAAGAGTTATGGCTATTTTACCCATGAAGAGACGATTCTTGATCACACCTTTGAAGATGCTCTTCTCGTCTGGTTTACGAGCATTTGAACTCGTTGAAAGCCTGTTAACAAAAAGTTTGATTAACATTATACAGTCTTGACATTCTGGTTTTATATACGGTAAAAAAAGACTCTGATTTAAATTAACTCACTTGGCAGAGAACAAAGGCGTTGAAGATAATTGAGTTCTTCACTCTGGTGGCGTGTGCAGGTACTTCATGTTCCAGGACGTGTATGCTTGTCTCTCGGAAATTGACTGTTAACAATACACTCACTTGATAGATAGCTTGAGAGATTAATATTTCAACTTTTTATTAAAATATATATTAGGGGGTGATTTCAAATAATCAAAAAGTTATTCACTGGAATTTTTACCTGAATCAGCAACTTTCTCCAAATGGTGTCGGCAATTTGAGCAAACCTTGACAACTGAAGCAAAGTTGTCATCCAAGATGATGATGTCCGAACTCTCCTTAGCCGCTTCTGTTCCTACAAAATTGGATATTGTCACCAATCACCATACGGACTTGAACATCAACATATATCATTAAGTGTTATTAACAAGCTAAACAATATTTATTATTCACCACATATCTTCACATGCTAGAGGTGGATGATAAACAGAAGATAAGCGTCAGTTTCATGACTAAAGATGCAATAGATTTATAATACAATGACTTTGAAAGACGAAAATATTACCTGAAGCCCTCCTGCAGTATCCATGATAACAGCATCTACACAACTCCTTTTTTTTTTTAGCTTAGGCATTGCTTTACCTAGGTCTGCAGGTTTTAACATCAGTCCCTGCTGCATAAACCGGCACACCAACCTGAAACAAAAGAGAGAGCATATCAGGGAAATAATATTGGAATATACAGAAACGAATATCATAACATGTTCACACAGAGGTTCTCTGAAGACATTGATTCTACTACTTCTTCTTTAAGTAAAATGCAATAAACGTTCTGACTCAATCATGGCCACCCACAGACAATTGAATCAGACAGACTTAACAAACAAAATGCTACTACGGGGAAACAAATTCATGATTTGGTAAAAATTGATAAACGTATAATTAATGAATACCTGTAAAATTGATAGCCTCGCTGAGAAAAAAATCCACCCCCAAATCCTAGAGTGATACTCAACACCGTTGCCGGGAAAAAAAAAACGAATCAACCCCACCCAAATCTCCGATGAGATGATGATCCCCTCCCCTCAATCTATCGCCAGAGAGACGCCATGATGACGTAGCCTCTCTAAGGGCACTACTAACTCCGTACGATTACGAATCGTCTCCACTCCACTCTATCTCTCCTCCTCCTTCTTCGTAGCTAGCTACAAAGAAACAAAAGAAAAACCATCAAAATACGAATAATTTACCAGGGCTTCGTTGTTTATTGGGCTGAAATTGTTGTTATTGGGCTTTCCTCTGTTTCGTGAACAGCTTCATTACACAAAACAAATCCGCCAAGAAACATCTCTCGGGTCTTCTTCTCCAGCCCAGGAGTAACATGTAAGCCTTCCAAAACACCTGCAAGACGAAGAACAAAACACTTCTTGTAGACTTTACTTTAGCATAGAAAAGAAGCAAATTAAGCGTGTCCTTATCTCCTCTTGAACATATCGGATTTGGAAACCAAACCTTAACATGAATTCGATCAGTCATTGAACAATTAATTTGTATGATCCTTCTCCACACCACCTGAACCAACAAAACAAAAACAACAACAAGTAAATCACATGTAATTAAGGAAGAACAGAATGTAAAAAGAAGAGTTAAGAGGAAGAACAAAACCTTTGAAGACGTTACCACAGAGAATAAGCGAAACGTATCCTTGTCTCCTTGAGACATCACCCTCATCGATTAAAAGGAACAACCATAACCTGAAATAACAGAGAAACAAGTAAATAACATGTAATTAAGGAAGAACAAAGAGTAAATAAAAGAAGAGTTAAGAGGAAGAACAGAACCGTTGAAGACGTTAGCACAGAGAAGAACGAAGCGTGTCCTTGAGACATCACCGTCATCGATAAAAGCATCAACCATAACCTGAAATTAACAGAGAAAATCACGTGAACAAATTCATTAAGAAAAAAAAAAAGCAACTTGATGCAATTTAGAAAACAAACCCTAGAAGCCATCACCGATCAATCGTAGGACCCAAACCTAAAGCAACAAAAAAAAACAACAACAACAACAATGTAAGTAATAATAACATGTAAATATGTAATTAATTAGAAGAAAAACAAAGAAGAGACCAAACCCTAGAACGATCGGTGATGATCGGATCGGATCGGATCAACATAGATTCCCTTCCAAATAAACCCTAGAACGATCGGTGATGATCAGATCGCATCGGATCAACATGGATTGAATAAACCTGCAAGACGAACAAAAGAATAAACAAATCAGAGTCTCGTTCGTGAAGAAGAAGATAAGATATATATAACAGAGAGAAATAATAAGATTAAAAAAGCTACTACTGATGCGATTGACGACGGAAACCCAAACGGCAAACCCTAGAAGAAGAAGTATCACTCGTAGGAGGAACGAGAGGGCGTTGAGATCGGGTTGGAAACAAACAACATCAGAGATCCGTCGGGTTTAGAAGAATATCACACAAACACAACATCGATCAGAAACCCTAGACTACTAACGAAGGAGAACAAAAAAAACAAAAAAAAAACATGGAAGATGTGATGATGAGATGTTAAAACTTAGAAGTGTAGTGGAGCGCATTAGGATTATTTATAGACAAGGTATATGTCGGTCTATCTTTTGTACCGTTAGACTAATAACCTATTTTAACTTTGCTATATTTTCCTTTTTCCTACTACAGTCTTTTATATTATTTGCTATTTCTTTTTCTTTTCTTTTTCTAGTTTCTTTTTTTCTAGTCTTTTATATTCTTTGCTACTATTTCTTTTTTTTTTTTTCTCTCTATTTGAATCGTTAAATTCATATATTTCTATCTTTATTTTTTCCTTTTTCCTACTAATCTTTTAGATTATTTGCTATTGCCTTTTTCCAATTAATCTTTTTTTTTTGTGATTTTTTATATTGCCTTGTATTACACAAAGGATGATAACACAATAACAGCATACAAATAAGATTAAGGATGATAACACAAAGAATAACCATGCTTCAATTCAAGTGCGTCAACAAATATAATACGTAGAGATGACAAAAACAGAGCAAAACAAAAAATAGGGAATCTTTAATCTTTAGCTATGATGACTAACGACCATACCCAATGCTTGAGAACGTTAACGAAACTCCACTTGAGCTAACAGAGGGAGAAGAAGAAGAAGCCGAGATGTGATACATAGCAACAGGCCTCTTCAGTGGAAGATCAGGGACCGGTGACTCAAATTTCAAGACTTGGATCGCTTGTTTTATCGAAGGTCTCGAGTTTTTATGAGGATGAGCACACCATAACCCTAATACCACAAGACATTCAGCTTCTTTCTTATCAAAATCCTTACCCAATTTCTCATCAACACACGAAGTCATCACTTCTTGTTTCCCATAAAGTTCCCAAACTCTCTCCACAAGACTGATGTCATCACTCTCTCCATCAGTACTATATTCATCTTCTTGTTTCCGTTCCAGCGCTTTTCTCCCTGTGACAATCTCTAGTAAAACGATTCCAAAGCTATATATATCTGACTCTTTACTCGCACTTCCTTTCATCACATATTCAGGTGCCATGTATCCAAAAGTTCCAGCCAATCCTGTTTTATGGGAACCAGAATCATGGTTCACAAGCCTAGCCAACCCGAAATCACCTAACTTTACATTGAAATCACTATCCAGCATTATATTGCTTGCCTTGATGTCTCTGTGCAGTACACATTGATCCCATTCTTCATGAAGATAAAGCAGAGCAGAGGCTAAACCAAGAGCTATCTTGTTGTACCTTGTGTCCCAAGAGAGTATATGAGCTCGTCCTTTACCAAAGAGATGAGAGTTCAAGCTACCATTTGGCACTAACTCATAGATGAGCAAAAACTCGTTTTTTTCATTACACCAGCCGATGAGTTGCACTAGGTTTCGATGTCTTAGTTTGCTGATGACCTTAACTTCGTTTAAAAACTCTTTCATTCCCTGCCTTGAACCACTGGATAGTTTCTTCACCGCAACCATTGTATTGATCTTTCTCAAGTTTCCTTCATAAACCGCTCCAAATCCTCCTTCACCCAGCTTTCTCTGGCTTGAGAATCCGTTGGTTGCCGAGACAAGATCCTTATAAGATATCTTTCTTGGTCCTGCTTCCCTTTCGAGGTCTTCATTTATTGATATCATGTTTGCTATATCTCTTTCTTTCTTCTTCTTTCTTTCCTTCCGTGACCAAACCACCGCGGTTGTGATGACCATAAAGGTCAGGAGAACGAACCCGGAAACCGAAACCCCAACTATCATTCCTATCTTGCTATCAGCTTGCTCGCT
Organism: Camelina sativa; assembly: GCF_030686135.1. NCBI lineage: Eukaryota > Viridiplantae > Streptophyta > Magnoliopsida > Brassicales > Brassicaceae > Camelina > Camelina sativa. Next base: position 30,877,720 of record NC_141881.1, read on the forward strand.
ATCTAAACTTGAACTGAGCTCCCATGATAAAAGTCTATGTTCCTCTGTGTTTGACCCAGCAGCAGCTATAAACCCTAGCATAACTTCTGATGGCAGAACCTTTGCGAGATCAATGATGTACGAAAGGCTTGAACTCTCCTTAGGATGCTCATAAGCCCAAGCCACACTTAGATTCTTAGTCACGGAATCGTAAGAGATCTTCGCATGAGCAATATCTTGGCTGTGTGAGCTTGCATTCCAAGATGTGTAGTTGGAAGAAACAAGCGAGTTAATATTGATTCCCACATGAGAACCAACGTCCGTAGGATCCCATCCTCGATTGTTGAATGTGTCAAACTCGACATGAACGAGTGGAAACCAAGACGAGTAATTATTCTTTCGAGTGAACAAATTCAAGAAACCACCAACTGAGTATGCAGGTAGCTGAGCTCCCATAGGAGCGAAAAAGAAACAGATCCCATGACCATCTGCTGAAAGGTTACGAGCATCGATTTTGAAGGAGAAACTGGTGCTAAAATTTGAAGACTGGCCAGTTCTATGACTCCATATAGGTACCTTCTTGGAATAGGTGATCCAACCAACCTGAGATGTTTGTTCAGCGTTGTTGAAGTTCACCGTTCCATCTTCATCGGGAGTTGCATCCCCGTTGTAAACTATGTTCTCCGGATCACCTGGCCGGAAACTAGTAAAATTAAAGTAAAGTGAATCAACAACAAAAGGAAGGAAGAGGACATAGGAAAGGAAGAAGAATGAATTGAACATGGAGTAAAAGATTTTACAGAAGTAAAATACAGCAAAGATTTGGTTAGTGATGATCTTTAGATAATCAAGTTACAGAACATATAACACAATTCAAAAAGTAGAGAGTGGTCAAGGAAAGAAGCTTAATCTAAGGGTCTATTCTAGAAGATGACTATCACTAAATTTCTTTTGAACCTTCTTTTAATAATCAAAAAAGTCAAATCAGTTGCTATAAAAAAAACCTTTTAAAGACTCTTGAATGCTCCTAAATACTTTGCAATCTTAAACTTAGTTGTGAGTTGTGTCGTTAAACGTATCAATCTTGAAAATGTAACTGGTCGTAAAGTGGACCTCCCTGGAGCCTTTTAGCAACCTTATGAGAGCACAGAGCAGCCTAACCAAACCAACACGACAAGTATATAACCAGCACTGTTTAATTCAATGTTAAGTAATTAAAAGGTGTTAAATAGAAGTGAGCCACCAAAAGGGAACACAAAATCAAGTTTTTCTTAAGCTAAGAAGGTTTGAAAATTATACAGCAAAGAAACAGAGTATAAAGCAGAGTATAATACAGAGTAAATTAACAACAGTTAAAGTAGGAGAAACAAAAGTTTGACTGTAAATAAAATATGTAAAGAAAGAAGAAAATGCTATAATTTAGACAAGAACACATACAAACTTTTATTATGACAGTATAGACAAAGAACTACAACGAAGCGAAGACATTAAAGGTAATCCCACAAAAAAACATAAGTACGCTACAGTTGAATAAACAGTAACACATGGATAAGACAAAATATGAAACATATATGAGCCAACATGTTACCAAAAGTTCCAGCCAATCCTGTAGTCTGGGGACCTAGCTCGTGGTTCATCAACCGAGCAAACCCAAAGTCACCTAGCTTGGCATTAAAACTGGAGTCTTAACATTATATTACTCGTCTTGATGTTCCTGTGAATAATGCATTAAAGCAAACCGGAGGAAGCAACGAGTTATTGTTGATCCCAACAAGAAACTTAATATCAACAGGATCCCATTCCATAATTGTAATAGGTATCAAATTCGATGTGCACAAGTTGGAACAGAGAGGAGCAACCGTTGGTTTCATTGAAAAGACCTAAGAAACCACCAGCTGAGTTGGGAGGGACAACGATACCTGCAGGGGCAAGAAAGAATATACGAACCAATGGCCATAATCTGAAACATTACGCGTATCGATCTAGAAGGTGTATAACCAAGAATAAGATTTAAGTCTAAACTCATTATGTATTATCATGTTACAAAGTGTTATTTTTGAAGATTGGGACCATCAATCAAGTCAACAACAAAACTGATATCATAAAAACAAACAAGTTCATTACTAGAGAACCAGAATCAACCTCAGTGGGTTACCTTAGCCTTATCATGCTTTGACAGAATTACTCCAGCCAATCTGCTGAAGAATATATCCAATGGTATCTCAAACAAGTTAACGAAACTTCACATGTAATAAACAAAACTATTGGATATATATATACTTGATAAACAAAAGTTCATGTTACAAATGTAATAAACAAAACCATTAGTTACATATATCTAATAAAAATAGAACTCGCGGATGCATTGGATCTTATGTTCGATGGTAAAAACTGAAAGAGAGAAAAAAAAAACAGAGCATATATGATATTAGTGATCCGGACTCTGTTTTCGAAGATCTCTACGATCATCATCGCGGAAATTAAAACCATCGTCGAAGTTCTGAGAATAACTCACAGCATCGTAGTGAAACGTCACTAACGTTTTCGATTTGTTGTTCTTCTCGAATCGGCAGCTTCTGACCAATAACAATCTTCTCATCAAATCCCTTAACATCGGAGTTGATCTTGTCTTCTTCTTGTCGTGGTTACTGATACGAACGTACTCTGTCTCTGTGTGGATGAGACAAGATAACGGCGAACTCAAGCATCGACTGTTGACGTACGATGGTTTACGGTTGTCGGCTAGATCTCTATCCATTTACTGGGAAAAGAAAAAGAAAAAAGAAAGTGTTTATTTTGATTGAATGAAAATTTGGGGTTTGTAATCAACGGAAGAAGAGGTAACAATAAATGGATTTACCAAAAAAAAAAAAAAAGGTTGAATATAATGTATTACATTTTTGGATGCTTATGTTTTGGCGGTCCAATCATAATTTCTTGTTTTTTGGCAACTCACAATTTCTTGGTTTATGTGAAACTTGGAAGTTTTTTTTTTTTTTAGTCAACATGTTTTGTTATTGTTACACCTACATACTTCGTTTGGTAATAATAAAATGGTCATACTGTACAATGTTAAGTAACTATCAACTAAAACTCCGTTTCTTAAATTTCATTGACCTAAACGTGGTTATAGATTTATGGTAAGGTTTTTATCACGCCAAGGGTTTTTTTGAATATTTAGTTTTGTAATCACCATAAGTAAATCATGATTTTTAATGATAAGGGTAGTCGTTTTGCCAGAGAGCCTTGGTCTTGGGGGGAACAAGACTCTACTCTCATAAAGCTACATCACTATCGCTATCTGTTATAATATCAAACGCTATCTGTTATAATATCAAACGCTATCTCTTGAACGTGTCGTGTTTGTTTTTGGGCCTCTCTAGTCGAACAACTTATTTCATTTACGTATCCCCCGTGAGTCGTTAACTTGTGAGGCCATTACTGACTGTATATATTATAACAACAACACTTTCAAATAAAGAAGACAAAAAAAAATAAAAAGGGACGAAAAACGCTAGAAGGAGGGGTCGAACCTCCGACCTTGTGGTTAACAGCCACACGCTCTAACCAACTGAGCTATTCCAGCTTTTTTGTTATACAGATTTCAAACATACATTATATACAATATAAAATTATATAATTGATTTAAAATTTCAATTTGACTAGACAACACTACCCTTTTGGAACCACACATAAATAAAACGATTGTGTCACACTCAGAAAATATCATACCCTAAGAAAAAGGGGGTGGAGAAAAAAAAATAAAAATAAAGAAAGAAAAAAAAAATGAAGAGAATAAGAATAATAGCAACGCTAGTAATAGCAAACATGTTAATGGCGACTCCAACGTCTCGAGCCTCTCTCAATCTTCTTCGTCGTTCACCTCATCCTAAACCAAACAACGCTCACAAATACTTTTTCTCATCGTCTTCTTCTTCTTCACATTTTCGTCCCTCGACTTTTCGTAAATCATACTCTTGCCCCATCTGGTCTTCTTCTTTCTCTTTCTGTCTCCCTCCTCCTAGATCCACCACTTCCACCTCTCTCTCCTCCTCCTCCGCCTTCCGTCCCTTCTCTTCCTTTCCTCCGTCCATGTCTTCCGCCGCCGCCGCCGCCGTAGACTCCGCCGAGACTCTCTCCTCTAATCCTCTCTTGCAGGATTTCGATTTCCCTCCGTTTGATTCCGTTGATGCCAGTCACGTCCGTCCTGGGATTCGTGCTCTATTGCAACACCTCGTATGTTCTCTCCCGTTCTCCGTTTCCGATTTATGTATCTCTTATTCGATTTTTTCTTTTTATGGATTTTTTTTTTTTTTGAATATTTAGGAAGTTGAATTGGAGGAGCTAGAGAAATCTGTGGAGCCATCATGGCCAAAACTGGTTGAACCATTGGAGAAAATTGTTGATCGGTTAACTGTTGTTTGGGGAATGGTGAATCACCTTAAAGCTGTCAAGGATACACCTGAGCTTCGTGCTGCTATTGAAGACGTTCAGGTCTTTTAATTTATAAGAATGTGTTCTCATTCTTGCTTTAGTGTGTTTGTGCCGTGATTGAATCTTCTTCTGCAGCCAGAGAAGGTGAAGTTCCAGCTCAGGTTGGGGCAAAGCAAGCCTATTTACAATGCTTTTAAAGCTATTCGTGATTCTCCTGATTGGTCTTCACTCAGTGAAGCTCGTCAACGTTTAGTTGAAGGCAAGTAGTAGCATTGATGAACATATATGTCTCTTTTGCAAGTAATAGATGTGCTAACTGTTGTTGTTTTAACTTGATTTCAGCACAAATTAAGGAGGCGGTTCTCATAGGTATTGCTCTTGATGATGGCAAGAGAGAAGAGTTTAACAAGATTGAACAGGTTTCTTTTAAGCTTTTCACAAATTGATTTCAGTTTGTTTGGTATTTGCTTTGATCATAAGAACTGTCATTTCTCAATACCTATTATTTAGTGCTATAATATGCTTACTTCATTTCTGTTCTTGATTGTAGGAACTCGAAAAGCTTTCTCATAAGTTTTCTGAAAATGTTTTGGATGCTACAAAGAAGTTTGAAAAGTTGATAACAGACAAGAAAGAGATCGAGGGATTGCCTCCATCCGCTCTTGGGCTATTCGCACAGGCTGCTGTGTCCAAGGTATTAATACTAACTGAAAGATATGCAACGTTCCATGTTTTTTTTTTCTTTGGGGGTTTGTCAGTTTTTGATTCTTTGATTCGTGACATAAGGGCCATGAAAATGCAACTGCTGAGAATGGACCTTGGATCATTACACTGGATGGCCCTAGTTATCTTCCTGTTATGCAACATGCCAAAAACCGAGCTCTGCGTGAGGAGCTGTACCGAGCTTACCTAACTCGTGCCTCTTCTGGTGATTTGGATAATACAGCAATTATTGACCAGATTTTGAAGCTTCGCTTGGAAAAAGCTAAGCTTCTTGGTTACAACAATTACGCTGAGGTGAGTCATCAACCTAAGTATAAGCGTGTTCTTTTTCTCTTTCTAATTGGCTTAATGAGGTTCTCTGTTGTTCCAGGTAAGCATGGCTATGAAAATGGCTACTGTTGACAAAGCAGCAGAGCTTTTAGAGAAGCTTCGTAGCGCTTCCTGGGATGCGGCTGTTCAAGGTAACATACATGATATATTCGAATCACGTGTTATTTGTTAAACAAGTTGGCTACTATTGCAACTTGTAAACAGTTTGAAGCCGTAGCTTTGGAATTGACATCTCCAATACATAATTTTGACTTTTGTTATTCCTTGTATAAATTAGACATGGAAGACCTCAAGAGTTTTGCAAAGAACCAAAGTGCTGCAGAATCTGACAGTTTGACTCACTGGGACACCACTTTCTGGAGTGAGAGGCTTCGTGAATCCAAATACGATATTAATGAGGTTTTTTAGTCCTTCTTTAGCTTGTGATTCAAATAAATTATTTTGAAAGTCTTGATCTATATCTCCCATTTTGGTCTGTTTAGGAAGAACTACGTCCATACTTCTCACTGCCAAAAGTTATGGATGGACTTTTCAGTCTAGCTAATACACTATTTGGAATCGATATTGAACCAGCAGATGGTGTAGCTCCGGTAAAATCTGGAATCTTATCTATTGCCTTAGTATACATCTAACATATAATTACTAAAGTCTGTTAATTGAAACGTATTATTGATTTGAAGGTCTGGAACAGTGATGTTCGGTTCTACCGCGTTAAAGATTCTTCTGGGAACCCAATTGCTTACTTTTACTTTGATCCATACTCTCGCCCTTCAGAGAAAAGAGGCGGTGCTTGGATGGATGAGGTTGTTTCCCGTAGCCGAGTCATGGCTCAGAAAGGCTCTTCGGTTAGGCTGCCTGTTGCGCACATGGTCTGCAACCAAACTCCACCAGTAGGTGACAAGCCAAGCCTTATGACATTCCGCGAGGTAAATGAAAAACAATTATCTTCTACACATGCTTATATCTTAGCTTGACATGAAATCTCGAATTTTTTTCACTTGCTGACTATAACGTCACTCTGATTTACAGGTAGAGACAGTATTTCATGAATTTGGACATGCTCTCCAGCATATGCTTACCAAGGAAGATGAGGGGCTAGTGGCTGGTATCCGGAATATCGAGTGGGATGCAGTTGAATTACCATCACAGTTTATGGAGAATTGGTGCTACCACAGGTACTAAGGAGTTCGTTCATTAACAGAGAGAAATTTTACCCGCTTGTAATTTTCAAGTGAAAGTTATGTTAAATGAGCGCTATGATTCTGGATTGCTGGTTTCAGGGACACTTTAATGAGTATAGCCAAGCATTATCAAACAGGAGAAACACTCCCAGAGGAAGTATACAAGAAACTCCTAGCTGCAAGAACATTCCGTGCAGGGTCCTTTAGTCTTCGTCAGGTGAGTACAAAGTACCACACAAGAAACTGCTAAGGTTTTATCATATTCAGTGGTACAAAGTAATGATGGTTCCATGTTTGAATTTCAGCTGAAATTTGCCACTGTTGATCTTGAGCTGCACACAAAATACGTACCAGGTGGACCCGAGTCCATCTATGACGTAGATCAAAGGGTATCAGTTAAAACCCAAGTCATCCCTCCACTTCATGAGGATAGATTCCTCTGTAGCTTCAGTCACATTTTTGCAGGTTAGCAATCCTTTAAAACCCTGAGATATATATACATATATATACTTGGTGCTTGGTGGTTTTCTGATTAACCATTCACTTGTTCATGAATTTTCAGGGGGATATGCAGCTGGATATTACAGTTACAAGGTATATTTGAATCTATACATAGCAAAACTCTAACTGGATTTCATAATTCTCACCCAAATTTCTCGGAAAACTTGCAGTGGGCAGAAGTTTTGTCTGCAGATGCGTTTTCAGCTTTTGAAGACGCTGGACTGGATGACATTAAGGTAACCCATATATGCTATAACCCTTTAATACATTTTTAGTAACGACAAGTTCAGACACGAGATTATGAAGTTATAATATGCAACAGGCTGTTAAAGAAACAGGACAGAGATTCAGAAACACCATACTTGCACTTGGAGGAGGAAAAGCGCCTCTCAAGGTATTTTGATTATTTAGTTGTTTCATATAATAATAGTTTCAATATCTATGGCATTTCAGTCTTTAAATGATTCAATATTACGATCATCAGGTGTTTGTTGAGTTTAGAGGACGCGAGCCTTCACCAGAGCCTCTTCTCAGACACAATGGACTCTTAGCTGCTACTGCTTGAATCTTGTATTTTAACAATATTTAGTACTCTCAAGATAATGAAAAATCAACTTTTCTCAACAAAAAAACATCTTTTCTTTTTTGATATATCAACCATTTACATCACTCAACTACTACATTGCATGGATTACTTTCTTCTCTTCGATTACCTTTTTTCCTACCACAACCAAACTCTTGAACACTAACAACAGCAAGAAAAAAAATAAGGTCATTGAACCTACAAAGACACTCTCCTTCATCTTCTTTTTCTTCTCCTCCTACATTGCCCATTCACTCTCTCACATTACACTAAACAACTCCTAAATCAAACAGGTAATTAAATAACAAACTCTTCTTCTTGCTTAACCTAGCGTTCTCTCTATCTACCCATTCCATTTTCTCTCTACCTACAACTGCTTCCTAAGGTTTTCATCCAAAGAAAAAACAAATCCATTCCTTTCAGTTTCTCTCCCTTCCTTCTTTCCTCCCTTTACACCCACAGCTAAACGTTCCTAGTACTTCAGGACAGAATCAATGGCTAAAATCCCCAAATGATTCTATCATTAAGCTTCTTTTGCTTCCACGAATGGCGATTGGACACTATCTGCATCAGAATCACTACCTGATGAACTCCCTCCTGACCCTGATTCTGCAAATAAGCGTCAAACGGAAAAATATTAGTAATACACAACTAAAAGGAGAAACTTTTAGCAAAGAGGGTTTTAGGAAAAAGGTTAAAAGAGATATATATACCACTAGACGATGAACCACTACTAGAACTGGAACTGCCTGAAGAACTAGAGCCACTACTAGCAGCTGCTGCAACAGCAGTACCATCTCTTTCAATCTCTACTGATGGGTAATCTTCTATTGGTATGTCTTCTCCAATGTCAACATCCTCTTCCCCTGCATCTCCTTTCCTTGTTCTTTTCTCCGCACTACCCATTTCTGCCATCGAAGTCTAACAGACACAGAGAACGAGACAGCAATTTAAGTATTGACAGCACAAAAATCAAACGGTTGTTTCGAGAGGGAGGCAGGGTTGATTCGCTTACCATGTTTCTAGGTGGAGTTGTCACATTCCTGATAAACCCTTGGCGCTTGATTTTGCTAGCCATCTTCTTGTAATTTGTCACAAACCGATCAAGCTCCCATAGAGTCTCATTATCAACAGCTTCAATATCTAGCTCAATTTCGTCTCCATCTTGAGCCAAATGTCCATTTCTCTTCTTGAGAATCTGAACCAACTGTCCAAGCTTCTCAACAGGCAAGTCTTGTAGGTTCATACCAAGCTTTGACTTCTCCTCCATAGTCATCAACCTTTTGTTTGGATCCTTTGCCTTAGGCTTCGGCAACTTCCCTTTCCTCCCTTTTGTAACTTCACTCACATCAGGAGGAGGTGCCTCAACTTCTTCTGTAACCGGCTGCGGAAGTGGTGGTTGAGGCTGAACCACCGGAGGAGGCGGAGGAGAAGGAGATTGCACACGTGTAGGCTCGACTAATTGAGGAGGCAATGTAGGTTGTGGCGGCTTCACTGAATCAAGCTTCTTAGCTATAGATATTTGCTCTGTTCCTTTCCTAGGATTCGCCACCATAGCGTTCTGATTCCACTGTCTTTGCTTAGACTCAGGTTTAAACTCAGGTCTAAACTCAGGTTTGAACTCAGGTTCAGGACGAGATGATGAACCAGTGAGCTTAAGCTGCTGAGCCTCGAACTTCTTGAATGCAGGGTTGAACATTCCATCAAAATGATCCAGAAGCTTCTCAGCCATAATGTAAGCATCTTGACCCTTTGGATTATACGACATTGCATTGTTGAACGTCAATCTCACATCGGCAGCGAAATCAATCGGCGAAACGTAAAGCCCCTTATCAAGATTCAACTTAACCGTACCAAGATCCATAGGTTTCTTCACGATCACATGATAATCATGAAGCCCTAAACCAACCACATCAACAGGTGTATTAAACACCCAAGCCCATTTATGCTTCATCAGCTTAACCAAGATCTGACCACAAGTATTCAACATACCAGCCAACACTTTCTCCGACTCCGGATCCAAAGCAGCCTTCTTCATATTCTTCTTCTGTTTCTTCTTCTTCGGTCCAAGTTCATTCCTTTCACCGGCGAAACTGTTCAACGGAGCTGAACGAACGGCGGGTACCTCCGGTAAAGTATAACCTTGCTGAGTCTCGAACGTGCCTGACTCGATCCGTTCTCTCAAGATCCGAACCTGCTCGAGCTCAGAGGTGAAACGCTTCTTCAACTCCCTGAGCTGATTCGAGGAGTACCCAGCGACATTAAAAGTAACGTAGCTTCCGAAACAAGACGAATCATCGAACTGCTTGCCCGAATTGCTCCCGTCGAAATTAGGGTTAGGGTTAGGGTTGAAGAGAGGATGAAGGCTATTGGTGTTTTCGGGGAGGGATTGGTTCGTAGATTTCCTCATAAAAACGGCGCCGCATTGTTCCTGGTACGACGGTTCGTTTAAGGTAGCCAAAACAGCCGGTGCCATACGAATCGCAAGGTCATGTCGTGTTTTTCCCAAAAAAAAAAAAAAAAAACTTTAACCTCTAAAATAAAAAAGGGCGGGAAAATTACATCACCGGCGAGAATTCCCGGCGGTCGGGAAAAATAAATAAATAAATAATTTCAGAGCTTTGGAAGGTTAAAAAGAAAAGAGGGGTTTTTGGGGAGATAGGCCGATGAGGAAGAAGATGAGAGGCATCATCTCTACTTAAAGGCCATTGGAATCTGACCGATATAACGCTTAGTTTAAATCGAACCGTTGAATTTAGATCTTACGGTTCAGATCTGTTCGGTGAAGCTGACCGATCTAGCTACCCGAGAAAACTGCCACGGATGGCTCAGATCGTTGTAATTAGTCACGTGGCGTTATGTTAGCCGTTTGTTCGTGAGGCGTCGTGTGTGTGTGTTTTTTTGTTTTTTTTTTGGTTTTTAATTTTTTGAACTTTACGAAAAATTGATGGGTTCTTTTTTAAAAAATAAAAAATGATTTTCCAAATGGGTTCCACACTGACTTTTTTATTATTTTATACCATAATTGTTTTTTGTTTAAATTACAGACACTGCTCTGTGATTGGTCGCTTTTTCTTTTGCCAGGTCAGCGGTTGCCACGTGGAAACAGCTAGGATCTCGTAACTTTTCAACTTTTTTCTTTTTCTTTTATTTAACCCTTAAAACTGGAATTTAGTCCAAATTCATTAGTAAAAAAAATATATACTGTATATATTCCAAAAATGTACAAATTCACTGATTTTTTTTTGCATAGTATAGAAATTCCGATATATTCTAAAATGAAGATTAATATTCCGATTTAAATCGGTGGTGTGTTACCGGACTAGACGGCAAACGAGCCTAGGGCAATGACACTGTTGAAATGACGAACGTATCCTCCTTTGTTTATGATGAACCAGATCACCAAATGGGCATTTTTCCTCTCAGATCTCTCTGGGCTAGAGGAACTGCTAATATCTAGAAAAATCAAAAAAAAAAAAAAAAGAGGATATATTATTACTAGGAAAAGATTGTGTGGAGCAGAACTAAGTTACCCAGAATATTGACTGTTGATGATGACCTCATCACAACACTTTTTAAGTTTGAAAACTCTTTTGATATCACAATCCAACACACACACACGCGCACTAGCTAATTTTTTCCCTCAAGGAACAAAAAATACTACTAATAAGACATGTTTTCTCAGAAACAAAGAAGAACACTATAATAACGAAAGATAGCAAAAGAGAAGATAGTGAGGAGAGGGAAAGAGAGATAGATAGATAGATAGATAGATAGATAGAGCGACAACTCAAAGCAAGAAAAAAGAGAGTAATAAAACACAATCATTGAATCAATGAGTGCAATTATTCGTTACATATATATATTATCTTCAAATCGAATTGGGTCAAATCTGGACCGTTGGATTTTTTCTCGAAGCCCATACGATTATTTATTCGTGGTCGTGGGCCTAATTCTTCTAACCAACGCATTGATTAAAATATGGAGCATATAATTTTTACGTAAAAAGACTTGAGGAGGGAAAAGGGCATATCCGTAATAAATAAATGGGAACTGAGAGAATGTTAAAGAGTAGCGTCCAAGCCCAACAACAACCAAAGTAGGGACCAGACAGCTAAGACCAAGTGCATTGGTTGGGACAAATATTTGGTCCCTTGAATAAATTAATGTTATTTTCAGAGTTTCTTAATTTTGGGATGAGCATTGGTCCCTCACAATTGGTCCCCTGTAAAAAAATAATATTATTTTTAATATTTAAAATTAAATATTTAAATTAATAAGTAAAATCATATTAAAGTTTAAATTCAAATAAAACATAACATTAACATTAATAATGTAAGAAAATTACAAAGTTACAAAAACTTGGGAAAAAAACAAAACATACAATTAAAACATGAAAAATAAAAACATAAACCGGAAAAACATCAAAAGTAAGAACAAACATTTTATTCTCAACATAGAATTTTTGTAATTAATCTTCGTTATATAGAACAAACATTCACATTTATTGGAAAATAATAGTGAATCAGTACCATTGTGTAAGTTTTTCCTCAAGGGTCGTTTTAGCAGCATTTGCCTTTTTCCCCAGCTCTTCAAGCTCCTTAACCCTTTCCTCAAGGGCAATTTTTGCAATGCTTGCATCCTTTCTCATTTGTTCAAGCTCTTTCACCCTGTCCTCGATACCTGCAGTAGCGACGTTTGTCTGGCTTTCCATTTGCAAGCATTGTTGTTGATATGCTTTCTTGGTTGCCTCCAGTTCTCTCCTTAAAGTAGAAATTTCAAGATTAGATTGACCATTTTCTTTCTCTAGCTTAACCATATCTTCTTCTTTGTCTTTCTTCTTTTCTTCCAGCTTGGACTTTTCTGTCTATCATAGTGTCATCTCAAGTTTATGACCGCAAACTTGCAGTAAGCACTTTTACATGATTGAAAAGGACATATACAAAACTCATCACCTTAATCTTTCGAAGTTGTCTCGTAGCAATCTGGTGAATAAGTTTGATCGGCAAGGTAGCACATTAGTGAATGTCATGAAACAAAAATCTCAGGGCCTAAATTCTTTTTTTATGATACCTCATTTTCTTCACTAGTTCATGAATCAATCAATCACCCCCAAAAAAAAAAAGAGGCAATGGGAGAGCAAAGTTATGGAAAACACTTGTGTACCATTCGTTCTCTATGGATTATACCAAAAATCCCATTTATATACAAACAAAGAAGCAACAAAACATAAACGCTGGATCAACAACACCATCTGTAGAGTGTAACTAACTAACTAATCAGAAGGATCTATGGATTCATCATGCTAATGCAGCTGAGAGAATTCGTAATTAGAAAATATCTAAAAAAATCAGAGACTAGGTCTTAATTTTAGAGATTATTATTCTTAATTCATTTTTCAATCTTACTCAATCTCGAAATTGGAAGAGAGGTCTCTTTCGATTACTTATAGTAGAACCGAAAATCAGAAGGATGATCGATCGAAATGCAAAAGAAAGTAACATTCCCCAAGTTGGTAAGAACAATGCGACGGATGAAGAAAGAAAATAGCAGTAGAGACGAACCTACCTGGAGAGGAACAGAAGATTGCCTTTTTGCAACAAGAGAAGATAGCATTTTGGATATCCTTTTTTAATTAAGTCCAAACCTGCGAGAAAACACAGAGACGGAGAAGAAGAAGAAGGAGAGACGGCGCCACGTGTAATGGAGGACGGACGAATTTACGTCCCATAACTAGAGACGTTTCTTCGTTAATAATCTGATTTCGATTTAAATTTCGCATTTTTATTATGTGGGACGAGACCAAGGGACGCTAATGCACTTGGTCTAAGGTCTCTTCTGATATAAAGTGTATTTTTGCTAACCCCCACGCGCACTTCAAACGTTACCAAACAACAAGTCGTCGCAAAACCAAAAGTCTTTCACTTTGACACTTCATTACAACGATTTTTTTCTTACAATATAGAAAAGATACAAATCTATATTATTATTTTTACAGCAGTTTTTGCTCAAAAATATTTTTTGGAAAGTTTTTACATTTAATACATTGCCTTTAATATTAGTTACCAAAAATTTTAAAATTAATTATAGGTAAGATTTTAAAAAATAAGAAAATCTGTCTACCTCATTTAAACATAAATATATGATTCTCTTTCATTTTTATTTGAATTTATATTTAAATTATCTTGAACTATTCTTTAATACATTTAGTTAATAAAAATTGTGATTTTTTCTTGAATATGATGTAATAAAAAAAATTTTAAAACAGACATATTACTCAATAGATGAATAAAAAAAAATACCGGTACAATATCCCATATCGCCTAAAAAATTGGGCAATAGTTTAGAGTCATATTATAAAAAAGACCAAAATAATTCAGAATACAAATTAGTAGAAAGATTAATTTATCAGATATTCAAACTTAAAAAACTTTAATTTGGTTTATTCCGGTTCTTTATTTTAAAGATTTTTAAAAAGTTAAATATTATAAATATTTAAAACTTTTAAAAAGTTAAATATTAGAAATATTTATATTAAATATTATAAATATTTATATTTTTAAAAAGTTAAACTTTATTAAATATTAATAATATTTAAAAGTTTATGAAGTTTCAAATATAAAGTTTAAATATTATAAATATTTCAAATTTTAAAAAAATTAGAAGACTTTTAAAATATTAATAATATATTTAAACTTTTAGGAAACTTCAAATATGAGAAATACTCAACTGTTTTAAGAATTCTAAATATTATAAATATTTAAACTTTATAAGAAGCGTCAATCTTATAAAATGTAAATGGTTACAATCTTAATAAATAACATATCAACTCAATCTAATATTTATAATACAAAATAATAAATATTAAAAATTAAGATGATATAGTGCGAGTTTAAATATTTCAGGACGGTATATAGCGGGACAGGTTTCATTAATTCAGTGTTACACGGGTAAAACATTATTTCATTATTTTGTTAATACTATTGATATCAGAAAATATACATATCTAATTAAATTGATTAAATAAATATTATGTAAAAAATAAATTATATTACGGTATTATATAGTTTAAACTATAAAATTAACAATTATATATAATTATTTAACTAATAAATGTTTTAATTATAAATCATTTGTTCCACGGTGTACCGCGGGTCCTAATCTAGTAAAAACTACAAGAGAAGAAGAAAAAATAAAATGTAAATTCTGATTTTTTTTAATTTAGAAAATGAATTTCTTTTACAAAATGAAACCATTATTTCGATACGATACTTTTTTACAAAATTTTGAATCATGGACCGGTTGGTCCCCTGCTGGTCTTGTCAACTAAACCCATTACATAATAGCTGGACTGGACCTATGAATTTATAAACGGCTGACAAGAAAATGGGCTTTATTTTAGCCCAATAGATATATCTTCGAAACTCTCACAGGCCCGCGAGTACGGAAACAGATAGCTCCTCTCTCGACTCTCTCACTCAAGTATGACTTTTGAAAAAAAATAGAATTATGATAATTAGCCCCCTACACGAGCAAAATGATAACACTAATCATTATATAGGATGCTATCTAAAATTTTGACTTAGGCGATCATTAAAAAAAATACATAATTTTGCAAGCTGGCATAAAACAAATCGGATGACACGAATTAAATGTAACTTTGATTTCCAGGGTAAAATGAATAGTCTTGAACATGTGAATGTGAGATGAGATGTGACTTTGATTATGATTCGTACAAATCTTTGGTGTAAAAACAAAACAAAAAATTATAATAAGTAAATATATATATATATATATATATATATATATATATATATATATATATATATATATATATACCAGAAGTAGACATAATTAACTGAATCTGGCTCGTGTTCTCATAAAGCTCTCTTCTTATGTTGTAATAATTGAATGTCCCTACCTTTTTTATTTCAATTTTTTTTCTATTCGTTTCATTTGTTTTTATTTCAAAAAGTCGTTCCATTTGTTTCCAAGGAAATGTATAATATGAAAAATATGAATCGTGTCGAATTTGATATTTTGATGTCTCATTAAATAACAGAAAAAAAATCGCAACTTTTGACTAATTTGATCGTTCCAATAGTGGATTAGTGGATCGAATGGACCTTAGGCATGGCCCTGTGCTCCACCCCCGATATATCAAGGCGTTCTTCGATCAATTTGAAAAGTTTCAAATGATGTTTTCTATCGTTATCTAGTGGCTGAATAGTTAAAATATCTCTTTATTTTATTGATTTGTTTTTTTAACCTAACCTATATATTCACTAGTGCAAAACTCGTTAAAATTGTTTGTACGTAGAGGCTTAATTATCAGCCGGTGATGTATTAGTGAAAGTTGAAGTCTAGTCTTATATAACAAATGTATTTTGATTTGTCTAGTATGCGATTTTACTCTATGATAAAGCATTTATAGGGACTAGATTTATTAGACTAACATGAAACTGTATAAGCAGTAGATAGCGTTGTTTTTGTTTTAACCACGGATTTACAAAAGTTTTTGCTTTACATGTATTTATAACTACTACAATAATTTAACCACGTTGGATTTTGAATAACGCTCAACAAAGTAAGATATACAGCCATCGAGGAGATACTTAGACGCTACACAAACTCACACCGGATTATACTTAGCTAACAGGTTTTGATAAAGATTTGGCAGTCCGAACTACTACATGGTTTAGATGGTCTAGACGTACGGCGTGTATGGCTTGGTGGTCTTTATATGTAATTACCTAATGTTGTAAATGAAAGCAACAGCCTTTGATAGATTAAAAGCAACAATTCTGTCACTTGATCAAAACCAAAAACCGTTTTACTGTATCTCAAACCTTTGTACATTTTTAATTTGGAGTTTGATCCAGCATGCATCTAAGTCATCCAAAAATCATATGCTAAGATTTCTCTATCCATATATAACGATAACTAAAATGACATATATATCCGCAATTTGATTCCACTATATATGTGATGTATTTTTAAAAAACAAAGATATATATGCCTCCTAAATTCAGAATATACGGGAATGATCTTTTGCCCTTCGTTTCACGCAAAGTGCAAAATTTATAACTGTATAAAACTCCCGAAATATAATTTAGTTCGCACAAATAATATCATGACATCAGTAGAGAGGACACGAGATAAAACCGGGGGACCCGAGATCGTGTTGTATGTGTGTGAGAGTCTATGCTAAAATCTAAAGTTATGATGCAACACTATGTTTTTTTGTACACAATGTTTTATATAAATAATTTCAATTTGTTATGTATGGATCGGATGGACCAATTAAAATTCGCGAATAAAAATGCCATAACACCAACTAGCATGATTGGAAAAGTATGTTGGATGAATAAAAAATGTAATGAGTGTGACATGCCGACGATACGTGAGCTCTTACTTTAACGTACACTTATATATGGATGGGAGAATATGACGTTGCCATTTAACTTCTTATTCATACGCATTCTCGTTACTATAACTATACTGAATATTATTGGTTTTAGTTTTTTTTGTTTCTTATTCTTTTTTTTTTGTTGTATAAACGGTTATATTAATGATTGTATATATAAAACTCCAGGTTTTGGTATGGGTGGACAAAATTACAATGATGCTCCTGTACACTCCCGCTCCATCTCCTCTCAATCATGTTTGTAAAACCCATCCTATACGACAATGCGATATCTCTCTGTCTCTCTCTCTTTGAGATCACACCCTGTTTATAAAACTAGCAAAAAATATCATAGCTTCGACTTCGAATATCAAAACTATAAGAATGAAACAATCTAACATGACAACATATATTTCTTCTTTCTTTCGCACTGTTCTTTTTAAAAATGTTAAACCTTAAGTGAAATCTATATGAAAATCAGTTTTATTGCTATAATTTATGATAACCGGATAATCTTAGTCCCAATAGGCCAATACCAATTGCCCGGTTTTATTTATAACGTTTGATATATATAGCTAACATGGAAACGCGATGGATGAAACTTGATTCTCCATTGTGACATGATCATTAGTCTTCAATTTGTGTCACTAAGATGAGATATTGTATCCGTAGCCTCACAATGCTTAAAGAATATATTAAGTTTTAGTATGATCGTATTATTATCTTTTACGGACGCCATGCTTACAATAGTCGTAACTATAATATAAACTAGCTGATATATAGTCAATGTTAGCTAGTAATTTTATCAGCATCTAGACCTCAAATTGAATTTTTTTTTATATACTCTAGATCTCTACGGAAGTAAGTTAAAAATTCCCAGCTCATTTATATATACGTAGATGCAAAAATGGTGAATGATATATATATTTCAGTTAGAGTTATCTTTTAGGATAAGCATTCTTGTACAATGTAACATCCTAGTTAAAGATTCTTGTGATGACACTTTTTCTGTGCTCTGTAAGTATTGGGGTGCATGAACTACTAACTCAATAACATGCATTAGAAGATGACTTGACATAATTACCATTTAAAGGTATATTAATTTAAACTTTTCAAACATTTTTGTACAGCATTAAATATTATGATTCACATGGAATTTGTACATAATCTCAATATTTTTAACATTCATCATTTGGTTGTCCTCGATGGTATGATATTACTCATTCCGTTTAACCTAAATCCTTTTATATTAAGTTAGCGTTTAACCTAAACGGCTAAATCTCACAAGTAGTTCCATTGAATGATTTTTAAAATAAAACTTTAACTTAAGGCGTCTACAAAACGGGCCCAAAACGAAGAAATATGTGTCAATCATATGTTATAATAATAGTAAGAAAAAAAGAGTGGACAAAGGGAAAAGTGTAAAGCGGTTTTAGATGAGAGAATATGCATAAACTATGGGCTGTCCACCGATTTCATGCAATGCAAACAAAATCTCGTTACGTACGAAAAATTAAAAATATTTAGTCTTTGAACGAATAAATTGGAGACTCAATCAAACTAATCTATACTTATATAAATGTAATCTAGCTGCAGGTTCTCTCAATTAGGACAAATAATTACACATTTTCGTAGCTAGAAGACATTACTTAAAATAGCGCGCTGCTAAAGTGCTCGCAAACTCTTACTTAAGCAAATTAATTTAAAGAATAATTAATCAAGGAAAATTCCTAAAATCGTTTCGAGATTCTTTCGAAGTATATTTAAATTAAAAATCTTAAGAAAAAGACATAATTCTTCTTCAAACCTAAAATGGTACACTAGTATATTAAATAGACATAGTAGGGTTCTTTAAAAAATGATTCGAAGAATTGTCTTTAATCAGAAAATAATACTAATATGCTTTCTTGTGGAAGTCAAAATAACTGTTCCCCATATTTAAAATAATCTATTTTTTCAAGAACCCAACAAAGAAAGAAAAAAAAAAAAAAAAAACATAGTCTGCATCTTGCATAATTTTCCGCATCTACATCGCATCCCCCGATTTAAGCTTATTCTCTCATGCATTCCCCTAAATGACACACCCACATATTATTATTTATTTTTGTACAAAACTGTAGTTCATACAAAATTTGTCAGTAACAAAGTTTTGTTTTTTTTTTATGTCCTTGATAAATTTTATAATAAGCTATGAGAGGAGAAAGGTGGTTTGTTGCAAAATCTAAATTTTCTTTTACGCAAAATTTTATAAAAAAAAACACATTTTGAGGTTTGGCGCATACGGAAAAGATGCGTGGTCGTCTGGCATTGGTAACATGGACACGTGGACGTTTGAAGAAAGGCCACGTAGGTTTTGTGTTTGTTCACGTGGTCTTGGCCCCTTCTCTTTGTCACACATTCACCTTCTTGAGAACCGAATCAGGTCAATAATCTTTGCTTCTTTTAATTTTTAACATTCTTTTTTTTCTCTCTTCTCCTTAATGCTTAATTGATTATACTAGTCAAACATCATCTTACAGTGTCATATATACAAAATTACTTAAATTTAGTATACATAATCACATTCTTTTTTTCCTTCTCTTTTATGCTTAACTAATGTATTAATCTTATGTATCAAATACAAAATTACTTAAAGTTAGTAGTATAATTAAACACATTAGATATCTTAATGTATTTTAGATACGTATATGACACATGCAAAGCTATATACACTAGAAGAAAGAAATACAAATGATTGGTTATTTTTTTCATTATCTAGGCTTTCGGATTAAAATTTAGACTAATTTCATTATTTTACGATGGAGTGCAGTTTTTATGACATACTGATGTAGGGTATGTATAATGTATGTACATTTGTAAACTATATAATAAAGTCGTAGTGCAGTAACAATTATAAATTTTAATTAGTATCCTAAGTTTTAATTAAGGTGAATTTTTCAATCAATTACTAATAACCAATACTGATAATAGAGTGTGCAAGTAGACAAACACAACGATAGATTCAATTTGGTAGAAGGAAATATTAAACCAACTTCTTAGATGACATTATTTAGCAAAAAAAATAAAGAAAATCTTCTTAGATGCCATCAAAATATTAAGAAAAATGAAATCCATAATTTAGATTTTTAGCTGTACAAAAAGTTTAAACAGATCATCAGCACTTGTTATTAGCTGGCACAACACCATTTACTTTATCCTCTTTAATTAGTTTGAACATATAAAAGTTAAAATCTTTCGTTTAAATATTTATATGAGATCAACTAAAATAAAATAAAAACAAAAAAAAAAAATCGTCTATCGAATTTTCTTACGTACGTCTAGTGAGGGCTTTGACTTATGATTAGAATCCAAAGAGAAGTTAATACAGAAGAAGACGAAGTTATAATTAAAATTGACGAGCAGCTTTTTTGGTTAGTCACGTCGTCATGTGAAGACGAAGAAGATGATGAAGAAGCAGAAGAAGAGGAAGAGATAATGGAGATCATTAATTAGGAGAGGGTCTCACAATACATACGAGACAGTCCACTGAATCACTCTATGTAACCCCACAAACTCTCACGCATATCATAGCTTCTTCTGAATACAAACAACAAAGCCTCGATCCATTAACCACAGACTTGTCCGTCTCTTCTTCCTTCCTTCCTTCCTTCCTTCTTCTTCTTCACACTCGTCATCTTTGTAAATTCATTCACACACACACACACACATTTGTGGATGTGTGCCTATAGCGACACGTGGTGGGTTTATCTACGTTTTTTTTGTGTGTACGATACCGTATATATATGTATTTTTCAGGATGTGTCCCTATAGTTGTTTGTTTACCTACAAAAATAGTTATTTGTAAATTGTAATCGTAACATGTATGCCGTAAACTTACTTTTAGTATGTTTCTACAATTACAAGATATGTTTCTACAATAGTTGATTAACATTATAAGAATAACTTAAGTCCACCATATATAACTTGGTTTAATAGTGTTTTATGTTATCTATGCCACAAATTGTGGGGCCTTTATACTGTGTCTTTTGCTATTTTAATATAGACAGTAATTTGTGGACAAGCATACGATATTTCAATAATACATAAATCAAAGTATATATTTGTAAAAGAATTTTCATCAATGTTATTTCTCTGCTTTTGTTTCTTGTTCATCATTAAGTCATTGAACGTATCTTTTCGTATTTTCAAAATCATTTACAATCCATATATGTATTTTTATACACTCACACATGTTATATAATAATATATGAAACGTTGAATGTATTATAGATTGAAAGTGAGTGAACTGAAAGGACGAGAGAGGCCTAAGACAGTTTGTTTGTTTTCGTGAACATGGAGCTTCTCTTTACCATGTGCCCTCTTTCTTCTTATTATTCCTATTTTTATTTACTTTCTTGTTTTTTTTTTTTACGGTTTTATATATGAGAATGGCACTGAAGATGGGGCAAGAAGAAGTTCACATGCAAACATAAAAATATTACTCATCTATAAAAAAATGAAAAAAGCTACATTCTAGGCATATGCATGATATTATTCCACACGGATTTGTTTCGTATATAAATTTCATAGTATATATATATATATATATTAGCAGTCAAGTAGCTAGATTTGCTTCTATATATATAAATGTAGTACTATCAAATTTCACCCCTTTACTTTCGGATTTGTTAAAACACACCCTTAATGGTCCCTTGATAGCAAACAAATTATACAGTACGTACGATGAGAACATATCATTAGAAATTCTAAAAGCTCCCATTTTTTCGGTCATTAGTTCATATTCTTAATAATTACCGCGAATAGCCATTCAATTATTAAAAATTTGACTATGCTAAAGCGTTAATCAAAAGAATAAACGTCATATCAAACGTAAGACAAATGGTGAACACGAAGGGCAATTATTTCTAAGGCCTACGTTTGGAAAATTTTCAGATTACTATTCACAAACATTACCTTGATTTAAGGGTCAAATTGCAATTAAAAAAAAAAAACAAGTGATGCTGATTAACAAATTAAATCAAGATCTTAACGCAATTTAGTGTATGCGTATACACAACAGACAATTACGTAATACGACTATACGAGTAATTCCCTCTCAACAATTATAGTATATAAATATATATTATAATTATAAAAAAAAATATGGCAGACCAAAAAAAAAACAAGAGGGGTAGACAAATGTTCATCCGTTTTCGTCGAGACATGAAATTTGTGGGATCAAAGTTTACCTGTAAGGAAAGGGAATTAATCAACGTATATTACTTGCTCTCTTTTTGTTTCTTTGTCAATTACATAACTCAAACAATTTGATACTATAATTTACATTTTTTTCATTGAAATAATAAAGACCTTGAAATCTTGAGTCAAGTTTTCATTTTTCTTTTCCAACTAGGCCTGGGTATTTGGGTACCCGTTCGGGTTCGGTTCGGCTATTTCGGGTTTTCGGGTTTTCGGATTAGAGGTATAGGACCCGTTCGGGTATTTCTAGACTTCGGGTTCGGATCGGGTTTGGTTCGGGTATTTCGGGTTCGGATTCGGATTATTCGAAGTTCACAAAACTCAAAATTTTAGTATCTAATTTAATGTAAATTATTCAATAATACGCAATATATCTAAAAATTTAGAGTATTTTTTATCCAAGTTTACTAATAAACAGTTTAAATACTTCAAATTGTCAAAGATATCTAAATATCTGAATATTTTGAACACTTATATTATTTAAATTATAAATATTAATAATATATTACTACTATATATTAATAATGTTGGTATATTCAGATACCCGTTCGGATTTCGGTTCGGATCGGGTTCGGATTCGGGTTTTTGGATTTAGAGATTTAGAACCCATTCGGATATTTTACAATTTCGGATACGGATTCGGATCAGGTTTTTTAGATCGGGTTCGGATCGGATATTCGGATCCGGGTATTTTGCCCAGGCCTATTTCCAACAATTCGAGTCGGCCTTTATATTGCAAAGAGATTACATTACGCTAATCAAACACATAGTATATGCTAATGACCAAATGGTTTGGAGTATATTAATCACACTTTAAACCATATAACCATGTACCATATAAAATAATAATAAATTGTAACAGCCAGAAATTGCAACTTTTATTTAAAAATGATTAGAGTAAAACACATAGATCGTCATTTAGACTAATATCTAAATCATGGTATTTATTTCAGTGGACGACGAATCTGTCTGTATACAATGCACGTATAGAGAGATATTAGAATCCAACTAACTTGAAACTATGACACACGAATTGCAGAATTTTCTAAAAGTTTTACTGCAGTAATACCAATCATTAAACCAAAAAGTTTCCTATAGAATAATTCAATTATGGTTTCCGAAAGTAAAAAAAAAAAACCTTTGTTTTTTTATTATACTACTATGATTTTGAGTGAAACTCGGTTAGCAGTACCTTTTTTTTTTTTTTCATAGGCTAAACTTACCAAAATAAAAACTAAATCGATCCATGTCATGTCTTGTAATATATAATAGCTCATCATCTGATGGGAAAAAAAAATAATAGCTCATCTATTCCTAGGTAGAGGCTAGAGCTAACAAAAATGTTTTTATTATTTGTCACGAGAAAAAAATATAATGTCTTAGTAATCAAATAAAAACCATACACTATATTAAAAAATCCCATAAATATTAGATTGAGTTTTTATTCAAAAAAATAAACAAATAACGAAATAGTAGTAATCACAAATTAAACGGGAATCTTTATTTTAATTAATAGTATACTCACACACACACAAACACACACATCTCTGGATTGGATTGTATATATAAATACACTTACAACTTCATCTTCTTTAATCCACAAAACTCACACACTCTGTTTTCTCTTTTTTTCTCTTCTTATTATTACAAGAACAAAAAAATGGAATTGTCGACACAGATGAATGTGTATGAAGAGCTTCTTGTTCCAACAAAGCAAGAAACCACCGACAACAACATCAACAGTCTAAGCTTTAACGGCGGATTTGATCATCATCATCATCATCATCATCATCATCATCAGTTCTTCCCAAATGGATATAGTATTGATCATTACCTCTGTTTCAACAACGAAGAAGATGACGAAAATACCCTTCTATACCCTTCTTCTTTCATGGATCTAATCTCTCAACCTCCTCCACTACTTCTCCACCAACCACCACCGTTACAACCACCGTCTCCGCCGTTATCCTCCTCCACCGCAGCAGCAGCAACGTTCGATTACCCTTTTCTTGAGGCGTTGCAAGAGATAATCGACTCTTCTTCCTCTTCGCCACCATTGATCCTTCAGAATGGTCAAGAAGATAACAACAACTGCTTTCACAATCCCACGTCGTCGTATCCTTCACCATTGATGGAGTCTGATCAGAGCAAGAGCTTCAGTGTTGGTTACTGTGGAGGAGAGACAACAAACAAGAAGAAGAGTAAGAAACTCGAAGGCCAACCTTCCAAGAATCTCATGGCGGAGAGACGTCGGAGAAAACGACTTAACGATCGTCTCTCTATGCTCCGATCCATCGTCCCAAAAATCAGTAAGGTAAATTTTATAATTACTCTAATAATATTAATTAGTAGATTAATGTATTATATAGTATGACATGGTTTCATAAAGATAATAACCTTTCTAATGATCTTCTTCTTAATTAACACCAAAAATCTAAGTCTAACCCTAGCTAGCTACGGTTTTTGTGTTCTGTCAAGATTTATTTAACCTTTGATTCGAAAGAGCAAACAATGATTCGTCCCTTTTTTTTGAATAATGAATTAAATTATATAAACTGGTTTCAAATTCAGCCTTTTGGTATATATTATTCTTTTTAACATTATGTGTGTTGTTTCTTCTTGTTTGAGCCCTTTATTTTTTTTTTTCCCTTCAAGATTGTTTAATTATTGTGTTCTTACTTTTATGGGAATCTACAGAACCGGTTGAAAAGTGAGTAAATCATTTTAAAAAGTTTTTTTTATAATAATGATTATATTGGTTTTTGTTATATAAAAAATCAGATGGACAGGACATCGATATTAGGAGATGCAATAGATTACATGAAGGAGCTTTTAGACAAAATCAACAAATTACAAGATGAGGAACAAGAACTTGGAAATAGCAACAATTCACATCACTCTAAGCTCTTCGGTGATCTCAAGGATCTTAATACAAACGAACCTATGGTCAGAAACTCACCAAAGGTACACACAAAAGATATTTTCATATTGCTGCTAGCTTACACTGCTCTCTTGTATTTTTACATATAAGCCCCTTTCTTCATGAATTGTTACAAACAAACTCCCTATTTTAAAAAATCACTAATTAATATATGTTGATGCTGATTTTGTTAATTTTGTTGTTTATGTTGTGGATATAGTTTGAAATAGATAGGAGAGATGAGGATACTCGAGTTGATATATGTTGCTCACCGAAACCGGGATTGCTTCTATCTACTGTTAATACATTAGAGACTCTAGGCTTGGAGATTGAACAATGTGTTATAAGCTGCTTCAGTGATTTCTCTTTGCAGGCTTCTTGTTCTGAGGTACTTATACATACACAAGTTAATTAGTATATGGTATCTCAATTATATAATTGTAATGAGATTGATGAGTTTTGTTGTGTGTGTGTGTTTTATAGGGAGCTGAGCAGAGAGATTTCATTACCTCGGAAGATATAAAGCAAGCATTATTCAGAAACGCAGGTTATGGAGGAAGTTGCTTGTAAGGGAGTTGCTATTATTTGAAATTTAATAAACCAAAACGATTGTTTATTTTTAATAATAATAGCTCTTTTAAAGAATTTTAGATGTTGTGCTTAATTCCCTTGTCAGTTTGAATTTTTTTTTTTTTTTTCTAGGGGAAAACATTATGATGAGTTGTATAAAAGAAAAGGAAATTAAAAAGAGATGTTTTTTTTTTCTTGGATGGTTGCTGGAGGTTATTATTATATCCATATATAGTTAATCATCTTATGTATCTAAAATTTAGGACACTCGATCGATAATTGAAATTAGGGTTTGTAAATGACAGTGACCGATGTATCTAGGTTCGAAAGATGCATCCAAGAAAAGCGTATTAATCATCATAAAGGTTTTAAAAGGCTAATCATAAGAGTAATTATAATGCTAATGACTGTGCCTCCACCAATCAACGCATTCATCATTACAAAGGCAGTGTGTGTCAGTCAGTTACGTCACCAAATTAATCTTAGCGATAAAACATTTACTGTATTGATCAGTGAAAGCTTTTCACTCGGAAAGGCCTAACATAGGATTAGGCCCATCTCGTTACATGTCCAGGCCTATCTTGTCTCCCGATCAAGAATAGTCAACGCAGAGTTAATGTCGGTCGCTTAGTCCGCCGGACTCGTAACGGATATGTTATTGGGCTGTTAAAGAACGGTAACTGAAGTACAGATCAAATGGGCTTTATTTAATAGGCCAAATATATGTTATCTCGATTACTTTCAAAACACCGGAACTATAGTTTTATCATATTGCCCTTGCCAATGTTGCCATAAATAGAAATTTTCAAATACCTTAGAAATTTTAAAAAAATAAATTATATCATTATTTATATATAATAAAATTTCACAACACTGAAGTAACTTTTTATAATTTGTGCAAAAACAACTTAAGTGTATAATGAATTTGTTGATGGGATAGCAACTTAAGAGGAAAACAAAAAAAAAATACAAAAACAAAAACTCATTGTATCTAAATATAGAACTTTTCGTTGAGTTATTTCATTTATACAAATGGAAAATATAATCATTGGACTTCAAGAATCATCACATAAAGAATGAGGCCAGACTTCTAAATTTCCAATACTCAAATAATTGTATAAAACAAAATATATAGATTTTTTTTAACTTTATTTAGAAAGAACTCCACTTGCGCTGTTGCGCACTATGAAACAACTTGCCACAGCAAAAAAAAACTCAATAGCATGACGAAAATGAGACTTACGCTATCGTCCGTAGACAACAAACAAAAGGCCCAAAAGATTCATTTCACTTTTTTTTTTCTTTGTCATGAAGATTCATTTCACTTATACGTCAGGTTTCTCACTTCTTAATGATAATAATCGCAATGATTGGAAACATTGAGAAAACATAAATCAACATTTTCTATAAAAAGTTAAACAATATCAAGAACGAAGTCTACATTAAACAAAAAAGAAACAAGCTTGAAAAAGCAAATATCATAAACTACTAGTACATTATGCAGGTCTAACCTGCAGGAATCTCAGTATACAACTTGCAAAAGCACATATATATATACACTATAAAACATACACGTGTGTATGACATAGCCTTGTCCATATCCAAGTTTTAACATCATCTTCATTTTGGATTGCTAATGATGAATCCTTTTCGAATTCTGATCTAGCCCAACAAGTTGTGTAGCAGCCCTTTCTTAATCATACCTGACAGATATTACAGAAAACAAAAGGTCCCAAAAAAAGAGAATATAATGGGACAGGTATGGATGGTGAAGTTTAGTTTTCTAATAATTTGCAAAGCATTCATCAAGAGATGAATATATATCTATCAATAACATATGGATGATCCAATTAGTGTCACGCCTAATTATGATGGATTATAACCTCCAAGAGATTACGGTCCACACACTACATTAGCTTGAATTATTTAAGATTTAAAATGCTTTTGAATTATGTGGCCAATCTCGTATAAGAAATGATTCTAAGCAAATTTGTGGTTTTAACCGCAAAGGAAAAGCAAAAAAGAGGATTTGGTATTAATCCATGGCGAATTGATTTTTCAATTAAAACATTGCCATGTACCTAACATTCTGTACATGGCCTTCCACTACAACCGTTTTTGAATAAAATAATTATTTTGTTCTGTATTCGATATCTTCTTATATATTTCTTAAAAAAGAATTAAAAACAAATAAAAATGAAAAATAAAAAAATGATTGGAAAGAAAATGAAAAAGTGACGTCAGGATAAGAGAAGGTCACTAGGAGATGTTTCCCCCATGTGACCTTGTTCAATCTCAGGCCCGCTCTTGTCTTGCTTATCATCCGTACGTTTTACATTATACTCCACTTTTCATCATTTTCTTTCAAATTATTTTTTTTATTTTCTTATTATACATACATAATCTTTGATTTTTAGTTGACTATTATGTACTGTGTATATGTATTGTGTTGAGTTCTTTCGAGGAATGTACATATTATTGCGTACCAACTTTCAAGGAAAATTTCATAACAGTTAATTATGACAAAAAAACCATTTTAAAAGAAATTCAGGTATTTTTAGATATTATTTTTTGAGTAGTGACAAGGACTTCTGCTTTCGTTATAAAGTGGTTATAAAAGAAAAGCTCATATCTAACAATTTATAATTTATGTTATCTTATGAGGCGAGGTGTTTTAAGTTTTTTTTTTTTTAAAGTTGGAATTAGCATATTATATAATTTCTCAGCTAAAAAACAAAATAAATAAAGAGATAAAATGGCATGATCCCTAGGTTTCAGCGGTGATGGCGGTGCCCTCACATGTTTTCATATGTCTACAGTATTTTAAATGTTTTTTTCATAATAATATTAATTTAACAATAACATTATAACAATATTGAATAGGAATATAGCATATATAGTATTATTGAAAACTTCTTATTTTTTTTACCATCGAACTTTCCGGAATGTTACAACATCACACATGTATTTTGTGTAGACTGAAATTTTATGCTCAGCTTCCATGTTACCGGTGTGTGTTCAGTGTTCACAGTCACTTTAATTTCTTAGCGTCAGAAAACGAAACTAACTAGTCGAACTATTTAAAGTAGACATGCAACAAAATAAATATCCCACGAAAAATGGTCGCGGAAGAACCACGAAGCATTTAGATAACGTCATCAAAGGAATCAGTACAGTCAAATTGTACTTTGCAGTGTAGGACGCACTTGAAACAGAAAACACTGTTTATTTTGCATTTATCGTAATACAATTAAGTATTTATTTTTAACTCTTTATAAAATTCAATAATTTATCTCTAATATTTACCGTTTTTTTTTTTTTTCTTGTGACGCGTTTTGAAATTCGAAACTTGATATGCATAAAAAGAGATTTGATGCCAAGCTTCTATTTAATTAGTTTATTAACTTTTGATATTTTATTTTATTTGGTTGCATAATTGATAATTAGTGGACTTGAGCAAAAGATAAATCTCTATCGATCAGATTCGAGGATAATTGTGGATTAGAATATTAGGATCAACCAATGGATTTAACGGGACTGAAAAAAAATCATCAAATCACAAAGATATAAGAATAAAATAAGCAAAAAACAGTGAAATTAGGTCATGAAGTTGATTGTTAATGTTGGAGGGTCCAAGTGGTGGGGATGTGTTTTTGAGCACTTGGTTATAAGAAATTTGTCACTGACGTCAATTTTTTCGATTTGTAAAAACTTTAGTGCCCAAATATAAAGTTTTTCTATTTTATATTTTGAGGGTCCCTAACTTTTATTAAACAGTGTTTAATTTTTATTAGGCAATTAACGGAATCGGCATCGTAATTAACGGAGGGCTATTTTTTTTACGTCTAATTCGTATTCTATCCTAATAACCAAATTAACTTGTGGTGGTTAGACGTCAATTTCAGTAATTCCATTATAAAAAAAAACATGTCTCGTTATTATCCGGAAAATAAACAATTACTATTAGTTTTACTGCTTGTGCATACTGTAAATGTAATAGTTTGATATCATTCTATTATTTACGAAACATGTTAAATATTATGTAATGATTAACCACGAAGACATCTTGTTGTAACGCACAAGATTGAAACTTTAGTTTTGCAATTTTTTTTATTAAAGGCATCAAACGTGGTTGCATAAAACACCTTTTTAAAACTTTGGATTATTAATATAAAAGGAAATGTGAAGAATCATGCAATCTTCATTGGCTATTTCTGGTACAATTCATACAGATCTCGAGTTAGTCCTAAATTGCCAGCAATCTATTGTTTTGGTAATATTTTTAAAACATAAACTTCTTAGTATTCGAAACTTCGTGTATCATCAATTCATTTGTAGCCACGGAAAACAGAATTAGATCAGGACATCGACATCGAAATTATCGTCTGACGAAATGTGCCATGTGTTTTATGCGCTTACATAGGTAGTAGCACAAACAGATAGGTGGGTAGTCTGTTCGAACATAAAAACAAATTTACTGTTGCTGCCACAAAACAAAAACAGTGATATTTTTATGGTATTTTTTATAAGATATAACAACACTCAAATTACATAAATTTATTTTGAAAATAATTATGCCATTCTGTTTTTATTTTTCTTTGTTGCACAATAAAGACCACTCCATTTTTGTTACCAACTGAATACAAAAATAAATAATCAGTGATAAAAAAAATTTTAAAATGTAAAATTTATGATCCATATGTACATCAAAACGAGAGATTTCGACATTGTCGGCCCTTTTTTTGGTTATCTTATAGCTAAATTAAATCTAATACAAAGGAACGGGAAAACGAGGCGGCTTGACAGGTGGTGATTGTGGTGGAGTTTGAACATCGACAGTGATTTTCTCCGGTCGAGGTGGTGCACAAGGACACGGCAATGCTATGAATTTGGGTGTATTGTCTCCAGGCATTAGTACCGGTACGCTCAGATTCTGTGGCTTCTTCATTTCCTGTTCATAAGAATCATTTCTTATTAGTTAAAAATATTCACCTTAGGAGTAAAATAAAATAGTAAAAAAAAAAAAAAAAGTAAATTACAATTAGTGACACGACTTTCATCTCAAGTAAATTACAACTTCGTTACGATAGTAATGTTATCTTCAATAGTTATTTCTCCAAATTAAAATTTACTTTATTTAAGTTTTTTAAATTAAAAACAATATTGTATTTTTGCTTACACGTTTCAAAGTTCAAACTATGGTTTATATGAGGAAATATTGAAAAAATTTGGTAAAATTATAATTAATAGAGTTCAAGAATTTGAGAAATAATAAAATACAACGGTTTGAGTAAAAGGGAGCGGGGAGTTACCGGAAAAGGGGGTTTAGGTTTGTAAGGATTAGACTCGATGTCGGAGGCGGAGGGACGGGTGGAGGCATTGGCTAAAGAGCGGCGGAGAGAACGATGTTTGTCCCAATGGTAACAGCAAGAAAATATTCCAGAGAGGCTGAAAATGATAATAAGAAGCAGAGCTGTGCCTAGAGGGAATCCTAGTGACGGTCGAGAAGCATCCATGTGCGGCGGCGAGAAATCTTGAGTGTTCTCCATCTTCTTACTACTACGGTGTTGGCGACGATGTTGTTGTAATCAACGGCTGAGATTGTGAGCTGATGATTTTGTTCTCTCATGTGTTAGAGAGAGAGAGAAGAAGAGAAGAAGAGCTTTGTGAGTTTGGTAAGAACAGGGGACGGGGAAACAAGAAGAGATAGGGAGTGATTATTTATAAAAGATTTTTTTTTTTTTTTTTTGGCAAATAAAATGAAAATGTATTTTTGTTTTTGTTTTACAACTGTGAAAAAGTTCTTCGCAGTACAAAAAAAGCAAATATGCTGTACAATAAAGTTGTCCCTTTTCTTTTCGCCGTTGAAATGTTTTTATTCCCTGTTTAATAATTATATCATCAAAGGAATGGTTTTATTTTTCGAAAATATAAGGATTATGTTTCTTGACTTTGTTGAACCATTTTTACTATTTTTGATTTTATGCAGTGGATTTAGACTATTTTTTTTTGTTTTTAGTGGAAATTAAGTTTGAATGAGTGAAAAAATTCTTGTATTCCAATGACGTGAAATTAATTAGCTAACTTTTATGGATTCCTTGGAGATGTTGATATTAGAATAATTATGTGAGATTCTTTTACCAAAATGAAGATATACGCATCCGAAGCTTTTAATATTCTGAAGTAAAAAAGATACACACAAAATGAAAATTTTGATGGGAATAATTTGATGAATAATCTACAAACGTAATGAACAACTAGATATTAGTGGGATGGAACAACTTAATAACCAAATAATGTAATTTGATGGTATGCAAAAATGCTAAAAAGATAATTAAATATCAGCTAACAACTGCTTATTTTCAATAATACATTATTTAAGTTATATAAGTATTTTTATTTAACTATATTCCCATATTTCCTTAAAAAAATTCTAACAAACTAATCAAATTGTTGATTGAAATGATTAATTCTTAAATGAAAATAAATGAAGCTTGGAAAAGGGGAGAGAGAGTGGAGAATGTACGTGGAAAGAGGAGAGAGAGAGGGCTGCTTGTACGGAGAAGTCGTGGGCTCCAAGATCCACCATGTTTAATCTTTTCAGCCGTTGCTGCTTGCTACCTAATCTTGATTACTTACCCTAATCCTTACTCTTATCTCCACTAGCTACTCCTTACCAAATGTATACTAACTTACTCTTTTCTTGCTATAATCATAGGCTCTCCTCATAAGCCCTAAATAAATCAGTCTCTAACACATCTGTATATGTTCTTTACTGGTGTTTTAGAAAGGGGTCTAAGACAACATAATTGAAAGTTATTATCATTCATTCTCTTTAATTAATGATAAAGAAAAGAAAAAAACTAGCATTTCTTATTTGATTACTCAAGGAATAACGTTGGCTCGTCCATCTCCACCGACGATATTCTATTAAATTTCTATGAGTTTGTTTTCAACATTTTATAATATAGTTTCTCGTATATTTTAATGTGAGAGAAAAGTATATGCGGGTACAAGTACTATTATGCTAGCTACCAAATCAAAACAATTATCACATGATTTGTCTCTATTCGATCGATTAGTTTTTCAACTATTACATAAATTCTGATCGAGAGATTCTTAATTACATACTTTTGATTTGGTTACTAGATATTTATCACGATGTGATAAAAAAATAATTTAGTTATTTAATCTTATATAGTACATATATATGCCATACGCAAAATCGGAATAAACGTTGCTCTACACATAAGTTGTTTGATGCACTTTCACTGTTTTGATACTATTAAGTGAAGTTTAAGAGTTTTGCATATGTATTAATAAAGATGGCAAAATTTGTCCAAATTTTAATTCTTTTTGTTAATATGAAATTTTGTAATCACATAACAATGATACTAATACCAGTCGCTACTACGTTAAATTCGTAGTCAATTAATGAATATTGTGTTTTGCCGACCTTTGAATCAAAAAAGGAAACTTTCCAAATTTTGGGTGATACCATATCGAAGCCTAGGCTCTCTAACGACTCTTTATATATGGCCATGTGCATTGATGATGTGTGGGCGCGTGTTTATATCACTATATCAGCCACACCAGAATCGTAACGATTGGAAGAGAAGTTGAGTACTACTCGTTGATCGTACGTACGTCATTTAGTTTTCGTATTCATTAGTTTTTTTCTTTTAACAAAAGTTTTTCCAAAAACCAAAAAAAAATGTGCAAACTTAATAATTTGATGATAGAAGTTGTTGAACATCAAAAAACAGATAATGTGGAATGACGAAGAATTGTGTATGTTTGGGTCCAAACACCGTCCCAAGACAATTTAGTCCCCACTTACTCTTTAACATGTCTCCTTCACATATATACGCTCTCTTTCTTTTCATCTTTCAAGTTTCTCACCACCAATTTAATTTTATTTCGTGAATCTGAAAGTTTTCAATAAAAATTTATTCATTTTTCATATGCATTAATTTTTGATTGATTACGATAGACAAGGTTTAATTGTGATAATCAAGAGATGACATATTGACATGGTTCATACGTTAATCATGCATTTAGTGATTAAGATGTTGTTGAGGCGTGGTTCATACGTTGATTATATCTACTTTGGTCGCTATAACATAAAAAACGGAATACAAGTAAATCCAAAAGAAATTATATTTTCTCCGATCCGATGAAAATAGGTAAAAATATTTTACATAGCAAAAAGGCCAAAAAAAAAAAAAAAAAACTCATTTTCCGGATGACTATGAAACATAGTTACGTCAAAAGTTTAGGACTTTTGCCGGCAAGGCGTATCAACTTTTTTTATTTTTATTTTTATTTTTCAATATGTCAATTTCTAATTAAAAACATCTACGAGAAAATACTGTTTTTAAAAAAATATAGTTACAAATTTACAAGTCATAAATAAAAAAGCTGTCAAATAAAGAAAAAAACCTTATGACTCAAAACTACCACAATTTCGAATTAAAAAAATTACGAAAATGGACCTGAGCGTTTTCGAGTATGGACCTTTGGCCTTTTGAGTTCCTAAGGGACAAATATTGATCCATAAATCTTTAAACGACTTCACAACTGAAATTACAGATATCGATGATAAGACTGATCTGGGATTTCTTTGTTATTTATTTATATATATATATATATAGTCTTTGACGTGTTATGTAATTTCTTAATAAATAAACGTAACATGTTTGATCGTTGAAGATACCAATATAAACAATAATTTAAATTTTGTCACATGGGACAGTATCAGTAACCCATATGTGTATACTATTAAAGTCAATATATTAAGTTGGATTTTACGGCTGCTATACAAATCTAATGAAAAAAAAAAAAAACAAAAAGAGTAGCTGCCGTGTGGAACTCGAATTTGACAAAAACTCTTTACTTCGATTCTGACTTAAAATATTTCTTTTTTGGTATAGCTGTATTTTGTCTTTGCGTCTTTAATTATAAATACCGCCAAAAATCAGTTAGTCTCTAAATTTTTACTTCTTTGTTCCTTTCTATAAGACATTTGTTTCCGATTTTTTTGAGTTTCATACGGACTAGGATAGCATACGGTTGCTAAACCAGTGACCACTCCATTTATTGATAACGTGACACTAACCTAACCTGTGCTCGAGGTACGATACGACATTATATGATCCACTTGGATTTTCATAGTAATTGAGAGTCGCCGATGGTTGTAAACCAACAAGCAATATTTTCATACAAAAACATAGTTTTACTGGAAAGTAGACTTGCTGTTTTAACTTGTAATCACAATTCACAACTACAAAAAATATCTATCTCTTTTTTATGTGTGTGTGAACTGTAAATGGGTCTTGAACTGGTCACCGCCGTTTCTTTTAGGGTCAATGAGTATGTATCCACTAAACCCATCTTACACTTTTCACATCACAACTTGGTGTGTGTTTGCTTTCTATCAAGACAAGAAAAAAATATCCTATAAAACGTGTTTTAACCATTATAATTGTAAACTCTAAACCCAATTTTTTACACTTTTTTTTTTTTTTTCATATCCATCACAACTTGTGTCAGTTGTGTGTTTGCTCTTTTTTGTCCAAAACAAAACCCGTAAAACGTTTTTAATCTAGTCCACTGATGAAGTACATAGATATAATATCATCTACGTACTAATTAGGATTTCAAAAGGTAAGCAGCATGTTGCTCGGTTTGTTTTTTGAGAGTGACGCAAATCTGTCGTTTCTCCAATCTAATCAAAGATACATAGCGATTCGGTGACATCATTTCTAGAACACACGAAAAAGATTTTTGATTAAATAGAGAAATTGACTTAATATGCATTTATAGCTCTTATGTTATGGAAAAATCCAAACCTGTTGCACAAGTAAAAAAAAAAACTAAGCTGTAGGGGGACCATGTTGATGATGTAGACCAAGACCCATAGCGATAGGTACTCGTCCAAACACAGGTGTTATTCGATATATAGAAGAAAAAGAGAAAATAAAAGATCAGAAACGATATTTTTCTTTAATCCAATCCAATCCATATACTACTTTATTATGAGGGATGAAGAAATAAATATCTTACAGGAGGTCTTACGTGAAAACTCGAAGGTGTATTTGATTATGGGTCAAATATATTTTAATGGCTCTCTCATCTAGTATTAAAAAGAATGATCACGTCTTGGTACATTGTCTTATACGAAAGTACTAAAAATTAGTATATTTTGTTGTGCAAATCCGATTTAGTTTTCTAGTCGTTTGACCGTAAATAATAAAGAGGTATATAATTTATAACAATTGGACAATAATTAATTAGTTGTTTTGTTGGATACAGAGAAATAAAAACATTGACAGCAACGTGACTGGCTAACGATGAAAAATAAAATATCGTACGTACATATATTACTAAATTCAGAACCTCAATACCGAGAGAGAGAGAGAGAGAGAGAGAGAGAGAGAGAGAGAGAGCGTATACTACTGTACTAACTAAATACAACAGGTCTGGTCCATCAATAAGGGATAGTGACTTATGGGCCAATGTTAAAACAGTGAATTAAAAGCCCAATTAGGACTTTTAAATTTATTTTGTATATGCTGCTAGAGTGTAAAAGAGGCTGGGCCCAAATAAACAGTCGAACATGTCTTGTCGTTGATTAATATTGATCACTCTAATTGTTAATTAATTAATTAAATTAAAAAACGAAATTAGTTAGTAATTAAACGGGGGTGTGTTAGTGGCATCATCATCATTAATCGAAGACTAATAAAATAAGCGTGAAGGACAAAAGCACTGTGGGTCCTGTTGTCTTGTCTCAACCCGCATTATTTGTACTCGCAAATGCTACTACTAATCTGATCTACTGTTTACCTTTTTTTTTTTTTTTTTTTTTTTTGGTAATAATAATTTATTCTTGATTTTTTACTAATCACTGTTTAATTAGCCACACATCTTTATGAAATCCTCATATTAAAATATTACTATATGAACCCAAAATTCCGTTTTTTAAATTTTCCACCCAAAATTCCGTTTCTTATTAGTAAAAGATTTTATAGAAATAATTATTTTAACATGTGGTACGTTTAATTTGATTTTTGAAACTATGACAAGGTTTCTATATGTTAATATTTTAACATTATTAATATTTATTTCTTAAATGTCTTTTTTTATTATTTGACAAAAATTCTTGATTAGTTCTATTTCTGATGTTGGTTGCATTGTCGAATTTATTATATGATTGAACAAAATCACAAAGTGTGAGCAAGAAAACATGGTGAAGCTTTTTATGGAGGATATTAAGAAAAGCTGTATTATTTTTGACGGTGCATATATTGTTTTTTTTTTCTTCTTTTCTTTTGTTGTCTCTTTCTTCTTCTCTTCGTGCATAAGGTTCTTTTCAGACTTTTGTAAAAAAGAGAGATGTTTAAAAAATATTTGGAAAAGCAAAACAAATTTTTGTTGGTTTGGGTTAAAAAGAGAGAGAGAGAGAGGGTGGTAAATAAAAGATAACGTGAGTGGTACGGAAGAGTGATGATGAAAAAAAGAGTCAGAGAAGGTGATGATGATGATGATGAACGGAGACACACACACAAACAGCCCACAGGCTTCTTCTCTCTTTCTCTCTCTGTTAGCATCAAAATCCAACGGTCAGATATTTGTGCTTCCCATGCGTGTTCAATCCCACCTCCCCCCCCCCCCCCCCCTTGCTTGTTATTATTATGCTCCCTTCCTCAATCCATTATACCTCCTTTCTTTTATTTACTTTCACTTTCTAATGGTGAATAAATTAAGCGATATGTTCATTAACAACAAAAGAAAAAAATTATTTTGATCCATAAGACAATTATCCTTTTCATCTCTAATACCAACAAATTTACATTTTTTTTTTTACCATCCACATTAACAACTCCATAATTAGTATTATAAGTATGAAGGATGATTGTAAAATATAAAATCCAAAATTTTAGCCTAAACAATAAAACCGCCAAAAATACTTTTTCCATAAGAATTAAATGGTTAAAATCCAATTATTATTTTATTTTTAAATTGAGTACATTTTTTGTCATTAGCTCGAAACCATAAAGTGAGTTGTTGATAAAAAAAAATACAATATAAACTTATATGCACCTTCTTAATTTTTTCATTAGCAAGTGTAGTTTCACCAAAATTTTTAAAATCAAAAGTCTAGCACGTAACCGTATTAAAAACAAAAGTTAACCTATAGTTATCATTAAAAAAATCAATTTACCACCATTCATCTAGCTAGTAGCATCTAGAAGGCTTAAATAAATCCATACTAAAAAAAGGGAAAAATTCAAGTTTGGGAGACTAATAGGGGCCCATCCAGTTGGGCCAATCTAAGTAAACAAAAAAAAAGCGAAAGATAAGGAAATGCAATAATGAAAGTTTAAAAGAAATTAAGAAGGTGGCCGAATTCTCTTAATTAAAAAGTTAATTGTTAAAAAGGATCAAAAAGAGATTATCATTAAAATTAAAAATAAAAAGATTAAGAAATTTAATAAAGAGATTAGTACTAATAAAGTGGAGAGAGAGAGAAAGAGAAAGTGGAGGAGGTTAGATGTCCCATTCACCACCCGGCAAACCGACTTGGAATGCCGCTTTCTTGTCCCCTCCCCCTTCCCCCTCTTTTTCTTTTTTACTCTTTTACCCTTTTTCTTCTTTTAATTACTCATTTATATACAAAAGGATAGAATCGGGATTTAATAATTTGGAGACAAAAAAAACCATCCATCCCTCTTTCCGGGTGGAGCCAGAAAAAAAAGATCCGACTCCCGACACCATACATCAACAAACGCCCTTCGTAACACGATCCAATCTGAACCGTTGGATTTTAGAATCCATCCATGATGAACAAAAAGAAAATGGGCAACTTTTTTTTAACTTAATTACGATTCTGCCACTTTCTTTCTTTAATTAATTTGATCTCTCTCTCTCTCTCTCTCGGCTACGAGTTTTCTGGGTGATGAATAATTAAATTAAGCTTCTCTGCTTTAATGGAAGAAGGACCTTCTTGACACACCCACACACACACACACACCTCTCTCTCTCTCTCTCTCTCTCTCTCTCTCTCTTTGCTATTCCTCTTCTACAGTTTGCAAAATTATTCTCTTCCTCTTCTGAGATTCGTTACTTTCGATCGTCTTCTTCTTCTTCTTCCTCATAAGCTTTCCATTTTCATCTACGATTTGTCTTCTCTTGAGGTAAAAACTATTTTCTTCTCTCTTCTTTAGTGTTTCTCTCAAATCCGTGTAATCGTGTTTGCGTGTGTGAATTTGTGTTTGTAATTACTAGATCTACGAGCTATTTGAGTTTTTTTTTTTTTTTTTTTTGTCACTCTTTAGGTATTTTCTATGGCGAATTTTGGGTTTTTTTTTTCTGGCTTATGCTCTTTAGGTTTTTTGGTGTGTTTATAGAAAAATTTGTAGAAGGTGAAATCTGAGATCATCAAGCTCGAATAAAATGTATCTGGACCTGTTCAGTTTCTTCGTCTGACCTTGAGTTGACTTCTTTATTTTGGTAGCTTCTAGCTTTTGAGCTTCGTTTTGCTCTAGATTTTGTGTTGGGCCTTTATGTTTAGTATCCTTGATTTTGAGTAGTAGTTACCTCTGGTTTATGGCTGATTTAGAATAAGAATCTAACCTAGAAAACAAAATTGATGTAAAGTAGAGTTTCTTGGAGCCTGGAATTTTATGTTTTCTCTTTATTTTGGTAGAAATTGTAAGTGGTTTCATGATTTGATCTTTTATAGGTAAAGCAGCAGCTTTGCTTTGCAGTTTCAAGGTAAGTATTTATCCAATGTCTCCGGAAGAGGAGCTACAGAGCAATGTCTCTGTAGCTAGTTCTTCACCTACTAGCAATTGCATCTCCAGAGGAACCACTGTAGCATTAAAAGAGCATAACTACTTGGGTCTCTCTGATTGTTCTTCTTCTGTTGGAAGCTCCACTCTCTCCGCGGGTCTTACCGAAGATGACAAAGCTAGTATCAGCCTCAAGGCTACTGAGCTTACACTTGGCCTTCCTGGATCACAGGCGAGAGACACAGATCTTAACTTGATGAAGAACTCAGTAAAGCTAGATGAGAAGCCGTTCTTTCCTTTGCTTCCTTCTAAAGATGAGATTTGTTCGTCTTCACAGAAAAACAATGCCTCAGGAAACAAGAGAGGCTTCTCTGACACCATGGATCAGTTTGCTGAAGCTAAAAGTTCAGTTTATACTGAGAAGAACTGGATGTTCCCTGAAGCTGCAGCGACCAAGTCTGTTACAAAGAAGGATGTGCCTCAAAGCATACCGAAAGGACAGTCAAGCACTACGAACAACAGCTCTAGTCCACCTGCAGCTAAGTATGACTTAGAAAAGATAGGATCATTCACCTCATTTTTGATACGGATTACTTTCATCATCAGCCTAACTGGTGTTTTTTTGGTTTCAGGGCACAAATTGTTGGTTGGCCTCCTGTGAGATCCTACAGGAAGAACACATTGGCCACCACTTGTAAGAACAGTGATGAAGTTGATGGGAGGCCAGGTTCTGGAGCCCTTTTCGTGAAGGTTAGTATGGATGGTGCTCCTTATCTGAGGAAAGTTGACCTGAGGAGCTACACTAACTACGGGGAGCTTTCTTCAGCTTTAGAGAAAATGTTCACCACTTTCACTCTTGGTGAGATGTTTCAGTGATTGCTACTGATGTGTCATTGTTAGTAAATTCTATTGGTGGGTCAGTGAGTGCAATCAAAGTGGTTAACCTGCACAGTTTTATTTGATGTTTAGGTCAATGTGGATCTAATGGAGCTGCTGGCAAGGATATGCTTAGTGAGACCAAGCTAAAGGATCTTTTGAATGGAAAAGACTATGTGCTCACTTATGAGGACAAGGATGGAGATTGGATGCTTGTTGGAGATGTTCCATGGGAGTAAGTTTCCTTTTTTATTTGCAAAACTTGTTCGAAGCCTTCTATTCTTTGCCAGATATCTTAGAGTCAAATCCAAACATACCGTAGAAGATTAAATCATTGTGATTGGTATAACCGTTCCTGAGTGATTGCTGATCGAATCTGTAATATTACAGGATGTTCATTGATGTCTGCAAGAAGCTGAAGATAATGAAAGGCTGTGATGCCATTGGGTTAGGTAAGCTTTATCTTCTCTCGCTAACTCCTAAGATATAACTCAAACTACTTTCTCTAAAATTTATCCTCAAAGACCCATTATTAGAAGTGATTTGTTTGATCACTTGGTTTCTTTTGGGAGTAAACACAAAACACGTCAAGTATATAAGCCCTTAGTAGGGAGCTTGGTCTAATTCTTTGATTCTGAATGTCTTAATGTGATGTTACAGCTGCAGCTCCGAGAGCAGTGGAGAAATCGAAGATGAGAGCTTAAAGATGGAACATGATAATGACCAAGCTTTCTAATTATATATACAAAATATGTGCGATCTTTTGGCGGTGTTTCTTTTTAAATTTGGAAACATCGATATCAATTTAGTAGTTTCTGAGATTTAAGAAAAAAAAAAAGTAAGTAGGACTACGTTTGTAAGGAAAAATGAAGAAGAATTAAAAATGATCTTATTTTGTTTGTTGATTTAGTCGAACCAGTAAACTGGTCGTTGCTTCGTTAATGTTTTTTGGTTTGTTTTGGATGTGTGTTTCACTTTTATGTTTGGTTTATTTGATGTAATGTTTTTTTTTGTTACTCTCTCTCTTTTTATCTCTTCCTTTTCCTTCTCCCTTTTTGTTTCTTGTCCGATTTAACGATTCTCGGCTTTGATTTGTTTTTTCTTTTCGTTTTGGTTGTTTTACGGTTTGTAAAACCTGAAATCGAATAAAACCAAGTAGTTTGGTTTTGATTAATAAAATTTTGGTTTAATTCGGTGTGACTTCGGTAAAGGAACCAATCGGTTTATTAACAAAGTCTGCGCTCGATTTTGTTTCAATTTTCCGGTTTGGCTCAGTGTGGTTTAACTTTTCCGGTTTGGTTCAGTTCGCTTTAAGTCTTTTTTTTTAGTGTAAAAGTTCTTTTCTCCGCTCTACTTCATCTCCAATCTTCTAATTTTCCTGCATGTGCATCGTTACGAGACCATTTGTTTATATTAGTAAGTTATAGTAACACATCACACATGAGCTGTGAAGAAAGGAACATTGTAAACATTAGAGGTACCCTTTCTGTGCATGCATTTGCAAAACAATCTTAGATATAGATAAATACTTTAATGTTCGAGATGGATTTGTTAAATTGTAACCAGACATTTTAATACGGAAACAGAGCCGTGCGAAGGTTAACGAATACCACAAGCGATGAAAAATAAAATGGTTGGGTTTTAACCAAAATAAAAATGTCTACAAAATGAACGTCATTATGATCATAATAAAAATAAAAAGAAACAAACAAACAAATTAAAACGATTCTGAAAAATATTGGGTTGCAAAACATCTAACCAAAAAAGTAAATAGAACTAGAAATTAAACCATTAATTAATTTTAATTTGACATTTCAACAAATACATTTTGATGAAAAAAACATTGATGTAAAAGTTAACCACTGCATTATTTTACATTAGAATAAAAAAATCAGAATTAACGACGAAAAGAAAGCTGGCAAAAATCTATTGTAATTCTTACCGTCTAACTAGTTTGTCGGATTCTTTTTATTTATTTTTTAATTAATTAATTAACATAGTATAAGCTCATGTTTAAAACCAGATTGTAGATGAGTCCATATTTTGATTCTAAATTCTCTATATATTTGAGTTTTCAGCGTTGTAACATATAAAAGTATAAACTCATCTTATATATAATTTGTAAAAGTATATAATTTTTATTAGGAATAAACTTTATAAGAGTAATAAATATTATAAATATATGTCCTTAATTTTTTTCCAAAATTGGATGCCACAGGCGAAGGTTTCTTTTTCTATAACGTCTGCACGGCTCTGTACGGAAACATTAAATCATAACACATACTTATAATCCGAATGTAGCGACGAAACTAGTCATAGTTTTTAGGGAAATGGAAACATAAGCAGTGGATGAGACTCCGAACGAAATCAACCAATTTTTCATCGTTCAAATGCTCATCGAGTTAGAAGATTATAATAGTCAAAATGTGTTTAGCCCTATGGAATATAAAAACCAATAAATAATTCTATAACTGTCAGTTAACTGAATCGATATGCAATGATCTTTTAAACCAACATGAATAGTCATACTAAAGACGGTTTTAATATCATCATTTAAGTTGTTAACCTTCCATGAAACTTTGTTTACACTCCCATGAGTGCGTATAAACTCATCAGCATATTATATAATCTCTTAATGAAAATATCATGAATTGCAACCAATCAGTTTTAAACTCAGTGAATAACAATACTTTAAATAGTATCGAATAATATCGTTGAGAAAGATAATCAAAAGATACATGGACATAAATTGCTAGTATATAATAATCTCTCTTTCAAGGAACGTTTATTTATTTGCTGTTCCTGAAGGTGCTTACATAATGCGCCTTTGGTTTTGGGCCTTTTGGCAGATGGCTATGGTGGTTTGATATTTTGATTTGTACTAAAAAATTGTGTTAATCATAATTTAATGCTCATTTTAATAATTTTCGTAGCGTTGACAAAACAATATGATTAAACCCCACCCAAATGAAAGGTTATTCAACTATCCATTTTTTTCAAACAGGCATTAACTGATCAAATCCCAAAGCATATATTCGATCGATATGATTAAAAGAGAATCTACGGGTCGAATTTAAATCAGTCTTCTTGTTACTCTAATCCAAATAATTAATGTTATATGTATGTATGTGTGATTCTTGTAGCTTCACGTGAACTTAATAGTATACACATAAAACAACAATCATTGGTCGTGAATCTCATTTAATTCGCTTCGTTTTGATGCACTTATTTCGAATGGGACGTACTATATATTTATATACGTCTATAAACTATACATAGTTGAATTCAATATTTCTACAATTAAATATGAAATAGACTTAGGGAATGACATGTCAAATTTGTCTCCAACAGATATAAATTGAATTATGCATCTCAACAATGGAACGTGGCATTACCTATAACACTCATCTATGGTTGTTAGTTCCCAAAATTATTTCTCATCAAACGAGAAACCCAAAAAAGTATGAGTAAGATGGTAGATATATAAACTGATTAACATGGAACATCGAAAAGTACGAGTATCTCAATATATTTCACATACAAGAATAGTTTATATCTATATCGTTAGTTAGCATTACTGCATCACCTATATAGGATTTTTTTAACTAAGTCTTTAGAATCAATTGTCTAAATGAACTGTTTGCATGCAGTTTGATTCAAACTCTAGAAAATATATATCAAATTTACGGGTGAACCAAACAAAATATCACAGAACATAAGCTTGATAAATCTAAATACGTAAAATTATGAGTATGAATGTGTAATCCGATTTGGTAGACCTTCAACAACCCACCGAATCGATGGTATCCATAGATTTCTTATCAGTTATCAATCATGGGAGGTCATGTTCTAATTTATATATGGACAAAATCGTATCAGCTAGCATTATTATTGTTCAATTAAGTTTTTTTTTTCATTTATTTTGAAAGGTTTGATTAGCAGTTTTGTCCGGACAGACCAAGTATACGTACAATTGTGATTGTGTAGGACACTCGAAGATCTTCCACAGTTTTCTAATTAATAGGTGTACTAATACAAGTCCTGTCGAACGTTAAATTATATCCAACTAAATTAAATTAAGAAACTAATATGTTCAATTTTTTTGTTTTGTTTCTGTTGGATGGTAATCAATGATTCCATGTCATGCACGCACGAAGTCATGTGCTCCCCCTACAATGGCAGCCACTTAAAAGCCTACCAAACAACTTACAAATGCTTAACTACAACTTTGATTTAGCATCCCCTCAACACGTAGCACTTTAATTTGTAAAAAAGAAATGTTTGCGGATTATTACTTCTCATAGTTAGGACTTGCGACGTCTGGAGAGATTTTGCCCACATGAACAAAACACTTGTTCAAATCCAAATAATCGTAGAAAGAGTATTGGTTATCGTAGTGTTACAAAATTATTAGCCTTACCACTTGTCTTTTAGGCCATACTGT
Organism: Camelina sativa; assembly: GCF_030686135.1. NCBI lineage: Eukaryota > Viridiplantae > Streptophyta > Magnoliopsida > Brassicales > Brassicaceae > Camelina > Camelina sativa. The sequence continues at coordinate 30,922,701 of NC_141881.1, forward strand.
TTCATCCATTCATTGCAATAATTTATATTTTGGAGTTTTATACCTTTGAGCTAGTATTACTATTACATTATCTTAATAACTCGATCAGCCAATAGAGTAATCTTAATTACTTGATCAGCCAATAAAAAGGTTGTCAACATATTAAGTAATACAGAAAGGAACAACTATCGAAGTCAAAAAAATCAAAACAAAAAACATGGCTAGAATTCAAAATTTGCTGGCCTTGGACCAGTCTAATCTTTATGTCATATCATTAGCTCTTGTCGTCATCATATAATTGTATAATTTGGAATTTTGGATAGTTCGAAATGTTGAAAATTTGTAGTATTATTTTGTTGGTAGATATATAAAAGAAAAAAAAAAGTATTCACTTCGATCTTTCTCCATCAAACAACATCTAAACTTTTCTTTCATTTTGTAATCCCGCATCCAAAACTTATAGGTAAATCCAGTCAGCATGTAATGTAAAGATTATCGAAAAGAACATAACTATCAGATTCAAACTATATATCTCAATCAACACAATACACCTCTTAGACGACGTATTTTTTGTATTATTATCTTATCTATGTAAATTTTCCATTTTGATATATATTTGTTTGGTTCTAAAAACAAGCTTACCATACCGTTTATTGCTCAGATTCTAATGTCACGTGCCACATGTTTGACCTTCACTCTATCATATAATTTGCATTTCGAAGAATCCGACGAGTTAAATATTATAATCAAACCACATTGTAGACCATTCAATAGGAATACTCACATTCAACAATCATATACTAATTGTTAAATGTTTTTTAGTAATGGTTTTTTACATGCAAATTGGGAAACAAAGATCTCCGCGTCTTAAGTTAATTGAAATCTCATTTGCTTGCATATGGTCGGTTATACCGTTGACTTTTTATTTTCACTTTATCATCCATCCCAATGATATCATTTTCAAATAAAAATAACAATTTTGACCCAAAAAATTTTAAAAAGGGGGACGTAAAGGATCAGTGATTCAGTGATATGATTTTCATCGATGCAAACAAAATTACTTACATGCAAATGGAAACAAAAGCCATTTCAGACGCATAAAGTTACATTTTCTTACCTTATAATATTTCACTAAGAATTAAAATAAACATTAAACATTAAACATTAACATCACTAAAGAAAAAAATGTCTCTATCTCTCTCTCTAGTCTTTATCTTTAGTATTTAATTTCTCCATCTTCCTTATGATCCATGCCCAAAGTCCTCTCCTTCCTCTTCTCTATAACTACTTGAAGAAATAGAATTCAAGAAGAAGAAAGACGAAGAAGAAGAAGAAGGAAACAAAGCTTTGGAAAATGGTGTTTGGTTGGAGAAAAACGTTTTGCACTTCCGTTCCAAGTAATCAAGAAGATAAACAACAACAACCTCAACACATTCATAACTCTGAATCTGATCATCCTCCAATTCCCACTCCAAGATTCCGATCAAAGTTTGGATTTTTATCCAACCCTTCAACTCCTCGTCTCCGATCTCGTGGTGGTGGTGGCACTGGATGCCGCTCCTCCGCTTCAACCGCAGTCACTCTCCCATCTCTTCCAACTAGTCCAAAACTCCATTGCAGAACCACAAGCAACGCTACTCCAAGGACAAGTAACACCTCAAGTCCCAAGTTTTTCTCTAACCCTTCTTCTCCTAAATCATCTTCTTCTTCTTCCTCTCACGGTGGCGTCTCTCTCCTCCGTGCCACGCTTCTTCTCAACAAGGTACTTACTTTACTTCTTAACTCTGTTTATACTAATTAGTAATTAATAATCTAAAGCTCTGTTTTTTCTGGTGTGGAAACAGAGTAATAGTAGCAGATGTGGGATTTGTTTGCAAAGAGTGAACTCAAACCAAACCAATTCCACGGCGGCGATTTTCACGGCGGAGTGTTCACATTCTTTTCACCTCTCTTGCGCCGTTAGGTTAGAAGACAAGCGTTGTCCGTTTTGCTCCGCCGCGTGGAATCACACCCCCAAGTCTAATTCCACGGCTGTCACTAACAACAACTTCGGATCCGACCCGAATAGAAAACCCGAGATCCGAGAAATCAAAACGGGGAAGTCTCTGAGAGTTTACAACGACGACGAGCCGTTAGCTTACTCTCCCGTTTCTCTTGCTCAGATCAACACTATACATGAATCCGACGAAAACGACGACGTTGAAGATGACGATGAGTTCCCCGGATTCTTCGCTGATTCTTCTTTGACTGATCCGACGACTCCTTCAATCTCCGGGAACCTGGAAGTTAGGTTGCAACCGGAATCCGCCGTAGTGGAAACCGGGAAAAGGAAGGAGACACACGTCGTCGTCATGAAATTGAAAGCCTCGTCGTCGTCGTCATTCACAGACGCGATTAAAGCGCGAAGACCGTCGATAGACGTGGTGACGGTTCTCGATTTGAGCAACGGCGGAGCTAATTTGCAGACGGTGAAGCACGCGATAAGATCGGTGATCTCTTTGCTCCGAGAGATGGATCGGTTATCAATCGTCGTTTTCTCGACGGGATCGAAACGGTTAATGCCGTTACGACGGATGACGGCGAAAGGAAGACGATCGGCGCGGCGGATGGTCGACGCACTCGTCGGAATCGAAACCACCGGCGGTGTAGGAATGACCGTTAACGACGCGTTGAAGAAAGCGGTTAAAGTCGTTGAAGATCGCCGGGAGAAGAATCCGTCGGCGAGCATCTTCGTTTTATCGGACGGTCAGGATCAACCGGAGGCTGTTTTGAAAGCTAAACTAAACTCAACGCGCGCGCCGTTCGTCGTTTCTACCACGCGCTTATCTCGTCCGGAGATCCCGGTTCACTCCGTCTACATCGCGTCTCCTGGAGCGTTGCATCACGCGCCGCTTCGAGACGCGTTCACGGAGCGAATCGCTTCGTTGCTCAACGTGGCTCTCCATGACGTGAAGCTTAACCTAGGTTTGGTCAACGGATCTAATTTGACCGAGATTTCATCGGTTTACTCTTTAACCGGTCGATCCGAGAGTTTCGGATCCGGTTCGGTCGTCGTGGTCGGAGATTTGTTCGCCGGGGAGGAGAGAGAGTTTCTCGTTGAGCTCAAAGTTCCGACTTCGTCGAGTGGCTCCCACCATGTAATGTCCGTACAGTCTTCGATCGTTGACCCTATGACACATCAGCCGATGACGTGTCCTAAAGAGAAACGGTTTTTGATCCCACGGCCACAATCAGTCAGATTCGTATCTTCGAGCATCGAACGGCTCAGGAATCTACACTCCGTGTGCCGCGCCGTAGCTGATTCGCGTCGGTTTATCGAGCGTGACGATTTAGCCGGAGCTTATCAGGTCCTAACGATGGCTAGGTCCAATGCTACGGATGATGATTGTTTAAGGAGCTTAGAAGGTGAGTTAGCTGAGCTGAGCCGGATTAAACCGAGAAATGGTTTAGTAAACCGAGCTGAAGAGAAACCGGAGCAGCTTACACCAACTTCGGCTTGGAGAGCAGCCGAGAAGTTAGCTAAAGTGGCTATTATGAGGAAGCATTTAAATCGAGTCAGCGATATGCACGGCTTGGAAAATGCCAGATTTTAATTTTAATTTTTCTTTTTTTCTATAATTCCATTTCAATGATTTTTGAATATATTGGGTATATATAAAATTATACTATAATAATAGCCAATAATTTAGTAAGGTATAAATTAATAATAGAAGTATGATTTTTAGAAAAGGACCCCTACTACTAGTACTACTAAGGTGGATGATAGCGACAAGCAGTAGCCGACGGGTGTGGCCTTTTGTATGCAGAGAGATTGAGACCCTACTTTGAGAAATTAATTGGTCTTATTTTATCTTCTTCCTTTTTGTAATTTTCAGAAAATCCAAATTAATATGACTGAAAAGCTGAAAAAGAATTTGTAGATAAAAATAAAATGAAAGTCTATTTTTTATTTAGAAAAGAGAGTTATAGTGGATTATTAGAGTGTGCTTGTAATGCTGGACTTCAAAATCAAAAGTTAACTTCTACTTAGTTTATATTATCATGCCGTTTAAGCTTAGCGGATTAATTATATTTTACACCTTTTCATAATGAATGATCATGATTAGTCATGTGATCATCATTATAGCCTATTATGTTGTGATTGAAAACTTAGTAGGATACCATAAAAAGTGTATTCCAAGATTGTTTTATAATAATATTAGTACTATTAAAGGATTTTTGATTGGGGTTACAGGCTATAAGCCTACTTCCACGGTGTTGGTTGCACCGGGTTTGAAGGATTTAAAAAGTGCGTGGGGCACGGGCATGTGGATTGGGGTTGTTGGTGAGTCGTTGAGTGGGATGGACCGTGGTGGGATTGCGCCGGTTGGGAATGTTGCAATGCTTTCTTTTCATTTAACTATTAATGTAACCAGCGGCCAAGTTGCATTTGTTTTTTTAAGGCAATGATTTATAGAATGTGTTAATTAAATGGATTAATTGATCAAACTATTGTCAAAAGGTCCACTTCTCGATATGATTCTATAATGATCAGTGGCCGAAGAATCTCGAACTAATGGTCAAATCAAGACTGAAATAGGAGGAGTACTAATCTATCCTCTATCAATCACACATGGTTGATCACAACTTATAAAAGGGGAGACATATTACTTTTGTTGAGTGTTTAGGTAAAAAGTGGGATACTGATTAGATAATATATCATCTTGAAATTTCAGGACATGGACATATTTGGTATCTGATCCGTCCTCAAATCATGTTATCCCATCACATTATCCATATCATGATTATCATCCGATTTGTTTTAAAACAATGTATGAGAGCATATTAGTACTGTATTTTGGAGTTTTGATTTTTGATAACCATGTATTCTATTCTATGGCTTTTTTAGCTTTTAAAGTTCGTTACCATGTACGTGTAAGTAAGCCCATTATATATGGCTTTTTCCCAAATCAAAAGCCTTCACTGTCCGTGCCGGTCACACTGCCTGGTGTGGAAAACGACCCACAAATAAAGATGTCGAAAATTACCTTAATCTCTCTGTAAAGCAAAGTCCATCATAAAATAGGATTACGGGCTTAAGCCCAAATAACGTAATTTATATGGTCTTGACTTCGAAAACGTTAATCACCGAATTCTCTCTATTAGGAGGGGTTATTGGTTTAGGATTTAGAAAGAATTTTAATGACTTTAAAAGTTATGTAAAATATGTTGTTATTCAATCAAGACTTTTTAAAACTCTTTAAAAATTTGGTATTATTGGTTGTGGATTTGTAAAAAGTTATCTAAAATTTTGATAAATCTAGTGTTATTGGATTAAGAGTCTTATAAAGTCATGGAAAGTTTTATGTTATTCAATTAAAATAAAAGAATCTTGGATTGTTAATGAATTCAAATTTTGTGTTATTGGTTTAGGATTTTATATCATTTCCTTCATAACAAAAGTCATGAAAACTCTTTCATGAAATAGAAAGATTTTGAAAGATTTTATGAAAGATTTTACAAGATTAGGAAACACAAATCAGCAAGATTTAAAATAACTTTCTAACAATCTCTGATAGAATCTTTCATTTTTACTTTCTAATTTTCTATGATTTAAAAAGTCAGCAAGATTTTTAAAAACACAAAGTCACTAAAATTCTTTCTAAATCCTAAACCAATACCTCCCCTTAGTCTATGAAATTTTGATAAGTTTCTTAAAAAAAGTTTGGCAACTCTCTCAAGTCTCAAGAGGTATACGTGTCGATAATATTAATTCCTCGTAATGCGGCACAGAGATAAGGCAGCTGACGTGGTTGTGACTGATGGCGCAAAAAAAATAAAAAAGCTGTCGACCATTGACCTTCGGATCGCCGTCAACAGTCCAGATTAGCATACTGACACTTGGCTTTGTAAAAAGGTTAATTATAATTAAATTTAGGACAATTTATCTAATTTTCAAGTTAAGCTTCCTTTTACTACAGCCCACGTTGGACTGTCCACCTTTGTTTAAAATAGTTCAACGATTTCTAATTTCCAACATTTGTTAATTGATGATGACTTGTGCGGTGCAACTAGTCTAACATCACATAAATAAAGTATATATTGTCAAACTATATGTCATTACATAGTGCATTAGATTACAAGAGATCGTAAAAACCAGTTGAACTCGTATTTGACCTTTCGCAAAATGTTGTTTGTAAATTAGCTTCTGAAAGCAACCAATATGTTTTTTCTTTGGCGGTGGACTTTTATAAGAAAATAGTATATATTTCAAATTATAATTTTGGTTTTTATTTTTTTTAAAAGACAGCTATATAATGGTATTGAATTTTTGATTGATAGATTTGATTTACAGAACCAATAAATGAACAATACAAATGCAAGATAAAAAGCATATAATACTAATAGGCTAAATTCATATTTTTTTATTACAAAATATATATTCTATACTCAGTTTGTCTCATTATATAAGAGTTTTACAGTTTTTTTTTTCCATTTTCTTAGATTTTTTTTGGGTGAGAAAAAGGGAGATAAGTCTTCTGTAAAGAAACAAAAAACTAAAAAGAAAAAATTACACAACAACTCGTTTCGGGTACATTGTCCCAAGCTTATCTTCTCTAAAAATCACCACTAAATCAGGCGAGACAGATTCTAAAAAATGAAAATCTGAAAACAAGGAGAAAGCAACATTCGCCAAACCATCCGCTAATCAATTCGTCTCGCGATAAACATGTGACACTCGGACTGACCAGTCCTTTTTGAGGAAGCTATGACACAACCGCACCAGGAAAAATAGAGGATGTGAATCATATATTCCTATGTTTAAGAAACCAACCACCAACTCAGAATCAACCTCTAGCTCCAAGCACGAGACTCATCTCTCCCATGCCATGTACAACCCGTAGTAGACACCCCATTTTCTTAGATTTTATCAAATTTCTATACATATTTTATATTAATTAACAATTTCTAATTATTTGAATCCTAGAATATCTATTGGTTAAATTTTTGTTTCTTAATATATGTGTTTTTAACTGATTATTCTTATATAATAAGACAAAAATATATATCACAACATGCTAATACATAAAGGGAAAAATTGTCGTGTACAATGTACACTATTTGAATTGGAAAAGTATTATATAATCTAAGTCAAACAACTGTACGCACATTTGATTAGAAAAAAAAATCCTTTTAAGAAAATATGTTTTGTAAATGTACGGATGAGATTTAGGAAAGCGACATATAATAATTTCGTTATTATACATTTGAGAATCCAATCATATTTTAAATCTAAACATATTTAGAAAATCTTATCGAAATTATATTGAATTTTATTGGAATTGTTTCTTAATTGTATAATTACAAACGTGAAGACATGAATACACATTCTCTCGTCCATCGGATCCACACATGTGCACAAGTAACTAATTAGTATCCTAATTAAGATTTACAAATGTGTCTAAATCAACGTAATGCCTAGTCATCTAATTATCATATACAGTGGACTAATGGTAACATTATCCACATAACATTAAAAAGTATTATCTACAAAATCCTCCAAATATGAAAACATTTCTATACGAGCAAACGTGATAATCATCATTCGATTATAGACAAAATTATTATTGATCAGGGTTAAATCTAAAAACGCGTAATTTGATCAAAAGAGAAGAAACTGAGTCAAAAGGAAGCCTATAAAAGTGGCCTCTTCTGCCTCTTCCCCAGCACAGCCATTGATCTCTCCTTGACACAAATTTTGTTTTATTTTCGTATTTATATATTTCTTATTCTTAATTTCCACAAAAACTAAAGAAGAAGAAAGAAAGAAAGACATTGCGGTACTAATTACATTACATTGTTCTTCATACTTCTCTTTAACGTGTGTATATATATGTTGTGTGAGTGTTAATTAGTAATAATCGTGTGTTTTGATCTTAATCCGAAAGTTAGCAAAATGGCGGGAAATGGAAACGAGAATGGCGGTGGAGACTTCAGTTTCTCGGCTGCGGCGGCGCGTGATGCGCTTCCGAGGATCACCACGGAGAAGGGAGCCAAAACTCCGACGCCGAGTGTGTGCCAGGACGACACCGCACCGCCGGTCAACTTTCAGACCATCGACGAGCTTCACAGTCTCCAGAAGAAACGATCTGCCCCGACCACTCCTCTTAGAGATGGCGGTGTCGCCGGTGTCATCGGAACCAGTGGCCCCACCACTCCTGTCTCCGCCGAGACCATGCTTCAATCCGTCAGGTATATTATATACCATAATACATTTGTTATTAATATACAAGATATACTAATTATTATGCCTATATATATATGCTTACCAATTTCGCTAAAATTTTTAAGCCAATCACAAGTTTGAAAATTACAAGGAATTAGTGGTTTATAATTGTGATTTTCTTTATTTTAATGATTAGAAAGGTTTCCAAAATCGTGTGATTGATTTTTTTTTTTAATAAATTTTGCATGCATGTATATTAATCATACAAAATATGAATTCTTAAGAAAACAATGATAATAAGAATGTATAACTTGGTGAAATGGACAGTGCATCGTTGGCTTCGTTGACGAGAGAGACAGGACCGAAGTTGATAAGAGGAGACCCGACGTCCTTGGCGAAAGTGGCACACGTCCCACACACTCCTACGTCACCTCCGGCTGCTGACGTCAGCGACAGTGGCTTGAAGTTCACTCACGTCCTTCACAACCTCTCTCCCGCCGGTAACACCCTCTAAAACGCCACCGTTTTTATTTAAGGACCAATGCGATGAAGTGATTTTATTACATGCATGTTCCTATTTTAAAAACATATGACATTATGATTGCAGAGCTGTACGAGCAGGCGATTAAATATGAAAAAGGATCCTTTGTGACATCGACTGGTGCGTTGGCTACTTTATCGGGAGCCAAAACCGGTCGGTCTCCTAAAGACAAGCGTGTGGTTAAGGATGAGACCACTGCGGCTGAGCTCTGGTGGGGAAAGTGAGTCCTTTTATCTCCATATATATTTAAAGATATTATCTCTACTTAGTTTTTTTTTTTGTCACGGACATATTGGTTAACTTTATTATTATGTCACGTAATGTTTCTTACAGAGGATCACCAAACATCGAAATGGACGAACAAACTTTTTTGGTGAACCGAGAGAGAGCTGTTGACTACTTAAACTCTTTGGACAAGGTAACTTAACATAGACATTTTTAAATGATATTTTGTAGTTGAATTTTATAGACGAATATATTAAAGCATGTTTATATATTTACTGTCAGGTGTTTGTGAATGACCAATACCTAAACTGGGATCCTGAGAACAGACTCAAAGTGAGAATTGTTTCAGCAAGAGCTTACCACTCACTTTTCATGCACAACATGTGTATCCGTCCGACACCGGAGGAGTTAGAGAATTTTGGAACACCCGATTTCACGATCTACAACGCGGGGAAATTCCCGTGTAACCGTTTCACTCATTACATGACATCGTCGACGAGTGTGGACATAAACCTAGGAAGAAGAGAGATGGTGATTCTAGGCACACAATATGCTGGAGAGATGAAGAAAGGACTCTTTGGTGTCATGCATTACTTGATGCCTAAGCGAAAGATTTTGTCACTTCACTCTGGTTGTAACATGGGCAAAAATGGAGATGTTGCTCTCTTTTTCGGACTCTCTGGAACCGGAAAGACTACATTGTCCACTGATCATAACCGGTATTTAATCGGAGATGATGAACATTGTTGGAGTGAGACCGGAGTTTCCAATATCGAAGGTGGTTGTTACGCGAAATGCATTGATTTGGCTAGGGAGAAAGAGCCTGATATCTGGAACGCTATCAAGTTTGGAACCGGTAATTATAACTCTTTCTTTTTTTATATTACGTAACTTTGCGTTACGTTTTTTTACATGCTAAATATAAAATCTTGACGTTTTGGGGACAGTTTTGGAGAATGTTGTGTTTGATGAGCATACAAGAGAAGTGGACTACAGTGATAAATCAGTGACAGAGAACACACGTGCGGCTTATCCAATAGAGTATATTCCCAACTCGAAGATACCGTGCGTAGGGCCACACCCGAAGAACGTGATCCTATTGGCTTGTGACGCCTTCGGTGTGTTGCCGCCAATTAGCAAGCTCAATCTGGCTCAGACTATGTATCATTTCATCAGTGGCTACACTGCTCTTGTAAGTTCCGGTTTTATTTGGTTTGGTTCGGTTGTTTTGTAACCGATGATGCCTGATGAAAGCTGTGATTTTTTCAGGTTGCGGGAACAGAGGAAGGAGTTAAAGAGCCTCGAGCTACATTCTCAGCTTGTTTTGGTGCTGCTTTCATTATGCTTCACCCAACCAAGTACGCTGCTATGTTAGCCGAGAAAATGCAGGCTCAAGGAGCCACCGGTTGGCTTGTTAACACCGGCTGGTCTGGTGGAAGGTAAACCATCTTTGAACTCTCAACTATAACCGCAAAAACAGAACAGAAAAGTGTTTGATACAAGATTGGTGATAATATATGCAGCTATGGATCTGGAAGCCGAATCAAGTTGGCGTATACACGAAAGATCATTGATGCTATACACTCGGGTAGTCTCTTGAATGCAACTTACCGTAAAACAGATATTTTTGGTTTGGAGATTCCAAATGAAGTTGAAGGAGTTCCTTCTGATATTCTCGAACCTATCAATGCAGTAAGTCAGATAGGCTAGACAAAAAAAAAACCATTTACCTTTTTATGAATCAGAGTAACTCAATTCTAAAAACATGACACTAATGGTTTATGTGTGTTTGTGTTTGGTGCAGTGGGCAGATAAAGATGCTTATCAGGACACATTGTTGAAATTGGCTCGCTTGTTTAGAAACAATTTTGAGACATTCACAAATCATAAGATTGGTGATGATGGAAACTTGACTGAAGAGATTCTTGCAGCTGGTCCTAACTTCTAAGTAATGAAGATGATGATGATGATGAATACAAACAACCCTTGGTTTCACAATAAGACAACTTCAATTTTTTTTTTTTTTATCTTTCAAATTCCCCCATTTTTTAAATGAGATATTTCAGTAAAATTAGTAAATTTAAAATAACTCGAATAAATGTTAGTAAACAAATGTCATTGACACCCCATTTGTTTGGTGGCTCATTGATTTATTTGTTTCTGTTGTTCCAATTGAAATGAGACCAATTCTTTCTTCTCTTCCAAGAAATAAGTTTACACACATGATTGTAAATGTTTGGAAATACTTCAACATGATTTAGTTAATCATATTTTAACTGAAAACAATAAAAAAAACATAGAAGCCAAATTTATGTATAACTAATGTAAGCTTAAAGGAATAAAGAACAAATTTTATTCTAAAAAATTAGGTCTATTATGTACACAACAGAAACTGAAAATTCTAAGGAATAATTGAATCAAAAGAATTGTAAACAATGGAGAGAGATAAGAATTATTTTGGTCGTGTATAAGAAGAAAAAATTATAAAAATGTCTTCAAAAAATCAGACATGAGGAGAGTTGTTGTCTGCTTTGCTTTCCAATTTCTCTTCTTCTACGACCTCATCATCTTCACTTACTTCATTAGACCGGTCCACACTATTCATAAATATCCCTACAAACAAACAAAAATTACTTAAGATATATAAAAAAGATTATGAGATGAGTAGAAAAAAACAAAAACTTGAGTCTATAATTTTACCAATTCCCCATATAATAGCTGCGAGGAAGAGGATTGAAGTAATGATAAGAGTTGATTTTCTCCAATTTTTGAGACGATCCTGCAAAAAGCATTGAGAGAGTTTAATAACAAATCTATGTAATTCTAAAAAGTAAATTATAATCTTTGTGTAGTTAGTTAGTAATCACTAATGATATAAATGCAAACCTGCATCTTTCCATAGAGTGGAGAAGAAGGAACATCGCCTAAGATATGGATCAAAACAGTTGAAGTAGCCATTGATAGTGGTCTCAAGTTTGGTCTAACGCAATGGAGACACACATAGTTCACTGGAGCCTGCAGGAAAAACAAAAACAAAGGTTGTTTGGATCAAACAAGTCGAGAAAAGAAACAGAGATTAGCAATGAACCAATAAGAAGATTATTACCTGTGGTGCAAAGATTATAATCTCTCCCAATGCGAATAAACCAATGAAGGCATACATATTCTTCATCAAGAAAGCAACGAAACAAAACGCTGCGCCGAGTAAAGTTGATGCAGCTAGTAACTGTATAAAAAGATTAGTTAAGAGGGTAATCAGAAAAAGATGATCATTCATTGTAATATAAAAAAGGTGTTTCATGAATTTGGTTTTACCTTGAAGGTGTTTGGAAGTGTAGCGGTTATGCGATCAAGCACATAGCTTCCGCCTAATGTTCCAATAATCCCGCAGATGATTGTTAGTCCTCCGAAAATCATGTCTGCGTTTTTCATTTGGTAGATACCAAAACCAGCTTTTGGTCCCCAGTATGAGTAAGCTCCAATCACAAAGTTGTAAGTGATGTAACCAAGAACATTTACGATAAACACTTTCTCGCTGAAAAGAGCCTTCATGTCTTTTCCAAATACGACAAACAGGTTCTTGGATCTGCCCAAACAACGAGGGGGAATATCAGTATACAAATTTTTGTGTTTGCATAGATGGGAACAATGAAGAGAAAAATAGAGAAACTCACTTGGGAGTTTTGGTTTTAATTTCTGAAGCTTCTGCATCTGTTTCAATAGATGTAGAGGGTTTCTTCAAATCTTTATCAGCAAAACCTATACACAATGAAAAGAGTAAAATTTCAATAAAAATTAGCACAACTTTCAGAAGGAATTATGCAATGAAGATTAAAAGGCATCTATCTAGTATCTCTCACCTTTTAGCTGCTGCGGTGGTTTGATACAGAAGGACAAAACAACAAAGATAGCCATTGCAATTGCCTCAATGTAAAACGCCCAACGCCATCCCAAATGGTTTCCAATCTAAACAAGGAAATCAAATAGAGAATATAAACATACATATATTTTCCTCAGATGCAGAAAACTTTACACGGAAAAAGAGTTTAGCATAAACTTACGTATCCACCAAACACGTAGCCTAGAGCAACTCCTGCTGGTATACACATGTAGAACAGTCCAAGCCAGAAATTTTTCTGGAGAGAAAGACAAAGAAAAAATCCATTAAGTTAACTAAGTAAACTAGCAAAAAAAAGAGTAACAGTTTCAGCAGACGAATTGAAAACTAACCCTTTCCACAGGTGCACTATCATCGATGTACGGTGCTGCAAGACTAATAAAAGAAGCCTCACCAACCCCAACAAACCTATAGGAAAGTTAGGAAACAAAAGACTGTTAGTTAAATACAAGAAACCGGATTGAAAAGGCGGGTAATTATACTAAGAAGTAAAAAACTCACATTCGAAAAACAGCAATCATCCAGAAGTTGTAGGAAAACCCGCAACCAAGAGCAGCAATAGTCCAAACAGTTAATCCAACACCGATCAGTTTAAAAGGATTGACTCTGCAAGCAATCATAAAAAAGAGACAGAGATAATCAAAACAATGACTCTTAGGTAATATACACATACACCTAAACACAAATTCTCATGTTTATAAAAATTTAACCTTTTAGACAATCCAGCGAAGATTGGAGAAGCAACAAGAAGTCCAACCATAAACGCAGATGACAAAAGACCATCCTGAAAGTTGGTTAAGCTAAACTCTCCTCTGTATCAACACAAAAAGCAAAAGTTATAACTCATTCCCAAAAAACACAATCAAATCAAAATCAGAAACAGAAAGGTTAAAAAAAAAACTAACTGGATTCCAGTTCCTGCAGAGCAAACCCCTTTAGCATCGCATGTTTTTGCACTTCCGTTAACACCATTACTAGCGATCACTCCTCGATCCACGTAATTGATCAAGTTAATGAGACATAAGATTGTAACGAATCTACAACCAAGAAATAAAAACCCGTCAAGAGTTAAAAGTAAACCCCACACAGAGCGCTTAGGTCAAAAAATTCAATCTTTTGATTGAGCTACTTCCCAAAAACATGACACAACCTTAAAAAGTTTATCATATCACGAAACTATTGCCTTACTTTTTGGAAATCGAAACTCAACCCAAATCCATAAATTTTGTTTTTTTTTCCTTCACACAATCACACGCTTAAATCGTTTTTCACAAAAACCAGAGAGGAGAGAGAGATCATAAAATCCATAATTCGTCATCAACGTAATCAACTTCAAAAACCCACCAAAGAAAATAAACAAAATTGCTCATCTTTTTTACCTTCCCGGAGTTAAAAATCGTTTTTTTGTCGGCAGTGGTGTTGTCGTCGTCTTCGTCGAAGCTTCTTCTTTAGCCGGAGAATCTCTCAGGCCAACTTTCGTCATTATCTCTCTCTCTCTCTATCGCTGTCAGATTCAATTCCACACACTCTGTCTTTCTTTCTTTACTAAAGGAACAAAATTGAGTTTTTGATATATACAGAGAGAGAGAGAGAGCTCCCTCTTCTATCTCTGTTATGAATCCGATTCCTATAATGATTTGGGTATATTCTTTTTTTACTTATGCAACAAACTGTGATTTTTCAAAAAAACTCTGATTTATCTAAATTTTATTCTATTTTATCACTTTAAAAAATAAATTTTTAAGAAAAACAAATAAATAAAAACAATATCTTCTTATCTTCTACTTACGGTTTCTAAATTTCCTTTTTTTAATCAACAGAATTATGAGAAAAAAGGTTGTAATTTTTTTTTTTTATTATCTTAAAACAAATAAAAGCTATTTTTAATACACTTAGGAGTCCAAATGTTAGTTGGAAAAACAAATCAAACATACAACTAATTTGACTAAACACACGGACACAAACAATACAGTAGTCTTTTAAATTTCCTTACTTTGGCCTCTTTATATGACATGACATGGACACAATCGTATAAACAATTATATATGTTCACCATCATGTTTAGTACTTGTTTGTAGTTTCAGAGGTTCTTAATGGAAGTATATGCAGAGACGTGAAGGTCACAGCACAAGTCTTTCTCCATTGGGGTTTCCAGTCCAAAGGGAGCTATACACAACTTGTCCCTATATTTTTAAGAGGAGAAGAGAATTACTAACAGTGATTGATGTATTGAGATCCCTTACTAAGTGTCAGTTACTTACTTGTGAATAGCTAAAGTTGGTTCGAGACCAGGGATTGAGCTATGTGACGACGACATTATTACAACTTTGTTGGAGTAGACCACACCACCCTGATGTAGTAGTAATCGAAAAAGTAAAGAACTGTGAGAAGAAGACTGTAACTTAGAGATTATTCTTTTTGTATTTTCCTTCTACTTACCTTCAAAATATTAACAAAATGTGGATTTTTGTTATCTTGTAAGCGATCAAGACGGTGGAGCTCAGCTGGATCTAGCCCACATAGCTCCAATTTTTCAGGAGTCACAAGACCCTAAAAAGCACAGCCAGTTCTTAATCAATTTTGCCAATGTAGAATGAGTAAGAATTAAGGGAAAAAAAAAAAGCAAAGTGGCTTGCCTTGTCAAAGTCTTGGCATGTCAAGAGTATTCTAGTACCTTCAAGTCCCTACAAAGTTTGCAGAGAGTTGGCTATAAGATAACTACGGCATGATGGTCATTAACCGAATGCTGAAGTTTGAAGCGTTCTTTACCTGATTAACAAAAACATCCCAAAACAGCGGTCCAACTATTGCAGTTTGCCAGTTGTGAATGTGTAACACATCAGGCTGTTTTCCAGATTTTGCAATGTAATCCAATGAAGCACGAGAGAAGTAGGAAAACCTGACTTTGTTAACAGATTAAAACAACCTCACATATATATAAACCAAACCTTTCTAAAAACAAATGAAGATTCAAGCTCAATTATATCGAATTGAAGTACTGACCTATCAAAATCGTCTGTATAGCCATATACTTTGTCACGGTTAAACATTGACGAGTAATACACTGGTTGAATAAGCGTCACTCCTATTCCAGAGACAACTCTGCATAAACAAGGTTCTGCTTACCGTAAATTGAGGAAGAAAATGGAATGCTTGACAATATTTTGCTGATTCTTCTCTTACCAACACTGAAAAATATCAACACTATAAGAAGAGTAACTTCCAACAACTCACTCACCCATTCCATATTCGGTTTGCATGCAGCTGACCATTAAAATAAGAATATGCATCAGCTTCGATTTCCCGGAGCCCTTCAATTTCGTCCAAATCAAGTGTAGAATATCTATTAATGAATACAGTATTCATTAATAGGATTCTGCTTCACACATTATAGCATATATTTGTCCAAAGAATTTGACTCATACTTTGGCAATATAACTTCAACCAAGTAGCCCTTTCCTTGGAGTGCACAAGACAGCCCTGTAATATATGAGGCCAAAGGTCCAGCAGAAACTAAAGGAGCCATTTCGGTGCAAATATGAATCACGTGGAGACCGTTCCTGGAACCAAATGACAAATAGAAGTCAAAACATAAATAAAATCAACATGGGGAACCGTTTGAAAAAAAAGCACACTAGAATTTTCACCTTTTGACTTTATGTGGGAATCGTCTGAGTTCTGCTAGAACTTCGGCATCTCCTTGTTGCAGGACATCAAGGGGAAACTCGGAGATGTTCAATTCATGCTCCTTAACCAATTTTCTCAAGGATGAAGCTTCTTCAATGTTCACTAATCCATTGATCACCATAGCATCAATACGGAGAAGCAGCTCCCAAAATAGAGACGACTTATCTACTTATACATGGAAAAAATACAACTTCAGAAACATATCTATGAATCATCAAATCAAAGCATGACTTGCAGAAAAACAGAACCTTTCTTGATTACAATCTGACTTTCTTCCTCCAACTGGTTTAACCTTTCTAATAATTCATCTTTCTCCTTCTTCAGCTTCTTCAGCTCTTCAACTGCAGCTAACCGTTGCTTGTTTAAGAACATGATATCTAAATACACAACAAAGACGATACAATACACAATCAGTGAGTGATTGCATTTCCAGAAATATGAAACCAAAACTATATCGCATCCGAACTTCATTTACTTTGTTGAGCTTCTTTAAAGAGGCTCCATATATCCTTGTGTTTTGCCTCTTTCGTAACAGAAGGTAGTCCAAGATTTTCCTGTAAAGTAACCAATTACACTATGCAAGCAAAAATCATAGGAGATTAACATACTTCAAACCGCAGAAAAGTACCTGAGGAGAATTCTCAAACTCCTCATGCCCTCTGGAATGAACAAAATCCATTTCAAGTTAAAGAGAAATAAGCAAAAAGTTCCATTTTTTAAGTACAATTTCAAAAAGTATAGATTGGAAAAAAAAGTTCACTCTAGACAAGCAACGATTTCATGAAATCCTAAACTACATTTAGCAATCAGTTGTAAATAACTAAAATGCTACATCAGTGATTCAATTAGCCTGAAGAATTTGGATCAAGTAGATAAATCAAACGATGATTCGGAACTCGAAATCAACCTCAAACAATGAAGAGCGTGAGACTTTTGATGCTTAGGGTTCAGTATATGAACTTTGGAGGATGACCCACGCAGCGAGAGATTCCATATCACCGAAAGATTCACCGCCGCCGCTGCTTGCATCATTTTGTAAAAGTTCGAATTCGTCGCCGGCGAAACTTTAGTGACTTCAGCCAAATTTGCCGGGAACGACAAAATAGAAAACAGCCGGAAATAAAATATTAATGATAAATATATAAAAACTCGAAAATACCCCAATATTCTAAGTAATTTCAACATTCAACACAAATATTAACATTTATTTCTAATTTCACCCCGTAACTTCTGAAACGACAATTATATGGAAACTCGGAAGTTACCCCTGTATTTTACTTTTTATATCGAATTTAGCGCAATATTTCTGACGGGCTTAAATATAGAACGCTTTAACATACGGAAATTCGCAAAATACCCCAATATTGTTATTACTTTCACAACTCACCCCAAAAGTTTTGTACCAGAGAGCCTAGAACCCTTTGAAACCCGTTCTTAAGATTCCGAGTTGTCAAGCCAAAGATCAATCCATTTTCTGATAATCATGGCAGAAGAAGTTAAAGAAGGATGCTTTACACCTTACATTCACTCCCAAACCCTAAATTCCCACGATCGAGCCGTCTCCTCCGTGAAATTCTCCTCCGACGGTCGCCTCTTAGCCTCCGCCTCCGCCGATAAGACAATCCACACTTACGCAATCGACACTGCTCAATCAGATTCCAACTACAGTCCCGTTCGCGTGTTTTCCGGCCACGACAACGGCGTATCGGACATAGCCTTCTCTTCCGACGCGAGGTTCATCGTCTCAGGTTCAGATGACAAAACCCTTAAGCTATGGGACGTTGAAACTGGTTCTCTTCTCAAAACGCTTAGGGGACACTCTAACTACGTCTTCTGTGTTAAGTTCAATCCTCAATCTAACATGATCGTCTCTGGCTCTTATGATGAGACTGTTCGGATCTGGGATGTGAAAACTGGCAAATGCTTGAGAACTCTTCCTGCGCATTCTGATCCTGTGACTTGTGTTGATTACAATCGTGATGGGTCTCTGATTGTGTCTAGTAGCTACGATGGGTTGTGTCGGATTTGGGATTCTGGAACTGGGCACTGTGTGAAGACTTTGATTGACGATGAGAATCCTCCTGTTTCCTTTGTTAAGTTCTCTCCTAATGGCAAATTCATCCTCATTGGTACACTCGACAATAAGCTGGTGAGTGAGTCTCAAAGACTTGACCTTTACAATATTTAGTTGATTTCGTTTCGAGGTTGCTTGTTGTCGAATTCATATGTAGGAGAATCGAATCAAAACGATATTAGGAAGGCTTTGTGTTTCTGATTTAGGAATTCACACTTGGCATAGCAGTAGATGGAGTTAATGAAGAGATTAATGAATAGTAGAACCATCAATGGTCTCTCTAGTTTCATTTTGGGTCGAGAGTGTTGTGTTAAAGTTTAGCTTAACTTAGAGAGGTTATTAGACATGGATTTGAAGCTCAGATTGTTAGAAGTTGTGTTTTTGCCTTCTTTGGTTTCCTCTCAATCAATCTCTAAATTTGTATGATCATTTCAGTAATCTCTCTCTGTGCGGTATTTTCAATGTACAGAGGTTGTGGAACATTGCTACAGCTAAGTTCATCAAGACATACACCGGACACACAAACTCCCAGTACTGCATTTCATCTGCATTCTCTGTCACAAACGGGAAGAGGATCATGAGTGGATCGGAGGACAATTGTGTTTACATGTGGGAGATGAATTCCAAGGAAATGCTTCAGAAACTAGAAGGTCACACCGAAACCGTTACGACCGTGACATCCCACCCAACCGAGAACTTGATTGCATCAGGCTCACTCGACAAATCAGTAAGGATTTGGACACAGAAGAAAGGATGAACAACAACAACAATAAATAATTATTTTATAACCCATCCTATCGAGAGAGGTACATTCACCAGTGATCCAATGCAATATCATCCTGTTCGATGTAGTTCTGTTTTGATTGATGCTAGCTTTCATCAGTTATCTAGTCGTGTAGAAACTAGAATGTGCAATACAATTGTAAAAGAGACATAAACTCAATCTGACACCGTTAGGTTTAAGTAAACCCTGCACATGGAGAGTGACTTGCGAGAGTAATTACAGAAAATGTTCAGAACATGTTTCCTCTCTAGTTCTCTGTTTTTTATCAATACTAATAAATTTTTTCAAACATTAATAAAGTGTTTATACTGACCGCGACTCGTTGAGATAAGATAAGTTCTTGGGGACTGTTTCAAATTAATTGGACTAGTATGTTTATAGGTAGAACTGTCAACCAGGCCACAAATCGGCAATAAGCATCATCACTTGACCATAAGCTGGTTAGTGAATCTCAAAGGCTCGAGCTTTAGATTGTTAGATATTGTGTTATTCTGGTTAGTGAATCTCAAAGGCTCGAGCTTTAGATTGTTAGATATTGTGTTATTGGTTTCCTTGTATTCATTGAATCGTTATGATTATTCACACCGAAACTGTCACAAGCCTGGCATTTCAGACAACAGAAAAGTCAGTCTCACGCCACTAAATGTAAATCCTGCAAATGGAAATTGGCTTGCGAGAGGTAATACAGTAAATGTTCAGAACATGATTGTTTCCTCTCTTCTTTTCCCAGTACAAAAAAATACAGTTCTTTCCAAGTATTGGAGTGTTTAAAAAAAGTGATCATACGAACTGAACAGCTCGTATAGACAAGTTATGGGCACTGTTTCAAATTAGTTGGACCATGTTTTATGTCCGTGATGGTCGGACTCAGAAACAGAGTGGATGATGTGAAGATGACAAGTTTCTGGTCCCCATTTTCACTTTTATTGGATCGTATTTCAACCTTTCAAATGGACCACTAGAAATAGAAACTGAAGAGAGGAAAAAATGAAACCATTCTTTTTTCTAATATCAATATCAAACCAAAAGAAAAAAAAAAAGATGACTTTGTGTTGAGACCTTTGTCTTGGTTTATTTTGCTTCATCATGCGTCACTTTCACAACATGTTCTCTCTATTATTACACGATTTCAAAAAGAAGCAAAACATATCACTGCCTAAACCTTAACTTTATGCTTCAGTCTTTCCTAATATAATAAACTTTCAAAATCAACTATGGTTGTTGAGCTTTATTCTTCCGTTTGATCTCGGTTGCAACGACTGAAAAAGAAAAAAGATTTCACATGGTATTGTTAGCTTTAGTAAAACTATGAATATGGTAATAATCATTCCATTCATATACGTATTAGTACTAATCATAGTTATCTTTTTGGTGAGAAAAGATTTGTGTTGGTAATAAGAATCCTTATAGAGATGTGTATTTAAGGAGACAAAAAGGAACACAACACGAGACGATGCGGTATTCATAAACAAATAACAAAAGAAAAGAAAGTTTGGTAATGGATACAACGTGATTCCATCCATGGTTAAAATAACTTTTGCTTTTGTGGCTTTGGATTCTTCTCTATTTTTAAACTCTTAAACCAATGTTATCTCATTATGCTTCATCCCAATCTATTCTTCTACTATTGTATACATAACTCTTACAACTTCAATTTTCAAGAAATTTTAAATTTCTAAAAGAGGTTGGAAATAGGGAAGAGGGTAGGAAAAAAAAGAAAAGTGTATAAATCAATAAACGAATCTCATTAAGCAACTACTTCCCACAACTTTCATAAAGTTTCTTACATAAAGCTCCCTTCACATTCACACGTGCTTACCAAATCAGAATCTAAATAATACTAGTATGAATCTGGCTTAATAATGTTTCGAAGATGGTTTTAGGTTTAGTTTAGAAATCTATTGACGTTAATAGTGTGATTTTTCAAACAATATAAGTTAATTACTCTCCCTACATTACACCAAGTCTGAAAAAGATTTGCATATAAATTTGAGACTAGCATTTAAATATTCTTACACTGTAGAAACGAGAATGCAGAAAATGATTATAGAAAGGTCAGTGACAGTGAACTGTAGCAAACTGGCAAAGAAACCTCGTTAGCTGTGGAAGTAGCTTACTTCCACCCTTCACACTTTACAATTACGATCACGCCCCCTAGTCTCCTTCTCTTCTTGTCGTTTCCAATAGTTATACACCAAAACCGACAATTTATGGTTTGGGGTGATTTGGTCATCTCATTGCAGTAGAACGGGCAGTCCATTCAAGTCCAACGAGCTGTTTGGGTTATGCATGGTCAATGCTAGTCCCCGCCAATGGCACAGAAGTAATTACATAGATGTTCCATGGTCAAGAATGTATTCAGTCAAACAAATAATTGACCAATACCTTTCTGTTAAATTTTTCATACCACCAGAGCAGAATTATTACTTTTTAATAATTATCAATCATTTTCAATCTCTTTTATTTTTCTTTTTTTACAACTTTTATTTTTCTTTTCTTTCATCAAAGTCTTTTTACACTTTCACATATAACTTTTCTAAATTTTATCTTTTTGCTTGTTTTTCTATAAATATCGTTATGTTTCAGAGGAATTTTATTATATGGTATGAATTGGTGTAAATATATACTAATAATGTAAGACCAAATCAAATAAATACGACCCCATCGTTAACGCAAAAAGGCACAACAAGTACAAAACAAAACATAATAATTAATTCACTATTGTATTTTCGGACACATGGGCCCAAAATTAACGGCCCAATAAGTATAAACCTCTCTTTTAGACAGCGGGTCCCTCGGTGGTAAACTTTTTGACTAATCCATTGGATGCCCCCTTTGAAGATGATTGCATCTTGACCGTTCATCTATATTTCATTATTGGGTTTTTTTTTTCTCGCTTTAACGCATCATTAACTTATTTACGTATGGGATTAGATTACCAATAACGATCTTTTTTTAGCTTTTGTCGTTTTCCTAAAAAACCATAGTTTTAAGAATAATATATATCACCTGTCCCTTTTTTTTTTTTTTTGTATTTTTGAGTGGTTTTAGTTACTCTTTCTACATCCAATTACAGTTAAACATGAACCTTTCTACATCTAATTACAGTTAAACATGTTCATCTTTAATGGAGAAAACAAGTAAACAACAAATAATTATTAGAAAAAGAGAAAAAAAATGTAGAAAAATACGTAGTCGTATTATTATAGGGGATTTTGTCAAGACTTGAGAATATATATATCACCACTTTTTCAAAATGTTTCAAGAACAACATGGCTCCAAAACAAAATAAATGAACCTTCTCTAATAATAGTATATTCTCCTTCGTACGAACGTTATAAATAAATCATCATAGCACAATATTCATTTCTTTAAAGCATAAAGGTTTGGAATCTGAATTATTTGTAAAAAAATTTGTATAGTTTTTACTCCAATTTCAGAAACTTATATCCAATATTTGTGAATATTTCAATATTGAATTAAAATGTATAGTTTTTTTTTTTTTGGCAGTCTATCACTTTCACTTTTTTTTATCAAATCAGTACTAGTAATTACTTTTTATTTATCTACCTCCAATTACTTTTTAGTTTTTTTATACCAGACGACAAAAAAGAAAAAAATTACTTTTTAGTTTTAAAATTAAAAAGTAGTGTAACAAAATCAAAATCTGACGTGGCAAATATCTTCAATTCCAAAAAATAAAACGAATATAAAACAAATTCACACCTTCCTCAACTTCGTCTTCTTCACTTACCATCATCTTCATTCACACTCCCCTCCTCACACCAATCTCACAACCCTAATCATCTCTCACACACAAGAGTGAGAGAAAGCTAAAAAAAAAATGAAACTTTTTCTTCTCCTTCTCTTTCTCCTCCACATTTCTCATACCTTCACAACAAGCCGACCAATCTCCGAGTTCCGTGCCCTTCTCTCACTCAAATCATCTCTCACCGGCGCCGGAACTGACGACAAAAACTCCCCTCTCTCCTCATGGAAAGTCTCCACTAGCTTCTGTACATGGGTTGGTGTCACGTGCGACGTCTCTCGCCGTCACGTGACCTCTCTTGATCTCTCAGGTCTCAACCTCTCCGGTACTCTCTCCCCTGACGTCTCCCATCTACGCCTTCTTCAGAACCTCTCACTCGCTGAGAATCAGATCTCCGGTCCGATTCCTCCCGAGATCTCGAATCTCTCCGGTCTTCGTCACCTAAATCTCTCCAACAATGTCTTCAACGGTTCGTTCCCCGATGAGCTTTCTTCTGGATTAGTGAATCTCAGAGTTCTCGATGTTTACAACAACAACTTGACCGGAGATTTACCTCTTTCCGTCACTAATCTAACTCAGCTCCGTCATCTTCACCTCGGAGGTAACTACTTCGCCGGAAAGATCCCGCCTTTATACGGAAGCTGGCCGGTTATTGAGTATTTAGCAGTTTCCGGCAACGAGCTCGTCGGAAAAATCCCTCCAGAGATCGGAAACTTAACAACTCTCCGGGAGCTTTACATCGGATACTACAACGCTTTTGAAAACGGTTTACCTCCAGAGATCGGAAACTTATCTGAGCTAGTACGACTCGACGGTGCTAACTGTGGATTAACCGGAGAGATTCCACCGGAGATCGGGAAGCTTCAGAAGCTCGACACCCTTTTCTTGCAAGTGAATGTGTTCTCCGGTCCGTTAACTTGGGAGCTAGGATCACTCTCGAGTTTGAAATCGATGGATTTGTCTAACAACATGTTCACCGGAGAGATACCAACGAGTTTCGCGGAGCTTAAGAACCTCACGCTTTTGAATCTCTTCAGAAACAAGCTTCACGGAGAGATACCGGAGTTCATCGGAGACTTGCCGGAGCTTGAAGTGTTGCAGCTTTGGGAGAATAATTTCACCGGAAGCATACCGGAGAAACTGGGAGAAAACGGTAAACTCAATCTCGTTGATCTCTCTTCAAATAAACTCACCGGAACTTTACCGCCGAACATGTGCTCCGGTAACAAGTTGGAGACTTTAATCACTCTTGGAAACTTCGTCTTTGGTTCAATACCTGAGTCTCTTGGTAAGTGTGAGTCTTTGACCCGGATCCGAATGGGTCAGAATTTCTTAAACGGGTCAATCCCTAAAGGACTATTCGGATTACCCAAACTAACTCAAGTGGAGTTCCAAGATAACTATCTCTCCGGAGAGTTACCGGTGGCTGGAGGTGTCTCCGTCAATCTTGGTCAGATCAGTTTATCAAACAACCAGCTTTCAGGTCCATTACCTCCGGCGATCGGAAACTTCACCGGCGTTCAGAAGCTTCTTCTTGACGGTAACAAGTTCGAAGGTCAGATTCCTTCAGAGGTAGGGAAGCTACAGCAGCTCTCCAAGATTGATTTCAGCCACAACTTGTTCTCCGGTAGAATCGCTCCGGAGATCAGCCGTTGCAAGCTCTTAACTTTTGTTGATCTGAGTAGAAACGAGCTCTCTGGTGAAATCCCAAACGAGATCACTGGTATGAGGATTTTGAATTACTTGAATCTGTCAAGAAACCATCTGCTTGGATCAATCCCTGGTTCGATCTCGTCAATGCAGAGCTTAACATCACTTGATTTCTCTTATAACAATCTCTCCGGTTTAGTTCCGGGAACTGGACAGTTCAGTTACTTCAACTACACATCCTTCTTGGGGAATCCTGATCTCTGTGGTCCTTATCTTGGTCCTTGTAAAGACGGTGTTGCTAAAGGAGGTCACCAGAGTCATAGCAAAGGACCTTTATCAGCTTCTATGAAGCTATTGCTTGTCCTTGGACTACTTGTATGTTCGATTGCTTTCGCGGTTGCAGCTATAATCAAAGCTAGATCATTGAAAAAGGCAAGCGAGTCACGGGCTTGGAGATTAACAGCTTTCCAGAGACTAGACTTCACATGTGATGATGTCTTGGATTCTCTCAAAGAAGACAACATTATAGGCAAAGGAGGAGCTGGTATTGTCTACAAAGGCGTAATGCCTAATGGTGATCTAGTCGCGGTCAAAAGACTCGCTGCGATGTCTCGTGGATCTTCCCATGACCATGGATTCAACGCAGAGATTCAAACCTTAGGAAGGATAAGACATAGACACATCGTGAGGCTTCTTGGTTTTTGCTCTAACCACGAGACGAATCTACTTGTCTATGAGTACATGCCTAATGGTAGTCTAGGTGAGGTGCTTCACGGTAAGAAAGGAGGACACTTGCATTGGGACACACGTTACAAGATTGCTCTTGAAGCTGCTAAAGGACTTTGTTATCTTCATCATGATTGTTCACCATTGATTGTTCACAGAGATGTCAAATCAAACAACATCCTTCTCGATTCAAACTTTGAAGCTCATGTTGCTGACTTTGGTCTCGCTAAGTTCCTTCAAGATTCTGGTACTTCTGAATGTATGTCTGCAATCGCTGGATCATACGGCTACATTGCTCCAGGTACTAACAAAAAGATTCAAACTTTACGATCTCGTTTGCTCTGTTTTTGCTCTGTTTTTGCTCTGTTTCTAAATAAAGGTTCTGACTTGACGATCTTTTTGCTCTGTTTTGTTGTTTGTATAGAGTATGCGTATACGTTGAAGGTAGATGAGAAGAGCGACGTGTATAGTTTCGGAGTGGTTCTTTTAGAACTTGTCACCGGGAGAAAGCCCGTCGGAGAATTCGGAGACGGTGTCGATATTGTGCAATGGGTTCGTAAGATGACTGATTCGAACAAGGAGTCGGTTTTGAAAGTGCTTGATCCGAGGCTTTCTTCGATTCCGATTCATGAAGTTACACACGTCTTCTACGTCGCGATGCTCTGTGTTGAAGAACAAGCTGTTGAGAGACCGACGATGAGAGAAGTCGTTCAGATTCTCACCGAGATCCCGAAGTTACCACCGTCTAAGGATCAGCCGACGACGGAATCAACGCCGGAGAATGAGGTTTCGCCTAAGGCCGGTGGTCAAGGAGGAGGTCCACCGGATCTACTTAATCTCTGAAAGTTTTACGATGACCGGAGGTAAATTTAGGGGTATAAGGGTAAATTCGTTCTTTTCAGAATGGTTTTAGCGATGAGATTTGGTTTGTTAATCTACTTCTTAGTCTGGTTTTGTGATTTGGTTCGGTTTAGTATTATTTGGTTTAACTCTTTTTTAAGTGTGTTTAATTTTTCCTCGGCTTTTACTTTTTTCTCTTCCTCTTTTTTAATTATCGAATTCGGATCTATTGTAGTTTTTAATTTGTATGAATGAAAAATGTACAGTTGGGGTTTTGAGGAAAATTAATTTAAGTTACATGTATGTGTAGTGTAGTGTGAAGACTCTTGCATTAGTGCATGTCTTTGCTGTAGCGTCACGTTTCTGCCATTGATATTAACGATCCTCTTATTTGGTTTTTGGTATTTTGACATTGTTTAGAACCGTTGTAAAATATACGATTTTTTACTGTTACTGAAATTTTTTATTAAAAAAACTGATTCAGATTAATCCTCCTTATAGCTGCTGTAACTACACCCCAAGAAGAGAATACAAATTTGACTTTTGATCTCCATCAACAAGATTGAATTTAGGTGAAAGTTTTAACTTGGAAGAATAATTAAAGAGAACAAAGCATGTGGGTAAAAAAAAAAGTCAGAGAGAGAGATCAAAGGTATAAATGTGGTGGGGAGATAAATGATTGGTTTTGAGTTAATATGAGAGAAGGTAAGAAAGTAAAAGCTCTCTCGCTCACAAATATTTTCTCCCACATGCAAAATTATATACCAAGTCCTTTAATGGTTTTAATGAGATCTCTCTGTCTAACTCTATTCCCTTCTCATGAAGCAATTTCTAGTCTTCGTAACGCATTTATGAATCTTCACTAGCTCGTGCTCATAAATCACCCAACTTACATTTATATGGTTTCATTTGGTTGTACGTAGTTTACAATGATGATTGTAGATCTTAGAGTAAGTCTAGGTTTTTAATGACACATTTTGGACCAAACAAACAAAATTGTAACTATGTTAATGTTTGTTCAGATTTTATATGGCCTAACTAATCGGCTAAGTTGTGGCTTTGATAGGGATTCTCAAGGAAGTCTATGATAAAAATGTTTACACTAAATAGTCTAAATTAAGCATTTTCTATATTACAACAGTCCTCCGTTGAAAAATAAAATCCAAACACTGTTATTTTCTATTGCTATATTTATGATTCTTTGATTACTATACTCCAAACAAGTAACTATATGAAGAGCGTTATTGCAAATTTTTTTTTTTTTTTTTTTTTTTTTTTTTTTTTTGCGTTATTGCAAATTTATCTTTTTAAAAAGAAATATAACGTTCATTTCACAAACGAACAAAAAGTGTTTTTTGTTTCCTTGATACATACATATACACACATCTATTGCGTGTGTGTGTTCACGATTTCATCACTCACATAACAACTATACGTCCATGGGATACTTCATGTTCGATGGATGACAAAGGTGAAAATAAAAGGTGGAAAAAAATAGTTAACAATGTCTTTTCTTATCAGCTTTATATTCTCACATTATGCGTAATTCCCGGACAAGAAAAAAAAAAATATTAATTACAAACTTTCTTATCTCAAAGAATTTTCATCTGTGACAACTCATAAGCACTGAAAATTAGACTCCCCAATTTTCTAACTCAGTTTACTCTGTGTCTACGCTTATAGGCCTTCCACAATCCACATAGCACATAGTATAAAAATCCAATTCAAACATTTCTTATTGGTTAGATTTAGAGGTAAAAATGCCACGTGGAGAATATGATTGTGATGTGACAGAGACACACGTAGAAGAGAAAGAAAGGAGTGCACTGTGGTATTGAATGGGTCCTTTTTGTCATCTTCTTGGTTTCATTGTTTTCCCCGACATAGTTATGTCCCATCCCTCGTAGTTGCTAAGAGAATCCTTACACCAAAGGTAAATTACAATTACATAATTTAGATATTTATTTGTTGATTTGATATGTGAAAAAATATGCCGTTAATAGAGCTAATGTATATGTTTGGTATTAGCCGCTTATACAATTTCGAAAAATTTCTTATCGCATTACCTACTATCACTCCCTATATAATATACGAAAGTGCCTAATTATGTAAGATGATAATAACGGTCTTACCTATTATTACCCTAATTTATGTATTAGTGGATGTTGTGTTGGCCCAGATATTCCCCATTTCGTTTGAATTATATAGTGAGTTAAGAAAAAGATCCCTATATAATTTGTGTGGTATACAAAATATGTTAATGTGCCCAATAAAAACATAACAATAACATAAAAGATCGGATTATAGTAATGCATTCGTGGGATTAATTATGTAATCTTACTATGTATGATTAGTGGAGTTGAAATGCAATGACTTCGTACGTCAACCGATAGTGTTCCCTGACATGTGTGACTGAACTTAAGTAAAATAAAGGACGTAAATAGTTAGACCATGTGCATCAGCGTATTCCCACACCGTCCTACATAATTAAAATTTTAATTTTAAATCGAAATGATTGAAATATGGAAGAAACGTATCTATAAACGGGACGTAATTTCCATCGTCCTTCTTAACACGTGGCAACATGTGGGTAAGTTGCATCTTCATCTTCTTCTTTCTTTTTCTCCGATTTTTTTTTCTGATCTTCTCTTCAATTTTATCAGTCGCCATTGTTACTCTTAAACCCCAAGTGTTTATAACTTATATATATATCATTTACTTCCACAAACATTTTTTTCTTTAATCTTATATTCCTTCATTGGTGTCCTGAGTTTTTATACTATTGAGGATCATTGGATTTTTTGGGTGTCTGATTTAAAGATCGATCTCATCAGAGCGGTGGGGAAATCAAAGAAGAAGTCATCTATGAATCTGAAGTTTCTCCAGTTTTCTGATTGCCGCGTTTTCTCTCCTTTTTATTGTTAAAGTTTCTAATTTGATCAAAGGTAAATTCTATTGAGCTATACAGATTGAATCAAGTTTCTATCTTTTAGTATTTTGCTCACTTCTTATGAGAAATTTTGTATCTTTTATCTGATTTGTGATCGTCTATAGAGTACTGATACAGGAATTGGTCTTCTGCTGATTTAAAAAGAAACAAAGAAACGTTTCTTTTTAATCCTTTTTTGAAATCAATGATATTATGATTCAAGATTCAATCTAGATTAGATTGTCAATGAAATCAATGATATTATGATTCAAGATTCAATGATATCGGGAATTAGGAATTAGGGTTTTGAACCAAGTTTTTGTGAAATTCTTGTTCTATGCCACAAATTGTTTCATGAATTTGATGTAGCGATACAGAACATAGTCTAGAAACTGGCTAATTTTGTTTCTTTGTAACACTTCAGTTTCGATTGCCATTAAATTTCGTTAGTGTAGATTAGAAGAAGCTGCTCTTAAGTTTAACACATCTCCAATATATGTAGGCACAAGAAGAGCAGGTCTCCTACACCGAGGCAACGCCAAAGGGATAGAAGTAGTTCATCAGAGCATAAAATTGCAATTGAAGTGAAGAAAGGACAAGAATACAAGGCTAGGTAAATTGATTTTTAATGTTGTTTTTGTCTTTCAGTTTTGCAATATGCTTGCTTGCTTCCCCTGTTTTGTGTTTGAAGGCGAGTGAGTCTTGTTTTCCAGATTAGGAGATTTATAAAAAGCTCCTGCACATAATGCAAAGTATTGAGATAACAAACACGAGCTTGAAGACAAATATGGCGACTCAAATTAGCAAGAAGAGAAAGGTGAATTTGTGATTTCATTTTTGTGCTTTCATTCATCAATGGATTTGTCTTGCTTTGCTATGTGTGTTCTAACTGATTTTGGTTATTGTGTTTGTTGTAGTTTGTAGCGGAGGGTGTGTTCTACGCTGAATTGAATGAGGTTCTGACTAGAGAGCTTGCAGAGGATGGTTACTCTGGTGTTGAGGTTAGGGTTACTCCAATGAGGACTGAGATTATCATCAGAGCTACCCGTACTCAGAACGTTCTCGGTATGTTGTTTGTTGATTGATCTTTATTGCATTTTTGATTGTTTTAGTCTGTTTTGAGATCTGATATCAAAGTGGGAAATGTTGTTGGGGTTTAAAAGGTGAGAAGGGGAGGAGAATTAGGGAATTGACATCACTTGTTCAGAAGAGGTTCAAGTTTCCTCAAGACAGTGTTGAGCTTTATGCTGAAAAGGTTAACAACAGAGGTCTCTGTGCCATTACTCAGGCTGAGTCTCTACGTTACAAAGTTCTCGGTGGTCTTGCTGTTCGTAGGTATGACATTTCTCTTGTATATTTTGATTTATAAATAGTAATTGAGCTATTGATTTTGTTTAGCTTACTTGGTCTTATAAGCACTTTACCAAACCATTTGTGTCAATACATGAAATCTAAGATTAATATATTTGAGGGACCAAAATTTGTCCTACACCAATGCTCATATCAAACTTAAGAAACTCTGAAAATAAGATTAATATATTTGAGGGACCAACATTTGTCCCACACCGCTGCATATGCCCTTAGTAGCTGAAGTTGATTCATGGTACGTAGTACGTGTGCGTCAATATATCTCTATATGTAATGTGTTATGTGTGAAATTATTGTATGTCATATCGCAAACGTGATGTTAGGTAGAGATTCGTAACACATCATCTAGTCATCCATATATATGCAAATAAAAAGATTCACTTTGAACTTTCATAGTTTCACGAGTAATAATGCGTACTTATATAATTATGATTGATTGCAGTACTTTTTGTTATTTTTTCAAAAAGCAAAAATGCAGAAGATATATAATTCATGATTGTAATATAAGTATATTCTTGTAACCAGAGAAGAACTATCATAACATATTAATTATATGGTTAAATTTATAAAGTGTTATGTTGAGGTGACGTTGAGATGACAAAAAGCAGAAGAGACATTGGTTAATGCTCCCTTTTTTCGTTTGTATACAGACAGTTTTGAAAAATCCAAACGTGACAAATGTTTCCATATGCTTCTTCTGATCCTTTTGAATTATAAGCACATACTATATATATATACCTCTTTTTTAAAAAAAATAATCAATTTTTAGTAATTAATTAGCTGTAAAGCTCACTCGCCACATTATTCATGAGATAACATAAATATAATTTTTGCATGATCTATCTTCTTTTATTTTGTATAGAAGGCATGATCTAACTCCTAATAATGAATATTGTCTAATATGTAATTATTACAGCCATTATTGTAAGTTATGCACATGCATAAACACAAACAATATCTATGATCAGCTTTTTAAAAACAAATTATACAGGTTGAAATCAATGTTACGTTGAAAATTTTAGTCATGCGCTTTCGCAAACCACGCCTTAACAACAATGTCGACTGATGATAATAAATATGAAACAACTACTCAAACTCGTATCCGTTGAGACTCTCTCTGTTAAGGTTTGCAGTATAGGAATGATCACATATTCGATAAATTGAATTTGATCAAGTTAAAACAATTTTAAAGCAAAGTTATAATTACGAATCAAAAACTTTAGCTTTTTTTTTTCTTTCTCATTTGGAATCCAAATCCCACCAATTAGTATCCTTCAAATAGGGAAGACCCAGTCAACTTTGACACGTGAGTTGGCCACACGTGTCTCGTAAACATTCTATAAAACGCACGATAGATTGTTAAAAGCATCACGAGATATAACTCATTATTGAGATTTGCCTTTCTTTACTTTTTTTTTTGTCTTCGCATTTTTCTCCTTTTGCTGTAATTTTAGTGGTTTGTTTGTGCTTTAATTGATACTCTTTTCAAAATGAGAGAACACACGAGACACGACACACAGAAACACGAG
This sequence comes from Camelina sativa, assembly GCF_030686135.1. Lineage (NCBI taxonomy): Eukaryota > Viridiplantae > Streptophyta > Magnoliopsida > Brassicales > Brassicaceae > Camelina > Camelina sativa. Next base: position 30,954,906 of record NC_141881.1, read on the forward strand.
AACGTCCCACACACCAAAACACTAGTATCTGTTTTTATATGATTGCAAGTTTGCAACCGTAATTATATGTGTCCGTGAGAGAAGGTTCTTATATGCGGATGTGAGTAAATAAATGATCCGTTTGGAAAAAAAATCGTGACACCACACCATCAAAATAAATACATATTAATTAGGCCAGGAATATACGGGCCTTAGCCCGACCGACCCACATGTTATTTTCGAATACTAAAATAGTAAAATGGGCTTTATTTTTAAAGACTAAAGCCCAATATCTCGAGCAAGTAAAAGACGCGGCGTTGTAATTATTTATAGTACTAGAGACGAATTAATTACACCCTCAATGTTCCGCGGGAGTTCCAGTGTTAGTTAAGTAGTCGTCAGTCAGTACTGAAGATTTGTTCTGTTCTGTTCCGCTCCGTTCGGTTCGTACAATGTACATAAAAATGATTTAACATGAGAAGCGAGACACAACACATAAGTGGAGTGAGAGTGTCGTGTATAAAAAACAAAGTGAGAACAAAAAAAAAACCAGAAGAGCAGTTCAACAACCTTCTAAAGTTATGAGCCTTTAATTGAAAAACCACGAACATACATTATTGTCTTCTCTCATCCATTTTTTTCGATAAATTCAATGTATTTAGTCTTTGTTAATTACTTTTATTGTTAAGGAACGTACCAGTGTTTATATAAAATAAAGTTTTAGCGTGGATAATGTACTACTACTCTGATAGTGACTAAAAAAATGCATTTCTTTTGAAGTAAGAAAAATTAGGAGATGTTTTGGGAAAGCAAAATGTTGACTAAAAGTACAATTTACTCAGACAGAAGAGTCTTCACGGCGACTTGGAGTGTCTTCCGGCGATTGCATATTCCAAAGCAAAACAAAACAATTGAATGCTAATTAAGTAGAGAAGCCTCGAATTCCGATGAGCCGTACGTGAATGTGGTTCTAGTTTAGTGTCTTTCTTCCCAAATGGCCCCCTTCCATTTTAATTCTGAAGTTAATGTTTCAAGACGAATTTGTTACTGCCTTCTAGAAGATGGTTAAGGCCATGTTTATAGAGGGATCACCCATGTGATCTTGGGTCTTAAAAAATTGAAATTTAGTGAATAGTGTCCACAAGAGCAGATGAAATGATCTTAATTAAGATCTGTTCTCCTTGTGTTCTTGGGCTGATGTGTCCATTTTTTGGACGTTTTTTTTTTTCATTTCCATCGTTGTTTCATTTTTATTTTTCTTCTTCTCCCGGAAAAGTCGAGGAGGCAAAATCACGAGAGATTTTTTTTTTCCTCACCGTCGTCTTTATTCCACGAATCGGATTCTCCCCTCTTTCGTATACAAAAACCCTAGTTGTCGTCGTCGTCGTCTTCGTCGTGTCGGAACCCAGACTTTTTTCACAAACTGATTTAGTGAAGATGGAATCTAATGGATCAGTTTCGTCGACGGCCAACTTGGAGAAGTTTCTCTGTGAGCGATTGGTTGATCAGTCACAGTCAATCTCAGAGCGGTTCAGAGCTCTCTTCTCTCTTCGCAACTTGAAAGGAGCAGGACCTCGCAACGCTCTAATCCTCGGTTTGTTTTTCAATCTCTGCTTCTCAAAATCTTCTCTTTCTTGTTTTATTATTTCATTTGTACTAGAAAGTAAAAAAAAATTGATACTTTAAGAAGAACTTTGAGTTACTCTTTTAAGCTTAAAACTGAAGTTGTTAAGAAAAATCTTGAATTTGTCAAATGTAAAAACTTTGATTCTTTGAGTCTTTGCAATTTTATAGCTATCTGCTTGATGTATCTAGAACTACAAGTTTCCACATTTTCCTTTTAGTTAATGATTGATCAGGACAGAACTTCTTCAGTCTATGTGTACTGATATGGTTTTTGTTACTGTTTGTGATTGATTAGCTTTAGATTAGTTATGTATTCTTGAGTTTTTGTTCATCAGGATGTGGTTGCCATAATTTCGTTTTTGCGCTATCTGTCTCATTACTGATTGTTTCTCGCTTTCATATGTGACATTTAAAATTCTAAAGAGCAAGAGTGTGTTTATTTTTAGTTTCAGTAGGGTAAGATTTCTATCGATCATTGCGCTGGGATTAACTTGTCGTCTATCTTTTTTTTCATTCTCCTGCAGCATCTAGAGACTCATCTAATCTGTTAGCACATGAAGCTGCTTTTGCATTGGGACAGATGCAAGATGCTGAAGCAATTCCTGCTCTTGAGTCGGTTCTTAATGATATGTCCTTGCATCCCATAGTTCGACATGAGTTGAGTATACAATTTGATCCTTATGGTGGATTTTATCTCAGATGATCCTTGTTTCCTCTGTATTAGTATAAGCTCTTTTTGTGATCCTTACAAATTGCTGATTCGCTATTAATATAACAGGCAGCGGAAGCTCTTGGAGCCATTGGTTTAGCAGGTAATGTTGACATTTTAAAGAAAAGCTTGAGTTCGGATCCAGCTCAGGAAGTTCGAGAAACATGTGAATTAGCTCTCAAAAGGATTGAAGACTTGGGCAATGTTGATGCCGAGGACCAGTCAACCACAACAGAGAAATCACCTTTCATGTCTGTTGACCCTGCAGGCTACTGGTGATCCAAGTGGTTGATGATCCAGGCTACTGGTGATCCAAGTGATGAGTGGCTTCGATTTTCCCTTCAAATCTACAAAAAGGAGAGTTTTGGACAATAAGAAAGAAGATTTCAACCCGCTTTCTCCTTCCGAAGTCGTCACACATATGACATATCTATGTGCGGATGTCATGGAAAAAATATGTTTGTTCCTTCCAATGTTATTGTGAAGCTCTTCTGCTCTTGAATCTTGATATCAATTGGTTATGTGAGACTTATAGCCGCTAATTAATGGTTATGATGAATAATTACAACTTGTATATATTTCGGTAGTGCAATATAAGTAACATTTGTGTGAGAGGGGGAGAGAAGAAGCTAATAAAATTTGTTTTTTTTTAATTTTAATAAAAGTTTTAATTTTAATAAAAGTTTTAATTTTAATAAAAGATGTTATTTTATAAATTTTTATAATTGTAATTTGTTTAATAAGAATATTAATAAACATTATATTATTAAATAGTTTTAAACATTTTTAAATTTCTATAAGAATATTATATTATTAAATCTTAAGATCTTATACCTGTTCTCCCAATAACTAACTCTTTAACAAAAGTTCTTAAAACCTGATCTTACAATATTTTTACAATATTTCTCCTCTAAGACCACCCTCACCTGATCCCCTATAATGTTCTTACAATATTTTTACAATATTTCTCTTCCCTAATGTTCTTGAAACAAAAACAAATAAAACATCGAACATAAAACAAAATTTGTTGCGCCTGTTAAATTATTACTAAAGTTTAAGATTAGACATTAACTGCGCCTAACTAAAGACTAAAGAAAGAGTTGTTGTAATAAAGTCTACACATCAGTACCTAACATTCTCTGTTTGTAAATGCATCCACTTAAGAGACACTTACCATCCTCCTTCCTAGTCAAAGCTACTGTAACTGACTAACTGTTGTCCGATTAACCATCAACAACATAATAACTTCAGGCTTAATAAAATATTTTTCTCGATAATACAATATGTGTAAGTCATATAAGAACCTTTTCTGGTATGATTTCTTTACTGAAATGCTAGTTATAACCCTTTTATTCTTTGTACAATCTTGTAGTATATCTATCGAATTCGAAAGAGTAGTACTATTTTACGTTTGTATCTACAAGCAAATTTGCATTTTCAAAGAATATACCTTTAAAAAAATGCTTTTGCTTTCCAAAATACAAAAGAGTGAAACATCAAAGACTCTTGACGCTGGATTCATCAAACACATCAAAAGACACTGAAGTCAAGAATAATTATTTTGTTATGTAAAGGCATATCTAAGCTTAAACAACCAATAGAAGCTTACAAATGTATATAATCTAGTAGACTAGTACAATGCAACTATGATTATGAAAACTCACACACACACACACACAAAAGCAGCAGACGGTTATAATTAGTGGGAATTAAAAGGGTGAAACGTTACAATACGTTTTCTTATTATGATAACTTACGTGATACTACTCCATTTTCATGTTTTCGGGTTTTACTCCGCATTTCACTAATCAAACTCCTTCCCATTCAAAATTCTTGGATTGTCTGTAATTGTAAACCAAAAGAGATTTGGACATTTTAACCCACGCCTTTGCTTGCATTTCACTTTCTTCACACTCGCACCGTTCTAAAAATCTCTTAAACAAAGACAAAATTTTCAATTCCCAATATACAATAAAAACCCATTTTTGTATTAGACGTATGATGAGATGTTCTTTCTAAGATTTAGCCGATTTTACACCATACATTAATTAAATTATTAGGTTCATCCAATTCTACCCAACTAGAAAAAAGAAAGTAGATAATGTTGGGGTTTTCAAAGAGTGAACATTAAGTCACTAACAAAAGTTTTCTAGATTCCTTTCCAACTTATCTTTAAGACTCCACAAACACTTCAAGAAAAAAACTGTCACTCACACTAAACCTACTTTGGTACTTCCCATGTGAATCAAAAGCAACCAAAAACGAGCGAAAGTCTCATTGGAAAAAACCTGCAAATCTGTTCATCTTTATATAAACCATCTCTTTTAAACGTCACTTACCTTTTTTTTTCTTTCTTCTTTAATCACGATTCCTATGATCAATAACAACATTCCTTATTCACTTTCATCGTGTTTCATCATCATCTTCTCAACACGATGACCAATCCTACTACTCTCTCCTTGTTCCTCTCTCTACTTCTTCTTCTTCTTTCTTGTTTCCTCCAAGTTTCTTCCAACGGAGATGCTGAGATTCTAAACCGGGTTAAAAAGACCCGACTTCTTGACCCGGATGGAAATTTACAAGATTGGATCATAACCGGAGATAACCGTAATCCGTGTAACTGGACGGGAATCACATGCGACGACAACATCAGAAACGGTAGCACCGTCACTTCAATCGATCTCTCCGGCTATAATATCTTCGGTGGCTTTCCTTACGGGTTCTGTCGTATACGTACACTCATCAACATCAATCTTTCTCAAAACAATCTCAACGGTACGATCGATTCAGCTCCTCTCTCCCTCTGTTCCAAAATCCAGGTTCTGATCCTCAACGGTAACAACTTCTCCGGTAAATTACCTGAATTCTCGCCGGAGTTTCGTAATCTACGCGTTCTCGAATTGGAATCGAATCTCTTCACCGGAGAGATACCTCAAAGCTACGGGAGACTCATTTCTCTCCAAGTTCTGAACCTCAACGTCAACCCGCTCAGTGGAATCGTTCCTCCGTTTTTAGGTAATCTGACTGAGTTGACTCGTCTGGATCTCGCTTACATCAGTTTCGAGCCTAGTCCGATTCCATCCATCTTCGGGAACTTGACGAAGCTGAGTGAACTACGGTTAACTAACTCAAACCTCGTCGGAGAAATTCCCAATTCGATCATGAACCTGGCGTTGCTAGAGAATCTCGATTTAGCTATGAATGGTCTAACCGGAGAAATACCTGAGAGTATCGGAAGACTCAAATCGGTTAATCAAATTGAGTTATATGATAACCGGTTATCTGGAAAATTACCGGAGAGTATCGGGAATTTAACCGAATTGAGGAATCTCGATGTCTCTCAGAACAATCTAACCGGTGAATTGCCGGTTAAAGTCGCTGCTCTGCAACTTATCTCGTTCAATCTCAACGATAACTTCTTAACCGGAGGATTACCAGATGTCGTTGCTTTGAATCCTAATCTCGTCGAGTTCAAGATCTTCAACAACAGCTTCACCGGGACGTTACCTAAGAATCTCGGACGATTCTCCGGTATATCTGAATTCGATGTCTCCACGAATAAATTCTCCGGTGAGTTGCCGCCGTATCTCTGCTTTAGAAGAAAACTTGAACGTATCGTCACTTTCAACAATCAATTGAGCGGGAAAATTCCGGAATCTTACGGCGGTTGTGGTTCGCTTAATTATATCCGTATGGCGGATAACAAACTCTCCGGCGAAGTTCCGGTTAGGTTTTGGGAGCTTCCTCTAACTCGTCTCGAGCTAGCCAACAACAATCAATTACAAGGTTCGATTCCTCCTTCGATATCTAATGCTCGTCATCTATCTCAGCTTGAGATCTCCGGTAACAATTTTTCCGGTGAGATTCCCGCCAGTATCTGTGATCTCGGAGATCTCAGAGTCATCGATCTTAGCCGCAACCGTTTCTCAGGATCTCTTCCAAATTGCATCAACAAATTGAAGAATCTAGAGAGACTAGAGATGCAGGAGAACATGCTCGACGGCGAGATTCCGAGTTCGGTGAGTTCGTGCACCCGGTTAACCGAGTTGAATCTCTCGAATAACCGTTTACGCGGCAGAATACCACCGGAACTCGGTGATTTACCGGTTTTGAATTACTTGGATCTCTCCGATAACCAACTCACCGGTGAGATTCCATCGGAGTTGTTGAAGCTGAAGCTTAACCAATTCAACGTCTCCGTTAACAAACTCTACGGTAAGATCCCTTACGGGTTTCAGCAAGACGTTTTTCGATCCAGTTTATTGGGTAACCCGAATCTATGTGGACCGAATTTGGATCCGATTAGACCTTGCCGATCTAAACCGGAAACTCGGTACATCCTCGCGATCTCAATCCTCTGCATCGTTATACTAACCGGAGCTTTGGTTTGTCTATTCATTAAAACCAAACCGTTATTCAAGAGAAAACCGAAACCGGTGAATAAAGTAATTATTTTCCAGCGGGTCGGGTTCACGGAGGAAGACATATACCCGCAATTAACGGAAGAGAACATAATCGGGTCGGGCGGGTCGGGTTTGGTTTACAGAGTGAAACTCAAGTCAGGCCAAACGCTTGCGGTGAAGAAACTCTGGGGAGGACCGGGTCAGAAACCGGAATCGGAATCCGTATTCAGATCCGAAGTAGAGATACTGGGTCGGGTCAGACACGGAAACATCGTGAAGCTTCTTATGTGCTATAACGGCGAGGAGTTTCGGTTCTTGGTGTACGAGTTCATGGAAAACGGAAGCTTGGGTGACGTTTTGCATTCGGAGAAAGAATTGCATTCCGAGAAGAAAGAACATCGTGCCGTTTCTACACTTGACTGGACGACACGATTTTCGATAGTGGTGGGTGCTGCTCAAGGACTTGCTTATCTACATCATGACTCTGTTCCGCCGATTGTTCACCGTGACGTTAAAAGCAATAACATATTGTTGGACCATGAGATGAAGCCACGTGTTGCTGATTTCGGTTTAGCTAAACCGTTGAAGAGAAAAGACAATGATGGTGTCTCCGATGTTTCTACCATGTCTTGTGTTGCTGGAACCTACGGCTACATTGCTCCTGGTAACGATTCTATAAACTCTTTTATTACAAATACATGAATTATAAAATACCAAAGTATCCAAAACTGAACCGAATAACCAATATTTTTTAGTAACATTATTTGGAATTTGTATTGTTCTGTTTGTGGTTACAGAATATGGTTACACGTCAAAAGTGGATGAAAAGAGTGATGTCTATAGCTTCGGGGTGGTTTTGCTCGAATTGATTACCGGAAAAAGACCGAACGATTCGTGTTTTGGTGAGAATAAGGACATTGTCAAGTTTGCAATGGAAGCAGCTTTGTGTTCTTTTCCGTCACCAGAAGATGGAGCCATGAATCAAGATTCACCAACTGGAAATTATCGAGATATTGGCAAGCTGGTGGATCCAAAGATGAAACTTTCGATGAGAGAATATGAAGAGATAGAGAAAGTTCTCGACGTTGCGTTGCTTTGTACATCGTCGTTTCCGATTAATAGGCCGACCATGAGGAAAGTAGTAGAGTTGCTCAAAGAGAAGAAATCACTCGAGTGATGATGATAGGTGTCGTTTTTATTGTCTGATTTTAATCATAGGCTTTTTATTAATAGGCTTGTCTAATGTTACTTAAGTTTGGACTTTTAGAAAACTAATGAAAAACTTGTATGTTTCGTGCCTCAAAAGAATCTAATGACAGAGAACTTTATATATTACAAGGATACTTTAAAGCCGAACACACACAAATACAAAACGACCTTGTTATTTGTGTAACATGAACTGAGCATGTAATATAAGATTCACTGAAGTGGTAGTAGGAAATATTGTGTGTAAATAGTGGCTGATCCCCATTCTATTTTGATTGAGAGGTGTGTAGGGAGTCTTGAATTTCATAAATCTGTTAAGTTTCGGATGAGGTTGCTTGCACTAGATGTATGTAAGTAATCATGTTTTTTTATAGATTAGCATAGCTTCCGTATCAATGGCGTTGCTCCTCAATAAAATAAACTGTATGACTGTCTGTGTGTACATTGAAACGACAACGTTTTATAAGTAAATTTCAATATGGTGGTATAATACTAAGCCCAGCCCATTAATACTCGGTCCATGTTGTTGTTTGGTTGTACTTTTAATTAAAATTCATACAACGACGTTTTAATTACTAAACTGTTATAAGTTTTTTCGTAATCCAGCTCCTCTTCAAAGAAAGAAAAAGGAAAAAAGGAAAATAGGGGAAAATAAGAAAAAAAGGAAATTTGTGACTGCTGAAAACCACATAAGATGAAATCGTGACCGTCATAATATATTCCTATAAATAATATAAAGACTTAGATCAACTTTATTTATTAATGTATTTATCATCTCTCAGCTGTTTCTTCATCTTTTTCATTTTTTGTTTTTAATGACTGCTACGACGGAGTCAGTATGCGACTATGGTGAGTGGTGTGATATACTTTCCGAAACTTCTTTATTTGATTTTGTTTTCAAAACCGATCATCACATGATTTGTTTTCAATGCCGATCGTCTTCGTCTTCCTCTTCTACGGTTTTGGTATTTATATGTCTTTGATCAATTTCATGTCGCGATTTTTTACTTTTCGCTCTTTTTTTAATTAATCGGTCTCTAAATATGTAAGTTTTTTCTTCATCTTTGTCTTTTGCAGGTTTTTTGGAAGCAAATTTATGACCCGATCGATCATCATCGTTTGCTCCCTCCTAGGATTCGATATCTAAATCTTAATTTTAATTACTTTGTCCTTATCTTGTTCTTAATTTTAATTTTAGGAAAAAAGAAAAAGAAAATAGGAAAATATGAGAAAATAGAAAAAAAGGAAATTTGTGACAGTTGAAAACCACATAAGATATGACCGTCATAATATATTCCTATAAATAGTGTAAAGACCTAAGTCCACTCTATTTTTATCGTATTTATCATCTATCGCTTCTTCATCCTTTTCGTTTTTGTTCATAATGATGCTGATATACAAGGGCCTCGTTGATAAGAAAAAAGTATTGGGCCAAACTATAGGCCCATTATATATTAGCAGGCCTGTTTCTCATAGACTTGGTTACTTTCTCACCGTCTCCAGTTTAGGGTTTGAGAGACGACCACGTTTCCTCCGTGACGAAACCGCCAGTGACGCTATCGTCTTCACCTTTCGCTTCTTCTTCTCCACGAAGCAGTCGAAGAGAATCAATCCACTCAACCACCAGAGAAAAATTCGTAAGAACCGCGAGCCGAGGTTTAGAATCTATGGCGTCTAAGGCTATTACTTCCACAATCCGCCGAGCTCTATCCAAACCACACGGCGTTGTTTCCCGGCGTCACCACCTATCGACCGCCGCAGCTGCTACTACTACCGATTACGAGGATGAATCGATTATGATGAAAGGAGTTCGAATTTCAGGTAGGCCTCTTTATCTAGATATGCAAGCGACGACTCCGATTGATCCTAGGGTCTTCGATGCGATGAATGATTCTGGTATCAATGAGTACGGTAACCCTCACTCGCGTACGCATCTCTACGGTTGGGAAGCTGAGAACGCCGTCGAAGTCGCACGAATCCAGGTCGCGAAACTGATCGGAGCTTCACCCAAGGAGATCATTTTCATGTCCGGCGCAACGGAGGCGAACAACACCGCGGTTAAAGGAGTGATGCACTTTTACAAGGACACGAAGAAGCACGTTATAACTACTCAGACTGAGCACAAGTGTGTACTTGATTCTTGTAGGCATTTGCAGCAAGAAGGCTTTGAGGTAACTTACTTACCTGTGAAAACTGATGGATTAGTCGATTTAGAGATGTTGAGAGAAGCTATTAGGCCAGACACAGGGCTAGTTTCTATTATGGCTGTAAACAATGAGATTGGTGTGGTTCAGCCTATGGAGGAGATTGGTCAAATTTGTAAAGAGCATAACGTTCCGTTTCATACTGATGCTGCTCAAGCTATTGGGAAGATACCTGTTGATGTTAAGAAGTGGAATATTGGATTGATGTCAATGAGTGCTCACAAGATCTATGGACCAAAAGGTGTTGGTGCTTTGTTTGTGAGGAGGAGGCCGAGAATCAGGCTTGAGCCACTGATGAATGGTGGAGGTCAGGAGAGGGGTTTGCGTAGTGGTACTGCGGCTACGCAGCAAATCCTTGGGTTTGGAGCTGCTTGTGATTTGGCTATGAAGGAGATGGAGTATGATGAGAAGTGGATTAAAGGGTTGCAGGAGAGGTTGCTCAATGGGATTAGAGAGAAGCTTGATGGTGTTGTGGTGAATGGTTCAATGGAGAGTAGATATTCAGGGAATCTGAATTTGTCTTTTGCTTATGTTGAAGGAGAGAGTCTGTTGATGGGGTTGAAGGAAGTTGCAGTGTCTAGTGGAAGTGCTTGTACTAGTGCGAGTTTGGAGCCTTCGTATGTGTTGAGAGCTTTGGGTGTGGATGAGGACATGGCTCACACTTCGATTAGGTTTGGGATTGGTAGGTTTACCACCAAGGAAGAGATCGATAAAGCTGTCGAACTTACGGTTAAACAGGTTGTGAAGTTGAGGGAAATGAGCCCTCTTTATGAAATGGTTAAAGAAGGTATCGATATCAAGAACATTCAATGGTCTCAACACTGATTCCACAGTTTCCACTCAAACCGTGAGGGGAGGAAACTCCGGTCTGTGCTCAACCCGGTATGAGCCATGCTGAGATGCTAGTATGGACGATGATCTGGATCCTGAGTTCTTACTATGTTATGTTGGTAAGTTATCTATATTGCTTTCTAGAGAGATACCAAGTGATAGTTTCTTGTGTGGTTTTGTAATAAAGCAGAGCAGGAACACAACTTATTTTCTGGTTTGTGATCCTTTGTGGACTATTAAATTCTAGGTGTTCTGAACCTTAATAGCTTATTATTACCCGTACTAAGGTAATACACAAGTTTTTTTGTTTGTTTTTTTCTCTCGTTTCTGTAATTCTCGTTCAATATTACTATTTTCTGTTTTTTTCTCCTCACTCAAAATGATGAATGTTTTCACCTCTTCAATGTCGGCGAGTCACTAAGAAACAAAACATGAAATTAAGAGGACAGCAAATGTATTATTGAATGTTTTTAGTTTAAACATCACGACTATAGGGACCTATATACTATTAATGTTCTTACCTTGATGTTAAGTCGAAGTAGACCATTATTATAATTATCCCATGTGATTTGGTACACTCGACTCGAGTCGACCTTTGCTACAAAACTCAAATATGTGATCTGAATTATGTAATAAATTTTTATATTCTTCTGATTTTTTTTTTTTTTTTTTTTTGTATTGAAATTTGGATAGAAACAAGTATTTTTTGTAGGTCGTAGGTGGCCCATGGGAAGCATCCAATGGATACAAAACCTCAACTTATAAATTCTCTATGCCAAAATAATTAGAACCATAGGTTATGTTGTATACCACAACCATCCTTCGATTGAGACGTTACATCCCTTCACGTTTATAAACCACACGTTCATATACCTTACTCTTCCTTAACATTTCTTCGTATTGTTCTTTTTTTCTTCTTCTAATTAAATATATGTAAAAAAGAAAGAAGGAAGAGAAACATTTAACTAATGTTTGGTAATTGCAAGCTTTATAGTCATTACTTTTAGCTAATTTGTAAAGAAGGTGATCAAATGATGGTTAATACCCTTTAAATTAGGCGTGTCAATGGTGTATAGTATAGTAGCTGTAGTGTACTTAGACGAGTAGAAACCTCATAACGTTTATCAAAAGGAACCGCAATTTAAGGCTGATTAATATTTTAGTTTGCAAATATGAATACAAGACGATAACCATTCTCATCCTTGCATTTTCAATTGCATCAAATTTTAGGTCAATTTTTAGAATTAAAATTAAGACTTAGATGATTAAATGAGTAGGCCAAGAGAGACGGCTTGCAGTTTGCTGTATGAAAAAGCTAAACCATGTCTCTTTGTGTTACGATGACACCGTCCACGTCAGCGTCTTAAATCCGCAAAGCCCATTGGCAATGATAAGGTTTGGCAACAAAATAATGGATTTGTGTGTATAAATACATACATGCACACTTATCACTCTCTACTCACAAGTAGAAATATAGACATTTGTTTTAAAATACAAAGTCCCATGGCTAAGATATATTTCCCTTCTTTTCTCGATACTTATGTTCTTTGCATTCTTACTCTCTTTGCGGTAATGTTCATCCGTAGTTCTGCTCGGCCTACGACATTCGCCGAGGATTTCAAAGCCGCATGGTCGGAATCTCACATCCGCCAAATGGACGGTGGAAAAGCTATCCAGCTTGTCCTTGACCAGAGCACAGGTATACACACATAAATATCACATAACATTAGGCTTTATGTTGTAAGTTATAACATACCCTCACATGTTCGTATTTGTCTTTTAAAGGATGTGGATTTGCTTCCAAAAGAAAGTATCTATTCGGACGAGTGAGCATGAAGATCAAACTTATTCCCGGAGACTCTGCCGGTACGGTCACCGCCTTCTACGTAAGTCTACAAAATGGTTGTATCTACACTAACATATATACCATCTTCTTGAAACATTAACGGTTAATATTCATTCATGTGTCTATCTATAGATGAACTCCGATACGAACACGGTGAGAGACGAGCTAGATTTCGAGTTCTTGGGAAACCGAAGTGGTCAACCTTACTCAGTACAAACAAACATATTTGCTCATGGTAAAGGAGATAGAGAACAAAGAGTTAATCTTTGGTTCGACCCGGCTTTGGATTTCCACACTTACACTATCTTATGGTCACACAAACACATTGTGTAAGTTTCTCTCTTATACAACTTTCGAATAGATTCAACATTTACTGTTTCCAAAACTTTTACCATTTTATTTTTTGGAGAAAAAATTAATTTAGCACGTTGGTTTATGTAATTTTTTGGTTAATCAGCTTTTACGTAGACGATGTGCCAATAAGAGAATACAAAAACAATGAAGCCAAGAACATAGCTTACCCAACATCACAACCTATGGGAGTTTACTCAACATTATGGGAAGCCGATGATTGGGCGACACGTGGTGGATTAGAGAAGATTGATTGGAAAAAAGCTCCCTTCTACGCTTATTACAAAGATTTCGACATCGAAGGTTGTCCTGTTCCTGGACCAACCTCTTGTCCATCGAACCCTCACAATTGGTGGGAAGGTTATGCTTATCAGTCGCTTAACGCCGTCGAAGCTCGCCGTTACCGATGGGTTAGAGTAAACCATATGGTTTATGATTATTGTACCGACCGGGCTAGGTTTCCAGTCCCACCACCCGAGTGTCGTGCTTGAAAATAATACCATACGTACGTTACAATGATCATGTTTCGTCTTGTACGAGAATTTTTATATAAAAAATTGTGGGAAAGATGTGGATTGTATTGTCCTTTTGTGCAATTGTGCAGACGTACTTAATTAGTGCGCCATGTGTATAGATGTATAATGCTTATTTTTGTGGTTAAAAATTTATAATAAACATGGATATTTGCGAACAAAATGATAAATGATAGTCATTATGTGATATAATATAAATATTGTAATGTTTGTTCTTTAGCGTTACAGTTTACAAACATATTTGATAAGCTAAACACTTTTTATATAATGAAAGAATTCAAAAGCTATCAGGATTTGTTGCAGTAAGGTCAGATATTATTGGTTTAGGCTATATGGTCCCATTTCCAGCAAAGGCGTCAGATTTGCATTTAACAGTAGTAAGAAAATGTCTTATCAAGTTCAGAACTTGTTGAAATAATGTAAAACTCATTAAGATATGTTGCAAAGAAAACCATTTTGAAATTTATTGGGATTGGATGTAATATCTAATTTTTTTTCAACTTTAGAATCGAACTAGTTCTCATTGAGCTTTTCCCCTCAATAAATTATCTGGCCCTTCCCTTTTCAAAATTATATGATGTTCTTATTTGAATGCACTTCTAAGATGATAAGATTTACATTTTGATAATATAAATCACTACTTATTAGAAGAAAGAAAACAAAGAAAAGAATGATCTAAACTGTAAAGAAAGAGTAGCATTACTAGCATAGTGTCGAGAGTGGTGTGAGCTTTATCTACTAGCCAGTAAGTAAAAAAAGTTTCACCTTCATAATTCCATCTCTTCTATCTTAAACTTCTCTAAGATTGAACCACTTAATATTGGTTGGTTTGATTGGTTTAGTACATAGAGTAATTAATTTGTTTAGATTATACAAGTTCTTAAACATAGATTGATTAAGCCACCGACAGTACTAGTACAGCTGGAGAATAAGGATGCAGCCGTGGAGAAAAAGGCAAATAATAGCATTCAAATCCTCTTTTTTTTTTTCTTCTTCGAAATTACTAAGTAAAAGAGTTATTGCTAGGAACTCCACATTGATGGTGATTGATAGAACAGTCTTTGGAATTGAGTGGCCAGAAGGAAAAAAGAAGGTACATTCACATTTCTTATTTGAAAGCTACTTGAGTTCTATCTTAAACGTACAGAAGAAAAATAGTAAAAAAGGGAGTTTTGTCCTCACTACTCCACTACTACTCATCACTCTCTAGTCTCACTAGTCTGTACTAACTCTTTCTCTTTGTATCACGTTTCATTTGAACATTCAGAACCAGCTGCCTAATTTTGATGGTTCCTCTACTCTATTTGTTGTTGATCTTAACTGCGACTGGGTCTGAACAGTAAGGGCAGTTCCCAAACAGAACATCAAAAGACCTGCAAGAAATTGGATCATACTTGAGCTTGAGTATAAAGCTTGTGTGTGTGTGTGTGTGTGTGTGTGTTGCTATGTGAGGTAAAGTGATTAGAGTTTCTACTTACTGTCTTGTTGTTGTGATAGATCTTAACCAGTCTGTGAGGCAAAGACTATGGAAAGACTTATTGCAACTAATGTTTTCGCATGTGTAGTCTGTTGGCGTCCCACTTCTAGCTCCAAGCTCCTCATCTAGTTTTAAAGTAAATGAGCAGTTAGTGAACCATCAGAGGAAGTTATTATTCTGAACTATGAAAAATCAATTTTTTATTCGGTTTGAGAAATCACCTGTGGGTAGAAACTGCGCATAGCAGATTCCACATTCAACTTGCTGATGATCATCCTCCTCTTGGAGACCTGGAGGCTTTGGAAGCTCAGTACCTAGAATACATTCGAGGTTCTCACGAAATGATATTTCCTTTGACCTGTGTGACTAATAATTAATCATGATTCCTGCTTTTAACAATCCATAAAGCTTACTTTTTCTAATTCTGCCAATACTAAAGAGAAGAGACAAAAGATTTGTACCATTTTTTGCTATTTCTTCTCCATGACGTATGTAAGTTGTTCATATGCATAGCTGGAGGCAAAGGACCAATAAACCGGCACCTGTCTAAGCAAATTCACTATTAGAAAAATGTCGACAAGTAGGTTATTATAAGTGTGTGCTTAGTAACATACTCTGGAAGGGATTTAGGGTCGTTGAAGTCGATATGAACAAGGATGATGCAGTCATTCCCTAAGAAAAATGAAACAAGTAAATAGACAAAATTGAATTGTTACAACACAGAACTAAAACAGTTTAAAGGTGTTATATACCAGCATGAATCCGACGGACAGAAGAAGCACGAGATGGTTGCTTAACATCAACAACGCAGAGAGACTTGTCAATATCGTCCAAGACAGACCAAAATTCTTGAAGATTGTCCAAATGCTGTTTAAAACAAAAAGAAACCAATTTTATGTATCACTTTGCTGATTAGTGGTTTACAAAAGAGAGAAATGTAGCAAGTGTTGTTAAAGGCAAGCTACCTTTTGGAATTGGTGCATCACATCCTTCAATCTTGAGCTTGCAGACCATTCTAAAGTAAACATATACGGCACATCCTGGCGTCAAGCAAAAGTTAACCGAGCAATTCCGGAAACTACGGAGAGTGAAAGGAAACATAAGATAAAAACAAAACGAACCGCGGAAACAGAAGGTGGAGATTTAGGATAGTCTCTATCCAGTTGAATTTCTAAAATGTGTGCTCTTCCCTTCTTATCTCTGTACATACAACAAGATGATGATGGTTATGATGATAATGCTCAGAACACAAAGCTTAAACAAGTCACACGAAGATTGAGGAGCCACATTCAAAATATAAACCATTCTAGTAGCCAATAAAACCCTAATTTTTCTGGAAGCTTACAGAATGTGAAAGCTGAAATACGTTAAATCTCCACCTAATCTCCTTAGCGGTTCCCATCCAATTTCCTCAATCTAACCAAAACCAATTCAGCAGTTTCGTTCATCAACCAAAAAAATTGGATAATTGTTGAAGAAGAAGGAAACAAGATGGATGGATTAAACTAACCTCCGTGTAAACAATGCGGTAAAACGACGACGATTTGGCTAATTCCTCACATCTTGCACGCCCTCCTATACATTCCTGAGATAAATTGTTACCAGAAGAAGCATTCATCTTCATCATCTACTCAACTCAGATCATCTTCAAGCTCTGAAACTTCTGCAACTTTTGGAGTTGCTGTTTCGAGTGTTACAATTTGGGCCGAAAAGCCCAATATTATAATATAAATCTTATTAACGGCCCGAGTCTTCTTTTTCTTTCGTCTATTAATAGCTTATTTGGATAAGGTATATACTTGTCCTTGTAGCCAAACATGGGTTTTTTTTACGAGGCGGTGCACTTACTTTTCTTTTCTTTCTTTCTCTGTCATGTAGAAGAAGCCACTTCACTGATGAGGAGTCTCCCCCATCTTTGATCCAGGTTCGTCTTCTTCTCCTTCCTCGTGAATCTTCCTGCTTGATCTTCTTTTATTTTTTTAATTTCCTCATATTTTTGTTTATCATGTTAATTTTTTTTTTTTTTGAGGAAACTTCTGTGAAACGAAGGTTGTTGAGCCATATATTTAGGAGTTTTTTTAATTTCCGATCATCTGAATCAATCAGATCGCTGAGAAACTGTGGAATTGATGTGTTATAATCATTACAGAATTCTATTTTTTTGGTTTTTGCATGAGATATATTACTCGTTTAGCCATTAATTACTTGTTTACTTTCTTTGTTTTTGAGTATTTTATTGTGTTGTTGTTTAATGGTTTATTTTCAGGTTTAGAGAAGAAAAAAACAAAAACGATTGAGATAATTCGCGAGTCTGGGGCTAGCTGGCTGTATGATTTGTTGTTTAACATAGATTACTTAAAAAAGTTATGGTTTGGTTTAGAACTGGTTCCTCTGTGGCCAAGCTTGCCATAAGAAGGACACTGTCTCAGTCTCAGTGGTGTTCTTATGCTACTAGAACAAGGGTTTTACCTTCTCAAACCAGATGTTTTCACTCTACGATACTCAAATCAAAGGCAGAGTCTGCTGCACCTGTGCCACGTCCTGTCCCACTTTCTAAGCTAACTGATAGTTTCTTAGATGGGACAAGCAGTGTGTATCTAGAGGAGCTACAAAGAGCTTGGGAAGCTGATCCCGACAGTGTTGATGAGTCTTGGGATAACTTCTTTCGGAATTTCGTGGGTCAGGCTTCTACTTCGCCTGGTATCTCGGGGCAAACCATTCAAGAAAGCATGCGTTTGTTGTTGCTAGTTAGAGCTTACCAGGTTAATGGTCACATGAAGGCCAAGCTTGACCCTTTGGGTCTGGAAGAGAGAGAGATTCCTGAGGATCTTACCCCAGGTCTTTATGGGTTTAGTGAGGCTGATCTTGATCGGGAGTTCTTTCTTGGTGTATGGAGGATGTCTGGTTTTCTCTCTGAGAACCGTCCCGTTCAAACACTAAGGGCTATACTCTCGAGGCTTGAGCAGGCTTACTGTGGGACTATAGGGTATGAGTACATGCACATTGCTGATAGAGAAAAATGTAACTGGTTGAGAGACAAGATTGAGACACCAACACCTCGACAGTACCATAGTGAGCGTCGGATGGTTATTTATGATAGGCTTGCCTGGAGCACACAGTTTGAGAATTTCTTGGCTTCTAAGTGGACCACGGCTAAACGATTTGGACTTGAAGGTGCTGAGTCTTTGATTCCTGGCATGAAGGAGATGTTTGATAGGGCTGCAGATCTTGGGGTAGAGAACATAGTTATCGGTATGCCTCACAGGGGTCGGCTTAATGTTTTGGGTAATGTTGTTAGAAAACCTCTGCGTCAGATATTCAGTGAGTTTAGCGGGGGTACTAGGCCAGTAGATGAAGTTGGGCTCTACACTGGAACAGGTGATGTGAAGTACCACTTGGGTACATCTTATGATCGCCCAACTAGAGGAGGCAAACATCTCCACTTGTCTTTGGTAGCAAATCCCAGTCACTTGGAAGCAGTAGATCCTGTTGTGATGGGTAAAACAAGAGCGAAACAATATTACACAAAAGACGAGAACAGAACAAAGAACATGGGTATTTTGATTCATGGGGATGGTAGCTTTGCCGGACAAGGTGTGGTATATGAAACTCTGCATCTTAGTGCACTTCCGAACTACTGTACTGGTGGAACAGTGCACATTGTGGTGAATAATCAAGTGGCTTTCACAACCGATCCCAGGGCAGGAAGGTCTTCACAGTATTGCACTGATGTTGCAAAGGCTTTAAGTGCCCCAATTTTTCATGTTAATGCGGATGACATTGAAGCAGTTGTGCATGCATGTGAGCTTGCTGCCGAGTGGCGCCAGACATTCCATTCTGATGTTGTTGTTGATTTAGTATGCTACCGTCGCTTTGGACATAACGAGATAGACGAACCATCCTTCACCCAACCAAAAATGTACAAGGTCTGCCTATGTTGTTCTAGGAAATAACTTTTTCATCAATTCCAGTTTCCATTTTAGTTTTTTCAGGATTTCTTCTCTTGTACTTGATAGGTGATACGCAGTCATCCCTCCTCGCTTCAAATCTACCAGGAAAAGCTTTTGGAATCTGGAAAGGTAACCCAAGAAGATATTGATAACATTCAAAAGAAAGTAAGTTCTATCCTAAATGAAGAATTTGGGGCAAGTAAAGATTATATTCCCCAAAAACGTGACTGGCTGGCAAGTCATTGGACTGGATTCAAGTCACCGGAGCAGATTTCTAGGGTCCGAAACACTGGGTATGAACATTTACATTTTATTTAAGTTTGTCATTACTTTTTTGTCTATTTTATTCCTTGTTTTCTTGCAGAGTGAAGCCAGAGATTTTAAAGAATGTGGGAAAGGCAATCTCAACTTTCCCAGAGAACTTCAAGCCACACAGAGGGGTGAAAAGAGTTTATGAACAACGTGCTCAAATGATTGAATCAGGAGAAGGCATTGACTGGGGACTAGGAGAAGCTCTTGCTTTTGCTACACTGGTTGTGGAAGGCAACCACGTTCGGCTAAGTGGTCAAGATGTTGAAAGAGGAACGTTCAGTCATAGACATTCGGTACTTCATGATCAAGAAACCGGCAAGGAATATTGCCCCTTAGATCACCTGACAATGAACCAAGACCCTGAAATGTTTACTGTCAGCAACAGGCATGTTTTGTGAATCTCTAGATATGGTAACATATTTTCAATTTTTATTGCATGATCCTCACAGTTACGTTCTTGTGTATACAGTTCTCTTTCAGAATTTGGTGTTCTTGGATTCGAACTAGGTTACTCGATGGAGAATCCCAATTCTCTGGTAATATGGGAAGCTCAGTTTGGAGACTTTGCTAATGGCGCACAGGTTATGTTTGATCAGTTCATTAGCAGTGGGGAAGCCAAATGGCTCCGTCAAACCGGTCTAGTAGTTCTACTTCCTCATGGCTATGATGGTCAGGGTCCTGAACATTCCAGTGGAAGATTGGAACGTTTCCTTCAGGTATATTATATAACCAATAAATACTCACCATTAAGTTTGTCTCTAATTTTTGTATTCATCTGTTAAATTTCAACTGCAGATGAGTGATGACAATCCCTATGTTATCCCTGAGATGGATCCAACTCTTCGTAAGCAGATTCAAGAATGTAATTGGCAAGTTGTTAATGTTACGACACCTGCCAACTATTTCCATGTTCTGCGTCGACAGGTAAAACTAATACGAAGTGTCTAAAAGGTTGCAACGTTTTTCCTTTTAAACTTCACACACATACACACTTGATATCATCCATTTGCAGATACACAGGGACTTCCGCAAGCCTCTTATAGTGATGGCTCCCAAAAATTTGCTTCGTCACAAACAGTGTGTATCTAATCTCTCGGAATTCGACGATGTAAAAGGACATCCTGGTTTTGACAAGCAAGGAACTCGATTTAAACGGTTGATCAAAGATCAAAGTGATCACTCTGATCTTGAAGAAGGTATAAGACGTCTAGTCCTCTGCTCTGGGAAGGTAAACAAAACGACCAAGTTTTTGCTTCATTTGCTAACAAAGATTTGACATTCTGAAATTTAAAACTTGTAAATGTTGATGAATCAGATCTACTATGAGCTTGACGAAGAGCGAAAGAAGTCTGAAACAAAGGATGTAGCCATTTGCAGGGTAGAGCAGCTTTGCCCATTCCCTTATGATCTCATTCAAAGAGAACTAAAGCGATATCCAAGTAGGTGTCGAAACTCAGGATTGTGTTTAATGGTTTTGGTTGAATGTGGAATTCTCTGAATAACTTGTTCTTGTGTTTTACAGATGCAGAGATTGTGTGGTGTCAAGAAGAGCCGATGAACATGGGAGGATACCAATACATAGCACCAAGGCTTTGCACCGCGATGAAAGCGCTGCAAAGAGGAAACTTCAACGACATAAAATATGTTGGTCGTCTTCCTTCAGCTGCTACAGCGACAGGATTTTACCAGCTTCATGTTAAGGAGCAGACTGATCTTGTGAAGAAAGCTCTTCAGCCTGAACCCATCACCCCCGTCGTCCCTTAGAAAAGACAGCTTGAGACTGTATAAAGAAAGACAACAAAATAAAGATACAGGTGAGAATCTTTGGTTACCCAAAAGTGCCACTGGAAATAAACAGATGGTTGCTACAAGAGAATCGATCCCCTAATGCAACCATTTAGATATTGATCTCATTAAAGGAGTTTATTTATACTTGTTTCGTTTAAAACGCAGGAGCTTGTTTTTTTCTTCTTCTTTAGATTATTGTTCTTCACTTCTTCTGTACTGTAGAGTTTTAGAAAAATAATCTACCTCTCTGTCTCGTGTCTGCTTAACTAACCTAATCCAAGGTTAAGATTCTACTGTACAATACACCGAAGTTGACCAACTTTATCTTATATCACAAAAGACTAGGGAGTATGTTTATACAATAAGATCCAAAAAATATGACGCCAGTTTAACAAGAAGGAATAGATAGTTACCTGAAAATATTTATATAAATTTTACTGTAATTTATTAATTATAAAATAATAATTTTATTTGATTTATTCTATATATTTCATAATCTTTTACATATAATTTACTTAATTTCATACTCTGATTTCTGACTCGATACATAATACAATGTTCAAATCCCTGAATTATATAAATTTGCTAAAATCTAGAAAATAAAAAAAAACATGTATTAAAAGTGTTTGTGTTTAGAAATTTCAATTTAACTTTTTGAATATTTTTTAGTTGTATATACTAGGCTAGTATATACTATATAGAGTAAAAATATAACATTTTTGAGTAAAATATAACATTTTTGATCTTATAAATTTTAAGAAGATGTCACTGAGTTGATGTGCAATATTTAATAAATTAGATATAATAGTTTATATTTTTAAAATATAAACAATGTTGTATCTTAGTTTTAAAATTTATATGTTATATAATCTTAGTTTTAAGGATGCAAATATTTAATCTTAGTTTTATAAATAAAATTAAGTTATATAATTTTCTAAACTGTTTGTTATTGTTTCCTAAAATTTCTAAAACAATAAATGAAATCTGTTAAATAATTTCGAAAATATTGTTTTATTATTTTATAAACTAATAGTATAAGATTTTTTTTTCTTTTGTTAGTGATTAGATTAATTATAGATGTACTAACTCTAGTATGGTGAGTATTGGCCACGACTGGTCTTATAGTGGAAGATTTCACATCAAAACCATTTCTTCTAAGTACATATTCTAAACCACAAATTATAGGATCAACTTAGCTGGAAATGATTTTTCTTGTTACTTAATCTCAGTTGCCGTGGATAATAAGCGTAACTAGAAAATTTATTGAATTATATTATGATTGCTAGATATATAACACATCCCTATCAAATCTTTAATTAAATTTTGATTTTGGATCCACGAAAAATGCTTTATTAGGTACAATTTTAATACTACATGATTATAATTAAGTGGCTATATATGTATTAATGAATTAAACAAATATGAACCACATATATCAATTCAAATTAGTCACCGTGAGTATGAATTTTGTCATTTTATTAAATTTTATAACCTGTTACATATTTTATAACATTTTTTAAAGAAAATTAAGAATATATTAAATAATATGTACAAAAATTACTCTGAAAAAATTCACCTAAATAAGAGTGTTACTAAGACTAAGACAAATGAATAATCATATAGATGTCATTTTATAATTATTTTTCTTACTATCAATTTTTTTTTATAATTTGCTTTAGGCATCAATACGTATTGGGCCGTGCAGTTTTAAAAAAATTTACATGTTAAATTGTTGACGAATATACTTTTTATTGGTAAAACATAAAGTAATAATGTTCTTATAATATATATTATTTTATATTTTGGTACTATCAACTACTAGTATATGTATTATATTGATCATACTCAATAGGAATTTGTGTATATATATATTAAATACATGACTTATAATATTTATTATTTAACTTACACATTTCCATGATTCCATCACCAAACGTTCAAAGTATTTTTTCTCTATGTCGACAACATAAAATACACACTTTTGTACTACAAAAATATATCAAAAGATTAATTAAATTAATAGGATTGAGTTTGGGTTTAGTATCAAAAGATTAATTAAATTAATAGGATTGAGTTTGGGTTTAGTATCAAAAGATTAATTAAATTAATAGGATTGAGTTTGGTTTATTCTGTATACCGTTTTGGATTAATATGATCATTTGGTTCAATGTCGGTTTGATGGGATTTTTTGGTTCGGTTTAATGTCCACCTTTTAGTGACAGTTACTGTGTAAAAGTATCAGTAAAGCTTGGGGGCTTGAGAGAGAGAGAGAGAGTCATGGCGAACCTTCTGATCATCACTTTCGTTTCCGTCATCACTCTGTCTTCTTCTTTCAAGCTTCTACCTCGTTTCCCTCGCTACAATAACCAGAACCGAGCCAGAATCAAGCCGTTTCGGGGAGATCGAAACGAGTACCGGTACGAGACCAAGTTCTTCTCTCAGCAGCTTGACCACTTCAGCTTCGCCGATCTTCCCAAATTCCAGCAGCGCTACCTTATCAATTCCGATCACTGGCTTGGTGCTTCTTCGCTCGCGCCTATCTTCCTCTACTGCGGCAACGAAGGTGATATTGAATGGTTTGCTACAAATTCTGGATTCATTTGGGACATCGCTCCTAAGTTTGGTGCCTTGCTTGTTTTCCCAGAGGTTCGTTTTTGATTTACCCAAGGAAAGAAATTAGCAATTCGTTATTGATTTTTAGGGTTTTTTGGTATAGCATAGGTATTATGGAGAGTCGATGCCTTATGGAAGCAGGGATGAAGCTTACAAGAACGCTACCACTTTATCATATCTCACAACTGAGCAAGCTCTCGCTGATTTTGCTGTTTTTGTGACTGATTTGAAACGCAACTTGTCTGCTGAAGCATGCCCAGTTGTGTTGTTTGGTGGTTCATATGGTGGAAGTAAGAATCGTATGCTTGTTGATGTGTTGGTGGAATGAGAATGATTTTGAATAAGATTATTTATTTTGTGTTTGTTGTTACTGATGCAACAGTGTTAGCAGCATGGATGAGGCTTAAGTATCCACACATTGCAATAGGAGCTTTAGCTTCCTCAGCTCCAATTCTTCAGTTTGAAGATATTGTACCTCTTGAGACGTTTTATGACATTGCATCAAATGATTTCAAGGTAGTATATAATGTTTTTGCTTTGTTAGTTGATTGGCTTTTGTCATGTCTTTATAGTTTCATATCCTGAATCCTGATTGTGTTATTGGTTGTGAACGTGTTGTAGCGTGAGAGTATTAGCTGCTTCAACACTATTAAGAACTCGTGGGATGTAATAATAGCTGAGGGTCAGAAGGAGAATGGCCTTCAGCAGTTGACAAAAACTTTTCACTTTTGTAGGTAAAGAAAGAAATCGGAGTTAGTGTGTGCTTGTAAAGCGTACTAAATAGTAATACTATAATGGTTTGTTGCTCTATCTTCAGGTTGTTGAACAGTACTGATGACCTTTCAGACTGGCTGGACTCTGCTTATAGTTATTTGGCAATGGTGGACTATCCATATCCTGCTGACTTCATGATGCCTTTGCCTGGACATCCCATTAGAGAGGTGTATATTCAGAAGTAACACTTTATGACTTTCCAATGATATTTTCCCAAAACCATATGATAGGAGAAAATCCTAGAATACATTCCTTAGCTCATTTGGATTGTCATCATTTGATTATCTTTCTATAGGTCTGCAGAAAAATTGACGGTGCAAATAGTGATGCTAGCATCCTAGATCGTATATATGCAGGAGTAAGTGTGTATTACAACTACACTGGAAATGTTGACTGCTTCGAGTTGGATGATGATCCTCATGGTTTGGATGGATGGAACTGGCAGGTACGAAGAACAACTGCTTTGTTTGTCTTTCT
Source organism: Camelina sativa (assembly GCF_030686135.1). Classification (NCBI taxonomy): domain Eukaryota; kingdom Viridiplantae; phylum Streptophyta; class Magnoliopsida; order Brassicales; family Brassicaceae; genus Camelina; species Camelina sativa. Next base: position 30,979,985 of record NC_141881.1, read on the forward strand.
TTTTTCCGATAATTTTCAGTGAATCTACCACTTAATCACTTTCAATATCTGTTTACAATAGGCGTGCACGGAGATGGTAATGCCCATGTCTAGCAGCCAGGAAAACAGCATGTTTCCAGCTGATGGTTTCAATTACTCTTCGTACAAAGAGGAATGCTGGAAGACATTCCGAGTCAACCCAAGACCCAAATGGGCCACAACAGAGTTCGGTGGACATGTAAGACATCTTTTTGATAAACACAAGATTCTTTCTATCCCATAACCTGAATCTTATCCCATAACCTGAATCTTTACCCTCCTTCTGTCTCTAATGTAAAAGGACATAGAGACCACACTGAAGTCGTTTGGAAGTAACATCATTTTCTCAAATGGTCTGTTAGATCCTTGGAGTGGTGGGAGGTAAGTACATTACTTCCCTTTACCTCAGATCCGAGACATACTTTACATAAGAGATCTCGTAATAGGATGAATGATTGATTTGACTCGTAAAAATGCAGTGTTCTCAAGAACTTATCGGATACCATTGTTGCTCTTGTCACGAAAGAAGGTATAACTCAAAACCTCAACAATCTCTCCCGGAACTCATCTGTTCGTTCATCTGCATTGACTTGACCATTTAATCATAGTAGCAGTAGTATACTTGTCATTAAATCCCATAAACCCACAATTCAAATCAGTGCTATGAACTAGTTTGGTATATATCTATCTCAAATCATCCGTTCTCTTTCAAAATCAGAAACAAAGCTGATGATGGCTTCTTTTTTTTTCTCAGGTGCACATCATTTGGATCTACGACCATCGACACCAGATGACCCAAAATGGCTTGTGGACCAGCGAGAAGCGGAGATACGGTTGATTCAAGGATGGATTGAAACTTATCGACTTGAAAAAGAAGCAAAAGTTTCTCTGTTAAAACGTTCTTGGTAAGTGAACAATGTAAAGAATCGTCCCACGATATTCAGAAGCTGCAAACTCTCTAACCGATCCATCGGGTTTAATAAGACAAGATCCATGTAAGCTCTCTATGTTTAAACAAAAGAAAGACAAAACTAATAGGTATGAGTTGTCTGGCTATACACACCAAACACATCTGTCAAGTGAGTAAAGAAGATCTTAAGGAATCATATCTTTTAAATATTAAATTTTCAGTGACATCTGGTTTAAAACTTTAAAGTGAAGGACAGAGTATGAGACAATTAGTGGTTACGCTAGAAAAATCTACTAAATTTAATTACCAACAGTCACGACTCTTTGGAAAATTGGAAAATTCAATTACCATATTAATCACTTTCTTTCAAACTAAATGAAAATTTTTGGTATTGGCCGCTAAAAACGAGGATGAAAATGCTTTTAAAACGCCGACGTTTTGATAGTTTGACTGCTCGAATAAAAACCCCTTTTGACTAAATCGTCGACCTAAAAAAAAAAGAGAGAAACTAGACTTCTCTACGACGCACTGTCACAGAACCCTTCTTTGTTGTTACGAGGGAGAGAGATAAAAAAAAGTGAAAGAGACAATCATCACCGTGCTTTTGATCGGAGATCGGAGTAATCTGGGTTAAATTTAAGTCTTTGTGCGGTTGAGAAAAAACGATGGCAACTTCTAGTTCCGAACGATTCCCGATAACGCCGGCGGCTACTAAATTAGTGATTACGCCTAATTCTAGGGTTTTGAAAAGCCCTTTAACCGAAGAAGTTATGTGGAAGCGTCTCAAGGAAGCTGGTTTTGATGAACAATCAATCAAGGAGAGAGATAAAGCTGCCCTAATTGCTTACATAGCCAAGCTGGAATCTGAGGTTTGATTTTGATTCTTCTTGAAAAATTTTCATTCTTTTAGTTTGGTTGTAGCACTAGAGTAGTAGTCTACGCGGGAACTCAATGAAACTGACTAAGGAGAGGGTTATAATTACTAGGATTATTAGCTTGTGCCTTTTTAAGTTTGATTTGTCAAGTCATATACGTTACACTCATGGGTCTGCAGTTATTGCTTTGCTTGTGTGGAGTTTTAAAGTTTCGATTTTGTTTCCCCTTTTAAGATTGTGATATTGGCCAGTTTTTATTCTATGTTGGGTGTTTGATCAGAGACCCTATTGGCATTGCTATATTGATCGCGTTTTTCATGTAGGTTTATGATTACCAACACAACATGGGTCTTCTCCTTTTGGAGAAAAACGAATTGCTGTCAAAGTATGAGGAGGTTAAGGCCTCTGTTGATGAAGCCGACCTAGCACATAGGCGAGGTCAATCTGCATATGTCTCTGCCTTAGCTGAAGCGAAGATACGAGAAGAGAGTTTGAAGAAGGATGTAGGGGTTGCGAAAGAGTGTATTTCTAGTGTAAGACCTCTTGACTTTGAGAGCCAGCAGAACTAAGTTATTTCCAGTCTGTTTTTATTGACTTTGTATTGTTCTTTTTTTCTTTCTCTCAGTTGGAGAAGACTTTGCATGAGATGCGTGCAGAATGTGCCGAGACGAAAGTTTCTGCTGAGAGTAAAATGTCTGAAGCTCATATTATGATTGAGGATGCCCTGAAGAAACTTGCAGATGCTGAAGCAAAAATGCGCTCAGCAGAAGCTTTACAAGCTGAAGCTAACCGTTATCACCGAACTGCAGAGAGGAAATTGAAGGAAGTTGAAAGTCGTGAAGATGATCTTTCTCGGCGTCTTGCATCTTTCAAGTCTGAGTAAGTCTTTCGTCTCAGTTAACTGGAATTTAAAACTTGGACTATTGAGTTGTGGTATTTAGGTGTTGACTTGGTTCTTTCTTTACTTGGTTTAGATCTGAAACGAAAGAGAACGAGATGATTATTGAGCGACGGACTTTAAATGAGAGGCGGACGAGCTTGCAGCAAGAGCATGACATGTTATTGGATGCACAAGTTTCACTAAATCAAAGAGAAGAGCACATATTTGCTAGATCCCAAGAATTAGCTGAACTTGATAAGGGGTTAGAGTCTGCAAAGCGTACATTTGAGGAGGAACGTAAAGACTTCATAGACAAAAAGTCCAAGTTGGAGATCGCACTAGCGTTGCTTGCTAAAAGAGAAGAGGTTTGTATACACACATCTTTTATTTCTGGTTTTGCATGATACATCTTTAAAAAAAATTCAGACAAGACAGTACTGTTTCATTTTTTTTTTTCCTTGCAAAAACAGGCCTTCTCTGAAAGGGAATCTTCACTACTTAAGAAGGAGCAAGAGCTGCTTGTTGCTGAAGAAAAAATTGCCAGCAAGGAATCTGTGAGTTTACTTGTTCAATCCAACCAACCTTGTAGTTATCAGTCATACTTTTAGTTTTGTGCTCATTCGTTATCTAGATTTAATGAAAATTTCGTTAAACAATCAATACAGGAACTAATTCAGAACGTCTTAGCGAATCAAGAAGTTATCCTGAGGAAAAGAAAATCCGATGTGGAAGCAGAATTGGAACGTAAGAGCAAATTGGTGGATGATGAATTGGAGAGCAAGAGACGTGCTTGTGAATTAAGGGAGGTTGATATCAAGCAGAGGGAAGACCTAGTTGGTGAAAAGGAGCATGACTTGGAAGTTCAATTAAGATCATTGGCAGAGAAAGAAAAGGATATAACAGAGAGGTCTTATACTCTTGATGAGAAAGAGAAGAATTTGATTGCTACAGAGGAAGATAACAACCGTAAGACAACTCTTCTGGAGAATGAGAAGGAGCGGCTTAGAAAATTGGACCTAGATCTGCAGCAGTCTTTGGTGTCATTAGAAGACAAGAGAAAACGTGTTGATTCTGCAACAGAAAAACTTGAAGCGTTGAAGAGTGAGACAAGCGAATTATCTACTCTGGAGATGAGACTCAAGGAGGAGTTAGATGATTTGAGGGCTCAAAAGCTTGAAATGTTTGCTGAAGCAGATAGGTTGAAGGTGGAGAAAGCTAAATTTGAAGCTGAGTGGGAACACATTGATGTGAAAAGGGAAGAGTTAAGAAAAGAAGCGGAGTATATAACTCGTCAAAGGGAGGCGTTTTCAATGTATCTCAAGGACGAGCGTGATAACATCAAAGAGGAAAGAGATGCATTGAGAAATCAGCACAAACACGATGTGGATGCTCTAAACCAAGAGCGAGAAGAATTCATGAATAAGATGGTGGAGGAGCATTCGGAGTGGCTTAGCAAGATACAGCGGGAGCGTGCTGATTTCTTGTTAGGCATTGAGATGCAGAAAAGAGAGCTGGAGTACTGCATAGAAACTAAAAGAGAAGAACTGGAAAATGCTTCGAGGGAGAGAGAGAAGGCTTTTGAGCAAGAGAAGAAGTTGGAAGAGGAGCGCATAAAGTCTCTTAATGAAACCGTTGAAATCGAGTTAGAACATGTCCAAGTTGAGCTAAAGAGGTTGGATGCTGAAAGATTGGAGATTAAATTAGATCGTGAAAGAAGAGAGAGGGAGTGGGCTGAGTTAAAGGATTCGATTGAGGAGCTAAAGGTGCAAAGAGAAAAACTAGAGAAGCAAAGGCATATGCTTCAAGCTGAAAGAGAGGAAATCCGACATGAGATTGAAGAACTGAAGAAATTAGAGAATCTGAAAGTCGCTTTAGATGATATGTCAATGGCTAAAATGCAGCTGTCCAATTTAGAGCGTAGCTGGGAAAAGGTTTCTGCTTTGAAGCAGAAGGTTGTTTCTAGGGATGATGAGCTAGAGTTGCAAAATGGAGTCAGCACTGTGAGTAATAGCGAAGATGGCTACAACTCTTCTATGGAAAGACAGAACGGCTTAGCACCTTCATCTGCCACTCCATATTCATGGATAAAACGATACACTAATCTGATATTCAAGTCTTCTCCAGAGAAATCCTCCCGAATGCATCAACATGAAGAAGAAGAAGGAGGATTGCGTTCAGAAATGTTGAAGCAAGATTCATCGAAAAGAGAAGAAAAGGCTTACACTGAAGGGATGTCTATTGCAGTAGAAAGACTTGAAGCAGGAAGGAAAAGAAGAGGTAATGCAGCTGGAACTGACACTAGCGAACCAAGCAATAACAAGAAGAGGAAACATGATGTCACCCAAAAATCTTCTGATGAAGCTGATACCCAGAGGTAAAATCTGATACTTAAATAGCAAATTTATACAATTGTTTCGTTCTTGTTTTTCTGTTACCAACGGTTGGGGGTCTTGCATCTTGTAATTTTCAGTGTCATTTCAAGCCCTCAAAACGTGCCTGAAGACAAACATGAACTGCCATCAAGCCAAACCCAGGTTCCAAGTGGTATGGTAGTCATCAGTGAGACCGTTAAGGTGACGACAGTAACCTGTGAGACAGAGGTGACCAACAAAGTCACAACCCTTGACTACTCAGAAAATCCTACTGAAGCAGGAATGGGAGAGGAGAAACCAGATAGTGATTGCGATCAGGTAGTATTTCATGAAAGTTTCTCATAGTTTTTTTAACATACTTGATAAGGAATGAATAATGACACCCTATGGCTTTTGTTGTAGACCGGGATAAACGCTTCCGAAGAAGGTGGTATTGAAACATGAGTGAACTTGGCGAAGAAGAATAATGACTAAAGCTATGTAGGAAAAGGAGATATATGCATATAAGGTACTGCTGCGCAGTCTTCACCCCCACATGTGGTCTCAGAAAGTTTAAAGTCTCACTAACTGGAGTTGTTGTTTGTTGTCTGTTAATGCAGAAGCTCTATGAATCCTTTTGGGGAGTTGCTTGCTATTAGAGAAGATAAGGGGTATGTAAATGGATTTGATTGAATTATAAAACTCGAAATCTGGATGTGATAATCATTGTCGTTGTTGTTTTCAGATTTGAAGTGAGTAGTGTGTTTGGTTAGGGAAGGGGGTAGGGTAGGAAAGAAGCGTATGGTTTCTTGTGTGTTTGCATTCAGCGTGTGTATTTTGAGAGAATATGATGATTTGTGGGGATTTCAAAACACTATAAAAAGGTTGAAATGAGAGTTGCGGATTTTATTATTGTTTCTTTCTTGTATCGATGATGTGATATGTCTTTAATAGCTCATAGCTCTCATCATCCCCCATAAGAATACTATTCGCTTCTCTAGTCTGTCTGTTGAAATTGGGCTGGACTGGTCCAGTCTTTAGGTTTGTTCATAGCCCAGCACACATTTTCAATGGCTAGAATTAAAAAATGTTGCAAGTAAATAATGCTTATGCTAATTTAATTATCAATTTGACTTTTGTAAGGGAATAACTTGGATCATCAAAAATCATAATAACGTTGGAAAAAATTGACAGAAAATGAGAAAATAGTACTAATTTAACAAAGGGTAAACTAGTAAAAAAGAGAGGGTGTCGTGATATATAGCGAGTCAAAAATAACACAGTTGAGACAGTCAAAACTCAAAAAAGATCAACATCATCACAATGGAGAGAAGCGGCGTAATCTCAGGTGGTTTTCACCAAAATTACATCCTATATCCTTTACGCGCCGCCGCTTCCACGACGCGCCTCCACTACCCTTTCTCCTCCATCAGAAACTCGCCGTCTTCCTCTCTCAGGGTAATTTATATAAATAAACAAAAAACAGCACTCAGTTTATTTAAAACTACGAATATATATATAAATTACCTTTTTTCAATTCTTGGTAGATTCGTCCTTGTTCCATTACTTCCAGTTTCATCATTCATGAAGTTTCCCGTAATCGATGCGACGCCGTTTCCTCTAATTCTTACAGCACCGATGTGACTGAACTAGCCGAAATTGAAATTGATTGGGACAAGATCGATTTTGGTCTTAAACCTACGGATTACATGTACACCATGAGATGTAGCCGTGGTGGCGATTTCTCTAATGGTCAATTGCAACCTTTTGGTAACATTGAGGTTAACCCTTCAGCTGCTGTTCTCAACTATGGCCAAGTATGTTTCTCTCATTCTCATGACTTGTTTGTACCTAACTTTGTTCTGTAATTGTAATTGTGATCCACTTGAATTGCTCTGTTTAGTTAAGTTTCTGTTGTTACATTACTTAGCTTAGTTTCTCTACTTTTTGGACTTGATGTTTGTGATACCTTGTTTTGTTATTTCTATATCACCGGCTTGATTGTATATATAGTGATGCCTTGTTTTTTTTGCTTAGGGTTTGTTTGAAGGTCTTAAGGCTTACAGAAAACAAGATGGTAATATTCTCCTCTTCCGTCCCGAGGAGAATGCAATACGAATGAGGAACGGTGCTGAAAGAATGTGCATGCCTTCTCCAACCGTCGAACAGTTTGTTGAGGCTGTGAAAACAACTGTATTAGCAAACAAACGCTGGGTAACTGAATCACTTTTGAGATTAAAGGCTATTCAGGTGTTGTTGTGTTGCATCACTCAGCTATTTATTTTCTTTACTATATATAGATTCCACCTCCAGGTAAAGGATCATTATACATAAGGCCATTGCTAATGGGAACTGGAGCTGTTCTTGGCCTTGCTCCTGCTCCTGAATACACTTTCCTTATCTTTGTTTCTCCTGTCGGGAACTACTTCAAGGTTTTCTTTTATTTTTTTGCCTTTTGGTCTGATCCAATTTTCTATATTCAGCATTTTGTTTTCTTGAGTCTAACGTATCTTTTGCAGGAAGGTGTGGCGCCGATCAACTTGATTGTTGAAACTGAATTCCATCGTGCAACTCCTGGCGGTACTGGAGGTGTTAAAACCATTGGTAATTATGCTGCAGTAAGTACATAGCCTGAAAGGTTTTTTTTTCAGTATTCATTTTCCTCTGTTATAAAAAAAAGCCTAATATAAAAACCAATGTTTTTTTTAGGTGTTGAAGGCACAGTCAATTGCGAAAGCTAAAGGGTATTCTGATGTTTTATATCTTGATTGCGTTCACAACAGATATCTCGAGGAGGTTTCATCTTGTAATATTTTCATTGTGAAGGTGATTATATATCATCTTTTTTGTTGGAACATCTCAGAAGCTTCTTACCGGAAATGAGAACTCTTTGTTTACTTGGTTTGGCTCTTCTTTTGTACAGGATAATGTGATCTCTACTCCTGAAATCAAAGGAACCATCTTGCCTGGAATTACCCGGAAGAGTATTATCGAAGTGGCTCGTAGCCAAGGTTTCAAGGTAATATCATAATTCCATTCTTTAAAACTCTTGGCAACGTTCAGTATCAAGTAGTCAGAAAACATAGGAATACTATGCACTCACTGCAAATACCTCATGGATTTGTCGGTTTAACAAAATTTTGGTTAGCTTTGGTTCAATTGTTTAAGGAATTTTGGTTCAGTTTAGGGTCCTAATTGTGATATTTCAGGTGGAGGAACGAAGTGTGACAGTTGATGAATTGGTAGAAGCGGATGAGGTTTTCTGCACAGGAACGGCTGTCGTTTTATCTCCCGTCGGAAGCATTACTTACAAAAGCCAAAGGTACAAAAACGTTTATCTCCTCCCCATTTAATTAAAAAAAGCTAATGAAGCCGCAGAGTTTAAATGAAAACAAATTTTCCGATATCTGTTAGGTTTTCTTATGGAGAAGATGGCTTTGGAACTGTCTCGAAACAGCTGTACACTTCCTTGACGAGCCTCCAAATGGGTCTGACCGAAGATAACATGAACTGGACTGTTCAGTTGAGTTAAACCAGTCAAGAACATATTCATATATATGGATTTGTATGTAGTAGATACTAGAATTTCATGCTTCTGAAGCTTCAAGATTCTGATTCTTGAAACGATAAACAATAATCTTTGTCTTTAACATAGATAAAACAGGAGAAAGGCCATAGCACGAATTAACATGCTATGCAAATTACGGTACCAGTCACATAAATACACTCGTTGTTTCATTTCCTAAACTTCATGGTTGAGTTCAGAATCTGGTCAGACTATAGAGTGTAAGTAATCTTATCACATCTTTGGAATTGTTTTCGAGCTTAAAGTGCATGTAGCTGTCTATGCATCACAAAGCTTATGGCGAAGAATTAAAAACATATTGCGTGTAAAAATGAGAGAAGAGCACGGCACTGATTTGTGGCTTTTTATTTGCTTAATGAGTGACAGCTTCTCCATGCAACTTGACGTGTGTTTTCTTTTATTTATAAAAATAATTACGTACTTGGTCACCCAACAATCTAAATCTAAACCCCACTATCTGTGTTTTTATGACCGACACATTTCCCTCCTATCCTGATTTTAAATCCTTATTAGTAATTTCAGAAAACAATCTCCAAGCAAATCCAATACAATTGTGTTTTAAAGTTTTTCCGATTATATAAAAAAGTTATATGCTACTACATATTTGATAGGATCTTATTAAACTCGTTCAAGCTTCTAGCGACAAGAGGAGACGTAAAGCTTTATGTAAAAGGATGTCATGATTATCTCATGATTACGATATAATTAATTATTACATGGTTTTATATAAAAACTATTCTAAAGATTAGTGCATGTAACTAAAAGAGAGCGTACATTTGTCACGAGAGTCATATCATGAACTCACAATTTTTTTTTTTCCATCTCTTTAGAATGCTTCCAAAAAGTAAATGGATCCTACAAAAAGTATGAGAAAAGAAGAAATAGAATCATAGAAGAGAGATAGATGCCTTGAGATATACTGTACATTGCATTGTGACCTTCTTCTTTTCTTTTCCCCTTTAACCTTTTGACTTACTATTCTTTTTTCTTCCTTTTTACACTAATTTTTGTTTTTCAAGTTGTTTGTTTATGAATAATTGATTTCTAGTCAATCGTATGTGTCTTATCATCTTTCTTTCCTTTTTTTACAAACTGATTCCATTTATACAAACAAAAAACATTTGATTCAAATTCGAAACCATATGTTTTGATCTCGGATACAGATTTCCAACGCCTTTGGTTTAATAACTGATTTTAAGAAAATAAAACATGATCTTAATGATATCAAACCCTGTAACACATTACTTGATATTTCTAAACACAATTTTTGGTTACTTAGGAGAAATTGAGACAAGAAATAATTTTTTTTTTTTACATTTTAGCGTGATAAATTAAATGTCATGTATATATTGCATGGTAAACTGGAAGTAACATTATAATAGCTCAATAATACAAACTATTTATATTGGAATTTTGAAAAAGAAGGGTTGGCCTATATGATGCAAGACCAATTCCTGTTTCATACTAGTGTTGTTGAAATCTGAATACACTTTTTTCCCTTGTTGATTACACCTTAGCTTCAAAGTTCAAATTTACTTTAATTTTTTAACTTTTCCATAAACAAAGATATTTTATCCATGACGATACATATTTTATTCCACAAAAACATATAAACAGTGACTAATACCTCAATAATTTGAAGACTTTTTATTACTTTACAAGTGCTTTGACTTTTAACCCTTTATTAACCCATCACAAGACAAGTCAACCTTCATTAATTTCCCTCTAGAAGCCTTTGGCTCATTTTAATAAACACGAACTGTAACCAATTAAAAGTTACAGTTCACGTTTATCTGTTTTATGATTTACATATTATTAATAGTGTATATTCATTCAGTCGTATATATTTCACACACTTGTTTTGCAAGGAACTATATTATAGTAAACAATACACCCAAATTGACCAACTTATCTTACACAAAAGATTAAGAGGATACGTTTATACAAGAAGATCCAAAAACTGTGACGCCATTCTAATAAGAGGTATAGTGGGTTTTCTTGTTCCTTAATCTCAGCTGCCGTGGAAAATAAGTCTAAGTATCAAATTTATTGAATTAAATTATCATTGTTAGATTTATAACATCCCTATCAAATCTTTGATTAAAATTTGATTTTGGGTCCATGGGACAGGCGTCATTAGGTAATAGTGCATGATTATTAAGTGGCTTTATTTATCAATGAATTAAACAAACCCATCTATCAGTTCAGTATTGTCACCGTGAGTTTGAAACTTTGTCATTTTATATGTTATAATTTGTTATATATTTTACTACAAAATTTTCTGAAGGAGATTAATAATAGATTAAATCGTACGTACCTGATCTAGAAAAGTTAGTGGTAAAATTTCTCCGAGGGTTGGCAAAATTTTGTTCACCAACCATAACGGAATTTACTCTCACAAATTTCAATATCTCTACCTTTCTTTTCATCTCTTTTGGTGTATACATATCATTAACTCCTATCATTTTCAAAAGACAAATCTATATTATATAGCAAGTGATTCACCATCCACCAAATTTGATATTCTAATTGGTTGCATTTCTTTAGACAATTTAATTGATGGATTTGATAAATTATCTTATATATATTGATATACTATGAATAAGTTGATTAACTAGTATATTACATATATTTTTTGGTATCAACTAGTATATTATAGGGTCCCTATATTATATTGATTATACTCAATAGGAAATTGTGTGTATAAAATACATGACTTAGAAATTTTCTTAGTTAATAATTCACACATTTCCATCACCAAACATTCGAAGTATTTGTCTCTATCTCAACAACATATATAATACACATCTTTGTACTATACTACATAATTATCACTAAAAAATATTGACTCTACAATAGATATAAGTTGTAGAGTCACTAAAAAAGCGTGTGGTCTTTTCGTCTTATTTGTAACACACAGTTTTTGGTTACTACCGATAAATTAAGACAAGACGAAAAGAAAAGAAAAAATTGACATTCATGCAAGTCTAATTCAATCACTTATTGGTTCAAAGTGGAATACATTGAATTCTTCTAACATTCTCGATGACCAAGTCTATCACATGCATGTAATAAAAGTACACATAATCGGTCTTTCTTTCTTATTCGCGTAAGCTGCCATGCAAGTGGGGCTTCAAACTTTCGCAAAATCTCATGTAATAAATATATGTACACATATACACATATGAGTATTAACTAATCCATATATTGTTCCATTATTACCGAATTTAAAGTATATTTGCATACTATTTAGATTATATAAGAAATGTCGTTTTCGTAATCACACTCCTAAACTGCGGATCAGATATAATCACTAAGATTTAATAATATAAAATCATATAATCCACTACTTGACAGGACATGAATCATGAGGAAACTTCTATAGCGTGTAATATCCTACAATAAGTCATATGTATGCGTATACATTTACTATAGAACCATAGGATGGAGGAAATTTAAAAACACAACGATCAATTTCAACATATAGGCTATATAACCTATATATATTATACATTTCCAAGTCTAATATGTCTATTTTACAATATATATTTAGATATGTACATCTTTGTCCAAAAAAAAAAAGATATTACCATCTTGTACTTCTTTCAAGTTAAAATTTGTTTACATTCAATAAATTGTTATTTTAAACATATATCATCCGTAACCATTATATGATAGCATATCAAGATTAGAATGAAAAACAATTAATTAGCAAAAACAAAAACAAAAAAAAATCGGAGAAGAGTGTGGAAGAGAGAAAGAGTCAAAGGGTGGCGGGCGGCTAAGAATGCACCTATAATGAAACTTGTAGTCAAAAACCAATTATAAGAAAACTTATAAAATAATTTTATGTAATTGAATCCCTAGATTCTAAATTAGGAGCCAAGACAAAGGAGAAAAACATTAGTCTTCCCCCCTTCTCTGTCATTTCTTAACTCTACTAATATTTTATCACAATAATTTATCATCTAATTTTCCAATTCCATAAAGTCACTTTTTGTATAACATTTTTATTTTATTGCCCTACTTTTTGACATCTTCCATCACATGAAGGACTATCTCCTCCAGCTATTATATACTCTCTCTCTCTCCTTTTATATTTTCTTCAATTCACATATAATTTTTCAGCTTTACACACATTTCCGTGTATATGTATATATAAACCTCTCACACACACGCACCATCATACACCATCCTCTTCCTTCTCTTTATCATCAACATAATTGAGAGAGAGAAAGAGAAAGAGAGAGAACCAAAAGAGAAAGAGAGATCAACTACGAACAAAGATCAAGAGTTCAGAAGATGGGAAGAGCACCGTGTTGTGATAAGGCCAACGTGAAGAAAGGGCCTTGGTCTCCTGAGGAAGACGCCAAACTCAAAGATTACATCGAGAATAGTGGCACAGGAGGCAACTGGATCGCTTTGCCTCAGAAGATTGGTATATACTTTATAACTCACTTTTGATTTAAATTTCGCACTGAGTTTCCAAATATTGGAGACAGTCGGCTACATATGTGTGTGTGTGTGTGTGTTGATATTTATATACGTACATGGTATAGGTTTAAGGAGATGTGGGAAGAGTTGCAGGCTAAGGTGGCTCAACTATTTGAGACCAAACATCAAACATGGGGGATTCTCCGAGGAAGAAGACAACATCATTTGTAATCTCTATGTTACTATTGGTAGCAGGTACTATATATACTTCTTATTTATATCATATGCATGGATATGAATTATAATTGACACACTTAGTCTTGACTTAGAGACTCACTATGTCTCTTTGTTTGATATTAGGTGGTCTATAATTGCTGCACAATTGCCGGGAAGAACGGACAACGATATCAAGAACTACTGGAACACGAGGCTGAAGAAGAAGCTTCTTAACAAACAAAGGAAAGAGTTTCAAGAAGCGCGAATGAAGCAAGAGATGGTGATGATGAAAAGACAACAACAAGGACAAGGTCAAAGTAATGGTAGCACCGATCTTTATCTTAACAACATGTTTGGATCATCACCATGGCCATTACTACCACATCAGCTTCCTCCTCCTCATCATCAAATACCTCTTGTGATGATGGAACCAACAAGCGGCAACTACTACCAAACACAACCGTCTTGTGACCTAGAACAAAAACCATTGATCACACTCAAGAACATGGTCAAAATTGAAGAAGAACCAGAAATGACAAACCCTGATCATCATCATCAACATCAAGATTCTATGACGACCCATTTTGATTTCTCCTTCTCTCAGCTTTTGTTAGATCCTAATTACTACTTGGGATCAGGAGGGGTAGGAGAAGGAGATTTTACTATCATGAGCAGCAGCACAAACTCACCATTACCAAACACAAGTGGTGAACACCACCAAAATCAACAGCAAGAGATGCTTCAATGGTTTGGGAGCAGTAATTTTCAGACAGAAGCAATCAACGATATGTTCTTAAGCAACAACAACAACAACAACATGGTGAATCATGAGACCAACGAGAACACAAAAGTCTATGGAGACTCCTCAGTAGCCGGAGTCGGAGCAGCTTTGGCCGGAGGAACGACGAGTACATCGGCGGATCAAAGTACAATAAGTTGGGAGGATATAACCTCTCTTGTTAATTCCGAAGATGCAAGTTACTTCAATGGGCCAAATCATGTGTAACATTTTATTCAAAACTTTATTTTTACTTATATATAATTAAAGAGGGTCTTTATTTTTGTATAAATTTGTGTCTTTAGGGGAGTGTTCGAAAAGTTATATGGATTGAGAGATTAATATTCATGCAGAAATTTGTTTATTTTAGTTTCAACGTAGCTTTATTCGGACACTATATATAATGTATGATCTTTTTTGAGTTTTCCTTCATTGTTATTGCTTTTAGATATGTGAAAGTGATTCTACCTTTTAGCTTCTTCTGTTTTTCCCCTAATTAATTAGGTCTTTATACTTCCTCTGTTTAATAAAGAGTGTCATTTTGACACAATGCACACAGATTAAGAAAATTATATAAATTTCTATTTTACCCTTTATAAATACACTAAAACAATTTCTCTTTCTAATTAATAAGCTAAAATAGTAAGAATAAAAATGAGATTTAATATTAAAAACTGCATTGAAAATATAAAATGACACTCCTTTTGTAACAAAAAAAATTGTGTCAAAATGACACTCTTTATGAAACAGAAGGAATATTTTTTAATAATCTTTGCGAATTACATCTAACACATAAAAAGAAGGAAACAACTATGAATCTAAATTTGAGAGCCTAAAAGAGGATTGTCTTTTAAACGCACAAACATCGATCACACCAATTATTATATAAACAATTCTTCTATTTCTTAATAAAAAGTTTTTCTATTTTAATGTAAAGACTATATATTTTTTAAATATTAATTTATCTTATTAGACATAGTTCTCGAAAAATATTGAACAGTAATTGTTAGGTGCTTATAGTAATGGAGAATCCAAGGATGATTTTCTGCCCTGTTTCGTATTCAACTCTTTTTTTTTGTCTTTTTCTTTTATATACATATATATTATAACTCTTCTTGACTGACTAATGAAAAAATCCACCACTGTGATTACTTGGCTAACAGTTATTCAATAATTTTGTTAATGGACATATATGTCTGTAAATGCATACGTACGTAAGCGTAAGTTAAATTTGTAGTTTATCTTTATCATATAAAGTGATATTTGTAGTTGAATTATCATATAAATAAGTATAAATTGTCGACCAACAAAAAGAATTATTAAACTAATTTAAAAGAATGGTGTAATATGGACACGTATATGGTCGGATCTATATGGCTTCGTCTGATCAGAGATACTCCGACAAACACTCGAATACACATATGTGTGTGTGTATGCACAACTATAAATGTTACTTATCATTTATATTAATTAGTAGTATATTTAATTAATTTAAAGATATCTTTTCCCCGGTTCAATAAGACTACTATACTACGACTTTGGATCTCTTCGGTTTGCAATGCATGCACAATGTCGCTGGAAACCATTAATGTTTTTAAAAATAATTAAAATCTTTATAATGAAATGGTTCCTCTTGTATCATAGATCGTTAATTCAATGATGATAAATAAATGAAACAAAAAAAGGAAGAGTTGTCTTACCCATTCAACGAAGGTGTACGTACAGCTTCAAAACTCTCCCTAGTCAGTTTGGGAATTTGAAGATCACAGAATCAAATGATGTCACCCAAAATTCTCTTTTTCCTGTTTGAGTTTGGCACATATCTTTGCCCATTCAAACCTCCAAATAAAATCATTTCATTTATACCAATTTGTTTTGGTGTGGGAAAAAAAGAAAAACATGTATCATTTGTTTTCATTTACCAAACTTAACAGCAAAAATATCTAAGCTATCATTTCTTTGGGAAAAATATCATTCTTGTTTGATTAAAATTTGTATTAGATTTTCACCGATAGTATAAAACTAAGCATTAGAAGTTTGGTGACGATGACCTACAATCCAAATTAAGATTGAGTTCTGGTTCCTATCCGTTCCGATCCGATCAAAGCCTATACATATCCTTTGGAGAAAATGCAACCGACTTAGGCCAATGTCATCTAAATATTTACACAATTTCAAGAATCTGAATGGTCAAAGTTTGTGTAGATGAACATAGATTTTTGGTTTCGAACCCTACCCACTCAATTATAATCTTTGGTTGGAAAAGTTTCAGTTCTCTATCTTTGTTTTTCTTTCGTGCGCATGATTGTTGCTTTATTCTCTAGGGATTTTTGTAAATAATATATATTCTCTCGTAAATCAACATTAGTTTTCAAAAATACTAACCAGTAAAAACCTTAGTTATTTATATTTTATACGTCTAGAGACGGCGAAACATTCGTACATTGACTTTAAAAAGGCTACATATATAATTAGATGGGTTTATCAACCCACTCAGAGAAAGACAATTAGTACTATAAATCTGCAAGATGTAAATTTCAATAGTTCACATGATCTAACATACGTACGGGACTAACTTGGTGTTCACATTATACTATATATTACGTATATAATTGTGTCATATTTTTGTAATCCTTTTCAAAAGTTTGTTTATTACAAATAAATATAGTACATAAATTGAATAGATATATATATATATATATGTTTTGTTTGGACAACTATAATGCAAGAAATTTTTTTGATGAGATTGGAGATATTTATGCAGATGCACACATCAAAAAGGTCTTTGATATGACAACCCGTTAACCAAACAATATCTAACAGTCCAGTACATTTTAAAGCTTTATATTTTTATTGCAATTTAATTTATAGAAAATGACATTATAATTATGGGTTGTAACCGTGCTTCATTGGTACCATACGTAAATATAAACTATAATAATTAGGAAGAAGATTGATTTTTTTAATCTCAGTTTTGTACATACACATACGCTTACGGACAATGAAATAAAAGTGTGATTTCAAAAGAATAATTGAAAGACAAGTCATACTGTATGTTCCAAACATTCTCTACAAACAGAAAAACGACAAATCTTATGGAATTATCCTCTTCTAAGTTCTAATTAATATATAAATCAAATCCACAATTAGGATTAAAGATACTAATTAATTAAATACAAAAAAAAAATCGTAATCTAGGGAGGGAAATTAGGAGATTCTAGAGATAGTGATGAAGATTATGTATGTAAGCACTTGCATCAGTGGATGGCAGGACGTGTCTTGACCATGGACTTGCATGCTACACTTAGCGTAGCCGTATAACTTTTTATAGTTTCTATTAAAGCATTTCTCATCTACCTACCGAAATGCCCTATCAATATAAGGGATTGGTAAACATTTGCCAAAGATACGTATTTATTTTGATAATCCAAATAGAAACACGAAAAGCGTTACGTAGTAGTAAATCTTCATTTCCACATTGGCCAATCTATAATTATGCTTAACTGAAAAATAAATAATTTTTTTTCAGAAACTAATTATATATTTAGGTCCTTTCTTATTGGGTCGACGTAAAGCAATATATGAAAAGAAGGAAAAAAGGAATAATTATCGTTGAGAAGAAATCAAGAAACAAAACGATATATGAACGAGAGACTATGCGAATAATAGTTATACGGATTCACTTGCGATTAATAATTTAATGCACTGATTAATTAATGGTACATTCTGTCAAACCTCTAGACGATAAGTAAAACAACACCATATAAAACCTTGATTAGCCTCGCGACAATTCGCCTCGCGACGACATTTTTGTATAATTTAATGATATTTATTTCTTTGTTTAACAATTAAAATTGGACCATTGTCAAAAAGGAACCAACGTACTTAATAATTTATAAAATTTGTTTTTTATATATATAATGCAGCTGATGCTGACACTCACTAACACGTAAATATTATTAACCTTGATTTTTGTTATTTTAATAATAATAGTTATCTTTTCAACTTTTGTGTTTCTGTTTTCTGTCCGTTTAAAAGTTAGGAATTTTGTTTTTTATTTACATAAAATAATGGAAAATGTTTGATTGTGGAAATGGGAGTAATGTCGCGTCTGTCTGATTTGTTTTGTATATGTTTTAACTTTTTTTTATTGATTGATTTAAAATATTGTTTCCATTACGTATATGAGATTTGGCCATTTCTTGTTATCTGCTTATAGGGGAAAAAAATTATTGATACGGGAAAATGTCCCGCTACTTTTGAATTAGATAATAATAAAATCTTTTTCTTTTGTCAACTTTAAATTTTTTAAAAATAAGTACCATTTTAAAAATATTTTATTTTTATATTATAGTATCCAGATCAAATAAATATCCCCCCACAAAATTCCAAGCCAACCAAAAAACTTGCAAGGCCCATTAAAGCCCATTTGTAACAGAAAGCCCATTACAAGGTAAATAACAATATAGGTCTCGTACGGCCCACAAAGCCCATTTAGTACGACTTTAAACGAAAATTTACTCTTGTCGTGGTTTTGAAGGTGAGAATTAAGCATCGAGTCATCGTCTCTAAATTACTTAGGTTGAAAGGGAGTAAGAGCCGACTAAATTTATGATCCTGCAATAAAACAATTAGACAAAAAGTCAAAGAATAGAAAATAATAAAAAGAGAGATTAATTTGGGTATAACAATGTTCGAAAAGATGGGAAGAAGAGGATGAACATTGGTAAACTCCATGAGTATTAATAATATCGACTTTATATTATAATTCATGACGGTGCATCTAAGCCAAAGAAACGAATCTTTGTGTGATTTGATACTTGTTTCTTACGTAACAAATGTGCGATGAATCTTCTTAATCGTGCACATATTAAGTGGATATAAGAAGCACATTATTTATTTAAGTTCTACAGTAAATGTTAAAATATGTTCGTATATTAAAAAATAGCTAAGTGACTTCTCGATTCTTAAGCTATGCATCAAGTACGAGAAAGCTAACGTGACCCACATGGTATATTAGAGCTTATAATATATGAAATTTTAACTCCGACTATTCTTCTTGCCACTACGTTTATGTATAATGTATGCATCAAGAATGTATATGTGTAACGTAACTAGCAATGCCATG
The DNA here is from genome assembly GCF_030686135.1 of Camelina sativa. Classification (NCBI taxonomy): domain Eukaryota; kingdom Viridiplantae; phylum Streptophyta; class Magnoliopsida; order Brassicales; family Brassicaceae; genus Camelina; species Camelina sativa. The sequence continues at coordinate 30,999,161 of NC_141881.1, forward strand.
CGTAGATGACCCCTCATGCATACATGAAGAACATCAAATGGGTCCTCGCATATAATTGATGTAATTTAAAATATAAATGATTTTGTCCAGTACTGGTCGAAGTGAAAGATGGAGAAAACACCAATTTTTTTACAGTTCATATTTTGTTATGCATATAAATTTGACCACTATGTATGTGTATGTATAAGAGATGTTATATGTTTTGGTGTCATGGCATGTGCTGTTATATATGGCCTTACTCGTGAAGCCCACGTGACTGAAAGCTTGGTTCAAACTTGACATGCATGTTACATAATCCATATCTACTAATTTACAATACGTTTATAAAGATAAATGTACACAATCTATATCTAATAAATAGAAGCCGTAAGCTACTTGTCCCTATATATGATTAATACCATCGCAACATGCGAACATATTTTATTTTTAACTTTAAAGTTTACTATAATCCCAAAACACCATGGACTGACATCTATCAAATTTTACAATTTCGGAAGATTTGGTGAAACAAAATTTTAGATATTTTTACACCAAAAAAAAAAAAAAAAAAAAAGAAGAGAAAGTAACCGCTTTCTTCCTAAGATGATTATTCAATTTTTTTGGTAGAAACCTAAGATGATTATTCATTAATTAGTACATTAATTTGGAATTAACATTCACACAAATTTAACAAATCACGATTTTAAAGATCATAAATAATATACCACTACAACCATTTTATACGATTAGTACAGTATGTAGCTTTGTTGACGTACCAATTTATTAACTTAAAATATTTGCGAAGATTAGACTATGACCATGATCAGTGAGACAGTGACGAAACTTTTCTGGTACAACGACTTCATAATCTCAGTTTGTATAGTTATGGTCGGTCATATGCAATTAAGACTTTTCAAGTACAATACTTAATCAGTATTACTCATCCCGGATTCTCAAATCCAACCAAATTCTCAATCTCTTAATTGTAGTCTTATTTGTCAAAGTACGTACTTCTGCTACTACATACTACTATATATCTCTAATAAGTTTTTAAATCGATTTATTAATTAATTCAGACAGATTGTTTGGGACTCAACCACCAAATTAATGCTGTTCACATGTAAGGATCATTTGCCGTTACGGCCGGTATAGCCGCGTATCATGCTAAAAACTAAAAATAAAATCGGTTACTAAAGTTGTATTATATATTTCGTAGTACCAACAAAGGTTCATGGCACTTTTTCTATTTTTCTAGTATTTATGTTCTAGTAGGCTTAGCATAATTACCTTTTTTTTTTTTTTTTTTTTTGATCAAAGAGATGCTTTCATTCCATTCAAATAGATAGTTTAAAGTACAACACAAGGTAAACTAGAACAAAGCATAGAGCAATAAAAATACAGGGGTAGATAGAGACAATCGATGTGAAAAGCTTGAGAGCTGTGGACCACTTGCTTAGGAGCAATATGGAGCTTGTGAGATCAAGACAAACCGATGCAGACTCCTTGAGCAAGTCAAAGGAGCAGGGAGCCACTGTCTTGAAACTTCGAAGACTGGGCGGAGGTGAAATTGGCAAAGCTGAGTTGCCAAGAGATCGAGCAGGGGTGTTATGGCTCTGAAGACCGGTTACTACACATGTAGTTGTTGGTCCAAGGTTGCTAGAAGAGTACTTAAAGAGGTTGTGGTAACCACTCCTCCTTGGAGTGAGGGTCATAATGCCACTAGTCTTCAAGCTAATGTGAGGGAACTTCAAGAAGTAGTTGATTAGCAGTTTAAAGGTCTTTGAGATTAGGCAAGGTGTAAGTGGAGAGTTGGTAAAGCCTCGGTAACCCCCACTCTTTAGAGGTGGGATCATAATGCCAAGCTTCCCTAAACTGTCTCCTTCTAGAGGGTCATCCTTAATTGATTCTAGTAACAGGGTTCTTAATAGACTCTTGGGCCAATGAAGCAAAGGATGTAGATTAAGGTTCACTAGTAGTCTTCGGCCTAGTGGTATTCTTAATCTAAGCAACCAATGACTAGAAAGGGGAAGAGTGGAATTCAGACTGGACCTAGTTACAAGTTGACGCTGGAACAGTTGGGTTAATGATAATAGATAGGGTAAAGGATCAGGGAGAACCCGCAATACAGATAAACCAAATGGCGGATCAGCATCATTATCAAAGCGATGCATTGCAAGCTTCCAAACCAAACTAAATAAACAGCCTTGACACAAGGGGGATACAACCACAATCGAAGTATCTAATGGTCTGCTACCGAGTGTAACTCGACTTGACCAAGCAGGACACAAAGATACTAGTCGGTTTGGTCTAAATATGCAATTAAGATCATGGGGTCTAAGGCAATTCCAGGTCAAGGATGATTTATATCTATAGTTTATCCAATGCAAACTATCTTCCAGGGTTTGAGAATAAGATTGGGGACTAGACCTAGGACAGAGGATTACCGAGAGAGAAGCAGAAGTCACCAAAGAGGCGGTTTTCTTCGTCAGACGATTCACCGGTGCCGGCGTCAAAACAGAGCTTCCGTACTTGGTGAGATTTGTATCCAAGGAGCGGTAAGGTGCGATATTTGACGGCTTAAGGGGGTGGTGAAATAGACGGAGACCGAGTCTAGAGGGACACTGATGGGTCTTTCGAGCAAAACCAAGGCGGTGAGGACTCGATGGTTGAAGCTGAAATAGCGGCGGAGATGAGATCTGAAATCTCAACATATCTCCGGGAGGTCTGAAACTGAGAGCAAATATACTACAGAGGAAGAGGAAGCCACGGAGAAGAAGAAAACAAGGCCCAGCAGCACCGATCGGGTTCGACGCCGCCGGGGGAGCAGATCTCGGGGGTTGTGCCAGAAAGAAGAAGGAGGCTAGGGCGAACGTTCTCTTCTTAGCATAATTACCTTTGACCAGTATCTTCTTATACAATAATGATTAGCCCATGATATGACACTTTATCCTCTACTTTATCCCTCGGCAAATAATTACACAAATGAAATACTACTGTATAATGGTTATAACGCCTTTTCTCTTCAAATGATTGGAGCCTTTCAATTCCCAAAATTATTGATTTCGATGATTGGAATCATTGGGACATAGTATTAATCTTGTCATATTTTTTTTTTCTTTTTTCTCATAAGTTGCTCAAAATTGCTCATTAATTACTTTCATTCTGATACCATGTAGAGCAAGTCTTGTTTAAAAGAAAACTTGTAATTTAGTTCAAGAAAACAATATGTGACGTGGACATTCTTGTACAATGCAACGTACCTAGTCAAATGCTAAGTTCAAAACTTACTATTTGAGTTTATAACCTACTTTCTCCCTTTTATAATCATCAAAGTATTAGCCAATTCAAATAATTAGGCTTCATCGAACAGTTTCGACAAAGAGATCGATCATGCCATCTCTCTTGATTCACCTAAGTGACATTACCTTTGAGTTTCAAAATTTGCTTATTTTTAGTTGACCAACTCCCGCCAAGACCATATAATGATTAATTTCTTAAGTTACATGGCACTAAATTAAGCCTCCTTGTCTTATGCCTTAACTAACGTCCTTAACCAACGCTAACGATCATTATAGACTACTAGTCAAAGGAGAATTATCACATGAAACTCAAGCACTAAACCAATTGAAAACTAAATATTGAAGAAACCCATATTTACGAATTCAAAAATATAATATATATTAAAAAGAGTGAATTACATATTTATGTGTACAATAATACATGCAAACTTCCACTTAAATTACACGGGGATATATATATTATATATATAACCACTGCAAATCCACATTTGGACTGAGTGCACTTTAAAAACATATAACAACATATAACAATTTTACACCGAAAAATTGCATAAAAACTCACCCAAACATAAATGAATATTACATATATAATGATATGATTATAGATATCTTGGAAAATGAAAAATACTTTCCCAAAATATAAAAAATGAAGGAAATAAAGAAGAAGAAAAAACCGTGAAGTTTTTTTTGTGTTCGTCGTCTCAAACTTAGGGAGATGAATATTTTCATCGTTCATCAGGTACACGATCGGACCATGAAACCCGGAAAACCCAGTTAGAGACTGTCTTCTTCCTCAAACTCTTGAGCCTTTCATGGCTGCTTCTTGATATCATTCGTCCACAGTCTGTGGACTCTACGAAAGTTTTGAGCCTCTTCAAGGCCAAATCGAGTGTATCCTCGCTCATATTAGCGAAACAAACCCTAAACCAACCCGGTTCGGTGCAGTGACACGACGAACCAGGCGAGATGTTTAGTTTCACGTTGTAAACAATCTTTTTCCAGAGCTCGAGCTCTGCTTCGAATGTGTTTGTGTCCAAGAGATGCCTCATGTCGACCCAACAGAACAAACCCGCGTTGCTTCTCAGGGAAGTAATCCCCGCAGCCTCAAGACCAGACACGAGGCGTCTCTGTCTCGACTTGAGGCGTTTCTGGTTCTCTTCTAGGTATTGGCTTGTGAACTTCTTGTCCGAGAGCAAGGCAGAGAGAAGGTACTGTGTCTGAGAAGAAACAAGACCGAAACTTGACATTTTTGTAGCTGCTGAAACGATCATTTCGTCGTTGGAGTAGATCGCTCCCACACGGAAACCAGGGAGTCCCAAATCTTTGGAAAGGCTATAAACGACGTGGACACGTTTTGAAACCTCGGTGTTTTCGAGTTTCTTGTCTTTCAAGACATCCATTACACTTATGAACTGTTCAAACCCAAACATGGTGCCTGAGTATATCTCGTCGCTGATGAGATGAATGTTTTTGGAAGTGATGAAGTCAACGAGAAGGTTGAGTTCACGTCTGGTCAGCGCAGTGCCAAGTGGGTTAGATGGATTCGTGACAAGAACTCCTTTGACTTTGAGATCAAGTTTTTGGGCTTGTTGGTAAGCTTGTTGCAGAGCCGCTTCCGTGATCTGGAAGCCATTAGAGCTCGAGCAGTGAATGGGTACAATCTCAGCTCCGGTTCTCCATTTAAGATCTCTATCAAATCTGTAATCATAAAAAGCCTAAACGTAAGCAGATGTATTTAATGGGTTACTTGGTATCCAATTAAAGTGGGATTTGGTTAGAAGTATAATTTACCCTGGATAGTAAGGAGTAGGCAAGAGGAAAGCATCGCCAGGTTCTGCAAGACAAAACATGAGAGTCTCGTTCGCAGAGGTTGAACCAGCAGCTAAAACAATCTTTTTCGGGTCGAAGGTGACTCGGTTTCCTCTTATCTCTTCCATAAACTCAGCCATAGCCTATAAAATATAATAGAAAAGTTCATTAGTATTGAGAAAGGGATTTCTTACTTGTGATACACGTTAGGTTCTCATAAAAGAAGCTTACTTTTTTGAATTCAGGCATGCCATGATAGTCTTGAAAGAGAGCAAGCTCTTTGAAAATGGATTGACCGTTCCTCTTGAGACTAGCTGCGTCTGGGTTCTTAACTAACCATGACTCGATTAAATCGAAACATAGCTGGTTTTCGGCAAGACCCATCTGGATCATCCCATTAGGGTTCGTGATCTCATCGTAAGGATTCTTCTCGTACTCTTCCCATCCCAAGAAGTAGGATGAGTCTTGTCCATGACCATTGCTTGTCACTTTTGTCGAAAGCTGTTTCATTTTCTGATTTTAAGTCAAGAGATTATGGTCGTAGAAAAGATTAATGTGGGAAGAGAGAGAGATAGAGATAGAGAGCAAAAAAGAGAGAGATCCTGAATTAGGGTTTAAAGTTGGTGAAGAGTGAGATGTGGTTGGAGAAGTAATGGGTCTGTTGGGACGTATATATAGATAATAATCTTACGACATAACAGAATCAGAAACTAGAGAGACTTTTTGACCGTCCAGACATATGACCATAGTTTTTTTAGTAAATATTCGCTAAGACATGTGAGACAACTTCTTTTCAGTTTTATTTAATGCGATCGCTAATAATTAATCAGCTATTATTTGATAAAAATAAATGATTAATATATTGCAATAGTTCTTGTTTCTATTTGAAAATAAGAATGACCCATGATTGAGTTTTCTATTTGTTATTGCATTCACACATACATCTTAGTACCATGGATACTTTATAATAATTTAAAAAATCCAATTCCATATATACATTTTGAGCTTCTTCCCTTAATTTCTTTCTTTGTTTTATAGGATATAACTAAGTATGTTGAATAATTATGAGTACTTAATCGGGATGAGAAAGGAAATATAATTATGAGTAATTAAAATAATGATATTTAGTAATAATAAAATGATTAGTCTTTACGCGTTTCCGTCACCGCCGGACCGTCCTTATTATGACCATCCTTTAGGGACCAAACAATTAAAAACAGAAAACGGAAATATCATAAATATTTTAATATTTCACTCTATGGAGTTGGATAGTGATTAACTCAATGCTTCATAATTTAGTAAAACTCTCTTTCTGCAGAATGTGAGTAATTTTGTTGATAAAAGTTGGGAGCATTGTGTGAGATTTTGTCATCAGATTCTGTAGTTAAGTGTCAACGTTGACTTATATAATAATATTATTGAAAAATAAAATAGGGTGGTAAACGTAAAATTGAAGAACAAGGAAATGACATACACGAAAAGGGAAGAGAGACAAGTGGAGTGGGGATCAAATGGTGGTGTGATGCCATACCGACATCAAATCGCCTTAAGAGCCCATTAGATTGATCATGTATACGTATGCATATACGTATGTATATATACATTTATACATGTAAAACACATTAGTTTATACGAAAGAGGGTAAGTCAAATAGGGCCATTTATGCTCCCTAAACTCTAGTAGTCCCAAATGTCTTGGTCCGTCATTATTTATTTATTTCCTTCCTCGATATTCATCGACAGCAACTTTTATTTGCTTGGTGGGATCATATTCATCCAAATATGTTTTTTGACTGATCAGGATGTTTCCGTTTTGTAATCGACAGATTGATCGAACTTGTAATTTCTTGTTTCCATCGATATATATCAGTAGGACGCGCAAATATTTCTTTAAACATGGGATTTTTTTTTTTATCTATAAGAAAAAAATTCCTAAAAAGTGTTTGATGAAAATATGATTTAAAATGAGTGATTCATTGATTTGGACTTATGATGATTAATTTATCAACTTAATATTTAATCCATCAAATTGAGTTATATTAACATAAGAAAATCAAGTGGACGATATCAAAGCCAATGTTGGTAGCCGTTGGTTATAACTTATGCCCCCAGATTTTTAGGCGATTTTGTGTGATTTAAGTTTGACTCCAACTATTAACTAACTTAACTGGAATATTCTTTGGTAGGTATTGTTTCTCTGAAAGGAAAAAAAATATTCGACGTCAGGAAATCGTTATTAATTCAAAGATATAATTTTATATATTATGGTTTATTTAATAGACCCACTTTTGAAATTTCTTAATAATTAATGAGACGTATTTCATAAGATTTTAGAAAGCTCAAATTGATTTGATTGGTGCGATAAAAATGGGTCATCGTATAACAACTCATAATAATTGATAGAATGCAATACGACTCATTGAAAATCACATGTGATATATAGAAGATGATGAAGCCATACATTTCGGTATTGATCATTTCATCATCATCATCTTGTTCTTGATTCTGTTGTTTTCTGAAACAACCAAAAAGATATCATATCAACTCATAAAATTCAATCATCCACTATATCATACAGCTTCTTTAGATTCGATATTTTGAAGTATCAAGCTAGAACTCCATATGAATATTTTTATGCATATAACACAGAGTTGTTAGATAATAGATATATTCCCATTTTTATATTACAACATTAGAAACAGAACAAAAAAATAGAAATTATGTAGAATAAAAAAAAAGTTTTAACACGCTAATAATAATAGTGAAAAACAAAAAAAAAATATATACATATCAGGTTTTGAGAGAGTGTTGTATGGGGCCTACGCTTTAAATTCTTGGAACATGAATAGTGGAAATTAAGAAAAACAAAAAAAAGATTGAAAAAGAGAAAGATCACGATGGTTGTCACAAAATGTTGTTGATGATGTAGGGACTTGGGGTGGGTAGGGTCTTATAACCTATACTTTTCACATGCATATTCTTCAACCCTATTTCTACTGCATCTCCATGTGCCTCCCCTCACGTCTCTACCTCCTCGCTCCTTCATCATTTTTTTTATATTTATTTATTACAAAATATATACATAGAATTTTCTCAATTGCACCATATTTTGAACAAGCTAACCCAAATTTAAATAGCCTTTTTAAAAAAAAATGTTAGTTTTTTAGCCTATAACTCTCCTCAAGGGTTTTGAAATTTGAAATTTCACTCTGTTGATATATTTTAAAGAATGAAGCATCCAAAAGAAGTTTATGTTTCGGTTATATATTTTCAAAGTTTTATAAAAATAAAGAGTTGAAAGCGATTAAAATCATGAAAGAGACTTAATCCAAAATTGATGTTGTATATAGATAGATATACAAGTTGGTGTTATATGACAATTGGGTAGGTCATATGACTCATATCGAAGCAAACTTGACAAACAAACAAACAAAAAAGTGAAAACAAGAAAATCCCACCTGCATTGGATACCAAGTTAACAAACAGTATGGTCGACTTATGTTTATGTCTTTATATCAGTTTGTATTTGTCTCTCTCCCTATCCTTTTCCATATTCATAAATCTTGCTATGCTGTATTTTGTTTGATTGTCTTTTCATTTTCTCTTTTTTGGCAAATGGTTCCCAAGATTTGAAACCAATTATAGATTGGAAAACGACTCAATTAGCAGCTATAGGTTTACATACATACTCTGTGTCGGCTCAACAAACCAAGGAATTAAGAAAATATTTGAAAAGAAAAACTTGAACCTATAGTGTATCACTACGAGTATTTCTAGTGTAACGTGGGCCACTTTTATACTGTCCATTCATACAATTTTATTATTAGGCCTGGGCTTCTATCAACTCAAATAGAAAAGGGGCCTCTTAGTCTTCTCGACTTTTGTAGAGTTGCATCGAGCCTTCTCTAACCTTGGGACAGGTACATCTATGATAAACAGTGATACAATCGAATGAGCCAAAATGAAGTTAGGATGATCTCAAATTGTCTCATCGACTATACAATTAGCGAACTAGCAACAGATTACCAGATGTTATCAGTTGATGTAATACCTTTGTATCATATAAATGCAGTCTAGTTTATTAAATAGTTAAATTATGAATCAAAATAGTTGAGAATGTGGTTTACAATTTGTGGCACTTTTGTTTCTTTCTATAGTGAAAAAGGCATTTAACAGAGATGAGATATATCTGGTTTGATGTTTTAAGAACCAGTAATATATATAGTGTACTAATGTAATGGCTTGAGGTGGAAAACTTGACAAGCTGGTTTATATGAACTCTTGGAAGCTGCTTGTTCGAATTTCTTGTTTGCTGCTTCATTTCCCTCTAAATTCGTCTGTGAGAAGAAACGGATCCACCATGACGAGCTACGCATTTTAGCCTGCAAAAACATTGAGATTGCATCAAGTTAGCTGACAGAGAAGTATAGACCTAACCCACATCTCTGAATTGGTGAATGTATTGGTACATTCATGACAAGAACATGGTTTAAGTGAACTTACCGGTCGTCCAAATTTGGACAATTCTGCACCTTTAGCCTTTTGTTGACCAGGGTTACCTATAATGGATGAAGATTAAGTGCAATCAGACTGGATTTACATCTCTTAATCTCAGGGTTTTTTGTTTTCTTTCTAGATGGTTAGGTTTAGTTACCTGCAAAAAGGACAACACCATCTGAAGCAACCCTTGCAAGTTCAGGAACGGTTTTGTTCAGGTACCTAGGTGAGAGGTAATCCAAAGCATCTGAGACAATCACAAGCGAAAACGACTTTGACCGGTAAGGCAGAGGGAATTTGATGTCAGCTACACGTACAAGGCCTTTGTGTAAAAGACTTTTGCAGCTAGAGTCTGCATCCTCTACATCATACGGCTCAACACCCCAAGCTTCAGTCTCTTCTTCGTTCAACAGACTCGAGACCACTGAACATGTTTCAGGACCCACATGCAGGACTTTGCGCATACTATCTCCGTACGCATTCTTAAGAATAGGAATAGCTCTTTGAACTTCTGATGTGCAAGAATAGTCACCTGTAGATAGTTGTTAAACAAGTACAAAAGTTAATATCAAGTATTGCAGGATTATCATAATTTAAGCACTATCATAAGCACATGTCTCGAAGATGAGAAACAAGAATTACCTGTGATCTTGCTAACTTCTCTGATACTTTTGAACATACCTGTAAACACAGGAAATGTCCATTAGGGCTTTCAAATCAGAATCACAAGCAAAAAAGACATGCATCTTATATACTTAGTTGAAGATAGATATACACACCTGGACCACTGTAAGCATAACCAATGAGAAGGCATGCTCCCTGGAAAACAAAAACAATCAGTTTTGTATCCTAGGAAGCAAATTTTCATCTTAGAGATTACAATATAGTACAAATCATCATCAACATACCACGAGAAGAAGGCAAACAGATAACAGAGGAGACGAACGAGATTTTGAATGCAAAGCTCCTACAAATGGAAAGCTTCCACTATCCCCTACACGCCTCGTTCCTTGCCTTCTTGACATGGCTAATTAGATCCCTCAAAATCTTTTTTTTTCCAGACCTTCAAACCAATATAGACATTAGACTTGATTCATCCACACTCTATGTTCTTTTATGCTCTCTAATACACGCCATTCCTAGATTTAACCATTACCGACACAAATTTAAGACACACAGATTTCAGGAATTTGATTCCGCAAAAACAAATCAATACCAATGGATAGATCCATCAAACAGGTGATTCACGCTAACTAAAAAAAAGTTCCTGAAGAAATCAAAAGATGAAGATAAAAGTATGACATACCTTGAATTAACGATTTCGAATAAAAGATGTTCGGATCTAAAGATCTCAGATCCGAAAAATTGCTTCTTCTGTTCTGTGTAAGTAGCTCCACTAAAATTTTACTACAGAAGAGCTTCGTTCGTCCCCCTAGTGTTTGTTTTGTTATTATCGAGTGCGTTACTACCACAAACGCCGCCGTTTTCGTTTATGCGCATCTAACTAACAAATTAGACTTCTTGCCGTTTTGCCGACACTTCTTCTCAGCTTCATGTTTGAGCCCCAAAAAAATAAATTAAGTAAATAAGCTTTTCTAACTATTAATGCCCAATCAGTAAAAGAAGAGCCTCACAACGGCCCACAAACTGCGTAAAGAAATCTCTTATAGGCCCACTACTGATGATAGTTTACACACGACGTGGTGGCAATTTATGAACGTTGGAGCAGTTTTCCAATTCTCCCAGACGCGCTTTTCCGTTTCCGTTTCCGTTTTTGGACAATATCACTTTTTCCTCGGAACAAAATCTGCCTTAAGGAATTGGAAATAGTTATCTCTCACTTAACAACCGTCCGATCAATCTCAAACCTAATCTAACGATGAACATTCTAGAAACAGAACTTTCTAGAAACAGAACTCTGGCTCTCAACCTTTATATAAACCAAGACTTGGATGCTCTTTCTTCACAAACTCAATAAACCTAAAAACCTAAGCTCTAAATACTTCTTAGCCTCTTTATTCTTAATAAGCTAAAAGCTTTGTGATAACAATGGCTGGTAAGGGAGAAGGTCCTGCGATCGGTATCGATCTTGGTACCACCTACTCTTGTGTTGGAGTGTGGCAACACGACCGTGTTGAGATCATTGCTAATGATCAAGGTAACCGAACCACGCCGTCTTACGTCGCTTTCACCGACACCGAGAGGTTGATCGGTGATGCTGCTAAGAACCAGGTCGCCATGAACCCTGTTAACACTGTCTTCGGTATGTATACTCTCTCATCTTATTACATACTCTGCTTTTAATTAATTCTCTCGATCTGTGTTTCGTGTTTGAGTTAAATTACGAATTTTTAGGGTTTGTATTGGATGATTTTTAGGGTTTGAGTTAAATTACTTCTTGCGTTATACCCCATAAGCTGATTATGAACTATTCTTGTGGATTTGTTGATGTTTTGGTTTTTATCTTCTCTGACCAAAGAATTTTAGTTTAAGGTTATGATTTATTTGGTCTGTAGTGTTCACTTTGATTTTGATTTTTTATGTTCGGTCTATTGATATTGTTTTGTTTAATTTTGACAGATGCAAAGAGGTTGATTGGTCGTAGATTCAGTGACGCATCTGTCCAAAGCGACAGGAAGTTGTGGCCTTTCACAATCATCTCTTCTGGAACTGCTGAGAAACCAATGATCGTAGTCAACTACAAGGGTGAAGAGAAACAGTTTTCCGCTGAGGAGATCTCTTCCATGGTTCTTATTAAGATGCGTGAGATTAGTGAAGCTTACCTTGGCACCACTATCAAGAACGCTGTGGTCACTGTTCCTGCTTACTTCAATGACTCTCAGCGTCAAGCTACTAAGGATGCTGGTGTCATCGCTGGTTTGAATGTTCTGCGTATCATCAACGAGCCCACTGCTGCTGCCATTGCCTACGGTCTTGACAAGAAAGCCACCAGTATTGGAGAGAAGAACGTTCTGATCTTTGATCTTGGTGGTGGTACTTTTGATGTCTCTCTTCTTACAATTGAAGAAGGTATCTTTGAGGTCAAGGCTACTGCTGGAGATACTCATCTTGGTGGTGAAGATTTCGATAACAGAATGGTTAACCACTTTGTTCAAGAGTTTAAGAGGAAGAGCAAGCAGGACATCACTGGCCTCGCAAGACCCCTTAGGAGGCTGAGAACAGCTTGCGAGAGAGCAAAGAGAACTCTTTCTTCCACGGCGCAAACGACCATCGAGATTGACTCTCTCTATGGGGGAGCTGACCTCTTTGCTCCAATTACCCGTGCTAGATTCGAAGAGCTTAACATGGATCTTTTCAGGAAGTGTATGGAGCCTGTTGAGAAGTGTCTCCGTGATGCTAAGATGGACAAGAACTCAGTCCATGAAGTTGTTCTTGTCGGTGGTTCCACCCGTATCCCCAAAGTTCAACAGCTTCTCCAAGATTTCTTCAATGGTAAAGAGCTCTGCAAGTCTATCAACCCTGATGAGGCTGTTGCATACGGTGCAGCCGTCCAGGGAGCTATTCTCAGCGGTGAAGGAAACGAAAAAGTTCAAGACCTTCTGCTCCTTGATGTAACTCCTCTCTCCCTTGGTTTGGAAACTGCTGGTGGTGTCATGACCACTTTGATCCAAAGGAACACAACCATCCCGACCAAGAAGGAGCAGGTCTTTTCCACTTACTCAGACAATCAGCCCGGCGTGTTGATCCAGGTGTTCGAAGGTGAGAGAGCCAGAACCAAGGACAACAACCTTCTCGGTAAATTCGAGCTCTCCGGAATCCCTCCGGCTCCTCGTGGTGTCCCTCAGATCACTGTCTGCTTTGACATCGATGCTAATGGTATCCTCAACGTATCTGCTGAGGACAAGACCACCGGACAGAAGAACAAGATCACCATCACGAATGACAAGGGTCGTCTCTCCAAGGACGAGATTGAGAAGATGGTTCAAGAAGCAGAGAAGTACAAGTCAGAGGACGAGGAGCACAAGAAGAAGGTCGAGGCCAAGAACGCTCTTGAGAACTACGCTTACAACATGCGGAACACCATCCGTGATGAGAAGATCGGTGAGAAGCTTCCAGCTGCAGACAAGAAGAAGATTGAGGACTTGATTGACGAAGCAATCCAATGGCTTGATGGTAACCAATTGGCTGAAGCTGACGAGTTTGAAGACAAGATGAAGGAGCTGGAGGGTGTTTGTAATCCGATCATCGCCAAGGTATACCAAGGAGCTGGTGGTGAAGCCGGTGGTCCAGGTCCCCATGGTATGGACGAAGATGCTCCTCCTGCTCCAGGCGGTGCTGGCCCTAAGATCGAGGAGGTCGACTAATCTGTTGGATCTTGACATGTCTCTCTCTTTCTGTCTATCTTTACTTTGGATCGTATGACTTTATATGTTGTTTTGTTGTGTTTTTTGGTTTGTATTTTTTTGGACAATGGCTGGTTTGCCCAGCTACGATGACGGATACAAGTTTTCTATGAAACACTTGGTCATTTTTGCTCATTAGTAAAAAATGTCTGCTATTGGATATAAGAACGTCGTCAACATAGAACTTAAACAAGGGACTTTTACTTTTAATGGTTGTACTAACAAAAAGAAGATTAAACTTTTGGACTGAGGTAAACAAAGAAGAGCAGCTACGAATACTACGAGTTACACAACTTATACATAAACCTTAGGAATTTAAAGTTCACGAAGATGTAGTTGCAATTTTTTCAAACAAGTATCTCTAAATGGGTGAACTAGTTAAATTAATTAAGATTCATGTTCCACATCAGATCATTCAAATCGGATGAGCAAATATTCCAAAAGTCAGAAACATATGTGTATGCCCTTTTGTACTTTTGCGACCTTGCTTTTGTTTACTGTACTTTTCTTTGAAGTTGTTCTTTGTGCACCATTTTGCTAATATCTTTATCCTCGTGTTCATAGTTGTTCGTAATATCTGTTGATTTATGTTGGCATGCTGCGCTATTGTTTTTAATAAGTTGTTTTCTCTTTTGTTGTATTTTCAATTGTTTGTGATTGGACACATCGACATAACATTTGAACAAAAGAACTTGTAAAGAACTCTTACATTGGAAATATAGGTCATTATTAAAAGAAACAGATGATAGTTGTTTCCATGTCAGTGAGGCTACAGATGATGGTTTGTTGAACTTCTCTCAATGTAGTGAAGTAGCATTGTAGTTTTTGCACATTGATTTTGTGTAAGGACTTCTTGTTATTTTCCAGCATTGATCACCCTTTGCTTTGTTTTCTTTCCATCCTAGATCATTATTTGGTAGTTCGTCAGGTGAGTAGCGTGTGTTTCGTTGCATTTTTCGAAAGTTGGAGAGTATATTTTGCTACTATTTTTTCTTCCATCCTTTATAGAGTCGACGTTTGTTGCAGTTACGTTTGTGTGTGTTGAAAATATTAATGTCGACCTGCCACTATTTGGTTTAATTAGGACCTTTGATATTGACATCGTTATGAGTTCTGCTCGTTACCTTCTTAAACATTAATTTAGGACTTCATTGTATGAGTTATTTGGTTTAGTGGGGATTTTAATTTTCGATCCTTTTATATTTTCTAACGTTTTAAAATTATGGACATTTATAACTTTATAAAGGAAATAACAATGGGAATACATATGTCCTACAAGGAATACAATTTGTTATATATATTTTTGATAAATAAGAAGCGTGGTTGAATTATTTTTCTAGATTGGTATAAACATTTTTTGATCTCATTTAAATTTTTAGTCTATTCTTTGTTTCCCTCGGCTGTCCGTTTAGAATGCATTTCTATTTGAGTGTCTGATCACTCTTATTCTTTATAATTTTTTTCCCTTTATTTGTTATGTGTTCTGTGTTTTTTTTTTTGGCTTAATTTGTGTTGAAAATATTTTTCCTTTTAAGTACAACTCACTGTAGTTACTACATATATAGTATATAATTTACCGACATTCCACAGGTTAAGTAAGAGATTTTACAATGATTCGAGATCAAAAGCAGAAATGCAAACAGACATAGGTAAAAGAGAAAACTCAAGAAAGCATTAGATCCAAGATCAGTTAATGAACTAATTTATAAACATACATACTCTCCTCCAGTTTTATCAAGCCTCCATAATGGCTAAACTCATTTTGACGACGATGATGGGTTTAACGGACTCGGCTTTGCACTATTTTCCCCTTTTCCAGCAACCCTAGGACTCATCTCACCTCTTTAATCATTCACTCTAGGACTAAACACTTGAGAAAGATTCCGATTATAAACTGGAGTTGAAGTTGAGCTAGTAACTTTAGGATTACACGTGTGTCTAAACTTTCCTCTGCTTCTCATCAAGAATCTCAGAATCACATGGATACGAAGCTGTTGACCCCACCTCAGCTTCCTGCAAAATCCAAAATCTGTTAAACAACTATCAAGAAATTAAAGACAAATGGATATTGATTTGAATTTGTAATGGAGTCCTTTACCGATACTGCAAGATTGAATGGTAAAGCGGGTGCTTCTTCATACTCTGCTGCGTCTAAGTCCTGAAGATGAGCACTTTTGAAGAATCTTGGGAGGATATATTGCCTTACGGGTATTATAAACATGATCATTAGAGGGAACATAACTCCAGCTATTGGGATCCACGTGAGACCAAAGCAGGTTAAAAGATAAGTTGTTTGGAAAATAGTGAACATTGCAATCGTTTTGAATGGAACAGTTTCCACAAATGTTGCGTTGTTATCTTCAAGAACCCTGCAATTTTGGTAAATAGTTCAGTAAACCATTCTTGAAAAGTAAAAGGCGATAAAAAAAAAAAGATTGAGATTTTTACTTGAATCTACGGCTTGGGGCTGTGAAGAGAAGCAAGATTCTTTCCCAGAACTGGTTTCCGGGTAGGCTTTCAATTGCCATGAAGGCGAAGTATCCCCAAAGGACTGATGTAGGGATCATTTTAAGGAGAGGCATAGCTGCAACACATCCTCCAACCATTATTGCTTGAAGCAAGTTGCTCACTCTCTGTTCTTTGACTTTAATTGGCAATAAATCATCGATCTCTTTCTCAATATCAAACAGAGTTTCATCAACTGGAGCATCGAGATTTCCTGTGAATGTCGTTGCTTGGATTGTTGATTCTCTCAGCTCTTTCAAACCCTGCGGAAGAGATAGTTTACCTCCAATGAGCCTCTAACAATACTATTCCACTGAAAATTGAAAAGTTACACAGAAGATTCTTACTTGATGATAAACTTAATCTAGAAGGGGAGAGACGGTTGAGGTCGCAATTCAGAGAACAGCGGAATGGAGGATAGCGAGGGGTTAGACTTTCAGGGGAAACAAAAAATGAGCCTTTAAAAGATTAGGCCCAAAAATAGAAGAAAAATTAACTTGGATGACTTTTGAAATTAGGCCTCTTAAACAGAAAGATATGCTGAGGTACAACAATCGCAAATAATATTTTAGAGATAACAGAATATTGTAGGTGGTGGTTTTTCTCTTTTGTTAGACCAGACCAGTTCAGATCTGTAAGAAATGTACCAGATAGTTAGTACAAAATTTGAAGTCGAAGCTATGGTTTTATCAGAGCATGAAGTGTTACTCGAAGAATTGAAGCTTAGTGCTTAGATAAGATATCATCTATTGGAGTTGTTCATTAGACATGTCCTCATTGAAGTTCTCCTTAGGTGTTATCCTTAATATCTTCAACATGACTGGTGTGCTAGCAAAGTTAGTACTTCCAACATAGTTATTCTTCTTTGCCCTTGGATGTCCTGGAGGATAGATCCATGTAGTTTGTAGCATTTATCCGCAATATGTCCAACAAGCGAGCAGTGAGAACACTTAGGCTTTTGAAAGTTTCCTTGTGCCATCAAGACAGAATTCTGACATGTGAAATCACAACATTTAAAATCCACGATTTCACCATGCTGTTGCATCTACTCCAGATAGATCTCCTTGGACTCACAACATTTAAAACCCACGATTTCACCATGCTGTTGCATCTACTCCAGATCTTGACAAAGCAAGACAAAACAAGACTTCAATATTTTGATTAATTTTTTCCGCTAGCTGTCATAAGTTGTCCTTTGGTTTGTCTACATTTGAAAGATCACTAAGCTTGGCGTTCAGCCCAATGATGATCCACAGATTATCCGGCGCAATAGATTATATTTATGACAAAACAAAATTGAACCTTAAATTGAACCTATTACAAAACAAAATTAAAAAGAAATTCCGAAAATGACTTATGAAGACTTTTGGAGGCAAAAAATGGAGAGAGCAAATGTTTTACATCGTGTTCAGAATACAAGCACAATCATTGGAAAACTAAAAAAAGGAAGAAAATAACCCACAAAAGAAAAAAAAAACTTATAGAACCCAAAATTTGACCCAAAAACCATGTTTTCCTTTGGATATCTTCTCCTTGGAAATATCTTCTGCAACTTCTCTTCTCTCTCTCTCTTTTCGTTCATCATCTTCCCAAAAAACCTAAAAAAATTGAGTCTTGAAGAAGAAGAAGAAGGTTGCGCTTCCAAGTACAGATCGAACGATTCGCAGAATCTTCCAATTTTTTGAATCTGAATCGATGGTTGGAGCTCTCGGTAACCCTTTCAATAATTTTCTCTCTTTCTTTTATCCGTTGTAACACACAAGAATCCATATCGTCAGTATTTTTAGTGTTCAACCGTACCACCGTCAACCACCACTGCCGGCCATCACCTTAACCCCTACCCTTAAACCAAAAAACCCAAAATAGTAATTTACCCTACCCTTGATCATACTTTTCTAATTTTTTTGAATAGATGGTTATATTATTCTATAGTTTTGTTTTTTTGGCTACTCAGCTAATTCACCCTTATTAAAAACAACATAAACAAAGAAAAGAAAGTGAGTACCAGATACAGATGAAAATTTAAAATACCAAAAAATTGTTAAAAAAACACAAACCATAATCTAACTACAAGAGAAAAAAATTAGACTAAATTAGCTGAAAAAACATAGTCGAAAAAATAAACGAACAAAAGAGCAAAATAAATTAACAAAAGAAGAAAAGAAAACATACTAACAACGTAACCTGACGAAAAGAAGAAAATACATAACAAAAAAAACAAATTAACAAAACAACCGAAAAAGTTTAGGGGTTAGGGTTTAGTGTTTTTAAAATTAAAAGGTTTTCAACCATTTAACAAGGTTTAATAAGGTTTTTTAAAAACCTTGTAAACTTTTTAAATAAAATGTTTTTTATAAGGTAGAAATTTAAAAAAATTTGGTAGGAAAATCCAATTTCGTAATTTTGGCAGGAAATTTTTTTGATTTTGGCGGGAAATTTTTTCGATATTGGCGGGAATTTTTTTTGATTTTGGCGGGAAAATTTTTCATTTTTTGGCGGGAAATGTTTTTCGATTTTGATGACTGTACATTCTTGCCATCATTCAAAGAAAAGGTAATATGGTCATTTTGTACGTAAAAGTTTTAAAAAGAGGTATGGATGGACATTTTTGAAAATGCCCCTTTTTGAAAATGCAGAATAGTCTCCAAAGATAAAGTGCGGTTCTACCATTTTTGCCCTCCAAAGCGTCTACATTTTTTGCCTCCAAGAGTCTACATTTTTTGCCTCCAAGAGTCTCCATTTTTGGCCTCCAAGAATCTTCATTTTTGGCTTCCAAAAGTCATCATATTTGGCCTCCAAAAGTCATCATTTTTTGCCTCCAAAGCGTCTCCATTTTTAGCCTCCAAGAGTCTCCATTTTTGGCCTCCAAAAGTTTTATTTTTTGCCTCCAAAAGTTATCATATTTGTGGCCTCCAAAAAGTGTGGAGGCCAAAAATGGAGAAGCTTTGGAGGCCAAAAATGATGACGTTTTGGAAGCCAAATATGATGATTTTTGGAGGCCAAATATGATGACTTTTGGAGGCCAAAAATGGAGACGCTTTGGAGTCCAAAAGTGGAGACGCTTTGGAGGCCAAAAGTAGAGATGCTTTGGAGGCTAAATAATGGAGACTCTTGGAGACCAAAAATGGAGACGCTTTGGAGACCAAATATGATGACTTTTGGAGGAAAAAAATGAAGACTATTGGAGGCAAAAAATGGAGACTCTTGGAGGCCAAAAATGAAGACTCTTGGAGACCAAAAATAGAGACGCTTTGGAGGTAAAAAACTCATGACTTTTGGAGGCCAAATATGAAAACTTTTGGAGGCCAAAAATGAAGACTTTTGTCCGTCAAAAATGGAGACTCTTGGAGGCCAAAAATGGAAATGCTTTGGAGGCAAAAAATGGAGACTCTTGGAGGCAAAAAATGGAGACTTTTGGAGGCTAAAAATGGAGAAGCTTTGGAGGCAAAAAAGGATGAATTTTGGAGGCTAAAAAGAATGAATTTTGGAGGCCAAAAATAATGACTTTTTGAGGCCAAAAATGAAAATTTTTGGAGGCAAAAAATGGAAACGCTTTGGAGGCCAAAAATGGAGACGCTTTTGGAGGCCAAAAGTAGAGACGCTTTGGAGGCCAAATATGATGACTTTTGGAGGCCAAATATGATGACTTTTGGAGGCCAAAAATGGAGACCTTTGAAGGCCAAAAATGGAGACGCTTTAGAGGCCAAAAGTGAAGAATTTTGGAGGCCAAAAATGAAGACTTTTGGAGGCCAAAAATGAAGAATTTTGGAGGCCAAAAATGAAGAATTTTGGAGGCCAAAAATAGAGACTCTTGGAGACCAAAAATGGAGACTCTTGGAGGCCAAAAATGGAGACTTTTGGAGGCCAACTATGATGAATTTTGGAGGAAAAAATAAAGAATTTTGGAAGCTAAAAATGGAGACTCTTGGAGGCCAAAAATAGAGACGCTTTGGAGGCCAAAAGTGGAGACGCTTTGGAGGCCAAATATAATGACTTTTGGAGGCCAAATATGATGACTTTTGGAGGCCAAAAATGGAGACTCTTGGAGGCCAAAAGTGGAGACGCTTTGGAGGCCAAATATGATGACTTTTGGAGGCCAAATATGAGACTCTTGGAGGCCGAAAATGAAGACTTTTGGAGGCCAAAAATGAAGACTTTTGGAGGCCAAAAATGGAGACTCTTGGAGGCCAAAAATGAAGATTCTTGGACGCCAAAACGGATGACTTTTGGAGGCCAAAAATAAAGATTCTTTGAGGCCAAAAATGGAGACTCTTGGAAGCAAAAAATGGACGCTTTGGAGGCCAAAAGTGGAGACGCTTTGGAGGCCAAATATGATGACTTTTGGAGGCTAAAAATGAAGACTTTCGAAGACCAAAAATGGAGACTCTTGGAGGCGAAAAATGGAGACGCTTTGGAGGTCAAAAGTGGAGACGCTTTGGAGGCCAAAAGTGGAGACGCTTTGGAGGTCAAATATGATGACGTTTTGGAAGCCAAATATGATGACTTTTGGAGGCCAAATATGATGACTTTTGGAGGTCAAAAATGGAGACGCTTTGGAGTCCAAAAGTGGAGACGCTTTGGAGGCCAAAAGTAGAGATGCTTTGGAGACTAAATAATGGAGACTCTTGGAGACCAAAAATGGAGACGCTTTGGAGGCCAAATATGATGACTTTTGGAGGAAAAAAATGAAGACTTTTGGAGGCAAAAAATGGAGACTCTTGGAGGCCAAAAATGAAGACTCTTGGAGACCAAAAATAGAGACGCTTTGGAGGTAAAAAACTCATGACTTTTGGAGGCCAAATATGAAAACTTTTGGAGGCCAAAAATGAAGACTTTTGTCCGTCAAAAATGGAGACTCTTGGAAGCCAAAAAT
Organism: Camelina sativa; assembly: GCF_030686135.1. Lineage (NCBI taxonomy): Eukaryota > Viridiplantae > Streptophyta > Magnoliopsida > Brassicales > Brassicaceae > Camelina > Camelina sativa. The sequence continues at coordinate 31,020,486 of NC_141881.1, forward strand.
GGAAATGCTTTGGAGGCAAAAAATGGAGACTCTTGGAGGCAAAAAATGGAGACTCTTGGAGGCTAAAAATGGAGAAGCTTTAGAGGCAAAAAAGGATGAATTTTGGAGGCTAAAAAGAATGAATTTTGGAGGCCAAAAATAATGACTTTTTGAGGCCAAAAATGAAAATTTTTGGAGGCAAAAAATGGAAACGCTTTGGAGGCCAAAAATGGAGACGCTTTTGGAAGCCAAAAGTAGAGACGCTTTGGAGGCCAAATATGATGACTTTTGGAGACCAAATATGATGACTTTTGGAGGCCAAAAATGGAGACCTTTGAAGGCCAAAAATGGAGACGCTTTAGAGGCCAAAAGTGAAGAATTTTGGAGGCCAAAAATGAAGACTTTTGGAGGCCAAAAATGAAGAATTTTGGAGGCCAAAAATGAAGAATTTTGGAGGCCAAAAATAGAGACTCTTGGAGGCCAAAAATGGAGACTCTTGGAGGCCAAAAATGGAGACTTTTGGAGGCCAACTATGATGAATTTTGGAGGAAAAAATGAAGAATTTTGGAAGCTAAAAATGGAGACTCTTGGAGGCCAAAAATAGAGACGCTTTGGAGGCCAAAAGTGGAGACGCTTTGGAGGCCAAATATAATGACTTTTGGAGGCCAAATATGATGACTTTTGGAGGCCAAAAATGGAGACTCTTGGAGGCCAAAAGTGGAGACGCTTTGGAGGCCAAATATGATGACTTTTGGAGGCCAAAAATGAGACTCTTGGAGGCCGAAAATGAAGACTTTTGGAGGCCAAAAATGAAGACTTTTGGAGGCCAAAAATGGAGACTCTTGGAGGCCAAAAATGAAGATTCTTGGACGCCAAAACGGATGACTTTTGGAGGCCAAAAATAAAGATTCTTTGAGGCCAAAAATGGAGACTCTTGGAGGCAAAAAATGGACGCTTTGGAGGCGAAAAGTGGAGACGCTTTGGAGGCCAAATATGATGACTTTTGGAGGCTAAAAATGAAGACTTTCGAAGGCCAAAAATGGAGACTCTTGGAGGCGAAAAATGGAGATGCTTTGGAGGCCAAAAGTGGAGACGCTTTGGAGGCCAAAAGTGGAGACGCTTTGGAGGTCAAATATGATGACTTTTGGAGGCCAAAAATGGAGACTCTTGGAGGCCAAAAATGAAGACTTTTGGAGGCCAAAAATAAAGACTTTTGGAGGCCAAAAATGGAGACTCTTGGAGGCAAAAAATGGAGACGCTTTGGAGGCCAAAAGTGGAGATCCTTTGGAGGCCAAATATGATGACTTTTGGAGGCCAAAAATGAAAACTTTTGGAGGCCAAAAATGAAGACTTTTGGACGCCAATAATGAAGACTTTTGGAGGCCAAAAATGGAGACCCTTGGAGGCCAAAAATGGAGACGCTTTGGAGGCCAAAAGTGGAGTCGCTTTGGAGACGAAATATGATGACTTTTGGAGGCCAAAAATGAAGACTTTTGGAGGCCAAAAATGGAGACCCTTGGAGGCCAAAAATGGAGACGCTTTGGAGGCCAAAAGTGGAGTCGCTTTGGAGACGAAATATGATGACTTTTGGAGGCCAAAAATGAAGACTTTTGGAGGCCAAAAATGGAGACCCTTGGAGGCCAAAAATGGAGACGCTTTGGAGGCCAAAAGTAAAGTCGCTTTGGAGGCCAAATATAATGACTTTTGGAGGCAAAAATGGAGACGCTTTGGAGGCCAAATATGAAGACTTTTGGAGGGCAAAAATGGAGACTCTCGGAGGCCAAAAATAGAGACGCTTTCGAGGCCAACTATGATAAATTTTGGAGGCAAAAAATGAAGACTTGTTGAGGTTAAAAATGGTGATGCTTTGGAGGCCAAATATGAAGACTTTTGGAGGGCAAAAATGGAGACCCTTGGAGGCCAAAAATGGAGACGCTTTAGAGGCCAAAAGTGAAGAATTTTGGAGGCCAAAAATGAAGACTTTTGGAGGCCAAAAATGAAGAATTTTGGAGGCCAAAAATGAAGAATTTTGGAGGCCAAAAATAGAGACTCTTGGAGGCCAAAAATGGAGACTCTTGGAGGCCAAAAATGGAGACTTTTGGAGGCCAACTATGATGAATTTTGGAGGAAAAAATGAAGAATTTTGGAAGCTAAAAATGGAGACTCTTGGAGGCCAAAAATAGAGACGCTTTGGAGGCCAAAAGTGGAGACGCTTTGGAGGCCAAATATAATGACTTTTGGAGGCCAAATATGATGACTTTTGGAGGCCAAAAATGGAGACTCTTGGAGGCCAAAAGTGGAGACGCTTTGGAGGCCAAATATGATGACTTTTGGAGGCCAAAAATGAGACTCTTGGAGGCCGAAAATGAAGACTTTTGGAGGCCAAAAATGAAGACTTTTGGAGGCCAAAAATGGAGACTCTTGGAGGCCAAAAATGAAGATTCTTGGACGCCAAAACGGATGACTTTTGGAGGCCAAAAATAAAGATTCTTTGAGGCCAAAAATGGAGACTCTTGGAGGCAAAAAATGGACGCTTTGGAGGCGAAAAGTGGAGACGCTTTGGAGGCCAAATATGATGACTTTTGGAGGCTAAAAATGAAGACTTTCGAAGGCCAAAAATGGAGACTCTTGGAGGCGAAAAATGGAGATGCTTTGGAGGCCAAAAGTGGAGACGCTTTGGAGGCCAAAAGTGGAGACGCTTTGGAGGTCAAATATGATGACTTTTGGAGGCCAAAAATGGAGACTCTTGGAGGCCAAAAATGAAGACTTTTGGAGGCCAAAAATAAAGACTTTTGGAGGCCAAAAATGGAGACTCTTGGAGGCAAAAAATGGAGACGCTTTGGAGGCCAAAAGTGGAGATCCTTTGGAGGCCAAATATGATGACTTTTGGAGGCCAAAAATGAAAACTTTTGGAGGCCAAAAATGAAGACTTTTGGACGCCAATAATGAAGACTTTTGGAGGCCAAAAATGGAGACCCTTGGAGGCCAAAAATGGAGACGCTTTGGAGGCCAAAAGTGGAGTCGCTTTGGAGACGAAATATGATGACTTTTGGAGGCCAAAAATGAAGACTTTTGGAGGCCAAAAATGGAGACCCTTGGAGGCCAAAAATGGAGACGCTTTGGAGGCCAAAAGTGGAGTCGCTTTGGAGACGAAATATGATGACTTTTGGAGGCCAAAAATGAAGACTTTTGGAGGCCAAAAATGGAGACCCTTGGAGGCCAAAAATGGAGACGTTTTTGGAGGCCAAAAGTAAAGTCGCTTTGGAGGCCAAATATAATGACTTTTGGAGGCAAAAATGGAGACGCTTTGGAGGCCAAATATGAAGACTTTTGGAGGGCAAAAATGGAGACTCTCGGAGGCCAAAAATAGAGACGCTTTCGAGGCCAACTATGATAAATTTTGGAGGCAAAAAATGAAGACTTGTTGAGGTTAAAAATGGTGATGCTTTGGAGGCTAAAAATGTAGACGCTTTGGAGGCAAAAAATGGAGACGCTTTGGGGACCAAAAATGGAGATGATTTGGAGGCCATGGAGACGCATTGAAGGAAAACAATAGAGACGTTTTGGAGGCCAAAAATGAAGACTTTTAGAGAGAAAAAAATGTAAGCAACTATTATGTTTTTTGGAAGCCAAAAATAGAGACGTTTTGGAGGCCAAAAATGGAGACTCTTTGGAGGCAAAAAATGTAGACGCTTTGGAGGCCAAAAATGGTAGAACCGCACTTTATCTTTGGAGACTATTCCACATTTTCAAAAAGGGGCATTTTCAAAATTGTCCATTCATACCTCTTTTTAAAAATATCTATTAATACCATTTTAAAAACTTTAATGTACGAAATGACCATATTACCCTTTCTTTGAGTGATGGCAAGAATGTACAGTCATCAAAATCGAAAAACATTTCCCGCCAAAAAATGAAAAATTTTCTCGCGAAAATCAAAAAAATTTCCAGCCAAAATCAGAAAATTTTCCCGCCAAATTTTTTGAAATTTATACCTTAGAAAAACATTGTAAACGCTTTTAAAAACCTTGTAAACCATGTAAACACTTTTAAAAATTATTTGTAAACCTTTTAAAAACCTTATAAAAACCTATAAAAATTATAAAAACCTTATAAAACTCTATTAAAACTCTTAACAAATTCTTAACGAATTCTTAACAAATTCTTAACAATTCTCCGATTCAAAACCATTTTACTCTTAACAAATTTTTAACAAATTCTTACCATTTTACTCTTAACAAATTACTTCAAAAAGGTTTCCAACCTTTTAATTTTAAAAACCCTAAACCCTAACCCCTAACCTCTAAACCCTAAACCCCTAGCCCTAAACCCTAAACACAAAAATCACAACCCTAAACCCTAAACATAAAAACCACAACCCTAAACCCTAATCCCTAACCCCTAAACTTAAAAACCACAACCCTAACCGAAAACCCTAAACCCTAAATTTCCCGCCAAAATTACGAAATTGGATTTTCCTACCAAAATTTTTAAAATTTCTACCTTATAAAAAATTTTAAACCCGAACCCCAAAACTCAAAAACCACAACCCAAACCTAAACCCTAAACTCAAATACCACAACCCTAAACCCTAAACCTAAAAAACAACACCCCAAAACTCTAAAATATAATACCATAACCCTAAACCCTAAACTCAAAAACCACAACCCTAAAACCTAACCCCTAAACCCTAAACTCAAAAACCATAACCCTAAACCCTAAACTCAAATACCCTAAACCCTAAACCCCTAAACCCTAAACCCTAAACTCAAAAACCACAACCCTAAACCCTAACACCTAAACTCAAATACCACAACCCTAAACCCTAAACCCTAACCCCTAAACTCAAATACCACAACTCTAAACCCTAAACTCAAAAACCACAACCCTCAACCCAAAAACCACAACCCTAAACCCAAACACCACAACCCTAAACCCTAAACCCTAAACCCTAAACCCAAAAACTACAACCCTAAACCCTAAACCATAAACCCTAAACCCTAAACCCAAAACCCACAACCATAAACCCTATACCCAAAAACTACAACCCTAACCCTAAACCATAAACCCTAAACCATAAACCCTAAACCCTAAACCCTAAACACTAAACCCTAAACCCTAACCCCTAAACTCAAAAACCACAACTCTAAACCCTAAATTTAAAAACCACAACCCTAAACCCTAAACTCAAACCCTAAACCCTAAACCTTAATCCTTAAACCCTAAAACCCTAAACTCAAAAACCAAAACCTTAAACCCTAAAACCCTAAATTGAAGAATCAAGCGTTGAGGCAACGTCGTTTGTTGGCGGTCCGACGGTACTTCGGCGGCGGTCCGGCGGTGGCCCGGCGGTGGTCCGGCGATTCTCTGACGGTTTTCCGGCGGTTCTCCGGCGGTCTCCGGCGGTTCTCCGGCGGTCTCCGGCGGTGGCCCGGCGGTAGTGGTTGGAGGAAATCTAAACCCTAAGAGATAGTACATTGAGAACCCTAGTGGTAATAATGGTAAAGAGGTGGTGGCCGCCGAAGAACCGCCGGAGGTGGTGACGCCGGAGGTGGTGGCGATGGCAGGTGGTCAGAAGATGGTGGTGGTGATGAAAGATAGTGAAGGGGTAAAAATTGGTATTATACATATAATATAGAGTATATAATCAATACATAGTTAGTATAGTTAGTTATTAAATTATAGAATTTTTTTTGGTCATACAACCCAATTCCCCTTTTAATAATGTGGTTTTGTTTTTTTATTTGGTGTTTTTGTGCATTAAGTAGATTATAGTGAGAAGTTTTACAAATTTGTTAGTAATTAGTTGTGTTTATTTTGAAATTTGGTTTTGTATTTCATGTTTTTAAATTTCCTAAGTATAGGTTTTATTGTATATGTTGATTTGTGGTTGTAATTGTTTTTTTGGTTTTTTTTTTCCTTTCTTTTGTGTTTGGTTAGATTGATTGTTTATTGTATTTAACTCAATGTGTGAGGATTGTTTGTCAATGCTTTCCTCATTGGCTTACATTGGGAGTGTGAGTTTGTTAAATTTTTAATAATGTTTTCAAATTGCTTACATTTGGCTTTTTTATAACAAAAGGCAACATGTGGTGAAGGTAGTAAAATGCATAAATGGAGAGACATCCACTATATCGTGAGAATTTGATGAAAGACGGTGAGGGAAAACCTTTCAAGACGCAGATGGACTAACATCTTCTCTAAAGTTGTGACATCCCATTAGTTTTGGTGGAAACTACTTCGCCCATGACATCTAATAAGAGCAAAACCATATAGTTTAACATTTAATTTCCAGGAAAAATATACTATAGATGCAACAAAGTTGAGAAACTTTTCTATGATTATCTACATATTTGGAACTACAAAACTTAGACAACCCTGGGAGCTCCGTTCGCCAGCGACACTAACTCTTCATGAGTCCTTAAGCGGAAAAACTCTTTTGGAATAATACAGAAAGACTCTTCTACCTCTTCAAAAAAAAGTGGCTAGTGTGAACCGTATAGAAAAGTGGAAATCCGTCAATTTGAAATGGGTGTTGCTTCTAGTAACGTCAAAGGCGGATATTGTATACATAGCTCCATCACGCAGAGCATGTTCGAATTTAGGAAGGTGGGTGACGTAAATGGAGCCTTGCATCAAAGTAGATTGGAAAAGAGGGAAATATTAACAAAAGGGTAAGTACATAATTAAGAATGAATCAAGAGGAGAATGGAGATTGAGGGACCTTTTCATCAATGAATCAACACCCATGAGTTGTCCCACATTTTTTAACTTTTCGAGCAGGCTAGAAACGGAGAATCCTACCTAGGATTTTTTGGTACGAAGTTCATATTTGTTAGAAGAGAAGCGTAAGGCCAAGTGTAAGTTGAGGAAATGACTATAGCAAGATATCTATAGAAAACATTAGGAATATAGAAAACGCAAGGTGTTTAATATAAAAACCCTACATGGTTGTTTGCAAGGTGGAACGCAGGTTCCAAAAATATTTGAAACTATGTCTTCGTACACCTATACTTGGTTCTATAAAATTTCAGAGGAAGGTTATATTAAAGACTAACCGAAACAGCTGATCTAGAATACTTGAGAGAGATCTCTTGTTCATCGGAGTTGAACCGGTGGGCATTGATCAACCTACTACGCTTACTATAGACTTTGTCTCAAGTGAATACAACTTGGCCACCGCTTTTATTTTATCGTCTTTGATCTTGGTAGAGTCGCAGAACCATATCTCCAAACCATGTGCGTGAAAACACTATATAGGCGAAGACTGACATGTCTATCTACGAATGTAGCTTTAGGTTAAGAGTATATTTGTAAAATAATAAAGAATTCTAATGGAGAATTAGCTACCAAACCCAAAATAGTCGAAGATATCAAAAGACTCTCTTTATTCTAGTATCGAAATTAACTTATAAGAACAAATAAATCGCTAAGAGGAGTAGAACAGAGCAATCCTTGTGTTCTGTGGCCGACCAAGAGACGAAAACCCACGTCGCTGTCAAATATTAAGATTGTTGCCTCCTGTAATCAACTGAAAACAGATGGTTACTTAATCCTGGAGATTTAACAGCTTAATATGAAATCTGCTACGCCTGAATTTCACTCAAAAAAAAGAAGAAAACACAGCGAAGATATATAGGAGGCAGGGAAATTATTTTATATAAGAGAAGGACTTACGACAATTTAAGGAAGAAGTAGTGGACTATGACTGACGACAATTTAAGGAAGAAGTAGTGGACTGTCCATTAAATCAGAGAAGATCGAAGAACATAATTAGCAGTTACGAACGAAACTGTTCAATTGCTAGCATTATAGTAATATTCTAAAATAGTTAGTATTAAAAAGACATATATAGATTTATAGAACAATTAAAAATAAATATTATCTCAAACAAAATAATTTTTTAAAAGAAGTATAACAATAATTTTATTATTATATTATATTTTTTTTTTAAAATGTTAATCCGTGCGTTAAGCACGGAATATCTTCTAGTAGATATTAAGAGCCATGTGCATTGTCACATCCCTAACTTTGTAATTTTTTATAAACAAAAAGTTTTTTATTATCTAATTAGCAGTTTTGTTATTTTGCCTTTTTATCTAAAAATCACATTTCTCACTTTTTCATCACCACTGTCTCTCTCACTCAATCTTTGTGTGCTTTTTTTTTTGTTTCCTCCGACGACGTTGAGAAATCCTCAAAATCTCCGGCGATGGGTGGTTGTGTCTCCTAAATCCGAGCGATAAAACCTTCTCTTCTCAGCTCAATGCCTCCATCTTAAGCCACCATTTCGTTAAGCTAACTTCAACTACTTATGGTCTTCTCAATCTCGACTCTTCTTCACATTCTCTTCCTCCGCCTCCTTCCTCCTCCGCTACCTCCGCTATATCTCCGATGACTCCGCCTGACATAAACATATGTGTTTGATTCATATAATCAAACACATATGTTTGATTATATGAATCAGAAAGGTATGGAATGCCGACCAGGCCAAGACTCAATCTTCTGGAAGTAATCGACAGGCACTACACCATCAATGCCTTCAGTCAAAATCACTTTGTTGTCTGACATGTAGAACGCAATCCCATCTGGATATATATTCACAAGCTGAAATGTTGAATCTCTGATGGACAACATCACTAAATTTTAAGACACAGAATCAAGGTCTCATGCTAGAGTAATACCTTCAAGAGCTTTCTTCATGTCGAGGAAGATCAAAACATCAACATTCCTTCTCATATGCAATCATGTAAATTTGGAATCAGATAAATGTGCATATGCAATCATAAAGCAGAAACAACAACAACAATAGGATATAAAAATCTAACCACTAATCACTTTAAGCCACAAGAGAAGTGAACATGCATTCTATTCATGCGCTTTAAGCCTGATGCTAAGATGGATTCCAAATTCTTCCTATAAGTTCCATGTACACACACTGCCATTACAGAAATTTCTAATTAACACGAGCAACTAACTATGCGAGTCATATACATAAATAACAGAAGAAATCACAAGTATGTGTCCTACTAGTACCTGGAGCTTCTTCTGGTGACAGTATTGGTTTAAGTAACTTTTCAGACTCTACCGTCTGCGCACAGAGACAATTGGAAAGGTCTCAGCTTTCAACACAAAAGATGAAAAAGACACACTAGTTTCATCTCTTTCGAGGTATTTGATTTTTTTTTGTTCTTCAAATCTCTTGTTGTTCATCGGACTACTTGATAACAACCACCAGAGTGCTTCGTTCTCAATCATAAATTGAAGTGTTACACTGAACCAAAAAAGAAAAAATGGTCCTTCGGTATTCTTTATTGAGTCCTCTGTTTCTTCTTCCCTTCTTTTTGAGATTTAGCTTTCTCGGTCAAATCTTGCACTCCCCTTCTCTTATACATCTTAAAACTCATCTCTCTCTCAAATGCCATATTCCTCACCTTCTCTGTAATCTCTGCAGCGAATTCTCTATTATACAGTTTCTTCAACCCCTTCATAAGTTTACCAAATGTGTCTGGTTGCGGCATGAAGTCCATCTCCATCATTTCAAGACAATAAGAACACGCCTCCTTTTCATAACCTTTTGAGAACAAGGCATGGATCCATATTGTCCAAGACGATACGGTCAGCTCGCAAGACCCTTTACTTGAGATGCAACTCCAAACATCTTTCGCCGTTTCCAGCTTCTCGTCTCTTAACAGGGTATTTAGCAATGACTTCAGAGTTTTGTATTGAGAAACGGAGAACAATCCTCTAGTTACCATTTCTTTAAAGTGATCAGATGCTTCGAGTAAATTACCTTGGCTTGTTAAACCATCGATCATAATAACAAACGAATCTGCTCCAGGACTCAACCCGTTTGTTTTCATTTCGTTCCATAATCGAAGAGCTTCCTTAACTTCTCCTAGTTTACAAGCCAATCTGATGACGATATTGTAAACGCCAAGATCAGCATAATACCCTATCTGCTTCATCTTCTCCATCATCTCCAAACACTCTTCAAATTTTTCTTTCTTCTCAAGAGTCGCCATGATATACATATAGGTGAGTTGGCACGGGATGAGCCCTTTCTTAATCATATCGTCTAACACAACATAACACTTGTCAATTCTTCCACATTTGCAAAACCCATTAACTAATGAAGTGTAAGTCACAACATCAGCCTCACATTCATACATCTCCATCTCAACAAACACCTTCATCGCCTCCTCCATTCTATCCACCTTACATAATCCTTGGATCAAAACAGTGTAACAGTTCACATTCGGTTCAAACCCACTTCTTCTCATATCTTTCAAAAGATCATAAGCATCTGCTATTTTACCAGCATTAGCATACCCACTTAACAAGTTGGTATAATCAACAATGTCAGGCTCAAACCCAGCTTCTTTCATCTGAACCAAAACATGTTTAGCTTCCATCATCTTCCCTTCCTTACACCAACCATACAACAACGAATTAAAATATCTCAAATTCGACGGAAACCGTAATCTCATATCCTCGAAAAGCTTCGCAGCATCTTTAACACTACCGTGCTTACACAAAGCATCAAGCAAACACCCGAATACATACTCATCATGTTCTAAACCAAACTTAGGCATTTCGTCGAGCACCTCAATAGCTTTCTTAACCACAACCGCCGACGGAAACCTCTGAACCAAAACCAAAAACAATTCAGGTCCAATCAATTGAGGATTCTCCTTCCTCATCTCTTCGATTAAACCCCAAACGGATCCAAATTGACGCATTTTACTCAAAACTCTCACCATCGATTTATACACTTCGATAGTGTGAGAGTAACCAGGCTGCTTCGCCGCCCAGACGAAGAATCTGTAACCTAGATTCCCAGCATCACCACAACGACTCAAAACCCGTTCGATTAAACCGGGTCGGAGTTGAACACCGGATTCGTTAAGCGCGAGTTCCAACTTCGGAACCCTAGAATGAAATTTCCGAAGAATCCTGTATGATTTCTCGACATCACTCGCGAATTCATCGTATTTGGAGTTCTTCGTGCGATCGTTGTTGCTCTTCTCGAGACAGACTAAACCAATCCCGTTGCTTCTCCGGAAATTATCTTCGAGAGCTTTAGAAACGTGAAAACTTCTTTGGATTAAGTCAAAGCGAGACTTTAATTGAGAAGAAGGTAAGAAAATTTGGCGTTTGCTGAGAAAAAACTCGACTATCGGAGAGAATCTATGCATCTCATAAACGGTAACAGCATTTTATGAATTTGTCCATCGGCTTCACGCATGTTCTTGTTCGCCCACAACTAAAGAGCGACGTCGTTTAGTCAAAAATAAGAATTCGGATCTGGGCCATATGTCTGGTGGGCTTTATTCAGCGCTTGTTAGGCCTGTTGAAGTAATTGGCGCCACTAAGCTGAGATATCTCAATAAAATTAATGCATTATTATTATCATTGAACAACTTAAACCAAAGATCTCTTCTTCTTCTTTTTGTTTGGGTCAAAGATCACTTCTACTTATGGATGGTCATTAATTATGCTATGCAAACACCGAAGCACGGGCTCCAAGCCACCCCAACAAAACCCGGCCATAAATATGGATTTGTGATAAATAAAACGAGAAAGAGAAGGATCGGTCCATGATAACGTGGGTTCATAATTGTACTTGAACATTAAAAAGCTTGAAGTTCTCGAAGCAAGGTTTGACTAGCCTTTCGGCGCGACAAGTTAATGACTTTACTCTATTGCCCTTAATTAAGCCAATGATGTCATGATGACTACTAAGTAGTACAACATATCCAAACCAGCACAGGTCCAAGCCAATCCCGTTACAAATTACGGTCTCTCTAACAAAAAACTAAACAACACTTAAAATAAACATGCATACGAATACGATTATAGAAAATTAGAAACTGTAACAAATAAAACTTGTGTTTTTGTTAATACTATATGTACCCAAAGATTACCAAACATCTGTATTACTGTATATGATCAAAGCATCTAAAATAATTAAATCTCTCCTATTTTTGTATCATTAGCTTTTGATATTCAAGTGAAAGGAAAAAAAGAAAGACTAATAATGTGATTAAATTAAATTAGTAATCAGGCATAGAGTGACTAATCTTTCCTTCTTCTTCCTCCATCTTCTTCTCAGTGATCTTCAACCATATACAAACCCCAGTGAAGCTAATCACTAAGCTAGCGATTCCACTCCCAAGCCCAATCCCAACGATCGCCATTATCGACAATCCTTTGCTCTTCATCTCCTCCAACGGATACCCAAACAATTTCTTGTTCCCTGTAAACGAGCTCTCATTAAATCTCGGCAAGTTCCCATTCCTCATCGCCAGATTCGCCGGAATCTGACCGGATAATTTATTATCAGAGACATCGAACGCCGATAACCTCGCGAGACTCCCCAACTGCGACGGGATTTGGCCGGAGAGTTTGTTACCGTGAAGATCGATGACGTTTAAGTAAGCGCAGAGAGCTAGCTGCGGCGAGATTTCACCGGAGAGACGATTAGAGGAAAGGTTAAGAACAGCGAGGTTAACGAGGTACTGTAACTGTTGCGGGATCTCGCCGGAGATCTGGTTTGAAGACAGATCTAAGGATTGGAGATTTGTGCAATTAGAGAGGTACGGAGAGATTGAGCCACGGAGAGAGAGGTTCGTTAGTGAGAGTTTGTAAACCCTGCCGTTGTTGCAAGTGACTCCGTGGAGGGAAGAGGCGAAGCCGGTGCAAGGGTTTGAGAAGAAGGATTTTGTCCAGTTACGGAGGTTGTTCGCCGGATCTTCTAAACTCTGACGTAGATTCGTTAAGCATGACTCGTCGTTTGGGTCACCGGAGACTAAACGCCGTGCCGTTTCGAAATTTAGAAGGAGGAGGAGGAGGAAGAGTAACCGGTAACTAAACCGGTGATTAACCGGCATCGGAGATTTTTTTTTTTTTTTTTGGTTTCAAATAGGCTGAAGAAGAGCGAAAACTTATAAACTTGCCTTGTGACTTGTGTGTGATCGATCTTCTTCTTCGTCTTTCGGCCGGGTATTAATGCGCACGTTAGTTATGTTCTTGGGCTCTGCGCATTATAGAGATTTGGTAGATTACTAGATTAGTATGTATGTATGTGTCACTATTTTTGGTATTAAAATTTGATTTTAACAAAATTAGGTGCTTTATATTATTTACGATACAATAGTCACTTTCATAATTTGCGTTATAATCGTTTTTCAGCCTTTAAAATACTTTATATGGTAAGACCAAGGTTTCATGCTTATTCATGTCATACCGCATTTGCTATAAGGTATTGAATCCAGTAGTATTATAATGGTATGATTCGTATCGTCAAGATATTATTCTTTCTTTTTATTTTTTTCCCGACAAAATAATATTATCAGAAAGAATAGCTAAGAAAGAAGATTCATATCACAATCACAAAATAAGTACGTACAGATATGTTTTGTTTATATTGTTTAAAAAATGTGCTAATATATCCAACGTGCCAGAGTTTCAAATAATTACAACAAACGCATTTTCTATGCACTAACCAAAAAGACAAATTTTTATGCCAATAGCAAAACCAAACACTTGTCTTGTCTTACATTAGAAAAGACGTGTGGTTTGGTTTCAATGAATTGTCGACATCGTCAAAATCTAAAAGAGCGGAGAAGATTGGACTTGGGGACATATATATTGCTCTTTGTGTTGATACTTTATCCAAATTCCAAAATATAAGAAATATAGACAGACACTATTTCACTAGCTATACAGTGATTTTAAGTATTAGGACAAACAAATTAATCTGTTTCAAGCAACAGCGGTTTTGCAGCAGATATTGATAACATCATCGAGAGATGGATGATCTCCAGTGCCTTCGTCTTTTCGACCGTACAACAGCTTCTTGCCTCTGAATACAAACGTACCTCCCTGAGAAGAAGAGACATAACTTGAGGATCAAACCAAAAAAAAACAGACAACTTCATCTATAAAAATTCTTGTCTAGTGAAGAACTAAACAAACAAACAAAAAAGAACCTGTTGCAACACACTGCTTCTGTCTTCAGGAGTGGCTTTTATGGTGTAATTCTTTGTAGCTTCACGAATCTCTTTAAATCTTGAGAATACCTTTTTCTGCAATAATCGAAGTTTTTAATAATAATTCACAGTGAAACAATATATATACACAATCAAAACGGTAAAAAATGTCAGAGGTGGTTCATACACTAGCTGGATTGAAGAAAGTGCGGCCTAAACCGTAGTATAATCCAAGAACATCGTAGGCCTGCATATTTAAGAAAAGCCATCTCAAATTCAATCACTATCATAGCATAAATTAAAGACATCTAGAAAAACAAGGTATGTACGTTTAATTTACCTTGCGTTCAGGATCCGCATAGAGACATTCCATGGGAAAAGGTAACTAAAACAATGAAAAACATTACTATTAATTAGACTCACTATCTCTGTTGAGCGATAACGTATTGGCATGCGTTATGAATTCATCACAGGAGAAACTCCTACTTCTCTAAAGAGTTGGCAACTTTGCTATTACGGTTTATGGTATTTCTGATATAATGCAATGAGCCTCCAAAAGTACAGTATATAATAAAGCGATGAGAATACTTAAATGGAGGATGACATCAAGCTAAATTTTCCCTGTATCTCTTAGATCACTCACCCACTTCTCATGTTCACATTAGGCTTACAAAGAGCAAGCAAGAAACAATTATTTTAATGAATTGTAGCACTAAAGACTTGGTTTGGTCTCATCCTCGACTCATGAATTTGGAGGTACATATCATCAGAGCGGAAAAACACTAGATATGCAAAGCTAACATAACGTAGATACCAAGAATAGCATATCCATCACCATGAGCTTACTAAGTTGGAATTATATATTTTAAAGAAAAAGGAGAAAGATTTATATACTATACCCGAGTAGCAAGTATACGAGCTTTATCAGGAGTTCCAACACCAACAGCTATCAATTTAACACCAGCTGCATCAAATCTCGGTTTAGCCTCTTTCAAAGCAGTAGCAAGTTCCCAACTTCCATATAAAAAAAAAAGAAACCAAATTCATTTATCAGTTCAGTGGTTCTACTAAACACTTGCAACAAATCAATCAATCAATCAATCAATCAATTTACCAGCAAACGCATCCGAAATGCCTCAAAAGCACAACAGCAGCGATTCCCTGAGTATATACATATAAAACACACAATTCATCAAACGCTAATATCTGAAAAAGAATCAAAAGAAGTCATCTTTATATGGATTCGATTATAACATACATCGTTCTGATCCCAGAGATCACTGAATTGCACACGCTGGCCAGAAGCAGTGAAGATGGAGACATCGCCGAGAATCTCACCGATATCTTCTCTGTAATCAGGGATGGAATCGGTGGCTCCAGTGGCAGCTCTAGAGGAAAACATGCGGTGTCTAAAGATCGGAGAAACGGAAGTGTAATTGGATTTTAATCTGGTAAAAGGAACAGAAGCAATCGGAGATGATGGTAACTGAGAGAAGGGTTTCGAGCATCTATGAGAAACAGAGGAAGAAATGAGTGGCATGGAACTTGGAGATCGTAGAGAGAGCATCGCCATTGGTGAGAGTCAGAAATCAAAAAAGTTATGAACTTTAGTTTTGGTTTATGGCACAGTGAAGGAGACGAGAGGAATAAGATTTAGAACCCCACGTGGCGAAGAAAGGACCGAGTAGTATGCCGACGTTTGTTTTAGTAATGAGCCCATCTTTATATTTTAGGCCCAATTCAAAGATACAAGTCCAATAAAACAAAATACGAAAATTGCAATGTTGTTTTCGGTTTTTCTCACTTTGCCCCCAATTGTTCGTCTTCCGTGTATGATCCGCCATGAGTACACGGCCGAGAGTTGTCACGGAGATCGTCTTATAATAAGCAGTAAGCGAACGAAGACCTCGACCGAATGGAGAAGAAGGAAACTCATTGCAGATACCAATTGATCTTGTTTTGGCGATACTCTCAACACTGCCGGCGAAATCTCTTGCGGCTTGTCGTTGCGTGTCGAAGCTTTGGTGCTCTTTAATCAGCCGTCCAGATTTCACGGAGTTGTTCTTGACCAGATCTGTGCATCGCCCGCAACTATTGTTCATCTGCCGAAACGCTTCCCAACTCTTCTTCTTCTCGTCACCACAACATCAAAATCCAAATAAGAAGAACTCGTCCGCCGATTCTCTTGTGAGTTTCCCCTTTTCCTGTCACATCTCTCGTCCTATCAATGGCTTGGTTTGTCTTAGATATGAGGAAACAAAAACAAATGAAACGGTAAGAGTGATATGTAATCCTAGCCGACGACGCGGAGTGGGTTTAGAAGCTTTTTAGTGTATGAACCGATTGAGAAACAGTTCAAGGTATTGTTGTCTTATGGAGATGATGAGCAGCTAGTTCTAACTTTAGGAACTGGAGATTGAATGTTCCAAGCCTCATGATATTGATCAATTGTCATCTGAGATATGCATCAACGGTGTTCTCTATTATCCAGCTACCGAGATCTCTTCAACGGATGACATAATCGTTTGCTTTGATGTTAGCTCTGAGAAGTTTAGGTTTATTACAGCCATGAGAGATTTTATTAAAGCAGCACATGATGGAACTCTGATCAACTACAATGGTAAATTAGCGTCGTTTTGTTAAAAGAACAAGTGAAAGCATCGAATTGTGGGTTCTACAAGATGTGGAAAAGCAAGAATGTATTAAGCATACGTACATATTATGTTGTCGAAATGAAATTATGTTGTCGCGGTGCTTTTATACTGTGCCTTTCTATGTCTTCTACTTCAATATCGAGAAACAAACGATGAGAAGAGCTGTGATACGAGGAATGAAAGTGCTTCACGATCACAAAGTATCCACCTATTTGGACCATGTAGAAAACGTTAAGCCTATCCTTATGTTTTAGTTAGGATTTTTTTTGTTTCTTTGAGATATTTTGTAACAGAGCTAGTCCGTGCTCTTGGCTCCTATTCTCATGGCTATGGGATCTTATTACTGTTCTTATCTTTTTGGATGTATGTTAATATTAGGATTCAACAACTTCGGAAGATTCTGATGTATGGGATCTTATTACTGTTTTGGATGTATGTTAATGTTAAAGATTCAAGTTCGTCAGAAGATTCTGATGTATGGGATGATCATTGTACTCTGATTTTGGGTGTATGTTAGGTTTTGATCCAAAAAATAGCATTGATTCACAAATAATTTTCTGAAATTGCTAACAAAATGTAATCTGCTAAACAAGATACTCCCCAAGCTATATACTCAAAACAGAGGTACATTATCTTTGGTGGGTTCAACATATGGTTGTCAATAAAATGTAGGTTGGCAAACATACATGTCTGAAAATTTTGTAGATGTACACAACACCATAAATTATATAGGATCGTCAATAAAAATGAGTCTAACACAGATTCTACTTCGATTCAGTGACAACTAAACTCACAAAATTATCAGTAATGTTGACAAAAATTTAGCTTAACGAGTAAAAAAAAAAGTACAACAAAATATCACAAAGTTTGCTATAAATTTAACAAAACTTGGTTCAGTCACTAAACTGACAAACAGGGAGATAATAAGTATCAAGCTGCCAATACTTTTGCTTGACACCTTCCCAAACATCATCCCCAAGGCAATCCTTAACCGGCAATGGAATCAACTGAGTGCTAAACCCTAAATTCTCAATCTCCAAAGTCACCAAATTGCAATACACCACATGAAAAAACGCATTACTCCCACAAAACCCATTGAAATACGAATAAACCCCATCAGGCTTCAACAACTTGGGAAGATTCTGATGAAACTCTCTCAAATCTTCATAATACTCTCCATAAGTATCAAAAAAGATCCCATCAAAACGATCATCAAGCTTATCAAGAACATCTTGCCACCTTCCAAAAACAATCTCCACATTCTCTTTCTCTCCCCAACCAGATTCAATCATACGCTTATACACCTCAGGATGAGCTTCGATGATCGTGTGTTTACTCGGACCATACTGTTGTATCGCTGTATCCACAAGTCCCATACCGAATCCAACGTTTAAAATGTGACCACCGCTGATACAAATCGCTTTAGCGTGAGCTTCCATTAATGGTTTTTCCCAAGCCATCATCACACCTTTGCTTTCACTATCCATGATCTTGTCTTCACTGAAACTAACACGATCTTGAAGATACTCTTGGTTAGAGTACTCCTTCTTGGTTTGGTTTCTTGCGATTGTTCCTAAGATTAGCTCTGATTGGATCCCCGTTTTGAGAAGAAGATCAAAGGCTTCTTGGTGTCCTTCTTCCATGGCGAAGTCTCCTGCTGAGAGATTCGACGGAGTTAAAGCGTTCCACGGAGCTCCGGCTTCGAGTAACGCCGTTACTATCTCTGCGTTTCCGATTTTAGCGGCGTGCATTAACGGAGTTAGACCATCGTTGTCGAAATGTGTGACGTCGGCTCCGGAGTTTATTAAAGTTTGGACCTTTTTCAAGTCGTTGGATTTAGCAGCTAAACATAGCTGATCTGCTTCTTCCATGGGCTTTGATTGTGTGAAGCCGTCTGAACAAAACGAAGCAAAACATTTAATTAGAAATTGAAATACAAAATTTGTAGAGCATAAGTTAGGATCTATGAGAAGCAAAATCAAATTCAAAAAAGAAGGTATTTTTAAGGCTCAGACACGCACAAAAGAAGCATCATGAAACATTACAAGAGTTTTTATTTTAGGTCACTCGAGTAAGTTTCAGCATCGAGAAATGTTGTTGTCATCACCGCCTTAATAAACAGGAATGTGGAAGATGATGAAACGGAATTAAAAATTGACAAGAAATAGACATTGAGAAGATGAAGTTGTGGGTTACTTTGCCTTTTTGATGCAGAGTGGTGGACTCGAGGGAGAGAATGCGAAATAAAAAGTGGTGTCTATTTGGCGAGTTTATATATATATATAAATGTGTCGGCGAAATTAGAGTTAGGGTTTGATTGGACCTTTATGGGCTTATGACTGATTTAAGTTGGTACTTTAATGGGCTTATTTCTGGACAATATAGATCCAGCCAACTTCAGCATCATAATGGAAAATGAATCATTCAATATAAATCCATGACTCCATTATACCACAAGATTAAGACCTGATTTTGTCCCACACAATCGATAAAATTGGAATGAGAATGACAGAAACTCCATCTTTTTTATAGTTTAAAGAGCAATGTTACGTCACGATGATAGCAATGTTACGTCACTTCCATATTTTTTAATAATTTAAAGATAGCAATGTTAAATCACTTTGTTTAATACAGGAACTTGTTCCACACTTTTTACCAAAGGAACTTATTTCGTGACGTTAGGGACACTAAAGTTCAGGTTTGAGTATTAAGTTATAGGAATCTCGGCCAGACTTAATCGAGTAAGTAATCATAGTCTTGTCAGTAAGACACATGAGGCATATGGACGGTGAACCAGTAAACAATTTTGACAAATGTCCTTTAAAGTCCATTGCTCTTTTGGGACTTAATAAAATATCCAAATGCTTAGATGTTATTGACTTGCCATTACAAATGGAATCAAATGAACCGACTCGTGGTACATCATGAGCCGCTTCACTTCTTCCATTTGTAATGGATCATTAGCCAAACCCACAAGACATGTCTTCTTGGCTACGGTAAGTTCATAAATCTTTCACTTGTTCCCATAAAGTTGTCATTATGGATGGAAGAAAGTGATTCCGAGTCGAGATGTATCTACTCAAAAGATGTATCAGCTCAAAAGATGCATCATGACCCGATTTCACTTTCTTCCATCTGTAATAGATAGTGGGTTTTGCAGATCATTGGCCAAACAAATCAAAACTCGCCTTTATATGTACAGCTAACAACAAAACTAAAACGGAACTGATAAAAAAAATTTGGAAAAAACAAAATATAGATATTAGAGAAGAGAGCTCATATTCTATGGGTGTATAATGAGTCTATCATGCCCAGAAACTGAGCAGATCAGAATTTTTAATTCTTATTGTTTATAATCACCGCTCTCTTCTCTTCTCCAATCAAAATTTTGACAAAATCAAATCACAAACCAAAATAAAAATTAAAAAAAAAAAAAAAAAAAAAAAAAAAGGGACGAACTAAAAGAAAATTTTTTCTAAGGAGGCGTAGAGTTATGTTATGTGTGGCTGGGTGAGTGTTTTACAGATATAAGTGATTAGTGTCTACTATATATATTACCCAAGGGTGATTCGAGTCGTGAGCTAGGGTTTCATTGGGCTAATTATACGCTTATAATTGTATGAACTTGTACATAAATAGGCCTGCAGCTATGATGGGCCTTCATTAGTTCAGAGTTGTACTATTTGAATGCTGACGATACTTTGTTTAATGAAGCAAAATTGTTTGTAGAAAGTTAGGTTTTTATATTGGTTACGTGCAGGTGCAGGAGACACCTAATTGTATTAAAACGTTATATACACGATTTGCAGCATGACTACAAGCAAATTATTAGGAAAAACATGCAGCTTTCAAAAAACAACTTATATTATCAAACACTTGTCTTGATTTTTTGATGATCCATTTAAAGTAATTGTTTTTGTTATATGCAATCAACCACACATAAGCTATTAATCGATTGAACCGATACTAAGACTAGAACACGTTGAAGTGATGCTGTGTGGCTACAGTTCACTCTTTCATTTCAGCATAATTAACAGGCATATATATTCACTGTTTTAAAATTCATCAAATAAATGCTTGTACGACAAATGTTTTCTTGAAAATCAAACGTCCATGCAAAAAAAAAAAAAAAAAAAAAATGTTTTAATAAGTATACAAAAATATTTAGTATATGAAATCTGAAATTATATGTAATATTTTAGAAGAGACTTTTTGTATACCAGAAAATATAAAGTATACATAATTTTTTACTTTTTTTAACATGCATGTAGCTTATAAGTACATGACGATGAGTTCAGCTTTCAAAGATAGCGCCTAATCAATCAAGACATGGCCGATGAAGTCACAAACCATCGCTATCTTTGATCTCCTAACTTTGTAAGAAATAAAAGTAAACAATCCACATGTTAAAATTCGTATACATTAGCAAAAAAAGAGAAAATTCGTATGCATTGCGCATTAATAAAGCATGTGAATCGCTATGGCTAGTAAAAATGAAACATATGCAATGCACTCAAAGCTTTAATAAAGCTTATAGGATAGGGATGGCGACGCTGTCTCGAAGACTCCAAACTATTTTTTAAATTGCTATGTGACAAATTTGATATTCTAATATAAATTATAAATCCTAACTAAACATTCAAAATCAATATCCAGAATTAAAAATTAAGACAAGATATTATGCGTGCATAGTTTTGGACGTGTTAAAAACTTAAAAAAAAAAATATTAAAACAATCGAAATTGACTAAAGATCACATCCTACTATATTAATTGAGAAGTACAAATATAAAACTAATCTTACAATATGTAAAACATTACATTTAATGCCATTAGAAAAACTTAATTAAGATTAATTAATTAATTAAATATAACTAATTAAAAACAAAAATAGGAGACACATCAAATAAAATAAATTGTAGAAAAGTAAAATAAAAAAAATCTATTAAAATCAAAACTAAATCGTACTAAAAACAAATTAACAGATAAGATTTAGTTGCTCTATTTTACATGTTAGTTATTTTTAGTTACTTCATAACTATAACAAGGTATTCATTTGATTGACAAAAGTTTAAACAATTTTATTCATTAAATGCAAATGTTTTATTGACAAGTTATCAATAAACATTTTTAAAATACAAAAATTATAATATAAGAAACAAATTTTTAATCAAATACCATTATAAATAACATAATAACAAAATAAATTATTACAAATTTTCATTAAAAAAAGTTCAGCCCGCGGTTTTCCGCGGGATAGTACCTAGTATTTTGGTATTTGTTCCGGAAAGCAACATGCTATTCAATTTGAACCACTTACATATTACAAATAATGCCATATTTCTAGAATTAACACTTTTGTTGTTTTTTTTTAAGCTGAGGCGAATTAAGTGATAAGTGGTTATTTTACTATGATCGATATTATATTTCAATTATAAAATAAATAAAAAAAAGAGAAAGATTTGTATAACATATAATGATTTCCCTCATAAAACTACACCATATGAATATATGATATTTATACTAGACATTTATTTACAAAAGAAACGGAGAAGACTCATCATCATATAAATGTTTCGTTTAGGTGTAAAAAGATGATGCATACTAGTTGTGTTTTGCAAATCTTAGATTACATGGTCTCTCATCATCGAAGGATTTCGGTTGACCGTTACAATGGTACTATTAACACACGACCACGTAGCGCACGTTGAGTTCTGTTGGATTTGACGCATGACCAAAGCTTGTCGTAAGTTCAAGAGCTTCTCGTGGAGAGCATGGTGTTCTAACCGTAGACGATCGTTTTCCATCTTTATACGTTCGCAATGGTACAAAACGTACCGGCGCCGGTTATCCAGTTCTCGGTTTTCGAATTTGAGCTGGTTAAGTTTGCTTCTCACATCTTCTAAGTGTTTTTGTTTCTTGATCCTCGACCGTTGCGCTGATTTTCGGTTTGATAATTTTCGTTTCTTTCGCCGCTCGTCTTTATCCGAAGAGACACCGTTGGAGCTAGTATGGTGCAAGGGTTGTTTATCTTTCAAACCCGGACTGGAATAGCGTTGGTTCTGAATTTGACTTGGGTTTGTTTTATCTAAACCGGGATTTATTTCCATGGGACTAACCGGTGAATTGAAGATGGAGAAAAGATCGGATTCTTCGCCCCATGAAGTGAATCCAGTTTCCCAAGCCGGTAATTGATTGGAAAGAATCGGTTCAGATGAAAGAACCGGAGAAATAGTAGACATAGTGACAAAATTTCTCAAAATTTAAACCGGAAGGACAAAATTATTAATATCTCAAAAAATTTACAAGTGAGAGAGGGTAGAAGGGGAAAAGGGAAGAATTGCATTGTAGGAGGTCGATATTTATATGGACGGACGGACTCATAACCGGAGGTTAGTTTCGTCATTATCTTATGAAAGTTCTTGTTTCCAGTGTTTGCTTATTTCACCTTTACATTGTTCCAGAAAAAAAAATAAAGAGAGATAGAGTAAGAACATGTGTGTCATTATGGGATTAGTGGTAAGCTGAGCCGCCGGTCTTTATCATTCTCGGTCATTACACATGTAATACTTTATTCCGAATATTCGGTTCCAAAATACTTGTAAAAAAGTCGCAGACCAAACAAGAATGAACAAAAAAAAAAGATGTAAAAGTTGCAAATACTTAGTTAGTTATGTGATTTATTTGACAATTAGTGACGTATTGATGTGTGCTTTGACATATATAACATACACTACAAAATATGAAAAAAATGATCGACCCATCTGCCAGTAATAATAGATTTTTATGAGCGGATAAAACAAGTTTTGCTTTTTGTTTAGATAACAGCTTTTTCATAGTGGAAATACATTTTTATCTTCTAGATTGTTTGAATGCCAATAAAACATTGAATTTAAAAAATACCGAAGATTTAAATTTTGTTCGTCATCTTTAATTTAACTGAAGAAAAAATATATGGTTAGCCGAATAATTTGATATAGAACGGAATGAACGATTCCAAATTTGTGTTCATAGTGGTTAATGTGCGGAGCTGTAGTTGGAAAGTGGAAACCATATTAACGAAATAAGTTCCTCAATTAAATTGATGTTGAGCTGCTAGTCTATACTTTCGCTCGCTTTCTTTTTTCTATTCATAGCCCAATTCAATTACTTCTTTAGAAATTGACAGCAGCCATGTGGTTTGTTCCTACTTTATGCATTAATAATTACATAAAGTTTCTTTTAGCACTTTAAAAAGTTTTTGACGGACGATATAAATTGGTTCTTGACTTCTATATAGACAAATCATAAGAAAAAAAAAAATTAACATGTTTTAATCTTAGTCCAGCAGAATGAAAAGAAAAAAAAAACTCAATATGTCGCATGCATGAAGCATGAAAATTATATGTTTCCGTTCATATATACTTTGAAACCGGTCCGTGAGATCACAGTATATATAGTGGATTTGTTAATTATGGTATATCTTCTACGTTATTATTATAAGGTATTACGACTTTTGATTATACAAAAAAAAAAACAACTATATATATTAACTAACTAAAAGCGTGATTTTGGAATAACAAACCAAAATTTTCTTTGAATAAAAAAGAAGAATATTATTGAAGGTAGTTTTCTTAAGGGCAAAGATCGCGTTCAAAGCTGCCCTACGTACCCGCCGCAAACTGCAAAATTTTCAGAAAAAAAAAGCATGACAAATATGTATAATATATATCTTTTCACTATTATTATAACTATTAAGTAATCAAAATTAATACTTATTATAATTTTAAATGGTCACAAACTTGCAAATTAAAAAGTTAACAACTAAATTAGACCCTTAGCTAGTTAGCTTATTGACTCGCCTTCGACCAGTGTATATGCTCGTGACATTACAGGGAAAGATAACAAGAATTTGAAAAGAAAGAAAAAAAAAGCCAAGCTGTTCTGAAATTGGCCGAAAACCTAAATCATATAATAGAGTAGAAGATAGGCCCATGTTTGATGGATCGGAGGCCTATAATATATATAGTCCACTGATGTTGTCTGATATGATCAAATCTATTAATCTTGATTTACACAAGAAACAACATTACAAAAACAAAAGTCAACTGAAAGGAACTGAATAAGGCTTATAACCATATATGATGGTGCCCGGCCGTACCGGTGTGTGGATAGAACTAAATAATCTACATGTTATGTTTGAAACGAATCTTTCTTGCGGAACCCTATTTCCCTCTTTTATTGACCAGACTTTTTGTTTTGGAGAATGTGTTGTGGCATGCCGCATGCGGGGAAGTGTTATTTTCATTATGATGGACGCTTCTTAATTATTTGTATCAACCATTTTCTTAGAAAAGTGAACATGCATGATTTCAGATAACTGTAGCTGATGATCATTCGCACTACATATCAAAGACTATTTCACAAAGTAAATATATACATGGTTGAAAACGTCAAACACAAAGCAGTATTTTATCTGTCTCTTTGCTCTTATCATAACTTTGATTGCAATGGGTATGCCACAGGCCGCATATATAAAGCGTAGGACCATTCACACTTCACAGTATACATAAAACCATAAATTAAACACAACGACAAATTAGTAAACAGTACAAAATCCCCACTTTTATATTCACTTAACCAGATAAATTCAAAAACAGAAAGAATAATGTACCACAAGAAAATATGTAAATTAAAACCAAACTTCTTGCAGTTAACTTCACGTGAGAACTTTGGGAGATTCTCAGTATACAGGTACATCCGTCACCAACTTCTTTTCAACATTAGGATAAAAATTTATTATATGACGATGATATATTGATATAAATAGATAATAAGGTTAAAATGTAGTTGAGTACTCCCCCATATTGATCAATTTCACAAAAACAGACTACTGATTACTTATAAGTTATTATAACCAACCAAATACAGACTACTGATTACAAAACATACTCTCATTGGAAATGATTTCGCTAGTCTACTTTTAAAATTTATTATACACAAATTTAGATAATAATATACATGTGCGTGTTCGGTATGGTAATGGTTTCATGACGTTCACTTACTCAAACTCAAAAGATTATATGGCTCACGTTGTTGCTGAACTTTTTATCTCATCTCATGTTTTCTCTATAAATACGCCTCAATTATATAACTTTACTTAACTCTCATATATCTTCTCTTCATCTTAATTTACTACCGCTCTCAATATATTTGATCTCTCCTCCTTCATATATATTACTTATAACAAGAAGTTATTGTATAATAGTTAGTCATATAAAAAAATGGCTAAGTTCAATATTTCCTTCTTCTTCATCGCTCTTCTTATCTGCTCCACGCTAACATACACTTCAGCCCGAATCAATCCAACCTCAGTTTCTCCGGAAGAAATCTCGATCAAGGTCTAACCTAATTCTCATGGTGTATAATATATGTGTGTGTGTGTTAAATAGTGTGTATGTATATATAATGAAATAATTAAGAAAATGACTTAAAATAAACTTTACTGGCAAGAATATCCAAGTATCCAACTTTTCTAAAAGTTTTGAGGATTGATATGAGTTTCAGGCTTTCAGCTCAAGATTAATTATATAATCACCAAGATAGAAATTTTTTTATCGAGACTAACATTTCCGTCACGTGCGTATATTTTATGTTATGTACAGAAATTAGAACAAGGAGAAGAATACTGTGAAGGTGTTGGAGAAGAAGAGTGCGTCTTGATACGAAGAACTTTAGTTGCTCACACTGATTACATCTACACTCAAAACCACAGTCCTTAAAATATGATTACGTTGTTATGAATATATTGTTGGATTAATAATGATCAGTCCATATACATATCTATCTTCTTGCTATTGTTGCACTTTGTACTTTCTTAAATTATAAACGAAATTACTTCACATATATACACTTGATTGTATCTTTGTCACTTAATCTGAAAATATATGCGTATAAAATAAATCAGTTATATATTGTACTAAGTTTTTTTTTTCTTTCTTCGTTCATACCAAAAGATTCGATAATTAGTTTAAGAGTCGTCTTGCAGTTTTGCAGACCACACAAGCAAATTAGTCTCATCCCATGTCATTTTTATTCCTATTTTGTTTTCAGTCTTAAATTAAAGAAGCTGACTTTTTTGTTTTGCGAAAATTAAATACCCTCATAGAGAGTGATAGCACCAGTTCCTCTCATACCTCACACACACGCATTAAAGATAATAAACGCATACCACCACCTATCAAATAAAGACACAGCTGCATCTATAAATGTAAAATAGAGACATATATGCTCTGGGGATTATGTGTGGATGTTAAAAAATAATCCCTCTGTATCAGAATAGATGATGTTGTAGGATTTTATTTTGTATCATAATAGATGATTTTCTGTATACTTTTATCAATTAATGCTAAGAAATTGCAAAGTTCAAGAATCATTAAATGAAAATTTAAGAGTTTGATGAAATACTATTGGTTAATAATTATAAAAATATAATATTATAAATAAATAATACACTTATTGTTAAATAATAAATGTTTTTCTTGATTCATGTAAAAATCCTAAAACATCATCTATTATGATACAGAGGGAGTATAACTACGAACTTCGCATTAACTCCCCAGATCAATGACATAGACATAAACACAATTATTCACCCATGCAATACTCAACTTTAATAAAGAACTTGTTTTCTCAAAACATATGTTGAAGTTAAAAATTTTGTAAGGTGATACATAATTTTTTTAGAGAATTTAATAGTACAAATACTACAAAGTCATGTATAGAGAGTTTTGGAAAGTGGTCAAAATCAGATCACAAGTTTTTTTATAAAATGGAGAAAAACTTGAAAAAGAAAAAAATAAGAAGAGTTGGTGACAATTTATGTATTTTGGTCCCGTTTCTTCTTTTTTTCCCTCGTGTAACAGTAAAGGGCGTTGACAAAAGAAAGAAGGCTTTTTGATGGGCCAAAATGTTGGGCCAAGCCCATAATATTAATTAGTTGGCATTGCCATAAACTCAAATCTGGAAACCCTTACTTATAAAGATTCGTCGCGAACGGCGGCGACCGGAAGATTAGCTTAAGCGACGGCGACTTCTATCGTTCTTTTGTAAAATGTTTCGGAGGAACAGGTTTCTGTCTTTACCGATGGTGATCGGAGCAGTTGTGTAAGTATTCATCTTTACTTAGGCAATAATCTAAAATCTTGATTGGTTTCTTGAGTGAAGAAGATCTGGTTCTGCTTATTCGCTTTTTAGATTACTCAGTTTTGGACTTAGTTACTTATTAGAATCGATCTGAGCATATATTATTCTACACATTAGTAGAATGCGAGATAATTTTTGAGGATCAGACTTCAATTTTTAGCATATTAGATAAGGATTTTTGTGAATTTGGCTTAATCAAAATCCCAAATTGTTAGATCTCCTGAAATTTGTTAACCTGAACAAAGTCATTAATTACAATGTGTGAAGCAGAGATCAATATGAAAAGAGAGGTTGGTTTGTTTGTTGCATTGTAGGATTGGAGTGGTTTCAGGGAAAGCAATATTTGGGCCTCCGCTTGATCAATACTGGAAGGAGAAGCTGGAAGGAGAAGAAGCTGCTGTTGCTGCAAAGGAAGCCGCCACTGAAAAGAGTTCAGATTCTTCATAATCTCCCTAAAATATTTTTGGGATGTTTAATGTAAATCACGGACCATAAACTAAGAAGAGCTTGGACAAATGTTTGCAAGGAAACACAATGTTAATTTATTGTTCTAGGAGGCGATGCGATGCATACAAACAAAGTGTAACAATGTAGTAAGTGCCTTGTATTTCACGTTTTTTGCAAACTCAAAGAGAATAATAAAACCCTAAGAAGCACATCCTTCCTTAATCATTCTCACTTGGAGCAAGTCGAACTCTAGGATCTTAAAGATGATGATATAAACACCATTCTAATTTGAACAATAGAATCTTAAAAAGTGGTGTAAACACCATTCTAACTTGGCAAATGTCGACCGACCACATGTCATAGTCTCATAGATTACTAGTTAAAAACATTTGGCTTATACAGAGTCTCTAATTTATAGTTTTGAACCAAGTTTAGTACAATCAAAAAATTATGAAAGTTAAATAAGAAAACAATGTGTTAATATATGGTTATAACTTATAAGTTATGATTAATATTAACTGATTTCAAAATTAATTTCTTCTGACAGGACATAAGTTGTATAAACCACTAGAAAGGTAAAAACTACAACTGGAGTGGCCTCTGTTTGTGTGTGTGGTCGGGCCACGTTTTGTGTAACCCACATAAACATCTTTGCATTTATGAATGTAAACAGATTTGTTTTATCTTCATTGTTCCAGCTGAAATCTCAAATAAATGAGTTGTAAAAACATTTTTCAATCTTTTTATTTTTTGTGTAGACGAAATAAAAAGAAAAAAAAATCACCTGAAATGGAAGACCGACACGTAGACAGCTTGATTCTTATGATTTTGAAGAGGCGAGCTCAGAGTCCACCCATCTTGCCACGTGGCTTTAGAATGTTACATGTGGCAAATCTTGTGTTGGGTTGCTAATACACCTCATCATCTTACAAAATTTTATATTTTTTTTTTTATCTATTATTGTTTTTAATATATTCTTCTTTTTTTAATATGAATTTATCTTGATTTTCATTAATCACATTAATCTTTTATCATAAAATCTCATAATATTTTTAACACTTGTAAGGTAAATGTGTCAGAAATAAAAAAAGCTTCCCAATTAGCAAAGATTTGATGGGATGCATTTGTCAAAAAGAAAAAGATGGGATGCATTTGACTAAAATAACTATGAAGCAGCATGTACATATATATATATATATATATAAGTTTAAAATTATTTTGTGCTCTCTCGTATCGTATTGTACAAAAACATCATAGATATGATAAGCAGTAGTAAGTACATGAGATAGATACGCTTTGGCTACAGTTTCGGCTTCTCTTTTTTTTTCTCGTCCACCAACATAAAACTAGTTCTCTCCTCTTTTGTAGCAGCAAAACAAATAAAATAAATTTTCGCAATATTTTTCTATTAGAGAATCTCTCCTCTTTTAGGATTCTTCTTTCTTACATTAGTCTCTCTATTGTATCAGAATCTCTCAACTCAGGTAATCTTTCTCTCTCTCTCTCTCTCTCTCTGTTCGTTTTCTTATTCTTCTTCCTTCTTTGTCTTGAAATTCTTGAGAAATAAATACAAACCCTTTCTCTGACGGATTCAGATTCAGATTCTCATAATAGTGTATGTGTTCATGTGCTCACAGATTGAATTTTTGTTCTATCTTTTCCTGATATCTATTTGCTCTGTTTCGTAATCCTAATATTTTTCCCCAATGCGACTTTATTTTTCAAGAAATTTCAAGCTGAGATTAATCTTAATCTAACAACCATAAAGAACAGAATTCTCAAGTAATGATTTTGATTCAGAAAGGGATAAAAACAGCTTAATTGTCTCAGATTTTTGTTTCATACGTTTTTTTTTTGTAAAATAATAATTTTAAGATATGGTTTAGATTTGATTCTGAACCGAAGGAATCGGCGACTTCTTCTTTATTTAACTTTTTTAACTTTAATGTTTGATTACTCTATAATTATATTTTTAACCTCGTTTACATCGTGGAAGTATATATATAACAAACCAATTTTCGTACATTGCTCCTCTTCTTCTTCCTCAAGTAATTACAAACTTGTTTGTGTATATGCATACTTGCATAGGTCGGATTTTTGAGAGCTGATTAATAAAGGATGATGGAGATAGCTTATCAGCCTCGGATTGATTCCGAGATCGAATCACTAGTCGAGAGAATCAATCCTCCCAGGTAATTTCATACTTTATTAATCTACTTCTTTGTTAATTTTTTCTTACGAGTTGATTTTAATCTTAATATTTATTGGTATTTTTTTTGTGCACACTAATTAGGGTTTGTGTAGACAACGACTCAGACCCAGAGTGCACACTTGTTAAGGTACATATTATAATACTAAAGCTCTCTATAAATTGCTTTATCATGCTAGTTGATATAGATAAGGGACTAATTAGCGATAATTAATCATGTGGTTGATATATGTAGGTAGATAGCGCGAACAAGTACGGGATATTACTGGACATGGTTCAAGTTTTGGCTGATCTCGATCTCGTTATCTCCAAATCTTACATCTCATCCGACGGTGAATGGTTTATGGATGGTAAGTCGTCATCCATCATCAATTTCACATGTCATCATTGGTGGACCACATATATATTATCACAATCTGAAAATTTCTCTTTGTTAGTGTTTCACGTGACGGACCAACTCGGGAATAAGCTCACAGACCGAAGCCTTATTCTCTACATTCAACAGGTGTGACACAAAAAAAAAAAAAAAAATCATTAGTAAATTACACCTAAAACAATCACTGACTTGATTTAATTTTGACTAACTCTTAAACTATAAACAGCCTCGTTTCAAGTTTTTTTTGTTTGATGTTGTTGGACGTATCTAATTACCTCATCAACACAACCAATATATATAAGTGTGTGTGTGTTTTTGTTGTTTTCAGGCAATATGTTCTAGTAGAACGGGAGGTATAACAAAGGAGATGCAGAGTAATCTAAAACGGGAGGTGCAACAGCGCCACGTGTGTACAGAGCATACGGCGTTTGAGATAACCGGAATAAACAGACCGGGTCTACTGTCCGAAATCTCTGCCGTACTTTCCGACATTGGATGTCACGTGACAGCCGCTGTCGCATGGACCCACCACGAGCGAGCGGCCATGGTGATTTATCTAGAAGATGGGTTTAACGGTGGGCCTATTATTGACTCGATAAGAAAGGCCCAAGTAAAGGATCATCTGGATACCGTCATGGAAGCCCATCATATAGTCGGCGATGAGTCTCGCGTCGTCGTGAGGATCGTCGAGGCTAAAGGAGCTCCGGTCGGGTGGGCTCACACTGAGAGACGACTTCATGAGCTGATGTACGCAGAAGGAGACTATGAGAGCTGCTCCGATTGCGATTGCTTCAGTGGTGACAGGTGCGTTTTGCGTTTATATACCAAGTACTAATCACCGAAGCTTCGGTTTCGATACACGATGATCAGATGATGTTACCTTGAATGTGACAGGTGCGATGCTTTGTGGAGAGGAAGATGCGAGAGGATACACGTAGCGATCGAGGCATGTAATGGTTATTCCATGGTGAATGTTAAGTGTAGAGACAGGCCAAAACTACTTTTCGACACGGTGTGTGCTTTAAAAGAGTTACAATTCGTAGTGTTTCACGCAGTCGCGGGAGCTAAAGGTTCCACGGCGGAGCAAGAATATTTCATAAGGAAGAAGAATGGTTGCACGTTAGAAACGGAGGTGCAAAGAGAGAAACTAAGACATTGTTTGGTTGCTGCGATCTCGAGACGGGCTTCACGAGGTTTGAAACTTGAGATTCGGACGGAGAACAAGATGGGTTTGTTGTCGGATGTGACCAGAGTTGTGAGAGAAAACGGTTTGTCGATAACGAGAGCTGAGATGAGTACGCAAGGTGATATTGCGGTTGGTTCGTTTTATGTTACGGATGTGAATGGTGGTGAGACGGATCAGAACGCGGTCGAAGCGGTTGTACGAGAACTGGGTGGAGCGGTTGTGTCAGCTGTTAAAGCGGTTGGGATGATGCCGATGAGGATGGGCTCAACGAGTGATAACAGTGTGGAGTTGCGAGACAAAACTAAGTCGTCGATTGGGAGAATGTTTTGGTCTAAATTAGAGAGGTTATCATCGTCGATAAAATCGTTGTGACGTGTTTAAATTAGTGATTATCATTGTAAATATAGCTGATTTAGAGGAATGTTTGCAGACTATAAAATGAAAAATTCGTAAACTTAGTTTTAAGTCTTTTAGATGTGAATTTGTGAAAAGATTCATTCGATCATAACTGTGACATTCTTTTGTTCTTAGAGCATCCACCGTGGTGTGTTTTTAACTTTTTATTAGTGGTGGAGTTTTTACAAAATGGGTTCTCTTATCAATACATAAGGGAAACAAGTCGAAGTTAAGGAATGTATAACAAACCGCATCCAAAATCCAATTAGTTTTCCAAACTGTATTATGTTATGTTAGGTCGATTTGCACTTTTCCAACGGTTAAAATAAAAAGTAAAAAACTAAAAGAAAATATTTTTTGAACGTTGGGAAGATAATTAATCTTAATTTCCTTTTTTTTTTTGTATCCCTTTTCCTTTTAACTTGGAAACATCACGTCACCCATCAACAAATTAAATCTCATTCGTTTGCTTAAATTCGGTTCCGAATCAAATTGGTTTAATGCAGAATCTCAGTATTGCGGTTTGGGTTTTTTTTTTTGTTTATAACTAATTTGAATTTGATGAACTTGGACAATTTTAGTTGGTATACAGTTAAAAAAAAAAAATATAAAAAAAAAAAGGTCAGAGCAAGGGGTATTATCGGAAAACTAAAAAATTGAAAGAAATTGAGAGAGGTTTTTAATAAAACCCTAACAAATTGCGACGGACGACGGTAGAGGAGCAGGCATTAGAATTAAGAACACACACTCTCTCGATTCCGATTTTAAAGAACCCTACCTTGATAGTTGTGTTCCCCTCTATTTGATTTGACAACAAATATGGCGGATTTGGATTTGGAGCAGCAGAAGAAGAGTAGAAAAAGAGAAAGAGATACTAAAGAAAAAGCAAAGAAGAAGATGCTAAAGAAGCTAGCAATTAAGCCAGAGAATGAATCAATCTTAATCCACGACGAACCGAATGATAAGAAGAAGAAGAAGAAGAAGCTAAAGCAGCGTGGAGATGATGACGAAGAGAACGAAACAGCGGTAACAGCTATTAGCAATGATGAAGAGCCCCAGAAGAAGAAGAATAAGAAGAAGAGCAAGGATGTGAATATTGTCAAGTCAAAAGAAAAAGAAGAAGACAATGGCCAAGAGGAAGAGGAAGAAGAAGAGAAAGGGGAGGAAACTAGTGGGAGTGGTATAATGACTGGTGAAACGTTCGAGTCATTGAATTTATCTGATAAAACTTTAAAATCTATCAGAGAGTTTGGTTTCAAATTCTTGACTGAGGTTACAACCAATTTCGAATTGACTATGATGTTTTCTTCTTTTTTTTTTTAAGAAGAATGATGATTCAGATTTGTATACTTTTTTGCAGATACAAGCTAAAGCAATTCCACCATTGATGCAGGGAGAAGATTTCCTTGGAGCTGCCAGGACTGGTTCTGGTAAAACCTTAGCTTTTCTTATTCCTGCTATTGAGCTTCTTTACAATGTCAGCTTTACTCCTCGCAATGGTACTGGTGTTATCATCATTTGCCCAACTAGAGAGCTTGCTATTCAGGTTCTCTCTCACTCCTTTTCATTTTACCCCATAGTGATGAATGATGATTGATACTCATCATACATCATTTATGTTTTCAGTCTTTTTTGGTAGCCAAAGAGCTTCTCAAGTATCATTCACAGACTGTGGGAAAGGTTATTGGCGGTGAGAACAGAAAGAAAGAAACTGAGCTTCTTGTCAAAGGTGTTAATTTGTTAGTTGCTACCCCTGGAAGACTTCTCGACCACCTTCAAAACACTAATGGTTTTGTATTCAAGAACTTGAAGGTTGTTAATATAACCACAAAATTCTGATTTCTATTCTCTGTGCTACTGGTATCGTCATTGGTTTTGCTTTAATGCAATTCTTATTTTCTGCAGTATCTTGTAATGGATGAGGCTGATAGGATCTTGGAACAGAACTTTGAAGAAGACCTGAAGAAGATTATCAAGATTTTACCAAAGGTAGTAGTATTCTTGGGGCTTGCATAGGTATTCTTATTTACCATAGATACTAGAGATATTAACCGTCTTTTGTATTATTGCTGCAGACAAGGCAGACGTCCCTGTTTTCCGCCACACAGACTTCCCAGGTTTGTTTACCAATCAATATAGTTTTGTCACTTGTTTCTTATTAGTGTCAGTTTAATTAACTTAGTGGAATTCAATTAAAACTATCAGGTTAAGGATCTGGCTCGGGTGTCACTTAAAGAACATGAATATGTTTATATCGATGTGGATGAAGGACGAAAAGAGGTAACAATCAACACAACTTATGTTATTATCTTTACTCACATTTTACTTTATTACCGAAACAAGCCTTTTTCATTTTGTGGAAACTGGAAACTGTAGGTTACCAATGAAGGCTTGGAGCAAGGTTATTGCGTTGTGCCAAGTGCTAAGCGATTAATTTTTTTACTGACCTTCTTGAAGAGGTTCCTTGGGAAAAAGAAAATCATGGTGTTTTTCTCTACATGCAAATCGACAAAGTTCCATGCCGAGCTCTGTCGATATATCAAAATAGATTGCCTTGAAATCCGTAGAGGGATAGACCAGACCAAAAGAACCGCAACATTTATGCAATTTTCAAAAGCGGAAACGGGTATTTTGTTGTGTACTAATGTTGCTTCCCGTGGTCTTGATATTCCTCATGTGGTATGCTTCCTCCACATTCTGAACTTTGAAAATGTCTGAATTGGTTGATCTTTAATCAAATCTCTGTGATTATTGTGTGCTTCTGTAGGACTGGATTGTGCAATATGATCCACCTGAAGACGCTAACGTATGTTGCTTAGTTTTTTTTTTGGCAAATGCGTGTGAGAATTAATGTTAGGAAATCACTCATTGTCTGAAATGTTACTCTCTTATTTGTCCAGACGTATATTCATAGAGTTGGTAGAACCGCTCGTGGTGAAGGAGCAAAAGGAAAGGCTCTGCTTGTCCTAACTCCAAATGAGTTGCAATTTATTTGGCATCTCAAGGTAAATTGTTTTCATTCAATAAAATTATTCAAATTTTAGAAATTTTGATTAAAGAATCAACATATTGTTTTTTGCAGGCGGAAAAAATTCCCGTTGAGCAACATGAATTTGAAGAAGATAAATTGCTCAATGTGAAATCTTTTCTGGTAAAATATTTTTGTTCTTTCTTAAAAGGTTTACTACACTGACGAGACAAAAAGTTGAGAGATTTTTATTTAAAATGTTATTGCAGGAGGACTTGATAACTAAAAACTATGCATTGAAGGAGTCAGCAAAAGAAGCATACAAGACTTACATTGCAGGATATGATTCTCACAAGATGAAAGATGCCTTTGATGTTCACCGACTCGATCTCAAAGTAATGGAATCTGCAGCATAATACACAACATAATGAAATGTCATGAAATCGGGAATACAATCTGTTTCTGTTTTTTTGCCTTAAACGTTAACTAGAAATCTTTGTTTTTTTTTTGTGCAGGATGTTGCGGCTTCGTTCGGTTTCGCCAATCCTCCCAACGTTGCTCTGAAGATAGATCGAGGAGGGTACAAGAGTAAGAGAGAACCGGTTAATAAGTTTAACAGAGGTCGCGGCGGTAGAGCCGGCGGTAAAAAATATGAGAGGTATTAAAAATACAGACTAAAATTATAGTTGCAGAAGAACCAAGACAACGTCGTAGTTAGTATAACTGGCACAAGCTTGTTACGATTGTTGTATCTTTTTTCTTGGTTCTATTACGATTGTTTTATCTGGAACCAGACAAAGGAAGACCAGTGTTGTGACTGTTGTCCCGTTACTTAGAAATTTTGATCATTTTTTTTTTTTGCAATCAAACTCTATATAAAAATGGCAGTTCCTATGAAGGCCTTCATATATGTGTTTGAAGAATATTTACAGCATATTTCAACGGTAGGATCATATATTTGGAAAGATGACTTAGACTTGATGTGTTATATATAAAGAAAAGAACACTGGATGTCACTCCCATCACATCACAATTCATCGACATTAAGCCAGTCGTTTGATTCTTTCTTCACTTTCACCTCTTCTAGCTGAACCCAATCTGGTGAATTTTTGTTTGAAGAATCAGAACCAGAATTGGTAACTTTCTTGTAAGTCACCTTGACGTCTCCTTCATCCTCTTCTTCTAAATCACTGAATGATACATCTTCGTCGTCTTCACCAAGAGGATGATTAGTGTTTGCTCTTCCTTCAATGGCGCTAACAGATGAAGTCTCTTCTTCATCGTTCAACCAATCATCTGCATCGTCTTCTTCCTCGTCATCCACTTGCACATTGATTAATCTAGATGAAGAAGCAGTCTCTTCAATGATAGATTTGTCAACAATTTGTATCTCCTTGCTCTCAATTGGGTGCTTGTCTGTTTCAAAGTCGGATGACTCGATTGTACTCACGATTCTAACAGTTGCTGTTTCTGGTAAAGGTTCATGAGGCACATCAAGAGGTTCCACAATGACAGCATTAGCTTCAGAACTCCCTGCTTCCGTAGGTAATGTGTTTGTTTTCTGTAGTTCGTGTGATAACATTGCTCTTGCTTCGAGTACCTTTATATACAAAGACAAATAAAAAAACATTAGTGACAGGAACAATAAATTATCTAACTTATCCCAAGAAACCTGATCGACTTGCTACTATCAAATCCTACTAGCACCATTTAGAAAAACTAGTTACAAATCTAGCAAACCTGATTGACTTGCTACTATTCAATAATGAGGATCACTGTTTTGATACAAATTACTATCTAGAAAGAGTATGATTTGCATCAACCATAGGATTACATTCATAAGCAATGGAGTTGAAAATCCAACTTACCTGAGGAGTAGAGAGAAGCAAAGCATCGTCTTTACTGAGTATAGGATGCACAAGAACAAAGTAAATCCTCCAGAAGCAATTCTCACTCATATATTCAGGACAAAGCTCAATTCTCAAAGAAGCCAAGCTCGGTGCAAGCCTCTCCACGGCCAAGGCATGCTCATATTGAGCATCGGTCATCTCAAAGTCTGCAAAATTAGTTGAAACCAAACAAACCAACACCAATTATGAAATCATATAAACCGAAACAAACTTCACTATTCCTTAATCTGAAACCAGAAACTTACCATTAAAGCTATCATCATCCTCATCATCAGGTATAGGAAAATCCAACCAAGTCTCAGGATGCATCACAAGATCCTTGACAAACGCAACTAGTTCCTCTGTAACTCCAAGATCCTTGTCGTAATCCTTCAAATCTACATCTTCTGAGCTCAATTGTAAAAAATTCGAAGCGATCTTAGTGAACTCAGAAACAGGTAAGTTTCCAGAGAGCTTAGAAATCCCAGTCCTGAACTCAGATACAGGTAAGTTCCCAGAGAGTTTCGAAATCCCAGTCCTGAATCTCCCACCAATCTCCGCGAAATCGTTCTTAATCCCAGCAATCAGATCCTCATCCTCATCTTCACCTTCCCTCGCGTGATCTGTTCTCTCCTTAAGATCCGGAGAAGAAGACGGTGGTGGAGAGAGGAACGAAGCTACTCCCCAAAACTGGCTTCTCAAGGTTTTGGTAAGCTCGGTGATGTCTTCCTTAACGCCTCGAGGAGACTGTGAAGATTGATTCGAAACGGTCTCATCATCACCACCAACTCGTTGCTTTTGATCATCTTCATCGTCCTCATCTAGCTTGAGTGAGTTCGCAATGGATCTAGCTAACCAAGCCATATCTGAATGATCTTTTTGTTTACAGTTTGAAGCAAAAGCAAAGATTGAGAAATAGAGATAATGAATGAGAGAGCTCCATCTTAATCAATCTTAACTTGTTAAGCTAATAATCTTAATAATATCTAAATTTAAATCTTTTATTAATATCTTAACCGATTTCGTCGTTTTAGCGTAATTCCAATTTAGAGCCAACGAAGATTCACCGTCTTTAAGTGTTATTGCTGGATCTATATAAAAGCCCATATTAAGAGGCCCATCGTAAGATATCTCAGAAGCTTCCATTAACGCCAATTATTTTTGGTCAAAAAAAACACAATATCTTTTCCAAGATTGGTAAACTGGTTAGATTTTATTTTCAGACAAGAGCTCTCACATCAGTGACATCACACGCGTTCAGATACAATGTTCACACAGATATGTTCACAGAGTCTCATATCCAATTAAATAAAAACAGACAGTTATGTAAGAACAGAGAGATAAACGTGTCTTATTGGACAAACAAACAGTTGTAACGAGTCACAAGTCAAATCATCCCTTTCTTATCAATTGTTCATTTTGCACAGTGAATCAACTCATACCAATGCATGTTCATAGAAAGACTTTTTTTTTGTTTCTTTTTGTGTGCCCCTCCACAATTCTGAGACCTACCTACTGTTCTATCAAGGATCACTTGATTTATTTCCTCAATCAAGATTTGGTCTTTTCTTACATTTCTTTTTTTGTGTAACATAACCATTATGGTAATAAGAGTGTCATCACATCCATATGCCAAGAAAAAGGATTCAGAGACTTAATACTTTATTCAAACTCAAAATAAGCTAAATAAGTTACAACAAGAGGCCAAAAAAATGATTCCTTTCTTCAATCTATTTTTCTACTAAATAATGAACCAAACACAACAAAAAAGATCTATACATTTTGCTTCATCTTAACGATTATTCCATTTACGAACCAAACTCGTTTCAACCTCCTAAAGCTTCTCCTGCGAATGTACCACCAGATCAAATAACTTGAAATCTTCATCTATATACATCAACAACATGGGGAAGATCATTGACTCGAGAGGTGTAATCTTTTTATTGGATTGTTCTTGTGAGTTTACATTTGGAGATAAACATTGTGTCTGAAAAGTGTAGACTACATAGCTTCAACAGCTCAGCGGAACGTTGCTTCAAAGCTGGATCACATCCACTTTGGATCACAAGCAGAAGCTTTGCAGCCAAACCAACTTCAACAGCAAGAGACGAACATTCTTCAGAAGCTAACTTGCAAACTGACCAAAGGATCGAAATCGCATAGTTTGTGCACTTCTCAGACACTCTCATCAGTAACCTAACTGTATTCGGAATCGTGTTAACCGAATCTTTCAAAGCAATCCTCCCTTCGCTTTCCAAACACAACGATTCCAACACGAACAGAGCTGATTCCAAACTCTCAGGATCTAAACATGGCAAAACATCAACCAGTTGAGGAACTGCTCCAACCTTAACCATCAAGTTCCTAACTTGTTTATGAACCGAAACCGATTTGAGCAACGTCAACGCAGGGGAAACACCGTTCCTTCGTCTCCTGTCTTTAACCAATCTCATTAGTCCAACAAGCAAACTGTGACTAGAGACAAGCTCTGCTCTAAAACTTTTCTCCTCAACCAACCTCCCAATCAATCTAGCACAGTTGATTTTAGTTTCAATAGAACCATCACTCAACATATCAACCATCAAAGAAACCCTAGCTGGTTGCATTAAACCAGCTTTGGAATCAGAATCAAGCTCAAGATTAACGAGAATCGCAATAGCCTCAGATCCAACAGCGTGAGAAGTAAAAGGACTTAAAAGAGAAGAGATAACAAAGACTCCACCTTCATCAACAACAGTCTTTTTAGCAATACCGTGAGCCATCACAACTTGCTTAAGCTCGCTTAAAGCATGAACCTTTGCTTTCCCTTTAGCCTTTCTCAAAGTGTCCAAAATCTCAATGGCTCGTCCTTGCACGTCTTCGGACCGTTTCTTCATCAAGACATACTTTTGAGAAAACCAAGTGTAGATCAACTGGTGAAGCGTCTTGTTAGGAGTGACCAAATCATCCCAAAGCTCTTGCATCGTCGTGGGGCAAGTACAGTGACCTAATTTGAACCATTTGAGAATGTTTGACCTCTCGTAGGTTTGACCAGTACACAAGGTGACTGGATCTTGCATCGGTTCAAGAGAGATGGGACAGATGAAAACAGAGGGTATTTCAGGTAATTCGAGCTCGGTAATCATTTTCTTCAAATCCAATTGTTTCTTCTCGTCGGTAACAACCACCATAATTTTCCCATCTCCGCCGCCGCAACCACCGAGAACACCGTCTTTAACCGCCGTGTGTAGATCTAAGATATGCCCGTCAAACCCACCATTCTTCGAAGGCTGAAACATTGGCATTTTCGACAAATTCACCCCTCAAAATAAATAAAAACAGAGCCTTTCTTCTTCCTTCCTTCCTTGGTTTTTTTAAAATGAGTCAACAAAAAGGAAACATTCAACTCACGTAATAATAATAATAATACAGCAGTGTATCATAAATACATGATTAATGCTTCCCCCTACCAGCTAACCAAAAAAAAAAAATCTGGATTGTTCCAGAAGAATTAAGAGAGTTTAATTAAAAAGAGATCGAGAGTGAACTCTGAAATCTAGGAACAGAAAAAGAAGAAAGTAAATTTTGAGAGAATTTGAAGAAAACACAGATGATGATTATGTGAAGAGGAAGAAGAATGGGGTGTGGTGGTGTGTTTCGGTGAGAAGGAAAATTATTAAAGCAAAGAGACAAATTAAAAAGGAAACGTTTCTTTTCGTTTGGTCCAAAGATTTTCTCTTTTTCACTCTTTTTGCTCTCAAGGGAGTATAAATTAAAATTAAAAAGATGACAACATAATTAACAAAAAAATACAGATTGTGTTGACCGAGAATTCACAGGGTATAGCCGGTTATCGAGTCATCTCGACCCATGCGCCACACGTGCAAGCTCAAATCCTGTGTTTAAATTCCTGTTTTGTCCTTTGTTTTTCTTTTTCTTTTGACCCAAATATGAGTCTTGTCTATATCTTCAACTAATTTAACTGACTAATAGATACAGACTTACAGTTACAGATCAAAGTATTACTAACATTTAAATTCTATGTTTCTTATGTTAACAGAGCATTCTCTTCACATTTTTTTTTGTAACTGAAACTAAAGCAATGTGTGATTTGCTTAAATTTATATAACATAGGGGTATAATGGTCAGTTTAGATGATGACCAAAGAAAATCTCGCACGTAAGTCAAAAAAGCTGCGAAGAGTCTCACAGTTTACCCACTAAACTCCAAATACCCACGAGGACAGGTTAGGGCACGTGCGATGATAATTTCAAGGCCTAATTTACTCACTTAAACAAATTTTATTTGAATCATTCATTATCAATGCTATTAAGCCTACTACTAACTTACTAAGCAACCCTCGATTTTTCTATACTTACTTGAAAGAAAAAAACTGTAGACTCTATAGTAAAAAAAATCATGTAAGAAAACAAAACATTACTCCTCTCTCCCTTGAGAATATTGAAATGGGATATAATAACCAAATCAGGGTTACTTGAGAAATCCGCAAATCAGGGTTTATGATAATTTTTTTGAATGTAACTTTTTTTTTTTAAGAATTAATAGTACTAGTAAATTCTTTTGTTATACTCCATTAGGTAGGCGTTAAAGTGTTAATTCCTAGATTGGCACGAAAAAGAAAAGAGGAAAAAGTGTAAATAAAGGGATGTGGGGCTCGTGACATGCAAAAGCTCCAGCTAGACATTTGACCATGACAGTGTGTGTATATGTATGTGTGTTGCTTTGACTGTACGCCTCGATCGTGTCTCTGTTGGTTCCGTCCTTTGACTGCTCTGCTCTGTCACCACTACTTATCGAGATTTAACTTTAATTAAGTAGTGTTTGAATGTTTTTAATACAGATTTAAACTAAATGAATGAAGATAATGTTTAGTAATAAGCGAAAATTGATGGGGAGTGTCAGCAGAGAGATCTGAGACCCATGTGTTGTTTTTGTTGGAGTTGAGTACCATGCCAGATAATGCAGAAACTTTGATATTCCAAACACATTTTTTCAAATTTTTAAAATAACAACACGGATTCAGTTTGAATTATATGTTACTGATATTAAATCCCCAATAAATGCTGTCAAAAAATAATCATAATGGAAAAAATCCCCAATATTTGCTTTCATATTTTATAATATTTTTGTTTAATTAAATTTCAAATATAATATACTATATGATTTTTTCAATTCAATATGTTATTATTATTAATAGAGAGGCAATCAATGATTTTGGTGTTGATTTGAGTTTCCCGGTCAAACTAGTAACTTAAAGCGAACCGGCAAGAGTTTTAATTCGATGTGACGTGTTTTGTAATAACGACTAGTGTCATGTGATATTTGAGACTGATTGTGATGTTAAAAAAAAAAACCAATTACTAGAAGATAATTATACAAATTAGTATGTTTAACTAATAAAGGGAAGTTTCTATGTGATAAGAGGGTCCTAGTGACCCATAAGGACAGGCTGTTTAGGGTTCTTGTTCTATACTGTTTTTGACTAATATCACGACATATATTACTGTTGGCATCTGGTTTTTTTTTTTTTTTCCTCTTTTGATTATTAAAACTTAGAAATGAGTTCTTGAAAATTGTCACTAATTTTGAATTAGTTGCCTATATTTATTTGTTTAACAGAATAAATAAAGGCTTATAAAAAAAAAGAATGGTCCAAAAAATAAATTTTCGTTAAAATGTAAGAAAAAAAAGATGTATATATATTGGGCTATAAGGCTTCTGAATGATAGTACTAAAAAAAACGTTGCGCGGCCTTCGTAGGATATTATTAAGCCCAAGTCACTAAAAATAAGAAGAAGAGAGATGCGAAATTGGGTGTGTGTTTTTTTCTTTTGTTCTCTCTTGTTGTCAAAGATATATTTCGTCCGATGTATTATGAATCGTACAAGTTTCAAATTGACTTTCGAAAACTTTTTATTATAAGTGGTGCAAATTATAATAAGAAATTATACAAGTGTCAGCGAGAAATTTATTGCTTTCATTTCAAGTTGCCGAACAGATTGAATCCCATGTTAAACATATCTGTTTATAAATTTTTTAAAAAATCAAAGATGTAGCCAATACTTATTTGACAAATTGTTTTTGATTATCGCTGCCTTGGATTAAAAGGGAATCAAGTCGACAGTGTATCAGTCTATAGTATTTTTGGACACTCGTTTTTTTATTTTTCGTCCAATGAATCTTTCACACATCCCGTCGTAATAATATTCTCAATATTTCAGTATTTTTAGTCATTGTTGATTTAATGAAAGAAATTTGGTGTCCTATCTCAATCCATCTAACAATAATAATAATTTCGACTTTAATATTTTTTGATAACGTGTTTAAATCACATATGGACGGACTACTTGGCAATTGTTGTTTAATTATTGATATTGTAAGCAAGGGTTAAGCTTGAATATGGATAATCATAATCCCAGAGCTTGGTACTTGTTTTAAAATAATTTTCATAGCTTAAAACAGTCCACGACGTTACTTCGAAACTTAATAAAAATAAATAAATAAATAAAACTGCCGGCCTTTTTTTCTAATTAAACAAAGTAGATTTAATTATATAGTTTCATATTTGTAAACTTTTAATAAGATAAGTATCACCAAACTGTAAACATCCAACTAGATACATTTATATGTACTCCAAGTCTAATAATTATCTCTGAAATGAAAATATGCATTTATAACGAAGTCCATACACACGGCATCCTCTCTTCTCGCATTTCTCGAACTCTCGATCTTTTTTTTTATATTTACTGTTTTTATTTCAATCTTCGATTTCACCTTTAAAAACAATGAAAGCTAAAAAGGAGATGAAGAAAGAGAGCAACTTAGCAAGGTTGGTGAAATCTCCGGTTCGTTTCTTGATCATGGCACGTGACGCTTACATACGTAGCATGACGTCATGTTCCGCCGGATTCATCCGCGGTGGTGGTGGCTCCGGTGTTTTTGGGTTACCGGCTGGTAGTTTTCAAATCTGCGAAGCTCAAAGCACTGCTCTCCCTCGTAGCTTCACCTTAAACTC
The DNA here is from genome assembly GCF_030686135.1 of Camelina sativa. Classification (NCBI taxonomy): domain Eukaryota; kingdom Viridiplantae; phylum Streptophyta; class Magnoliopsida; order Brassicales; family Brassicaceae; genus Camelina; species Camelina sativa. Next base: position 31,064,781 of record NC_141881.1, read on the forward strand.
TGCCACGACAACACGTGAACGTTGTAGATTTGTCTCAAACGGCGGAGAAATCTCGGTGGAGACTACGATGGCGATGAGACGACGGATGGATCTCCGGAGAAATTATAGCTGTGCGGCGATGGGAAGGATCGATGAAGACAAGGTTTGTGATGAGTTTGAAGCTGAGGAATCTTTATTTGATTATAGCAAAGATAGAAAAATCGGTGGAGTTTTTACTACTCGTCAACAATAAAAGAAAAAACGAAGACCATACATATTTAAACATCTCTTCTTGTTTTTTTCTTTCTCTCCCATTTCTGATTAGATTCAAAATGCCAAACAGCTAAAGGAATGGATTCTGTGTGCATTGTGCTTATCAGATTTCTTGTTTTTGTATATATATAAAGTTCAATATCAAAATTCACATAGATCATTGATAAAAAACATATAAGAATAGGAAAATTCATATAGATCAGTTTCATATCTTTCACTGATATTTAAGGTACTCGTCTATAACAACAACATTATGTCAATTTCGATACTATATAGTATTAAATGCGAGACATGTTTATGAGATATCATGGAAATAAACATGTTTATCCAAATAAAAAAGGTCAAACAAAAAATGAGATTATTGTCAAGGCCTTTTTTTCCCCTAGGCGACAGAGAAGTCCATTTTACACAACGTCAACACAATAATTGTGCGTACGTGTACATGGAAACAAAAGTTTTGGGGCAATAACACAGAAACGAAACCGCTAAGACACCAAATATAGAGTGTTCGATCGATGTGTTACAACCGTGGCGGGTTTATAAATTTTTATTGTTACTGATTAGGATCATTCTTTTACAAACTTAAGATGGATACAGTTTTTCTCAAATATATTAAAACAATGTGTGTGACAATATTTTATATATACTCAAGAGATTAATTTTATATATAGTATTGTGAACTTTTTGAAACATCATGAAATAAGACAGAAAACGACGGTTAATTATGGCAGTAGAGTGACTCTTAACTGTTGGCTTTGAGATTAATGTAGATGCGTGCCAACATTAACTCTACTTTTGACTGATTCCGTTCATTTTTGGTGGTTTTGATTTTGTTTTTATTTTGTTTCGACTTGTGTGTGTGTTTAGAATGTTTCCGTGTGTTTGTTTTCTGCTTGTTGTTTAATTCTAATGTTTGCATTTGCGTTGAGGGAGAGGGGGGAGTGGAGGTTCAGTATTTGTCGCTACGTTTGCACCCTACACATACATCTAATACACACACACCCTAGACATACATCTAATACACATACACACACAGATGTATGCACCCTATACATACATCTAATAATACTCACACACACATGCACCCTACACATACATCTAATAATAACACACACACATGCACCCTACACATTCATCTATACATGTATACCATAGAGATTTTTTAGTCTACTACTATACATAGAGATTTAGTCTCTCGCACCAATTAAGCGGAAGATGAACAACGTACAAAGTACAGACTATATATATAGACACTAGACAAACGAATCAAGCTTCTGTCGTTTCACTGCCCACTCTACACAGTCAAATCCCCTTTTTCCTCTGTGTCTCCATCCTTCATCAAATAAACCAAAAACAAAAAAACATTTCAGAACATGAGATATATATATAATACCAAAACATTTTTCTTAATCAAGACTTGACAATCGTTCTACATTTTACTGATTTGAGGCAGAAACAGAGCAGTATATATGGAAACCAAATTTTAACGTACTTTCTACTATTCCCAACACACGATATCTACAAAGTTATTGAACCAGAAAAACAAAAAAACTATGAAGACAACAACAACAACATTTCAAGTCCCCCATCGCAACTCTTTGTTTTTTAACACCCACATACATGAGCTAGATTTTTAAAACATGGTCATTTAAAAAGTTTCCAAACTATGTAAAATAAGTCTCTAACACATATACTAGCAGTAGTTTAACAGAGAAAATAAAATGAGCGAAGAAGCCTTGCCACCTGTTACAATGATGATATGCTTCTCTCTGTTTATCTCTCCGCAAGAAGTTGTAGGGAAGTAGAAGATGCTCGGAGTTGGAAACAAACAGCATTAAGCAACAGAAACTTTTAAAACTTTAAACTTGAGAATGCATTTTGAACTTTGAACGAACAATGAGAGAGGAGTATACACTTATATTTATAGGGGTCCAAACCCATACCATTTAATTAAAACAAAATAAAATTTCCATTAGTTCACAACGGTTATAAAAACTTAATTGTTTCTAACGTTCATATTTTCTTTCGGCAACGTTCGTCTGTCAAATCAAAAGTGACAGAATTTTCAAAATATTAAATCAGCATTTTCAATTCAATTGTATATTGTCGTTAGAGAGAAACTAGGTAAAAGAGAGTAAATATCATTAAATGAATATTAGGTCTTAGTGTAACAAATTTGATGACCAAAAGTTATGAACTTTGCCAAAAAAAAAATTTGATAACATTAACATGGAAACATTTGGTTACACCGTGACTCGACATTTTAGTTACATTTCAACTAATACTAAATATGATTTACATCATGAGAGTATTTTTTTTTCTATTTTGACATCTCAACAACGTCAACGTGTACACCATGAACAGAAAGTTTCTAATGTTCATATTTGGGTATTTTCTTTCGGCAACGTTCGTCTGTCAAATCAAAAGTGACAGAATTTTCAAAATATGTATTTTGAAATTAGCATTTTTAATTCAATTGTATATTGTCGTTAGAGAGAAATTAGGTGAAAGAGAATAAATATTACTTAAATGAATATTAGGTCTTAGTGTTAGGCATGTCAATTAGGGCCAAAGCCCGTGGGCTGGCCCGGCCCGGCCTTGAAAAATAGCGGGCTTGGGCTTAAGTATATATATGTCCAGAAAAAATCGAGCCTTTCGGGTTCAGCCCGTTTGGGTTATAGGGTTTTTCGGGCTTAGCCCGACTGGGCTCGGGCCAGTCCGAAAAGCCCTTTAACAAAAATATTTATACTTTTTTGTTAACATTTTTGTTTGATTGCAATATTTGATTAATAATTTATTGTAATTAAAGTTTTAAACTTTAATCTTAGTTTTTATATGTACTTAATAACCATATTTAATACTTTAAAAATGTTTATCTATAATATTTTATATGAATTATATATTAGTTTATTTGGTTAAAGTATCGAAATTTTGTTTAGTCTTAAATTTTTTATATTAAATTAAGTTGGTTATAATGAATATAGATGAGTTATAAAATTTTTGATTGCTTTTTTTTATAGTGCACCTTGAAACACTGTTTTTTAAGGCTTATAAGTTTGAATTTTTGATCGGTAAGATAAGCCCGAAAAAGCCCGAAAAGCCCTGTAACCCTATTAGGGCTGGACTCGGACTTTGAAATATAGGCTCGGAAATATTTCGGGCTGGGCCGGGCCGGGCTCAAACATATGCGGGCTTTACGGGTTTCGGGCCGAGCCGGGTCGGGCCAGCCCGATTGACACCCCTACTTAGTGTTACAAATTTGATGACCAAAAGTTATGAACTTTCCCAAAAAAAAAGTAAAATTTGATAACATACATGGAGATAAATGATTACACCGTGACTCGACATTTGTGTTACATTTCAACTAATATTAAATAGGAGTATGATTTACATCATGAGAGGAATTTTCTATTTTGATATCTCAACAACGTCAATGTGTACACCGTGAACAAAAAGTTTTAGGACGATAACAGAAATACCACTAAAACTTAGGGACTAAAAAACAAAAAAAAATTGAAAATTACACATATTAGGAATCTGATGGAGATTCCGCTGCCGAGTTCTGGAGCGATCTTTTTGAAGATGCAACGGCGAGAAGAGAAGCGTCGGGAGTTTCACGAAGCTCTTCTTCAAACGCTTTATCCTCCTTCATCTCCACCTTCTCCGTCTCCGGTACTTTCTCATTCTCTATTTAATTTGAGTTTTTGAAGAAAAGAAAAAAGGTAAAACTGTTAACGCCATTGTTTAACTCTGAGTTTTTCAGGTAGAGGTTGTTGACGACGAACCATTCGATGTAACGCTCATAAACCCAGGTAAGACTAATATGCTTCTTTCCGTTTATTTTACAATTGGAAAATCACAGTCAATTTGTTTTTTATTTATTTTCAGAGGATTACTTGAAAATTAATTCATCGATCAACGGAGAAGACAACGAAATCGGAGATGAATCGGGGAATGCTGAGAAACCGAGTAGAGCGCAGAGAAAGAGGTTAAGGAAGAGGTTGCTCAAAGAAGAAGCAGTTCGCCGGAAGAAAGTTATCATCGGACCTTTACTTCCGACAGATGGTAGAAGAGTCTTCGTGGGAGATGCAAGCGGAAGCAACGTTGAAAAAGAAGATTCTGATAGCGAAGAAGAAGAAGATGAAGCTAGTGAAAGCAAAACCTGCTCACAACCTGTTCGACTAAATGCCACAGGGGAAAAACAAGGTACAACTTTTGACTTTTTTTCTCCAATTAGATTTCATAATCACAACTGTACCAAATTCAGATAAAAGGTTTTGACTTCTATAGCTCTCAAGTTGTGGAATTGTTGGTGCAATTAATGTCAAAGCTGTCATTTTTGTGTGATCGTTATTATTACATTACGTCTCTGACTCTTTGTTTCTTTTTTCTGTTTGGTAGTAAAATTCGATGACAATGATAAGACGAGTAAAGTCAAGAAGAGGAGAGAAGCTAAGAAACTGGCCAAAGATAGTTCTAAACCAAATTCATATCTCCATAATCCAACCCCTGATCCTAATTAGGGTTAAGAATGTACCGATCTTTAATGTAAGAAACAATTAGTTTTTCTTTGATAATACAAGGGCATATTACTAAATTTGTATTTCTCGTTTCTAAGTTCCGTCACATTCCCTTTATGCCCTTGTAAAGAGAACTTAAGTTACAACATCGCCATTGCTATCGTGTAGCTCTAAACCCTAAAAACCTCAACTTTTTTCTTCTTCTTCTTTCTCCTCCGCCTCAATCGCACGGAGACGTTTGATCTGAAATGGCGGAACTAAAGCTATCCGAGAGTCGTGACTTAACCAGAGTCGAGCGAATCGGCGCACACTCACACATCCGAGGACTGGGTCTCGACTCAGCTCTCGAGCCGCGAGCTGTTTCCGAAGGAATGGTCGGTCAAGTGAAAGCGCGTAAAGCCGCCGGTGTCATACTTCAGATGATTAGGGAAGGTAAAATTGCGGGTCGGGCTATTCTAATAGCGGGTCAACCCGGAACTGGTAAGACCGCGATTGCTATGGGTATGGCGAAATCTCTTGGCTTGGAGACTCCTTTTGCTATGATTGCAGGAAGTGAGATTTTCTCTTTGGAGATGTCCAAAACTGAAGCTTTGACTCAGTCTTTCCGTAAAGCTATCGGTGTTAGGATCAAAGAAGAGACTGAGGTTATTGAAGGTGAAGTTGTGGAGGTTCAGATTGATAGGCCTGCTTCTTCTGGTGTTGCTTCCAAGTCTGGGAAGATGACTATGAAGACGACGGATATGGAGACTGTGTATGATATGGGAGCTAAGATGATTGAAGCTTTGAATAAAGAGAAAGTGCAGAGTGGTGATGTCATTGCTATTGATAAGGCTACTGGGAAGATTACTAAGCTTGGAAGATCGTTTTCTAGGTCTCGGGACTATGATGCTATGGGTGCGCAGACTAAGTTTGTGCAGTGCCCTGAAGGCGAGTTGCAGAAGAGGAAAGAGGTTGTGCATTGTGTGACTCTTCACGAGATTGATGTTATCAACAGCAGGTAATTTTACACATTCCCTGAAATGTGAACATTGTTAATCCTGATTTAGGTATTTACAGGACCAATGTAGGATGTAAATTGAGATTTTCTTATAGTGATTTTTAGGTATGATTGGGAATTTAGTTGATTTAATTCACTAAGTTCAGTGTAGATGTCTCAAATGTGAGGTTACTTCATTGGTTAATATGTCTCAAATGTGAGGTTACTTCATTGGTTAATATGTTCTTGAAATTCTCAAGCTCATGTTCAATTTGGACGTTTCTTCAGCAGTGTGTAGTCAGGGCACTCTCTGTAAGTAACTATTCTGTTTGTGGTAATGTTTGAATCAATTTTGGTTGCCAAATTGATCTTTGAAACATGATTGGTAGACCCAAAAAAAAAGTAACTTTTTGTATTTCGTCTTTGTTCCTCTGCAGGACTCAAGGTTTTCTAGCCCTTTTCACTGGCGATACTGGAGAAATCAGATCAGAAGTCCGAGAACAAATCGATACAAAAGTAGCTGAGTGGAGGGAAGAAGGAAAAGCAGAGATAGTTCCCGGTGTTCTCTTCATTGATGAAGTTCACATGCTCGACATCGAATGTTTCTCGTTCCTCAACCGAGCTCTGGAAAACGAAATGTCACCAATCCTCGTCGTGGCTACAAACCGAGGAGTCACTACAATCCGTGGCACGAACCAGAAATCACCCCATGGGATCCCGATCGATCTCCTTGACCGTCTTCTCATCATCACTACCCAACCTTACACAGACGAAGACATAAGGAAGATCTTAGAGATCCGTTGCCAAGAAGAAGATGTTGAGATGAATGAAGAGGCCAAACAGCTTTTGACATTGATCGGACGTGATACTTCTTTAAGGTATGCGATTCACCTTATCACCGCGGCTGCGTTGTCTTGCCAGAAACGGAAAGGGAAAATCGTTGAGGTTGAGGATATACAGAGAGTTTATCGATTGTTCTTGGATGTGAGGAGATCGATGCAGTATCTTGTTGAGTATCAGAGTCAGTATATGTTCAGTGAACCAATCAAAACCGATGATGCTGCTCCAGAAGACGAACAAGACGCTATGCAGAGTTGAGGATCCATCTCTGTTTGCCTATGTATTTGGTGTTTTATGATGATATCTATGATTAGGATGTTGAACTCGGCGGATTTATGTTTGGTCTCCTTTTTTTTTTTTTTTAAGTTCTAACGACTGTTCATGATCAAGATCAAGATCAAGTAATCAAATATCTTATATATTTATTTTTAGACGAAAGATGTCTTTTTTATTCTTAAAACGGCATTTACAATGAGCAGATGCTTTCACAATAGTAATTTGTTTCAATCATGAAGGTAGTAGCATACTGCTTACACAATAGTTTTGATTGTTATAAAATTGTCTGAACTATATGGTCTAATTTCCACATCATTTGCGTGAACTATATGGTCTAATTGTTTCTTCCTCATAAGCTCCACAAACATATACTGATGCCTCGAACCCTTTGATCTCATAACCCTTTGCCTCGAAAAATTTACTAAAAATATTAGTCTTTGATGCCTCGAACCCTTTGATCAAGACGAAATCAGTCCAGTTGCCCAAGGGAGAGATTGCGTGGGTGAGTATTGAGTACGAAAGGGTCCGTAAATCTTGTTTCCACTGTCTGCGTCTTACACATGATAAAAGTAGGTGCCCTTTCCTACTGCACTGGAGGTTTCTCGGAAAGCCTCGACACGGGATAACCTGTATCCCAAAGATCTGGCAAACACAATTATGCCTATGCTTCAGTCACCTCTGCAAACAGCTGTAGAGATCCGGTCAAATGTGGTTGTCCCAGAGGTTCTCGCGGAGATGAGGAAATTCTTGGTATCAGGAGATCCTGCTTTGGCAAGTCAACGGGAACAGACTCTAAGGGCTACTCTGGATGCTATAGCCTCAGACACTCGGGCTCAGAGGTCAATGCTTCGCTTGGAAGCCCCACCTCGTTTAACACCGGAGATCAGTAAGGGGAAAGGGCTGGTTTTCGGGTATCAACATGTAGGAGATGGAAACGCAACGCCGCAAGCACCTGGTAAGATGGGGAACACTGCAGTGACGGATAGTCAGAATGGCATTGTGAGCTCGGTGGCCTTGCAGAGTGCCAACATGATGGGGGAACAAACGGGTGCTTCAGGATTACAACTGGGAGTGAGTGATACTCACGCTGGTAATGTTAACCCGGTGGCTATGAATAATCACACATTGGGGATGGAGCAAGCTGGAGTCACGAGATTCCATATGGGTTTACTGGCGGGTATAACCAACTCCCTTAATGTTAATAAACGGCAATCCCAGAAAAAGCAGTCTTCCTGGAAGCGGCGATCCAAGAATGAGAAGACCACTTCCGGGAGTATTTCGTCTAGTATACCGCAGGAGGGAGGCCAAGAGCAGATGTGTGGTCCTATCTCTAAGAGGAAAGCAATAGAGGATGGGGAAGTGTCTTCCAAATTGCTTAAGACCGTATCAGTGGTGAATACGCCAACAGAAGGAAAGCCTTCTGGAGTGGCGGAGGGTGCTTCTACACCGAGTTTGGGGAATGTGATTGCAGGTACGGAGGTGAAGCTTGTTGCTGAGAAATCGGGTTTGGTGGTTTTCCAGAAACCACCCAGTACTCAATGAGTGTACTCAGTTAGAACTGCCAAGGCATGGGGAGCACCTCGGCAGTTCGACGTCTGAAGGAAATGCGTAGAGAGCATTATCCGGACTTTTTGTTCCTCCTGGAGACTAAAAACTCCAGTGATCATGTGATGGGGGTGAAGGACTGGATGGGTTATGACAAAGTTCACATAGTGGATCCTGTTGGGTTAAGTGGTGGTTTGACTTTGTTCTGGAAAGATTTGTATCGAGTGGAGATTTTACAGTCTGATGCCCGGTTGATTGATACAAGGATAAGTCAAGGGACAAGGGTTTTCTATATAACTTTCGTCTATGGTGATCCAGTTCGACATTTGAGAGAGGAGGTTTGGGAGCGTCTTACGCGTATTGGTTTGCAACGTGATGATCCATGGATGCTTACAGGTGATTTTAATGAAATCATGGATAATTCAGAGAAATTAGGAGGCCCGAGACGACCAGAAAGTTCTTTTTACCCTTTTAGAACTATGGCGAGAAACAATCGGGTAAAGGAGATCCCAAGTTGTGGGAATAAACTCTCATGGGGTGGTAGAAGAGATAGTGTGTGGGTCCAGTGTCGTCTGGATAGAAGCTTTGGGAATAGTGGTTGGTTCAACCTCTTCCCTCGTGTTATAACGGAGTATCTAGACCTGCTAGGTTCAGATCATCGACCGATAATAACAAGACTGGTAGGAGCTAATAACACCTATAGAGGAAGATTCATTTTTGACAAGAGATGGATCGACAAGCCTGAAACAATGAAGATTATTCGTGAACAATGGTCTCGGGAAGGTGACTCTCAGGGTAAATCCGTACTCAATGGTCTGACTCGCTGTAGAAAAGCCTTATCTAGGTGGAAAAGGACTCATGTGACTAATTCAGAAACTCAGATTCAATTGTTGCGGCGAGATTTAGAAGAGGAAGCTACGAAGGTGCATCCAAACTTCCAGAAGTTGCGTCAGCTTAAATGGGCACTTTTGGTGGCATTCAGAGAAGAAGAGACTTATTGGAGGTCGAAAAGTCGGGAGTCATGGCTTCAATCAGGTGATAAGAACACGGCTTTCTTCCACAGAAGTGTTAAGTACAAACGTCTAAAGAACCGGCTGAATTCCTTACTTGACAAGAATGGGTTTGAGTGCTATGAAGAAGGATCCAAGGGTAGTATAGCCGCAGAATATTTTACAGACTTGTTTGCCTCGTCGTCCCCGGGTAATTTTGAGGAGCTACTGGAGGGTATGGAGCCTCGTGTGTCGGACGAGATGAATCAACAATTGGTGGCTCCAGTGACAGCTCAAGAGATCAAGCAAGCGGCCTTTAATATAAAAGGAGACAGTGCTCCGGGTGCTGATGGCTGGACAGGGGCTTTTTTCAGGAAGTACTGGTCAGTAGTTGGAGCGGATATTGTTACAGAAATTAAAGCCTTCTTTGATTCTGGTGTGCTTCCTCAAGACTGGAACCACACTCAGATATGTCTGATCCCTAAGAAAGACAATGCCAATCAGATGAAGGATATGCGTCCGATTAGCCTCTGTTCAGTCCTTTACAAGATTGTATCAAAGGTATTGTGCACCAGACTTAAACGCTTCCTTCCAGTTCTGGTTTCTGAAACTCAGGGAGCCTTTGTATCTTGGAGACTGATCTCCGATAACATTCTCCTCGCACATGAAATGGTACATGCTTTGCGAACGCATGCTAGTTTTCATTCGGATCACATTGCAATTAAAACAGACATGTCGAAGGCCTACGACAGAGTTGAGTGGGACTTCCTTGAGCACCTTCTCCTTCGCATGGGCTTCAGTACTCAGTGGATACAATGGATCATGATGTGTGTTCGTACGGTTAGTTATTCGGTGTTAATCAATGGAAGTGCTTTCGGTTTTGTTTCACCAGAACGAGGCATTAGGCAAGGTGACCCTCTGTCGCCCTTTCTGTTTATACTGTGTGCCGAGGCTTTGATCCACATCATGGACCGAAAGCGATCACAGGGGAAGCTCACAGGTTTCAGCTTCAATGTTGATTGCCCTGTTGTTCAACACTTACTATTTGCTGATGACAGCCTTCTATTCTGTCGTGCAAGAAAGGAAGAATGTGAGGAAATCCTGGGGTGCTTGCATCTATATGGTAAAGCGTCTGGTCAGCAGATCAATTTCGAGAAGTCTGCGATAACCTTTGGTATTAAAACACCAGACGCTACCAAGGCGATGGTCCAACAGACATTGGGGATTGCAACAGAGGGTGGCTCCGGATCGTACCTGGGGCTCCCGGAGTGTTTTAGCGGCTCTAAAAAGGCTCTCCTAGCCTTTATTGGTGATAAGCTTCAGAAAAGATTGCATGGATGGTATGCTAAGTCCTTGTCATTAGGGGGAAAAGAAGTTTTACTCAAGTCCATAGCAATGGCTTTGCCGGTATACGCCATGTCGTGCTTCAGACTGAGTAAACACCTTTGCCGAAAGATTACTAGTGCAATGCGCGAGTTCTGGTGGAGTAGCTGTCAGGGACAAAGGAAAATAGCATGGGTAGCCTGGTCTACAATGTGCAAGTCTAAGAGTGATGGTGGGCTAGGTTTCAAAGACTTGGGAGATTTTAACCAAGCGCTTCTCGCAAAACAGGCTTGGCGAATCCTCAACAATCCGGAATCCCTCGTCTCTCGTTTCTACAAGAGTAGGTACTTCCGACGTTCAACGTTCTTAGAATGCGGATCAGTGTCTAGACCATCATATGCATGGCGGAGCATAATACATGGTCGTCATCTCCTGAAACAAGGACTCATGAAGACGATTGGAGATGGCATGGATACTTTTGTTTGGAAGGATAAGTGGATATTTGATAAGCACCCTCGAGCTCCTTATAGGCTGGAGACCTTTTTCAATGTCAATCTTAAGGTAGCAGAGCTGAGGAATTCTGATGGTGACCAATGGGATATTGCAAAGATCCAAGCTCTTTTCCCACCTGACGATGCTAAGCAAATTCTCGCTATGGAGACTGCAATGACAAAGAGGGATAGTTACATTTGGCCTTATGTTCCGTCAGGAGCATATACGGTCAAAAGTGGTTATTGGTTGGTTCGTACTTTGCCTTCTCTGTATGAGCCTAAAACGGAAGACATGACCAAACTAATAACATTGAAGGCAAAGCTATGGAGAATCAAAACGGTTCCGAAGATTAGGACCTTCCTGTGGAGAATGCTCTCTGGTGCCCTAGCTGTCTCTGAACGCATCGCATCACGGGGATTGGCTGTGGATATTCGATGTGCAGTCTGTGGCCATAATGAGGAGACAATCTGCCATTTGTTGTTTGTGTGTCCTGTTGCTCGCCAGGCCTTTGCGCTTGCAAATGTTCCTATGCCGGCTGCGGGCTTCTCTGAGAATAACTTGGTGCAGAACTGGGAATATCTATCAGCCCTTTTCCAGGATGACAAAGTGCCCGAGGAAATTAAACGAATGATCCCGTGGTTGCTGTGGGAAATCTGGAAATGGAGGAACACCGTGATCTTCCAGGGGAAACATGGTGATATTCGGGAGATGGTGGATAAAGCGTTCATGAACTCATCACACTGGTTTGCGGCTCAGCCTATAGAAAATAAGTTAAGTGATCGGCCGAGTGTTAACCAGCAGGCTATCGAAGTTAAATGGAGAAAACCGAGGATAGGTCTTCTGAAATGCAATATAGCGGTCTCCTGGGGAAAAAACTTTAATGCGGTGGGAGGAGCTTGGATTGTTCGCGATAGTCAAGGTCAAGTCATGTTCCATGCGCGAACGGCTCTAGAACAGACAGAAACTACGCTTTTAGCAGGACTGAAAGTTGCTAGGTGGGTTTTGGAGGCACTGCAGATTTTACAGATTCCTCGGGTTGAAATGGTGATGGACAATACTGCAGTGATTGAGGCGATAAATAACCCTGGGGAGTGGCCACGGTATAACATCATATTGCAGGATATCACACAACTCTTGTCCAGCTTTGAATATTGGGAGTGTCATCATGTGGCGGTTTCGGCGAATAAGGTTGCTATGGCTATCGCCAAGAGTGTGACAAGAGAGGGAAGGGTTCAGTCATATCTTTCTTTGGGAGGACCAGCTTGGCTCCATGACCAAGTTAGAAGAGATATTGGAGAGAGCGATTAAGGACCGCAGCTACACAGTCTTCTCTGTCTTTGTGGCTTCCACTTGGAGGGTCGATTGACCTCAGTATCAAGTGTGATCTTGTTTTTGGTTTTTGGTTTCCTTTCCATGTTTACATTATATTCACTTTTTATGGTTCTATCAGATGACAAAAAAAAAAAGCTCCACAAATTTGTAAGCTTTCGCGCCAAATATGTACCATCACTATAATTTTAAAATTAAACTCAGTTATATATATTTAAAATTAAATCAATATGTACCGCGGGACTATAATTTAAAATTAAAACAAAAATGTAAATTTTTAGTAGATTCACTATATATTTGACTAATATTTTGTAAATTTCAAATGTATATCCCTTATATCTATATATTATTTAGGTTTACCAGTTTTAAAAATTTAAGTTTACCGGTTAAAAAATTTAGATTACCGGTTTAAATTGTTAAATTCATAATATAACCCGTGATATACCGTAGTACTATGTTTATTTAACATAATCGTAATTTAATAAACTCAGTTAGATATGATTAATATTCTAATGTCCATGGTGTTTACTTGAGTTGTCCTCTAACTTTATCATTAAATATTGTAATGAATTAAGGAGATATTTTAGGAAATGTTTAGGAATATTACAAAACAAATATTTAATGAGATATTATAACTAGTCGCTGATTGAGTAAGGAGATATTTTAGGAATGTTTGTTTAGCGCAAAATCTTGGTTTTAAATTTTATTTTATAATTTATAAATTTATAAATTTAATGTCAATGGCATTCTTTATAAATAAGTACCAATTCATTGCTAAACATTTCTAGCTTTAGCAGTCCTCTCTTCCCTATTATCCAGTCTTTAAATGGAAACTAGTCCGTATCTAAAGTAGCTCTGAATTGGTACATAAAATTGAGTAACCTTTCATTTGATTTTCTTGCTTTACCAGGTACAGAGAATGGTATGGTATGGGGACACATGATAAAAACCCTATGTCTCTCTACCTGGAAATTTTCATTTATTTTAACATTCTGAAAACATATAATTCATTTTATTCTCAAACAACTTCTTGCATTACATATTTTCTTAATCCGTCCCAGCTTTAGAACACACATTTATTCATTTTGAAGAGAAAACAAAAAAAGGAACTTACACGACTGTTAGACTAGATCATGATCAAGATCAAGTAATCAAAACTATGGATTCGGTTTGGTACAAAATTTGGTTTTGTTTTTAATTTGGTCAACTTAATTTCGGTTCAGTTTGTTTCATTCGGATTTGGCCTTTCAACATTTTTAATGGGCTTAAAGCCCAATATCATTAAACAAACGCATGTATGCGTGTGTAGTGCGCAAATTTGACACGCATGCATGTCTCTTCCTTTCAAGTTTCAATCAGAGAGAGAGAGTAATTAATTACGAGTGTTCTCTTACCAGACTTCATCAGTTTTTTGGTAGCGTGTTTTGGTGTAACGAATTTAATTTGCTTGGTCGGGTCAATTTCAACTTATTTAGTGAAAAATTAACAAATTTATGAATAAACGTGTCTTCTTTCTTTTACTTTTTCTTCAATAAAATTTTTCAAAACAAATGGCTTATGGAACTAGAGTTAATGATAAGTCGCCAAACAAATGGATCCAAACCCAAAAAGAATTTATTTCATCTAATTTTACACCTCGCTTAACAAGTAACTTAAAAAAAAAGAAGATCACACATTGGTGAATACTTTACATAGTAGTGTAAGTTACTCGATCAAAAATGGTGCTATCATTTATTTGTATCATTTTTATTAGAAAATAATAAAAATAAGCAAATCCAATTTAGAAAGTCGAACAAATCTATTGAAAATAGAGACAGTAAAAAGGGAGAGTTGCAGTGTCTTTTTGATACTGCCATTGTGATATATAGGGTTATCAGACACCTCCTCGTCTCTTAAATCCGACGGCTCTAACCTGAGAACCACGTTAATCCAACGGTCATTAAACCACTTTTATGGGTCCCATACTACACATTCTATCAATCTTTTTAACTGTTACCGTAATTCCAAATCAACACGCTTCCTCTGTAAATTTTTTGGAACAGCATTTACTGTAAATATTTCTTTATTCCTCTCATTTTCATTGATCTAAATCTATATTCCAATAGTTACTGCATTTGCAACAGAAGCTTGGGGGAAATTTGTTTTATGTAATATTTGCATAATTCGGCAATTGTTTCAAATTTCTTTTTTACATACGAAGTCCAAAATACTCATAAAGACATAAATATACATGTAGATTTTGTAAATAATCATCTACGTTTAAAGTTGAATAGGCCTGGGCATTCGGTTAACCATTCGGTTTCGGTTCGGTTGTATTCGGTTTCGGTCATTTTGGATATAGTAATATAGTAACCATTTGGATATTTTTGAAATTTCGGTTCGGTTCGGTTCGGTTTCTTTCGGTTCGGTTTCGGTTTGGTTATTTAAATAAATAACCATAACTAACATAAATTATATTAACATTAACCAAATAAACCAAATATAACCAAAACTAACCGAATATAACCAAAATTAACCAAATATACAATAACAAAAATACAAAAAAGGGAAAAATATGGATTCAATTTTACAAAATAGTATTTAACTTTGTAAATTCAAAATAATAACATTTACATATATTGATTATTTAAAATATTTAATTGTTTTGAATCTAGAAATAATTTATATTTTAAGTTTATTTTATAGTTTTGCATAATATTAAGTATATAATATTTGATATCTTCTAGGTTTTCGGATATTTCGGTTAACCATTTAATTGTCGGTTCGGTTCGGTTCGGTTTCAGTTAGTTTGGATATAGATTTTTACTAACCATTCGGGTATTTGAAGAATTTCGGTTCGGTTCGGTTTGGTTTTTTTCGGTTCGGTTTCGGTCGGTTATTTGGTTATCGGTTATTTTGCCCAGCCCTAAAGTTGAACATGTAAAATTGACTTAGGCCATGAATGGCAACACGTCGAAGTGCGTATTTCTAACACTTTTTAAAAAAACTTGCTATATGTCACCATTCATATACTCATTCAGTAATTTGCGTTTTTGGAAAGAGAAAATCAAAAACCACTTTGCGATTTTCAAGTGAACGTAATAACAAACGGACCGTTTTTTTTTTGCCCCACACCCATTTAGCAGTGGTTTTCCAAATAACGCACAACATAAGTATAAACTTTAATTTAATATATTCAGTTATTTATTGAATAAAATAATAATCAGTCATATTTTAACAATAAACTATGCTAAAAAATTATTTTCAATTTTAAAACAGTTTTAAAACTTTTGCTAAATAAATTATTTTTTAATCTTTTCTTCAAAAAATTACTTCACTACTTCTTCACAAATTATAAAATAATCACTTTTAATATGAAAACAGATTTGTAGAAGAAAAAAGTTATATCATACAAAATGTACATGATTAATTTCAACTAATTTTGGTTTTTGAAGTTTATAAATAGTAGATGAAATTACTATTTCATTAACAATAAAAAAACTAATTTATAATATATTTTCTTATAATGTTTATTTTCTTATAATGTTTATTTATAATATATATAATTATAGTTATTTTTATTTATAAAAAAATATAAATTCCGTACCGCAAATTGTTTTTCACCAATCAAACATTATTTTGTACCGCTTATTTTAGAATAACCGCACTTGTCGCGTAAATACATTTGTCCCGCATGTACCGCAGTTGAACCGTACCGCACTATCAAAATATTTGTCCCGCACTACTAAATCTGCGGTTACCATTCGGACCTTTAGATTTGTGTGAGGCTCTCAGCTCAGATATCGTTTCAGAGCGTCATATCGCACATTAAAGCCATAACAAAAAAAAAAAAAAAACAATTAATCTTATACTATGAGAGAAAGATTTGACTGTATATAAAACAACACAATTTAATACATTCAAAAGATTTCTAAATTAGCTATCAAATCATCAATATACACTTTCTACTTTAAAATTGTTGACTAATATTGGTAAAAAAAAGATGTTTGGTCATTAAATTTACAGTCTATTTTAGTCTTTAATTAAATACCATAAGCTTCTAGTCAACTTAATAATTCAAGAGAATTAAACATGTTGTTAATCAATTAATTGGTTGCGATATGCAAGATCCTTAATACTAACATTTATTAGTTTTTCGTACTATAGTATATATAATTCAAATGTCATTATCATTACTAAACATCAAAATTAAAAATAAAATAGATCGACCACCCCCAACCTCTTTATTTATTCTTCTCATTGTGGTCTTGTCGACATCTTTTTTATTTACAACTTCTCTTTTTGTTGTGTTTCTTTCTCTTCATCCTAAAAATAAAATTACAAAATTTGTGTGTGTTTAATCATCATTTTGTATCGATCTCAAGCGACCTCTTTGTCAAACCTGACAAATTCTAAATGATAAAGAATCCTGACGTCACTATTTATTAAAACCAATACTACGTACAAACCTTTTTTCTTATTATATACTACTACTACTCCTCTAAGTTTCAGACAGGAACCCAACAAAAATAAAATAAAAAAGACAATAATGGGGAATTGTCAAGCGGCGGAAGCAGCGACGGTTTTGATTCATCATCCGGCGGAGAACAAGGTGGAGAGGATTTACTGGTCGGTGACAGCAAGTGACGTCATGAGATCCAATCCCGGTCATTACGTTGCGGTGGTTGTGACGTCACCTACTATGAAGAACGAGAAAGGATCTCCATTGAAGCAACTCAAGCTCCTTCGTCCTGATGACACTTTGCTCATCGGACATGTCTATCGCCTCGTCAGCTTCGAAGGTATATATATATATATATTGTAACTCAGTTTCTCTGTTTTCTTTTCTATTCAAAAAAAATCCTCTGTTAATTTTGTTTTTTTTGTCATGCAGAGGTCTTGAACGAGTTTGCGACGAAGAAGTGTGTGAAGCTTGGGAAGTTACTGAAAGACGGAGGAGGGCTTGACTTGACGAAGAAGAAGAAGAAGAAACACAGAAAGAAGTTGGATCAAGAAACGAGCCGAGTCAACCCGAATTCTGTTTCGGATCCGAACCAAGATGGCGCTAATGATGTGGTAAGTGCATGTTAATTTTCTCATACCACGTCCTATTTTGTTTTTTTTTTTTCCTTTATATTATTCTTAACATAATTTGAATCCCTAAGTTTGTTCAAAGGATAAATATATTTTTAACATCATATTTGTACATGACTGGTCCCATGGTCTCATTGCTTTCATCGTTTTGTCCTTTTATCATTATGAATCCTTATACCTATGCTTAATTCAATTCGACCGATCTTATAGGTGGCCGGAGAAAACGGGGGAGATGGGTTTCTTAGGAGGAGTCACGGCGGAGGAAGAGGTGGCTGTGGGTGGAGGCCAGCTTTACACAGCATTCCAGAATTTGGATCCTCATGAGAGCCGTAGATATTCTTAAAGCAACTATCCGACAACTTTGAAAGTTCAATGTAAAGCGATGTTGTGTTACTATTTTGTGTTGCTTTAATGAGTTAATTCAGTCTCGACAAAATATTTTCAAGAACTTCAAAATCGTTTCAATTGTTCTACATATTTGAAAGAAAAAAAATTGAAATATCTAGAGAGTTTTTGATATATTGGAGACGAACGTTGGTTTTTGTATATTGCATTAATACAAGACCGTACCGATCCAAAAATTACGCACATCAACGAAATAGTGTAATTGAAATATATGATTTTTAGGTTATATGTTACTTTAGGTATGCCGTATGCATAGTATATTATCAAATCCATAATCTTGTTCAAACTTTTTGTTTTGTTTTGTGACGTGATACCTTCCAAATAATTGTATATTTGTTACAATCCATTCACCGATTGTTTTATTTTGGCTAAAATGTTGTGCCCTATATGTACCGGACCTACTGATTGTATTGCCGATTTTCTTTTTTTCTTTTGCAGATTCAAGATTCTAGTAATCGTTTACTACCTTAAACAATGACACAATTAATGTATTTAATATTTGCCAAAAATGTATGTAATAATTAAAATGTAAACCGACAGTTCGTATACATTAGGATATGGTTGTTGTGTTCAACCTAATTACTGTTTTTTGTTTGGGTGCCTAATTAGATTTTGACGTCATATCGTATATCCTAATCCAATCATAACGTTTCATGTGAAGATGTTAAGCGTAAACAACCGGTCAACTAACCAAATGAGAAGCGTTGAGCGAGTTTTAAGGCAATGGTCATTATTGGATCATTAGGCAAATGGTAAGAAAGATGTGAATGTAGTTTGCTTTTTTAAAATATGGTTGGCAGCTCATTTGGTCGGCCTTTTTTGTGTGTGTCAATCATAGTTACGCAGTCAATAATTCAGTCGACTAATGCAACGTTTCCATTTGTTCAGTTAACTCGACGTAACGTAATCAACGGTTCAATCATTTTCAGTCTCATTAAATAGTCGACCATAGAAATCATCGAAGCAACCATATTTTAAGCAACACGCATTGGACGTAAAGATTCTAACATACAAACTTAATTTAAATTGCAGCTTACGGCCAAACGAACATATACAGACGAATATTGTGTCACAGTCACATTTGCGAATACTTTCCAGTGAAATTTTATAGCCTACGTTGAAACTTAGAAAAAAGTGTGACTAAACTAGTACAAAGCTAGCTAGTGTTTAATTTTGTCGGGTTTGTTGAACACAAAATAAATTGAATAAACCGGGAAGGAGGTGATTGGTAGGCCATAATTGGGCTATAAAAGGCCCATTTAAAATTACAAGGCCGACTCGAGAGAGAGAATCTACGGTTATGATTTTGTTCTGTTTAATTACCATAAATACCCTCACGGTTTATTATTATTTGCGTTGAATTAAATAAAGTCCGCGCCCTGAAACTTTTTATTATTTGTTGGTCGGTCGTTCTTCTTCAAACCCAGAAACCGATGGGTGGGTTACGCAACTCCGGCGTCGTTATCGGAATTATTTTGCTTCATCTCTTTGCTTTCGCCTCTCTTGTTTCATCCGATGAACTTCAACTCGGTAAGCTTTTCTTATTTTTCCGTATTGTGCGGGTTTGGTTGTGAAATTTTAGAATTTAGGGTTTATCGCTCAAGTAATTTTGAGTACTTGAGAACTCGAATTTGATTAAATTTTGTGTCTAAGAATCCTATTCTTTTGATTCTAGTTAGCAACTAAGACGAATTCGTAGTATAAATTTTACTAATTTTAGTTTGATCCGTATTTTGTATTTTGTGTTGTGGTTAATTTCTTGTAAACCTTATGGGACAGTTGTGGGAGAATCCAGGGAGCTTCAAGTGACTCCTAGTTTAGAGGTTAAGGGTTCTCCTGGATTGAAGCCAGATAGAACAACTCTTTGTGAGAGGATTCATATCCATGGAATTCGAAGGTTTAAACATATTGACAAGTATGCACATTCACTTAAGTTGGTGGTTAACGTGTCTACCTCTGGGAGAACCAGTAACTTTGACGTCTGCTTCCACCGGTGAGTCGTGTTTTCTTTTGCTGTTGCACTTGAATTCTTGATATTTCTTTCACCTTGGTTTAGAATATATCCAAATCACTAAAATGTTTCCATGATTTGTATGTTTGAAGGAATTTGTCGCGTGCAATTGGAATGTGCCCTCAAAGTCGGTGGGTGAAAGCCTCTAAAGGATCATGGGTTCAGACAATGTCACCCTTCGACCACAAAATCCTTGATTTGAGAGTAGCTAGCTCTAACAAGGTTACTCTGGTAGTGTCTGCTGTAGAAGGTGCTTCTTGTTCTGTTTCCTTTTATTGCATTTTCTAAGTAGTATTTTCTTTCTTTCTGGTTTTGCAGTTGATTCTACTTTTCTAACTTATCAATTTTGGATTTGCAGAGTTATATATGCATCGCATAGTATTCTTAATCGTTGGTGCTGTATTTTTGGCTTCGGCTTCTACACTGAGTCAATCTTTAGTGTTTTACTATGGTAGTGCCATGGCTGTTGGTATTATCCTTGTCGTGTTGCTTGTTCTCTTTCAGGTAACTTTTTTTCTATTTTCCCATTTTGTTTATCGTGTTGACCTGTAGACGAGAGCGTACCAAAACTCTGATTTCTCCTTTGTAAATGTGATGTGTACAGGGAATGAAGCTTCTACCAACTGGACGGAGTTCGTTTGCATTGTTCATATACTCATCCCTGGTGATTGTTTTTTTCTTGTTCCATTGTTTACAAGCTTTCTCTGAAATCCTTGTTTTATCTACTACTCACAAGATTGTTTCTATCTTTCCAGCTTGGTTTGGGAGGTTTTCTTCTTCGCTACGTACCTGGATTGTTTCAAACTCTGCTAACAGAGATGGGAATCAACGAAGAAATGTACACACCTGTATGTAAGTTTTGATAATGTCAATACATTGCAGTAGTCGTAGTATTAGAGGTGTATCTTGGATCAGGCAGCATCTGCTGTTTAAAACTTTTGATAATGTCAATACATTGCAGTAGTCGTAGTATTAGAGGTGTATCTTGGATCAGGCAGCATCTGCTGTTTAAAACTCTCATTTTATAGAAAAAAATCTGCATTTTGGTTTTGTAGGTGGCGATTTTTGTGGGGGCGTTTCTATCTTTGGGTGGAGCATTTTTCGGATTTTGGACTGTGAGAAAACTGGTTCTGACTGAAGATGGCTCCATTGACGTTAGCACATCACTCTTTGTTTCTTGGTCCATCCGAATAATGGCTGCGGTTTTGATTCTTCAGGTTTTTTCCATGTTCCTAAAACTAAATTTCTCCTTTTAACCAGTTGATCCTTTTAACAAGAATTTGTTGTTTACAGAGCTCCGTAGATCCTTTGCTTTCTGGAGGAGCACTGATATGTGTAATTCTTATGTCATCGACTTTAAAGAAGATCACCAGATTGAAGTTTGTTCTACGCTTATTCTTGTGAGTTGCTACGATCAATCTCTTTGATCCGTTTTCTTCAACAAACCAAACTATGTTTGTTCTCGTTCGCTTGATTACACAGCATCCATATCCCTGAAAATTCACAATTTTAAATGGAAGTTGATTTCTTTTGCACAGGATTCCATTGGATTTACTGATAGGAATTTCGGAGGCAATTCGTGATGCTGATATACCATCTGTCCCTGGATATCTTCATGACTTCATGAAAAAGAGTCCTGATGCTTCTGAATTTCGCAATGGTGTTAATTATGCTTCTCCATCAGGAGGTTTGATTTGTGATATCTCTCTCTCAAATTACAATCTTAAACTTATATTAGAAACCAAACAACAAGCTGAAGTAATGGTTCTTTTCAGGAATCAACAACGGGATGCGAGAATCTCCACCATCTGAAGCAGATACTTTTCCTTCCTCTTTCCATAGAACTCCCGAAAGGAGCAAACTGACAAAAGAAGAATGGAAAAAGCTCACCAAGGATAGCACGACAAAGGCGGTTCAAGAATTGGTGTCTTCACCCGATTTTGGCAAATGGGCAGCAGCAAATGCGGATAGGATCAATATAAGTCCGAGAAAAGACTCTCGTAGGAGAGACCGGCCACGGAAATGGCTGGGTTGGTTCTGATGCAACCGGGTTCTTAAAAGGAACTATTTTTGTAGAGACAGAGAGAGCTCTTGTAGGTAAAGCTGCTTTCTTCTTTTATGACTTGGTTAGTGTTTTAGCTTTTGTGGATGAGACCACGATTTGTTGTAACGATCCTAATTGGTTTTGGTTTTTTTAGGTTGTGTCATGTTTCTGTGTAGACAATGCAATAAGCAATCTTTATCCTTTTATGGTCTTTAATGGGTTCTACTTTTTATGATGATATAATGTGAATCCTTTTGGTATGGATATTAATAATATTCGAATAATTATTCTACTATTATCGGTGTCATGGGAACATGGACTAACACATGTGGGTAGATAAAAGTCATTATACTGTTTCTCGAATTCTGAAATTTCCTCAAATTTTTTTATTCAAGCGAGGGAGTTTGTATTTCATTTGTTTTTTTACTTCTCTGTTATTATCGTACAAGTAAAACGATGATAGAGATATTTGAATGAAATTTATCAAACAACAACAAAAAATAATGATTTCTTTAATTTAATAGCGATTCCAACAATGTTTTTGGGTTTGTTTAATTTAACAGATACTCATGCAAGCATACTTATTAACTCTCGAAATTACATTATGAAAATACTAGATAGTTCATAATATTAACTCTCGAAGTAGCTGAAAATAAATTCTTGTACGGTCAAGTGTCAAGCCCCAATGATCACCTAATTTTCAAAGTAATTTGTTTTTCTTTTTTTAAATAAAAAAGGACATAAAAAAAAAGAATTTTATTTTCAAAGTAATCTTTATGATGCAAGAAAGACTATTTTATTATTATTAAATAAAGGAAAATTTCTGCTTTATTAAATAAAAGAACAGTGAAAAGGAAATATTTAATATTCCTCACCGGCATAGCTTCGCTATAAAGGGAAGAAACAGAGATTGATTGCTTAAACAAAGAGAGAAAGAAAAGAAAAGAACTCAAAGAACTCAAAAAGAAGAAGAAGAAGAAGAAGAAGAAAGATGTATCATCAAGAACAACATCCTGTCGGTGCTCCTCCTCCCCAAGGTATTATCTTTATCTTTAAATCTTAGATATTCTGAGTCCTTTTGTTTTCTTCTACTCAGCTGGTTTAATATGTTCTTTAATTCCGGTTTATAAAGGTTATCCTCCCAAGGACGCTTATCCTCCGGCCGGTTATCCTCCAGCTGGTTATCCTCCGCCTGGATATGCTCAGGGATACCCTGCTCAAGGTTATCCTCCGCAGCAATACTCTCAAGCTCCTCAGCAGAAGCAAAACGCCGGTATGCTTGAAGGATGGTACGTTCTTCTTGATCCCCTTCTCTCTCTTCTTAATTGTTCTTTTTGGTTCTTAATGGAATAATATTTGATTTCTCTTTGCTCTGTTTTATATCACAGTTTGGCTGCTCTCTGTTGTTGCTGTCTCTTGGATGCTTGTTTCTGATCGGTGGATTTTACACGTTGCCTGAGGCAACGATTCTATTTCATATATTGTAATGTAATGTTAAAAGACTAAAGATTTTGTTGTCTCGTTCAACAATCTCTCTTCTGTTGTTATCTCTTTTCAATTCGGATTTGTCTTTAAATTTTGGTGTTTTATGGATAATTGTTCGCCATCTATCTTCTCTCTTTCTTTCATACGAACTCGAGATATAAACCAGTATAAACAAAATGATCAGAAAACTTGATGAAATATCAAAGGAGTGTGTTTCATCATCATCATCATCTTATTATTTTGGAAATAAGGAAACATAAAAGAAGAATCCAACCATGGATAATGATTCTTTCAAACAAAAGTTGCAGATGCGCTAAATAACAAAAGAAATATGATCAAATGAGGTTTCTCCTTATGCTCGAGGTGTAACATCAGTTTTCTGGTTGAGGAAGGCCTTTCCACTTGAAGTTGTCCGAGTAAGATTTGGCCTGCAGTTGGGTAGTTGATGGGGTTAGGTAAAAACTTCTATCTAAAGACTGTTCTACCAATAAATCAAAGGAGACAAAGAGATGATCTTCTCCAAACTAGGTAAAACCTATAGAGATTACAGCAAACCATATATGATGAAGCACACTGAGTTAACTTAAAGTAGTTCCTTAATGGCACTAATCTCAAACTAGTGAGTGACTCATATATCCACCAATCTTTTAACATTCAAGGGTTTCTGTAAACCTCCAGCTTAGGCTTACACATCTCATATAACTAGAGCTAGTTAGTCACAACTCACAAGTGGCATTAGCTAAAAAGATAGTAACTAACCTTCAATAACGGCGTTTTGGGCTTCTTGACCTGCCATGAGTCACATGTGCGTTTTTCAGTAATCAGATTTATATATTAATTAAGGCCTCTTGAAACAAACCATGAGACGAGACTATAATGAAGAAGGAAACATGAGACTATAAATGAAGAAGAAAACATCAAACATACCTTATAATCCCAACCATGACGCTCAGCAAAAGACTTAGCAGCTTCTTCAGAATCAAAAGCAAGGGCAGAGTCTCCGACATTAGCATAAGGGTCACCTGTAGAAGTCCATCCCATCAATGGATTCTCCCATCTACAATAGAGAAGTGATGTCATTAGCCATCAAGCATAAAACTAATACAAGAATCTATTGATCTGTTCCAACTGAGAAGTGATGGACTCGAATGTAACATTACAATGATAGGAACTTAACTCATAAAACTAACATAACAATCGAAGAGGCCATAAAATGTATCATTTATGTGAATCCATCCATTAGATGAGCCAAAAACTATCCACTAAGACTAATTTGAAGTTACAACAAACAAATGGTTGAATGAAAAAAAGTATCATACTTTAGGGTGGAGACGAAGTTAATCTTCCATTTCCCAAGTTTTCCAGATCCCTGCTGGGAAGCTGCTCTAGCAGGTGAGTATATTATCACCTGTAAAAATTCCAATTCAATCTCTTAAAGACGATTCGATTGAGAAACAAATCAAGAACACGATGTGACGAATCTCTCCGATCACGAACCCTAAATTTATGAATTAAATTCTTAATAAGAAACGAAGAAATCGAATGCTCTCAGTTACCTTCCGAGAAAGATGCTCTTCAGGGATTCCAGAGACTTTACCGATCTCACCACGTTTGTAATCCGATTCAACCACCGCGTCGGTGGCAAAAGGCCGAGCGACACGTCGAAGAGCCGTTACGAGACGGGTAGTCCCTTGAGTAGCACGAAGCGCCATCGTCACGCCAAAAGAGAAATCTGGAAAATTTCAGAGAGCTTTTTTGATTTCGTTTGGGTTTCTTCTTTTCTGTAGATTTTAGTAAAATGGCGAACGCAAAACAGAGAAAGTTTCAATTTAGCCCTTATATTTTACTAAAACTTTCATATTGGTCTTACTATTATAAGAAAAACTTTAATACTCCCTCAACTATCTATAAGATCGATCAGATAACCCCTATTTCACTGTAATTCAAATAATTACAAGGTTCATGTATGTAGAAATATCTGTATTCTAGTTAGCTGATTTATTTGGTTAGTAGGTGTTATTATGTAATTTGATAATAATTGGGGCAAATTTGTGAATTAGGAGAAACCAAGGGTTACATCTTCTTTAGCTTGAATGAATACAAAAAGAAAGCTCAAGTTTTTTTCTTTTCTTTCTCGTTTCTATGGATATTTTTCCTTGTACTACTCCTCTCTATGGTCTTCTTCTTCGTCGTTCATTTCAGAGAAGTTCTAAGATTTACATTTGATCTATGAAGAATCTATAAAAAAAGGAATTAGCTTTCATCATCAAGTCTCTCTCTTGAAAACCCTCCTCTGGTTCCGTTTGATCTGGCATGCTTCTTCCTCATTGCTGTTTTCTTCTCTGAATTTTACATTTTTTATATATATATATATATATATATTCTTTTGATCGGTTAATATGATTTTGGTTGATCATTTCGCTAATTGTTCTGATTATTTGCTGAATTTTCAAATTCCGGTTGATTTGCGACTTTGTTAATGGAATTGAAATCACCGTAAAAAAATGTGATTTGATCGTCTTTTAGGTTAGGAATAGCTCGAACCACTCGTTGATTTGTTGAATTGAGCTTTAGGGCGTATTTAGTTCCTCATCACTTCTTTGGATTTGTGTCATTTCTTATGTTGTGGCTTTTAATACAATGGCATTGATGCTGTTAAGCTTCATTTATTTAGTATTTTTGTTCACAACCCTTTTTATCAGAGATTCTAAGGGATTTTAGTGTTTTCATCTCTTGGCAGAGACAAGAAGAGATTTATAGCTTTGATAGAAGAAAAGTGACAGCTTTTGATAATTGTGGATGGGTGCCCCAAAGCAGAAGTGGACACCAGAAGAAGAAGCAGCTCTTAAAGCTGGAGTACTTAAGCATGGGACTGGAAAGTGGCGTACCATACTCTCGGATCCTGAGTTTAGTTTAGTCTTAAAGTCTCGCTCTAATGTTGATCTTAAGGTAATAATAGAATAGAAACTCGATACAAGCAACTTTGGCACTTAATTGATGGGTTTTTGTTTGAGGTTGTGAATTTGTGTTTCAGACTAATCTTGATAGTTCAAAGCGTAACAGGATAAGTGGAGAAATATAAGCGTGACAGCGTTATGGGGTTCAAGGAAGAAGGCTAAACTTGCGCTTAAAAGGACTCTACCGGCTATTAAACTGGATGATAACAACACAGCTCTTAGCATTGTGGCTTTGGCTAATGACGATGAACGGGCAAATCCAACTTCACCTGGACGTTCTGGTGGTGGATCACCACGAGCTTGTGCTTCAAAGAGATCAATTACAAGGTTTGATTTTTTGCCAAGTCCTGACTTATGCACTAGATAAAGACTTTTACCTTTTTTTTTTAGCTTCTTAAAGATTTGATCTTGAGCTATTGTCTGTTCTTGTAGTTTGGATAAGATCATCTTGGAGGCAATTACCAACTTGAAGGAACTACGGGGTTCTGACAGAACATCAATCTTTATGTATATAGAGGTAACTCTACCATTGGGATTTTAATGTTTCTTTGGGGGTTGCTGCATACTTAGCAGCTGTAAACTTTCAGGAGAATTTCAAGACTCCGCCGAATATGAAAAGGCATGTGGCAGTAAGATTAAAGCATTTATCATCGAATGGATCATTAGTTAAGGTAAACATTCAACTTTTGAATGAAGATCCATGATTACAACACTTCATTGCTTTCATCTTTATCAAATGCTTGGTGATTTTTCACTTTCAGATAAAGCACAAGTACAGGTTGTCTTCTTATTTTATGACCGTAGGAGCAAGACATAACCCTCCTCAACCCATTTTGGAAGAAAACAACAAGAAAGACCCACCAAAACCCGAGGAGAACGGCGCCAACAGTCTCACTAAGTCCCGAGTAGACAATGAGTTACTTATGATAAAAGGTATGACAGCTCAAGAAGCTGCGGAAGCTGCAGCAAGAGCAGTTGCAGAGGCAGAATTTGCTATCACAGAGGCCGAAGAAGCAGCAAAAGAGGCAGAAAGAGCAGAAGCTGAAGCTGAAGCTGCTCAGATCTTTGCTAAGGCAGCCATGAAAGCTTTGAAGTTCAGGATCCGTAATCATACTTGGTAAAACAGAAAGAAACAACCATCATGGGGAAGTTCTATAACAGAGCAAGCCATAATATATATACATAGGGGTTTTACCGGTTTCTTATTTCAGTCTCGAGTTGGGAGATTTCTCATCACCTGCAGAGTTTAAAAGTTTCCATACCTTTCTGCTCTTTTTTGGTTAGTAGCAATGTAAATCCGCAGTTTGATCGCATATATGTTCTTTTCTCCGAGTCTCTGAGATTCTGTAAAACTGATCTTTTATTATATGTGGATGATCTGTTAAGTAACCTTGAAACTGGGTTGAGGAGAGATGAATAAGCAGATAAGTTAAGATTTTGTTTAATCTTTGTAACCATATCAAATATTTTTGAGAAACTTTACAAGCATTATCAAGTCTCTTTCTTACTACTCTCTTCCCATTCTTTCAGAATGTCATAAACTGAAAGCGAATCAGAGTCACTAGACTCTTCATCATCATCAATCTCGAGTTCTTCTAGGCCCAACGTTTCGAGTTCAGTCTTTGTAAATTCCCAAGCTTCACCATTAGCATCATTGTTATCTTCCATTGTTGTATCATGAAGAAGCAAATCTTCCTCCGGTTTCTCGCTCCGACTTTGAGTTGTTACATCTATGGGTAACAAGGGTTGTGTTGAAGAAGAAGAAGACCCACATAGAGACTTCAATGACTTTGAGAGGTTTGAGACCGTTGGTTCATTTACATAACTACAGTCAAGGAGATGATCGGAGAGTCTCTGAAGATTCCCTTGAGTAAGCCAGTCTTGATGCTCCTCGAAAAGGTCAGTCCATTCTTCTTCACTGATCTGGAAAGATGCGAGAGCCACAGTGTTAATCAGTGTGATGGCTCTTTGGTAATCACCTTTAGCTGTTGCATGACACAACAGTTCAGTGAAAAATAATGGGTGAGGGATTTCTCCATCTTCAAGAACCGCATCGAAGGCATGCTCTAGAAGACTCCACTGCATTAATGAACAAAATTAGACAACAGCTTATGCTTTTCATAAACACAAACTATAAGAAGATTTTTTTACCTTCCCGGCTCTTGATGCTTCTATAAGCAGTGATGCGTGTTTTGTTTGATCCATTTGGTAACCAGAAAGAATCATCGTCTGATACACATGTTCAAAGTATTCCCATTGCAGTGATCTAGCTGAAGCTTCAAGCATGAAGCTGTATGTATACTCGTTTGGGACTAGATGAGACTCTTTTCTGCTGACAATCTCTTCAAACAAATCTTTAGCTTCTGAAAACATATCATTCCTTCCGTAAACTCTAAGCATCATGTTCACAGTTCCTATATTTGGGTCGCATTTATCTTTCATATATTGGAATATAGCCATGCAATCATCAACATGACCACCGTTCAATGAAGCCGCTATAAGTCCAGTGAAGGTAATCTCGAGTGGCTTGCAATTTTCAAGTCTTTTCATCCTCCCCACCTGCATCATCGCATTCTGAAGAAAGTTACTTTCGCGGAGTTCTCCGAGAATCAAAAAGGGTAAAGTATGAGAGAACTTGCCTCGAGCATTGCATCCCCCCAACGCCCATTATTGCACAGACAGCATGCCAATTCATAGTAAACTGAACCTGTTCCTATAACTCCCTTTTGTTCCATATCTCTGACTGCTTCAACAGCTTCCTCGATTTTGCCTTCTCTCCAGAGAGCTCGGACAAGAACTGAAAAAATCAATCATGCACTATAAGAATCATATCACCTTATAGATACCAAAATGAAGACAGCTAAAAACAGATAAGAGTCAAATAGATACCCTTGTATGTAATTGCTTTTGGAGCTTCGCCACTGCTTTTCATCTTCCTAAAGAAATCGTGAACACGATCATACTTCCCTGACTCCAGCATAACCTGTCAAAAAAGACAGCTCCTGATACATATTTAAGGGTACCCACAACTACTCCACCGCATCTTACTTAAAATTATGTAAACCATTTTGTTTGTTGGAAAACAAGAACGCTACCTCCATTGCAAGCCCATATGTAGCTCCATTAGGCCTCAGACCATTCTTTCTTAACTCTATAAATACCCATGAAACAGCCTTCCATTGGAGTGTTGGAACACAAGCGTTCAGAATCTGGGAACCAGTTAAGCCAAGAATGGATCTAGCAATTAGATACACTGATCCGCTGCATAAAAGATATGTAAAAAGTTTCAAAATTCAGAAATGCACACTTACAGCATTGTACACAACCAAGTCGGGTTCAAGCACAGGATCCCAGTTCTTTTGGCGCAGATTCTTCATTAGTTTCGTCGGTTTCTGCCTCATACGCTCAATTACTTTCAGCAACTCCTTCAATAAACCCGCTTGCCCAAGAGTCACAGCAATACTGTGGTATGCCGCCATATCAGGATACAACTGGCGATCACCCTAAAGTGACTAAGGAATGAGAGTTAATCCACGAACTGCAACGAAAATGCTATAGTACGATGTTCATCTCTATCAACCTCATCATAAAATTGACTCAAATCGGAAGCTACTTACAAGCATCTGATTAAATATCTGAAGAGCTTCCTGAGGCCTCCTCGCAAACCCAAGAACGGACAAAAGCTTGGTGTAAACAAACCTGTAGAAACCAGTGTTGTATACAATCAGAAAACAAGCTGTATAGATTCATCCTCAAGAAACGATAGCCACAAAAGTTAAAATCTTTCGAACATCAGTCCACACTCCATCAAATCAAATGAACAAAAAGGGAACTAAATGGCCAAGAAACATCACCTGCTCCTAAGATGTTTACGCTTCTTATCAGAATACACCCAATGAACAACAGCTGAAGCTTGTTTCCAGCTCTGTTTACGTCCCAATCGATCAACAATCTTAAGCATCTGATCTTCAGTAAACTGAAGCCCTGATTGATTCATCATCCTCACAAACTTCCAATGCTTCTCAGTGATCTCTCTACCACTTAATCTAATGAACACAATCAATCAAACAAACATAAACAAAAACCTCATAACATCAAATATTCCCAGAAATTGAAATCAGGGATCAAACCTATCAACGAGAACTCTAACTGCTTCTCCTTCGTTACGCCACCGCTTCGCAGGATCAAACTCTCTATCCATATCATAGTCTTCCACATCAACGTCGTCTTCAAGAACCCAACGAAGATCCTTCTCAAGTATCTTCTTAAGCTCTTTTAGATTCTCTCTCTTCACTTCACCACCACTAACCTCTTCTCTCCTCACACCACTAACGAGCTCCTTCATCTTCACTCTCTCGATTCCTTCCCATGGA
The DNA here is from genome assembly GCF_030686135.1 of Camelina sativa. NCBI lineage: Eukaryota > Viridiplantae > Streptophyta > Magnoliopsida > Brassicales > Brassicaceae > Camelina > Camelina sativa. The sequence continues at coordinate 31,095,671 of NC_141881.1, forward strand.
TTCCCAACCATTATTAACCCACCACCGTCGCCGCCGCCACTTTTTCCAGAAATTGACCTCGTGAATTGCTTGTATTCCCGTTTTAGGGTTTGGAAACGAGCTTCTTCCTCCATGGATTGTTTCTGCGCCTCCGTGTACACCTCCGCCTCTGACTCGGTTTCGCCCTTGGTTCTACGGTTGTGTTTTTGAATTTCTTTCTTTCGGAGATTGTTCAGGATTTTAGGGGTTGGATCAACACCGTACTTGAGCAATCTCCGTTTAATCTTCTCCATATCTGGTTCAAATTCCGGCGTCACTCTTGCCGGAGATTGGGAAAATCTCACCACCGAAGCGTCCATTGTTCCGAGAGGATAGTGCAAGTGAGCGTAAAGCCTAGTCCTTTATTTTATCTTGTTGTTTTTTTGAAAATATCCGTTTTTGGTCTGAAGTTTTTCGAAATTACGAAATACGCCATATATGTTTGTCTTCTTTCAAAACATGCAATGAACTCGTAAATTGTAAAAAACTGACCCTGAGAGAACCAATCAAATCTAATATACAGACAACAGCAGCAGACACAGATGAAAGAGGATAAAGAATCAGAAGAAAAAAAAGAAAGACAAATCTTGTATTTCACAGGATGAAGAAAAAAAGAAACAACTGTCTTCTTCCACCATCATCATCATCATCAAAAGAGCAACACACAAGAAGGCTGAGAAAGATCAATAACTCTAGAGAGTTGACTTCTCTTCTTTTGTAGCAAAGTTTAGCTTGCTGATTTGGAGTGTTTTACAAGCCAATCAATGACTTGATCAATGTTGGTGGAGTTCTTGCAAGATATCATGAAGCAACAGACTTCTCTATCTGTGAGTGACTTGAGTCCCCTGTGCAAAAACAATGGAGAAAACATTATCAGAATCCAAGTAAAGAAGTCAGTCTTTTGTGTGTTTTCGGTTAAAAGGCTTTACATTTCCTCGGTTAAGGCTTCTTTGGATAAAGCTCCAGGCTTGTCGATTTTATTCCCAAGGACTAGAAGAGGGATACCACTAAGCGACGTCTTGCTCAACAAATCATGGAGTTCACTTTTGGAGACACTAAGGTTGTCAGGATCAGCAGCATCAACTACATACCTGAAATCAGAATCAGCAAGAACCAAATTGTGGCAAGAGTCAGGAGTTTTAATCATCTGAAACCTAATTGAGAATAGTAAGATATAAGATGTTTACACAATGGCAGAAACAGAACGACAGTAGCGTTCCCACATGCTGCGGAACCTAGGTTGACCACCAAGATCCCAAAGCTTAATTGTGACACTTCCTTTTGTCACTTTCCTCATGTTGAATCCGACCTAAGAAAGAATAAGAATCCTTTTTACTATTAGTCCAAGAACAAACAAATCTTTTGTGTTACTTTAACAAAACATCATAAGGAGTAATGCAACTCACCGTAGGGATCATGTCTTCACTGTATCCACCAGTCTGAACAAGGAAAGGTAAGAGAGGAAGCCATTAACGAGTGTTTAGAAGATAAATAGAAGAAATGATGGTGGGGAAGTATACTAATACTACTTACTGCAACAACGTTTACAAGTGATGTCTTTCCTGCATTTTGCAATCCTATCAATGAAAGCTCCATTTCTTGCTTGAAGAAAAGGCTGCAAAAAATGTACATTGAACCAATTGAGACTATGCAAATCGGGCAAACGTGAAGTAATCATTCGAGGAAATTTGAGATTTGTCAAACCCTTAGTTGTTGCCCTCACAACTAGTTCCGTAGGAATCTTTATATATTTCATTACTCACACCCCTTGTTAATTTTAGCTCTTTGTGCAGCTATCTTCATTTAACTAAACAACCTATCTATAGATCCCATCCCAGTTGTATTGTCTATACCTAAAACTTGATGATCAAATCTAAACGGTAGCAATAAGCTGAAAAAAGAGAGTAACTTTGTTGAGATTGATGTGATCGTGTATTTGCTATACCTAATGTCGTCGTAGAAACTACGAATCAGAATTAAAATTCAGACGAAACAGTTCTATATGTTTCATTGAACTCAAGTAACAAGAAGAAACAATCCAAATCAAAATCCCACAAACAAAGAAAAAAAATTTGAAGTAGAAGATATTAAAAAAAAAAAAAAAAAAACTGACCTGCGAAGCCAATTGAGAAGAGCATCCCACAAACCCATATTTTTATAAGATTTATCAGAGAGAAGTCGAGTTTCCGACAAAGACAAGAGAGAGAGATTCGTAAGAAACAGAGATCGGTCTGCTAGAAATTCTCCGCCACGGATCTCTTAATGTAATGGGGGAGGGCTAAAAAAGGGAAAAGCTTCCTTCTTCCGCTCTTCGCTGCGGATATTTATTTATCTCATTCCAAGATATATTTTTCCTTTTTGTGAGTTTCTTCTTCCTGTCAAAAAAAAAAAATCGAAAACACGGCAAGAGAGATAGAGCCGGCGAATTAAAAAGTTACAGTGAATCTGAACCGTCAAACAAGTTTTGTGGGTCCTTCAACGTCGTGGGGTTTAACGGTCTAGATTTGATTTACTATTCGTTTTGTAGGGAAACTCAAGCTGTGTGTGACAGAGCGAAAATCATGGAGCCTTAAGCTATATAGTATTTATGTAAATTATATTATTTGATTAGCCAATCAGAATAAAGATTCGATTTGGACAGAGAGAGAAGTTCGGAAGAAGAATTTATTTAAAGATTTTGTCAAGAAAAACATAAGAATTTCACGCCAACCACTCGCGTTTAAGGAGTCGCGTCGTGACGAACCAATGGCATGGCGCTGCAGATTGGAAGCCTCTACTCATACGCCCCGTTTTTGTTAGGTTTCATTATGGACATTTTAGGCCCAATTGTAATAGGCCTTTTATGCATGTTTAAATTTAATTTTAAATTTTGGATGTTAATTAAGTTTAGACTGAGTAATGGCGGGTTGAGCCGGGCCCGTGCAGTAGTGCAACGCATGGGCGACTCGTGAAGGCCCAGATAGCAAGCTATCTTAACGGGCCTTCTCCCTTAAAAAATAGAGTTAATATCGTGTGAGCCGATGGCCCACATATCAGATATTAAACTGATAAGAACAGATACTACACTTGATCTTAGCCAAAAGGCCGAGAAAGGTATGAATTGTTCGGACTCATGGCCGCGTTATTTATACTACTCTTCCTTGCTTCCAACTTTCTCTTGCGAGCGATGTGGGACTTTGTAAAAGAGTGAAACAAAACAAAACTTAACCCTCTTTCTCTTTCAGCGGGTTTTAAATAAGCCGCCCACAATATTTTCAACAAGACCTGGGTTTTTATTTTACCTTGTTTGTAGAGCTTTACCTTGTTTTCAACAATATTTTCAACAAGAACTGTCGTGTTAAGTCAATGACTCAATGTCATCTTAAGGTTTTTTAATAGCCAGCCATGAGACTGTTTTCATAAAAGCGAAGAACATTGAGCTTCTGTAATCTGTATTCTGAGAGAGAGCGGATCTCTTTCAAGTGAGAAAGATGTTTACTTTCAAAAAAGAGCTAATTAATTCGAGCTTCTGGTTTATATAACTTACATACATACACACTTTAGTGATGAAATAAAGTGGTATGGTTTGATCCTTTTCCCCTTTTAATTAAAAAGTAAACAACAACAAAAAAGAGCCGAGTCAAATAAAAATCCAGAGAAAACGGCTCAAGATACGTTACTCAAATCACTCTCCTTTCTTCTATTTAACAAAAAAAAAAAAGAGAGAGAACAAAAAAAAAACAATCTTTTAATTAAGAACAATGTAGCCACAAGCTATCCTTACCTTAGTAAGTAAGCCAAATACTCGAAGAAGAAAGGCAATTTTATAACCAAAAAAATATATCTCATAATAAATCTCTTTGTTTTATTCAAAGAAATCCCCAAAAATAGGACAATAAACAAAGGAACATGATTTTCGATCATCAACTTCAACAACATGACAAAATCAAGAATACTCGGAGTTCTGTCTCAGCTCCTTCTAACGTTCGTTATCTCTCCCATTGTGGCGGTTTCAAGTTTATCGGACGGTGGAGATCATGAGAGGTTTAAGAGTCGACGCGATCCTCTTAACAGCTTTAGTCATTACAACGGAGGCTTCGATGTTCGAAACAAGCACTATTGGGCTGTGAGTCCTCTCTAACCTTCTTTTTGTTTGTCATTAACATTGTATGGTAGTTTTAAGTGTTAATGGAATCTCAGGCTACGGCATTTACGGGATTCCACGGTTACTTCGTCGCCGGATTGTTGATTATTGTCGGCGTATGTTTGGGACTTTACGTAGCTTTCTCCGACAAAAGTAGACGCGTTCCTTCCACGCGCCGTCGATATCTTAACCGTTATTATCTTCCTCTGTTGTTACTTCTCCTCCTCGTCATGCTTCTCTCCATGTAAGCTTTTACATTTTGTTTATATGGAAGTTTTTATGAAAAGGTATAAAATATGTTGGGTTTACAAAACAGGGCAACGACAGGGATAGTGATAGCAGCGAACCAGAGGTCGAAGAACAGAACAGAGGAAATGAAAGAAACCATAGACAAAGCAGGAGAAGATGTTGAGAGAAACATCCGTACAGTTATAGTGTCGTTAACTAAGATACAGTACTTGTTGCTTCCATACGATCAGAATACGACTCATCTTCTCAACGTCACCACCCACCGACTCGGAAAAGGATCTCGCCTTATTCAATCATTCCTTCGTCATAACGGTCGTTCCATTGATCTCGCCATCAAAATCTCGTATGAATATGTGACAATGACTCATATATATATATATATTTTATTAATCTCCTCTGAACTCTGATTGTTCTGCTTTGTTTCTCTAGGTATCTCTCTCATCTAATGATTTCATCCACCAACTTGTTTGTGCTGCTTCTAGCATTTGGTGGGATCATTTAACATTCATTTAAATTGTGAAGATGTTATGGTGATATTGGACTGATCCTAATGGGATATTTTTGGACTTTGTCTTTGTCTCAGTACCTCTATTTCTTCACTGGCACCCTGGATTTATCATGTAAGCAATTCAAACATTGTTCTTATTAAATTCGGTTAACTTTAAATACTAATTCTTCTTCTTCATCTTCGTCCAAAGGGTGATATTCTTGTGTTGGATCATAACAACTCTTTGTTGGGTTCTAACTGGATTTGATTTCTTTATCCACACGTAAGTCAATCAGCCCTATAATCAAAATTCTCCACATGTTTCTAAACCCTAACTCCTCAATTTTCCACTCACGCAGCTTCGCAGAAGACCTTTGTTCAGGTTTCAATGGTTTCATACAAAACCCACAAAACAGCACACTGACTAATCTTTTCCCTTGTATGGATCCACTTCATTCTGACAAAACCCTAAATGAGATAAGCTTGATGATTCACACTTTCATCACCGAGGTATTAATAATGATTGATAGGTAGAAAGAGTCAAGAGTTCTTGTTAATGGTAGAATCTAAATCCTCTGTTTCTTGTTTTATTTTGCTCTCAGCTAAATTCAAAAGTAGCACAGTCAATGCGTTCTAACGCGTTGACTGATCGGAGCAGTACTGTCTCATCGGCGCCTGAATCTGGAATCATATGCGATCCGTTTGTCGGACAACAAATTAACAGCTATACGCCACAAAGTTGCTCCAATGGAGCCATTCCAATCGGCGAATTCCCAAACGTAAGTCTTTTAAATTATACTCATTAGTACCCATGCAGCCCAAGTTAAACTCATGAATCTCTCTGTAAGACATATAAGTGAACATAAAAACTCTTTACGTAGATTCTTTCGAGATTCACATGCCACGACAAAGATCCACCGGAAACTTGCAGAACCACCGGGAAATTCATCCCGGAAGCAGCTTACCTCAAGGTATATGCATACAGCAACTCAGCTCAAGGGATGCTCGACATATTACCTTCTCTTCAAAACCTAACAGAATGCCTTGCCGTAAAAGACACGTTATCGAGCATAGTCTCTAACCAATGTGAACCCTTCAAAGCTTCGATGTATCGCCTATGGGCATCGATCCTTGCTCTGTCTCTAATCATGGTGGTTCTAGTTTTGCTCTTCCTCGCTAAAGCTTTCCAAGAGAAAGGAAAAAGTTTTGCTTGGTTTTCGATTCATCCAACTTCCTCTGCAGATATACGACAAGTGAATATATAGCATACTGATTTTTTTTTGGTCTTTACATTTTTTTTTTTTTTACAAATATCATTGAAAGAATAGAGAGTGTATTAAAAGTGTAAATATGACATTGTATCAAACATTTGTAATAAGTGTGAGTGTGTGACTGAACAAACAACTTGTCTACTACATTCCAATTATTTTAATAACTATTACCAGAATACTATTTACCTTAATAAGTTGTTTGAGAACCTTAAAACAAATGATGAGAGAGAGAGAGAGAGAAGAAAGGTGGAAAACAAATGGGTCAACCACTCAAAGAAGCCACATTTCATGTGCATGACCTATTTAAAAAAAAAAAAAAAAAAAAAGCTTAGACCATTACTTTATGTTAATTACTGTTAGATATTTAGATTAACAAACACTCTCTTTCTTCCTCTCTTCTTAATTTCTATTTTTGGCTGTATTAATTTCCTTTTATAATTTCTTGCTTTCTTGCTTTGTATCAACGTTGTAAAGAAAAAAAAATCAGAAATTGGTATAAAATGACAACGATTTGGATTAGATAACTATTTAAGAACATTGAGAATATAGATAATTGCACTAATTAATTAATAATAATCATCATCACTAGCTCCTTTATATTAATTATAAAATCACCGGGGAAAAAATGCCCCGAGAGAAAGCAAAGACAAGGAAGTAATCAGAGCTGAATCAGAGGAAGAAGAAGAAGAAGGAGACTAGATTGAATCATTAGTCTCGTCTTCGTTCGCACGTCGGAATCACCAAAGACCTTGAAAGATCCGTTTCAACTAGACTTCATTTTTACTCTATTTCTGAATCTCCTCAGCCAAAAAAAAAAAAAAAGATTTCTCGATTCAGCTTCCTAATCTCGCATCTGAGAGAAGTGTTCGGTTTGGTGTTTGCTTTCGGACAAAGCTAAAGAGAGTTGAGAATCTTCGAATAATGTCGGGAAGTGCCGCCGGTCTCCGAGGATTTTCAGGTACGTTTTCCGATGATTTCGCCTCCTACTTTCTCGAATTTGCGGAACTTAGTTTGAATCTGCTTTGTATACTTAAGTTTAAACTTCTGCTCAGCTGGTTTGGGTGTTAGCTTCGGATCTGAATTAGCTAGAATTGAGCTCACCAACTTTGCCAGATTTGCTTTGAATAGCTAAACTAGCTTCGAACATAACGCATCAACACTAATCCATTTCGAAATGCATCAAATCTGTGTTCATATTTTTGCCAACGAACTTCAAGATTCATTCTATCTCTGATAGCTTGATTTTTTCTAGTTTGCTGATTTAGAGTTGATGAGTCTCTTGTGGTTGTCTGAGTTTTGTTGCACTAGATATATATATATATATATATATGTATATGTTTGGATCTACAGAGTGTTGTTGTATATATATGTACAGTGTTTTAGAAGAAGACAGAAAGAGAGAGAGAGAGAGAAATGAGGATAATGAAGAACAACAACAAATACAATAAGAAACCAACATCTTTGCATTGCAATGATGCAGGAGGAGGTTGCAGATATTCATTGCTTACTATTATTATATGGACCGTCGTCGGCTTTTTCCTGGTGGCTCATCTTGTCTCGCTGTACAGCAGAAAAGATAACAACATTCACGAAGACGTTTCTTCTTCTGATCAGTTACAAGTAATGCATCATCAACATCTTCATCTTCATCATCCTGTTGTTCGTGAGCTTGTAAGAGTTGAAGAAGAGATCCTGAGAATGCCACCACCTAGGAAGCGTTCTCCTCGTACTAGTAAACGGAGATCAAGAAAACCAATCCCTCTGGTTGAGGAGTTTCTTGACGACAAGTCACCAATTCGTCATCTTTTCTTTCCCGGTATGAAAACTGCTGCTTTTGGTCCAACCAAGGATATGGGAAACGAGACTTCGTATTACTTCCCCGGTAAAATTTGGATGGACACGGAAGGGAATCCAATTCAAGCCCATGGTGGAGGGATTCTGCTTGACGAGAAATCTAACACATACTATTGGTATGGAGAATATAAAGATGGACCAACTTACCATGCTCATAAGAAAGGACCAGCTAGAGTAAGTTCCACTTTCTTTCACTTTTCCTAACTTTATGGTCCTATTAGCATTTCTCTTGTGGTTAAATTTTGGATCTTGTGTTGTCTCCAGGTGGATATTATAGGGGTTGGTTGTTACTCTTCAAAAGACTTATGGACATGGAAAAATGAAGGCATTGTACTCGGAGCTGAAGAAACAAACAAGACCCATGATTTGCATAAATCCAATGTTCTTGAGCGACCTAAAGTGATCTACAATGAAAAGACAGAAAAGTATGTGATGTGGATGCATATTGACGATGCAAACTACACTAAAGCTTCAGTTGGTGTTGCCATTAGCGATAACCCGGCAGGTCCTTTCGAGTATCTATACAGTAAACGTCCACACGGGTTTGACAGTCGGGATATGACTGTTTTCAAAGACGATGATGGTGTTGCTTACCTAATATATTCGTCTGAAGTCAATAGCGTGCTTCATATAGGACCCTTAACAGAAGATTACCTTGATGTGACGCCGGTTATGAAGAGAGTAATGGTGGGACAACACAGGGAAGCTCCAGCTATCTTTAAGCATCAGAAAGTTTATTATATGGTCACTTCTTGGTGCACTGGCTGGGCACCAAATGAAGCCTTGGCTCATGCGGCTGAATCAATTATGGGTCCATGGGAGAAACTGGGGAATCCATGTATTGGTGGTAACAAAGTTTTCCGGTTAACAACATTCTTTGCGCAGAGCACGTATGTGATTCCCTTACCGGGTGTTCCCGGTGCGTTTATATTCATGGCAGATAGGTGGAACCCGGCTGATTTACGGGACTCGAGATATGTATGGTTACCGTTAGTTATCGGTGGACCTGCTGACCAGCCTTTGGAGTACAGTTTTGGATTCCCAATGTGGTCGAGAGTATCTATCTACTGGCACAGTAAATGGCGGCTGCCTTAAAGTCATACAGATACCCAGATATGTTCTTGTAGATCTCTCTGTGCTGATCATTGTTGTTGATTTAATTTGTAGATTAGGCATTCATATACCAGTGTAAGGATTCTAATTTCTTTTACTGAAGAAGCTTTTGATTACAGCTTCAGCTTTTCAATATAAAAGGTTCAATGTTGTCATACAAATGCTATTGTGATTTGGGCTCTATCAAAACTAGTCAACAGTTTTACAAAATGGCTAGAGACTGTTACCAAATTACCAGCTAGAGAAATCTTTAAACCCTGAGGAGGCTGACGCAGTAGTTTTTCTTTTCTTAGACACACCAATGGTTGAAAGATCAGTGTCTATGGCACCACTAGTCTCTTTTGTGGCTGTACTACTCTTCGCTTTCAAGTATTTCCCGACGCCACCACCACCGGCTCCAGCTTCTGCTGTTCCTGATCCCGGGTTGCTGTACCACGACCCAACCTTTTCCTGATGCACCACAATTGCATATAAAATATATAATTCTATCAGATCAATCGAAAGCAAATTTGAAAAGAAGAGATTTTATTTGGTGGAAGGGATGATACTAACAATGTCTTTGTCTTCGTTCTTCTCTTTCTCAGCTTTCTCTTTTTCCTCTTCTTCAAGCTCCGTGTATGGATTCACGAAAACATTTGCTTCGATTATCTTGATCTCTTCCTGCAGAAATTCCAAAATACAATCTCAGGAGACTAAAACTACTTAAGAACACACTGAGTTAAAAGCTTTTGGAACTTACAAGAGGACGGTCGCTTTCATCGACCGGCACATTCTCCATTGCTGCTAGTGTTGCCAATCCACCAACAACTCCACCAAAAACTGTGTGCTTGTAGTTTAAATGGACTGCAGATTTGTATAAAATGAAAAACTGAGAACCATTTGTGTGAGGACCACTATTAGCCATACTAACTACGCCTCTTCCTGAGTGAAGCAACTTAGAGTTTGGCTCGTCTTTGAATGGCTTTCCCCAAATTGATTCACCTCCTGATCCTGTGCCAGTAGGATCGCCACCTTGAATCATGAAGTTCCTTTGTAGAAGAAAGTTCAAAAGGTCACGTTTATATATTAATTGATACTAACATCATAGAAACTATTACAAAAAAAAAGAAAAACAGATTTCCAAGGCAAATATGTATACCTGATGCTTCTGTGAAAGGGAACTCCGTTGTAGTAACCGCGTTCACAGAGAGTGATGAAATTCTCACATGCTCTCGGAGCTATATCGCAATGGAGCTCAATGTTCAAATCGCCATGTGTTGTGCGAAACTGAACATACCCTTTCTTTGTCGGGTTTTTCTCGACTTCAATTAGTTCAAAATCGTTTCCAGTCACAGGAGTAAATGCAGTGGAAGTGAAAGAACGAGAAGCAGCACCCGACGAATAACGACTCTTCACCTGCAACAAAAGCACCAAACATTTTAACAACGCACACAAAGCTATAAACCGATTGTGTCCCGTACAAGAAACTAACCAGTTTAGTATTAACAGGTGCTCTATCTCCAGCCATATGCATAGCTATCCTTGCTGCTGTTTTATCACTAGAACCAGCTTTAGCTGCATCAGCACTTCTTCCATAAACGGAAGCAGATGCAGCATCCACAACACTGTAGGTCTGCTTCGGTTCTTCTGCTTTAGATTCCTCTTTGATTTTTGATCTCGACTCAAGAATCGCAGCAATAGCAGCGGCTCTTTCATTACGTGCCTTGTTTCCACCACCACCATGTAAAGCAATCTCTTTAGCTTTTTCAGTGCCAAGATCCGCAAGCATATGCTTGATATCTCCAGACACGTTTATATTATAAGCTGGGTCAGAGTTCATCTTTTTCAATTCTGTAAAACACACATGCGAAAGGGAGTTATGACCAACATAAACTAATATGATATATTGCCTGAACCAAATATAAAACTGAATCAAACCTTCATCATCAATCTTGAGGCCATTTTTAACGTGATCAAACTCCACTGTTACTTTACTGTCAACTGCATTAGGATTCTGCAAAACATCACCAAAGAAAAAAAAGTAAATACGCTGTTACCACACCAAATCATTGCAAAGTATCAAGAAAGGAGTCAGTTACCTGAATCGTTATAAGGTCGGCTCTTGTGAATGGTTCTTCAGTTATAAGCTCTTTCCAATTCTTGGTTTTGATATTCAATTCTTTGATTGCCTAAACTCATACAGCAAAACAACAATAAGAATCATTGAAACCAAAAATCACAAGCAAAATGACTCTAAAAAGCATCAAAAGAAAGAAAAAAAAACACAAACCTCGTAGCAGAAAACGTTTCCAGTAGTCTTCACAGCAACAATATGTGTAAATTCAGTAAAGACTTTGTTCAGAACAGGACAATGATACTCTCCTACAATGACACAACACATATATATATCAGCATATCTCAAAGATGAGAATCACAACGAACCCATATAAGTATGAAAACAGAGAGAGAGCAAAGAAGAAACCTTCAGAGTTTTTGTGAAAGATGAGAGGAATCAAATCTTCTCCTTTCAATGGTGCTCCTGTAACTGGATGTTTACCAAATTTCCTAATATAAGGCACTATAGTTCTGCAATTTCAAAAAAACCCCAATTCCCAAAATCAATAAGCTAATAAGAAAAAGTAAAGCTTTAATGCCCAAAGTTCACAATGACGCTAGTACTCACGTTATTTCGAAAACACTCCCGTCGCTAGTACACACAGGATCTTCGAATGGCAAAAACGTAAGCCTGAAATCAGATATTGAAAAATTAGGGATTCAAATCCAAAAAATTGCAAAACGAAATCAGATTTGAGTAAGTGATAGAGTTGGAAAAAAGCAAAACATACGCGCAGCAATAGAAAGGAAGACTCTTGAAAGGAGTACGATTCTCTTTGGATTTAGCGCCTCCCCATTCTGTTGCCCACTCCGTCTTCGTTATGTACATTCGATCTTTGCTGTGCTGTTTCTTCCCCATCTTTTCACCTTCTTCTTCTTCGACTTTGATTTCTTCTCCAACTTTAAACTCGAATAATCCAAACTCGGATCGAGACAACACGAGCTGATAGATTCAAAGTTCGATTCTAGTTAGCTGGGAACCCTAACCGTTACGATTTGAGATCTGAGACTACCGCCCTCGCCACCGCGTCTTGTTTTTTATTATCGAAGACGTTAGTACCAGTCGCCGCCGTAGAACACGAGTAGAATCCGACCCGGATCTAAAAGGCCTGTTTTGTTTCAAATATTAGGCCCAAACCATTGATATTGTTTCTAATATTAGGCCCAAACCATTGACATTGTTGGGTTATTTTGTCCCACATCGAAAGGAAAACATCCTTGATTAGAAGTAACAATTTCTTCTATAAATAAGCTGGTGTCAGAGCTTGATTTTTCAAATTACTTCGAAAATCATAACGATTAGTGATTGAGCTGCCATCATCGAACTTCAGATCTATATAGGCTTTTGTGTTACATATTTCGATCTGAAACTTTTCGTGTCAATTTGGGAGGAAAAAATCAAAGTCGAAGAAGTGAAAAAAAGACGGGGAAGAAACCGCACTTTTTACTATTACATTCAAACAAACAATTAATTAACACGCATTGATACATGAGCGGATGAGCCTATTACAAGGAAAGTACATTATGATCATATAATCCTTAGACGTAATTTTGTGTCAGTATTCTAAGGCGTCTTGAGGTATCCATTTTTGTCCAAGTACGACACAACAATCTCTGCCATTTCAGTCAGTGACGAAGATGAAGAAGAAACACCTTTGTCTCTGTTGTTTTGTATCACTATCTGCAACTCGTAGTTCAAATTTGAGAATCAATTATATCAATTCAAATGACAAAAGAAAAAAAAAGGATAGTTATGAACCTCGCAGTCCAAAGGCGGTTCATATGGATCATCTACTCCTGTGAAGCCTTAAGCATAATCAAAAGGCATATATAAATGAGAGAAGATCAATTCAAACTGTGTGTTAACTTGAAAACATAAGCAGAGAAAAAGCTAAAAACCTTTGATTTTCCCAGCGCGTGCACGTTTGTATAATCCCTTTGGATCTCTAGCTTCACAAACATGGAGTGGAACATCCATGAATACCTGATCAAAAGAAAAACCAAAAGACAGACTTCAATACTCACGGTGTTAAATCTTAGATGTTTGCCTCTTTGCATTTGACATTCATTAACACATCAACAAACCTCAATGAAATCTCCTTCAGGTAACAAAGCACGGCAAGCAGCTCGTTCCCTCCGGTAAGGAGATATCAAACTTGCAATACAGATTACTCCAGCATCTGCAAAAAGTTTGGCAACTTCACCAACTCTTCGAATGTTTTCAGCTCGATCTTCTGCTTTGAAACTAAGATCGCTGTTTAAACCATATCGAACATTGTCACCATCAAGTATATACGAAAGCTTCCCACGATTGTGCAATGCTCGGCTAAGAGCACATGCCAGACTACTTTTCCCTGAACCACTTAAGCCAGTGATCCAAATCACACAACCCTTTTGCTTAATCAAACCTTCCCTGTCGGATTTGGAAACAGGACAATCATGCCAGACAATGTTCTTTTGCTTTCCGTTGATTAGCTTTGTTTCACCTATTAGTTAGTTTTGTTAATCTGAGATTAGATTAATCACTCATCAATTTATCAACAATACGTTCAACTAATCAAGATCTAATCAAATAAGCTTAGACTATGAAAATTTCTAGTCTTGTTGCAAAAAATGACAAAATCTGAAGAAATCTTCAGCATTTGAAATTAGCAAACCATATAAGTAAATTAGCTTAAGTCAGATCCTAAACGTTAAGAACGGATCATAGTGGGAATTATGTGATTCGTACCGGCGCAACCAGAGGAAGGCGATGAAATTGATTCCTCTGTCGCCATGATCGGACGGATGAAACTAAGTCTCCGGTGACTTTTCCCGCGAAACTTCAAACATTTACGACCGGTGGGATCTGAATTCGTGGAGCGTTGAGACAACGATAATCTCATAAACCGGTCAGAATCACCGAACGCCGGAGAAACATAGCAGCTTCTTCCCACACATCTCGTCACCGCCGCAACATCCATATCTCACAACAAGTAAATATTGAATTTTCGGAAAAAACCAATGTATAAATATGGCACCGGCGAGATTCAACGATTGAATTGAACAGACTCAACGGTGGTGACTCTGAATCAAATTTCTCAGATTATATATTTAAAAATAATAATCTAAAATTAATATTTAAATATTGTATCTTAAATAAAATTTGTTGTTTAATTTGGCTTGTGGAAGCTGAGTGGTTAAGCCAAGAATGGGACCCGAGCGTGATGGTATCGGTGGCTTTGTCGGATTCAGCCTTAATCCAATTTGTTTAGATGTTCTCGAATGTGATTTGTCGGGTTTTAATTTATTTATTAGAGACAAAACCTAATACAGTATTAAACAAGTATTAAATGATCAAAAAAATATACTCTCTCCGTTTTAAAATATAGGATGTTTTAAGCAAAGCACGCAGATTAAGAAGACTTTACCTTTAACAAGTTCAACCAATCAGAAACAATACTGCATAATATAAAATACTAAATTAATCTAAAAGTTGCATTAAAATTTGAAAACATCCTATATTATGAAATAACGAACTTCTCTAAAACATCATATATTTTGAAATGGAAGGAGTATATGTTTTGTTTCAAACTTTAATGGATTCTTCTGTGATCTCCCTTATCTATCTCATTACTCATTAGCTAGTTACCATTTCAATCAGCTTTTATCATACACTAACTTTTAATTATATGAAATTGATATGTTTTCACTTATAAATTCAATATCTTAAATTTAATTAGTTATACTACAATATCAAACCCATATGAAAATTTAAGAAAATTTTAGTTATAGTATAATATCTTTTACCCATATGAAAATTCAAGAAAATTATTAACTTTTATAAAAGAATTTATGCATCACATAATATCAAAAGAATTTTAATTTAAAAGTACAAACATTGAAACAATATGAATTAGAATTTATTTTCTATTTTTGCATAGTAGAGATTAGTTCTAATGAATATAAGTTAAAATTATGGTTCATTTTAAGGTATTTATAAGATATCAAACTAACATTATTTTTCAGTCTATTCAAAAATATTTGAAAGAATTATTTAAATGTTTTTAAGGAAAGTAATTGTGAATAAGAGTTAAACAGTGTAATTTTAAAAATAAAAGTATTATTTATTCAAGTTAAGAGAAACACATCAATATTAAAATGGTTGGAAAAAATTACATTAACAACTTTTTTTTATTAATTTAATTTAATGGATGTAAATAAAGACAAAACATTTACATATATTAATTTAATTTAATTTAATTTCATGGATGTATATTCACGATTGTTTGGACGGTTAGTGAATTGCAGTTTTGATAATTGTTTGAAAGGTTTCATTAACCTGATATGAGAGTTTGTTTTTTTTTTTGTTTCTTCAGATACCGGAGAAAAACAAGTGAGTGATGCTCAGGTCAGGGCAAGAATGTGCGCTTGGAGAGACTTTATGGGTTGTTCACAAACATTTCCCTCTATATAATATGATTGCTCTTTTTTCTTAAACAACAAAAATGGGTTCCGTGCATAGCAACGCGAGAACGTCGGAGTTGAACGCTAACGCTTCCATCACTGTGTGGTGGGATGTTGAGAACTGTCAACTTCTTTCTGAAATCGATGCTGAGGAATTCAAATGCTTCTATTAAATTTTTAAAAATCTGGAAGCTTATCAAACGGAAAACAAACTTAATCATACATATAACATGTCACAAACCAATAAAAAATGATTATAATATGACAAGACAATATATATTATAACATGACACAAACCAATAAAAAACGATTATGTACAAAATTATCACAATAACTTAACTCTACAATAAATGATGTGTTCAAACATTCATGTGATCATGTACTTTGTAGAAACAAAAAAGAGTTAGGCAATGTAATGTTAAAAATAAAAATAATAAATGTATTATTTATTCAAAAATAAGAGAAACACAACAATATTCAAATGGTTGGAAAAATTTACATTAACAACTTTTTTTATCAATTTAATTTATGGATGTAAATAAATACAAAAAAGAAAAAAATCCGCACGTGCGGGGGTGTTGGGTTAGTTTATAAATAAAAAACGAATAGCTGCGAACCCTCGTCCAGAAGGTCCCTCTAAGGCCATTTTAATGATTTTAAAAGCCCATATAAAACTTATCAAATCCATCTGACCCAGTATCTTTAAAAACCCTAATTCTCGTTTATGAGACAAAACGGCGGCGTTAAGTGAATTTCAATATCTCTCATATATAAACTGATTCACAAATTTCTTTCTTCACTTCTTCAGCCACACACACAAAAAAACCCTAATCTCTTCATTTGGTTCACAAATCTCCGGCGAAGATGAAGTACAATCCTCGTGTGACCTCTTCTCGCCGGAAGAACAGGAAGGCTCACTTCACAGCTCCTTCAAGCGTGAGACGCGTGCTCATGAGCTCGCCGCTATCCAAAGATCTCCGTCATAAGTACAATGTCAGATCGATGCCGATTCGTAAAGACGACGAGGTGCAAGTTGTTCGTGGGACGTTCAAAGGAAGAGAAGGGAAAGTGATGCAGGTGTATCGCCGCAAGTGGGTGATTCACATCGAGAGAATCACAAGGGAGAAGGTCAACGGAACAACGGTCAACGTCGGTGTCAATGCTTCGAATGTGATGATCACTAAGCTCCGTCTCGACAAGGACAGGAAATCGCTTTTGGAGCGTAAGGCTAATGGACGTGCTGCCGCTGATAAGGAGAAGGGTACCAAGTTTTCGGCTGCTGATGTTATGGAGAACGTAGATTGATATTGAATGAGGTTTCTTTCTCTAGTTTTCTATTTTCATTGAGTTTATATGAATTTTTTTGAATCCATGGATGATTTATATGATTCAGAATTCGAAGTTGATTTTTTTTGTGGTTTTGGTACCAATGTACCATCATTTTGTTCTTATATTTCCTGGCTCTTGTAATTGGATCGTGATTAAAAAATCTGATTTGAGGTTTAAGTTGTGTTTTAAATCGTTATTGATATTCATTTCAATCAATCGTGATTGTATAAGGGAGAATCTTCTTTGCAAACGCGATACCCAATCAGTCAGCAGACCAACTAGTCACGCAATTTGCATTGCATCCGACGCAAAAATTTGGTTTTCTTAAAGAAATGGATTGTACACACCGAAATTGAAATGGGTAAAATCACTGAGTATTCAAGAATACTGCTCAATTAAAACAAAAAAGTCAAGACCAAAACCGAACATATCTGAAAAAGAATTATCCCGTCAAGTTCACTGCGGACCTATTTATTCCAATTAAACGAAACCAAAAAAAGAAGGAAGAAGAAATAAGCAAACACTCTCGGGTCCTGCCGTAGAAGAAATCAACAATGAGAGAGGATAAGAGAAAAGTACGGAGACTCCAGCAGGTCTTCAGTGTGTGAGTGAGTTCTCAAGGCTTAAGAGCAAGAGAGAGACCAAACCTTGGATGCTTTTCTAGAGCCTTTGTGTCAATCTCACTGGAAACAGTCACTAGTGATTTGGGCATGACCTCGTGCTGGAAAAGAGCACCGAGTGTGCCATGGTTGTTGAGCTTAGCTTTCACTGTAGTCGAATGATCAATCGCATACACCCCACCAACCGTTATCGTGTTTTCATTAGTTGAGAATTTCCTGTAAACCTCAGCAACTGTTGCGGTTCTCTTAAATTCATCAAAGTGATGAAGGTAAGATGCTTTGACTGAGTCTCCTTTGTCTCCCCTGCCAAAAAAAAAACTCATATCAGACCCACACAAGACACAGCCTTCCTTAGTGATTGCTTAGATTAAAGATTCGTGGTCTTACAATATCACTGAAAGGCAAGCGTCTGGTTTTGTCACACTGATCCCGGCATTGTACTTAGTGAAGGTTTTGGAAGTTGTGTCATATCCAGCTTCAGCACCAAATGAGATGACTGGCGAACCAAGAGTAGCTGTTATGTCGATAAGTGGGTTTTGTTTCAAAGCTGCAGCAGCAGTAACTGTTGCGTGGTCGTGGAAGTATTGGACCTCGAGCTGTTAATGAGATTCAAAAGTTGAAGGGTTAATTTTCAAACCACTGAGAAGTAAACATCTGTGATTTCATACAGAAAAAGGATTTCAAAAAACCTTGGCAGAATTGTAATCAGGGACTTTGAAGGAGGCGATGGCTTTTGTGGATGGGAGGATCTCAGTGAATGTGACTGTTGTCAAAACCTGCCAAGCAAAAACATACAAACACGGTTAACAGATTGACATTGTTTTAGATGAAAAAGTGTTTGCTGAATCTCCCTACTACTACTACTACTACTCACACTAGAATCAGTGTCGATCTTGACATCAAACAAAGCATTCTTGTACTTGTATTGTGTGGCAACATCAGCAGCATGAACTCCTCCTTTCTTCAGAGCAGTAGAAGTAAGGGCCTAAACAAAAGAACACAGACAAGAAAATAAGGCTCTCCATTAGTGCAATTATACATGGAGATAAGCTGCCTACATTATTAGGCTTTCCAGCAAGATACAAGAGATAATTCTACAGCAAAGCTACACCCACAGAGATACAACAAAGCTATACCAACGTTGACCTCATTTGCACTCATTCTCGAACATATATTTCTCAAACATACTAATTTCATCCAACACTCATCTTGTCACTTACATCCAATTACCCAAGATCTAGTACAGAACGTATGAAATCGATTTTAACAAGTACAAGATCGATAAGACCAAGAACATATACTCATTAAAAGCTGCTAAATGCAAACGACACAGAACAATATCACAGATACACAACGATAGAAAAAGAATATAAACAAACATACTCAGATGAATCTAACGAAAACCTAGGAATACAAAAAACACCAGCACGCCGGATGCATCGATATAACAAAACGTACCACGCCGGAGGCACTGTAAGTGGAAATACTGAATTTCTGATCGGTGTTGTAGTCTCTCGTCAACAGATCTACCAACAAAGGGAAACAAACAAAAAAAACAACGGAATCAGCTTACAAAAATCAACAGAATCACCCAAACCCAAATCAAAAGAATCTGACCATCTTTTCTAGCGTACAAGAAAAGATTCGAAACACCGGAACTTCTAATCAGTGAACAGGCATAAATGCAAGCAACAACTGCGTTGTAATTTCAACCGGAATCGAAACGACGAGAGATTTGATAATAAATAGACGAAAGAAGCGATAAGATGATTTTTACCTTTGGCTTTTTTGCCGATATCGGCGAAGAGTCCTGGACCTTTGCTCATGGTTGATCGGAGATGATGGTATAGATCGTCGAAGATTTGAGAGGAGAAGCGGTGAAGATAGAACAATACGTCTTGTTATTTTTATTTTTTTCTGTGTAGTGGTAGACGAAAATAAATAGTGAAATCATTTACTATAATTACAGCCTGTCACATTCTTTAGTGACAAACCACTCACAATCGTTGATGTGGCATCATAGCATAAGATGCCGGTTAATCGAATCGCTTTTGTTAATGAGGCCTACTAGTACACGGAAGGTCTTGAGTTCGAATCCAGGGCGAGGCCATCTTTATTTTCTAATTCTCTCAAGTTTCTAGAAAGATGTAAATGTTGGGCCTATAGCCTACTGGGTTTGTTAACAAATTAAGACCCATCCAATAAACATGTAAATGTTGGGCTTCGAGACTAATGGGCTTGTCATCAAATTACGGCCCATCCAAAGTGACTATTGAACCCTATACTAATCACAAAATCGTGAAGGTTTGGGGATCTGATTACGCCGATTGCATCATCTAAAAACAATGGCGACGAACAAAATCGTTCGTTTGATCGCACCAAGCGGATCCGTCTCCTCTAGATTCATGGAGCCAGTGTCACGTTTTTTTAGCTCCGGTACTCCTCCTCCTCCACCGCAAGCTCAATCTCAGACTCCGAATCAGGATAACGTGAAGCCAGATCAGAATCTTCAAGAGAAGGAAGAGGAAGAAGAAGAAGAAGAAGAAGGAGGAGGTGAGGAGTTTATGAACAAAGATACTGGTGAGATCGGAGGACCTAGAGGTCCTGAACCGACTCGGTACGGCGACTGGGAACAACGTGGTCGATGCTCTGATTTCTGAGGCGATCCTTATAAAATAGTAGGTTGGTTCTTGGAAAAATTTGGGGAACAAATTCGTTTGATATATATGTGTTTATGTAATTGCAAATAAGGGAGAAGAGTGAAGAAGAAACTTTAGTTTAAGTTCAAATTCTTAATATTCTTCTATGTTCGTTTCGTTGTGTGCTTTCATTTCATGTTTGCCTTGCTTAGGGTTTATATATTTGAATACAAAAGAAACTCTTCTATACTTAAAGAAGTTTTTAATTTCTTATATATCGTCTCTACTCTATCTAGCTAGTTCCTGTTTGATTCGAATTTTACTTTTATAATTCCGTATACAGTTAGAAAAACTCCATTTACAGTTCAATTAACAATTCTATCGTATTACTTCTAAGATATGTTCCACAACTCCAACTCTATAATGACTTAAGACTACAGTGATTCACTGCAGCATAAAAAAATTATGTTCAATTTGAGAGAAAAAGAATCAGTTTTTATTTTTGTCGGCACACTGAGTTTCTAGAAGCGCTGCTACAACATTAACTATTTGATTTGATATTTTGCTAATAAGTAATTTACTTAAATAAATTGTTAGACAAAATTAAATTGTCATACTGATCAAAAGACTAAAATAAAGTACCAGAAATATGATCAAATATCTTACTTCTTTTTTTTTTTTTTTTATGTGTGCAAGGAATCAAATATCTTTCTTTCTTTTGGATGACCTATAGAAGCAAGGAAACGTGTCACTAAAATGAAACACACAAAAAAAATTGGTAACAATCAAAATTCATGATAAGAAATACTGAAATAGTATCAAAAGACCAAATAAAATATTTATGACGCGATCATCCTCCGGACCACAATAAATATTGTACAGTATATACAAATATACAATGTACTACTAATAGCCTACAATGCACGAATTCATTACTAGTGAACATATTGAAAATGAAAAGTATCTGAAAATAATATACCTCTTTTAGATAGCAGACAAAAAATGTTGTGGTTTAAAATTAAGACTTACTATTTTGTTCACAAAATTAAGACTAATCCTAAACTTATCTTCTTCTTAATTTTTTTTTGGTAACAATAATCTAAACTTATCTTGTAAACAAGAAAAAAAGATAATACTAGTAATAAATACGAGATTACAAATATATAAAAAAAAAAAAAAAACGAAGACAGCTAAAAAAATGAGCTGTGAAACACCGAACAAGAACAAAATAAAGGACAAAACCCGATCTGTTTTTGTACGGCTCTTAAATTTCATGCAGAGGAGGAGGAGTCGTGTTTGAATTTGATTAATAAAACCCACTTGACGACGTCTAGAAAAAGCCGGTAAGGCGCGTGGATTCTCAGCCGTCCGTTTCGTAACCGTAGGCTCCACGCGCCTCTTCGTAATTTTTTCTTTTCCCCGCAAGGTGGTTTTTTTTTGTCTTTGCCTGCCGTGCGTGAAATTGAAATGATGATGAAGAAGAAGGAAGCAAAATAATATCTTTTAAATTATTATTGAACGCGAAAGTAAAATATCCTATTCCAAGCTTTGGATTTGTTTCTTTTTACGAAAAGATTTGTCGCCTTCTTTAATTTGTTGTCTTTGTGAGTTTAGTGTGTGTGTGTGTGTTTATATAATGAGAAGAGATCTCTCATCTCTCTCTCTCTCTCTCAAGAAGCTTCTCTCTATTAATACAGAGCTTCTTCGCCTGCTGCTCTTTTCTTGATAAAGGAGGAGACTTTATCGAAACTGAGCTCATTCCCATTGATAAGGTATGTTCGATTGATCCTGTTTCTTTCATTTTTCTATCGATTTTGGATTTGTGTTGTTTGTGAGGAACAGAACATTTCAGATTTGTGATAATGTATAGAGATTTGTTCTTGTTCTGTTCTCTGTTTTCAATTCCTGATCAATAAAATGAGAGATCTGGTTCTTCCTTTGGAAATCTATGAAAACGTATTTTTTGAGTAAGAATAAGATATGATGTGGAATTTGTATCGTATTAACGAATCAAAGACATGATTTTTGGATTTCATTTTTGCATATTTGGAGTGAAAGCAAGATCTTGTCTTTTAGCTTTTAAGCAAATATTTCATTTTGATTGATGCAGGAAAGAGAAGATAGGCTCAAAAAAAAAAAAACCAAGAGAATGGTGACTGATCTTCATCAATCTTCTGTGCCTTTTCCTCCACCTCTTCCATTAAAATCTGATGGACACAAGAGAACATACGGCGCACCAGGACTAGGGAATAGCTGCGTTTCGACGGCTACAAGAGATATGTGGGATCGTCTTTTCAACGATGGATATAAAGCTGACGTTGTGATATACACAGATAGTGGCAACGTCATCTATGCTCATGCCAACATCATTGTAAGCTCTCTCCTTTTAACACTTCTTTCAAAACTGTTGATCAATAGTGTGTACTTAGCTAGGCCTAGGCAAGTAAAGTCTTGGTTTTGAGATTGTTCCTAATCCCATAAATCTCTATACTTGGTTTATATTGATAGTTTGTTTGTGACTTGGTTGTTGAATTTACAGGGAAATGCTTCCACTGTGATCAAAGGCATGTTGAAGCAAGCCAAAAGACATGGCAAGTGGCATACAATTTCAATCCGTGGTGTCCCTCATGATGCTGTGCGAGTTTTCATCCGTTTCCTCTACTCTTCTTGGTATATAACTCATTGCCTTTATACTTATTTGCTCTGCCTTTTTTTAACAATTGTCTTATCGTAGTACTGATTAGACTTACCTTTCTTGGTTGTAGCTATGAGAAAGAAGAAATGAATGAGTTTATCATGCATTTGCTACTACTGTCGCACGCGTATGTGGTTCCTCAACTGAAACGGGTCTGTGAATGGCATCTAGAACATGGTTTGCTTAATACTGAGAACGTGGTTGATGTGTTCCAGCTTGCGCTGCTGTGTGATTTCCCTCGGCTGAGCGTCATATCTCACCGTATGATCGTGAAACACTTTAAGGAGCTTTCTGCGACAGATGCATGGACAGCTATGAAGAAAAGCCATCCGTTTCTTGAGAAAGAAGTTAGAGACTCAGTGATCCTCAAAGAAAATGTAAGTACAGTTCTGTTCTCAACAAACCTATTCCCCCCTCTATATATAATATATTCAACAAATGTCTGAATCTTTGAATATGTTTATATAAACGCAGATGCGGAAAGAGAAGATCAGAAAACGCAATGATCAGCGGATGTATTCGCAGCTATATGAAGCGATGGAAGCTCTTGTTCATATATGTAGAGATGGATGTAAAACGATAGG
Source organism: Camelina sativa (assembly GCF_030686135.1). Taxonomy (NCBI): domain Eukaryota; kingdom Viridiplantae; phylum Streptophyta; class Magnoliopsida; order Brassicales; family Brassicaceae; genus Camelina; species Camelina sativa. The sequence goes on from NC_141881.1 coordinate 31,119,193, forward strand.
ACCACACGATAAAGATTTCAAACCGCACCACGCACCGTGTGATTATGAAGCTTGCAAGGGATTAGAATCACTCATCAGGCATTTTGCAGGCTGTAAGCTTAAGGTTCCAGGAGGTTGCGTGCATTGCAAGAGAATGTGGCAACTCCTTGAATTGCACTCACGTCTCTGCGCAGATTCTGATCGATGTCGAGTCCCTCTATGCAGGTAAATAACCCAACTTACAAAAAATGTCTACCTTAGTCTTTAGAACTGTTCAAAATCAGGGGTCTTATGTCTGATTTTTTTGTTGGGAACAGAAACTTGAAAGAAAAGATGGAGAAACAGAGCAAGAAAGATGAAAGAAGATGGAAACTTCTGGTGAAGAATGTATTGGGGAGTAAGAAAATCGGAGGGTCTCCTTACTTTTTACCGGTGACCAGCGGTTAAAAATCCTCATCTCAAGGTTTCACCATCTTCGACAATCTCAAGAAGGGCGAGTATTAAGCGTTTCTTGTGATCCCCTCCTACCCTAAGAACAACAAGTGTACCATAATAAAATTGAACCAATGGAATTATGGAATAATAACACACAGATTTTGTCAGCTAAGGGTCAAAGACTCAAAAATATCTGTAAACCGGATTTGATCCGGTTTAACAATGGTTTTGTTCTTTTAATTACTCAGTGGCAAAATTGGTAAATAAGCTGAGGCATCAAAACAACACAGGAGAAGAAGAATCAAAGAATCTACCAAAAAAATTATATAGGACCCAACTTGTTTTGTTATTTTTAATAACTCCAAAAATGGAAAAGAGAAACGAAAAGATCGTGGTGGGAAAAAAGTGACGTAGAACAAGACAAAACCAATAAGAAAAGAAAGAGAGAGGACGACGTGGTACTAGTGTACACAATCTCGGTCTCACTCACATCACATGTTTCTATTTCATTTAATAATGTTGGGAACATTCATTGTCACAAACCCAATTCCCTATATCGTATTTTAGACCACGTATAGTTTTTCTCCTTTTATACTATCACTTTCGTATTGGATTCTGATTCCCTATTCTCTCAACAACAACAACAACAAAAAGAGACACACGATTCGAACCTATACTATCATTATATTTTTTAAGTAACATCATCACTATATTTAAATTGATCTTTGTATAGCTACAAAAGCTTATAAAGACAAAGAAACAACCAAAATCAAGAAATTACGATATTTTCATATATCTATCTATATTTAAATTGCCGACAAAAATAAAAATTAAAAAAAAAAAAACTAAAAAAAAAAAAAGGTTCCTTAATTGTTACGAAAATTTGATCATTATAGTGTTTTTGTTACTCTCTAACCGTGTCCGAGTTCTCCGACTAAACCAACTCAACATCTGATATATCTCCTCCGGTTTGAGAACCACCAATTTTAATTCTTCTTTTGTCTTGGTGTAAGAAAGAAACTGTACAGCTTTTTTGTTTCATCATCACGTGGAAGAGTTGCTGCTGTGTTCATCATCTGAGCTTGTTTCGTCTGGTCTTCCTTTATAACTATGAAGAACCGGTAACGAAGCTGTTGCTGATATCCTGAACGACCTAGCTGAAGCTGAGCCCATCGACGACGACATTTCTTGCATTGTCTTCACTTCTTTACAAACGTTATCTAGAACTCCGAGAAAATCTCTCACGACCAAGAAGATTCTCAAAGGATGTGCTTCTTCTTTTGCAGCATTCCCATGAAAATACTCTGTTACTTCTTTAACCATTGACAAAGCCTTTCTTTCTCCTCCTTTGATTTTTCGAATCTCTTCTTCTGCTTCTACCAAAAACGTTTTCATCGAATCAAAGAACTTCCCTTTAGTTGTCTCTGTCTTGAGAAATGATCTGAGTTTATCAAGACCCATTTCGAGCTTTGACACGTAACTGCTCAGTACATCGAAGTCCATCCCCGCTGATTTTTTCACATTAACTAGATCTCTACTGAGTCCAGCAACTACTTGTAATCCTTGCTTTCTGAAATCGTCATTATTGTTTCCATGGAGGATGGTTTCGTCTTTTGTTGTTGTTGTTGTTCCCTCTGACCTTGTGATTTCTTGGACGACAAAATGAAGCAATGTGGTTTTGCCATCAACTCCTTTGATGTCTACAAGTTTTAGAAGTGTATCGAGTTTGAAGGCTTTGGCATCTCCGCGATTCGTGCCAACGTTCATTCGGTTTCCAGTCATTAGAACAGCCTCGAGCAGCTTTAGGAATAGTCTGCTTGCTTTTAGCTCTAAGCTTGCTTCCTACAAAGCAACCAAGGGATCAGAACTAGGACAAATCATTTGAGCAATTCGATCATCAATGAGTCTTTAAGAGTAACTAACCTCTAATGTCTGGAAAGAGTTCCTTAGATACTTGACTTCTGCATCAAAGTTGGCTCTATACAACATCGCTTCAACTCTTTTGAATGCAAAAGGGATATCGAGAATGGTTTTGAGGAATCTTTCAGCTGTTCCCAGTTTCGATACATCACCAGAGTATTCTCGGAGTTTTATCTCTTCCTCCTTTGTTGGAGCCATCTTCACCAAAGTCTCTAGAAGCTCAGCACCTAAGCTCTCCGGATTACCTGTTACAGTACCACAAGCATAATTAAATTAAAGTAATAGGGACCACAAATGCTCATGCATTTTAGAACAATAACGTAATGAAATCAATTGTGTTCATAAAAATTATAGGTTGGCTCTTTTTCTCCTTTACATGTGGTATGTTTCATAAGTTGAACAATCATGTTAGACGCAATATAAAGCAGAGATAATCATTTCATATGTCATTGTTCTTTAAAATGATTATAACTTGTGGCCTAAGCCTTTTTAGTATAGTTCAGATTTTCAACACTGTTACCTCTGATGAGATTAGATCCCTATTATTATTCCTCCTATCAAAGATCTCAATTAACCCATCAAGGCATCAATACTCGAAAACTGGTTAAGTGCCAAACAGAGGAACCTAAATGTAGATAGCTTACTAACTTATCATGATCTAGGAAAATACCAAAATACCAATCCTTCCCTCAAAAACAAATCAAACTGGACATCATTACTCACCATCCGTGAGAGCTTCGGACACCTCTTCTCGTGTTACATTTAGTGCTCTTAAGAGAATTGCAATGTTCTGCGATTTCTTAGGATCCAGCACTCTGTTCTCATTCTCAGCTGGAGGCATCACTGACCTTCTCAGAGGTTCCTTTGGAGCTGAACTTCCCGAATTGCAACCAAAAAGATGTTCCATCCTATCCTCGTTCAATCTATATAACACCATAAGATCATCAAAATTAGTCAACATTCAAATGTAAGAGGCCAAACAATGTAGTAAAGAATGAAAAACCCACTGGAATGAGCTTGACTTGAGCTGGTCCCAAACAGTGGCTCGATCTGAGCTCGCTCGTACTTTGTCCCAGTGGAGTGGTTTTAACTTTGGCTTGCTTGGGTCTGTATCTCCGTCTCCTGATTTTTCAAGAGAACCCACTGATTTCACATTGACCTCTTCTACAGCCTTGGAATTAGGACTTGGAGTCTTGAACGCTTGCGTTCTTGAAGGAGACGTTGTGGAAATCGTTGTTGCTTCAGAACTGGTTAGTTTTCGTAGTATCGGGAAATCTCTCGGCCGTTTCTGAGGCGGTGGAGGAGGAGTAAAACGCGGAGGCGGCGGAGGAGGTGGCGGTGGAGCTGGAGCCTGAAGAGGAAGAGGAGGAGACCGCCGTGGTGGAGGCACTCGTGAGCTAAGAGGAGAATTCTCTTGAGTAATGGCCTGAAACGCCGCCCTGTTCGGTGGCGGAGGAGGCTGCGAGAACTTCGGCTTGTTCTGTGAATAAGGAAACTCTTGTTCATCCAAGCTCCTCCTTAGAGGTAGAGGTTGTACTGGCGTCGGCAGTTTCTGCTTAATCGACGGGATGATGACGTGTTTCATCTCAGGCGACCTAGACGCTGCCGTCGCAGGAGCCGATCCAAATTTAGACCTGGGAGAAGTTCTCTTCGAGTGAGGAAGTGATCCACCATTACTGTTAACGGAGCGAGGAAACGCCGTGTAATAACCGTCATCGCTGCTCATCGCAGATCCGTGCGGCGTGTAAAACGCCGTGTCACGACATTCTTCACCGGAAGAAGATGAAGACGAAGAAGGAGATAAAGCGGAAGGAGAGTTGTTATCAGACGGTTGCCGCGTTTGAGCTAACGGAGGAAGCGGTTGAAGCTCCGGACTCGGACGATAACGATCGGATCTCTTAACCGAATTCAATTTCCGGTACGGAGACGAATTAACCGGTCCATTATTAGTTCCGCCGTTATTATTATACTCACTCGCCGATTCACGGCTCGGTTCAACTGTTCCCATATAGAGAAAAGTAGAGGACGTCGTCGTCGTCGGTGGTACCGGATCTTCCTGAAATCTCCGAGAAGCCGCGGAATCGCCACCTCCAGTGACGAGTTTCTGAGTGTCACCGGCATGTTTAGCTTTGTGACGGTACAAGAAGAACGCTAAAGCCGAAAGCATGCCGAGAGTGACAATTCCGACGGAGATGACGATTGCGACTTTTTTCCCAGGCTTGGATGATTGAGTAGTCGCCGTCGGAATAGGTAATCCGCCATTGACGTCGGCGGAAACAGGAGATGGCGGAGGAGGATAATACTGAGTTTGCTGCTCAGGCGTAGATGGATTCTCCGGGAAAAATGGTTGATCGGGAGGAGACGGTGTTGTTGATACGAAATCTGGTGGTGGAGGAAAAGAAGCTTCTGGAAAAAGCGGCTGATGAAGAATTCTCCGATGAAGTTCTTGGTTTAAGTTCACGGCAGTAACGGAAACTGAGAGGAAGAGGAAGAAGAAGAAGAAGAAAATGGATTGAAGAGCTCTCATGGCGAATCGTGTTTAACAGTTTTACAATTATTCACCTCTCTCTCTAAATTCATCTTCTTTGTTTTTTTTTTATTTTTGGTTGCTCTCTCGGAAACTTTTTTTTGGGGGGGGGGGGGGGGGGGGGGTTCGTCAGATCGTAATCTTCAATGGAAAGGAAAAAATTAAGAAATAGTTTATGGAAAAAAAATATTAAAGAGAAAAGGAAAAAAGAAGGTGAAAAAGGGAAAGTAATAGCAGCAGAGACAGAGAGAGAGGGGAGAAAAAACGAAACGAACTTTCGTTTCGTTTCGAGATCTGAGATTTATTATGCTGACGTCATACATTCCCGGGATCGTTTAATCTGCTTTCTTCTTTTAAACCTCGTTAATTAGTGTGATTACCATACGTAATAATAATGTAACGAAATGTATTTTGTATTATACGTGTGCGACAACAAACATATGTTTTAAAAAAAAAACAAATACTTCTATTTTTACTAGTCACTAGTTGCTGAAGTAAAAGACGACATTTTAGAACGAAGAATAGACAGCCTAGCGTTTTCACGTTTAGCTTCATGGAAATTAATTGACTAGTTTTGATTATATAATACAATTAACAAATTCAACTTTGTTATTAAAAATTATGGATGGAACTCATCGTCGTCTTGTTTGCTTTTTCTTTTTTTTTATAAACAAAATAATAATAATACACGATATGGAAATTTCCGCCACGTGAGATTCTCGTCAACAATCTTAATAGAAATAGTCAGTATGGCTTTTGCTGCTTAAAGACGTAAATGTCCCTTGTTATGTAATTAAATTAACTGAGAATGTGACTGTCCTTTTCCGTCCAACGTAGACATTTCCCAATTTTTGTTTTCGTTGATTTCAAGACGACGACGCAGGAAAAAAGACACGTAACATACCTCCATCGTCGACTTTACGATCTTATTGTATTTTTCCCTAATGATTTTACAAAAAATAGTCCGGCTGATTCTGTAGACGGGAAGCCAATCCTCGGTGGTCCAGCTCCACCTTAGATCAGAATACTCTAATTTTCAAAAGACTCTTTTAAGTTTGTTTTTTAAATTGCTAATCAAACAAATTTTTTCGACTTGAAAAAAATAAATTGTTAAAGTGTCGGTTGTTTTTTAGCTTATATTCAATCATTCATTTAAAATACGAAAGTCTCCATTGTACTGCTTGTTTTTTTTTTTTTTTTGCACTATTTTACTTTACTATTCTAACAAGGAATTTTCACATACAGAAAGAAATTATTGTACACGATAGAAGTAAACGTATAAATCAAGTTTATAGCGAATCCATAGTAAGAAAAAAGTTTTGGTAGTGAATAAGAAAAGAGGAAGAAAGAAGAAGAAGACCCATACATGTAATTTTGGAATAAAGTGATACAACGGGCTTAACGTTAAACATCCCTCTATCTTTTTATCTTTTTCTCTCTTTTTATTTTTGTCTTTTTATATTCTTTCAATTTTTCTTTAGCTTCATTCTTTTTTTCTTTGGGTATAAGAAAAATAAATGTTGTATGGATCCACCGACTCTCATTATGTGTTTATGTTTATTAATGGTAATGTTAATTGAGGGGTCAACCACACGCTCTCTTGCGTTTTGCTTTATTTTTGCTTTTTTCTCTTTCGTTTTTTTTAATTTTTGTTTTGTTTTTTTACAAATAACTTTCTCATTTTCTTTTAGTATCTTTAAAACTTTTTCTATTTGCTGGGGATGCCCATTTTTTCTTTTCCTCATAATTACAATTGTGACCTAAACCTCTTCTCCTTTGAACTAAAGAATAACGCAGAAACGTTAGTGAGTAGTGTGTCTAATACAAATTCAAGAAGTTCAATCTAAAATAGTAATTTTCCTTCTTATTTTTCAGATTTATTTATATCTTTAGGTAGAAAATTGCATGTGCAATTGTCAATAAGAAGAAACAAATATTCCCCTTGGCCAGAAAAAAATAAATATTCCTGAGAGGATAAAAAAAACTTTTCTTCTCTTCCACGTAAACATAAAAATCTCTCCAACGCTTGTGTTTGGGTTAAAGCTCAAGATAGACAATATTCTTCAACACAATTTGTACTCGTTTGTTTTTTCTGTCATTAGTCATTATTGTCACTCTTTCATATTTTCTATCGAGACCACAAGCCGAAACCAATTTCGAATGGGGTTTTCCTTAATTGTCAAAACAAATTTCTTGATGTAGTGAAACTAAATTAACGTTTGATAAGACTATTAGTAGCAGCATGTAATGATACCGACAAATCAGAGAGGTTCATGGGTCGGATGGGTCAATGCTTGGATTTTAATACACTGTCATCTCTCTTATTCGTTAGTTAGTTTATTGTTTGGTTAATTAAATAATTAATTTGAGGTGGTAATCATGATAAAGCTACTCGACAAATCCCTTGCTAGTGTTGTCATGATGATTATGACTGGATTATTCAAAACGTTCAAAGCAATTTTAGAATCCCACACACCACTCTTCACTTAATCATATCAGTCTAATCAGTAATCACACAGCCTTTTAAATAAAATAACTCGAAATGGCTAGCTTTTAAATTGTTCTTTCGGGATAAAGTTTCCTTATATGAAGAAAACTATATAAATGGCTGAAACTTGGACGAAGAAGCAAAATATCAGATGTCTAATCAGGCCCATAGTCTAGCTTTATAAAAGACCCTAAGTAAAAAGCCCATTATTTGCCGAACCATCTTAAGGCTACTGATTAATACGCCGTCGTCTTAATTTATAGCTATAAAAGTGCATCAAAATGTTTATATCAGAAGCTTATCGATGGCCCACGATGTTTGTGCCTGCCGTGTAATTTCCCTCTTCTACAAAATTCTCTAAAACGGCAACGTTTTCGTATATTCAACGCTCTATTGATGTCCAGACCCTTTGAAAAAAATTGTCTTCATCTCAATAAATCGAATGACTCTAACACGAAATCAAACTACAACGATCGATCATAATTATAACCCTGAACCATAATTTAATGTTTGTAGAAGCACTTCTATTTGAAGCTTATCTTGTGAACACACACAATAGTCTTGTCTTGTGCTCTGTTACCAACCAAAGACACGTGTCGCAATGTACGGTTTCTTAAAACAGAACAGTTCAACGTATTCAACGCCATTATTTTCCATGTCAGTATCGATACACCACTTTATAGTCAGCAAGCAGCAAGAACACAGCACAACAGAGTCTGTGTAATAACATTAATCTTCCTTTTTCTTTTCTTTTTTCCTTAAAAGTAGACCTTGCTTTGATTCTTCCTCTGTACTCTAAAGAAAAAACCCATCTTTTTATAAACTTCTCTATGTGCTGAGAAAGAAACCAAAAACCACAAGAAAAGAAAGGAAGGAAACTGTGCCAAAGGCAAAAATGGGTCGTCTTCTTTACATTTTCTTCTTCATTGCCTTTCTCGGTTTTGCAGGTAACAAAAACCACAAACAAAAAAACGCTAAAGATTGTTTGTTTTTTTTATTGTAAACTCATAGCTAATAATAATCTTTGTATGCAGGAGCTGGTCAAGAATCAACACCCATTGAAGCTCTAAACCTGCATCACAAAGTCCTTCAACTTCCTCAAACTACTGATCTTGATCTAGCTGTTTCAGTGAGCGACAACAAAACCATTACTGAGATTTCTTCTAGTATCATAAAGGCTGAGACTTGGCTTAAAACTCATGTCCTCTCTCGTTACCCTACCATCAAAATCACCACCATTGTTGTCTTTTTCCCTGATTCTTCTTGCCACCAAACCACACAGCACAACCCCACCTTTGATCTAGTTCTTACTTCTTTGAAAAACATTTACCATTCTCTCAAAAGATGGGGTCTTGAGAAGAACATCAAAGTCTCCTCTGGCTTCTCTTACCAATGCTTAAAAAACCCAAAAAGCTCAGAAATGTTCAACTCTGTTCTCATCTTCCTCAAAACCATAAACTCAACTTTCACCATAAACCCACCTCTAAATTTCCTATCTTCACCTGATAATCATCTAGATTTGCTTCATTCCGTTGAAAAGTTGGGATCTTTGAGCTTCAACAAGGTCAATTTCTTAAACCCTGAGCCAGAAGAAGCAACTACAAGGAGAAATCTAAGATCTTTAATCAACATTAGCAGCAAATTCACAATCTCATTCCCAACACTACCCTCTCCATCACCAGAGAACTCACCAATTCACTCCTCCATCGGATCTTCATCTCCACCAACAGTACCCTACTTCCCTGAAGAACCTCCACAATACCCGCCGGAGCAATCTCCGATTTCATCTCCTCCTCTACCGAACCAAGGGAATCAAGGGATCTCTCTTCCGCCGCCGTGTCTTCCAACTCATCCGGCGCCGTCGCCGTCTCCGGTGAAGAAGAAAGACGTGGAAGGACTATGGTGCGTGGCGAAACCGAGCGTAGCGGCAGAGACATTGCAACAATCTTTGGACTTTGCTTGTGGACAAGGAGGAGCTAATTGCGATGAGATTAAACCTCACGGGATATGTTATTATCCAGACACAGTTATGGCTCATGCCTCTTACGCTTTCAACAGTTACTGGCAAAAGACTAAACGAAACGGAGGCACTTGCTCTTTTGGTGGAACCGCCATGCTTATCACTACTGACCCAAGTAAGAGTCTAAAACAAGTTCACATATTTACCTTTCATGATTCGATAGTGCAGAGTTATGAGATTTTGAATTTTGTTTTCGCAGGTTATCAGCATTGCCGGTTTGTTCTGAGTTGAGATTTGTCAGCCATGGACGATCTACCTCGGAGAAGAAGACGATTAAGGAAGAATAATTCTAATTTCTAGTTATGGATCTCTAGTTTTGTTAATTTAATCATCGTTACAAAACTATGTTTTTATCATTTAGGGTTCAAGTTAACTATTGTTACTTTTTAAGCCGTTTAATTCGGCCCAGTTGTTGCTGTTAATGGGCTTTGTTATACGATTATGGGGCCTTTTTGTGTAGGAAAAACGGAAAAGAAAAAAATCGAAAATTATATATCAGAGCCAGGTTTCGATCCTGGGACCTGTGGGTTATGGGCCCACCACGCTTCCGCTGCGCCACTCTGATATTTGTTGATATGCTTCTACCAATTATATATTTATATGAATCAATACTTCTTTGGGCTCCTCTGTTGATGTTGCCTTTGGTAATGGGCAATTGATCTATTTACCAAATTGATCATTTTTTTTTTGTTTAACTCGTGTTTTTAAACTTTACGAAATTTTTGTAAGGACTGATTCTTTTTAGCTTCTTCTATAAACCCGCGTAGAAGATATCCCAATATTCTTCTGCATAAGGACAGCTTATAAGAGATATTCGTTGAAGCGTTGTTTTGGCAGTTGAATTGACTAAGTATAGACAAAAACTGTTATGAGTAACGACGAGACCCACTTCATAATGCAACAACAAACTCGACGACTAAAGACTTACTCCACTTTCTTTCTTTTATCTCCCGTCAACGACCCCCCAATTGTTATTTTACGCATTCTTTAATTTTTCTTCTCTTTTGTTCTTTGTTTTAGTTGGTGGCTACTGACTAGTGGGCAAGTCTCTTACAAATCCCAAACTCACGTACATTCTTTTGAGAGAATCAAGTGTGCTATTATTATTATTTGAAATAAAAAATAACAAACCAAAATCGAAGATAATAAATCAAAACATTAGATAGTGTGTGTGACGGTGTTGACGGTGGTGCAACGAAGTGTCAACCTCATGTTAGCCTGAGCCTTAAGTCTCGTACTGACTTTAACTGTCCACCGAAAAGTTGCACCATTCTTGTTACGACACGTTGTCCAACAGAAGAATCCAGCATTCTCTAGCCAATGAGGTAATGCCAGATAAGCAGTATCCCCAATGCCACCACATATCACAAACCAAGAAAAGATTATATATATACTCCAGAGTGGCAAAAAAGCTTCTTCTTCTTTCTTCTTCTTTTTGTTTATTTTATATACTTTAATACAACTCCGAAGATATATGGCACTCCATTTCAAGAACAATCGTCTTTCTAATTTTAATCTTTTACATTATTGAATAAAAGTTTGGGGTGACTATTACCGGGAAAAGTATCATATTAGAATCAACTTGGAAGTCATACAAATTTGGACATATGTATAACTAAAAATCCTTTGAAGAGTTCCCAATCAAATAGGTGGAAACTTCGTTTTCTAAAGTAGGATAAGTTAAAGGGGGATTGATTCATATAGTAGAATTTGAAAGGGATAATTAAGAAAATTCAAGTTGCTAAAATAAAACACTGAACCAGCATGAAAACGAAAGTTGTGAACCCCCCCCAAAAAAAGTTTATAGGATCGATAGAAAGTTTCGAGTGATGACATAATTAGCTTAGTAAATAAACTCGAAATCGTGTTTTTAGTTGACACTTTTATATTTTGATGGAGTGGTAAACTTTTTATAATCCACACACTTATCTCAACATAATTCTGGCAGTTTCTGACTAAAAACACTGCATTGACTTGGTAAATAATTCATCTAATATTCCAAAATTAATGACAACATCTTTTTATGTTTAATATATAAAATAAAAGGAATTTAATGGATTGAAGAAAGCAAGAGCAGCACCACTTGATCACTCATAGCCCACGTTCCCACTCTCAATCCCAATTCTAAAGATTTGTTACATAATATATATATATATATCTATAAATCAAAAACCAACACTCAAAAAACACAACACAAACACAAACACAAGACGTGCTCACAATACACCACACACTTCACTCTTTCTTCATCATCATCATCATCATCTTCTTAAATACCTCAAAACTAAAAGAACCACATGGCTCTCGAGACACTCAATTCTCCAACAGCCACCACCACCACCGCCGCTCGCCCTCTTCTCCGGTATCGCGAAGAAATGGAGCCGGAGAATCTCGAGCAATGGGCAAAAAGAAAACGCACTAAACGTCAGCGTTTTGATCACCATCATCAGAATCAAGAAACGAATACAAAACTCCCTTCCGAAGAAGAGTATCTCGCTCTTTGTCTCCTCATGCTCGCTCGTGGCTCCGGCGCCGTACAATCCCCTCCTCCGTCACGTCCTTCACCGTCCTATCAACGAGACTACAAGTGTACGGTTTGTGGGAAGTCGTTTTCGTCTTATCAAGCCTTAGGTGGACACAAGACGAGTCACCGGAAACCAACGAACAACAACAGTACTACTATCATCACTTCCGGTAACCAAGAACTCTCTAATAACAACAGTCACCACAGTAACAGTAACAGCGCCGGTCCCGTTGTGATCAACGTTACCGTTAATACTAGTAACGGTGCAGCTGGTCAAACAAGTGGAAAGATTCATACTTGTTCCATCTGTTTCAAGTCCTTTACGTCAGGTCAAGCCTTAGGTGGACACAAAAGGTGTCACTACGACGGTGGTAACAACAACGGTAACGGCAGTAGCAGCAACAGCGTAGAAGTCGTTGCTGGAGGAGGTAGTGACGTCAGCGATGTGGAAAACGAGAGATCATCTGAAGAGAGTGCGATCGGTGGTGGCCACCGTGGGTTTGACCTAAATTTACCGGCTGATCAAGTCTCAGTGACGACTTCTTAACGTTGACTCGGTTTTGTGGAGGAAAAGTCAACTATATTCTCAAGCGACGAAGGCAGGGTTAGTGGATGGACGGTGAAGTTTTTTTTAACGGTCGTTTCTATTCCAGTAGCTTCGGCTTGGACTGAGTCTGTAATGAAAATGATTGGAGTGGACTTGCATTTACTATTATTTATTTTTACAAAAGAAATGTTTATTTGTTGTTGGATTTGTTTATAGGACACAATTGGGATATTGATATATTTTTGTTATTTAAAAAAAAAGAGTAATAATAATACAGAGATGGATGATTGGATCGTACACGTTATTATATAGTGGACCATTCTGTAAAAATTCTGAAATAAAGATATAATTTAATGTCGTAATCTATACTTCATTTAGTTCCGCAAGCAAAGGAAAGCCACTTGAATTCGGTTACTCTCACAGTCACAGCTCCTAGTGATCTGTTCCTCCTTCACCTAAAACTATATAATACGTCTATAAATGTCTGTCATATATGTATGTTAACATTTTTTAAGTACAAATTTGTGCCATTATTTTTGTGCCATTACTTTTTGTCTATTTCGGGTTGAGTTTTTACTTAAAATTATAACCGATTCAACTAATCGGATCCTCCCTAATATTGCCAAATATTTTCGGCCGGGTTTCACATCCTCTTAATGACACATATCTTCTATTTTAATTATACTCTACTTATTTACATCCCTATAATATAGCAAACAATTATAGTCGATTATATTTAAGAAAAGATCTAATTTGCATTTAATAAACTATTACATATTTGCTAAGATCTTATTAGATTGAAGAGTAATATGCATTATTAAGATTTATACCAGGTTTCTATTATACTCATTCACCTTACGAAATTAAACTCCTAAATGATTGTGGCAATAACGGTGTAAACACAATTACCATTAATCGAGCAAATTAGATTAATATACCTTAACAACCTTCCATAAATCAAAACAAACCAAATTGAGAAAAATATATTCCAAACTTGCGAATCAAGACTTTAGAACATTCACAATGACGAAACCCTACTATCAGCTCAAACACTATACAGAAGAATTAAAAATAAATATTATCTCAAATAAAATAACATTTTTTAAAAAATATAACAATAAATTTTATTATTATATTATAATTTTTTTTTTAAATATTGACTTGTGCTTTAAGCACGGGATATCTTCTAGTTCCAGTTATAATACTACTATTTTTGTAACGTTTGGTAACAAGGCTTAATCTGATCGATTAAAAACTGATAACATCCTAACTTGTTTCATATACTGATTTACTTGAAAATTTCCAGTTAGTTTAATTAATTAATTTTTCATCTTAATTTTTTTTTTTTATAAACTATAAAATCATTATGGTAGTAAAGGTCGAAGAAGGTCCTTGTTCTTATGGATTTTTGACAACGCAGTGGACCGACATCGAGTATTCCCGGATGGGCCCATTCAGTAATATAAGAAAGATATCAGCTAACTTAAGAAGCCCATATATATTTCTTCTGCTTATTTTTTCTTTAATGGCCCAATAGTGCAAAGCAGAAAATGAGAAAACTATATTTCGATGTTTAATTTGTATTTTATTTAATCGATGACAAAGAAATAAAATAAGGTGATATATTGGGAGTAAAAAAGTTGAAAACTACAAGAAGTTTGACTGTAATGATTCGAACATGTTACCAAACACGGGATATGAATCAGCATATATGCATGCATTCGATCTTGTTTGTCTATGAGAATCTGCTTCTCCCATGTGCGCCTTCTGATATCTCAGTTTAATCTTGTTTTTACTAATTCTAATTCACGTTACTCTACAATACCGATATTGAGAGACTAATTAAACGATATTTAATCATGAACTGCATTAACTCATGTCATCCAATTTGAAAACTAAATTAAGCAAATCATGTCTATTGGACTTTTAATTTTATGCATATATAATTTACAAACATATAATCGCATTGCCAATTAGAATTCAACTATGTTAATACTATAGTTGCTCATGGATATTATGGTCATACTCTTATTGATGGGTCACCGTGGATAGACCGTTGAAGTAGTCTACAAAGCTTATATAACGGGAAATGATCGAAGTCAGTCGATATTAACGTATTAATTGAGAAGAACTCTGGTTTGATAATAAATATTTAAGATAGGACGACGTTGAAAAGATCCACAAAGCACATGTGGGTATGTACTAAACTACTAATGTTCAACCTTCTTTAAAAGTCCATTGACCAAAACCGTTGGAAGTAATCATATAGTATATTTAAGACCATAAAGAGCTCGTATTATATTCCATTTTTTCTTTAATCACATTACATATTAAGGGTGATGGCCGTCAGATTCCTCTTAAGAATTTAAAACGGCATGGTTTTATATTTTTATACTATATCTTATATAATGTAAGCACATTCATGCGGATGCGCGCACCAGGGTGACGTGCAGGACAAAGCGATGTTAGTATATTAGTAGTGAATAGAGTATGTTATAGTATAGTAACACATCTCAATTTTTAATTGGCATTGGATCCTTTTGGATTTCAGTGTTGGGTTCTGTAGAAAGAAATAAAAGGCAGAAAAAAATTTGATTGTTGTTTGGTATTTATAGTTTTGAACGTTATTAAATGGAGTATATAAAATGTTGCGTGCGCGGTCCCCTTTCGTCCACTAGGGCAAAAGACGGGTTCACTTGTTTGATCGGTCTTTCATTTATCCCCTCAAATTTTTAAAAAACTTTTATAATCGATTTTTCCTCTCTGCCCTCTTTTTTTTCGTTATGTACAATAATAATAGTCTTATTCAATCACTTATACATTTTATTGCATTACAAATAACGATATTTTTTTTATGAATTAACCTTCTTTTTGTTTCTCTAAATGGGGTTTCTACGGTCAACTCAGTAAACCAAACTAATGGCACAAATCCTTGTGGATGGAACATACCGAAAAGACTGAATTGACTCCCACAATTTTTGCATAAAAAAGAAGACTCAAAATAATATATTGTTGACACATATTAGGTTCTAGTGATAATAATATTCATTGTTACATACAAAAAAAAAAAAAAAAAAGGTGCAAGTCAGAATAAGGATAGCACAGTATAACTTGTCAGATATTAGCGTGGCTGAATTTATGTATAACGCATTCAATCCTTTGCTACTTGCTAATTGCTACTAGTACTACTTTTTTAATAAAGGGTTTTTAAAGAAGCAAATTTATATCCACAACCAACAATGAGAGAAAAAGCAAACACATGACATACACTGAATTCGATTGATAAACAAATCCTGGGGTTGGGTTGGGTTATCTATCAAAACACAGCTTTTTTTTTCTCTCTCTTTAATCTTTGATTATTTAATAATAATACTAGTAGCAGTATAAAGTTTATATAAGTCGAGTGGTGGAGGCGGTGGTGCTGATTCAGAGAGTGGGGTATTAGTATTGGGAGAAGAGAGAGAGAGGAGATAAAAAGGGGACAGAACATTCTGAAGCTTTCAGATTTGCACTAAGGTGAAGGGAAGACGAAACAGCTCATCTTCTTTGATTCTCTCTGTTTTTTTTTTTTTCTTCTTTTTCTTTCTTTTTTACTTTTTAGGGTTTTGTTGGATTGCTGTTTTGTGTTTTGTCGGATTACTCTTGGATTAGAGAGTTCTCTGTTCCACTCTCTCTGTCTTACACACAGCAGCAGCAATATAGCCCACACTTTTTGCCTCTGTCTCGTCTCATTTCCATCGAATTGATCCTTAAAGAAGGTTTCTTTTCTCCACCAAGGCACCAAAGGTATGATTTTTCGTTCATTCCAACTCATTTTACCTGAATTTTGATGATTTAAGGTCTAAATTTCTATAAGTTCCTAATTAATTCTGTAGATTTGTAACGCTAACCGCATGTTTTTGGTTATCTAAAATACTAAATGGGTCGATATGATTTTTTTTTTTTTTTTCCTAAGTAGATTAATCTCTGGTTTTTGGATAATTTTGTTTTATGTCACTAACTAAATATAACATAACTCTTCATTGATCTCTCTTTTGCTTTGTTTAATGCTTTAGTTTCACGACACAAACCAAGAACAGCTTTATTCTTCTTAATCGGATATTCGCACTTTTTTCTAGGGTTCTGGGTTTTTGTTTCTTCTTCCTTCCTTTTGATGCTTTCTGAACTTGAAAAAAGATTCGCTACAAAAACAACACAACAGAACATTAAGGAAACAGAGAGAATTTGTATAAAATAAAGAAATAGTATTATGCAACGTGTCGGACATACAAAGCAAGTGGAGCAGAGCATCTCTCTCTATCTTTTGCTCTTTCATGTTTTCCTTCCTTTAATCTCTCTCTCTCAAGGTTAGCAACTGAAGAAGCAATGTATAGGTTTCTTCTCTTATAGTTTAAGTCTTAAAAGTCTAATAATATATAGTAATATGTTTCACAGCTGCTTCTGCCTTCAGCAATACTCTGCTTGTTTATACTTTTGCATCCAATAAGGATCTCAGATTTTGAATCCTTCCTTATTGCTCTTATTGTTGTCACAGAGTACCATTTCAGAGAAAGATAGCAGAACAGTCTTCTTCCTGGTTTGTTTCTTTGTGAAGACATGAAGTTTATGAAACTTGGATCCAAACCGGATTCGTTTCAGTCCGATGAAGATTCCATAAGGTAGTAAAATGTCTTCAAGATTTTGGTTTCTTTCTTCATATGTTTTTGCTTCGGTATCTTACTTTTTTGTCTCTGGCTGTTTTATAGATACGTAGCAACGGAGTTAGCCACTGATGTAGTTGTAAATGTCGGAGATGTGAAATTCTTTCTTCATAAGGTAAACTTAACAGTTTCTATTTTCAGAAATCAAGAACTCATACCAAACCATTTTGGTCTTTAGCTATACTCATCTATATTGAAACAAACTTTTGTTTGTTGTTGTGTAAAACAGTTCCCTCTTCTGTCTAAAAGCGCTCGTCTTCAAAAGTTAATAGCCACAACCACAACCGATGAACAATCATCAGATGATGAAATCCACATTCCAGATATCCCCGGAGGCCCTCCAGCTTTTGAGATATGCGCTAAGTTCTGTTACGGGATGACTGTGACACTCAACGCATACAATGTTGTAGCTGTGCGTTGCGCTGCAGAGTATCTCGAAATGTATGAATCGATTGAAAGCGGGAATCTTGTTTACAAGATCGAGGTTTTCTTGAACTCGAGTATTTTACGAAGCTGGAAAGACTCCATCATTGTTCTCCAGACGACAAGATCATTCTATCCGTGGTCCGAAGATGTGAAACTCGATGTACGGTGTTTGGAGTCTATCGCTTTGAAAACTGCTATTGATCCAGCAAGAGTAGACTGGTCTTATACTTATAACCGAAGGAAGCTTCTTCCACCTGAGATTAACAAGAACGGTGTACCAAGAGATTGGTGGATAGAGGATCTTGCTGAGCTTAGCATTGATTTGTTCAAAAGAGTGGTTAGGACTATCAGAAGAAAAGGAGGCGTTTTGCCTGAGTTTATAGGAGAAGCTCTTGAGGTTTATGCAGCAAAGAGAATAACAGGTTTCATGATCCAAAACGATGATGATGATGATGTGATTGAACAAAGATCTTTGTTAGAGACATTGGTTTCATTGTTGCCTAGTGAGAAACAGAGTGTTTCTTGTGGATTCTTGATCAAACTATTGAAATCTTCTGTTTCTTTGGAATGTGGAGAAGAAGAGAGGAAAGAGCTAAGTAGAAGAATAGGAGAGAAGCTAGAGGAAGCAAATGTGACTGATCTCTTGATCAGAGCTCCAGAGGGAGGTGAAACAGTCTATGACATTGACATTGTTGAAACCTTAATCGATCAGTATGTTACACAACAAACACAGAAAAGAGACGAGCTTGATTGTTCAGAAGAAGACATCAACGAAGGAGATGGGTTTGTTTCAGACAGTTCAAAAGCAAATGTCGCCAAGTTAATCGATGGATACTTAACTGAAATCTCAAGAATTGAACCCAATCTGTCTCCTTTAAAGTTCATCTCAATTGCAGAAAAGGTTTCAAATTTCCCAAGATCATCACATGATGGTGTTTATCGTGCCATTGACATGTTCTTAAAGGTAACTTCTTCTCTCTTAAAGTTTCTAAAGTTGTAGTTTTTAAGTTTTGAGAATATGAGCAAATCACTAAAGTTTTGATCTTTGATTGATACATACAGCAACATCCAGGAATAACAAAGAGCGAGAAGAAATCGTTAAGCCGGTTAATGGATTGCCGGAAATTATCACCGGAAGCTTGTGCTCACGCCGTGCAAAACGAGAGGTTACCTTTAAGAGTCGTAGTGCAGATCCTCTTCTTCGAGCAAGTACGTGCCACGTGTCCCGCAGCGAAACCTTCTCTTCCACCGAGCGGCTCTCACGGGAGCTCGAGGACAACAACGGAAGAAGAGTGTGACTCAGTCACGGCCACGGAGGAGACAACAACGACGACGACGATGAGAGACAAGATGAGTAGTTCTGAGAAAACGAAAGCTAAAGGAGTTGTAATGTCTAGGATTTTTTCGAAGCTTTGGTCAGGTAAAGATAGAGATGGTGTTGGAGATGTTAGTAGCTCAGATACATCTGAAAGCCCTGGCTCAGCTACCACCGTCGGTGATAAATCGACGCCGTCGACTCGCCGCAGAAGATCATCTTCTTGACTTGTTTAGACAATTTGGGCTTTGGGCTTTTTATTATAAGATTAGGCCTTTTCTTTTAAGCTAACTTTTGGTTTAGATCAAATTTGGGTTAGTTATTTTGGTTTATGTAACCGTTACAAATTTTGAGAAACCCAAATTCTAATGTTACCTTTAGTGTTCTTTTTATAGTTTAACAAAGTAAAAGAATAATTTCAAGAAAATCTTTTGAAGATTATACTACTTGCAAACTTCATATCTAATGATGGAACCTGTTCTCTTCTTTGTGATGATAATAAAAAATTAATAATAGCAATTTGCAAGGATATTAGTTTGTTTTAAAAACTTAAAAAAGGGTTTTAGCCGGCAGAATTGACCATACAAACTATAAAGAAAAGTCGATTATAATTTTTTCCATGAGCTTCTTTGTTATACGTCATCCGATTTATTTATATACTTTCAAAAGGTTACGTTTGTACCATTTTAGTAATTTATTTACTTTTGATTCATTAACCTTTTCCTCGTTGACTAAAAAGAAAACATATTCCTTTTTTTTCTTTCAAAGAACGAACTTATAATAACAAAAAACTTGGTTTTGACTTCCTTTGCTAAGGGGTTGGAGATTTACATTCTCGTATTCTACAAGTGTAGATTTTATTCAGTTATCACCAACTACTAAATTAGCTTGTTTAATTGGTTTTTAAATGGAAAAAAAAAAAAGAGAAATTACAAGTTGCTTTATATACTTGACTTAAACAGTGAAACCATTGATACTAAAATTAACACATTTTAAGAATTATGATATGTAGTTATAAGTTTATAGCAATCTACTCGTACACCAACAATTAATATACAACGATATAATTCAAGTTACACTATACGAACGTTGGTTACATATGTTTTGCTACTTGTAATCCAATTTATTCGGTATAAAATCTAAAGTGTAATTTTAAGTATAACACTGAGATTTAGTATTTGGTTTTGTAGGCTTTTTGTTTTTGTGTTCGGTAGTTACATTCCTCTAAGATATATATTCTATACAAATGATTATATTTCTCTAGGGTCAACGAAAATAGACAACCCAGGTGGTGACTTGGTCCAATCTACGCCGTCATCGTCACCGTCATCCCGGAGACGTTTCAAACACCACAAATCCTCCGGTGAGAGCACTTTCCAATGAGGAATACCAACTCTGAGCGGCTCACAGCTCGCCACCTCAGCAGCCAAGACGGAGCAACCGCTTTTTCTAGCTAAGTTATGCGCGTGTGAGCAAAGCGACTCCACCATCTCCGCCGCTCGTGGCCCTCCGCCGCCGATACCGTACATGAAATGCATCGCGAACGACTTGAAAAGATTAGGAAACGACGGGATTTTCAAAAGCGGAAACGCACCGTCGAAAACGCGCGTCGTCTTTGCTAATATGCGTTTGAGACGCGACGTTCCTTTGACTTGTAGTCTATACACATCTTTACTGTTCCATATACTTATAACGGCCCAAGACCCGGATGGGTCAGGTAACGACCCGGGAACATGGTGTTCGTTACGTGGCACGGCCATGTAAGTGCCGAGACAGAGTTTGTTTGTGAGGATTGAGTTGATGTCTGAAGGGAAAAACTCGGTAGAGGAGAACCGGTTACGGTAGAGTGACTCGGCGTCGGAAGGAGTGAGTTTGATGATTTTGACACGGCGAGAGACCGTGACTCGGTGGTTAAAGACCGGGTTGACCAGGAAAGCGGGTGTACGGAATTTGGAGTAGCCACTTTTCTCGGTGAAGAGTTTGACCGAAGCTGTGTTGTCGTTTTCAGTTTGCATGTAGGAGTATACGGCGCCGTTTTGTATAAACCACTCTTCGAGTCTTTGTACTAGTTTCAGTCCAATTCCCATCCTCCTACATTATTTATTTTTTTAATTGATTAGTTAAAAACTTTTAAAAGTCGTTAATAACTTCTTTTTTCCCGTTAGGCATTATGTATCATCAAAATAGTATAGTTTAATTTGTAAGCATCATTTAATTTTAAAAAATAGAAGTGATTGTGTATATTTATGGTTAATTAATGAATTAATTAAATAACACTATTTTTAGAACTCAAACCTGTAAAACGGAGAGACTCGGAGGCCGGAGACGAAGGCAAGTTTGGTGGTGCTTATTCCCGGCGAAACGCCGTCTTCTTGACGTAATGCATTGCCACCACGTGTCACCATCTTGATCGTTCCTCTGATCATTCCAACTATCTCATTACCGATCTCTGCCACCTGTTACATGCATTGCCCCAAAACGAGTATAGTTTAGCAAATAGAGTAAATCAAAACCAATTGAGAACACATAGTATTAAGTATACAACAGATACGTACCAGCATGTGGAAAGAAGGACACTGTCGGATCCGGGCAAGTGGGTCACCCATGAGATCCACTAATAACGATCCGACTTCACAGCTTTCCTCAAGCTCTTCCACTCTCGTTAAGTCTCTCTTTGGATCATACTCTCTCACCACAACTAATTGAAATCCTTTCCCCATGTCCTTAAGCTAAACTTAAGTATTAATATAATAAAGCCTTACGGATAACAAAGAAATCAAAACCTAAAAGGTTTTTTTTTGTCTTCCCTTCTTGCAAATATTGCAGATCGTTTTTTCTCTCTTTCACAAAGTGGGTCTTGTCATTAGTCTATTTATAGTTACTATTTTGCTTTGTTCTCCCTGGATGATTTATATATGATTAGCGTTTTATTTAATCATCACTATCTCTCTCCATATTTTTAAAAGATTTAAAATGTTGTGGTTAGTGCTCTTTCTTTGGAGCTCTGTCGATTCTTCTTAATTTCCTTGTGTTATTTAATTCGCATATTTGGTTATATTTTATGTTGATGATCCGGTTAGCTAGGATTCGTGCATAGCTATATTTTCCGGGAATATCACGGCTCATATATAAAAATACGGACGGATACAAATATTAATAACCCACGATTCTAACTTCTGTCGTATTTTATAGGTCTTCCAATTACATGGCACTGCGAGTACTGCGTTACATCCCAAACTTCAAATAAAATAAATGCTTAATATTATTTATCTCACACATATCTATATATATTATACATGCTTTTCTTCCACATCTATATCTTATCGATGTAAATCTACTATCGTGAATCATTTACGTTATTGTATTTCGACGTCCATTTGTTATTAATTACCCTTAATCAATTATGCGATGGGATTGTACTTATTCCGATCGGATTTTTTTACAAGTGAAAACACACACACAAAGGAAAGGCAATTGGGAATCTAAGTATTATTTTATAATACGATCACAAACTAGAAAATGCGTAAGAAAAAGCTGAAATGGCGGCGGAGAAACGTGGTGGGCTTAGGATTAGCAACGATCCCTTTTATCATTTGCTTTAATTTTAGAGATATATATAGAGTCAGCTATATATGCCTATATCATTTTGCTAGATTTTAAATATAGAGCTCAATGGGAAAGATTATATGTGTATGTATCTACTTTTTAAATTAAGGTCATAATGATTGCACAATATCATCACTGTCATCACCTCGATCGATATACTTTCCCTTTCGTAGTCTTTTATATATTTGTATACAATCATACTCAATTTGCATATATCACACGACAATGATTTGTGGTCTTTTACGCAATTCATGTGTTTCATCACCAAAACTATTTCAGATTCTTGAATCGAAAGAAAAATGTGAGCATAGTTTTGTATCAGTAGGATGGAGAGCCCGAAAAAAAAAAGAGACTTCCACCAGTTTCTATCGACCAAGTATAGTAACACGTTTGAAAACATGACATTTCTATATTTATTTCGCAATCAAAATATTGATGTATATAATTATATAAATATAACACATAGACCCAATTTTTTTTAATTGCGACATTTCTATATTTATTTGACCATATTATAGTTGATATGTCAACATGCTTATGTATGCGTTTGTCTGTTCTTTTATCATTGTTTACATATAGTAAATCCCATATAACCATTTCTTCAACAATGCAAAGTATGATCTTGTTTACACATATAAAATTATCGCTGGAAAGTATAGTTCGACTAATTTGGTTGAAAAAAAGTAGATCAACCCCGGCATATATATATGTATCTCAACCAGCATACTATCTGATCATAAAAATGAAGAGAGCTAGCTAGAAACACTTACGATAGAGAGTAGACTAAAAACTAACATGTTAATTAGTAATTAGTACTAAATCGTAGTGGATTACTGGATTTTGTTAATAAAAAAATTAGAGATAGGTTGGTTGGGTCCGAAGAACAAAGCTGCGGAGGGAAGAATCTGCAACGAGGCAAAACAAGAGTTGGTGGTCCTGCAAATTTCTCCTGGAACTAAGGCCGTCGATTTGTTCTCGACGTGGACCCGATTAGAATAAAGACATTAATCTTTCTGGCTATTAAAATAGTGTTTTAAGTCATAATTAAGAGAAATGCGAAGGTGCTTAGCAATCTTCTTTAATTACCTTATAGTGGAATAATAATCATCTTTCTGCGCTAATCATAATATAACGAACGTGACCAGACGGCTTGCTTTTTTTCCACAATATTCTCTCAGCTTTTTCATATTCTTTGGATTGGATTCGTATCTCTCTAGTTTCTTCTCTAATCTCCTTACACTTCCTTACATCCAATCAATTCCTTAATTATATTCACAAGTATAGTTCCCTAGGGATATATATATTTATTATTATACATTTACATTAAAGTTACATTTTAATCTTTTGGTTATAAACCTCCATATCTCTTAAAAATTTATTTAATTCTTATTAATCTTTTAAAATTGTTCTTGATTTTTACTAACGACATTATATTCTGTCATATTGACATTTTTATATTGGTGTATGCTATCAAAGATTTGAAAATGAACTGAGGAAAGGATAGTACCATACGAGAAGATGCTGGATTTGTTAAGAGTTATCATCTTCTTCTTTCTTTTGACGTCAATTATAGATTATATTAGAGAACAAAAAGTAGATATATGAGATGTTGAAAGAAAAAATGGATATCTTTAAGTTACATGAATGATTAAAACTGGACGCATATTATTGTTTTTTTTTTTAATATAGTTAACAAAAGATATTGCATAAAACAACGAAATATAAATAAAAAATTGTGTGTCGTGCAACTGCCTCGAACATTACTTTAGAATATTCATGAGTTTAATTAAATTCTTAGTTTGTTGTCCACATAAAAGAGTTGAAAAATGGATTAAGAAATTACTAATTAGAGATAATCATAATCAAATGGGACTGATTAGTTGTAAACCTCTAGGGAATTTCCTTTTTATTTGTAATATAATAAGTTAAAATGCCAAAATTGTACATCACGCTACGTATGTCATGTCTCATTTGCTAAAAGACATGAAATGTCTGCTGATGTATTGAACTTTATGACCTCACTTACTTACTTCTCGAAAATATTTGTATTTTTGTATCTTATTTCTTCCTTATTTTAGGGGTCAAGGCGTCAAGCAGCCTATATATATTATATGTAACACAGAAATTAAATAACCTGGTCCAAAACACGTATGCCCATACATGATACATCAATATAATGTAAGCATTCTCTGTAGAATATAATTCATTTGAATGCATGTATCTGATTACGCTTTACTAGTTTACCTAACTTAGATCAACGGATATGTGGAAAATTCAGGAGGTAAACGTATGCATGTTATTACCTTTTACTTGATTTTTAAAATAAAGAGTTCGTATCGTAGTTTGAGATCAATTCTAGCATGGACTTATGAGGATAGTAATAATGTGTTTCAGCTTGGAGTTACTTTAAAAAAAAAAGAAAGCTTTTTATGGTTTACATCATCATCATTAGATATTTAAAAAATCCAATTAATTTCTTGCTGTATTTTTGGATATCGAACGGCTTCAAAAATAACGGTTATATGGGTTAGTCTGAAATTCCGGCCCATCGTATATTTAATTTAATGGGTTAGTATGAAATCACAGCCTATCGCATATTCAATCATCCTGAAGCCCAAATAGTAAGACTGATCATAATATTAATGGGAAAACTTCGTTACCCAAATTCGAGTCCCACATCGTCATCCATATATTTCATTAGGTAGAAAATGTAAATATAAAACAGTACGGTCCATTGATGAATAAAGAAAATTTTCGCCCATTTAGTTAATGGTCTTTGTGATGGACCTCCTAATTGCTGTGGCGTAAGATGGACTTCAACTTAAGCACCAAAATGCAAACGACGATGTTTCATTAGGCTGGTGGTATTATTCCAAATAAATAGGATTAAGTATGTGGGAAAAAGAAAACGTTGATTGCGTCACCCATGACATCAAATGCATGCAAAGGCTCTCTCTTTAGCTGTGTGGAGAGTGACAAAAGAAGAAGAAGACTTGAAATTTGCAAAAATTAAATATTAAATGGTATATATACATTATTGTAGGTGAGGTGAGGTCTCTTTAGTATGTTATAGGGTCAATAGCTTTTTTTCTTTAAGGGGTCAACTTAGAGGTTAGTCCCCTAAATTATCATATCTTTATCCCATATAATTTTGTCCTTTTTTAGATCTTGTTTTCATATAGATAGACATACACGACTGTGTAGAGGTCATGAACTAATATGCAAGCTAGGTGATTATTGATTAGTAGGAATAAGGGGGCAAAAACACGCATATGTCCCTCTTGCATTCTTCCATTGGATGTGACTTTATAGATTTCACAGATTAATTTCACATCAAAAGTTGTCATGATTATAGCATTTACCAAAATCATTAAGCAAATATGGAAGCAATTATTGACGTCCTTTATACAAAAATCAATCGATTACTATACCCTTAATTACCCCTAATCTACTACTAGTAAATAAAGTTGAATGATTACAAAGGATTAGGAATCCGTTGAGAAAATGACCCATATATTTTGAACAAATAGGGAAGCTCCAATTTTATAAAATTCACAGTTGTTATCAATTGCAAGCTGTGGATAATGTCGACGCATCTTTTTCTTTTTTGTTTTCGAGATTTTATAATTATGAAATTGAAAAAAAAAATTAACGGTAGAGAGAAGACACAACTTTTCGCGGAAACACGGAGCCGCTCGCACCCATCATCTTGGAATCTTTTTACCACCCTCTCCAAGGTCACTTCACAAAACATTACCCAATCATAAAAATATCATTTTTTGTTTGTGAAAATAAAATTGTAGTCATTAATAATTATAATTGGTGTAAGTGTAAGGTTCTTCTACGGCGGCGAGCCTCACGCACCAATAGGCTTCCCTTTTCCTATGTCTCTTTATTATTTTATTACTCCAAATATATAAAATACCAATTTGGATTATAATATAAAGTTTAAACGTATAAAATGTGTGTATATATATATATATATAAGTGGTCTTCTCTATCTTCACAAACACAAACATTTTTAGTTTCTCTCTCAATTTCTTTCTTGCTCCCAAAGCTTCTTCTTCTCCAAACCCTCAGGAACATTCAGGAGAAAACACATAATTTAACAACAAATAGAAAACCAAATTTATTTATTTAAAAAATGAGCTGCAATGGTTGCCGTGTTCTCCGGAAAGGTTGCAGCGAGAACTGTATCCTCCGACCATGTATTCAATGGATTGAAACCGCCGATGCTCAAGGCCACGCCACCGTCTTCGTCGCTAAATTCTTCGGTCGTGCTGGTCTCATGTCCTTTATCTCCGCCGTACCGGATTCTCAACGACCTGGTAATTTTTTAAAACTAAACCAGATCTCTAAACCGGGTTTTTTTTTTTTTTAATTTCATCGTTCGGTTTTTTCTCATTTGTTTTTTTTTTGCCGTGCAGCTTTGTTTCAGTCTTTGTTATACGAAGCATGTGGAAGAACAGTGAATCCAGTAAACGGAGCAATCGGAATGTTATGGACTGGAAACTGGAATATTTGTCAAGCGGCGGTTGAAACGGTGCTTCGCGGCGGTTCTTTGAGACCGATCCCTGAACTTCTCACTCACGGCGGAGGATTCGCTGGGTTTCCATCTCCTACATCTGAAGAAGCATCTGAGATCTGTACTGAGATGTTGAATCTCCAGCAGAATAATAATAATAATGATTCATCCGATCGTAACATCTACCATCACTCTCGGTTCTCGAGCTCTAGATCTAGATCTACCATGGATTCTTCTTCTCCTCCGACGAAACGTAAGCGGGTAGCAACAACATCAGAACAACAACAACAACAACCATGTTCGGAGCTTGATCTATCTCTGATCCCTAAATTATCGCCTTCTTCTACACGGCGCCGATCACTAACACCGTCGATGAACTCGGAGGACTCTGTTACGACCACGACTACGGCGTCGTTTTGCGACAAGAGTGATGTCTTGTACGGAGGAGGTGAAACGAGCAAGCTGCTTAACCTTTTTGTTTAATAAATTAAACGGCGTCGTGTTTTTTGTTACTGATTTGATAGTTTCTAGGGTTTACAATGTAATTGTACACATTTTCTTCACCTTTTTTCCCGTGGATAAAATTATTGGACCGGGGAATTAACAACGTCGTTTTGTTTTCTCGGTTTAGAGGTTTATTATTAACCAATGTAAAACTTTTTAGTGAGTTCAAAATTTGATAATTTCGATGGTGTAATTTACTTATCTCCCGAATGTCTTCATAATCCAATACCAATGTGTCCGTGCTTCTTAGATATGCAAAAAATTTGGTTGTACAATTGAGTATACAGTATACTGGCTTACATATGCAAAACCTATATGTTTTTCTTTGTTGGATATCTCATATCTCAACCTTGTGAAACTAAAAGAGGAAGAAAGAAAAACATATAGAATACGAATACAGACAATTTCCAAAAGGTTTCTTCCGAGCCATTAGAATGGGGCGATCCTCCTACCACATTATAAAATAAACTAAAAAGAGCAAATACCAAAAACAATTGATATAGTTAGACCGTACATAAATAATATACTTTAATGTGTATAATAATTATAATAATGACAATAAAGTGGATATAGAATATCTAAAGCATGTGGTTGGACCAAATGGTAGGAGAGGAGGCACACATGACACAGAGGGGGAGAGCCTTTTTTGTGTTAGAGGGCGGCTTTTGGACGACGCTAAGAGCCATTTTTCACCCATGGACTACCCTAAAACACACTCTCTTTTTTCTCTCCATACATATCTCTTCGTTTCTTCATTTAAATATTCAACCTTTGGAAACGTCTATTTTTTTTCAAATAACCAATTAATCCCACGATTTTGGATCGACCCTCCAATCTAATCGGACGAGTCTATTTTATCAAACAGAAAAACAATGTTACATAACATGATAAAAATATAAAAACAGTCGCAAATAATACATTATTATTGCGATCACGCATGCACTCTTGAGTTTCTTTGTTTTGTTTTTTTTTTTTTTTTTGAAAAAGTTGAGTTTCTTTGTTGTTTTCTTCATACTGATGCTTTTACTTGATTTTTACCGTGTTGTTGTTTGGTTAGGTTATTAATTCTCAGGTTCTTTTGCATGTGATGATTCCTTTTTCGGTCGATAAGTTTGTTTTATACTTGTTCTTTTTCTGTATTACAAATTTTTGGTAGGAATAGTATGTACGAAGACCTAATTCATTATGTAAAGACAAATGTAAGTTGGCCGAAAATGAAAATAAAAAAATAAAACAAGTTATATACGTTATAGCTCGGCTCTAATGAGATTTATTTGGCATTTTATAATAATGTTTTGTATACTACTATTTATATCATTAAAGGATATTATGACTTGCGACCTAGAATTATTCTTCTGCCAACCATCCAATTGCAAACATTAGGCAGTGGTCCACGTCAGCTTTCTTCCTTTTCAATATATATACTTTTTTCGAAAACTTTTATAATTTTACGAGTTTTTTTTTCCATCATATATATAATTTCTTGACTCCCACTTATCCACAATTTTTTTTTTAAATATGAAAAAATTCATATACTGTACTATACTCCCTTCGTTCTAATTTAACTGTCGTTCTAAGATTTAATTTTTCTCTCATATTAGTTATTGTCGTTTTAGATTTTCAATGCAGTTGTTTGATGAATATTTCAATCTTATTCCTGCTGTTTTAAAGTTTCAACCAATGAAAAAAATATAAAATATATTAATGAAAGGCAAAACATAAAATTTAATAATTTCCTTAATTTGTGTGCAAAAACCTTAAACGACAGTTAAACTAGAACGGAGGGAGTATAAATTTAAAGGTCAATATAAATACGTTGATATAAATTTTGAAACAGAACAGTTTATTTATTTCAGCAAGCATTTATTTCCATGTTTTGGTTTTTCAGTTGTTATTTTATTTGGCATTTTATGATATGCTGATTAAATTATCTCTGCCTTCCCTGATATGAGGATGTTTATCTCCACCGATCTTGGGAACGTGATGGATGGATCCCACGTCATATTCCATCTTTCAATCTGATCCGTCCGTTATACTCATTTAGTTCCTTCCACCTAATTATCAATTTTTTAAAAATCAAAGACAATATCCCTTGTAAAAAGGATTTGTAATCTAGAGTGTGACATGTCTATTTTTGGCGTTTTATTTATTTATTTTGTAAATTTAACAGTTTATTGTTTTGTTAATATAATGTAATTTACCACCAACAAAAATATCAGGTCCCCAACTTCGTAGATTTGCATCTAGATAATAACACATTAGTATTAGTATACTTAACGCTAACGAAAGAATTAAATAATAATAGTAAGAGAGATTTTATCCAGTTTTACACCTACCTCAGTCATATCCATAGATGAAATCATCAACGACTTGTCTCAAGATTAAGAGATTTCGATATTAAAAAACTTTTAATGTGAAATTGAAGTCAATAATGTTAAACGGATAGGATGACTCTGACTCGTGCTGGATGTAAAAAGAAGCCGTAGTTGTAATTGGACCCTTGGTAATGGTAGGGCCTATTAAGTCTTTTGTCCTTCACCTTACGTCTCTGAGCCCACTTGCTGCTGACTTAATAATATTTAGCTTTATCCATTGCATCAGTGTTGTGTAACTTGTGTTCTATTCTATCAAAATGTTTATCATAATGGTTGAACATTTACTAAATAGATTATTAGATTATGAAGGGAAAAATAATTTGAATCAATCTCACAAGTTATCAGAATGGAAAAAAATAAGTGTTTACTATATATATAAGACCTAAAGAAGCTACGAGAGAAATGATTTGGTTTAGCTTTATCTGTGTGTGTGTTTCTAATAATTTTTTGTATGAATTGAATCGTTGAAAGATTTTTATAAGATGACGTACGACGATTTATAAGACAAAAGCCATGTCACAACTCATAAGTGTGTGTTGGTTTTGCCACTAATGAACAGGCAAAAATTAGTAAAGGGGTTTTATACAAATAAACGATCCTTCGTCGTGGGAGAGTCCAAGAGACATATGCCCCTTCAACAATTTTATTGGTCGTATCGTATCCTTAACTCTTTTCTTTCCCATCTAGCTCCTAATCCACGCACTTTGTAGTTGTTTCATTAATACGTCATCCACTACATGTTGTTGTTTTTTTTTTTTTAATTAAGAGAAAATAATTCTACTCCCTTGTTTATTGATGCCTTCCACACATGTCGGATCTGATTTAAAGTAATTAATATACGTTTTTAAGGTTTATAATTCCATTGACTTCAGAGTCTGGGTTCTACTGTATACGTTTAAAAAAAAAAAAAAAAAATGTCTCTTGAGTTTTGTTGTGATCTACCAATTACTTGTTCATATATCGGTAAATACAAACATTTTTTATATTAGGTTAGGAAAGTATTGAAACATCAATTTATGAGAAATAAAGGGAGTACAGTATACTAATTGAATTGGAGTATTGTTGTAGTATATATTAAAACGACGTCGTTAGTTCACAAATTATTCATGAGGATCGGGATCGAGAATGTTCTCGAGTAACTAGGGTAATATGGTCAAAATCATAAGGATGAGAGGCGTAAAGAATCAGGGGACTTGGGACCAATGTAGTAGATTTGAGAGCGATCGAGACAATGACCGGACAGTGTTCGAACACGTGAAGTTCACGTGACTGTTTCCCGCATCGCCGGAACTTATATATCCAGACTTGGCATCTTTGGGCCTACAAAGGAATTGACAACTTTGACTGAATCAATCTTCCAATATACATATAACTTAGCTTTGCATATATACACGCAAGTTTTATATACCAATTTGAAAAAAGCACACAGCGTATAATTGCTATATAATGACTCCATACTCTCAATCTTATTATTAGTGTAAAACAAAGTAGGATATAGAAATGGCCCCATATCATCAAAACCAAAATACTAGTACTAGATCTATTTTGGCCATTGATTTCGAACTGGCTGGCTGTTGTCATTAACACTCAATGCTTTCTGGGCCCATATCATTTTGTTACGTCCAATATTTTTTTAGCCCATTAATATCTCTGTCAAAACCCTGTTAATAGAGGAAGCAGGCACTAGCCAATGTAGGTCGCTTAAAATCACAATCGAGAGAGCATTATTAAATATTACGTCATCGAGACAGAGTGATGATGAGCGATAAGGTAGTAAGACTTAACTTTGGACTTGATCTGTAGAGAACGAGAAAGACTCTTAAGCGGTTTGTGAGGAGAGGCGGAGATCCGGCGTCGATTACGGAATGATAGGATCGTTGAGATCGTGTCCGGCGAGAACATTGATCGATTCAATAAACAGAGTTTCTCGGTGATCGTCTTTTCCAATTAGGTCTTCGACAACCGATAGATTTGGGCTGCAACGACGATCGATGGATCTTTGTTACTCTCTATTTAACCAAACAAAAAAAAAAGGAAACTAGTCGTTAGTCAGATAAACTGATCTCAGTGAATCAAACAAGATTAAATAATGGGCCTAAGGAGTCCTAATGGGCTGTTTAGTTGAGCGTGTCTCAGTATTTTAACCAAAGAAAACAAAAACGGAAACTCAATAATCTACGT
Source organism: Camelina sativa (assembly GCF_030686135.1). Lineage (NCBI taxonomy): Eukaryota > Viridiplantae > Streptophyta > Magnoliopsida > Brassicales > Brassicaceae > Camelina > Camelina sativa. The sequence continues at coordinate 31,151,265 of NC_141881.1, forward strand.
ATTGTTTTTATTTAAAAAATAAATTTCAGTGTATTTAATCTTTTCTTTTTGTTAGGTCAAAGCATTTTTTTTTGTAATTGACTCCTAGCAATATGAGCCCAAGACCACTGCTTCATCCAGTTTTGCTAAGGGCAGATCACGAATATCACTTGCCAAACCACAGTGCACAAAACGAATTGCCTTTTCACACCGGTCTTGTCCAATGTTGGCACTTGGCATATAGAGTATCTTATTACATAAGTGGGAGTGACCACTCCAGAGCTAATAGAGCACGTGACTAAGACAAGAATTAGAGTGACGAATAGTAATAAATATCTCGTCTCATCAATACTACCCAACGAACTTTTATAGCTGATCAGATTGACATATTAGACTCTTATGGTCGACAATGTTGTATTTGTCGTGGTCTCTATCCCTATCTAATTCAACATTGGGTAATGAAACCACACCAAACCCTAAAATGTCCTCTAGTCCCTGTTATCTCAAGGCTAAAGGAATCCTCCATCCAACATTTGACTTGATGTCCCCACCTAATAATAATAATATTTCTTTGGTCTGTTATTTTCTCATTAACTTTGTCTTCCTTCCACAAGCAAAAAAATAATATTCCCTCTGTTTCATAATAAGTGTCATTTTGACACTTTACACACAAATTAAGAAAACATATTTAAATATCTCTTATACCCTTAAAATTGATATTGACTCTTGATATTCTTCAATGAATATGAGGTTAAAGTTGGAAATTTATGCTTAATATTACATTCAAAATCTAAAATGACACTTAATTTGAAACAAAAAAATCAGCCCAAAATGACACTCTTTGTGAAACAGAGGGAGTATGTGCCGTAGTAACTAATACTAATCGCACATAATATTTTTTGATAACCGTAGTAAATATTAATCCTGGTTTAAATTAAAGTAAACTTATTAACTTATTAGTGACAAAACAATGTTTAAGTACTGAGGTTCTCACCTAAGCAACTTTTGTTTGTTTTTTTCTCCAATAATTATTCAAACTAACATATACCTATTTTTGGAACGTACGAGAACTTGGAAGGCGAGAGACCACGTAAGAAAATTACAAACTTTAACGAATGATAGATAATTTTGACCATATACATAGAGATACCACCATAAATGCAGCAGACTATCCTACTATAACCTAAATAGAGCTATTTCAGACATATTTAACGCCTATATGAATTAAGACCCAGAGAAACGAAAGCGAAAGCACATGACCAGAGAGCAAAAAGCTGCATCCCTATGGTTTTGTCTCGTTTTGAGGATCAAACGGTGCGTTTCATATTGATAAGGTACTACTCAATATGTCTCGTCTCTTTCTTTCCTTCTTGCCTTCTTGCCTTCAACACTCTGTCATCCTCTTTCTTTGTTTTCTTTTGCTCTTTTATACTCTTAAAAACTCTGATTTTGCATTTACTATTATTCTCATCCTTTGTAATTGCCTTCATCTTCTTTCTCCGTTACGTTCTCTCTGTACCATATCTCTAGCTAGCTATATCATACAATTATGAACACGACTCGGATTCTAAACACGACCCGACCCCTTTGGCCCGGTTTCTCTTCTTCCAAATCTATATGCGGCGATGCCAACTGCATGGAGCAGCTTCTTCTCCACTGCGCAAACGCCATCGAATCAAACGACGCCACGTTGGCTCAACAGATCATTTGGGTCCTCAACAACCTCGCTTCACCAGACGGAGACTCTACTCAGAGACTCGCTTCCTCCTTCCTCCGCGCGTTGATGTCACGCGCCGCCTCAAAAATACCGTCGTTCGCTTTCCTTTCAGTCGCTGGTACCGCTGCTTCCGTCTCCCGGAAAACGCTTCACCGCTTCTCCGTCATAGAGCTAGCGCAATTCGTAGACTTAACTCCGTGGCATCGTTTCGGGTTCATAGCCGCTAACGCCGCAATCCTCGACGCCGTCGAAGGTTACTCCTCCGTTCACATCGTTGACTTAAGTTTGACTCACTGCATGCAAATGCCTACTCTTATAGACTCCATGGCAAACAAACTACACAAACAACCCCTTCCACTTCTCAAACTCACCGTCATCGTTTCCGACGACGAATCTCATCCGCCTCCATTGCTCGGAATCTCCTACGAAGAGCTTGGTTCGAAGCTAGTAAACTTCGCGACCACACGTAACATAGCAATGGAGTTTAGAATCATTTCTTCTTCTTACTCCGACGGTCTCTCCTCCCTTATCGAACAACTACGAAACGACCCTTTCGTCTTTAACGAAGCTCTCGTTGTTAACTGCCACATGATGCTTCATTACATTCCCGACGAAAACTTAACTTCGAGTCCTACCCGATCAGTTTTCTTGAAAGAGCTTCGAGACCTAAACCCAACGATCGTAACCCTAATCGACGAAGACGCGGATTTCACGTCAACTAATCTTATCTCCAGGTTTATATTTATTTTGGTTGTATTTAAAACTTTAAAGAACGGTTAACCTAACCTTATTATGAAAAATGTTAGTGAAAAATTGACGAGTAGTTTGAATGAGATTGACATATAAAAGTGATACATACAAGTAAATTTGTGCTCAAATGTTTCAGGTTACGGTCTCTCTACAACTACATGTGGATTCCATACGACACGGCCGACATGTTTTTAACACGTGGCAGCGAGCAAAGACAGTGGTACGAGGCGGATGTAAGTTGGAAGATAGATAACGTGATAGCCAAGGAAGGTGCTGAGAGAGTGGAGAGATTGGAACCGAAGAGCCGGTGGTTCGAGCGGATGAGGGAAGCTAAGTTTGCCGGCGTTGGGTTCGGCGAGGAGGTGGCTACGGAGGCTAAAACAATGCTGGAGGAACACGCCACCGGTTGGGGAATGAAGAGAGATGTTGACGAAGATGATGACGTGGAACGTTTTGTGCTGACGTGGAAGGGACATAGTGTTGTGTTTGCTTCAGCTTGGGCACCAATTTAATGGCGTTGCTGATATTATATAGACCTTAATTAAGGATTAGTAGTATTCAGTAACTTAATTAGTAGTGTGTACTTGGTACTATTGTATTAAAAAGTGAAGGGCAATTTAACCCGACCCGTAGACCGTAGTGTCTGAATGGGTTGACTTTCAAACTTTTACTTTTGGGAAATAAAGTAATATGATTGGTCCGTTAGCAAACTCTCCAGCTGGAGTATATTTGTTTTTGCACGTGCTACGTTGACTAAACGTTGACTCTCTCAAAACAGAAGCTTCTAAAAAAAAAAACCAAAAGGAAATTAGAATATGCGATCTATTCGGTCTAAATTTTTTCCCAAAAATCCTCTCTTTGTGTTTTTTTTTTTCCACTCCTCCAAGTCGCGATTGAAATCGAGAGTTTCATTACTGTTCTTCCAGTTCAAAGCTCAATTCAACTGTTTCGTCGTCTCTCGTCTTCTTCTTCTCAAGGTTAGTTTTTTGGGCTCTCTGTGAATTTTCCGAATCTGGTAATCTGTAGAAAAGATTTCAAGTTTCACTATTCATGACTGAGAAGTAAACTGTGGAGTTTATAATTTTCTGTTGTTGCTGTTTCTCTCGGGAATCGAAAACTGGGATTTTTATTTTCTTTATTTTGTGTTGGTAGGTTACTGTTCATATTGTGTGTTTTGTTCGAGAGAGATTACACATGAATCATATCAATGAAGTTGAAAAAGTTACTTATTTCGACGATTTACAATCTGGGTTTCGTAATTCAGATCTCAATTCGACAACTTTTTTTTGGGTTGACCTCATTATCTCGTGATTTGACTTATATACGGATCCCAGATTCAGTAATTTTTTTTTTTAAATTGAGTTTTTTTTTTTTTTAGGGAAATTCGAGGGACCCAAATGCCAACGAGTCAGCATCATGTCGTTAGAACAGACATTTCAGAGTTAAAATCTCAGATCGAGAAGAAGATTGGTCGGTCCAAGACTGAGACTTACCTTAATCTCTTGTCAAAGTTCTTGACTTTAAAGATCAGTAAACCTGATTTCGATAAGCTTATCGTTGCGACGGTGAAGAAGGAGAATGTAAGTCTACACAACGCTTTGCTTAAAGGGATTCTTAGGAATGTTTGTTTGTCAAAGACACCTCCGTTGATAAAGAATGGTATAGAGAAGAAGAAGAAGAAGCAATTGAATGGTTTTCAATCTTTGTGTAAAGACCTTCCTAAATCGCCTCGTAAAGGAAGGACTCAGCGGAGGTTTAAAGATGGTAGTAAAGGGAAGAGTCAGGTCACTGAGGTTGTTTCTTCTAGTGGTAGGCAACAGTGTTGGTCAATGGAAGATGGTGAAGAAGTTGACCAGTTGATTCGTTGTTGGAGAAGTCAACCTATTGAAGCTCCTCTTGGTGTTAAGTTTAGGGATGTGGTTAAGAAACAACATCGTATAGGGGCTTGTTGTTACTCCTCTGGCGAGCTTCCTGACTCTGTTTCTTTAAAGAAGAGCTTAGAGGATGGGTTGGGATTGATGGAGGAAGGGTTAGAGGTTTCGGTTGGGTTTTCTAACTTGTTGAACGCAGGGCTTGATGTTTTCTTGAAGAGATTGATCAAGCCGTGTCTTGAGTTAGCAGCTTCAAGGTCTAGTAGTAGCCAAGGTGATGTATACTCTTCGACTATGGGTTTATCAGCATTTTCTCTAGTTGATTTTCAAGTAGCCATGGAGTTAAACCCGTCACTACTCGGGGAAGATTGGCCTGCCAAGCTCGAGAAGATCCGGTTTGTCAAACCAGATTTGCCTGCAGATTCAGACAGGCTACTAACTCTATAACTAGATAGATGTGATTCTTCCATTACAGATTTTGTGTTTCTGATTATGTGTATATATATGTCTTGGTTTTTGTGTTTATTTGTTTGTATGCTTAGGTTGGATTTTTTTTTGAATAAGATAATATTTTACAGCCAAAATAAATTAAAACAGCCGTATAAAATTGTTAATGTTTTTTTAGAAAATACACGAAGCAAAAACAAACAGAAAATACCAACAAAAATAATTCATAGTTCATCAAAGATCCAACAAAAAAGAAAAAAGGGATAATCAGTTTTGTTTTGTTTTGTTTATGATTCCCTCTCTTAGTTAAATACGCCACAGTCGCGACGGATGTTACCGTTGCGTCTAGTCTTAACTCCAACGCGGCCGAGTTTGGTCATAGCGGTGACAAACGCCTTGTTGAAGGCAACAGAGTTCTTGGCCCAAGCATTAACGGTGGGCCTTGAGCGGCCATCGGTGAAGAGAACTTGGTCGGAAGTGAAGAGTCCTTTGCCTTGTTTCAGATTCGTGAAGTAAACGTTGTCAAACTTTCTTGGAGTGACTGGGTCCATGTTGATGGCGATTCTTGGGTCAACGTTCTTGGGACAAGACGCTTGAAGTTCTTTAACGTAGGCCTTGTTTATAGTTGGGTCAACGGAGTGAGTACGGTTAAAGTTGTAGATTCTGTTGAACACTTTGCCACAATGGGCGAATCCAAGTGTGTGAGCCGCTGCATTGTTTAAAATTTTTTATTTTTAGACAAATTAAACCGTACAAAAACCAAACCATTGAGTATCCACTTCAAAATATTACTGAGTGGGTTGTTATTATTACCTGAAAGAGCGATCATGTCCTCTTGGGAAAGTTTGTTTTTCGCAAAAAGCTTGTTAAGTTCTGTAACTTTGTCATTTGGCCCTGGCAAGTTTCCTGTAACGCTAGCTGCAGTCGACACCAAACCATCAAATCTTCCGAGTTCCACTGGGTACGACGGTCCTCCGGCCTAAACAAATCGGAAAACATTTAAAATACGTATAATCTTTGCTGTATAAAAATAGAGATAAACAAATTATTTTACATAACTATAAAGTTATTATGTGTTCTTTTACCTATAATCTCCCACAAATATTTTATATAACTGAAAGAAAATAAAATCTATAACGTACCGCAACAACAACATCTCGGGTGGCTAAAGCAAGAATATCAGCACACGAGATTTTGTTTCTGCAACTTGGGATTGTGTCAAGAGCTATCTTGGCTTTGATCACAACGTCAAATCCATCACCGGCCAATGACACATTGTCTGGATGATCCTTCTCAGCTTTGTTCTTAGGCGTTGACTGAATCATGACTGACGCATCACATCCCTATATATATATATATACAAACCAACCAAAATAATTAAGAATCTATCGTACGAAAAGTTTCAAATACAAAAGATCAATAAATTAGTCTGAGCATTACATTGACGAAGCAACAGTGGTACCTAAATCGCCTCGTAAAGGAAGGACTCAGCGGAGGTTTAAAGATGGTAATAATGTTAGCAAAGGGAAGAGTCAGATCACTGAGGTTGTTTCTTCTAGTGGTAGGCAACAGTGGTCAATGGAAGATGGTGAAGAAGTTGACCAGTTGATTCGATGTTGTAGAAGTCAACCTATTGAACCTCATCTTGGTGTTAATTTTAGGGATGTGTTTAATAAACAACATTGTATAGGGACTTGTTGTTACACCTCTGGCGAGCTTCCTGACTCTGTTTCTTTAAAGAAGAGCATAGAGGATGGCTTGGGATTGATGGAGGAAGGATTAGAGGTTTCGGTCGGGTTTTCTAACTTGTTAAACGCAGGGCTTGATGTTTTCTTGAAGAGATGAGTTAGCAGCTTCAAGATTAATAGTGATATAATTTAGAAAGACTTATATTTACACATAATGGTAAATATATGATAAGACTGAGTTTCCTAAGATAAATACAAATGTAAATAATACATAAGAGATAAGTGTAAATATTCTTAGTCTATATCTTCTAGATCTTCCTTGATCTTGGTAGATCTCCGGTTTCCTTGATACTCTCCCGCAAGCTCAAGCTCAGCTCATATGTTGTAAGCGTATGAGACTGGACATTTTTGTAGTATTGGCAGCAACTTGTGAATGAACAGGAGCGGCCGGTGTAGAAAAGTATAGCAGTGGTAGTTTTGTAGAAGTGCAGCGGCATGGTAGTAGAATAAAATTACATGTGTTTGGTTCACCAAAACACTAGTAGAATTGTAGAACATATGTCGAAGTTGATGATGAATTACTTGAGAACCAAGTCTTCAAGTCAAATCTTGACAGCCACAAAGAAGCGTATCTAATCTTTGATTTTTATTTTTTTATTTTTTTTTAAAGATAGAGAGCCATGCACTAACGTGTGTATCACAAACAATTCGGTACAAACCAACGTTGCAGCGACGACTTGTTAGGCGGCAGTAGATCAAGTAGTTGCGCTTTATTTTGATGAAGCAACAACGGCTTGTAGAAACGGTAGAAGATAGATGTGCGGCGGCTTGTAGAAACGGTAGAAGATAGATGTGCGGCGGCTTGTGAAGCGGCGGCAAAGTAGAAGTACGACAGTGGTTTAATAGAAAATCGATAGTATAAGATAGCGGAAGCAACACCGGCTATTGCAGCAGCGGTGGCTAGGTTAATGATTTTAGAACGAAGACAGCGGTTGCTGAAGCCAAGCAACAGCGGCCGGTAGAAAAGAAATTAGGTCACAAAAATTTATGCTCTGATACCATGATATAATTTAGAAAGGCTTGGTTTATTCATTAACATAGGATTAGTATTTATACATAATGGTAAATATATGATAAGGCTGAGTTTCCTATTCTAAGATAAATACAAATGTAAATAATACATAAGAGATAAGTCTAAATATTCTAGATCTCCGGTTTCCTTGATAAATAGCCAAGGTGAAGTATTCTCTTCAGCATTTTCTCTATTAGATTTTCAAGTAGCCATGGAGTTAAACCCGTCACTACTCGGGGAAGATTGGCCTGCAAAGCTCGAGAAGATCCGGTTTGTCAAACCAGATTTGCCTACAGATTCAGACAGACTACTACTAACCCTATGACTAGATAGATGTGATTCTTCCACTTTAGATTATGTGTATATATATTTGTCTTGGTTTGTGTTTATTTGTTGTATGTTTTTTTTTTTTTTTAACACTTAAACTTCATTAATTAAAGAGGTAAAGTTACAGAGTTTAAAAGTGATCGAATACAGACAGGAATAGTGTGATGAAGATTATATTCTGAAATCATAGATTGTTGTGCTTTAGCAAGTTTATCAGCGGGAGCATTTGCCTCTCGAGCGATCCATTTGAATTCAACAGCTTCAAATCGTGTGGACCACCCTCTTATCTCTTCAATCCAATTATATATGTCGAAGCGAGGACTTGTTTCATTGAGGTTTTTGACAAGCAATTGGCTATCACCTTCAAAGATCACCTTCCTGTAATCACTTAGCCATGTATGTTTCATAGCAAAACAGAGGCTTTGTAATTCTGCTTCAAGGGCATTCGAAACGGGTTTGCCAGTAATCTGTCCTGCTTCCTTAAATGTGCCTTGATCATCCCGGATTAACCAAGCCCCAGTTGCTCTTCTGTTTCCATCGAGAAAACTTCCATCATAATTACACTTAAACCAATCCATGGGGGGGTTGTCGCCAACTTCTGTTTTGCAGTCTGTGTGCGTTTCTATTGACTGTAGTGGTATGAGAAGAATTCTGAATTCCTACAAAACTTAACCATTCATCTGTTTCCTCTTTTGCCTCTCGAAGTTCACGTTGCCAACTTTTAGATAGATTTCGGAAGGTGAGTTTGTTTCTGCTTGTCCACAGCTTCCATAGAATCCAAAATGGTAAATGTGATAATCTATCATATATCCTGCGATGTTTATGGAATTTAAAGATCTCCTTCATCTTATCCTCAACTGTGACTACTGGGTCCAGCAGACATCGGATGGGAATATTTGACGCACGCCAAATTTCTTGGGCGTGGGGGCATGAGAAGAAAAGGTGTTCCGTAGTTTCTCTTTCTATTGTGCATCGTTTACAGATGTCATTTGCAGAAATATGACGCCGATCAAGTTCTGCGCCTGTAGCCAAGGCGTTTGAGAGAAGGCGCCAGAGGAAGTGTTTAAACTTCGGTGGTGTTTTTGTTGTCCATATCTCTTTCTTGAGTAGGGGGTCTCCTAGTGGTGGTCTATTATCTAACATCAACTCCGGATGATGAGTTGCAAGCCAATATCCTGATTTCACGGTATATAACCCATCCTTCGTATAGTGCCAGCCCAAATAATCATTGTGTTGCCATATGCTGACTTTGATGGAAAGGATTATAGCAGCATCATCCATATGGATTCTTTCGCGTACAAGGTGGGTATTCCAATCACTCTTATCTGGGAGTAAGAGGTTGTCAACTGTGGGTATATCATTTGACTGGTAATTAGGAGCTTTCCGTGGAGGACGTGGAGGGTGGATTGGAAGCCAAGGATCCAACCAAGTTTGTATGTGATGTCCATCACCAACAGTGTATCGTAGACCCTTCCAGAGTAGATCACGACCTAGTAGTATCGATTGCCAACCAAACGATGGCTGGACACCTCTATTAGCATTAAGAATGTTCGAGCCTGTGAAATATCTTCCTCTCAGAACTCGCGACAGAAGGCAGTTGGGGTTTTGCAATATTCTCCAAGCTTGTTTCGCCAAGAGAGCTTCGTTGAACTTCTCAATGTCTCTGAATCCAAGACCTCCTTCCTTTTTCAAAAATTTCATACGGTCCCAGGCTACCCAGTGAGTTGCGTTCCCTTGTTGTTGAGTGTTCCACCAATAATGTGCAAGAATTCTTTCGATATCTTCACAAATTTCTTTGGGGAGCTTAAAACAGTTCATGGTATAAACTGGCATTGCAAGTGCTATTGCTTTCAGTAGAATCTCCTTACCACCTTGGGAGAGAAATTTATTATTCCAGCCTCTTGTCTTTCCCCGAACTTTTTCTACAATGTACTGGAATAATTCTATCTTCTTACGTCCAAACTGTTCTGGAAGCCCCAGATATTTGCCGCATCCACCTTCGTTGTGAATCTGAAAGTATCTCCTAATTTGAGTTTTTGTTGATTCACTGACTCTCTTACCAAAGGTTATAGATGATTTCCGAACATTGACTTGCTGTCCTGAGGCTCTCTCATATTGTGTAAGGATATCTTTAATCACTGCACAAGAGCTCATATTAGCTTGGAAGAAGAATAATGAATCATCTGCGAAGAGAAGATGGGATATCGGAGGACTGTTATTGCTGATCTTTATCCCTTTGAAATCTCCTTTTCGCTCAGCTCTCTTCATCATGTGGCTTAATACTTCAGCACAAAGGATGAATAAGTATGGTGAGAGCGGGTCTCCTTGGCGTATTCCTCGTTTTGGTTCAATGAATCCCTGTGGGTTGCCATTGATGTTGACTGAAAAGGTTGGAGTCCTAACACACGTCATTATCCATTGTATCCATTTAGTATCAAACCCAAACCTGAACATTGTTTCTTGTAAGAAATCCCACTCCAATATGCCGTATGCCTTTGTGATGTCCTTGAGTGCTAAGAAGGAGTTGGAGCATCGCCTTTTAACTTTGACGGCATGGATCAATTCATGTGCGATTAGCACAATGTCTGTAATGATCCTGCCTGGTATGAATGCCGCCTGTTCTTCAGAAATGAGTGCGTTTAAGTGCTGCTTTAGCCTTGAGACCAAGATTTTTGATATTATCTTATAGCTGACATTGCAGAGAGCTATTGGCCTGAATTCACTCATATGTCTTGCTGTTTCTGTTTTCGGGATCAGGCAGATGTTTGTGTGGTTCAGCGATGTGTCAAAGGAACCTCTAGTGAAGAAATCTTGTACTTCGCAAATGATTGCTTCCTTTGTTGTCTCCCAAAAGTGTTGATAAAAACCACCCGTAAAGCCATCTGGACCAGGAGCACGCGTGGGTCCTATAGAGAAGATTGCCGTTCTGATTTCTTCTTCAGAAACAGTTTTAGTGAGATCTGCATTAATCTTCGGTGTCACTCTGCTTTGGAAATCATGGAAGACATGGTAGTGGTTGTTCTGTGGAGTGAGTTCACTCTTAAACAGGTTAGTGAAATACTGCTGTGCAACTGAGCCGATATGAGAATCTCCATAGTGTTCGATACCCATGTCATCAAGGATTGAATAAATTTTATTTCTGGCTGTGTGACTCTTTGCGATAGCAAAAAAGAACTTGGTATTGCGGTCACCTGAGGTCATCCATTGCTTTCTGCTCTTAATACGCCAGAATTCCTCTTCATTTGCATAAGCAGTACTCAGCTTCTGTCGTAGGTTTTGTATCTGTTGCGTAGGGGCATGTTCAGAGTGCGCTTTATCAATCAGAGATTTCAAGACTGTAATCTCCTCCCTTGAATTTGATCTATTGTTACGCTTCCAGGATGATATTGCTTTCCGGCATTCTCTGAGTCTGTTGCTTAAAGTTAGAATGTTTCCTTGTCGACTGCGGTTCCACCCTTGTTCTACAATCTCACTAAAGCCCTCTCTATTAGACAGTCTGTTGTCATAGTAAAACTGTCCTCGCCGGGGAGAGAAATCATTGGAGATAGTAGTGACTACTGGTCTGTGATCACTCTCTATTAGTTCCAAAAATTCTACATGTGAAGCGGGGAACTGAGCAAGCCATTCATTGTTTGCCAGCGATCTATCTAAACAACATGCAACATCATGAGAGTGTCGTTTTCCTGCCCAAGAGAAGGGATCACCTTGATGTTTCAAATCATGGAAGTCACAGATTTGAATCATATTTCTGAAGTCCGCAAAAGAGCTTTCAGGACGAGAAGGGCCACCTCTTTTTTCATGATTACCTCTGATTTCATTGAAATCTCCTATGGCCATCCATGGTCCAGTTCTGTTTACTGCAGTTCTTTCCAATCTTTCCCAAACCAAGTGTCTAAGAGATGGATTTGGATTACCATATACACAAGATAAGTAGAAACCAAATCCATTAATCTGAACATAAGTGTCTACAAGATTTGGGGATTGATAAAGAATTGAAACAGAAATACTACTATGCCAAAAGAGAGCAATACCACCACTTAATCCTACAGGGGGAACTGTTACTAGTCGGTCATAACCTAATTCAGCACAAACAGAGCGAACAGCGTCATCTCCTTGTTTTGTTTCCATTAGGCACATGATGTCTGGAGAGTAAGATCTCTTAATCTCCTTTAGACGTCGAACTGTGAGGTCATTGCCTAGTCCTCTATAGTTCCAAGCAGTTGTCCTCATGGGGGAAGTGGTGGTTCAGGGCCCACCGCGCCTCTTTCAAGTCGTTTGGGTGACAGTAAGTCGCCCGAGTCGTGTTCATCAATGTCTCCTGCAACCGTGTGTGAACATTCTGGTATGTCAGGTTGCTCTAGATTGGTCTCCCTCTTGCGTTTGCCACGAGCCTTCATGTCTGCTAAGGTAGGATTTTCCACTTGGTGATGGATGTTGGAGGCAGGATCAGTTGCGAGTTGTCTATTTGGGTGATTGGGAGCATCTTGAGCAAGGACTTCAGCTTCGATTGGATCCTCCTGAATCTGATCATGGTGTGGTGGTTCCTCTCTGCCTGCAGCATCGAGTTGATCCTCATCGTGGATCTCGCGAATAATCACACCGCCATTATGTTGGCGAAAGGGTGGTAGGTCTTCGTCCTCATCAGGGTCCTCAGGTGGTTCATCACCTCCATTATGAAGAACACAGGCTCCGGTATCATGAGTTAGCATACCACATACCTCGCAAAAGCCACGAAGTCTTTCAAAACGGAATCGAAGGAGAGTATTAACCCCATTTTGAAATTGAAAGTGTCGCTGAAAGCGGAGGGGAAGATGAATGTCCCAATGGATCTGTACTCGCACAAACTCCACTCGAGCGGCGGCTTCAGCATCGTAGTCTACATCCAGAAGGTTACCAATGGAGCGACCAATGTAGGAGATGACACCAAGATTGAGGTACTGGAAAGGGATGCCGCGGATTTGATTCCAAAAGGGGATAAAATCCATGAGAGGTGGATTATCATTGGGAAACCATCTCTGGAGAACCAGCATTCGATCATTAAATGCCCAAGGGCCACGGCGGAGGACCAACTCTAGCTCTTCTTCCGTCGGGAAGATAAATTGGAAGGTATTACCTCCCACAATTCGACCATGGATTAGGCCCGCTTGGCCCCAGATACGGGGCATGGAAGCAATGATGGAACGAAGATTCTGGCGACGAGGAATGACTGGTCGTCCCATGAGGATGAAGCGACTCTCCACCGCAGCAACGACAACGACATCCGCCGGAATTGCAACAGGAGCATCATCCGCTCCCAAATTGATGTCTTGAACCGCCCTTCTCAAATTGTCCGCCATTAGTAAAAGTACACTGTAGTAGCGAAGAGGGAAATTTGTAGTTGTTGATAGCGGAAGGAGTTTGTAAATCATTTGGAGATCTCGCCATCGGTATTTATAGGGATAGGCATAGACATTAACCGTTTCATGAGCATCACGAAGAAAGGAGGATTTCATGGAGATAACCACCATCAGATCGTGGAGAAACTGCTCCACAACGCCGGCGCAACTGAAAGAAACCGTCCCCCAAGGAACGGGGTTGAGGATCCAAAACTATAAAGTAACCGTTTTGACAATCGTCTTTTCGATCGCCTCAGACATTTTTAATTAATTATTAATATTTGTTGTATGCTTTAGGTTGGAATTTTAATGAGATAATATTACAGCCAAAATAAAAAAAAATATAAAAATTGTTAATTTTTTTTCAGAAATACACGAAGCAAAAACAGAGACACCAAGAAAAAAATTCAGAGTTCATCAAAGAAACAAATCTCGATCCAACAAAAAAGAAAAAGGGATAATCAGTTTTGTTTTGTTTATGATTCCCTCTCTTAGTTAAATACGCCACAGTCGCGACGGATGTTACCGTTGCGTCTAGTCTTAACTCCAACGCGGCCGAGTTTGGTCATAGCGGTGACAAACGCCTTGTTGAAGGCAACAGAGTTCTTGGCCCAAGCATTAACGGTGGGCCTTGAGCGGCCATCGGTGAAGAGAACTTGGTCGGAAGTGAAGAGTCCTTTGCCTTGTTGCAAATTCTTGAAGTAAAGGTTATCGAATTTTCTTGGAGTGGTTGGGTCCATGTTGATGGCGATTCTTGGGTCAACCTTCTTGGGACAAGCCGCTTGAAGTTCTTTAGCGTAGGCTTTGTTTAGAGTTGGGTCAACGGAGTGAGTACGGTTAAAGTTGTAGATTCTGTTGAACACTTTGCCACAATGGGCGAATCCAAGTGTGTGAGCCGCTGCATTGTTAATAAAGGGTAAAAAAAAAAACTTAGATTAGATTCGGTTTTGTTCATAGATTTGGTTTTAAACCAAACTGAGCAGAAATTTATTTAAAAACAAATTAAACCATATACTTGAGTATCCACTTCAAAATATTATTGAGTGAGTTGTTATTATTACCTGAAAGAGCGATCATGTCCTCTTGGGTAAGTTTGTTTTTGGCAAAAAGCTTGTTAAGTTCTGTAACTTTGTCATTTGGCCCTGGCAAGTTTCCAGTAACGCTAGCTGCAGTCGACACCAAACCATCAAACCTTCCGAGTTCCACCGGGTACGACGGTCCTCCGGCCTAAATACACCCAAAAACATTAAATCTTTGTTGTATAATAGATAAGCAAACCGTTTTACATAACTATAAAGTTCTGTGTTTTTCTACCTATAATTTCCCAAAAATATTGTATATAATAGAAAGAAAATGAATCTATAACGTACCGCAACAACAACATCTCGGGTGGCTAAAGTAAGAATATCAGCACAAGAGATCTTGTTTCTGCAACTTGGGATTGCGTCAAGAGCTTTCTTGGCTTTGATCACAACGTCAAATCCATCTCCAGCCAATGAAATATTGTCTGGATGATCCTTCTCAGCTTTGTTCTTAGGCGTTGACTGAATCATGACCGACGCATCACACCCCTATATACACAAACCAACAAAAATAGTTAAGAAATCATCATATGAAAGGTTTCAAATACAAAATACAAAAGATCAACGAAAGTTTGAGTATTACATTGACGAAGCAATCGTGGAAGAAGAGACGGAGGGTAGCTGGGATGGTGACGAAGGTCTGCTTGACTTTTTGTTGGACGACTGTTCTCACGATCTGTTCAACATTCGGACATACCTTTCCGTAGAAATTGGTTTTGAGCTGAGCTGTGGTTGTGTCCGGGAACATAGAGATGGTGAGACTAAGAGCCACGACTATAACCAGACCGAACCTCGCCATTTCGTCGGAAAAATGAAAGTTGTTGTGTTTTAGGCGAGAGAGATTGTCTGAGTCGTGAGAAACGAAGGAAACTATGGAATTGTATTTATAGGAATTGGTAAATTAGACTTTATAAAATAATATGATTTTAAAAAGTTGTTCGTGTTTG
The DNA here is from genome assembly GCF_030686135.1 of Camelina sativa. NCBI lineage: Eukaryota > Viridiplantae > Streptophyta > Magnoliopsida > Brassicales > Brassicaceae > Camelina > Camelina sativa. The sequence goes on from NC_141881.1 coordinate 31,166,520, forward strand.
GAAGAAGTTTTCAAATTTGGCCGATTCATAAATATAACTTGGAGCCACGTTCTTAGTGATGGCCGACGAGTTGTTTCTTCGGTAATATGGGTTTTCAATTACTGGTAAAAGAATTTGAGTTTTGTTTAATCGTTGACTTTATAGAATGTATATGCGTATTTTTACTTCTTCTAGTATAATTCCATTTTGGGCCAACTTTGAGAATTTGACTTCTACAGGCTTTTTAAATGTTTCATGTAGTCAGGCCCATGGACATAAATAGTACTTTTGATAAGATAAGTAGAAACTTAAATAGTTTTTTTGATGGGTCCATATCTCAGCCTCAGGGAATCTAAACAAAGATCTCTAGCAACAAGAAACATGCCACTTGGGGAATCTAAAGAAGGGATATAAAGATACTCTCAAACGTGACCTTCGTGCAGAGCAAAAATAGCAACAATTTGTATTTTTGTAGAATTTATAGGACTACTAGGTGACCAAAAAGGTATTGTGGTTATATATGGAATATAGAACAAAAAAAATCATCTACGTCCATTTTCATGTAATTCTTGTATAACTTATATACTCCTAGTTGATTTGATAAATAAAAGAGGAAATAAATTGTGAAAAGAGAGTGCTTTTACTGTTTTATAAAACTCGAAGTCGAAACTTTTATGTCAGTAAAAAGAATATAAGGGACGTTTTATAAGCTCGAGATGTCACCCATTGGTTAGTATAATTACCCTTAGTGTTAGTGACACGTAACTGGAAGAAAACACTTGTTTAATCATCTTAGATTACACTTTCCAACTAGAAATAATCAAGCTCTCGTGATTATGAAATGGGAAACCCGAGGTTCAGAATTCCAGAGGGCCGTGATCCTTGATTTTCTCAACATGTCTCAAAATGAAATTTCCATTTTCTTTAATAAAGTACTCCTAATAAACACATCTAATAATATACTCCTAATAAACACTAGTATTATAGTAGTATGTACACAGTAATAAATAATGAAGTAGTCATTTAACTTAAAAGAAAAAAATCTTGATTTCAAAATTTGATTAACAATTGAAATTGTTAATTAATTTTGTTAATATTTGTTAAAAGATTATCTTACAGAATAAGAAGATTAATGTTCAAGTTTCTTCTATAAGATCTTAACTATATCTGGTTTAGAGCTCATGGTTAGCCGATACACATTTTGAATGCTAAAAATATGTTTTTCCACATATTTATAACTTTAGAATAAGTTTCATTATGAAATTACATAAATATATAGTATATGCTAGTAAATGTAATTACGATATGTACAATATATATATGTGCTTATAGATTGGTATATTTCGCATGCATTTCTGTGTTTATATTATTTCAATACCTAATCAAATTCGAAGCACACAAAGACACGCATGTGTGAACACACACACGGATATCCATGCGTATAGACTATAAAATTTGATATCGTTAATTAATTTGTTAATACTATCTTTTAATCGAAAAAGACTTACGTAAAAAAAAAAACAAAAGTGAGTATAAAGCGCGTGATCATAGCGTAGGAAGAGGGACAAAACATTACTGCAGAAGTCAGTGTTTCGTTTGCTTCAAGAACCTACGAAGACAGTCTTCACACCTCTCGGAACCAGCGTTGATACTGTAGAATGCGATCACTCCAGAAACACATAAATAATTATTCTAGTTGAAAACAACAATTTACGAGGAAGAATGAGCACTCCTCAAACGCGGGCGTTGATCGGACCCACGGCTCCATGCCATTGCCGCTCTTCTCTCCGGCAACGCGTGCCTCTCTCTATCTCTCTCATCCACATTTCGAAGCACGTTTCTTTCTTTATTTGGTTATAGAAATAAAACTAGTAGCTAGTTGTCACATGTTTTATGCTAACACAACAGATGGGTACATATATGTAAATAGCGAAGTAATTGATATACTTACGGAGTTAGATCGAATCAGTAGTAGGCTAGGCTTATTTTATCTAATTTTAACTTAGCATGTTAGCATAATTAGCTAAATCCCTCATATTCTTTTATATTATGAGATCCAAGAGTTTACGATTGAAAGTTTTAAACATACATTTTTTCTATTTTGAAAATGATATTCTATAGGTTACACAAAAAAAGAAAAGAAAATGATATCATGTAGAATACGTACACTAAACCCTTATATCAAAATGGGGTTTTGAACACTTTTGCTACTTTATATTTTTTAAATCATGCATTCCTTATCGTTAACATATAATTATGATTAGTGAGTTGTAAAGGATTTGACATTGTTCCCGGTACACATTACATAAGAAATTGACTTTATATAGAAGATAAATTTAACACAATCACGGCCAACTCTAAAGCCTTGTCTTGCATTAATTTAAATTTGACATAACATGCAAACTCAACGAGATAATAGAATTTTATTACAGAAAGAAAAGTCGGTCCAGGAACATTTAATCAGAAAAACTTTTTTTCATTATAAACAATACTAAAAACAAAATGTGATTATTGCTTACAGAAGAATTATTTGGTCACTTTTATTATGTGTGTGTTTTGTAGATACGGTGGAGATCAGATCCTGTTGGGTCAGTTTTAAGACCTTTGAACAGTTCGAAAGGACATCCTTAACAAAATCCAACGGCTAAGATCTCTTTCTCCCCATACTTGGCCGGACCCACGACATGCCACCTATTCTCAGATTCTGATTCGCTCTCTCTCCCTAAATACCAAATTATTCTCTAAAAAGTCTGTTCTAATTATTTTATAATATCTACAATTTTTTTCACTAATCATACTTCTTTGTATAATACAGTAATTATAATTTTTTTTAAGACAACTGGTTTTGTTGATTTGTTAGTCTGGGTTGCATGTGATTCAAGCTCAGCAAGATATAAGATGTTCCCCGTCGCTCTTTATTATCTTAATCATAATTATTATCGAATCATACTTTTATATACTAGTATTATATAAAGTTTATATTAGATATAAAGTCTCCAACAACCACTAAATTCACATTTATTTGACAATGTATATACACACACACATTCTCGGGGATTTTTACCTAAAAAAATATATTAAGCTATACGAGAAATTTCCAAAAAAGTTTTGGTATTCATAATAAATTAATAAATAAAGATGATATAAAATATAACTTCAACCACCAATTATAAAATTCATGAAGCATAAAACCCCAAGCCAGGAATATATATTTATATGGGTGAATTTAAATTATGTGGATATGTGATGGCCGGATCCGAAATTGAATCTAGTATTGTCTCATCTGTCAAGCATGTATATATGTACACGATTATGTAGACATATATACTTACACATATATATATACATGTAAGATATTAATATATATATATATATGGATGTTGTAAGTAAAGCTTTGCTGGAGCTGTCTGAAGAGGTGGAATATGGCATATTTCTCAGAAGAAACGTTTGAAGGCTATTGGCTAAAGAAGACACAGTGTTGTTTGGTTTTGGCTTTGCAACAATCACTTTGGTTTTTGTGATATTGTGTGAAAGAGATGATTAATTAATTAGTTTTAAACAATAATGATTACTTAAACCATACTTTTATAATCATTGTATATACTGTATTAGTGAACTTCTTTTTAAAATAGTTTATCTGCAGTATATATAACTAGGAAGAATGTGACGCACCAATCCATATCTCTTCTCTAAGCTCTCTTAATCATCTGCTTCTCTAAGCTCATTATTCTCTTCTCAAAAAGGAAAAAAAAAATCTCTCTTTAATTTTTTTTCATCATCATCTCCTTCCATCATTTAATCAGCTTCTAAACCTAATTGTTTTCAGGTTAGTAACAATAATAATTCCTACTTATTTTATCTTCTTGATTTGATTTTACTTGCGTGTCGTCGTCATTTCTTCATCAGCTTGTACTATATATATATTGATATCTATGTTTCGGATATTAAATTTTATCACCAAAAATATATATAATTTGGTGTGAGTATTGAGATTGGTTTGGCTCATTTTGATTGAACAATATAGCTCTATTATTATTCCCACCAAACTTGACATCAAGTCTTACTGTGAAAACCACAAAAGTCCTTCAGAAATGGGGAAATGTAAAAGAATCTTTATTAATGAAAAGACAAGATTGACATGCGTCTAAGGGAAAGAACACGAACCACCAAATCGGTGTTTGAAAGTACAATATGAGATTTTGTATGTATAGATATATCAAGATATTTTTGTGCATGTTTGCCTAGATTTATAGCATTAGTGGCTAAAATTTTGCAGAATCTAAATCGAGTACTAGCAAACAAACAATTTTTTTCTTTTCTTTTTTCTGGTCCCTAATTAACAACTTTTCAAATTTCACAGGTTATATTACAAAGCGAAGAAGCTCCAAGTTCGTCATATCAAATCTACTTAGAGATATATTATAAAATCCTGATTTCTTGGAACATCAAAAACATGGAGAAGCTTCTTAACCCGTACGCTAAGCAGTGCATGAAAATGGCTATGCTTAAACACGAAGAAACTTTCAAGCAACAGGTAATTTAATTAGAAGATTCTGATCCAATTCATATTATATACGTCATGCACATGTTAAGATTAATATAAATAGTTCTTGAATGATTACATTTTCAGGTATATGAACTTCATAGGTTATATCAAGTCCAGAAGATATTAATGAAGAACATGGAGATCAATAATAAATTGACTACCAAAGGAAATAATAATGCAAACTCAGGACTAGGAACGTTCATCAGAAGAGTTGACCATGAGATTGACCGGCCGGCGAATTTTCCCGGTGGTACTAATAATAATAATATAGAGATTATGGATGAGAGTGAGATCGAGTTAACGCTTGGTCCGTCGTGTTACGGTGATGGTGATTTGATGAGGATGAGCAAGAAGAAGAAGAAGAACTCTTCGCCGGAGATGATGATGGACGGGAATTTAAACTCTGGTCGCCGCAGTTTCTCTTCTTCTTCGACAGGATCAAGTAATAATAACAACAACAACAACAACAATCTTGAAGAGCAAGTGAGAATGATGAAACATCAGAAGCAGAAGCAGCCATGGCTTCAGGCATTGACCTTGAATGTTATCTGATAATTAATTATATTAATTTTTAACTGTATTCTGATTTGCATCTTTCTTCTTAAAAAAAATTAAAAAATTTAGTAGTTTAATTTTTATTTCCTGATGAGAGTGTTTTATCATGCCTCTTTTATCAGGTGATTTTTTTTTTTTTTTGCTATTTTAATGCTTATCAGTAATTTTCTTTCTTTACTACTTCTTTTTAGGTTTCTTGTAAATAAAATTAAAATTAATGTATTATTGTTTTCGAAGATAATATATTACTCTTTTTCGAGCTTGAGTTTATATCTTTAGCTATAAAACACACATAAAAAGGAGAAACAAAGTAAATAGTTTTATTTGGGTCAGCAAAATTGAATTATTATGAATAAAGAAATAATAATAGAGGAGAAGTTATAAAAGGCGGGCCAATGATGAATTAGTTATGGGACAAGAACATGCACTATCTGCTGGCATGTTCCCTTCAGGCTTCAAGCATCACCTACTTCCCCTGTTTTAATTCTGATCTTTTTCTAATCTCCAAAAAAGATTAAAAATGCAAAAGCTATTAGTATTAATTTATTTCATACATGACCCCACGATCTTGTTTGATCATCATCAGCTTTAGAATCCCAAGTTCTCTGAATCTATGATCTATTATACTCATCAGTGATAAGTTCCACAGATACAGTTTATACATTAATAATTGTATGTATGTATCTAAACAGTGTGTGTTAACCTTCACATAATGATATTATTGTATTATTTTCTTGCAAAATTGTGATTTATTTTCAAAACTACTTTCGGGATATTTTAGAATATTTCTTGAAAAAATTATTACCATCTTTATGTACAAAAAACATCAAAACACACACAAAAATATCAACTGCTGACAAGTGACAAGTAGAAAAATAAATAAATCCTTGAATCAGAACTTAGAAGTCCCAACAAAAAAATTAAACATATACTAATATGTATGTGTGTATATTATATGGTTTTTCAAGAAATAGAGTGTCTCCGATCTTTCGGTGGTTTGGTTCTGCCTCTACCGCTGTATGGCGTGATGCCAAAAGGGTTTAGCTTTCCGAGTTTTCTTGAAACAGAGTTTATGAATGACTTTCTTGGCAATGGAGGCTTATCCATGGAAGTAGTTGAGATTGGTGAATTTGGATTGGTGCTGATGGTTGATGAAGATGATTTCTTGTCACTCTCTTTCTCAAACTCTTTAAGCTTCATTTTCATTTTCAGAAGTTCCAGCTTCAAGTCCTGGTTTTCGCGTTTAAGCTTGGAGAGTTCGTCGTTGTAGGAGCTGAGTTTAGGAGGAAGAACAGCTGCTGCTGGTGGAGGTGGGGCTGGAGAATCTGAGTCGTTAGTGACTTCTCCTCGTAGACGTTGTTGTTCGTAGTAAAGGACTTGAACAATAGTCTGAACGGGAAGACGATCATTCTGAGCTGCATGCGCGCAGGCTTCTCGCGATAGTTTTTGACAATCCATTAGGCTGCACACTTTCTTCCTCTCTACATCACTCATATTCGGGTGCGCCTGCAAGAAAAAAACATAGTTGTTCACCAGAGATCTCTTATGATTTTAAGTGAGGTTTTAGCTCTTTAGTCTTGAGTTATGGCAAAAAGGAAATTTGTTGTCATAATTATATGAAAATGTCAAGTATCTATCAGTTTCAGGACCACTCTATGCAAATGTCAGACATTTACCAGTTTTTGTACTCATCAAAACGGATCCAGTACATGATCAATATATTGCAAATGTAAATATTTACTAGCTTACTATATTACCTTAAGGTAGATGTCGACGGCTCGATACATGCCATCTTCAGTAACCCTGGACTGTTCAGGAATAAGTTCAGCTAAACCGATGAACTTCTGCAAGCTCACATTTCTATCCGAAGCAATTTCAGCCATATAATTCTCCAACAATTTACCAACACGTTCCATATCACCAGCAAGATCAACACCATTATTGCTTAAGCGGACTCCTTCAACTTCAAACTCGAGATAATTCATGAGAATGCGTTGAACAGTGTCTGTATCAAACAAAGAGTGATCTCCAGTGAATGAATAAGAAGGAATCAAGAGATCGTCGAGCACTGCTTGTCCTAATTGTAATCCCATTCTCTTTTCCAAGTCAAGTCTACAAGCAACCGTTGTTTCAAGGTATATCGCTGCACGTAGAAGCATCGAGAGAAAGCTAACGGACATTGCATTTTTCTCTCGAGGAAGAAGGCTTACGATTGTTTCAAGAATCACTCTTTTCTCGTGTTCTTGTTTTGGTTCAATCTTCTTCATTCCTTTCCCGAAAATCTCCTGCATTTGCAAAGAAAAGGAAAAAACAACTTCAACAAAAGAGGAGACTCAACAGAACCAAAATGGTATCTGTGTTTGTAGGAAACTCACCAACCCTCGAAGAGATTTCTGAGCATAGAGCATAAGCACTGGACCAAGTCCATACTGCTTAAACCCTCTAGCCATCATTGCAATCAGTACACGTTGAAACGAATCAATCCTAAGAACCGTTAAGTCTTCCGCCCACCAATCAACCACAGGCTGTTTGCTCTGTTGCTGAACCACAACCTCATTGTTACCGCTATTACTTGAAGAAGGACTACAAAAGTGGCTCTCTTGACAGGTCATATAAGCAATCGCATCAATGCAACGGCTCACAAGTTTCACTCTTTCAGCAGTGGGCAACAATTCCTCTGATTTATGCAAGACTGTGATTGAACTGGATAAGCTCTTGAGAGCTACTTCGTTCAAGTAAGCTTCAGCTCTTACGACGAGATTTTCCACAGAGTGTTCCTCTGTCATCTCTAGATACTCTGCTGCACATCGCAGCATGGCAATGTTCTCTGTGCTCATATCGAAGTTAATGCCATAGCAGAACTTAGCCGCTAGCTCGAATGCTTCAGAGCCTCCGGGGATATCCAGGATTTTTATAACGGAGGAATCTGAATCTTTGTTTGATTCCGACATAAGTTTCTTGATAAACCCACATTTTGACAAGAGTGGAAACTGCAAGATTCAGATGAGAGAATAATGAATCGGCAAGAATGGGAACATGTCATTGGTTTTACATCATAGAGATTGATCGGTAAATATAGATCTAGAAACTACCTTGTGCAGTGAAAACGAAGCTTCTCCAACATGAACGGTGACATCACTAGAGACTTCCTGAGAAGAAATCCTGAAACGATGCAAAAACAAGAGTAGATTGTTATGTTTTATCACAAAGAAAAGAAGGTTCCATAGCTCGAAAGATTGAGAAACTAAATATTATTTAAGAAGAGAATGAGAAACCATTCACTGGTTCTCTTCATGGCTGAGGACAAAAGATCTTTCTTCTTTGCTGACATATTACGAACACTTAGGTGGTAGAAACTTCTCACTCAAGAAATTCACCATGGAACACTATTTCAAGTCCAACTCATGAAGAAGACGTGCCGTAACGTACTAAAAGAGAGAATAAGATCAAGCAAAAGAGCTTCTTCCCCACTTTTCCTCTATTAATTGTGACCAAACAGAGAACCCAAAATTCCCCAAAACAAAGAAAACCACAAACTACCGAGAGGAATGAAGGGTAATTATGTAATTCTCATGGAGAGTACAAGATAGAGCGTCTGTCTAAGGAGGGAGTGTATGTGGTAATGGATTGGTTTAAAATTTTTTAGAAGAGTCCAAGTGGATCAGACACACATCTTTCAGACCAAAACAAATAATTCCAAAAGAGAGCAAAACAATGAGTATTGATTCCTCTCCACAAATGTATATATCTACATATACAATATATAATGGTAGGTATATATTGGTTTATGGTAATGAGACGAGAGGGTACGAGTATAAGTAAGCAAGCTACCGAATCTTGGTTTTGTGACCGAACATGAATGAGATAGGATATTTGTCCCTACAAAGAGTCATATCATCTTTAAATTCTTCCTCTTTTTTTTCTGATAATTGAAGTCACTATATGCCTCAACATTTTGATTGAGACTCAACTCAATCTTGCAATAAATGGTGTCGCTGAATAATATAAAACGTCCTCAACGAAAAATTCAAAATTTCCAAATAGTTGATGGTAATAAAAACAGAGAATAATGGTACATAAGAGTCTGAGTTTTTTTTACCTCTAGTTGTTTTCATGGCTTTGGTCAGTTTCACTTCCTCCATTATTTGCCTCAGGTCTTAACTCTTCCGAATGAGTAAAGATAATCTTGAGTCCTCCTCAACATTGAAATCATCCAAATTCAAGAAAAAGTAATCTGATGTTAACACCTTGTAGACTCCCACACTATACATTGAACTGTCTTCATCCATCCACATGCCATCGAGATGTCTCAAAATGCCTAATTTCTAATCAAGAACCCTGCCTGCCTCAACTTCTTAAAAACAACCATATACAGTATAGCGTAATCTTCGGGCGTATCTACGACTACGACAACTTAGCTGTCGGAAAAAAAAACTCATTGATAATGATAGTGATAGGATTCTGCTCAATCTTTAAATGGCTTTGTCGCAGCTCCTTCAATTCTTAATCTTGCACAGATGAATCGTGGGGACGACACAAATACAAAAGCTTCCACCTTTATCTTGTCTCGAACTTTTTCTTGCCTATTATTGCAAACTTTCTCGAGAATTAGCAATCTTTAAATTAACATATACCCACCGATCCAAATCTCGCAAATTCCGAAATCCAGAAACTTTTCACAAAATCGAGAATCCAAAATTTCCCCAATTTGAAAACCCTAACATTGAGTATGAGCGAGTGGACTAAGTAAATTGGGCCATAAAGCCCAGTATATCAGGCCTTTTTGGTAAATTTAATTAGCGCAATTTCAAAAACTACGCAAAATCCTAACATTGAGTATGAGCGGGTGGACCAAGTATAATGGGCCATAAAGCCCAGTATGTAAGGCCTTTTCGGTAAATTTAATTGGCGCAATTATACAAAAACTACGCAAAAGAAAATAGGAAATCAGAATCAGGTGCGGAAGAGCGTAGTGAATGATAAATACGCTATTCTTCTTCTTCTTCTCCTTCTTCCTCTTCTTCGAATCTCCTCTACGACGTCTCTTGTTAGTGTGCGCCGTCTTAACCTTACGTGCGCCGTTGGCGCACTCTCCTATCTTACGCTCGTCTCTCTTCACCCCCTCAGCGAAATCTCTCTCGGACGTTTCCGGTAGTACTCCGATCGATCGAATCGATCCAGATTCTCTCGTCGAGATCTCTGATTTTAACCAGACGCGGGTGATGTCGAAAGCTCGTGTTTACACCGACGTTAACGTGATTCGACCCAAGGATTATTGGGATTACGAGTCGCTCATTGTTCAATGGGGGTAAGATTTTTAAAACCCTAGAATTAGCCGTCACGGATACTGGTTTTGTGTTTTCATGTTGTGATCAGCTGAATTGGTATTTGTAAAGGACTTTTCTAGGGTTTTTTTTAGTGAATTTGATGTTCAGTTCGCTTTGGATTTGCTTCTAGATTAAGCTAATCTAATGAAGAAACTTTTGCTTTTATCTATTAAAAGATGAATTTGGTTTTTAGTTTAGTATAGCTTGCATTTTATTCTGCTATTGCAATGATGTTTTAGTTAAAGTTTTGATTTTGTTCTTTGCTCTCTCAGGGAGCAAGATGATTATGAGGTAGTAAGGAAGGTCGGGCGTGGAAAATATAGTGAAGTCTTCGAAGGTGTTAATGTGAACAGCAAGGAGAAGTGCGTAATCAAAATCCTCAAACCTGTTAAGAAAAAAAAGGTGACTTTTTTTTTACAGTGTTTTGGATTTGATTAGTTTGTGTAATTGAGGTTGTTTCTTGAGTTTTCTATTGATCTTTTTCTTCTGTAGATAAGAAGAGAGATTAAAATACTCCAGAACCTATGCGGTGGACCAAATATTGTCAAGCTGTTTGATGTTGTTAGAGATCAACATTCAAAAACTCCTAGCCTTATATTTGAATATGTTAACAGTACAGACTTCAAAGTTCTGTATCCTACTTTGACTGACTACGACATTCGTTACTATATATACGAGCTGTTGAAGGTAAACATGTGTTATCAGTTTAGATTATAATTTTTATAAGTGTTGTATTTGATTACATACTTACATTTTATTCGACTACTTGTTGTAGGCACTGGACTTCTGCCATTCACAAGGAATAATGCACAGAGATGTCAAGCCTCACAATGTTATGATTGACCATGAGCTGCGTAAGCTTCGTCTTATAGATTGGGGTCTCGCTGAGTTTTACCACCCTGGAAAAGAGTATAATGTCCGTGTTGCCTCAAGGTATGTATGGTTTTCTTTTATACCCTTTATCTCACTATCTAGCGGTAGCCAAAGCTTCACTGTGATGTTTTATCTCTCCTAATGTGTATCAGATACTTTAAGGGACCTGAACTTCTCGTGGACTTACAAGACTATGATTATTCATTGGATATGTGGAGCCTTGGTTGTATGTTTGCTGGGATGGTAAGTGCATGATGTAACATTTGGAAGACGTTCATTTTTCCTCAATATAGTTATTTTGGTGATCTGATTTATTACCTAATTAATCTTCATTCGTTCTGTTAGATATTCCGTAAGGAACCTTTCTTCTATGGCCATGACAATCAGGATCAACTAGTGAAAATCGCCAAGGTATTATCTCAGTATTAGCATGTAGCAGATCTTCCTCCCTTTTCCATTATCCTCATGAATCCTCCTTCTCATTCACAGGTACTTGGGACCGATGAATTGAACGCTTATCTGAACAAGTATCAGTTAGAGCTTGAGCCACAACTCGAAGCACAAGTTGGACGGTACGTGCTACTTAAGAATTATAATGGTTATTTTGTAATCTCTGAGCTTATAATTTCCATGTAATGAGCTAAAAGCTAAGAATTGTATTTTTTTGTTCATTGTGGAACACAACACACAGGCATAGCAGGAAACCTTGGTCCAAATTCATCAACGCAGACAATCAGCATTTAATCTCACCCGAGGTTTACTCATTTTCTTGATTCCTTTGTATAGAAAATGGTTTAGTTGGGTTTTAACGTGTTATGGTCTTAAACTGTGCAGGCGATTGATTTCCTCGACAAGCTGCTCCGGTATGATCATCAAGACAGATTAACTGCAAAAGAAGCCATGGTACGTATTATGCTTCAGAGAACAAAGAAGAAGCCGCGTTTTGTTTTTTAATCACATGTTAGAGGTGAATTAATAATAATAATAATACACTTTGTTGATTTGATGACAGGGACACGCTTACTTCGCCCAAGTTAGGGCAGCAGAAACCAGCAGAATGAGAAATCAATGAAACTCAGAGATATGTCTGTAAAACTTTCTGGTGATGAAGATGATGTTCATCTTTTCTTCAAGTATTACTATATCAAGGTGATGTTTCTTCTACAATTTGTCCTGAAGTATCTGAATCGTCTTATATTTTAAATATTTTTTTTTACGGATTGTATGTTGTTATTTAAGTATGTAAACTGGTCGTACATTTATATCAAAAAAAAAAAAAAAAAAAAAATCAAAGAAGATTAAAACTTAACCGGAACACTCACATACTTATGAACTAGGTGCTTCTCCACGCGTGGGTTGTGGTGTAGTTGGCATTTTCTTGTTTTTTTTGGTCTTTTTTGTTTTCTTTTTTGTATTAGTTCGTTTTAATTAGGCATATACGGGTATTGCCGTCATTTTTATTAATACACTATATGTTTATATCATTTCGTTCAGATGTGTATAATTGTGGCGTTTACTTTTTATGAATTATATATGTTTATATCATTTCGTTCAGATATGTATAATTGTGGCGTTTACTTTTTATGAATTATGAAGATGTTGTTTTTTGCTTTTGAGGATCCAATCTTATCATTGACTGATATTGTTTCCAATACATCCTTTATATATTAAAAGAGGAACATTTTGGTGAAAAAACTGAGGTGTCAGCATTACAGAGCTCAGAGCACCATTTAGCAAAGTCTCCTCAAATTTTCTAATTAATTACATATTTGTGCCATTGTATTTATTGGCCAAAACAATGACAACCTCTTTATACCTCTTTTGTTTCATGCTATTAATTTTGATGTGATATAGATATCTTTAACTTGAGAGCAATCTGTATAAAAATGAGAGAAAAAGAGGTATAAATCGGGAAGTTTTTTAATGGCATCAAACAGATAAAAGGAAAATTAGTAATATAAAATAAAACATAAGAGGGAGAAGCGTTGTTTGCTATGAAATTTTGCAGTGTTGATGAAGAATCGAACATAACACACTTCAATCCGGGAAGAATTTCAACAAGACAATCGAAAATGTGCTATGACTGAAGCTCACTCTTATGAAACTACAAATAAAAAATAATTGACAAGTAATATATAAGTAAATCAGCCAGAATTTATAAATAAAATACAAGAAATCCATATGCTCTGTGATGTAGATTTCGGAAAAGAAGCCCATTTAAAAATGAAAACAAGTAATAATATTATACCAATAGCTGAGATATATAGGGATTTAATGACCAATTAAAATTTATTAAATCCAATGATATAATACTGTAACTAAGACCGATTATATAATGGATCTAATGACTAATTATAGTCTTCCCCTCACGAAACAATTTTGTAATTTTATTTCTCCGTCAATTACAGACACATATATAACTTAAAAAAACTAAAAATATCCAAAATAATAGAATTCTCCTTAATAAAATACCTTCTGTTATCTCCTATATAAAATACTTTATATCCCATTTTATTATTTGCCCTTTTATTACTATATTATTTACAATAAATTGTCATTAGTAACTAAGGAATAATTCATTCAATAATTGAAGGAAATTTGTAATATAAATTGAGGAATACACTTACGGGTTAAAAAAATCATATCAAATATCCATGTTGCCAAACTGACCCAATTTACATATTAAGAAGAAAAAAAGATTCAACAACAGATTTATTATATTTTAGGAAATCATTCAAATTAGTTCCATAATAATCAGGTTATGAGAATTTTGTGTAGATATATTCATATATGAAAAAATATGGGACGAGAATTTTGGAAACAAAAATTCAAGCAGAACATATGCGGACATACTATTTAATCATATGAATTACGAGGAATGAGTTTTTTCGGATCAAAAAAAAATAAATGTTGCAATCATACATATTAGACGGGTTTAATCGCTTGACAATTATATTTTTTTTAAGATTATGCAAAAATAACTCTGCACGTACGTGCGGGTCCGAACCTAGTTTATTTTATTATAGATTTTCTAATTAACTGCTTATGTACACCCTTCATACGTTGATGTTGCAATAATAAGTTATTTTTTAAAAATATCTTCCATGTAAGTGATTATGTTTTTATGCCCATGTTTTGGTCTAATATCAATAAGATCGTTTCTGTTTTTCTTTAGTTGGCTTTGAAACCAATATTGAGTTAAGCAAATAATGGGTCGAATTATGGTGTTAATAAGTAATATAAATTCTTATGTATATATATTGTATATATGTGACTATAAATTTAGCTAACTAAAAAATTATGTAATATTTAAATACAATCTTTAACATATATATATAAATATTTTTATTTGTGGGACATATATATATATATATATTTTTATTTGTGGGAGTAATGTATGAAATTATTGGATAGAAGTTATTTTTGAGTTAAATGACCTTTAATGTCTTTAAAGTAAGTTAAATATTAATAAATTCTTATATGTGTCTTGACTTTTTTAAAAAGGAATACCAAGTGTTTCCTTCCAAATTTGAAGTGATATAGTATTTTAGTTTTCTTATATGATTTTATGAACTTCAATGTAAAAGTTTTTCAAAGTAATAAGTACACTCACTGATTGAATTATAAAATTTGGAGAAATGTTTATTTCGTTTAATCATCTGCTCTTTTAAATAAATTAAATAAGTATGTTGTTATTTCTACAAATAGAACAACAAATATTATAGTTTAACCATAGAGTTAAGCAATGGAAATGGAACTTGTGATTGCAAGACAAAATGCTTATATGTTACACATTGATCGTTTAAAAATGAATAGGAACATCTAATTCTCAAATAAAGTTGATTGTTTTGTTAAAACCAACATATGTGAATTTAAATTTAACTATGCAAATTTAAAAAATAAATATGAATAGATTAGAAAGGCAAGAAATATAAAAGAAATATTTTTTTATATAAATAAAATAAAAATTGAAAACAATGTTAAATATATATAATACTTTCTACATTAAAATATAGAATCAAACTCTTACAAGTTACAACACATATGAGATATAACAACATTTGATATTGGTAGGAGAGGAGGAGAGAATGTTTACTATAAGATGGTAATCCAAATTAGATAATGGAGATGAATCTTTAAAAAATAGAACAATGTAATATCTATATATATACAATACTTTCTAAATTAAAATATAGAATCAAACTCTTACAACACATATGAGATATAACAACATTTGATATTAGTGGGAGAGGAAGAGAGAATGATTACTTATAAGATAATAATCCAAATTAGATAAAAGAGATAAATCTTTTAAAATAAAAACAATGTAAAATATATATCATGTAGTCTCTAAAATTAAAATTTAGCATTGAAAATTTACAATGATATTTCATTTTTTTTTTACAACCCATACAACAAAAATAAGAAATCAAAAATAACAAAAAACAAAACGAAAAATGATTTGAGGTATTGTAGAAGAGAATGAGAGAATGTGAAAATGAGATAGTAAAAGAATGTCAATATGAGAGAATGATAGATTGAGAGAATGCTTATTTATATGATAAGAAATGATGGAAGTTACATTTAGAACTATGGAGTTACAATAGTAATTTATTGTGTTTGAATAGAATTGAGTGGTAGAATATGATTAATGCATAATTTATTTTATTTTCAGTTATAATTTTATTTTAATGTGTGAGTTAAATATATTGTGTTTATTGGATCTTAAATATTGTTTAAAGCAATTAGAAAGCAAATAAAAAAATTTAAAAAAATTAAAAAACATTAAATGAAAATCAACCAATAAGGAGAGACCAAAACCTTACTTTTATATATATAATATATTGCTTTAAACTTTGAAATGAGAAATATATTATAAACAATAATTTTACATGAGAAATATATTAATTTAGCCAACCAAAATATGAATATAAGTTTAGCCAACCAAAATAAATAAAAAATATTAAAATTTAACCAAAAATAATTTCTCTTGAAAGATAATAAGTTAGTAGGAGGAATGAATTAATGTACAATTATTGGATAGGAGTTACATTTGAGTTAAATGGAGTTACATGTCTTTAATTATAAATAAATATTTTAATTTTTTATAACCTAAAATAAAAGGAATACCAAGTGGCTAAATCAAAATTCACATGATTTAGTTGTTTGTTGATATAAACTCAACATTTACACATAATATTTCAAAATAAAAAATATTACTTTTTAAGTGACAAACTAAATTAGTTTTCTTATAAAATTATATGAATTCTTCAATCTCAATAATTTTTAAAATCCCAAGGATAACTTATATTTTTTTTAGTTTTCACTCATCAATTTAATTTATAGTGCTAGATTTTATACTAATGGTTTCATCTTTAGAGAATTTAGTGAAATGATATTTTAAAAATTATATTTTATTTTTATATTTAAGTTCCAGTTGAATATGTTTTGTTTTTTAGATAATTTTTATTTTGATTAAAGACACAAAAAACCAATTGTTTAATTATGTTCTTTTCGTTTTCAAAAACCTCAAATCATAAAAAAAAAAAAATATTATATTGATCTCTGCAGATTTAACAATTGGATCACAAAACAATATAGTCTTTATAAATGGATAAATGGATAATTATATTGATCTTTAAATATTATATTGATCTTTATAAATTATTTAAAATGATACATGAATATGTGAGATAACCAGAGACATAATAGATAATTACATATGGATCATTTCAACTTTATGATCTTATTGTGTGGTGAATATTGTAAGGAAGTATGAAAATAATGACTTATAAGATATTAATATAAAATAGAAAATGGAGATAAACATTTTAAAAGATTAAAATAAATAAAATTGCATTACATATCATACAAACTCTAAAACTAAGCTTTTACAGTGATATTTGATTTGATTTTTGATAACCCATACAACAACAATAACAAAAAAAAATACAAAACAAAACAAAACAAAACAAAACAAAACAAAAAAAAGATTTGAGAGTAGTGGAAGAAGATGAGAGAATGAAAGAGTGATAGACTAAGAGAATAAGATAATGAGTATTTATAGGAAGAGAAATGATGAAAAATTACATTTAGAAAAATGAGAGTTACAATTCTAGTTTATTGTTTTATTTTAATACAATTGATTAATACAACTTAGTGGAGAAATAAAGTTAATGCATAATTTATAGGGAGAAGCTATAAAGATTTCAGTTTTATATTATGTGAGTTAAATGTGAAAATTAATTGTTTTAAATTTGTGTTTTAATATAATTTTTTTTGTTAAAATTGCATTGCTAAGTGGACCAATAAGGAGAGATTGAAACTCTATTTTTTATATATATGATTATTAAAAAGAAAATACATCTACAACAAAGACACTCAAATCAAAAGTATGATATGATAATATACGTTTTTGCAATATGAGGTTTTGGGGTCCTTGTTTTAGAAGACGCTTAAGTAAATTGGGCCTGAGTGGCCCAGATAATTATTAGAGCACTGAGAAAGAGGTAGAGGCACGTCACGTGGAAACACGAGAGGATGCGTGCAAGGGAGCATGTGCCACGTGGCGAGAGGGAGACGCCACAAGTCTCAGAAGAAACTGAAACTAAAAAACTGATTAATTATTATTTCTGGCTCTGTGTTATTTGCGGTGGTTCAGGTGCTCTGCTCCACTTACCTTTAATCTTCAATCAAACAACGGTACTCGTACTCTCTCAGGAATAGAGAATCAGATAGAGAGCACAATGCTCAGGTTAATCGCTAGTTACCCTCTGATTCCCAAGAAACCCCACCGAGTCTGTAGCAACAGTAGTAAGCTCGGGAGTTACTATGATTCTTCTTCAATCGTCAAATATGGCGGAATCGGCGACGATGGCAAGAAGCAGCAGCTTCTTCTAAGTGTTACAGTGAAAGCAGTGGAAGACAAAGGTAATAATGGAGGTGGAAGTATGAGTTTCTCTGGACAAAGCTGGGATCCCAGTTCCGAGATTGAAGTTCCTTCAGACCAAAGACCCGTAAGTAAATCACTTTTTTGTTTTTTTTTGTTTTGTCTGATTCTAAAGTAATGATGAGATTTTGAGTGTGTAAAATTTAATACCTGTGTGTTTTGGTGTGTGTAGGTGAATGAGTATTCGTCATTAAAGGAAGGAATGTTATATTCATGGGGAGAATTGGGTCCAAGAGAGTTCTTTATTCGTCTCGGTGGTCTTTGGTTGGTCACTTTCACTGTTCTTGGAGTTCCTATTGCAGCTGCTAGCTTTAATCCTTCCAGAGTGAGCTTTTTGAAACAGAGCCTGCCTTGTTTTAGTACATACAGATTATATTATATATTCTTTTATGTTGCAGGAGCCTTTAAGATTTGCTCTAGCTGCTGGGACTGGAACGTTATTCCTGGTTTCATTGATTGTCTTGAGAATTTACCTGGTATTGAACTTGCTCTGCTTCTTCTTTTCAAAGAAGTATTTTACTTGTGAAAGCTTGATTGGTTTGATTTGTTTATGACTTTTGGGTATATTTCTTAGGGATGGAGCTACGTTGGAGATAGACTACTTTCAGCAGTTATACCGTATGAAGAGAGTGGGTGGTATGATGGACAAATGTGGGTCAAACCACCAGAGGTTAGTAGTAGCTACTTAAAGTCCTTTCTTTTTCTACTAATCTACATTTTGGCATAGTTGTAATAGTTTTGTTGTAGCTTAATTTGAAAACCTCTGATTTTTATAGTTCTCCATAAATTAGTTTTTTTTGTGGATATTCCTCAGTAGTTAGTATTAAGTGTCAAAGCAAAATCTATTCCAAAACATTGGCAAAAGCTTGTAGATGGATCTATGCACTGCCAACTCTATGCATATGTATATGAGATTAACACTACCTGCATAATTTAAGAACTACGCAACTGATGAATCACTGTGACTTTGAATTTGTGTTCTCAGGTGTTGGCTCGCGACAGGTTGTTAGGCTCTTACAAGGTAACACAATACACAAACAATGTTTCTTAGTCAATGTTGCAAAAACAAAAATCAGCAGAGTTTGTGATTTTCAGGTGAAACCAGTAATCAAGATGCTGAAACAAACATTAGTCGGAACAGGAGCTTTACTCGTGTCAGCATTCGTACTATTCGTATTCGCAACACCAGTCGAGGATTTCTTTAAAACCACCCTGGGAGCCAAAGAAAACCAACCAGAAGTCTCCATTTCAAGAACTAACAATAAGTTCAGTATGAGGTAAGGAGAGACTGATCAAAGAAATTTATGGCTTATTATAAGAAATAGCAAACTCACCTCTTTAGGCAATACAAAATCGCAGGAAAGAACAGTTGCTTCGGTTACCTGTAGATGTTGTGACCGACGATGATCTGGCAGCAGCGGCGGCTGAGGCTGCTGATGGAAGACCTGTCTATTGCAGAGACCGTTACTACCGTGCATTAGCCGGTGGTCAATACTGCAAATGGGAAGATCTCGTTAATAAATAGTTGTCAAAATAGAATAAACAACACAACACACAAGCTCTACGTAAGTTTTGACTAAAATGGCTTTAATAAGCCTTAAAGCCTCATCATCACCAAATAGTTTATCCATACAGATTATTATGCATTCGTCGGTTCGTTGTACCACATGGTCATGTCAATGCCTTCTAAAGGCCCATATTAATGATGTTAGGTCTCCCATAAACGGCCCATTAACTTTAACAGTTGAAAGGCAAAAAGCAGAAGAGTTATTACTCTTTTGATAGGTTGCGTGAGTTGTTAAATAATTAAAAACTTCAAAAGAAAAGGAAAAGATGTTCCAAGAATAAAATTTTTGGTAGGCACACAGTTCAATTTCCAAAACAAGAAAAAGTGTGGTCCAATTAAATTAACTCAGATATAGTATACTTTAAATTTCAAAGAAGAAAAAAACAAATAGTCAAATACTCGTTATCGTGACATTATCAGTAAGAGTCCAATAAAATGGACCAACCTGCCAGCTTCTGCTGTTGTTACTCTTTATCTTATTTGTATTCTTTTCGTTTATGAACAAAACTATAAGAAAACGTATCACTCTGTAATGGACTGTAAGGTTAACTAACTATGTTAGGTCTGATGTAAAGAAAGACACGTTAATTCATGTTAATATGTTATACGGAAATAAGTTTGTTCTACACATTCTCATACGTAATATCAGTGGACGTTATTGCGTTGCGTGAGTCAAACATTAATGTAATCTATAGTGTTTTTCTCTTCATGTGTGGCATAAAAGTATAAAATTGACGATGGTAAGTGAACGAAAATGTAACGGGTGAAACCTGCACAATCACGACATTAATGTTAACCATTAAAATTCCGACGACGACAACTTGCTGAGTAAGAAATAGTTGAAGCATTTAATGGACTTATGGACGCCACGGGGACCGTCACATAGACTTGTATGTAAAGGTAATTTACATAAAACACTACTTTAAAATAAAGTGTGTACATAGATGTTACTAAGAAACAAAATTAAAGTGTGTACATTAAGACATCTTTTGATGTATAATGCGGACATGCAAATTTTGATAGTGTTGTGTACTGTGTACATACATACAAACAGAAGAGAATCACGAGAACCTAGATTCTTGCATAAAAAAACGTAATTCGAGGTAAGACAAAAATGTTGACTCAGACTTCTATGTATGGATGTATACATCGAATTTGTAGGGGTATCTTATTATACCGTTGTTAACCGGAATCGACACTTACCGTACCGTACAACACCGGACGTTAAACAACTCGTCGGTTTATTATATTTCTTGTTTCTGCAGATGTTATCAAATTAAATAATTAGTGTAAGCTGTATTAGGCAGGAAATTCGTATGATGTGGTCGTTGGGAAAAAAAAAAGATTAGTGTATAGTTTAGTTGATATTCAAAGGATTTGAATAAAAGTATAATACTAGTAATTAATTAGTTTAGGTTAAGGTCACATGTCGCGAATTAATATCTACTTGTTGCGACTCAGCTGTCCTAACTGTCATAATTGAACCAATGAATGATTGAACCTCAGTCAACTAATCGCGAAATATAGGGAAGTTACTACAAATGTTTTGGATTTACTCTGAAAACGTATACTGTTGTTCTCTTGTTTCTGCAGTAGGGTAGTTCCCATGTAATTAATATGAATGTCGTTTAGAGGAAAAGTTTCATAATCCTAGTGTGTAACGTAACATCGAGCTTCTTCTGCACATCTTTTTTTGGAATGGGAAACTGAGAAGAATAAAATGTCAGATCTCTTCTTTGAATATAACGAACGGTTGTGGATGGTTTGGAGGAGTTTGGACTTTGGAGTTTGCAGAGATAAGAGAGAGAGAGAGATCTGGTTCGATTTCTTTTAGAGGAAAGTAAAGGATGGGAAGAGAGATCTGGTCATCTGGAGGAATGGCATGTTATGACACGTGGGCCGTAATCCAAAAAAGCTGTGCTTAGATCCAAATCTTAGTATTATGTGTGTTCTCACTTCCATCTTCGGTTATATTTGTATCTCTTTAATACCAAAATAAATTACGTTTAATGAATTTTGCATGGCTCAATCAGTGAATCCTATGTTATCTTTTCTTCAAAACAAAAACATATTACGTTTCACCTCAATATGGAGTATATAATAGTATATTTTACTTCAACCGGAATATAATGTACCCACTGATATTGGGTATATTAGTAGGTTGTAACTACTTTTGTTGATATGAAAGCTCAACATTAAAACCAAAAACGAGACTTTTTTTTTTTACTTTTTTTGAGTGGGTCATTCGATCCATATCGTATACTTTCATAACTATTATCTTTATCTGTAATAAATTTTAGGAATTATAAACGCACAAAAGAGATGAATTGTTTTGGTTTTATTGGTTAGTAGACCTACAAAGTTCGCATTTACGTAATCATGCCTTGGTGAGTCATGAGGCACTTCACCAAGTCATTCCCAACTCCTTGTTACATGGTCGATTATCTCCATTTCGTAACGCATTAATACAAACCGTACGTACGTGGAAACCAACATAACAACATACTCCTATTTAAAAAAAAAAAAAAAAAAAAAAAAAAAAACATACTCCTATTAACTCAAAAATGACTTGAAGATAAGAAAAAAAAAAGCATGATTAAAGATAGTTACCTTGGACAAGAGAGGACAAACAAATACAGTACAAAATACCAATCTATTGGAGTAATAAATACGACGATTTTTTAAAAAGGCTATACCGTATATAGTCGACTATTCATAATGGGTTTCAAACGTCAAACCAACATCATAATGGTATTCTGAACCACATGTCATCGTGATTCTATCGAACCTACATAATAATACTACCATCTTTATACAAACAAATCACAGCAAAAAAAATTCGATAACTAATAAAAAAAGAATAATCAGTATCTCGAGACGATAAAGCAATGAGCCTCTCGAGACAATAATATACGAATAACAATACCGTATCCGTATATGAACATAAGTACCACTTATGTGAACACAAAAGAGTATATTAAAAAAAAAAAAAAAAAACAAAGAATAGTCATCACTGTCAAAAAGAAGAAGAGTGGACACAACACTTGGTACGCATCATTTTCATCTTCTCTCTTCTTCTACCACTGTATTTAAACCCCTCTCTCATCTTCTTCTTCTTCGATTCAGAGAGAGAGACACACACAACACACACCATCTCAATCATGTCGTCGTTCCTCTCTTCCTCCACCACTGCTTTCTTTCTCATCCTCTGTCTAGGATTACGCCACGTGTCCTCCTCATCCAGCGAACAAGGAACTTACATCGTTCACATGGCTCAATCTCAGATGCCGTCCTCCTTCGACCTCCACTCAAACTGGTACGATTCATCTCTCAGATCTATCTCCGACTCCGCCGAGCTCCTCTACACCTACGAGAACGCCATTCATGGATTCGCCACTCGTCTCACTCAAGACGAAGCCGACTCCCTCATGGCTCAACCTGGTGTTCTCTCTGTTTTACCTGAGCACCGTTACGAGCTTCACACCACTCGTACTCCTCTCTTCCTCGGCCTCGATGATCACAACGCAGATCTGTTCCCTCAAACCGGCGCATCTACCGACGTCGTCGTTGGTGTTCTCGATACCGGAGTTTGGCCGGAGAGTAAAAGCTACTCCGACGAAGGATTCGGTCCGGTTCCGTCGACCTGGAAAGGCGGATGCGAGACCGGAACCAACTTCACCGCTTCTCACTGTAACCGTAAACTAATCGGAGCTAGATTCTTCGCTCGCGGCTACGAATCAACCATGGGACCAATCGACGAATCTAAAGAATCTAGATCTCCTAGAGACGACGACGGACACGGAACTCACACCTCATCAACCGCCGCTGGATCCGTCGTCGAAGGAGCTAGCTTATTAGGTTACGCTTCAGGAACAGCTCGTGGTATGGCTCCACACGCTCGTGTCGCCGTTTACAAAGTCTGTTGGCTCGGCGGTTGTTTCAGCTCAGATATCTTAGCTGCAATCGATAAAGCCATCGCAGATAATGTCAACGTTCTGTCTATGTCTCTGGGTGGTGGTACCTCTGAGTATTATAGAGACGGTGTTGCCATCGGAGCTTTCGCCGCCATGGAAAGAGGAATCTTAGTATCTTGCTCAGCTGGTAATGCTGGTCCTAGTAGCTTTAGTTTATCAAACGTAGCTCCATGGATTACAACTGTTGGTGCTGGTACTTTAGATCGTGATTTCCCGGCGCTTGCGATTCTCGGTAACGGGAAAAACTTCACCGGAGTCTCATTGTTTAAAGGAGAAGCTCTACCTGATAAATTGCTTCCGTTTATTTACGCTGGGAATGCTAGTAATGCTACTAATGGTAATCTATGTATGACCGGAACTTTGATTCCGGAGAAAGTTAAAGGGAAGATTGTGATGTGTGATAGAGGAATTAATGCTAGAGTTCAAAAAGGAGATGTGGTGAAAGCAGCTGGTGGAGTTGGGATGATTCTGGCTAACACGGCGGCGAATGGTGAAGAGCTTGTTGCTGATGCTCATTTGTTACCAGCGACAACCGTTGGTGAAAAAGCCGGTGATCTTATCCGACATTACGTAACTACCGATCCTCATCCAACCGCTACGATTTCAATCTTGGGAACCGTCGTCGGTGTTAAACCATCACCGGTTGTTGCGGCGTTTAGCTCGAGAGGACCTAATTCGATTACGCCGAATATTCTTAAACCGGATCTGATCGCTCCCGGAGTCAACATCCTCGCTGCGTGGACCGGAGCTGCTGGACCAACCGGACTCGCTTCCGATTCTCGCCGCGTTGAGTTCAACATCATCTCCGGAACGTCAATGTCTTGCCCTCACGTGAGTGGTTTAGCGGCGCTTCTCAAGGCGGTGCATCCCGAGTGGAGTCCCGCGGCGATTAGATCTGCTCTTATGACCACCGCTTACAAAACCTACAAAGACGGTAAACCTTTACTTGACATCGCTACGGGGAAGCCTTCGACGCCGTTCGAACACGGTGCAGGGCACGTGTCACCAGCAACCGCCACTAATCCAGGACTCATCTACGATCTAACGACTGAGGATTACTTAGGCTTCCTCTGCGCGTTGAACTACACATCGTCGCAAATCAGAAGTGTCTCGAGACGTAACTACACTTGCGATCCGAGTAAATCGTACTCCGTCGCTGATTTGAACTACCCGTCGTTTGCCGTTAACGTTGAGGAAGCTGGAGCGTACAAGTACACGCGCACTGTAACGAGCGTGGGAGGAGCGGGGACTTACTCGGTTAAATTAACATCCGAGACGACAGCAGTCAAGATTTCGGTTGAACCGGCGGTTTTGAATTTCAAGGCAGCTAACGAGAAGAAATCGTATACGGTGACGTTTACTGTAGACTCATCAAAAGCGTCTGGATCTAACAGCTTTGGAAGTATTGAATGGTCAGATGGGAAACACGTGGTTGGAAGCCCCGTGGCGATTAGCTGGACATAGTCGTAAAACTTTTTAATTATGAGAAAAAAAAAATGGAAAGGGCTCTTATTGTAATGTCGTTTTATATAAGAAGCTCTGTTTAGCAAAAAAAAAAACGGCATGCAGTTTGTTAAGGCTTGTTTAGTTTGTTTTTGTGGATGTCTCGCTGTTTTTTTTTATCTTTCTAATTTTTAAAAAGAAATATATTCTCCGGCCACGACGGTAGCTGGAAAAAGAAATGACCAACAAAAGTCAAGAATATTTGATAATTGATAATTCACCATTTACCATCATGTCATTAGGTAATTTTTCTGTTGATTAGACTTTAGCCAAATGTATCTACTGAGAGATACTACTTCTTAATTAGAGTTTCTGAAATTATGAAATTGATACCACAGCCTCCATAGGCATATGCATTGATTATCAATGATTAGATTTGTCGGTGAGAAAACCTCTTTTTTGTTACCCATCAAACAGAAAACAAAACATGATTAGGCTTCGGCGTCGGTGAATTAATGGGTTTATGAGGACGGTATTACTGAATGGGCTTAATTAGGACGGTGTAACTGAATGGGCTTTAAAATGTTTGGCCCATTATTGGTTTGAATGAAAACCTTATTATTCCCAAGCGTTTGTGGTGGAGTCGTTGTTTCCTGTATTCGTGTGTCGTTTAGTAAATGCATTATCTGATAAGTAAGTGGCTACACACTCCACAAGTCTATTTCGTATCATGCCTTCCGTGGCCAATGTTGGTTCACGTTGCATGATTCTAAACATTTTTAAGATTTTGAAGCCAAATATTAGGCATTACACGATTAACGATATCCACATGCGAAAATTAAATACACAGTACATACATATGGGCATTCGTTTAAACACGTACAATGTGTATATGGAAAGTTCGGTATTTTCAATATATTTTAGAAAATTAGACACCAAACCAAAAGTAACAAAAAACAAAACCAAAAGTGTGTTAAAGGTATCCTACTATATCCTTTACGTTCCAATGCAGATTCACAGGAAGTGATAGGAATATGATCACTTATTAAGATTTGAAAAAATATGAATTAAAAACGTAAAGAAAAAGTATAAACGACAATATAATACGTCGTTTCTTGCGGCCCTTTAATCATACAAAAACAAAACAATGGAACAAAGCCACGCATGAGTCACAAGCAATGAACAATAGTGGCCATCATCTAAATAAATCAAAAGTTGACAAACACATATTGTTGTGATTTGCACACCGCAAGTTTCAACTATTTATGTTTTTTCTTCTTTTCTATATAGTGCTTTAAGTCAAAAACTACTTTTATGAATTATACAATTCGACCAAGACGTATCATATGATTTCAAATCCATTCTCCCTTTTTTATCGTATATATAAGAAAACATTGTCTTGACTATAGGTGTAAAGTTTTTTTTTCCTCTTCTTTTTTCACGACTATTATTAGCTTAAATCCTTCTAGAATTAATTTGACACATGAAATATCTACAACTTATACTTTGAATATGCAAAGACTCCTTTTCATTTGATTTATTCGTTAGTAATTATTGTTGTAGTCAAAGTCTTAATGCTTCTACAACTTAGGGAAACAATCGTAGACCAATAATACGCGTGTGAAGAAGAA
The DNA here is from genome assembly GCF_030686135.1 of Camelina sativa. Taxonomy (NCBI): domain Eukaryota; kingdom Viridiplantae; phylum Streptophyta; class Magnoliopsida; order Brassicales; family Brassicaceae; genus Camelina; species Camelina sativa. Next base: position 31,193,364 of record NC_141881.1, read on the forward strand.
TTCAAAAACTCCTAATTTCTAGCTAAATTCCAATTAGAATGATCTTATAACTATTTCCCCGCATAACTTTCTGTCTCTTCTCTTTTATAAAGATAGAGAAAATGATGCATAATTTATTATCCATACAAATATAGAAACAAAACTAAACGCTCATAATTAGGAAGAAAACACCAAAACAAATGATAATAATGATGATAAACAAAAAAAATGTAATGCATGTTGAAGATGATGGTGATGGTGCTGGGTAAAGTGTAGCTATCGCGTGCCAAGAATAGTGGTCTAGGTCCACTCCTCCACAGACCCAACCTTATAACCTATTCTTATGTTTTCATTTGTTGGTTTTTTGATTTTTTCAAACAAAAAATGATTCAACAATTTATGTTTTTCATATATCGAAAAAGTAAGTCGAAATAAAAGAAAAGGCTGCCATATCTTACAACTTCTCAGCTTTATCATGTGTGTTCTTTCTTTTTCCTTAAAAAAACATAGCAAATATACACACTAAACAGGCTATGAAACTAATATTTAATGCACTGTTATACAATAAACTGTGACAAACAAAAAAAAGTCAAGGTTCTAAAATTTAAAATCACAAAAAAATGGACGGTTTTGAAATAGTCCTAATGCAAGTTGACCATTTTTTGTTTTGTTTTAAACAATCAGATAAGCATTATTTCAGCAAACAAAATTAGGCCAAAAACAAATAAAATTTTCATTACAAAATGTTTATTCACGTAAAGAACTATATTGACCATGCTGTCACTTACTGTAGAAAAATGGTCACGATACTGATCGAGGAAAATAAAGTAAAAGTAAAAAGGAAAGAAGAAAAAAACCGTGTCTATCTATCTAATCTAGTAAACTAGGGACTCTCATACTTCTCATGATTTTTCTTTTTTTGGTTAAAAATTTCTAAAACCATAAATAAAAAGTAAAATAACTTTCGGTGTGTTGTTGTTAATTACCAACTTTTTTTTTCGTTCGATTGCTTATGTCTTGCTCCAAGTATATAATTATAAATACAATGCAATTATGTATCAAAGACTATACTATATAATATGGTTAAGTGATAGAAAAAGAAAAAAAAGAAGGTCCAAATCGTTTTTGACTTTTTCAACAGAAACTTCTCTTCTTGTCTTCGTTAAATATTCAAATTCTTTGTTCCACTCTTTGTGTAAACTTCTTTCTTTAATTTTACCTCTCTCTCTCTCTGTCTGTCTCTTCGTTGGAAACTCGGAAGCTTCGAATTAATATGGCGATGACTTGTACAGATGATGATGAAACAGCCCTTTTGATCTCTCATCATCTCAATCAAGAAGATGACTACGAAGAAGAAGAAGAAGAAGCTTTGTCTCTATGTGATTTGCCTCTGAATTCACCGAACGAGAACAACAGCGAGTTACGATCTATTACCAAAGAAGAAGACGAAGAATTCGAATTCGGAATCGGGTCATCGTTTCGAGCCGGGTCGGATTCTTGTGAACCGGCTCCGGAGATGAGCACAGCCGACGAATTATTCTTCAAAGGACGGATCCTTCCGTTTCCGTTACGTCACTCCGTCAGTCTAGACGCCGGGCTCGAACCAAACCGGTTAATCACGAGATCCGAATCGGTTGAATATAGACGAACCGGAATTATTCAATCAGACCGGAAAATCAAAAACAACAACAATTTCATCGATTACAGTCAACCGAGTCCGCAGCCACAGATTCGAAGATCGTCGAGCATGACGGCTCGTGTGAACTCTATCAGAAACCCTAAATCATCTTCGATTTGGGATTTTTTAAGGTTAGGACTCGTCCGTACGCCGGAGATCGAGCTCCGAACAAACGGGAAAGTGTCAGTGAGTCGGAATAGTAGCTGTAGTAGTACGAGCACGAACTCGAATTCGAAGAAAACAGGAGAGACGACGACGACGACGACGAGATCTAGGAGTCGGAGGAGAAGCTTTTTGTTTTCCGATTGTAAATGTTCGACGACTGCGACGGAGACGATGACGGTGGTGCCTGTGAAAATCAAAGCTGATGAGAAGAAGACGGCGAAGAAAGAGGAGAAAACGGCGATGGCGAGGAAGAGAACGTTTGATTGGTTAAAAGAATTGTCACAGGTTGGTTTCGTCGTCGATCATGGAAGACGAAGCTTAGTCTGAATTTGTGAATTCTTTCAAAAAAGTATTTTTAAATATTGTTTTTTTTTTTTAATAATTTTTTTTTTGTTTGTGTTATAATCATTACGTACGTGATTTTCTTTTTGTATGTTAGTGTTAATTGTTAATTATATATACTTTTAGTTTTTTTTCTAATGATTTATGTTTCGCAATAGGATTTAATTTTTATCTTAATATGATTTAATACGGTTTGTAACGGTACAAAATTCATATAGTTAATGTTAGCACTAGTTAAAATATTTTTTACGAGTTGATGCATATAATGGTTGAAAGCGAAACATCATATTTTTAAAAAAGTATATATCGAGAATGATGTGAAAGTGAAATATCATATTCATATGGCTGTCCTTACCTATTTTCTTTTTTTTTTTACTCTCTTTTTGTTTTTTTTTTTTCATGATAGATTCGTCTCTTATGAGGAGTGGTGCTTGGCATGATTTAAAGTAATGATGTGTTGTTTTTTTTTTTTTAATCTAGGACGTTAAATTCTCACCATCATATCGTATAATATAATGTTTTTCTTTTGGTTCTCATTATATATTATAGTTTGAATATCAACTCGATGGCCTTATTTATGTCACTTATGAGCATAAACGACTAAGCAATTCAGTGAGTCATTGCAAATAACAATTAACAATATACGTAATCAGACTTAAACCAATATTTTAGTTCCCCACACATATATAATTTAATATATATAATATATCTAACGAAAACATATATACTCTATTATAAAACTTAAATAAATTAAAGATACATTTGATATGTTGTCCTAAAAATATTTAAACGTTAATAACATGTTTTTATTGCTGACAAGAAAAACTTGTTATCATTATCAAATGGGAGGGGGGCCGTCCTTCGGTTCAAAGTCCACTACATTAATTTAATTTTGAAATATTTGCTTCAATGAGAAAACAAAAATAAAATAGTACCATATAAATATATACTTTTTACAAAATAAACAAATATTTTTTAGAGTTCACAAAAATATAATATAGACAAGAATATTGGTCTATTTTATTTAATACAGGAACTGACAATGGACAAAGATTCACAGTTTCATACTATTTATATAGATAATAATGCACCAATATGTAATCATGTATGTGTGTTTAAGTTAGAACAACCTCTGCCAGTAAACCTAGATCAGTCTCTCCTCTGATTGGCTTTTTGTGCTCTAAAATACTTCAGAAGATTCTGTGCCTGAAACAAAAACATATAACATTTATTACTAGAATCAATCATATTAGAACATTACTAAACAAGAAGAGGGAAAACAAAGAGGTGGAATCACAAGTAAACCTTCTCTTTGCCTCTAGCTGTTCCTGATTTGGTAAGAGCCACAAGAGGTGGAATCACTCCTTCTCTTATCACATTGTTGCAGAACTTTGGACTATGCGTACAAAGCTGCAAAAGTGCTGCGGTTGCATTCTCTTTGCCTCTCGCTGAACCTAACTCCACAACTTCCACCAATACCGGTATCCCTCCTTCTTCCCCAATCGCAATCTTTCCTTCTCTAACCGTGGCAAGATTCGACAGCACTACCACTGCTTTCTCCACCATTCCAAATGCAGGATCCATCAGTTCAACCAAGTATCTCACTGCTCCAGCTTCTATTACTTTCGTTTTGTTCTCGTGGTGTATTGAGAGGTTGAACAAAGCCGTGGCTGCATCTTTCTTCCCACTGAGACTTCCGTTTGCCAAGAGATCAACAAGTGGCTCTATAGCTCCTGCTTTGCCTATCTCTGTCTTGTACTCTTCGATAACCGATAAGCTGAACAGAGTTGCTGCTGAGTTAGATTTGGCTTCTTCTAGGTATCCTGTTTTCAAAACGTGAATGAGAGGTTCGATAGCTCCACTATCAGCTATGAGGGATTTGTTGTTGTTGTTGATGGATAAGTTTAGTAAGCAAGTCACTGCGTCCGTTTGGATTCTCTCATCCGTGGAGTGAAGCAGACTGACTAAAGAAGGGATTGCTCCACACCTCGCAATCACAATGCGGTTGTCTGTACTGTTTCTTGATAGTATCCTGATTTGAGCTGTGGCCTCTCTCTGTGTTTCTAACGAAGAACTCGTGAGATCATCAATGAGTTTCTTCACCTCGGGATCAATACTTGAACTGCTTCCAGTTTCTCTTATGGTTGCAGAGATGATCCCAGGTTGACGCCAATGCCTCTCTTCTGGAAATTTCCAAGGAATATTACTCCGTGTCAGTGCCCCTGATGCAGCATTATTGCTTCTTCTGGTTTTGGAAAACACGTCAGAGACAATGCCTGGCGCAGAAGCAGACCTATTGAAGATCTGATGCAGTTCCTCAGCATCTAAAGATGAAGCTCTCTCTGACTTAAGTGACTCATCCAGCACAGTACCACCACTCGAGTCATCACCAGAGCCTGACTCAACAAGAAGAGGAAAAGGCTGACTTGACTGAATCAACACCAATGGATCAGGAGGATAGATATTGTGAGTTTCACACCAACTGGCAATAAAAGCCCTGACAATGACGTTAGGTGTCAAAGTGGTATGAGATAAAGCCTGCTTTGTCTTTGGACAAACCATGAGTCCCATATCGATCCATTTCTGTATATAAACCCGTTCGTATGTTTGACCAGATGCCACAATGACTGGATCAGTCATAAGTTCAAGAGATAGAGAGCAACGGAAGTCAGAAGGTACACGTACAGGACAACGTAACTGAGCATGCTTTATGTCAGTAAGGTAGTCATGCATTCGAGTTGTTAAGGAGATCAGTCCGTCTAAATACTCAGCTTCGGTGTCGTTGTCGGTGATCTCAGCAGTCTCCTTCATATTTGAAAGTACCACACCTTCAATAAGAATCTCCTGGTTGGATCTCAAACCAACACACTTGGCAATTTTTAGCATAACCTCTAAAGTAGGTCCAACACCTTTCTTTTGATCTTTCAGAGCTTGATCAATAGTAGTCGAAATTTCCTCTCTTGCCACTAACTTCACCAATTCTATACACTCCTGCAATATGAAACAATGTCACACAACATAGATGAGCCTGATCAACCAAAAAACCTACACAGATTCTTGAAGTGGTAGACCAAACTTTTGACATTCAGATGAGTTTACCTCAAAAGATGGTGAAAGCAAGTCAGCAGGTAAATGTTGTTCGCAGTGTTTCAGCAGCTGGAAGACTTCCAAACTGGATTCTCTTAACTTTGATGCGAGTGATTCAATACGAAGAACCTGATAATAACATACAAACATGAGTAAAAGAGTTAGCTCAGAAACAGTCAAGAGTGTGGAGATTCTTTGTTTGAATAATTACTTACATAAAAGATTCTAGTAGAAAGAGGTTGCCAACTCTGAAACTGGTCTCTAAGCTCATCACAGTATTGAGATAATTCTTCAAACCCGTTGTTAAGCAATTCGCTAGGAGCCGCGTCAGAGTCAATGAGGTTCTCAAGAACAGGCATGAGAAGCTTAGATATATCTTCTCCCCTGGTGTAGTACTCATAAGCTGGGTTTGAATGTAGTAAGTCTTCCATTGATGATAAACTTAGATAAGAGGAGATGTTATCTAGAAGAACTCTTAACCAAGAAACATCCATTTGTACCTTCACTCACCAAAAACAACAACAACCAGATGAGTTTTTATACTATTAGCAAAGAAAGAACAAAAGGTATTTGAAGACATACAGAAACTTACCATCATGTAATGAAATGAACTCGTGAATCAATGAATAAAAGTGTTTCAGAAATTGAAAATCCTGACACAAGAACACACCAAAGTAAGAAAACAAACCAAGAGATACAAAATAGAAGCAAAGCAACGATTCCGCAAATAACTCAAAATATATTTAGAAATTCAGATGCTTTAAGTCCACCCACTGCCCTTTTCAGTCAACTCTGAATCGAACCCAAAAATAAAAATCAATTTTTTTTTCCAGCTTCATTACTGATCCAAATTCGAAAACTTTAAATTAGACGAACTCTACAGAGTAACTGCAAATAAAAAAAAATTCTAACCCGAGAAATTTAAAAAAAAATTAAGCTAAAAACAGAGAGATAGATGGAAACAAGAACAAAAGGTAAAGAGTCAAGACTGCGAAAGAATAAAACCTTGCAGATGTGGCAGTTTCGGCTCTTTCTCTACGGGAAGGAACGTGAGAGGACGAAGATTATTAGAACCGTGGAAGCGCGCGGCAAGAAGACCAAATCACTCATCGATTCGCTCCATAATTGGGATGTTTTATAATCATAATTTTTAGTCATAATAAATTCGTTAAAGAAGACTTGTAGTAGCGGTGTTTTACGTCAAACCTTGTTAGGTATATAGAAGGTACGCTTTGTTATTTTTAAATTCAGTATTTTATTTTTGACTTTCCATTTTTCTTTGGAATTTTTTGGTTAGGAGAAGAAGCTACTCCAGTTTCGGTGTGTTCATTTATGTTAAATTTACACGTTTTGTCAAATCCTAGTGTTCGTTCACTAGCTTCCAGAAACGAATACAATAAAATTGTGGTTAAATTTCCCCTAAACGACTAAACATAGTTTTGACCTTTATTAAACATCAAATTAAATGCGAACGCGTTTCCCTTTACTTCTTCTTCTTCTTCTTCTTCTTCCCCTTTTCTTATTTGACTAATAATTTCAAAACCAGTGTTCACGTTACCTTTTTTAACACATCTCGTATCTTTTCTTCTTCATACATAGTATATGAACTAAACAGTGAAGTTTTCTTTTAAAACACTGAAATCACGCATCCCAACAATAATCTTTACACTAATTCTACTTGATAATTAATTGAGTGTACTAGTAACAATGATGGTTTTATTTTTTATTGCCAAAATTCAAAGAAAAGCTACATTTTGAGAGTCTTCAATATCTTCTTCACAAAAACTATACTCTAAAAACATTAAACACTATATTACAAATTCATCATATGACATTGTTACCGTACAGAAACCCAAACTTTCTATTGTTTGTTTCCAGTTTAAAAAGAGCCATCTCTCTCACTCTTTTCTTATTCTTTCGATGAAAAACTTACTTTACTCATCATCATCCCTCTGTGTTTCTTTCTTTGAAGCCACTAGTTGCCAAGGAGTGTACGTGAGGCCTCGTGAGATAAGGTAAAGCACAAACGAAACATACGCAACCGCAAACATGATCACTGGTACTAGCAAAACCAAACTCCTCGCAGCTCCTGAGAAGAAATCCACCATCAGATACCCATTAATAGCTATCACAAGAGCAGCTACTATCCATGAGATTGTTTGCACTAGAGGTTGGATTTTGAAACTCCCCATGATTTGCTCATTGGAGACCAAGCAAAGCAGAGGGATGACCGCGAATGGGATCTGAACAGATTGAAGCACGTTTAGCCATTCGTTCAGCTCATCCAACAATGAATCTGATGAATCGAAGACAAGTGCAACGATCATTGTTGGGATGATGGCACAGCTTCTTGTGATTAAAGCTCTAACCCATTTCTTCATCTTGAGATTCAAGAACCCTCCCATTATAAACTGTCCAGCGTAAGTACCTGTGATGGTACTACTCTGACCAGCAGCCAAGACTCCTATCGCCCATATATAAAGTATCGGGAAAAACCCTCCACCGTATTTGTCCTGCAAGTACTGTCCTGCATTTGCTAGACCGATGGTCTCCGCTATGTCTGTCCCGTAAAACGATTTGGCAAACACCGTGGTCACAAAGACGTTGATAATAAAGGAAACAGCAAGAGCACCAGTTGATTCAATGGAGTAGTACTTGAGAGCTTCTTTGACCCGGAACCTCTTCTTGGGATCAACCTCTCTGGATTGAACAAGTGCTGAATGCAAGAACACATTGTGTGGCATGATAATACATCCCACAATTCCAACAGCTTGTTTGATAGTCCTCGAACTTAGCTTTGGTACCAATGCTCCTGTTAACAAAACATAAACAGTTACCATTTCTCTGTTTTCCCCCACATCCAAGACAAAAGATTAAATCGAGAGTGTAACTAAACTAACCAACAAGAAGTTCAGTTCCACTAGGTTTAGTCTGACCAAACATCCAAGCAAAAGCAAGCGCCATTGTTGCTATCAAAATAGCAAACACAGCTTCTAGTTTCCTTATTCCATAATTCTCCAGAAACAGAAATATGAAACTGCAATACTAACACATCATGTTAAAGCAAACAAGAACCCTAAATTAAAGAACCCTAAAATTCCAAAAAAATTAGGGCATATACCAATCAAGAGCAGTGATAACAACACCAGCCCAAAGAGGAACAAAACCATTAGACAAGATCTTGATAGCAATAGCACTACCAATAACTTCTTGTATATCAGCACCGATCAAAGCAATCTCAGCCATAATCCAAAGCACCATCCTAGCCCAAGTCGGATACTCTTCACGACAAAGCTCCGCGAGATGACGACCCGTGGCAACACCGAGCCGAGCAGAGAGAAGCTGAATCAGAAGCCCAATCGCGGTAGCCCACATCAAGAGCCAAATCAAAGAGTAGCCAGCGATGGCTCCAGCTTGAAGATCACTCTCGAGGTTACCTGGATCTAGGAAAGCTATGCTCATGAGAAAACCAGGTCCGGTGAATAGCCATAGCTTCTTCCATGAGAATTTAGGTGAGTTGCCGCCGAGTTCGTCGTTGTAATCAGCGTCTTCTTCTTCGTCGATTCCTACTATGAGAACTTTCTCGGTTTCTTCATAAGCTCTCTCTTCCGATGCTTGTAATAATGGTCGCTCTCTCTCCGTCTCCGACATGTTTTCCGGTAACCGGCGATTCTCACAATCGGTGCTGCTACTAAAGTGTGTGGTAGCGTTTTATCTGCAACTGCTTGTTGCTTCTACAATAATAAGTACAGTAGTAATCAACTTAAAAGGGTAGATTAATACTGCTTTTGTCCAATTAAATTAAGCCACGTCAGAATTAGAAAATGGCAGTATTCGTGAATGGTATATGAACCAGGGATAGATTTGTCAAACAAATAGCGTGAACGTGTGAAACTCAAATCTTGGGGATTTATCGAGTCGTCGTCTTCTTGGAAGTATCACTATCCTTACAGAATTAAATGTACTTAATTTTAAAATATGTGTGGGATATATTTTTTTTGTTAATTTACAATCTCTATTATTTTAGCTCTTTCTTGATTAATTAAAATGGCAAAATCGCATAATTTTTAATGATCGTGGGAGTTTGATCTACGATATTATTATTAGCTCTGATTTTATTTTTTTCTGGTTATAAAAAAAACTGCGACGTGGTGAACAGAAAAAACACAAATAAAGGTAATGAGAATGGGTTAAGTAGAAGAAGAAACGTGCTTTGCCGTGGCCCGCGCGAGGTTGCACGAGTCCGTCAGCTCTCGACACGCGCCACCCACTTTCACTATTTCACCCAACGGTTGGTTCGACACTTCTACGGCATAAATACAGATTCCGCTCTCTCTTCTTTCCTCGTAGCTCAGCCACAATAAATCACTTTCAATTCCAATCCAGGAAGTGGTCTAAATTCGAAGATAAGGATTTCTTGTTATGCAGTTTTGTTTTCTTTCGAATTATTGGTACTTATCTTCAGTCAAACCAAAACACTGTGAAGATTAATCTCAAGTACAATTTCACCTTCTTCGTCATTCGCATTTAGTGTTTACTAATATCTCAATATGTGCAACAGCAAAATGAAAAAAAAAGCCTCCTTGGTCTGAGATTAGGACTACAATTAAGACAACTACATTCTGAAATCAACAACGCAGACTGAGTTATCAGCAAAGCAAGCTGCGATTTTGTTACCTTCTTTGTTCCAGCACACTTCGAATATGCCTCCATATCCTGTATATGTCTTCACTATTTTCCCTTCTTTTATCGACCATATGAGGATCGATTTGTCCAACGACCCACTCGCTATGTACTCCCCGTTTGGACTAAACGCCAGTGAGTAAACCGGTCCCCTTCAAATCCAAAAACAAACCAGTTAACTTATTACAACCAATGGTTAACCCGTTAACCACAACAAAATCATACTGAGGTTTAAGTTTTACCCGTGCCCGTTGAAACTACATATCATCTTCCCGAGTTCTGCATCCCATAGCTTTACTGTTGAGTCAAATGATGCACTGTATTTTCAAACAACAAAACAGAGATGATCAGTGATATGTTACAATTATATTTTTGTTTTAAGACATTCAATGTTTAAAGCTTCTTATATACCTTGCAATAGTTAGCTGTTTGTTAGGATTGTTAGTTCCTGGTCCTGAAGGGCACCATCTGACTGTATAAATTTCCTAAATAGAAGAAGAATATCCATCTTTAGATGCTTTTCAAAAACCAAAAAAAGAAAAGAAAAATTACTGAAATTTTCTAAAGACTCAGTTTACCTTAGTATGCTCTTGAAGGTCATGAACAAAAGTGTTTTGTTTTATACTCCATATCTGAAGAAAAAAAATAAACATTTATAACAAAAGACACAGAAATAAAAAACACTGAAAACAAATGTAACTTTAGGCTTAGCTCAATTGAAAAAACCTTAGCAGTACTATCGTCTGAGCATGAGGCCAATAATGAACCAGTAGGATCCCATTTCACGCAATTAACCTCGCCCTGCAGTTATGAAAGCCCTGGGTTTGGTTAGTACGAGACATCTGATACTTAAAACTGAGAAACATAATGATATGGGAGAAACTTGGATGAGAGATACAAACCTGATGCCCGGCAAAGACCTTGACAGGCCTAGTTTCTCCAATCTTACATAAGTAGATCATGGTGTCTGTGGAGCTTGTTGCGAAAGATACATTGTTGCGCCAATCAACATCAAGTGTAGGACCTATTTTTTTCAATTTTATTCAATGTTATATGCATGAGATAAGTTTATTCAAATTGCTGTTTCATCAAAAAAGAAAAGAAATCGTACCTGAATGAAATTCAAATTGTTGCTTCCACTCCTCTGCCTTTACATCCCAAACAACAGCGGTTCTATCAACACTACCGGTTAGAAGATAATCCCCCTTCTTGTTCCACTTCAGGGAAAAAATAGGGCCCTTGTGTTTGCTCAAAGTACTTATCAAATCACCTGGAAATGTGAAAAAAAACAACAAAAAAAAACAGAAGTAATTTGTAATTTAGAAACAGACTTTCCAAAACATAACAGAACGAGAAGGAAATGTTTCGGCCAAGGATATGGTACCCAACGCAGAGTTGTATGGTTTTTTACTAGCTGATAGATATTATTGTTTCAATCGCTGAAATCGTATTACTATCAAAAGCCCACACAACTCTAACATCACAATTTGTAGCTCATGCATATTGGTGATGAGAGATATTAATTTAATGACTGAGTGTATTTATCGATTCAAAATAAAAATAAGATTGATTTCAAGATAACAACGATGGTAGTGATCCAAGGGATAACTCATGGTCTCATACAACGAGTAAAATCAACGAGGACATACCATTTGCAGTCCAGATTCTTGCTTGGCCATCACATGAACCAGTTGCAAGTAAAGACCCTTCACCCTGAAATTCAGAAATTAAAAAACTTATTAGCAGAATCTAAGGCACATAAAACGAATCCAGAAAATGCTTCACGTATTCTATAGCTTTTGTAAAAGAAAGGACAACCAGTAATTAGCACTATAAGCGAGAATATCTAATTTGAAAATGTGAAATGCAACAGCCCTCACATTCCAGTCAAGAGTGGTCACATCCTTGCTCTTCTCATTTGACTTGCCTTTTGCATGCTTCAGAATCAAAGCGTTGATACTACTACTAGTATGCACAGATTTGAATGATCCTTCCGGAATACTCCAGATGCGCGCTGTTGCATCACCAGACCTGATTATTTGCAAAAGATGTATAAAATGAAATAAGAACAGTATTATTGGACACGTGCATTCATCTTTCTCAACAAACTACTTACCCTGATGCAAGAAGTGAAGCCGAGGGACTCCATGCACAAGCGCAAACCTAAGTCAGTAATATAGACAATATTGTAATCTTAGCATAAGAGTAATTAGGATTAATGAAATAGATACCAGTGAAGATGGGAAAGAACTATAGAACATGTTCAATTAACAGATAAAGTCACCTAATAAAGTACCTCGGAAGTATGCCCTTCCAAAATCCTCACATCAGAACTAGGAATGTGATTTGTTTGAGATGTAGGAGTCATCGAGATATCCATAGGTTCTGCACCTGTACAAATAAAAACACACAGATTCATATTGGAAAACAGATGTTGCATATCACAAAATATCAGCAAAATCTGAAGAAAGGTAACAAAAGGACAAAGTAAGAAGAGAAACCTGTAGAGCGCCCATGCTCTTCATCCCCGGCATTTTCTTTGTCAGTTTGGTCAATAACCATTTCTCTATCACCATCTCCAAGTTGTTTTTCATGGCTCTTTTCCCTCTCAATCTTCTCTCTTGCCCTCTCCCGTTCCATTTCTCTTTCCTTCTCTAATTTCATTCTTTCCCTTTCCCTCTCGAAAGTTTCTCGTTCCAACCTCTCCCTCTCCCGTTCCTTTTCTCGTTCGATCTTCTCTCTTTCCCTCTCCTTTTCTCGCTCCATCCTTTCCCTTTCCCTCTCTCGTTCCTTCTGTTTCTCGTGCCTATCCTTTTCCTTTGCTCGGTTGCGATCGCCTTCATGTTCTCGTTCTACCTCTTTATCGTTTTCTTTAGATCTGTCTCTTTCCTTCTCCCTATCCCTCTCTTTCCTCTTCTTTTCCCTCAGCATATCCTGCAATTCCTTAACATCCTTTGAAATCAGATCCAAGGGTTGAAAGAATGAGAAATCCTCATCAATGTCCGCTTCACTCTGCGAGTAAAAAAGAACATAACTCAGTTTAACCACACCAAAAACACCATGCAGAAAAAACACAAGAGATCCAAAAAAAAAGGTTGAAAAAAATATGCTAACATTGCTCAAATTAGCTTCCATCTCCATGTACTGGAGTCCTTTTTGAACAAATTTGATAAGAGCACCAGGTGGAACCATATTCCCATCAATGTTTGATTTATTTATCCCTGCCTCATAACCTAGAGTGAACGCAGAGTGTGTAAACCCTACAAGAAGAAGATAAGATTTAAAATACAAACAGAGTATATAAAACTACTACTAAGTTCTACCATCTAACTAGAAGATCTAAAGGACCTTGAAGGCCTGAATCATTGAGACATTTCCATGACTCTATAATCAACAAATTTTCCGTAACACCTCTGAAACCCTAAGCCGAATCCAAGAAAACCACTAAATTCGAAGAACGACATTCACAATTCGAGACCAAATCCAAAACCTAAGCATGTAGCTACCGGAACAAATTCAAATTCAAAGCCGAAACAAAATCCGGGAGAACAAGGGGAGATAGAGAAGGGTATATTAACCTGATTCTTGAAGATATCGGAAAACCAGAAAATTCAATTCGACGGAAGTGAGTGAAGACATCTTCAAATCCAAATCCTCCCTTTCGAATCACACGACTACACAGAAAAAAATCGACCGACGAGCTCCGAGCAAACTACGTCGCCCCCGCCCGAGAAGAGCTTCGTCAAAAAAAAGATTTATCGAAATTATCAAAGCTCTGTGAGTCTCTCACATTAATCAGTCAGATGTAAAACCTTAATTGGGTAAAACAAATCACAATACAGTCATCTTAATGGGCCTAATTTTTTAGGCCCAACCCACTTGACATGTCACTATCTTTATCCACATCAATAGATTTACTGTATATGAATACGTGAGAGCACTCCTATCTAGACATTATGGGCACACAAATCGGTGAGATGAGTGATTTGATTTTAGTCGCTCTCATCGCCGGTCTTCTTATTACACTGGCAGTGTCATATGTTTTCCGATCAAAGAAGAAGAATAAAAATTTACCACCAAGTCCGGTCGGTTTTCCTGTGATCGGGCACCTACACCTTCTCAAAGAACCTGTTCACCGTTGCCTCCGTGACCTCTCTCAGAACCTACGCAGCGACGTGTTTTTTCTCCGCCTAGGCTCTCGTCGAGCTGTGGTTGTGACGTCAGCTTCCGCTGCGGAGGAGTTCTTATCACAGCAGAACGATGTCGTTTTCGCCAACAGACCTCAGGCTACATTTAGTGATATCATTTCTTACAACTACACGGTGCTTGCCCCCGCTCCCTACGGCGAACACTGGCGAAGACTCCGTCGTTTATGCACCGTAGATATCTTCTCCCCCGCTCGTCTCAGAGATTCCTCGGAGGTTCGGAGAGACGAAGTGAGAGCTCTGCTTCGGACGATTCACGTATCAACATCAGGAGGTAATGACTCGGTGAGAGTGAATCTTAGGCCGTTATTTTCTACGCTTACGTTTAACATCGTTATGAGCATGATCGCCGGAAAAAGAGAGCAAGACGAGGAAGCTAAGAAATTTCGAGAGCTGGTTAGGGATGTGTTCGAGCTCGCTGGTGTTACTTACGTCGGAGATTTTCTTCCAATTCTGAAGATACTTGATTTCGATGGAAACATAAAGAGAATGAAGATACTCTTTACGAGAATGGATAAGTTTTTTCAGGATTTGGTCGATGAGCAACGGAGAAACAGAGGAAAAACAGAGTATGAGAAGACTATGATCACTCATTTACTATCTCTTCAAGAATCGGAACCTGAGTATTACACTGACGATATCATCAAAGGACTCGTACAGGTTGGTGAACTTTTGATATATATGCTTTGGGAGTCATTATTCATTAAGTAAGAATATTCGATTTTGAACTCTAGAATTTTTGTTGCAGGTGATGTTGCTCGCCGGAACAGACACAGCGTCGGTGACGTTGGAGTGGGCTATGGCTAACCTTCTCAATCATCCAGAAGTGTTAAAGAAACTGAAAACAGAACTAAACGACGTGTCGGGAGAAATGCGTGTGTTGGAGGATTCAGATGCAAGCAAGTGTATGTATCTCAATAATGTGGTATCCGAGACTCTACGTTTGTATCTGCCAGCGCCGTTACTTGTCCCACACGCATCATCCGTTGACTGCAAAGTTGCTGGATATGACATTCCACGTGACACTTGGCTACTGATAAATGCGTGGGCTATTCAGAGAGACCCGAAGTTATGGGATGAACCTGAGTCTTTCAAGCCGGAGAGATTCGAATCAGAGACGCATCGTGGTAAGTTTCTGCCTTTTGGAATCGGTAGGAGAGCATGTCCAGGTATGGGCCTAGCTCAACTTGTACTGAGCTTGGCTTTAGGCTCATTGATCCAGTGTTTTGATTGGGAGAGAGATGATGACATGGCGGTTGACATGTCGGAAGGAATTGGTCTTACCATGCCCAAAGCTGTACCTTTAGTTGCCAAGTGCAAGTCTTTACCAATCCTCGACAAAGTTGTTCTTTAACTGAATCACATTCAGGATCTTCCACTTTGTAATAATACTACTTCTGTTGCATTATTTTAAGATATTGCAATTTTAATGGATGACCAGTTTTCATAATTAGTTAAAAAGAAAATTTTATTTAATTTTCTTAAATAGTTTGAGAGAAATTTTTTAATTTTTATCTTCGTCTTCGTCTCCTCTAGGTCCCCATTTTTTTCGAGCTTCGTTCACTCGATTTCCTCTATACATTTTCTTAAAACCCAAAATTCTTATGCCTAATCCAAAGGAGAAAAAACAGAGCATTTTGTTCTTCTTCTCCACTTATGACGATTTGAACATTTACCTAAACAATCTCAACTTGTCTACTCGATTCTCCCAACTCCAATTTGACTCATCGGAATCATTCCATTATCCTTGAATCCTCCAACGAATCCACTACCATTGTTTCTCTGCATCTCCGACATGTAACTCCTCACTTCCGCCTTAATCATCTCCTGCACCACTGCCATGAACTCGACGCCGTTACCGGGAAAAGACTTCCCCATATCTTCAATCGCACCTCTAAATCCACCACTAAAAGGCAAAAACGACACTGTATTGTTCTTGTTGTGACGGCTCGAAGTGTTGTTGTTGTTATTCGTTGACTCATGGCTACAGTTTGACTCCTGGCTTACCACGTCAGCACCAGGAAGTGACAAACTTAACAAAGTTGGTGGATCCTCGGAAGACGACGACGTTTCGATTGGAAGCTGTGGTGGTAACACAACCGCACCAGGTCGAGGCACAGGTTTAAAAAGCTCAACGGAGGGTAAAATCGGAATTGTGCTTGAATCACTAACGTCGGATCCAGTTGGGCTTCCTGGGCTCATATAAAGCCCAGTAACGACAGGAGGAGATCCAGCACTCACCGATCTTTTAACCGGACGCTGATCCTCCGAACCATCGAAGCTCCTACGATGGTCGTAGCCACCGCATTTCCTCTTGAGCGTCGAGTTCCAGTGATTCTTCACGGCGTTGTCCGTACGACCGTTGAGAAGACGAGCAATCGTCGCCCATTTATTACCGAACTGAGCGTGAGCACGTGCGATCGTCTCGTCTTCCTCCGCCGAAAACGGCCGGTGCTCGACCTGCGGCGAGAGCTGGTTACACCAACGTAACCGACACGATTTTCCCGATCTACCGGGGATAGATTTGCTGATCACCGTCCAATTTCTCGGACCGTATTTAACAACAAGCCTACGTAGCTGCTCGTCTTCTTCAGGACTCCATGGACCTTTAATCCGATCAGCCATTGATTCTTTTTTTTTGTTTATGAGATTGTGAGCGATTTTGGTTTCGAGAGGTGAACCAAAAACAAGTTCGAGAAATGAAAGAGAGGACAAAATTATTTATACAGGGAGGTGTATGAACCGGAGACCGGTTAAGACGGTGGAGAAGTCATGGGCAACGCTTCTTCCACGCAAGCGGTTTTTCAAAGTTTGCGATACAGCTGTAAGTGGACACGCGTCGAAGTCTGGCTACGTCGATGTGTCTTCTTTTGTCGTTTTCGTTATTATTTGGTTCGGTTGGTAAATATCGTACAGTTTGAGCGTGGAGATCAATCGAGCGTCAATGAATAAGGTTTTGTGGACACGCGTTTGAGAAGCGAGTGGAGAAAGTGGGGAAGTTAAAGAGACAAAATCACGAAACCCAACTAGCAAAGCCATGATAAATATTCGCACATTTAATTTTTAATTTTTTTTTTTTTTTGTGAGGGGGAAATAAAAATTAAAAAGAAATATCTGAAATAAAGATGATAACGGTTAGGTTTGGGTAAGGACAGTTTTTATATGTTAGTCTGACTTTAGAATAGCGAAGCCAGGCTGTATACCACCACCACTTCACGTAGCTTTTGATAATATCTACTACTTTACAAATATAACCGATTTCCCGGGTTGAAAAAACTAATCAAATTATTGACAAAAATTGTATAAAAAAGGAACAAATTGTCATTTTAAAAGGATCTATAGTTACTAGACAAATCACAAACACCTAATTCATACGTAAAAAACTATGCATGACAAGACTAATGCTATAGTTGGTATAAACAACAAATAAATCGTATGGTTTTAAAAGTTCTAATATGATTACAAGATTTTACTTTCTCTAGATGCAAACCATTTGGTTTAAATTTGCTCAGTGAACATACAAATATGTAAACCGAATTAAAATGGAATTGATCATACGAAACGGAACCGTGTGTATGTGTTCAAACAATTTTAAGTGAATGTATAAAAATATGGTTAGAGATATTAATGTTCAGTTTTTAAGAAACGTGATGTAAATATGCGGCTAACAAAAGATAGGAGTTGGTGACGTGGCGGAAAACGACAAGATAGGTTGCCGAATTGGAACGCAAAATCATCACTGCCTTTTATTTCCTGACCAACAAAAAAAAAAAAAAGATTATTTTGGAGTATTTTATTAAAAGCCAAGCCAGGCTGTAAACTTGTTGATCGAAACAACAAAAACAATTAATAAAACACTAACTGTAATCCATTTACAAACTGCCACGTGTCGGTCATCAAACGCGGGTTTTTTTTTTAAAGGCTCCTTTGATCTGTACGTACGGTACGAGTCAGGTCGGTTAACGTCAGGTTTTAGTGTTCACGCACGCACGCTCCCCCCCAACGCCTTTGCACCTTCTCCCTAACCTTCCTCAAACGGTTCATTCTCTTTTTTAATTAAACTTGTAGTATTATTATTATTTGTTCTTAATCAATCATGTATAAGATGTCCAATATACTATAAATTAAGAAGACAGACATTCAAGATTAAGTAAAATGACCACAAACCATTTGATTTTTCTATTGGTGTAACAAACTAACGACATTTTGAATAACTAGTTTATCTAACTGCTAAACATGAGAAATGTGTTTACAAATCATAAACGGGTTGGTTGTAGTTGACAATAGAAATCCTTTTCGGTTATGGTGATACATTTGTTGATGTATTAGGAGTCTCGAGTTAAATATACTTTTGAGTGAATTGTTGTGCATAAAAATGGTAAGAGATTGTTGTGATCGGTACAATGAGATGTAGATGTACCTTACGTGATTATTATATTCGTTTTACGTGTTGTTTTGTGAGACTAAACAGAATATTACTATATCCTTGCTCGTTGTTGCTATGATCAAATAATGGTCCGAGTGTCGGTTTTGGTCTGCTAGTTTTTGAAATATTTTATATATTTAAAACCTAAAAGATAGATCAATAAGTGATGGTTTTTGATTGATGATATTGATGGTTGATTGACGATGTCTTACTCACTAAAATATTACACAATTCCAAAAAATATTGAAAGATTTCATTAATGTCATTAAACAAATAAAACTATACTATAACCCGTGGTAAATTATATGTTTTGTGTTTATTAAACACCATATCATAACATTTTTGATTTGCTACTACAAATAACTTATACTACTATCATTCATACATAAAAATGTTATGTTATGGTGGTTTAATAGACACAAGTTTACAAAAAAAGAAAATGTAAATTCAAAATATAAAAATACAGAAAAAATCTACAAGAACCTGAATACACAACGTACATCGTCAATTATTGAACTAAAGAGATTTATTGTTTTCAGTTATAATAAATTTGTGATTGAAATGACCAACCGAGAAAATTCATACTATGAAAACAATAAAGAAAACACCGTCCATATAAATATTTTATTAAGACACACCGTCCAAGATTACAACTGTATATTTTTGGACCAAAAAAAAATCATTGCCCCTCTTGTGGAAAAGTGGAGAGTGGTGCAGAAAAAAAGGCACGTGGAACATGACCTAACTCGGCTAACTATACTTTTTTAAATGTTTAAACTTACCAGAACCGGACAAATATCTAACAGCTGTTTCCCAGTTAATGTCCACGTGTACTGATCTTAGCCTTCCACGTCTAGATTTAAGTGACGTGTCATACTCATTTGTTATTCTTAAACAAGGCAAAACTACTCTTGTCTTGTTCCTCCTGTCGCGTATAAGCTGTAACTGTAATTGCTATTGGTCTACGTGTTTTAGATATTCTTCCACTTGCATTGTCTGCTTCCCTTCTTTTTTATTCGCCCATGATTAACATTTCCTTTTTTTTTTGCCTAAAACATTTCATAATTGTTAACGGTTTTATACGGGTGTTAATTAAGTTGAACTGTCACCAGATTTATTAACATTATAAGCTCAATTCAGATAGAAATGAGATACTATTATTTACATTTTGATACTACAAATGATGTTAAACCAAAAAAAAATGATGTTTTTTTGCCATGTTATTTTCAGGAATTTTTATAATAAATATAGAACTCTGTAAAACGATGCTATATATGTAAAATCATTATCAATATACCATATCCAATCGATATTCTTAATTATGTAAATTTAGAGGGGATATAAATTACTATTTTTTTAAAAACAATAATGCTGTTAACAAAGATTCATTAAAGCAATAAAATAAAAGAGGCGCATGTGGTTCGTTTACTTAGTTGCATAGAATAGTAAGATGCTGCTAACAAAAATATTCTTCCGTTCTCGCTTATCCTAAGCCGTATGCACATTTTGTACCTTCACCTTCCGCTCCGCACGTGTGCATGTATCATGTATGCATCCAGATTCCACACGCACACATCTGCAGTTAATGGTATGGTCGCCGCGGAAACGACGGCGTTCAGTGACCTTCGTGCTTAAGATAATTTCTTTTGGTTCTCTGATGTATGCTTAAGCCACACACACCTAACACCTTTACTATAGCTTGATTCAAAAGCGATACTTTGTTGGACGACAAATAAAAAGGGGTGTGACTCTCTTTATTTTTATGCGCGGAATAAAAACGTTTTATTTTTAGTACCTACCAAGTACTGTTACACTTGCTATGTACTAAAAACTTATCGAATTAATTTGTTCTTCTTACTATAACTTATTTCCGTCTCTATAAATCTGAATAATAGTTACCAATCAAACAATTTCTGATTTATTAATACACGTAGGTTAAACAAACTCGTAACAATTGAATTTCATCGATTATCTCGTACCTATCCTCCATAAATCGTATGTCCGTATAATAAGCAATGAGTCATAACAAATCCTTGGAACAATAGGTTCTCAAACCAAAATTATCTATCAGAAGCAAGTTTTACATGATAGCAATAATGAATTTATCAACTTCGTAACTCAAATGTTATCAACTTTCAAATATATATTATCATCAACATATATGTACAACTCGCATATATTAGTAACTTGATCACGTTGTATGACCCAGCATCATACGAGTCATGAACGGGCAAAAGTGAGGGCAAATAGTACATAAAGTTGGAAACAAAAGAACTGATTACATCAAAGTGTGAAGCTTTTTCCCCACATTGGCCGCCGGCTTTTTTTGACTTAATATTAATAATTTAGACTATTATAATAATAATATATCAACAGTATACACTGTTTTTGGTCAATTATATATGAATTGTTCTACATTTTATATAATTCAGAAACAATACTTCTCCTGTGGAGAAAATATCGACCACATCATCAACTTTTGTGTACAATGACAATGGATCGAGAATCATACCTAGCCTGATAAATAAGAAAGGCGTAAGAAGATAATGTTGCAAATTATAATTAAACTACTATTTTTATAGATATAAAATAATAAAACTACTTTTCGATATATATTCCAACAGGTTTAAATATCAACGAACGATAGTACAATGGTGAAGCTAATATAAACGATATGTCACAAACAAAATAATTATCTTACTATTCCTACTTAATGATGTTACATTAATTCATTATTCTATGTTATAAATGAAATATATATCAAAATTAACACATAATTTTATTAACGATTTACTATTCTATGTTATAAATGAAATAAATTAATACATAATTTTACACATCTAACAAAAATAACGTGTAGATGTAAAATGTCTTTTAAGTTTTGATTCACACTTGGATATTTGATGGGCTAATATATAACTCATTTCATCCACTAATCATGTAAAATTTGACAAGATCTCGTAGTTAATCAAACAGATTATATATAGTATTATTTTTCTCAGTTTTTTCATAAAACGGTTTTATATATTTCCTAAAACTGCAGAAACTTTTTAAATATAGAAAACCAATTTCAGTCAACACAAAGAAGCCTCTGTTTATAAACAGAATGAAATATGTAATATTATATGAAAAGTTTCGGCGGGTCGAACTGAAAATTGAAAACATCACAGTAGTTCATAAATATATAAAATATAAAATAATCATTAGTAGTGGTATGTGTGGTTGATGAAAGGCCGAAGAAGGAGCCGCCCCTATTAATGGGCTTTTGTCGTCAAAGTGGTGGAGCCCAAATTTGGAATGGCCTGTGTGATTGTTTGGTCACTTGTCCTTTTCAATTATTTATTTTTAACAAAGTCCTTTTCAACTTCAAAAAAACATCTAAATCAATCAACATTTTGGTTCATTTCCTAACAAATTGTGAAGTACTACAATAGAAAAATATATCATTAGCATTCATAATTTTGAATAAGATCATGGTAAGGTTTGCCTCCAAATTATCCATTGTAAGTTTCAAACTCTAAAGAGAAATGCTTTGGTACGAAGTATTCACTTTTTTTATCCAAAAAGATTAATTAAATACTAATTCATATTATTGTTTGTATTAAACATCGTAAAAATGGTATCATGTGTGTACTTGAAATGCAAAAACAATGGATTCAGAAAACTAAACTCTATGTTTTTGCAAGAACAACCAATGGATTCAGCTATTTTGGTCTTTTCACTATTATTACTACTTCAAACAGTTTTGGTACAAATACGTTAGCATGTCATATTCGTTATAAATATTTTACGGTCTTAGTTGCTTTTATATGGTTTTTGAAATATAAAATCAATTATTAGATTTAAATGTACATGATGCTCTATTATTTGCCATGTTTGACATTCGATCAAAGATTAAAAGTCCATTGCATCAAAAGTGTTTATATGCTTCCCCACAAGACATATCATCTAAAAATTTCAAATATACTATTATATTTGTGGTTGTGAACCATAAATAATCAGAAAGCGAATGGTAATTCATTTTAACTATATAAAATGCTGTAAATATATAATATTTATATATAAATATATATTTATATATATAAAATAATCAGAAAGTATTTTAATATATATATAATGCTGTAAAATAAAATCAGAAATGGGTCTTTCTTAAGCATTCAAACAAGATATCTTAGAAATAAAATAAAAAATAATAATAATGATTTTAACCGTTGAAAGCCGATATATGTTTGATTTTTGAAGGTTTCATACCCGTGATCATCGATGATTGCATGCAACTTGCCCACTACATTGAATTAAAGTTACCTTAATACAACAAAACGTAGTTATGCGGTACATTTTTTTTTCTTTCTATTTCAATGTCTAAGAGTACATAGGCATTAAAATATCTTCCCAACCAACTAAAATATCTTGCAGATTTTGTGTAGAACCGCCATGATAGGTAAACACTATTGATCCATCTCAAAGAAGCCACGAGGACTTCATGTAGATGATATCATCCTTTAACGGACTCATCTGCTGCGTAAATTTGTTTTCTGACGAAAAGATAGAAAGCAAGTTTTGTGATCTGCAAAGTATTTTAATATATATATAATGCTGTAAAATAAAATCAGAAATGGGTCTTTCTTAAGCATTCAAACAAGATATCTTAGAAATAAAATAAAAAATAATAATAATGATTTTAATCGTTGAAAGCCGATATATGTTTGATTTTTGAAGGTTTCATACCCGTGATCATCGATGATTGCATGCAACTTGCCCACTACATTGAATTAAAGTTACCTTAATACAACAAAACGTAGTTATGCGGTACATTTTTTTTTCTTTCTATTTCAATGTCTAAGAGTACATAGGCATTAAAATATCTTTCCAACCAACTAAAATATCTTGCAGATTTTGTGTAGAACCGCCATGATAGGTAAACACTATTGATCCATCTCAAAGAAGCCACGAGGACTTCATGTAGATGATATCATCCTTTAACGGACTCATCTGCTGCGTAAATTTGTTTTCTGACGAAAAGATAGAAAGCAAGTTTTGTGATCTGCATTCCATTCACCGAAAGCATTCTTCCATGTAAGTTGAGTTTTATATGAATGATACTATGTTTGTTTAAAGCATTATATCATAAAAATTAAAGACTTGTGAGGTAGTAACTTCATTTACCGGTAAACAAATTACAACATGTTTGTGATAAAAGTCTTTAATTTTTTTTGTTATTTACTCGCTGAACTTTTAAAAATAGTAGTTTAATTTCCAAAAACAAAATCATGATTGTGAACTTGACTAACTGTTTGTTGGTGTGGTATTTTTATTTCTAGGTTAACACTTGTATGACGTTGAAGACGAGGAAGCGCTATAATGATGATAAAGATGCTTCTCGCCGAGGACTACAACGAACTCAACTGAGTTAATATATTATATTCTTCAATAAAGCTACCGCTTATTCCCTAAACTTATTCCCTAAACTTACAATATATGGAGTTAAGGGTAAGATAAATAGATTATTTTACAAAGATAGTTAAATTATATCTTTGATCGGTCTGATATGTACAAAACTATATACAAAAATGATATCCCCTCTTTAATAAAAGGGAAATACACAACTTCAACTTGGTAGACCATATAATATTAATGTAGGTTATAACTAAGATTAATTATTTGATAAGTTATATGGATTAATTATTTGATAGGTTATATAGATTTAGGATTATAATCCTCTTAAAAAGATATTCCAAAGAATAAAATAAAATCTCAAATAATAATGAACTAACTATATATAGACAAAAAAAATCTCAGAATGTAATAGAAATTAATCACTCCTCCGTACATTACAAATCATTTCCGATTATACTAAAAAAAAAGTCTTACCTAACTTTATCAGAAAATTATAACTGGGTAACAGGTAAAAATTTGAATATTTAAATTCATTTCATATATTTTTTTGTTGAATTGTATAGTTTTATATACTATAATAAACTTTTTAAATAATTTAATTTGGAATCTTTAAAAATAGTTTAATTTGATATTTTTAAGAATATCATAAATATATAATAGATCAAAAAGTTAAAAATTATAAAAACTCTAATTTGATTTGTTATAGCACAGATCAATAATATGTCAATATAATATGAAAAAATTTCAAGAAATATGATTTCTTGCTAGAGCATGGGCTAAAATTTAAAAAATATGATTTCTTAGATTAAATTTAACTTTGAAATAATGTTGTTTGGTAGGCTTTCTCAGTCATGATGATTTTGACAAACATACGTTACATATTTGGTCCTAAAATTAATATGTGTTATACTATAGGTTAAGTCATAGAATTAACAATCAAAATATAATATATAATTTTAAACAGTAAACAAATCAGATAAAATTAACAAACAAAAATTGATTTTTTTATTACACAACTTAATCCGCGTTATACCACGGGTTAAAATCTAGATATACTAGAATATATCATACATAATAGATGTTATTTTCATAAGTCATATTCAGTATAAGATTTCATGCCATAGTATTCCATAAAAAAAACCTTATAAAACAAATAAAATAATCATATACACAATGTTTTAAATAAAAATTACCAAATAAACAAAAAGAAGGAATTTTAACCTGTGCTCTCTAGCACGGGTCATATTCTAGTATAGTATAAAAATATTATCTTCACTCAGTTTATTTTTTTTTTAAACATTTGAAGCTTACGGACTAAGATTCGCAACCAAATTGTTACATGTTCTAATCATATTTTAAATCACTCATCCTGCTTAATTGATTCATTTCAACATTCAACCAATCTATCCAAATGGTATATAATGATATTGTCATGCTTAAATGCAACATAACCAAAGACAACAGTCATCCCTTCAAATGAGTTTAAAAGTATCGGCCCAATAACAATATAAGCCCAATAACAATAAAAGCCCAATAAATAATTTCCTAACAAACGTGTGGACTCGATGAGTCATCCACCTCATCTCGCTAATGGCGGTGATCTCATCGTTATTATTACTCCCTCCGGCGTTGTCCCGACGTACCATCACAATCTGCTCCAACTCATCATCGAAATCAATGGCAGCAAAAAACCAAATCGATGGAGAAACCTCAAATCGGGTCGTTGTATGCGGCGGCGGCGTAATCGGCGTCTGCACTGCTTATTTCCTCGCCAAGAAAGGAATCGCCGTCACTCTCGTCGAGAAATCAGCCGTCGCGTGTGCTGCTTCCGGTAAGGCCGGCGGATTTCTCGCTTTTGATTGGTGCGATGGAGGTCCTGTTGCGCCTTTAGCACGCGCGAGCTTTAACCTCCATCGATCGCTCGCTGAGGAGCTAAACGGCGTCGAATCGTACGGATACAGACCGCTCACGACTCTTAGCCTCACCGTGACGGAATCAAAACCCGGTTCTGGCGGGTTTGGTTTACCGGATTGGGTCAACGGCCCAGCTAAAGGCCCATCGACGATTGGTACGACGCAAACCACAGCGCAAGTGCATCCTCAGCTTTTCACTCGGAAGTTGTTATCGACGGCGACGGAGAAGTATGGTGTTGAGGTTGTGATCGGGAAATTGGAAGAGGTGAGAGTGGAATCAGGGAGAGTTGACGCGGTGGTGCTTGAAGGTGGGAGAGTTATCGATACTGATAAGGTGGTTCTTGCGATGGGTCCTTGGTCGAGTAAATTTGAGCTGTTGTCTTCGATTTTTAGGGTTTATGGTACGAAAGCTCATAGCATTGTCTTGGAACCCAAGGAACCAAATGCTATAACACCTCATGCCCTTTTCTTAACTTATCATCCTTCTCATGGTGGTGAAGCTTTGGACCCTGAAGTGTATCCTCGTCCTACAGGTATTTTGGTTTTAGTATTTGCTATTCATATATTAGGGATATATATTGGTGAAGTTTGTTTGTGATACAAGTAATGGAAGATGAGAAGTAATTTGGTATGTTTTATTGTTGTTTGTGGGACAGGTGAAGTGTATATATGTGGAATGTCATCACAAGAAGAAGTACCTGATGATCCAGATCAGGTCACAAGCAATCCTGAATCAATTCAGGTCCTCAAGAGAGTAGCGAAAACAGTCTCGAGCTATCTGAACGAAGAGAACGCTCTAGTGAAAGCAGAGCAAGCGTGTTTCTTGCCCGGCACGGATGATGGAGTCCCTGTGATCGGAGAGATTCCAGGAATCAAGGGTTGTTATGTAGCCACAGGACATAGTTGTTGGGGGATTCTTAATGGTCCAGCCACTGGTGCTGCATTGGCTGAGCTTATTGTAGATGGCGTAGCCACTTGTGTTGATCTTAGTCGGTTTAGTCCTTCCCGGTTTAGCAAACGAAGAGGAAGGGTTTAGTATATATAGTGTGTTCATAGATATGTAAGCTATTGTTATCTATTCTATGTTCGACGATGTGTTCTGAGTTGAAAGCAAATAGACTTTGTGATTACGAGGAATCCTTTAATGTGATAACGATGCTTGATTGTATTTTGTAATCGGTGAGCATTTTCGTTGATCGAACCGGTTAGATCTAAAACCAAACTGTAATTAAACCACAATCTATTATTGGTAGAATTATCTTCAAATTGCAGTAATAGTGAAGTTGGGTTTTTAACCAATTAGCCTTCTTGTAGGTCTATTTGTGTGCTTCATAGATAACTATTCTTATTTTCATATATTACTAAACAATTAAAAATGAGAAGACAGCATCGTATGCCCAACCAATGGACTGACTGATAAGCTTTTGATTTGCGATGCCAATGGGTTTCACATTACTTTTTACTTACCCGTTAAGGGACGCATAAAACCAATCCAATGAGAATATTATCTTTAAAATTAACATCATCATAAAAATTAAAAAGTATCTTATCTTAACCCTCGAATCATCTTACACGTGATTTGCTAAATTTTATTCCCAAGCTTTTTTTCATATGTGAAGCTTTTCCGGCTTTTTAATTTATGTCCAATTCCCTTTATAAGCTTTCTAAAAGGCTCCATAAAAGAAAGAAAAAACAAAAAAAAAAACCTAAGTAAAATGGATTGAAATTCTTCAAGACCACATTACCTCTTTGAAAGGCTAAATATAATAAATGTTACAAATTTATTACTCGCCAGCATGTATTAACTATGATGAACATAGACCTGTTCTACTAGTTGTACAACCTTTATATATCTATGCTATATCATTTTTATAATATATTCCTTTAGTCTTTTTCTACCCCTTTTTAATTGTTCGATTAGTTAGTTATTTATAAACCTAGAATAAATATGATTACTTTTTAAAAAGAAGAATACATATGATGATGATTAGTAAAAGAGGAAGAAGAAAGACCATATCTCTCTTTTTCTTATGTCACATCATTAAAACAAAGCAAATGCAGTTTTTTCAAAGCTTTTGTCTTTTGAAAAATCTCAATGATAAATCGTAATTAAATAATCATGACCCATTTCACTTAATCATTCTAATCATCTGTCGTTGTTAAAAAAGCCACTTGATAGTAGCTTACTACCAGAAATGGCTTCGACGTGTTCACTTCATAGAATCAAAAAAATCTAAATATCATTGGCATAATTATCAGATACTATCTAGGAATTATAACAATTTTCTTGACCATTATATTTCTCTAAATCATTATTGTGGAGGAAAAATGAAGAATGTAAAAAAAGTCATAAACAGATATCATAATATATCCAAAAACACCCGACCGATCAAGTGACAATGCGCAGTGTTGTATTATTATATCATCACTGTTTGAAAAATTGTCGAACTCTTGGATTGAATTATAATTTGTTTGCAAGACGATAACAAGTTTGGAGTTTTGCATAATGGTAAGTAGAAAACGCCATTTTTGATGTATCTCACGTCTTTGTCCACCGCCAAACTAGCAGCCATTCTCTAATTAATATTGTATGGTTACATCTTGTATATATTCGTATTGAAAACTTTACTGGCTAATTACATATATTATATATACGTACAATCATGTTTACGTAGTATAAAAAGAGAGAGGGAGATAAAAAAGAAACTAAAACGGTAGATAATTTGTGAACTGAATCTCGAAACCTACCTTGTCTTATAGTTTCGTAAAATGAATTTTAACTTCTAAGTATAAATTAAATAATGCGCTCTGACAATTTACAGTCGAAAACAAAACTATGAATCCTATATCACTGTTATGGGTATTGTTCACACACAACAACATCAATAGTAAAATTCATTTAAACATTAGCAAGTAGTATAAATATACGTTTGAGAAATAGTATAAAACAAAAATATGTTACGAAAACGAAATATTGAATAGTGGTCAATATGAAAGCGTTATTGTATGGTAATAAATAAGCCCAACGTCTGTAACTTGGACTACACGACACTCATATGTTTTATTGTTTCACACCACAGAATTGTTTTTTTTTTTTTAACTTTTGAATAGTAACCATTATAAATGACTTTAAATATTTCGATATTACGTACCGACATGTTAACACATTTAATTAATTTTTAGTCAACGCATTTTCTTTGAAAATATTGTGGAAAAAAGTATACTATCAATCCATATGGATTATATCGCAGTTGAGAAATAGAGTCTAAAAATTATATTTTTGACATTTTGTACGACTTGATCCATCGTTTCGGTCTAGCGATTTCATTGGTTTGCATAATTTTTTTTCCATCTCATGATTGATTAATAATTGTTTTAAGCAGCCTTGACATATATGGTGTTAAAATCAAAAAATTCCAACAGTAAAGTTGAACATATACGTCTAATAAAAATTAAAAAATCGCGATTTGGAAATCAAATACAAAAGAAACAGAGGACCACAATGACGCTCGCTAAAATTAAAAACGGGGACCGATTTTTAAATTTAATTTGACCGGGCGTACATTAATCTTGAGTTCTTGACAATGCATTTATTTTTTTTACGTGTGATGTTGACCTCTGGAGGTAGATAACAGTACCACATTTATATCTTTTTGATGGAACACATACCTGTATAGTTGTTTTTGTTATTTCCTCTTTTATTCAATCTACCTCTCGTGATCCATTGGGATTATATTACCCCATACATGTTAATCTATATTCTATACTATAAAGATTCCGAAAACATTCATTATATCTTCAGATTTTGTTTTTGGTATATGTAAAGTTACAAGTGAATCAAAACATAGATTAATACAGTTATTAAATTTAACGTACTTTTTTTTTTTTTTTGGTAGGAAGCACTTGTTTTTAATTTATGTGTGTTTCGCGCATAAAGTCAATATTATAACGAATCACAACATTAGTTTAATTAGCCTATATATCTATAAGAGATGTACTATGATCAAAGGTCTGTAATGAGAAAAATAATAATAAAACGGTCATATATATATATAGATAGTAGAAGTAAATCCAAGTCAGTGGTGAGAGACCTGCAAAAACTTCGAACTTTTTGTGAATGTCTTATAGCAAAGATACTATTCTCCCATCTGATCATGTTCCATAATATATATAATATTAAGTTAACTGGTTAATAATACAAATCTTCACACAGCATCACATGATCGATATGTGTAATCTCACGTCATGATTTTTCTCTTAGAACACATCACACAGTCAAAAGGAATAATAGAAATCATATACTATATAGTATAGTGTTTCTTGTGATCTAGCAAAGATTTGTGTTACAAGAATATCCAGATTTATATGGGTTTTGTGTTATGTTTTCTATTGAAAGATCAATGTAAACAATGATGAACATTATAGGGTCCACGTTGATTATAAACGTGAAAAACGACAAAGCGACGTCAGCATAATTTACGAAATAGGAAAAATAGTGTTAAGCTTTTGTTATCATATTCCGTGCAATTTTACATAGGATATATTATATTATATAGTTTTTATTTAATTACTATAGAGTATAGTTTTACGGAAATCAAGAATTCCATAAAGAGATAGACACTTTCACATCGCTCACACTCACATGGCCTTTTCTATCTATATGCCTAAGCTCTGCTGAAGCACCATGACGACGACACTCGCCGCCGATGATCTCCGACGTTATCTATACGTAATTACCGTTTTCTCCTTCTTCTTCCTATGTGACCGATCATCTCATGCTCTGAGCACAGACGGTGTTCTTCTTCTCTCTTTCCGTTACTCGATCGTCGACGATCCTCTTTCGGTTCTACGGAGCTGGAGGTTCGAGGACGAGACTCCTTGCTCTTGGCGTGGCGTCACGTGCGATGTCTCTTCCCGGCACGTGACTGTTCTTTCGCTTCCTAGCTCGAAGCTCTCCGGTACTCTTCCTTCTAATTTGGGTTCTCTCAGTTCTCTTCAAAGGCTTGATCTTTCGAACAACAACATCAATGGTTCTTTCCCGGTTTCGCTTCTCAACGCGACGGAGCTTCGGTTTCTTGATCTGTCCGATAACCACATCTCCGGCGAGTTACCGGCGAGTTTTGGCGCGCTTTTGAATCTCCAGGCGTTGAACCTCTCCGGTAACTCCTTCTTCGGAGAATTGCCGAAGACTTTGGGATGGAATACGAACTTAACGGAGATATCACTGAAGAACAACCATATCTCCGGCGAGATTCCGGGAGGTTTCAAGTCGACGGAGTATCTCGACCTGTCGTCGAACTTGATCAAAGGCTCGTTGCCGTCACATTTCGGAGGGAATCGTTTACGCTATTTCAACGCTTCGTACAACAGAATCTCCGGCGAGATTCCGTCAGGTTTCGCCGACGATATCCCGGAAAACGCCACCGTCGATATCTCTTTCAACCAGCTCACGGGTCAAATCCCGGGTTTTCGGGTTCTCGGTAACCAAGAATCCAACTCCTTTTCCGGTAACCCGGGTCTCTGCGGAACAGACCCGGCTAAACACCCTTGCCGTGACGGTGAAGCAACAGCATCTCCACCTCCATCATCTTCTCCTCCGGCATTAGCTGCTATACCAAATACAATCGGCTTAACCAACAACAACCCAATCAGCTCCAAAACCGGTCAAAAACCAAAATGGGATCATAAACCGGTTCTTATAATTGGGATCGTTGTCGGTGACATTGCCGGTTTAGCTATCCTCGGGATTGTGTTTTTCTACATTTACCAGTCGAGGAAACGGAAGACCGTAACGGCTACGTCAAAATGGTCCACGTCATCATCAACAGATTCCAAGGTCTCTAAATGGTACTGTCTACGTAAAACCATTTACGTCGACGGTGACTGCGAAGACGAAGAAGAAGAAGAAGAGTCCGAGACATCGGAATCAGAAGAAGAGAACTCAAACCGACGGTCAGGATTGGACGATCAAGACAAGAAAGGCACGTTGGTTAATCTCGACTCAGAGAAAGAGCTTGAGATCGAAACGCTTCTCAAAGCTTCGGCTTATATTTTGGGAGCCACCGGTTCGAGCATTATGTATAAAGCGGTTCTTCAAGACGGAACGGCCGTGGCGGTTAGACGTATAGCTGAATGCGGTTTAGACCGGTTTAGAGATTTTGAAGCTCAGGTTCGAGCCGTGGCTAAGCTGGTACATCCAAACCTGGTACGAATTCGAGGTTTCTATTGGGGATCCGACGAGAAGCTTGTCATTTACGATTTTGTCCCTAACGGCAGTCTCGCTAACGCCCGTTACCGTAAGTTCTCCCCTTTTCTCTCCGTTCAATCTGATTTAATGCGCGCTTACGTTAGTAGAATCATATATTAGTTGGCTAACATGAGCGAAGTGTCGGTCTCGGAGTCAGAGAGTTGGTTCCAACTAAAAAAGTATGTCAGTTAATGATCGGACAAGAGTCAACGGGGAGTCTCGAAATTGATTTTTTTTGTTTACTTCTTCTTATCGTAAGCTAATATCTCAAGCGCAAGATAGTGACAGTTCTGTGTTTCTGTGAAATCTCTCTGTTTTTGAGTTGAGTCCCCCCCCACATATAAAAAGGTTTTGTAATTTTGTAAATTGTATTGACAGAAGCAAGTCCTTTGCTTCACTTTTGTCTTTTTGTATTGATAAGTAACAGTGTGGGATTTGCTAACGTGTACACATAACACAACAACAAATACATGTTCGATTTCACCTAATATACGGGCTTGTTTTTTCTTTCCTTTTATTGCCAGGGAAAGTGGGCTCCTCTCCTTGTCATTTACCTTGGGAGGCTCGGCTCAAGATAGCTAAAGGTATAGCTCGAGGGCTAACGTACATACACGACAAGAAGTATGTGCATGGGAACCTCAAGCCTAGTAATATCCTTTTGGGTTTAGATATGGAGCCTAAAGTTGCGGATTTTGGCCTTGAAAAGCTTTTGATTGGCGACATGAGTTATAGAGCCGGTGGATCAGCTCCCATATTCGGAAGCAAGAGATCAACAACATCTCTTGAGTTTGGACCGAGTCCAAGTCCAAGTCCGAGTTCAGTCGGGTTACCTTACAACGCTCCTGAATCTCTCCGAAGCATTAAAGCAAATCCGAAGTGGGACGTTTACTCATTCGGAGTTATTCTTCTTGAGTTGCTAACGGGAAAGATTGTGGTGGTGGACGAGCTTGGACAGGTTAATGGCCTTGTGATTGATGACGGTGAGCGGGCAATTCGGATGGCGGACGTTGCTATACGAGGGGAGTTAGAAGGTAAAGAAGAAGCTGTGTTGGCATGTTTGAAAATGGGTCTAGCTTGTGCATCTCCGATACCACAGAGAAGGCCTAATATCAAAGAGGCTTTACAAGTTCTCGAGAGATTCCCTCTTCATTCTAGTCAATAGAAATATTTCCTGACTGTGTGTAATTAGGAGTTAGATTAATAGGCGAGTTTTATGTTCTTAAAAATTCTCATGTGGCCTCTCCTCTGATTTGAAATTTATTTTTGGATTTATTATATTTAGTGATATCTACAATGGTCCAGTCCAGACCTCTCCTCTCGTATTATATAGCATTAGCGTAAAACAAAACTTTTATATTATAAATTTATTGATATTTTATATATAAAAGTTTTATAATGATACTGGATAATCCCACAGATTGAATCTCAAATACTGGATTCTTGGGGTGGATATAACTAACGAGCTAAAAAGAGTTGGATCCAGTAGCAGACCCTTAGCCCGGCCCATAAGTCTATATCGTGTGTAGACAGGTAGATTACACCGTAGTAATCATTACGTTATTACTGATTAGACACTTATAGCCGTTAATTACACTATTTACATTACTTTCCCAACGCGTTCGAAAACAAAAAAAGGAAATTTACCTTTTTGTTTCTTTTTTTATCCATTGAAAAGTGAAAATAAACCGACATATGTATATGTTGTTTCTATATAATAACCCTCAGAGAAGAGAGACAGAGACTCATCGATAGCTCTTCATCTCGTGTCTTCTTCTTCTAAATTCGATCATCATTCATCAATCAAATCTAACTAATACAATGGGGTTTGTTCGTACTATATAACCTTGCGTCTCTGTGTTCTTCTTCTTCTACTTCGATCATCATCAAGCAATTAAACGTCAACAACATGTTCTGTTCTACGCCTCCGACTGATCTGATCGAAGCAACCTGCAATTTGTTCTCAAAAAGGTAACTTTTTTTTTTTACTTTCCTATTTTTCGATCTTGTTTCCTATCGAATTGATTTTGCTCAAGCTTTGATTTTTGTTTTGTTTAGTCACATGGAAAACAAATAATTGATAACATAGTTTTTTTTTGTTCCCTTTTCCTCCTTTAAGCTTCTCGTCTCCTCTTTATGGTCTAGAATTGTCTTAGAAACTGTTTTTTCAATCTGGAAAGTTTACAAGTTTACGGCCGATCTGTTTACATCTTTTGTTTGTATTTGCAGTTGTTGTTATAAAACAAATTGAGAAGATGGAGATATTATGGAGGGATATCGACAGCTTTTTTTTTTATGTTGTGTGGCAGCTGCAACTACGTTAACAGTCTAACAAATAAGAAAAAGCACATGATGGAATGGAAGTGGCTCAACAATCAGATTCCCTCCCTTAATTTTCATACATTCCTCAGCCAGGTAACTCTTTTCTTTTCATCTCTTTATTTATTTTTCTTTCTAAGTAAAATATATTAAAAACTATAAATTAAAAATTAAATGAAAACTTAAACTTAAATTACTAAATTACAAAAAACATTATGGACTAAATGGATTTTGGATGCAATTAATTTCGTTAGACATTCCACAAATTCGACTTGTTTCCCGTTTTGTTATGTTTATTTAGTATTTAAGTTTAGGTTTTTCAATTAATTTAAAACTAAAATTTAAAATTAGTTTTATTTTCTATTCTAAACTTAACAAATTTAAATAAAAATTAAATGAAAACTTAAACTTAAATACTATATTACAAAAAAACATTATGGACTAACTGAATTTTGGATGCAATTAATTTCGTTAGACATTCTACAAATTCGACTTGTTTTCGTTTTGTTATGTTTATTTAGTATTTTAGTTTAAATTTTCATTTAATTTTTATTTAAATTTGTTAAGTTTAGAATAATAAAAAAAAACAAAACTAATTTTAGTTTTAATTAATTGACAAATTGAACAAAGTTAAATAAAAATTAAATGAAAACTTAAACTTAAATACTAAATTACCAAAAAACATTATAGACTAACTGAATTTTGGATGCAATTAATTTCGTTAGACATTCCACAAATTCGACTTGTTTTCGTTTTGTTATGTTTATTTAGTATTTTAGTTTAAGTCTTTATTTAATTTTTATTTGAATTTGTTCAATTTGTCAATTAATAAAAAACTAAAATACCAAATTAGTAAATACTAACACTAAATAAAACCTAAAATACCAAATTACTAAATAAAGTACTAAATTTTATTGAAAACTTAAACTTTGTAGTATTCAAGTTTTTAGTTAACAAAAAAAAGCTTTAATTTTTTTTGTTTAAACTTATTAACTTTCTATAAGAAAGACAAGAAATATGTCCTCGAAACCAAAAAAAGGATTATTTATATAAATTATAATGAAACTTTGATACGTATAATCTGTCGCTTGAAATTGTGTATGTAGTATATCGACATTTTCAATTTCAAGTTAAATAAAATTTGACGAAAAGGGCGTGGTGGATATGATATACAAGGAAGAAATAAAAGAAATGAGGTAGGTCTTAGAATATTTTGGGCTTTCAATTAAAAAGGTTTGGATGAATAGGCCTATTAAAAGAACCCGGATCCGAAATAGCCAGACCGGGTAAAGAGATTCGGATATTTGCATTTTGAATTGAAAACTCCGCTCTCGTCGTCTCTCCTCCATATTTTCCTATCTTTGTTTTTTTTTGTTTGTCTTTCTCCTCTAATTTCAAAAGAGCCGTTAGAGAGAGAAAGATAGAGAGAGAGACGAGTCGAATCTGAGCAAATCGGAGATGGCTACGAAGATTGGGATGATGGATTCTGCTTATTTCGTTGGTAGATCTGAGATTCTGGCTTGGATTAACTCTACTCTCCAACTTAATCTCTCCAAAGTCGAAGAGGTATAAACTAAATCTATTTAAGTATCAATCTCTCGTTTTGGAATTTGGAATCGGAGGATCTCTCTCTTTTCTTATCTGTTATGATTTGGGATTTGAGTACAGATTCGATGAATTTTTCTCTATATGTGTGTTGTTGTTGTTTGATCTGGATCTGAAAATTCGATTATGGATGATTATTATTGTGTATATAGGCTAGTTCAGGCGCTGTTCATTGTCAGCTAATGGATTCGGTACACCCTGGAACTGTTCCGATGCACAAGGTTAATTTTGATGCCAAGAGCGAGTATGAGATGATTCAGAACTATAAAGTTCTTCAGGATGTCTTTAATAAACTTAAGATCACTAAGGTCTTCTTCTTCTTTTTTATCTTCTTACTTTTTCACGATTTTTTGTGGTGGTATTGATTCTAGGCATAGAGTAGTAGAACTGACTTTGTGTGGTTTTTTAATTTTTTGGCTGTGTAGCACATCGAAGTGAGCAAACTCGTTAAGGGAAGGCCATTGGATAACTTGGAGTTTATGCAGTGGATGAAGAAGTACTGTGATTCTGTTAATGGAGGCCAGCATAAGTAAGTTTTGCTACAACTATCACAACCTTTCTTTTTAACTTGGATTCTGACTCTTGTGTGACGCTTGAATCTATTTCATTAACATAAAACCAAAATTGACTATGAATTATGGTTCTTACTTAGATAGGAACAGTTTTAAGTTCGCCTTTCCTTTTGTGCTCATATGATATATATAAATCCAACAATCTTTTTAGTTCTCTCAACTACTGTTTCTAGCCATTATATGATCCAAATTCATTCATATACTCTCTCGTCTCTGAAACTGCTCTCTCTTGAATTCGATTTTCATTGGTAGTTACCACGCACTGGAGAGAAGAGAAGCCAGCAAAGGAGGAAAAGAAGCAACCAAGAGAGCTGCAGCTACACAACAATCAGCCAAGAGTTCTTCTTCTTCTTCAGCTGCACCTACTAGACCTTCGTCTTCTAATGGAACCCGTAAACACGAACCACAGTCCTCCAATTCCGGGAATCACCACTCTTCTTCAACTGGGAATCACCACTCTTCAAAACCATCAGCTAAACAATCTAAACCAGTGCCTGCTTATGATGAAAAGGTACTGTTTCTCTCAACACACTAATTTCTCATATTACAACATTAAAGTCTAATAAATAGCTCACTAACTCGCTTCTTTTAATCACAGATCACAGAACTGAAACTCTACATAGACAGCTTAGAGAAAGAAAGAGACTTCTATTTCTCTAAACTAAGAGATGTGGAGATTCTCTGCCAAAACCCAGACACAGAACACTTACCTGTATGCAAAAGTCTTTTCTTCTCTGTTTCAGTTCAGAAAACTCCATTATTGTTTGAAAATCATCATCATCACTTCCTTTTTGTTCTGCAGCTTGTTGGCTCCATAAAAAGAATCCTATACGCAGCAGATGGAGAAGACGTTGGAGCAGCAGCTGAGACGACAGAGATACAGCAGACTTTGAGCCCCATTGCTGAAGGATCAGAAGAAAGAAGAAACAGTGTAGTAGAGTCGCAGAAGAGGAAACTCATAGTGAATCACGACGTCGAAGCTGCGGCGATTACAACACACTCTCCAAGACAACGCCTTTCTGATGCTTCTGATGTCAAATGCAGTGGTTCATCTCCTCTCTTGACCTGCTGAATCACTTAGCTACTTGCTATATAATACTACTCTATTATGAAAACATTCTCTCTCAGAGAATCTGGCTCTATGTTTGAAAAAAAATTCCATATCCCTTCTTATAAACTTACTACTACTAAGTACTCTGTTGAAAAATATCATTTGTTGTGATGTTTTGTGATCATTATGGTATAATATGTTTTGGCTCCTACAGTTTCACATCTTATTGATTAGTAACAGTGTAGAGTGGTCAAACATAAAATAGTAATTTTGCATAATCGCATATGTTAATTACTGCGTTGTCTAAGGCCATAATCTTATAGGTACAGAAGCAAAAATGTTTCCTAAGACTCGGGCTGGCCAATCAAATACTTTGGAAAGTTTAGGAAGACTAACGCAAGAACGGGATCTTCGTTTTACCCCCACACAAACAACGATATATATGCTCTTTTGGGAACTTTCTTTTATAATTTTTATTTTATTTTTCTCTTCGAAAAAAAAGAATTTAATTTGATCAGATATGAACCTACAAGCCTTGCAGGTATTGAATATGTTATTTGTTTTCTTTGTGGTGTATATAAATTGATTGTTATTCTTTCAGTAATAAAAAATATAATGAGTTTTTAATTTGAATTTTGCAAAGGAAAAGGAGACTAAAGGAAGACAAGAGGATGGATCATCAAAAGTGGTGGTGGAAACAACGGAGCATCGTTCATCGGCGGGGAAAGCTTCAGAGCAAAAAAATATAGAAGTGGTTCATCAATTTCACCCCAAAACTAGCGGTGGTGTTCTTGTCGGAGCTGCAGCCGCGGTCGAATCGACCCTTGAATCTGCCAAAGAAGTTATCTCTCAAAACCTTAAAAAATAAAAACATCGGAATTACTAATTTCTAGTACTTTACAATTGTAAATTAAAAAAATCTTCTGTATTCCAATAATCAAAACCCCTAATATTTTTAGTTTTCACCGATTTTTATAGAATATAAAGATGATTAGAATATGTAATTTTGTGTGCTGAGTTCATTTATTAAAAATTAATCCGGATATAACGTATAAACACTATAGGTTATATTATTGATAACCTTCAACCATCTTGTTTGCAAATGAACCGTTTTGAAGGTTACCAATAACATGGCGATTGGAAAAAGTGATTGGAGTTGGTTGGAAAAGATGATTGAAGAGAGTGGTTGGAAGGAAGGGGGGATACGCCAAAAACAAGATGGTTCGTTTGCGAACGAGGCGGTTAGATTTTTTAAAAAACTATTTAAATTTTAAAAAGTAATATCTATATATATTATTTTCTAAAGGAATTTATAAAAATAGGAATAATTTTTTGTAATGTTTGCATATTTTTATTTATTTTTATATTATTTTTTATAATAACTTGTTTACTATTCAACTGCTTATTACCAATCAAAACAATTATTTAATCACTCATTTAAACTTAACCATTTTTTTTTTCGATTTTTTTTAACTGCTTTTTTTTAACCAACTTTTCTACAACAGCTGAGAATTTTTTAACCGCCTCATTTAAATGTTGTTATGAAAGCAATCGGAGCCTATAAAGAACCATGTAGTACGAAAACGTGAGCTTTTACCGTGTGGGATGTTGGTGGGCAAGACAAATGTACGTACGTACTACTTTTTATAAATTTGTTTGGCTTTTTCTTTTTGTTTTGTTGAAAAGAAAAAAGCTAAGATCTGACCGTTGGAGTGGGATACACTATCCTCTTTTCAGCAATATCTCAACAATAATACTAAACCAAAACCATAACCAAAAAAAAAAAAAGAACCAATAAATCATCAGAGACTATATTACTAAGGTCTGAATTGGTTTATTTAGTGATGATAGCTCAAGCAATACTTAAGAGTTAAAACCCCAAGAAAGATTGTTAAAATCTCCTATCCAAAATAAAAACATTACATTAATTCATGTATATGTCAGATTCTATACCATATACATGTCTGAAATTCTGATAAAAGTCCAATGGGTTATTCACAGATGGTGCTTAAAAGCTATAAACATATTTATTGTCTTTGACATGACATGAGACAGTAAATTCAAAAGTCATAGGGACTAGGGAGAGTGTTTTACATACATACATGTCCACAGTCCACCAGATCTCTTTCATCTTCAAGGATAAAAACAAAACAAGTACTTGAACCACCCTTTGTCTGGTCTCTAAAACCTCTCCTTTCAAATCAAAATCCAAATTACCTCTGAAAATTATAGAGATTATTTTTTTACAGAATTATGACAAAAAACCAACCACTCTTCTTGTTTCTGCACAAAAGGTACAACTGAGGTTTTCTTTCACATGTTTCACTAACCCAACAGAAGAAATCAGATGTTTTCAGGTTTATCATTTATATCAACCACTCTTCTTTTTCCAATCTTATCTCCCCATAATTTAAAGAGGTCCAAGAGATTTTTATATCAAACAATTGACACATCACGAGCGAGACTTGATAGACAGAGATATGTATACTTTTTAACTTATTACTGTTACTGATGTTTATTTATCAGTCAATTCTTAATAAACGAACTCAGACCTATCTGTTTTTGTTGCCAGTAGTGGGATTTGTTGAGATTTCAAGGACGATGTGTAGTACTTCTCCTAACTTTTGACGTTTGAATTCTCTCTTTAACACTTTACTTGATAATATAAACGAAATTGCATAAAGAATCAATCAATCCTCTTAACGTTGATCTACCGTGACGATGTTGCAAAGGCATAATGATTGATGAATGAATATTAAGATTTAAAAGACAGAGCTTAGAGTTATCACAAAATGTTCTGCCTTTTAAATTGTAACCATAGCCGATAATGATACGCAATAAGAGAGATTAAAATTTATGTTTTGACACAAAAGAAAGGTACTAACGAGGACTACTACTGAGTACATCGAGAAACATACGATTTAGTGAAGGCAACCTCATTTGTTGCTCCTGCACCTTCCTTCTCTTGAGCAGAGACTCTGGAGATGATGCTGATGATGATGATGACACTGAAGAAGTAGAGACACCCCATGAGCCATTTGAACTGTCATCAAAGTCAAATACACCGCTTGGACTGTCCTGATCAGGCCAATTCATCTTCCTCTTCTTGCTTGGATTGTGCTCCAACAACAGTTCATAGCATTCATTTACTTCATTCTGTGAAGTAGTCAATGAAGCTGAATCAGATTTTGATCCTTAACAGTATACAATTGGACTAATTACAAAGTCTTTTCTAAAAGCACATACCTGATCAACTTTGAGTAGAGTGAGTAATTGAGATTGGTATTCAACTTCGTCACATGGTTTCAAATCCTTGATGACATAAATCATTATTGCAGTAGCTATTACAGAAGGGACGTAACTCATAAACCTCGTATCTGCAACCAAGATCCATAATTTAGCACCACCACCAAAAGAATCCAAACTAAAAACATCAAAAGAAAAAAGATTTTAAAAGTGGAAACCTCACCAGCAACAACAGAGATCAGAAGACGCTCACACTTGCCAAAGAAGTCCAATTGCTGGTGACATTCCGAGCCAAACCGCCTAATAAAGTGATCAAAGAAAGAGATTGGAGTGACAGGGTGCATTCTCCATTGGAGAGTAGATAGAACCAAAAGCTCCATTCTTTGTATAGTCTTAGCTTCAAAGACATATCTTGCTTCCTCCACCTTCAACCACAAATACACACAAACACACATAATTAGAAATAGAAATCAGCATTACCGCAAACACTTAAGCCACATTATAAGAGACAGAGAGAGAAAAAGAAACTAACTTGGAGGTCAAAGAGCAAAGGAACATGAATCTCTTCGACTTTAGCAGCTAAAGACAAACAAGCCACAGCAACAAGCTGAGACATCCATGGCTTATTATTATCAGTCTGAAGCTTAATAGTAGTCATAAACCTATCGAAGTAGTTCACAGCAAGTATAGCAGTCGATGAAGTGAACCCGTGATGAGAATTAACCCTAAAAAACCAATCTAAAGCCTCTTTCCTACAAGAAACCCAAAACCCATCTAAGATTTCGTCACCACCAAAACAAGGATTCGTTTCCTTCTCCTTTGAAATCAGACTCATCAGCTCATCGTCATCCCATAAAAACATATCCAAAAGAGGTAAAGACTGAAACTTTGAGACACTCTCAACGGATCCATCACCGTCATCAAGATCCTCATCTTCCTCCACAAACCCGGTTTCTTCGTCGCAGTAGAGCCCATCAAGAACACAAAACGGTGCGTTTTGAGACGCTTCTTCTTCTTTCTCCAAAGCCATCTTCTCCTTTCGAGAAGAAGAAATCGCAGATTCCTCTGCTCATTCTGCCATTGAAGCTTTTTTTTTTAGTTTCGACGGATTCTACAGTGAAGGAAGAAGGAACCAAAGAGACCAGACCAATTGAGAAGAAAGCGAAGGGTTTTTAACTTTTTATTATTATCTCACGCTTTGTCTTTTTTTTTTCTTTTAATTTCTTTTAATAATTACCAAATTGTTCTTATTATTTTTGTTCTTGTCTCTTTATTTTAATAATATTCGGAATTGTTTGGCGCGCGAGATAATGATTATAATTAACGAATTTAATTATAGTTAGCCTACACGCTACTTATGGAGCGTGCGTAAACGCTCCTTTACCCTGTCCGTACGATTGAGACGAAGATGTATCTTGATCGGATCGTGATGATTACGCTCCTTTGTGTTGCGGACTCAGTAGATTTATTATTTTGGATTTTTATCATTGATTACAGCACATAATTAGTTAATTACTACCTCTTCTAATTTTTAAAAAATACGTATATAGGATGTTCTTTGTTGTGTTTCAAAATATATAGAATGTATCACATTTCTATACATATATTTATTTTATAATTAAAAAAATATTTAATCAAAGAAATTGCTATTGATGGTTGGCCAATAGTATTTTCTTTCTTTATAATCGAATTTCGTTTATTAAATGATGTTTCTGATTTTATTTTTGTTTTTTTCTATAAAATATGTATATTATTAAATGATGATTCTGTTTACATTAAGTATCATTGTATTTAAATTCTGTAAAATACATGTATATATATATATATAGAAACAAATTATTTATAGTTTTTCTTTAGGGAATACGTAAAGATTCGTAATATGAATCTAATTAATATATTGTTCGTGGTATTTATTATAGTCACGTCTTTCTTGATAGCTTTGCAGATTCTCTGTGGTCCAAATATATACATAAATTGAAAGCAAAAAGATATCTAAAATCGTGTATTTATTGTTTCTATAAATAGTTTTTATTTTGTTTTTTTACGTATTCTATAAAGATCTCTTCAAAAAGAGTGATTATTTAATTGGAACCTGCCTCCCTTCTTTATATGCTAAAAATTCGGATTCGAGGCCAAGAAAAAGGGCGATTTGCTGATTAAAAAAAATATGTATCGCTGGCCTTTTCTAATTATAACTAGATTATCCAAAAAGGATGTTGTTTTAAACTTTAACAGCCACATTAATTGTCAAAATGCATTCTTCTTGACCTCGTTAGAATACAAACACTTTAGTTTCTAATAAGGCTTTGAATGGAAAGACAGAAAAATAGCAGATCACCTTTTAGCGTAGTTCTCCTATCACTAAATTACCATTTAAGAAATTTTTTGTTTTTAAAAATTAATGCAGATGAACTGTGTGCAGTTCATATTTTTTTGTCTTTTTGTGATAAATGCAAGAGAAATATGTGCAGATCTGGTCTACAGCTTTTTTGATGCTGTTCACCCTTGATCTGCATTTGAACTGCCAAATTTTTGATATACTTTTAGGCTTTGAATGGAGAAAGCATGTAATACAGAGCAGATCAAGTGGTTCAAGCAGACCAAGCAGAATAAAAGTAGATAAAAAATTTGGCAGTTCAAATGCAGATCAAGGGTGAACAGCATCAAAAAAGCTGTAGACCAGATCTGCATATATTTCTCCTGCAATTACCACAAAAAGACAAAAAAATTTGAACTGCACACAGTTCATCTGCATTAATTTTTTTAAGCAAAAAATTTCTTGAATGGTAACTTAGTGATAGGAGAACTGCATTGAAGGATGATCTGCTATTTTTCTGTCCTCCCATTCAAAGCCTTATTCTGCTTGATCTGCTTGAACCACTTGATCTGCTCTGCATTACATGCTTTCTCCATTCAAGGCCTAAGTGAAAGAAAAAGAAACAAATCGCAAGTGTGATATATACTTAGTTTCTATAAAGAATTCACACTTAAATGTTTGTATGAAACTAACAAATTTTATCAATAAACAACAAAGTAGACTAAGTAAGTAGTAGCAAGGTTTTGGATGTTATTTGTGTCTAAAGGATGGTAAACGCGCGAGTATAGATGAGTAAAAAATCACGAGAGTGAAGCCATTGGTAACAAGCGAGTCTGAATCTGAGAGAGATTACTACAAGGTTTAATAGCGACTTCACATTTCCACCTTTCACATCTTTACATTTTTTTATTTTTTTCCACCTTGTAAAAAAAATGTCCCCACCTCTCCTATTCATTTCATTCTTTTATCTTTATTCGAATTCAAACGATGCTCGCCGTAAAAATCAGTAACATTCTGTATATTGATAGTGGCGTATAATAGTTAACTGTTAAAAAAGGTCACTATCATGGACTATATATGGGAGTCGGGAGATATGGTCAAGAAAAATATTATAGCAAGATAAACAAAAATGTGAACGTACTCATTATTACATAATCCAACGTCATTAACAACACCATCCTAAGTTTTAAGTACTCAATCATGATGATAAATGGAGTTTATAATTTTAATAGTGATAGAGATGTGTCGGGGGACTAATTGGAAGAAAAGAAAAATAACAGAACATGGATTATGAATTTGATCATATGATCATCTGGAGTCAAACATATGGAAAGAGTTGTACTGTGTTTGGTTTAAGCCATTATCATTATGTTTTTGGTTGGATAAAAAGCGACAACACCATTTTAAATCTGGGCACATTCTTTTTAAAGTTTTTTTTTTTTTTTTTGTTTGGTGTAATAATAATGTCGTAACGTAATATTAGTGCATAAATGTGCCGATATATTAAAGTAACACACCAACTTTTGACTTTCGTCCACAATCATCGTTCAGAGTTTTTTTTAGGATTTTAATTTTATCTTCACTTTTAACTCACAAATCATTCACTTGTTTTAATTGATTATCATATACTGTATA
The DNA here is from genome assembly GCF_030686135.1 of Camelina sativa. Taxonomy (NCBI): domain Eukaryota; kingdom Viridiplantae; phylum Streptophyta; class Magnoliopsida; order Brassicales; family Brassicaceae; genus Camelina; species Camelina sativa. Next base: position 31,238,228 of record NC_141881.1, read on the forward strand.
TTTTACTTCTTTGATTTCTGTTGTTAGTTTTCAAGCTTTTTACAATTTTAATCACACTTTAATTCAGTTTCTTTCACAAATTATAAATTTGTTAGAAACATATTTTCAAAATACTTTTATACGGTTTGGCTTATCAAGTGGGCTTTTTATAAATATTTGGATCCAAACATATCATACTAGTATTGGGCTTCTAAGGAAAGGAAGTTGATGATTCATAATTCTACTTTCGTTTCTCTAAATTATATCATGACGGGGACAGGTGCATTGATATTTCATTGATAAATATGTCATCCGAATGTTCAATCAAATATGTTTAATAAATACTGTAATAAATTATGTTATCAAACAAACATTCAATAAATAAAATAAAAAAAAAACCGCGCATATGCGCAGATTCTCTCAGCGGTTTGTTTATATAAAATTTTAATTTATACCTGTCGTAACGTATTTGACAGTTTTTTATTTACAAAATTTGAAACTTTCAATATTAGAAAACAAAATTACGTAAAATTAGTAGTATTGAATAGTCACATTAGCATACCAGAAAGAAAAAATATGGTAGATATGTCTTGAGAACCTGAAGTTTGACCGTTGAACACGAGGAAATGTAATGATGTCGCCAGAAGAAGAGCGTGACGAACCCACATAAAGTCGAAGTAATCAACGGTCACGATTCATCTCAGCGACTTCATTTTAAATCTGACGGTTGATAATAAATTAAAAATAAAGCGCGTGTGAGTGTGAGTTGGGTCAAAAGCGTGTCAACTACGATTATGACACGTGTTCCCTTATTTGACGGGGATGAGCCGTTACTGCTGCTGCTGCTGTGTACTTATTTTACTTTTTTTATAATTTTCTTATCAAAAAGACTCTCAATTAAAATTATAAAAAAAAAAAAAAAAAAAAAAAAAACGGGAGGGGGGAAGAAGATAGATAGGGAGGAAACCAAAAAGGACTCTTCGGGTGGTGGTGATGGGCCAAGCGCCTTCGTCTACGGCGGAATCGAACGGACGTGATTTTGATTTAAGGTTATGGTCTCCTGTGATTGTTTCTTCTTCTTCTTCTTCTTCAGGAGGAGGAGAATTGATCTCTTCTTTAGGAAATGTTGTTACGGTTAGAGATCGGGATTTCACCGGAGATCTTCCCGATGAGTGTTTAGCTCATATCTTTCAGTTTCTCGGAGCTGGAGATCGTAAACGTTGCTCTCTCGTTTGTAAACGGTGGTTGTTCGTCGACGGTCAGTATCGTCATCGTTTATCTCTCGATGCAAAGGATGAGATCTTCTCTTTCCTCACCTCTATGTTCAATCGATTCGATTCCGTTACTAAGCTTGCTCTTCGATGTGATCGCAAGTCCGTTAGCTTGAGCGATGAAGCTCTTGCGATGATCTCTGTTCGTTGTTTGAATCTGACTCGTGTTAAGCTTCGTGGTTGTCGCGAAATCACGGATCTGGGAATGGAAGAGTTTGCTCGGAATTGTAAAAATCTCAAGAAGCTCTCTGTTGGATCTTGTAATTTTGGAGCTAAAGGCGTTAACGCTATGCTTGAGCATTGTAAGCTTCTTGAGGAATTGTCGGTGAAGCGACTCCGAGGAATCCATGAAGCTGCTGAGTTGATTGGTTCGTCCTCTTCGCTCAGGTCGATTTGTTTGAAGGAGCTCGTTAATGGCCAGGTATTTGAACCTTTGGTTGCTAATACAAGAACTCTGAAAACACTTAAAATCATTCGTTGTTTGGGTGATTGGGATAAAGTTTTGCTTATGATTGGAGGAGATGGTAAAAGTTCTTTGAGTGAGATTCATTTAGAGAGGCTTCAAGTGAGTGACATTGGGCTCTCTGCGATATCGAAATGCTCTAATGTAGAGACATTGCATATAGTGAAAACCCCGGAATGCTCAAACTATGGTCTGATTAATGTAGCTGAGAGATGTAAGCTGTTAAGGAAACTTCATATTGATGGTTGGAGGACTAATAGGATTGGTGATGAAGGTCTTATGTCTGTAGCTAAACACTGCTTAAACTTACAAGAGCTTGTGCTGATTGGTGTAAATGCAACACATATGAGTTTAGCAGCCATTGCTTCAAACTGTGAGAAACTCGAACGGTTAGCGCTATGCGGAAGTGGAACCATAGGTGATACAGAGATTGCTTGCATAGCTAAGAAATGTGGTGCGTTGAGGAAATTCTGTATCAAAGGTTGTCCGGTTTCGGATAGAGGGATCGAGGCGCTCGCTGTGGGTTGTCCTAACCTGGTGAAATTGAAGGTGAAGAAATGTAGAGTGGTGACTGGAGAGATTGGAGATTGGCTTCGTGAGCAAAGGAGGACACTTGTTGTGAGTATGGATAGTGATGAAACAGAAGCAGTGGTTGTTGTGGATGGTGAGGTTGAAACCGTTGTTGTCGAGGAGCCGAGGGTGGCTCAAGCAAGTGGTGTTGTGGCGGAGATTGGTTCAGGTAATGTTGTTGGCGGCAACAATGGAGGAAGTAGATTAGCAACGATTAGGTCAAAGTTAGGGTTTCTTGCTGGAAGAAACTTGGTAACTTGCACATTCAGAAGATGGTCTCATAATGATAATGCTAGTAGTTCTACGTGATCACAGCTATAACTATAAAAACGGTAATTGTCCAAAATTGTTTCTCAAGTGAAATCTCTGTCTTGATTTGTATTCCTCTTTCCTTTTCATTTGTGTGCAAGAAGACTTTGTCGATTAGAAAAGTCATTCCAAGGATGAACAAATTTATTGTATTTGACTATTATTGATTTGGTGTCCAGAATTATTTGTTTTCTCAGTTTGGAATCTGAATATTAGCCAATTGATGATGTGAATGAATTGTCATATTTGACTTGTATTTATAAGTAACCAGAGATAAGTTATGATTGGTGATGGTTTGCAAAGGTTTCACTCTAAAGGAACAATATGGGGGTAACAGCGATTTTGAAGGCAAGTTAAAACGGTCCAAACGGTCTCTGTCTTAGGTCTCCAGAATTATTTGTTTTCTCAGTTTGGAATCTGAATATTAATCAATTGATGTGAATGAATTGTCATACTTGACTTGTATTATGTAAGCAAGGATAAGTTGATTGGTGAAGTTTTGCAGAGGTTTCTCTCTATAGGATTAGGAACTAATTTTGATGACAGTGATTTTGAAGGCAAGTTAAAACGGTCCAAACAGTCTCTGTCTTATAATCGGAGTAGATCTGCGACCAAATCTAGTTTAATCTCCTAATAACTATGTAAAAAGTTTTTGAAGATGGTGGAATTTTTTTATATCTTTTACATTGATTAATATGGCGAATATTGTATTTTTCTACTACAATACACTATTGGTTTTAAACTTACTATACACTTTTTTTTCTTTTCGGAACAACAAAATTAGTTCTCTACACTAGATAAATGTATTTGCAAAAATTAAATATGAAAATAAATAAAGTAATTTCAAACAAATGAAAATTGATTTGGACAAAACAGTAATTAAAAGATAAAAGCTCCCGGAACTAAAAATAATTATTTTAAAACAAAAAAAGGGGAAAGAAACAGAATAAAACCCTAAATTACGATTCTCCGTCTTCCCCAACTCTTCTTTTTTTCCAACTCGCCGCCTCTGAAAACTCAGAGCGCCACCGTCCCTCAAAACTTTTCGTAATGGAGCATAAACTAGCTACTGCCGAGAAAAAAGTAAGTCTCTCTCCTTATCATACTACTACTACCTACCTGTTTATATCCTTTCGCTTCGAATACTGACTTTGGTAAATTAAAAAACAATCATGGGATGAGTTTAGATGCTAGTAGACCTGGTGAAGCTAGTCCAGAAACGAAATTTAGAAGGCGAAAATGGAGGATGGAAGGAGTTTTTGAATGTTTACGACAAAAAGTTCGGGTCGAGTTTGAGTGATCCTGCCAGACGTTCCAATGATGTTTTGGTCGCTTTTCTTATGTCCTTCAAAAAGAAAGAAGATATGCAGGTTAACTAAACAACTTCACACACACACATTTGGATGAGTTTTTCTTAGTTCTCTCAGTTCTCACCATGTTTGTGTATTTGGTTGTTTGTTTTTTTACTCTCAGCTAATAGCTAGGATCATGCAATGTGGTGCTAATCGTGATCTTATTGAGAAATTCAAGGAAGAATCTCCTGCTAAAGAGACTCCTGAGCAGGTTGAGAATTCGTTTGAGGATGTCTTACTTACTTACTTAGTATATTTGGTTTCATAACTCTATGTTGTTGGCAGTGCAGAGACTAGTTCGATTGACTATTGCGCATTACAAGTACCCTACAGCTTATTCCTTCCCTTCTCACTCCGAGGTTTGTGTTTCTTATCCAATTCATTAGCTGCCCTTCCTCTTTCTCCTCCTGCATTTGAGATTACTGAAAAGAAAAATCATTTTCTTACATTGCAAAACAGGATTGGTTTGTAACTTCGCTTGGTAAGAAGAAGTCTAAAGTGGTTAAATCTACCAGAATGCTTGCTATTGATTGTGAGATGGTTACCTGTGAAGATGGGACCGAAGCTGTAGTTAGAGTTGGCGCTGTCGACCGCGACTTAAAGGTGTGTGTAGCTAGCTTTAGAGCATTCAATCTTTTAGTTTGTTTTGTCAATACATTTTAACCATGTCGTTTTTGTTAATCTGTGTTGTTCATCAATTAGGTGGTTCTTGACAAATTTGTGAAACCGGACAAACCAGTTCTTAACTATAAGACGGCTATTACTGGAGTTACTGCTGAGGATCTTGAGAGAGCTACTCTATCTGTTACAGATATTCAGAAAAAATTGCGGAGGTTTCTTTCTGTGGGAACTATTTTGGTTGGGCATGGTTTGCATAATGATCTTGAAGGTAACCAAAAAAGCTTTAATTTTTCTGTATATTTGGTTGAGATATTATTGAATTCGATTGTGCTTACCAGTTTACTTTGATGCACAGTGTTGAGGATAGATCATGCGAGAGTAATAGATACTTCATATGTATTTGAGTTTGCCGGTGCACCAAAGGAGAAGAGACCTTCTTTGAACAATCTATGCAAGGCAAGCATGCTAAGATTTTATTCTTCTCTGCTCATTGTAAATATCAAATCCTGAATATGTAAAATGATTGATAAAGCTTTATGTGTGTGTGTTTTTTCTTTTTCTCCAGTATGTTTTAGGTGAAGAACTGCGAATGGCTGATGCTGCTCACAATTGTGTTCATGACGCAGCAGCTGCCATGAAACTTGTACTTGCTGTTGTTGAAAAAGGAGTAGAGACTACAATTCAACAAACTCCAGAAGTATGGCGGATTTTTACAATTCATTCTAAGTTCCAAAATAAAATTATATTTATAGTTTTCTGAAACTCATTCAAATTTTTCTGTAAATTCCATATTAGATGTTGGAGGCTGAGAAGGCAAGACATGAGGCAAGACATGAAGCTGGTAAGACACAGCTTTTCCTTCATAGAATCCCTCCCCATGTTTCATCTCAAGAGTTACAAGGAGTTCTTACCGGGGATTTCACAGTCGATGTTAAGGTAATGTTATAAGTCCAAACATTCTAATCTTTATACTCTATTTTTCTCTCCCACTGAGGATCATGTGTTTGTATTTTGTTTTTTTTTCGGGCAGCCACCACAAAAACTAGGAGGTTTTCATACTGCAGTCCTTGATTTTAGTAGTCCAGAAGAAGCAAATCAAGCATTTGAAAATGTTGAAGGAGACATAGGGAAGGTATTTAGGATCATCTCTGTGGTCATCTCAGGATCTGAAACTACTGTTAGAAAAATCAATATATCAATATAACAAGTTTCTGTTGTCTTTTTTTCTTTCAGGATAAAGGGGGTTTGCCACAAAAAGAGGTTGCGTTTCAGCTGAGTTCAGGATTAAAAGCTAAATTATTTGTTCGTAAAATGGTTCATGATGAAGTATCTGCACCAAAGAGAGCTAGAACAGAGGAGGAGGAGAATAATGAGAGTTCTTCTAAGAGACAAAAGAGAGAAGATGAATCTGAGGAGATCAATGAAGCAGTTGTAAACCAAAGAGAGGCTGATAAGAAAAAGCTCCTCCTTCATAAAATCCCTCTCAGTGTCCCGTCTGAAGAGTTACAAGGAGCTATTTCCGGAAATTTCACACTTGAAACCATGGTAATTTAACAATACCGAACATCTTAATCTCTGTATACTCGTCTTTTTGCCTCTCTCACGAGGATCATGTTTTTGTGATTTGTTTTTGAGCAGCCAGCAAGAAGAAAAGGAAGATATTATAATGCAGTTGTTAGTTTTAAGAGTGCAGAAGAAGCAAATGAAGCATTTGAAAACGTTAGAGGAGACGCAGTTAAGGTATTTAGAATCATCTCTCTGATCATTTTCAGGATCTGAAACTATCGCAAGAAAATCAATGTAATAAATTTATGTTGTCTATCTTCTTCAGGATCAAGCGGGTTTGGCACAAAAAATGGTTGCGTTTAAGCTGAGTTCAGGATCAGGAACTAGTTTATATGTTCGTAAAATGGTTCAAGATGAATCTGAGGAGGCCAAAGAGGAAAATGTAAACCATTGTGAGGATCATTTAAAGGAAATTGAAGCACTGAAGGAAAAACTCAAAGCTAAGGACTTCGCGAACAGCTCTGAAGGTCAGTCAAAGGAAATTGAAGAACTAAAGCTGAAACTCAAAGCCAAGGAACATCAGATCATAGCTCAGGATAAGATTATAGCTAACCTCAAAGCGAAACTGGAGAAGAAACAGTCAAAGTGATGATCATGATGATTCAACAAAGTTCGGGAGTTCACTGCACCTGTTTTTTTTATTTTGAGTATTAAATTTTGGCTAATTTTAAGGTTAAACAGAATTCTGAAACTATTGTATGCCAAGTTTTGTTTTAGAGCTAAGGATCGATTTAAAGAACTCGGAACATCCCACATGATTTCGTATATTGTATATGATGAAGCCAATGCACACTTAACGATATTACTATTTACGGTGAAAAAGAATATGAAATGAAACTCATTGGTATGTATCTTTCACGTGTTCGTCAACTACTTGTTGATGTGTTGACACCATCAAAAGTTTTGGGTTCCTGTTTCCCCTTGGAGCTCTTGCTCTTTGATCCTTTTGCCTTCGTGGGACGTCTTTCTGTGCCTGATTGACTGTTTTTTGCTTCTTTGATTGCCACTAGGAGCTCTGAGGAAGAGTCTGGCCATGGTGTTCGCTTTGATGGCACTGTGATTTCTAAAGGCGAGTTTATGATCCAGCTGCACACACAAGTAGAAGTTTACAATATGGCAATAATGTGATGAGACATTTGCTCAGAATGAGTGTAAATGATAAAACTTACCCAGGTGGGAATTTGCTATCAGCTCGAGCTTCAACACGAAGCCACCAAAGCAAGACACGACGGCCACAGCTTCCAAGCGGCTCCACCATGGAAGGATCCTTGACCAAAGACAATGGACTATCAATCTCCTCACCATTATCATCCAACAAATGGACATCTTTCACCCATGCTGGTTTATCATCTACAGATTCCTTCCATAACAACCTAGAATTCAACACAAACCCTGACCATTCCATCTTACTAGGCATCACAGCCGCTTTTTCATCAACATAAACTGCAGTCTTCTTGGCATAAGGCTGAGTGTTGAAAACGTGCCAACCCACTAATTTGTCAGAGGAATCACAACTAGGACCTTGGATTGGCATTAAAGGTTGCTTCCCTTGTTGATTCTTCAAGAGTGATGATGATAACTCATCAGCGTTACCAGAGTGAGCAAGTATACCAACAGATAAAGCACCAACCCATTTCACAATTTGAATCTCATCAAACAGCTCCATACTATGCATATTGCTATCATCAGCAAACATAACTATCCCATCTAACTTCTTCTCTCTCACCATTCTGCTCTTCCAAATCAATCAACACACAAAACAATCTCAAAGTCAGTAAGAAATCAAATCAAATCAAATAAAAATGTGAATCTAAGATTTCACACCTCAAGGCGTGAAGTCTCATTTTGGACTCCAATTTGTGACGATCTTCCCAAGTATTAGGCATTTTCTGGTCAAATCCTAAGTGAATCGTCTTCAATCCTGATTTTGCGATAAACGAAGCAGTCTCGTTGGTGACTCCACCAGCTTCCACAACGATCCAAACCAAATCGTAAGGAACGAGCATGAGGGAGTGCATAACTCCGGTCAAATGAAGCGCCTGAAAAGTCCGTACATAAGTCGGCGTAACCACAATCACAGTCTTAGGGCTCCTCACACCGTAGATCGATTTCTGCTCTTTCTGTACTCTCGAAAGCAGCTGATGCGCTCTCAAAACCTCAATCGGATTCGGGTGAGGCCATGGACGGATCCGGATCCCGTGTCTTCCAACCACCACTCGAGAGTTGTTCTTCTTCGCCGCCGTGCTGTTTGCTGTTTCAAGAGGTTTCAGGCGGAGAAGCTGGCTCACACCGCCGCCGTTTCCGACGGAGAGAAAAGGCGTGGTTGTGTATAGATTGGTGACGGAAGTCGAGAATAGGAAGAAGAGTACTAAGTGGCTGAATCGGAACCCTAGAATCAAGCTGATCAAACAGCAGAGAGCGTGAATGACGAGCCAAAACACAGACGACGGAGATTTGCCGTCGAATGTGGGATCCAACGACGGCGATGATTTGAAACTGATTCCTCGACGGTTCCAGTAGCTCAATCGAAACATAGAGAGCTTCATCATCGTCTTCCTTCTTCTCTCTGTGAACAGTTAGTTAGAGAGCGAACGGAAAATAAAAAGAGGGAAAAATAATAAAAATGTCTGTTAAGATTAATTAATTACATTTCGATTAAGGTTTTAATTAATCATTAATTATTGTTACCACCACCCTTCTGCTGGTACAACGGACATATTTTAAGTGAAAGAAATCGAAAAGAAAAAGCAACTTTAGCTACACGTGGCGAAATGTTACTGAGGCGTGAGTGATGATTAAGGAGGAGATTTTGGTTAAAGCACGTGTATAAATTATAGAGACGTGACGTTAACTAATGATTGGTGCTGGATTACGTAAGCAGTCAACGCAAGGATTTGGGTTAACTAATAATAGTCGTACGATTTAGGTTACCCGGTTTCACTTTATTTCTAAGCAAAGGCTTTTTTTTTAAGCACACGACTAAATTAGATTTAGAGCTATTATTAGTTTCCGAAAATTTGATTATCTTGAAATTAAACTACTCTTTATCCCTGGAAAAGCTTATGAAATGTATACTGTAAGTCCAAATCTAAATTATAAGACGATATTAGTTACAAACTTACAATATACGATTTTATTTTCACTTAAATTTCACTATTCGTGCGAACGTTATGGACCAAATTCAAATGTATATATAAGCCCATCAATTAACTTGAATACATGAAGCCCATCAAGGCCCAAACACTATGAGAAGGAAAAAAGATAAACATTTTTTGCCAAAAACTTCAACCCCTAATTTTTATGGCGGCGGCGATGAGTTCGTCTTCCGTCGTCAGCTCATGAAACTAAATCTCTCGAATCTCAGATTTATGCGGACTCCAAGAAAATCGCTTATCTACCAGACGATAACAATGACACAAAACCCGGATCCAGTTCCTGATCCGTCTCAGGTAGTAGACGACCTCATCTGCTCGGAGCAGCGTGATGTGCAGATTCAGGAAACAGTCGAGGCAGCGCCACCGAGCTTAGGCTCTCCAAGTCGGGTCTTAAGCATTGATACTAGGGTAGAGCAAGCTTGGGCACACTGGAAAAAACTTGGTAGACCCAAGTACATCGTTGCTCCAATGGTGGATAACTCTGAGCTTCCGTTTCGATTGCTCTGCCAAAAATACGGAGCTCAGGCTGCTTATACTCCGATGTTGCATTCTAGGATCTTCACCGAGACTGAGAAGTATCGAAATCAGGAATTCACCACTTGCAAGGTTAGATTAACTGTAACCAATTCATTTAATTTTTTGACTTTTTTCTTAGGGTTTTGATTGGATTTTGAAAAATTGTAGGAGGACAGACCATTGTTTGTGCAGTTCTGTGCTAATGATCCTGATACATTATTGGAAGCTGCAAAGAGAGTTGAACCTTACTGCGATTATGTTGATATCAATTTAGGGTAAGTAAAGTTCTCTCTTTTCACATCTTTCTATGTTAAGAGTTCTTCAATAGAGATGAAACCTCCAATAAAGATGGAACCTTTATCGTTTTAAGTTTGTTAACTCTGATAACTAAGATAGAAGATTCAATGGTTCCAACTTTCTTGGAACGTTATGGTTCAATGAGCTTCAGTAACTAGAATCATGGGCTAATGTAGATTTGGGTATCCAAAGAGCACAGTGACACATAGTACTTTTGATATTGAGTAAGAATGTTTTGGTGGATTTTGGTTTCAGGTGTCCTCAACGTATAGCGAGGCGAGGAAACTATGGTGCATTCTTGATGGATAATCTACCTTTGGTGAAATCACTTGTTGAAAAGCTAGCTCAGAACCTTAATGTTCCTGTATCCTGTAAGATCCGGATTTTCCCAAACCTTCAAGATACACTAAAATACGCCAAGATGCTAGAAGATGCTGGTTGCTCGCTGTTAGCTGTTCACGGCAGAACAAGGGATGAGAAGGACGGGAAAAAGTTCAGAGCTGATTGGAGTGCCATCAAGGAAGTGAAAAACGCTTTGAGAATCCCTGTTCTTGCGAATGGGAATGTAAGATGCATCGAAGATGTTGATAGTTGCATTGAAGAGACGGGTGTTGAAGGTGTTCTTTCCGCTGAGACGCTTCTTGAAAACCCGGCGGTCTTTGCTGGTTTCAGAACAGCTGAATGGGCGACCGATAATGAAAAAGAAGGTTTTGTGGATGGAGGATTAGATCAGGGAGATTTAGTTGTTGAGTATTTAAAGTTATGCGAGAAGCATCCGGTTCCATGGAGGATGATTCGATCTCACGTTCATAAGATGTTGGGAGAATGGTTTAGGGTTCATCCTCAGGTTAGAGAACAGCTTAACGCTCAAAACATTTTGACGTTTGAGTTTCTATACGGTCTTGTAGATCAGTTAAAAGAGCTTGGAGGACGAGTTCCACTCTACAAGAAGAAGCAATTAGATACTCCGAATCTACAAGAGTCTCCACAAAGCGTTTAGATAGACTTAATATTATGGAGTCCCTTGAATTTATACGTTCTTGATTCATTGGGTTTTATGTTGTTGTATCACCAATCATCACTTATAAACTAAACTTTTATTAATATCTTCTGAACTGAAGTAACACTTTTCACTATTTTCATTGATCTGATTGAATTTGTCACATAATATAGTTCAAAGATTTGAAAATGCAGAGAGAAAAAGATTTAAAGGTAGAAAAAAAATAAGTATTTATTTTACACAAACTCCTCCGCGATTGACGGTGTCAATCACCACCGTCTGTCTGTCTAGTTGATTTGACTCTCGTTGCCATAAGATTTTAGCGCACATTTTACTCAAGCAGATGGAGAAGAAACAGAGCGTTTCTTACGACCACGACAGAACCGCGTGCTGTTTTTGTCCATCCTCTCCAACACGTAGTGCGCAAGCATATCATTAGATTCCACAAGATTCTCCCGGCAAAGAAACTCATCGCCGCAAAGCCTCTCAACATCTCTGTAAAAATCATGAACGAACACATGCGTCTTCGGGTTCCCTCCTTTTTTGCTCCGAGCAAGAACCGCCGCCGTGAATATCGACGACATCCTTCCCGGTACATCACCACCGTCGCCACGTGGTCCATCGACTAAGATCACATCCCAGTCAACATCGTAGACATGATTCGGAAGATCATTGAGTCCTAGTTTACAGTCGGAGAATAAAAGGTTCTGAACCGGACGACACTCGTTCCTCGCCGCTTCTTTAACCGCCGACACAAGCTCACGTGCCTCACGTGCTTTCGTCGTGTACTGAACATCGAAGACATCGATCTCCGGGTGGATTTCTTCGAAGTAAGCTGCGTAGTAACGATTCTCTTCGATGAAAACCGTACGTCCGTTGTGGTTCAGCGATTTCCAGAGAAGGGTTTCGTGTGTTAGGCCGAAGACTAAGAGATTACAAGGCGGAGAGCAGCGGCGGAGGACGTCGGAGATCGATTTCATCTCTCCGTAAGACATGTGGAAGCTGTCGTTGGATCTTGAAGCGTAGTGAAGCATTGCATTGATGGCTGTTGTTGGCAGTTGAGAGATCGGAGACGCGGAGGAGACGACGGGGTCGACCGCGGAGGAGGATACGGTACTGGCGGAGTTGTTTTTAGAAGGGATGATAGAGTCGGTGGTGTAGAGAAGAGTTAGGAGGAAAGCGATGGTGAAGAAAGAGACGAAAGCTAGAAGCCATAGACGATTTGTGCTTGTTTGTTTTTGAATGTATGGATGAACAAGTATGAGCTTCGTGTTTGTGTTCCCTCCACTTTTCATCTTCTTCTTTTTCCTCTGTTTTTCTTCTTCTCTCTGTTTTGGTCAGAGGAAGAAGGCGAAGGAGATTGACTCTGTTTTTAAAAGCAGCAAGCGTTTTGGTTTAGTGAACTATTAAAAAAGGTCTGAAGCCTTATCAGAGAATGACGACAAACGTCACAATTGTGGTAGAAAATAGTATAATGTATAGTTTTTTTTTTGTATTCTAGAAGATTAAACCTATTACCTTTCCTTTCAAAATGTGTTGTTTTGGCCTTTTGGGTTGGGGGATTTCTGAAGGTGACATTTCTCTAATACAATTAAGAACACGGATATTTACCTAATTCACAGATCATGGTAAATTAGACAAGTGCACGGTAAATTTGAAGATAGTGAAAGTACTGTGTACTGACTAGTTCAAACGGCTGGTTAAACTTTGTAAGAAGAAAAATGCATTGCTGTTGACTATTCATAAAACTACAAAGGACGAGTTGGACTAAACGTAAGATGATGACATGTGTAATGACAGTCAAGTCCTAAATTATCATACGGTTTGTGGTTTGTTGGGAAAAAATACAAATTTGGAGAAACAAAGTCTCATAATGAAACAAAAACAAAAAAATGTTTTTTTTTTGTATTGGTTATATGTTAAATAAATTAATTAATGAGAAAATGTAAACAAATGGGGAGGGGAGGTGGTTGTACCGTACATGCATGGGCGCTTCTTTTTAGATCTTATTTACAAATGATGAAGTCAATTTCAGTTTGGCTTCCGTATAGCCACCACCCACACTTATAACCTTTTAACAGTGAATAGTTTAAGGTAATCTTTAAAGTTTAGCCTCAAGTATACTATACTAGTATAAGGAAATGACGCAAATGGGAGAGTGGAGATGCTGTTTACATGTCACTAAAAAGCAGCACGCTTTGCTTATCTTTTGAATCTTTTATAAAGAAAGTTCAACCAAAAACAAAAAAAAAAAAGTGATCATTAACAAACGAATAAATAACATAGAAGAATGGGACACAAAGAGATTCTTTTATTTTATTTTTAATTGGATTTGATTGGACCCAAAGTCGTACAACTCTATAGAAGAAACTCTCCATACTTTGTCACAATGTCAATAACTATCGTGTTCACTATTATATTTTCCACCCATAATTTCATTAACTATATATACATATGCTTTTGATTTGTCTTACAGAAATTTTTACAAACGTCGCTATTTTGTAAAGATGAAATTAAGGAAGACAAACAAAAAAAAGGTTGTCACAAAAGAGAGAGGACCACAATGTTACTTGGCTACGAGTCTAGTCTTTTACTACTGAGTACTGACCAATCACCAATGGAGCGGCTATAGCCCCCACTCACGGACTCGCTCAAGCCCCTCACTAACGGCTCCAAACGCTGATTCTCAAGCGCTTCAATACCGCGCGTGACCCTCAGTCCCAATACGATTCTCTCTTCTTGGAAAACATTAATTTTGACCGCATCGGGTAAACAAAACTCTTTTCGAAGAAATGCATGATTCTTTTAAATTTTTAACATAGCAGTAACTTTTTTTGGATTTCATGATTCCCCAAACCCAAAAAAAAAACCTTTTGTTGACTTTTTACATGTTTACAATTTATACAAAGATACAAAAGGATATAAATGCGTTTTGAAGTTTTTCTGTTTTTGGATTGTTTGGTGTCATTTTCTTTCTTCTACCTTACACAAATTGCACATATAACGTTCGTTAGGTATAATTTGCACCCAAAGTTATACTTCTAGCTAAGTAGTATTATAAAATAAATATAAGATGTTTTAGAGAAGTTTATTGTTTTATAATATAGGATGTTTTCAAATTTCAATGCAATTTTTAGATTAGTTTAATATTTTATATTATGTAGTATTGTTTTTAATTGGTTGAACTTATTAAAAATAAATAAATTTTAATTTGTATATTTTACATAAAACAATATCCTATATTTTGAAATGAAGAGAGTACGATCTTTTGTAACAGTCTATACTCTAAATATTAATCGCCACAAGCACGTGATCCACTTCACACTTCACAGTCCCAACATCTCTCCTCGTCTCTCACCGGACGGACATACAGCTGCTTCCCATATTTTTTTATTTTTATCTTTTTCTTCTTTTAATTAGAAAGAACAAATAAAAAACACAATTCATATGGATTTGAATTGGGTCTAGTGTGAGTGTGTGACTTTGTAAAGAAAAAAAAAATGACACTAAACTTTATTTTCTTCATCCTCCTCCTCCGTGTCTCCGCCGGAGCAGAGCCAAATTACTACAACTCATTACTACCCTCCGACGCCGTTGCTTTACTCTCTTTCAAATCCACAGCCGATCTCAACAACAAGCTTTTGTATTCCCTCACTGAGCGTTACGACTACTGCCAATGGCGCGGCGTCAAATGCGCACAAGGACGAGTCGTTCGTCTCGTTCTCTCCGGCGTTGGTCTCCGTGGCTACTTCTCTTCCTCTACTCTTAGCCGACTCGACCAGCTCCGAGTTCTTAGTCTCGAGAACAACTCACTCTTTGGTCCTGTTCCTGATCTTTCGCCTCTCGTTAACCTCAAATCTCTCTTCCTTAGCCGGAATCAGTTCTCCGGTGCTTTTCCTCCGTCGATCCTCTCTCTCCACCGGTTGATGATTCTCTCTCTATCTCGTAACAACTTCTCCGGTTCGATTCCTTCTGGAATCAACGCTCTTGACCGGTTAACTTCACTGAATCTCGAGTTTAACCGGTTTAACGGAACTCTCCCGTCGCTGAATCAGTCCTTTCTCACGTCGTTTAACGTCTCCGGTAACAACCTCACCGGTGTTATTCCCGTCACACCGACTCTATCTCGATTCGATGCGTCGTCGTTTAAGTCTAACAACCCTGGACTGTGCGGCGAGATCATTAACAGAGCTTGCGCTTCACGCTCGCCGTTCTTTGGATCGAGTACGAACAAAACGACGTCGTCTGAAGCTCCGTTAGGTCAAAGCGCTCAAGCGCAGAACGGTGGCGGCACGGTGGTTATATCTCCGGTGGTTACGAAGAAGAAAGGTAAAGAGAGTGGTTTAGTTCTTGGCTTCACCGCTGGTCTCGCTTCCCTTATTGTACTCGGTCTCTGCCTCGTCGTGTTCTCTCTTGTGATAAAGAAACGAAACGACGAACCAAATCCAAAAGGAGACAACACGTGTACTTCTTCCTCACTACAACAACATCAAACTCCAAGAACAACAACAAGAACAGTTCCGGTTATTACGGACTCGGATTCTGAATCTCAGAAACGAGAGAAAGAAGTGGTTCTTCAGTTACAAGCAACGGAGCAGTTACAAAGCCGGATACCAAACAGTGGGAGTCTTGTCTTCTGTGGTGAATCGAGAAGTCAAGGGATGTATACATTGGAACAGCTAATGAGAGCTTCAGCTGAGCTTTTGGGGAGAGGATCAGTTGGGATAACGTACAAGGCGGTTCTTGATAATCAGCTTATTGTTACGGTGAAGAGACTAGACGCGACTAAAACGGCTGTGACGAGTGAAGAAGCGTTTGAGAATCATATGGAGATTGTTGGTGGACTCAGACATTTGAATCTTGTTCCCATTAGAGCTTACTTTCAATCTAATGGAGAGAGACTCATCATCTATGATTATCATCCCAATGGTAGCTTATTCAATCTCATTCACGGTAATTATCTCATCTTCTTCATTTTGTTTGGAAGGGTTTTAGTTTATCTAACTCACTGAGTTACATCCGAGTTTATGATCTTCTTTAATTTAATTGCGTTGGTCTTAATCATGACGTGACTAACCGTTTTAGGGGTCATAGAGATTAGAGGGACTACTACTAGTGACCCACTCTTTGTTTTTATTATATGCTTTTAAACCCTAACAATTATGAAAGCATGAGTCTTTTTTGTGTGTGGAGGGTTTTGTGCACATAGTAGTAGTGAACTTGTTTGACATTGAAGATGACCACACAGGCCACA
The DNA here is from genome assembly GCF_030686135.1 of Camelina sativa. NCBI lineage: Eukaryota > Viridiplantae > Streptophyta > Magnoliopsida > Brassicales > Brassicaceae > Camelina > Camelina sativa. The sequence continues at coordinate 31,254,581 of NC_141881.1, forward strand.
GCGACAATCTCGGGTTTTATTTTACTATTAAAGTTTTGTTCTTTTGCTCTTTTTTGAAATTTTTTGGTTCAATTACTTATTAGTCGTAGTGGGAAGAAGACAGACTTTGGTGGAACTCTGTGCTGTTTTTTCTCCACGTGAAATCTCGTCTTTTGCAATGGCTTTGTCTACTACTAGACCTTTTGTGTTAGTGCTTAATTGCCGGAAAAATAAAAAAAACGTTTTATATAAATACTCTTATTACTAGAACTGTAAACATTTTCCAAGAATGGGAGGATTGCATCTTAAGAATGTTTGTTTCTGAATCTGGTGGTGCTTTGATTTGCTCTGTTTCTCTTTGGTCCCATAGATATTATACCAAACAAAAGACACTTCTAACTAATCTCAAAATTTCAGGTTCAAGATCGTCAAGAGCAAAGCCATTACATTGGACATCATGTTTAAAGATAGCAGAAGATGTAGCTCAAGGCTTATATTACATCCACCAAACCTCATCAGCATTAGTCCATGGAAACTTAAAATCCACAAACATTCTCCTCGGACAAGACTTTGAAGCCTGTTTAACAGATTACTGCCTCAGTGTCTTAACAGACTCTTCTTCTGCTTCACCTGATGATCCTGACTCATCCTCCTACAAAGCCCCCGAGATCAGAAAATCATCACGTAGACCGACTTCCAAATGTGATGTTTATTCGTTTGGTGTATTGATCTTTGAGCTTTTGACCGGTAAGAACGCGTCTAGGCATCCGTTTATGGCGCCTCACGATATGCTTGATTGGGTGAGAGCAATGAGAGAAGAAGAAGAAGGAACAGAGGATAATAGGCTTGGGATGATGACTGAAACAGCTTGTCTTTGTCGTGTGACATCACCAGAGCAAAGACCAACGATGAGACAAGTTATTAAGATGATTCAAGAGATCAAGGAGAGTGTTATGGCTGAAGAGAACGATCCGTTCCGGTGAATCAAAGACTCTTTGTAGGTTTTCCTCCGGACAAATTTTCCAAGCGGAGAGGGGGGTTAAGTTAGAGAAAAGAGAATATAGTGGTGCGTAAATGTAATTTTCTTAGGATGTGGGGTCGGAATTGTAAGACCGTTGGAATTTAGAGGACGAAAGTCAATGAAGTTTCCTTTTTTCTTATCCGTGGATAATATCAACCGTTAAAAAAATGGGTATTTTTACCACAAATAATTGTAGATTCTATTGAGGCTCCACCTCTGTCAGAATATTTATGATCCACAAAATGAGAGAAGTCAATAACTACAGTACAAAGTTAAAATTGACATGTATTTTTGAAATTGACATGTATTTTTTGTGCTATATTTAGTATTCTACTCTTTCATACAAAAATAGTTTATATTGGAAAGGGATTTTATTTTTGACATTCAACGTTTACAATTGTAATCGACAAACAAATAGTTGTTGTAGAAAGAATCACCGGTTAGTTTGCTGAATTGTAAGCGTTTTAATAAATAGTTGTAGAATCACCAATAATTTTTTTTATGTCCATAACTATGTCAATGCAAATTTGGATTAGAACAGATACAATTCAGCCCAAAACTTATTCAAGAACAAAAGCCCATATATAAGTTACAGCCATCTTACGAGGCCAAGTTTGATATCAGCGGCCCATCAATATTTCCATCGGACGACACTATATATAAGTCTACCAGATAAGATACACCAAGATTTTGTGTGCATGTGTGGTCCTTTAAAAAAAGAGAAAAATACACAAAGATCTAGTATTTTCTTAATCATAACTTCGAATGTGGGATGGATTGATACAACAATACACTGTTGACTTGATTTCTTATCCCATTTATAAATTTAGAATTCCGGATAATGATTTAGGAAGATTTGTTTTTATCGAATCCGATTGTGGGAGTTTAATGAATTCGCCGGTTCGTTTATCTAAGCATATACTTAGTTTTACGAATTTGTTCGTGTGAAGCTGAATCTTTTTCTTTTTTTTTTTCTTATTAAGATCTGCCGCAACTAAACAATTGTATCGGTTGGTGTGTTATATATTGATTTTAGTCAAAAGATCATCTAGGATATAATTTACGAAAGGGTGTTATATATATAACCCGTATGGCCGTATTGGACTGATTCTGTTGAATTCATTTATGTTAGATAACAACAATAATATAAACACAAAAACGATAAACAAATTGGCAAAACCCCATAATTTTGAAAATAAACATTGTAAATGAAGTGGTCCAGTTTCTATAAAATGTAATGATATTTTGCTTTTCCGGGGTAATTGGCACCATGTTCACGTGCCAACTGGGTCACAGCTAAAAGTTACATTATTAAAATCATCTTATATTTCCCTAGTGATTTTTTTTTTTTTTTTTTGTAATTATTCTTCTTGTAATATTATTAAGATTTTTAAAAATTTAAACCAAAGTCGTGGGAACAATCCACATATCACTCAACTCCTACCCCACATATTTTATGATAATTTCGCTATATAAAAAAAAAAATATAATTCTTTTGCGTGTAACGATTCCCAAATGATCGTAGAATTATTGTGAAAGGAACATAAATTGCTAATATAATTTGTTACTATATAAATTATTCTTTGTGTGCTCCTAACAAGAAAAATACTTGTATAAAACGTTAAAGTATAATCGGAATAACTTATAGATATATATAAACAGACGTGTGTATATATATGATGATTAAGGACCACCTAACAATTATTTTGAATACAAAAAATAATCGAAAAATGTCCATTTAGAAAATTAAGACTTATGGAGGTATATTAGTAGTAGATGGGTTCACATCAGAAGCATATTATTGAAATCGTGAAGAAACAAGTCAAGAGAGCATCATAAAATATGGTCCAACTTATTAGTATAATAAAGATTTATAGTTATACTATCATATACTAATATATATGCTGCAGCCTGTAAGCTAATAATCCATTGATAAAAACTAGAATAAAGATCATTATCCAAAGGAATTATTAATGGAGAAAATACAACTCAACACTCCTGAAAATAACATAAAACAAATGATTGAAAGATCGGTTCTTTCGCGGATTGACATTTATCTAATCATAATTAAATATCCACCTGCTGTATATAATATTCAATTTTCTTTTTTTTCAAATAATTTTATGTGCTTATTGTTGTTATTTATGTTGATCATATTATTTGGTTTGCTGTTGTAGTTAATATTGGTTGGGAAACAAATTTTCTTATTGTATAGTTATACTTTTTTAATTTATAGTGATTATGTATAGTTTATGTGTCTTTAAACACTTTGATTGGTTTGGTTCTGTATAAAATATGATGATGGAGCGTAAGTGGGTTCATAAAAATTGATTAATTACCAAAATTCTCCCTGGGAACAAAAGTTAAGAGCAAAAGAGAGAGGACAAAAGTGAAGAAAACGGGGAATGGAATCAAAAGGGACAAAAAGGACAAAACATGCAATACGTGTCGTAAGAAGAGTACACATAAAGTCAAAATCCTAACGGTATCCATCCCCAGCCTCACAGCCCACCGACCCACCGACCTAACCTTCCCTTCCTTCCTTGCTCCACTAATCCTCTGTACCGACGTTACTGTATTATCCCATTAGTGCAATTAACATTAACACTATACTAATACTACTGCTGATTGAGGAGTTTAATTACAGTAATTTTTTAATCATACAGTTAAATTTTATCCTATGTTTTTCAGTTTGTTTTTTTTTCACCAAGACACTTAGTCAGACACACCAACAAAAACAAAATGAAACGGGGCAATTCCAGTATTGTTTTTGGTTTGAAAAGTACAATAGAAAGGTTATGAAAAGAAGAGATGCGATTCTTGCAATACGAGAGTATATCATGATGGAATTGTTCGTAAAATATATCTCTAATAGAGTATTTTCTTATAATTCTACTAGCTACTCTAAAAATTCTTTTTCTCAAATACAGTATATTCTTATAATTCTAGCTACTCTAGAAACTTGTACCAGCCAAAAATGTTGTCCGTGTATGTCTCTCTCCGTTACAAAAGTTTTCATTTTTTTTGTTTTGTTTCTGATAAAGACTGTTTGTAAAGTTTTCACCATGCAATATGATTGGTAGAGTAATTAACATAGGATATACTATATGATTTCAGTTAATAGTGGAGAAGGTTTTTTTGACGATGATTATATAGGCTTTGTCTATCTGGACAGAGAGAGTTCAGGTATCTTTGGTATAAATTTACTAAGAATTTGGTTACTAATAGTATAGTATGTCAATGTACAAATAAAATATGTATTGGGTTGGAGTATATTCCTAGAGAAAAATATTTAAATAACTTCAAAACACACAGAGGTTTGCATACTACTATAATACATATGGATAGTAGAATAGTACTGTATATATTGTTGATTATTATATAAAAAAATAAAAAATAAATAAGGGATGCGCGCATGTCATCTCCACCACCTCTTCATCCGCCTATCCTCTTAAAAAGTTTCTGTTCCATTAAAAATAACAAATCATCACACAAACATACAGCTTTCATCATCCCCCAATATATTTATTTTTTCTTTATATTTTTGTTTTTTTTTTTTAAACTGATAATTTCTAACGAAACAGAATGTTTATTTTATAAAACGAAAAGGAAAAGAATAATTTTTTTTTTGGTTATATATATATACATAAAGATGGAAATCCAAGTTTATCTTCTAAATCCAACTAACCTAAAATTCTCTCTTCTCTCTTTTTACTTTTTTTACTTTTTTTTTTTTTTTCTATTGTCGGTGAATTTGGATTTTTCTCTCATCCTCCTCTCCTCCATCATCATAATACCACCTGCTGCAAGCTCTCTCCGACATATTTATTCTCTCTTTCTCTCTCTCAGGTCTCTTAAAAACCCACCTTCGAAAAAGTCTTTCTCTTTGGAGGGTTTTTTTATAGAAAAAAGATCCTCCATCCATGGACGGCGGCGCAGTAGCTGACGTGGCAGTCGCCGGTACGAGGAAGAGAGAGAGACCTTACAAAGGTATAAGGATGAGGAAGTGGGGAAAGTGGGTCGCAGAGATTAGAGAGCCAAACAAGCGGTCTAGGTTATGGCTTGGCTCTTACTCGACTCCTGAAGCGGCGGCTCGTGCTTACGACACGGCGGTTTTTTATCTTAGAGGACCTACGGCGAGGCTTAACTTCCCTGAGCTTCTTCCTAGAGAGAAATTCTCCTCCGACGAGGATATGTCGGCTGCTACGATTAGGAAAAAAGCTACGGAGGTTGGTGCTCAGGTTGATGCTTTAGGTACGGCGGTTCAGAATAACCGCCACCGTGTCTTTGGTCAGAATATAGATAGTGATGATGAGAAGAAGAGTTTTCATCGGAATTATCAAAACGGTGAGAGAGAAGAAGATGATGATCAGGAAGAAGAGGATGACAAGAGATTGAAGAGTGGCGGCCGGATCTTGGATCGGGTTGACTTGAATAAATTACCCGACCCGGAAAGCTCCGATGAAGAATGGAAAAGCAGATATTAATATTTTTGGAGCGGTGGCTGTTGCTAACGTAAGCTGCGGCTTTGCTTCTACGAATCATTAGCGCCGTTTATGATTTTTTTTTTTTTTTTTAGTTATTAATTTTTGTTTTGATTTGTTTTTTTCCTTTATTGCGGGTTTTGCGGTTTATGGATTTTTTAGGCTATTGCTTAAAGGATGCTAAAATGTATATTAAGCTACTCATTAATACTCATTAATGGAAAAATTTCACCCTATTTTCTTGTCTTCTTTACTTTAGTTAGTGTGTTTAGAAAAGGAATTACTCAAAATACCCTAAACTTTAACTTGTATTCCAAACATAACACAAACTTAAATCATCAAAAATCCTATTTTTTATAGGAAATCTTAGAAAGGTCTTCTTTATTAAAAAAGATTAGGAACAGTTTTGTTAGAAAATGCCCTCTTATAATTTCAAATTTAAGGGGATCGTTCGTTCGTTAGTTAAAGATTTATATCGAAGGGATGGGATATCAAGTTGAATAATAATAATAACGGGACAAAGTATGACCTACATGCAATATCATATAAAAGCAACTTGACATTGTCTATCTTTATTAATTACGTCTATATGTTTTTTTTTGTTTTCTTCTATATATATATACATAGTAGTAGTAATGTATAAATAATATGGATAAGATTTTGAGTCGTCGGGGGGACTTGGCTTGGAGGGGTGTTTTGTTTTTTTGTCTTCTGCTCCATTTCCATTTGTTCTGGGTACTATTTAGATTTTATATGCTCCATCTTTTTCACTTCTATTATTACAAATTAATTATTGTTGCTTTTATTTTGAGATGTGTTCTTTTAATAAATAATTTCATACGTATATTTTAGTTTATATCGGAGCTTGAAAGTTTCCTTCACCATGCATTTTATAATTATTTATTAGTATTTGTTTGTGACAGGGGCAAGGAGAACTAAAAATAAATGTATATATATATATCATATATTATCATATAACGTATTGCATTTCTCCATTATTTTTTGTCGGCGCATTTCTCCATTTTTTTCTATTATGCAGAAAACCTTTTACATAGGGAATATCATTATTATCTGCCATGAATTGTATTATTTTGGTATGTTTACTACATTAACGATTTTCTGTTATTCGAAATTAATAATATTTATTTATATATAAAAAGGTTTAAATTATTGTTAAGATAGTACATTAAAAGTAAAAAATCATATTATTATTAATGAATAGTACATTAAAAATTAGGGGGTGGTATTGGTTTGAGATTTATGAAGATTTTTGAAGAGTTCAACAAAATCATTAAAAATGAATAAGTGAAAGATTGCTAGAGAGTTTTGTTGATTAGTTTTCTAAAATCTTGTAAAGTCCTCTAAACAATCTTGTATTTTTATGATACTTTCATGACTTTATTTTGTAAAGAAAGTGTCTAAAATCATGAACCAATAACATAATAATTGAACTCATTAACAATCCTAGATTCTTTTGTTATAATTGAATAACACAAAACTTTTAATGACTTTATAAAAGTCTGAATCCAATAACCCAGATTTGTTAAGATTTTAAATGACTTTTTACAAATCACAAACCAATAACACTAAACTTTAACAGAGTTTAACAAAATCTTGATCTAATAATAACAGATTCTACATAACATTTCAAATCTCTAAAACTCTATTCAAATTTTAAACCAATAACCCCCACTTACTTTGTATACATATGTTGTAACAATAAATTAAGTAGAAACATAAAAAGTATAGTTTCTGATTAATCTTTGTTATTATTAGAAAAGGGAAGAAAAGAAACCAACAAAACAAAAAAGCGAAGATACTAAAATAAGAAAGAGTACAGGTGGATAAGTCCAAGACAAGAATGGCAAAGGTGGAGCTTTGATTTGATATTTGATCGGCCTTCACTTTTTCTTCTGTTACTAAACTTTCTTTTATAGCTAAAATAATTCACGAACCGAACCAAACTTAAAATTTTAATTTAATTATTTTATCTTCTTATCTGTCTCACATAGTACAGTGAGAGCATTTTGGTGTTTTTCTTTTTCTTTTTTTAGACTCTTCTAACATCAAACAAATTGAAAAAACAGTAGAGTAGTATAATTGAACCGTAATCACGAATCTGACCAAGGCTAATTGCCATTACACGAGTCGACTGATCAATATAAAATCATTGACCATGTCCCCATCTTTACCCAAACTTCCTGTCTGATCCTTGTTTCTCCTTGTCATTATCTCGATGGAATCATCTCTTTAAATTTGTTAGGCAGTTTAAAAACCACAATCAAATCAAAAGAGTTCACACTTTGCATAGTACCGGGGAATGTGAAAGCCTGATTCATAATTTGGTATCCAAAAGTTTAAAACATCAGGGAACTTTTATATTTTAATTAATTAATCTTGTAGTTATTGTGTATGTATAAACTCAGTTTAATCCATCTTATGATGAGCCGTTCATAAAAGCAAGCACAATTGTGAAGTGATCTTAGTGCAGTGGTAGGAGGTAAGTCCAATTATAGAAGGCACCATCACACCCGGGATTTGATCCCGGTTCTACGAATATAGGAATTTGGCTAATAGGCCGGCCAGTGGCCCTATGGTTGAAAAAAAAAACCCAGCACAATTAAATGGGCTTTTTAATATAAGGCTGAAACTACTTTTTGAACTTGAAGATAAAAAACCAATAAGTTCGTCAATTTTGGTTTACATTCGGTAAGCTTTTGGGTCTATAATTAAAGCGTCAGCTCATTTGGTAAGCCCAGTTTGGCCTATGAGACATTGGTAAGCCCAGTTTGTAAATAATAGACGATTTCAAAAGAATAAAGAAACAACAAATAAAATCAAACTTCATATGCCCTTCTTGATATGATATTGTACAAGTTTGATTCCTTTTTTATTTGTCGATTTCTTGCGCGATGCCTTATGCCATTTTGGTATGTACCGTCCGGAAATTGAGTTGTGTGTGCATTGGTCGAGTAACCCATCGGTTTCTTGAATTCCAATTCGACACTAGCTGCTAGCTCCTAATCCTAGATTCTAGATTAATGCCCGGAGTCGTCGTGTTTTATTTATTTAAGCGATTTTTATGCAGTTTATATACAAAAACAATCATGACATTTAGATATAGTAAAAAGTTATTATTATGATGAATGATGATGATTCATGATTCGAACGAGTAGATATGTTAGTACTTTGAAACAGGTAGAGAGATACGTAAAAAGAGTTTTATACATTCACGTGAGTCACGTTTGCAGAGAGAGATCAAGCTTCCGTGATCTTGATGAAAAGATGGAGCCCACAAAATTTCAACTGTCTAGATTCAACGACAGTACGAGGATGATTTCATTGACACCGTCCGATGTTTCCAAGCTGTCATCGTATATAATGTTGAATTAAAGAAAAAAAAAAACATACTAGTAAATTATAGGTTTTCTAGTTTGAGATGATTGTGCCGACACACTTTTTGGTGTTATGTGTCTCTCAGTTTTTAAACTTTGTACGAATTCTAATTATAGTATATATCACTAGTGAAAAAGGTTCATACAAGCCACGTTTATCATGTACATTAATCTTTAATTCAGTTTAAGTATTTAAGTACTCTGTTTAGTCTAAAACTGGCTGTAGAAGATCATGATGATAAGGTTGAATAAAAGACGTGCACAAGCATATGTAAGGTAAGAGTATATTGATATATCATACAAGAGTGATTTACAATGCATTTATATAGTACTTATGCTAGGGCTTCTATCATAACTAATTACAAGATTAGCCTTAATATCTACATCTCTCTTATAGCATATACATAATTTAAAGATGTCGTTACAAATACGCGTGTTAAAATCTGACTCTTTCGATCCACTAAAATTTTCGAAGTGTGGAATTCAATTTTATGTGTAGAAGCAAACAAACTCAAATTTAGAAACAACATTTCCACCTCTTACACGTTTTAATAACAAAAATCTAAAATTAATTTTGGGGTTATAGAGAAAACAAAAAAAATTGGACTATGGTTTAATTTATTTGAATTTCCAGCTTTACGAAGAATTTCAAAACCGATAATACAGAATAAATATCAAACATACATGTATCCTATATTTGTTACATGCTAATCAATGAATAATAGTTTGGTAATGGTAACAATATATATCTCTGCTCTTGTGGCATCTTCAAATTGGTTGGACTCCATGATTGATAGGAGGAAAAAGCAATCTACGATCAGAAAAAAAAGAGAAACGCTATCCGATAATGATTTGTTTAGCGAGGCAATGGTGGGGCTAAGATTTGCCAATATGGAATCAAACAACAAAACCATATTGATAGATATGTATAATGCATAAGAGAAAAGGGAGAGAGAGAGAGCTTTATTTAATTACTAATTAGGGAAAGAAACAGAGAGCATCAAAGCATCGTCATAGTTCCATTAGGGGAAGGTTTGGCTGTATCTCTCCCCCACTTGTGATATTCTTCTTTCACGCTTTTGCTCTCCTTTTTTACCCACACCTCTTCTTTGCTTTAGTATACTATTTAACACGTATTTAGAAATATGCGTTTTTTCTTTTCTTTTTTATAAAGAATACATAAAGAAATATTTGTGTCAAACATATACAAGTTTTTTCCTTGGTCGGCAGACACTCTTCGATATTCTTCAGTTTACACACTACTGTTTTCATATTGTCAGCTGAAATTTCTTAAACACATGAGCGCTAAAATATTTTGTTAACTTTTTTTTTTGGTGTGAACTCTCCTGATTAGTACCTAAAAACCAACAAATTTTTTGATAGATCGGATACTTATGTATTTCAAAGTTGATGTAATATTAATAAGATTCTGAGGCAAAAAAAAAGAGAGATCTAAATGTGAAAGAGAGCGTGAGAACACGCATGGGAACCAAGAGAGTGAAGGTGTAATCAAAGCCAATGGTGATGCAGCAGAGGAAACGATTGAGAGAGACTTGTTTCCCGTACTCTTGGATTGTGGCATTTTCGGTATTACCTCTTTTTTTTTTTTTTTTTTTTTTTTTTTTTCCATCACATTATTTCCGTTTCCTTTTTTTCTCATACCAAACTCTTTTCACGGATTTGTTCATCCTTTTGTAAAAAATAAAAAATATTAATACTAGTAATCTTTGAGTCTCTCTAGTCCTATTTACAATTATATGAGTCCTATACCATAAAAGAGGGAAAACGATAATAAAAGAAGAGTGAAAATGATAAATTTTGAGTAGTTGGAGTAGGAGAAATTAAATAGTACAATAAAAAAAATTAAATAAGAAAGATAGACACTACTCCCATCTACATCCTACATTTTAGTCCATAATAATTTCAGCAAACTTTTGAATTTTCTGAATTTTACTTTCCCTTTTTATATAAAGCAAAAACTGTGATGTCAAATACTCAGGAGACCAAAAACTAGGAGACAGTCTTATGCACTCGTATTGGGAAAGAATCATATTTCTATATTGATTTCTTCTCATCAACTTTTTTTATTTTTATATTTAATAATTTTTTGTTTTTACTCCTTTCATTGATAAAATTCTTCTGCACCTCTCTAGTGATGATGATGAATAGGGTCAGATATTTCTATTCATATGGATCCTCATAATCTTTTTTTATTTATTTATTTATTACAAGTTCCTTTATATAACTCACCTTAAATATTGTTCTTGTCTTCTCATCTTTAAGTCTTGTTGTGTCTCCCAAATTTCTTGTTCTTTCCTCTTTTTTTTTTTTTTTTGTTAAAAGGAAGAAAAAAAAAAAATGTGGAACCTTAACGACTCACCTGACCACCACGAAGCATCCGACAGTAGAGGGAATCGGGTTGGACACGTGTCAAACTACATGACCCAATCTACCACGTGGCTATCGTCTGTGCCTCCGGTGACCCGGAATTTCTTTCCGAGTCAAGTCATGGAACCGGGAATATATGGTTCCGGCTTCCAAGGTGGGGGTAAGTCGGATCCGAGCAGGTCAGGTCGACCAGATGAGCTGGCGCCGGAGATATCGCCGCCGTTAAAGAAGAGCCGACGTGGTCCTCGCTCACGTAGCTCTCAGTATAGAGGAGTCACGTTTTACCGACGAACCGGAAGATGGGAGTCACATATTTGGTAACTTCTTAACCATATCAATGATATGATATCATATACCAAATAAGTAATACCTTGATTATATACTTTTAATCCATCAAATATTATTGTTCATAAAATGGTTTTGGAATATAATTATGCAGGGACTGTGGGAAGCAAGTGTACTTAGGTATGGGTTTATATTTTTGTTTATGAATTTACTTTGTGTGTCTATCTTTGTTTCTTCTAAATCGGTGTTACATACACATGCAGGTGGATTTGACACAGCACATGCCGCTGCTCGGTATGTTTCCTGCAAGAACCTAATAATACATTAGTAGTATATACTATCTCATATTGTTCGATTTTTTTTTAGTTATACAATTAATTTTGGGTCAGTAATTATTTTGTGACAGTGCCTATGATCGAGCGGCAATTAAATTCAGAGGTGTAGATGCAGATATTAATTTCGACATTGAAGACTACATGGACGATTTGAAACAGGTTATATATAGTATTATTTTATAGATATTGGTTCTAGTAATTTTCAATACTACTCAGAAGAAAGAGCACAATTAAATGTTGTTTTCTTTTCTGGCAGATGGGGGATTTGACAAAGGAAGAGTTTATGCATGTTCTTCGAAGGCAAAGCACTGGGTTTCCAAGAGGCAGTTCTAAATTCAGAGGTGTTACTTTGCACAAATGTGGAAGATGGGAGTCTCGTTTGGGTCAATTTCTCAACAAAAAGTATAATTACCTTTAAAGTTTTGTGGGTCAATTTTTTTAAAAAAAATTTACTCTCTTATTAATAAGAAGTGTCCTGTCTGCTTTTTTTTCTTTCTCTTTTCAGGTACGTTTATTTGGGTCTCTTTGATACCGAGATTGAAGCTGCAAGGTACTGGTTTTGCTGTCCAATGTCTCATCATCACTTTTCAAAAATTAATATATTGGTACGAAACATTTAACTTCGAATATATACAGAGCTTATGATAAAGCTGCAATAAAGTGTAATGGGAAAGACGCAGTTACCAACTTTGACCCTAAAGTATACGAGCAAGGAGAAGAGCTCTGCCCAGGTAATTTTTTTTTTTTTTTTACATATTTAGCCTATAAGAAAAACACACAAATTTTTATGGTAAAAAAATCCAACAGAGATGAAGTGGAATGATCATAGTCTTGATCTAAGTCTAGGAGAATCAAACTCGGAAGAGTTAGGATTCAGATCCGAGGTAAGTGTTCATGTTTGTGTATGTACTATTAATATTGGTTTTGTCTGAAAATGATCAAAATGATGATATTTGGTTTTATTGACATTTTAAAGATTGCGAGCATAACGAATAGGATTAGAGATGAGGAAAGATTATTAGGGAGTGATCTATCGCTAGCCATGACGACGACAGCAGTCAGATCAGACGGTGGAGGAAGCCGAGTGGGAATGGCAGCATCATCAGGATTCTCTCAGCCTTCTTCTCCTTGGCACCACCCCACCCCTAACAACTTCCACTTCTTTCGTCACTGATTCATTTCATCACCATTATCACAATCATCTGAGCTAGTGTCTCCTTGGGCATTTTTTTTTGGCTCTGTCTATGTATGTATACATATATATGCTCTTGAGTCGATATAAGAGTTTCTTCTTTCATTAATTTAATCAGGCAGCAAAAGCTAATTTTAATCTGAATTTCAAACTAATCACAGACCTGAGGCTGTTATGTATACTTTGTAGTGAGTCCTTCAAAAAATCATCAGTTTCCACCTGTAAAGAGAGAAACCAAACCTTATTAAGTACCCAATCTCTGAGAGACAAAAGAGTCAATCAAGTGAATTAAGAGTAATCACCTTAATTAACTGAGAATTTATTATATACACAGAGCACCAACATCTGGTGCAATAGCTTCAACTTCATCTGATGTTCCTCTCCTCGAATTCTTCCTTCCCTTCTTCGACTCCATTGTTTGGCTTCTGCAAATTAATTAAAAAAAAATCTGTTTATTAGTTAAGTCCTGTTTTGAGTGTTTTGTAGAAGTGATTTAAGAAACTTACACTAACAGTTTAACAGAGGATCTTCCAGTTGCTGTTCCACAGCAGGACTTGTATTTCTTCTTCGAACCACATGGACACGTTTTATTCCTAGGGATCTTCTGCAGTTTTTGCAAGAATCAGTTCATGTTTTAAACGCAATCTTAAGGAAAAAAGCTTTCTCATATGTTTTAAGCTAGCCAACAAACCTTATCATCGGTCTGTGAACTACACTTGGCATGAACTCTTCCAATGTTACTGGCGCTAGCTGATTCCTCATCATCCAATTCTTCTCTGGTGCTTTCCGTTGTACTATCATTTGCTACCATTGGATTTGTAGAAGCGATTTCTGAATCATTTTCAGTCAAAGACTCTACTCCTAGCTCTGCTATCAGGAATTCTATCGCAGCATCCACATCACCATTTACTTGTAATAGGACCTGAAGAGAGACTCCTCCAGATAAGAGAGAACTTACAATGATCATATATTCTCACAGATTAACAACCAAGGATCGGCTTATCACCTGTTCAGCTTTCTCAGCATTGTCACAGCAACTACCAGACATGACTACTTTGATATCCCCAGCATCCATATTATACCTATCAGCTTTGTTTTTGGACTTGCTCTCTGTGGCTTTCGCTTGTTTAGATGCTGCTGAAACTTTAGCATCAGCCTTTCACAAAACTGGAATTCATTAGGACAGAGAAACAGACCATCTATATATAATACCAAAAACAGCGAGCTAAAGTTTAATGTAAAACCTCTATTACAACAGGCCTGGCTGGTCCTTCACAAGCATCTTCCTTCGAACGCACACTGTTGTAGTGTTCCCCATCGTGGTAAGACCTGAAAAAAACGGAACTATAAGTAAAAGCAAATTCAACCATCTCTATCTTGCCAGATCCTACAATAACCCAATAAAGAATCATTATAACCGAATCAAGTACTCACAGATGGATCATGCGGGTTCGTGTATCTTCAAAATTGCGTATATACCAACGCGGTGACATGCTCTGCAACAAAGAAACCAATGCTCAAACAAACGTATGTCTTAAAAGGAAGTAGATCATGCAAAGAGGCCTTATTATGATTACCCTGTGAATACAGATATTACTCCGTGTGACAAGAGAAGCTGCCTGTAACTCCATATTCCCAGCCCAAGTGCCATCTTCGTCCATGGTTTTACAGTAATCGTCAAAGGGAACATCATCTTCAATAAATGGCTCAAACATCTCACGATTTTTCTGTAAAAAGCCATTGAGAGTATGTATATAGGTGGGGATCTCCAAAAGATCTAGACTTTGAAATCTCTATGAAATGCCACTTACTTACTTACTTACCACTATATACAGTACAACCATGTTACGGTACTTGTTGTGTTCATCCTCATTGCCTTCCAATTGATCGGCAAGTGACCTGTGAAAGAGTCAGTCTTACACAAATTTGCTTTGTCGTCTTCACTCAAAAAAACACAATCGAATTCGAATGATTAAAAAAAAAAAAAAAAAAAAAAACACAGACCTGAAGAAACAATTACCGTCAGCAGTAACTTTGATAATCTGAAGCCCTAAAGCATCAAGCTGAACACGAAACTGAGAGAGATCACAATCTTTTCCTTGCTTCTTCTTCTTCACCTATTGAATCAATCAAATAACGGAAAATTTTAAAAAAAACACAACTTTACAATGATTTGACATACCAAAACTCGAAAAAACCTTGAAGCAAAAGCCAGCAGTAACAGAGGAATTTTAAAAATTCATATGTGGTGAAGTTTTTAATAAGGAAATCGAAATCAAAATCAAAAGATGAAGAACCTGATGCGGTTGTTTCTTAGGCTTAGATTTCTGTGGCTTAGTTTTCGCCATTATCAAATCAGGTAGGTATGAAAGCTAGCTTTAGTCGGGTTCGGTTGCGGCGGTGCAGTGAGAGAAGCTTCAGAATTAGAACCGTTTCGTCGCCGCCGATTGATTATATCCGGTACATACACCAACAATGTATTGGGCCCGATTTAATTGTTAAACCGATATAGTTAATTAACTATTAAATTGGGCCGAAAGGCCCATTAAGTTACGAAAACTATACATGTTATGTGGATATTGCGGTGCTAACACGAACGAACTGTGGAGCGTATCTCTCACTCACTGATCGAAAGACCTAGAAGAAGACATCTCTCGTATTTTCCTTTTTTCTTATAACGTCTATTAAAAAAAAAAAAAAGTAAAATTTCCTTTTTTGTTTTGGGAGAGTAACAACAAAAACACATCTGACTATAAATAAGACTCCTCCCTCTCTACTCATCTCGATGATTCAGAACCGATTTTGAGATGATAACAGAGACCCAAACAACAACAATGGTAAATTCTTCTTCTCGTAATTAATTACAGTTTTAGATTTTTATCATTGATAATAAATCGTAGATTTAGGTTTATCAATTGACTTGGGGGTTTTTTGTTTTTGGTTTTTAGGGTTTTCAATTTGGCTTTACAAATTGAACTAACGATGCTTCTTCTTCTTGATTATCTATGTGCAGATCAATGATTTTATTAGGGTTTATATATTTTCTGGGTTTTTCTCATCCATGTTCCTGGTTTAATTCAGAGATCTACTTGATAACTAACGATGGTTTCTTCTAATTTCTCTTTGTGCAGATCAGTTTGAATAACGATGAAGAGGAAGAAGACTCACACTGCCACGACCCATAAGTGTTAGACTGATTTGACGACGGTCAAGTAAAAAAGGTTTTGAATTTCTTGGTTTTTTGTTTTTAGAGTTTTTCACTTTGGAGTTTCTATCATCTAATTCTTATTCTATATGTGCAGATCAGAGATGGTTTGAAGAGTGATGAAGAAGACGACTCGACTCAGACTGCTTAAGGTTTTGTTTGTTGTTTGATGATGATGATGATGCCTTTTTCTAGTCTTCATCACTTTAGAACAGACTGATCAATAGCTTAATGAATCTGTTTTGTTAATCATCTAGCAGGTACTATTATTGTGGAGCTTCTTTTCACTTGGATTTTAATACTTATACACTTGCGATTTAGGTTGTTGTCTCTTCAGACTTCAAAAATTAACGATTGCTTTTCTGATTCATTGTGCAGATCCAGAGAGATATATGGTTTGAAGAATGAATGCAAGTTTCATTATAAAAACTTGGCCGAGGGGCGTGCTCACGGTTCTGACCATGGTAAAAATTCTCTTCTTGCTCTGTAAGTAATCTCTATATCCTCTCTTCCTTTCTTTACTTAACCAATAGTAATCTTCTGATTCAATGTGCAGATCGGAGGTATGTGGTTTGGTTTGAAGAATGAAGTTCCTTTTCCTCCGATTGAGAAAAATGCTCTGTTTTCTCTGTAAGTAATCTGAGATTACCTCTCTTCCTTTCTTTACTTTGTTTTTGGGGTTTTCAATTTGGCTCTTACAGATTAACTAACGATGGTTTCTTCTTCTTATTTATCTATGAGCAGATCACTTTGAATAACGATGAAGAAGTAGACTCAGACTGGTTAAGGTTTTGTTTCTATCATTAACACCACAATCCATTAGTAAAATAGAATAGACTGATCATAGCATAATGAATCTGTTATGTTAATCTACCAGGAACTTATTATTATCTTTTCTTTCTCTTGCAGGAATTTCATCTTTAAATACTGACAAGGGAGGGCTAAGTAACCAGCCAGCATACAGAGAGACATCTTCAATTGCTTTAACGAAAGAAGTGTCTAATAAGCAGGTATTATGAATCTTCTTTTCACTTGGATTTTAATTCAGACTTTGATAACTAACGATGGTTTCTTCTAATTCTCTTTGTGCAGATCAGTTTGAATAACGATGAAGAGGAAGAAGACTCACACTGCTTACGGTTTTGTATCTATCATCAACACCACAATCCGTAAGTGTTAGACTGATTTGACGACGACCAAGTAAAAAGGTTTTGAAATTCTTTTAGTGTTTTCACTTTGATGTTTCTATAATCTGATTTGTTATTCTAGATATGTGCAGATCAGAGATGGTTTGAAGAATGGTGAAGAAGACGACTCAGACTGCTTAAGGTTTTGTTTGTTGTTTCAGGTTCACTTTCTTCCCTTTATTACCGATGATGATACCTTTTTTTTTTTTAGTCTTCATCACTTTAGCCTTTGACTCAATACAATACGTCTTCCTTTCCCACTTCGAATTCCCCATCCATAAGTGTATATATATATATTTTAAAATGATTTTTGTTGTTGGCTTGTCTCTAGCTTCTCTAGAGATGGAGATAATATATGGCTCCCTTTCCTTCGGTGGAAAAAATCCTCGTCTTGTTCTGTAAGTAATCTCTATATCCTCTCTTCCTTTCTCTTCTCAACCAATAGTAATCTTCTAATTCAATGTGCAGATCGGAGATATATGGTTTTATGAATGAAGTGCCTTTTCCTCCGATGGAGAAAAATGGTCTTTTTTTCTCTGTAAGTAATCTCGATAACCTCTCTTCCTTTCTTTACTTTGTTCTGTTTCAAGTTTACCCAACCAATAGTAATCTTCTTTTTTCTTCTTTGGTTTATATTCAATGTAACCAATTCTAATCCTTTCTTTTGGTTCTTACGGTTGCAGGAACTACATCTTCAAACAATGGCAAGGACTAACCAGCATGCATGAGTCATCTTCAATAGCTTCAACGGAAGTTTCTAAGCAGGTACATAGCTTCTTTTGACCCTCAGAAAAAGTTGTATGTGTGCATAAAACACTTGATTTCATGCCATCTGACATGCATCTGTTTTCCTCGTACACAGAACAATGATTGGAGGCCTCACCTTACTGAACGAAGGAGCCATCTTCAATAGCTTCAACGGAAGTTTCTAAGCAGGTACATAGCTTCTTTTGACCCTCAGAAAAAGTTGTATGTGTGCATAAAACACTTGATTTCATGCCATCTGACATGCATCTGTTTTCCTCGTACACAGAACAATGATTGGAGGCCTCACCTTACTGAACGAAGGAGCCATATGCTGCAAAAAATGCTAAGAGCTTGTCTTTATAAAGCAAAAACTACTGCGTAACTTGAGCAACAAAAAGGCAGCAAAGTTCAAAGCACTACCTTTGAACAAGAAGGTAGAAGGTAATATTTACTTCATTTATCTTTCTCTCTCTCTCTCTCTTAATCTAACTCAAAAACATTGATTTACTGAATTTTTAATATTTATTGTGACCTTTAGTTCTACTCTTGACTGACCTTTTCATTATACCATGTTTGTGTTGATTGTAGGTTGTGAAGAACAGCAAAAGCTGCGGAGCATGTTTCTTATGGATTCTGTGAAAGAGGTATGTGTGTGTATCTATTCCAACGATGATTTATTGACTCTCATTGATGGTTTGAAGAATGAACAAGTTTCATAACATATTTATATATGTGTGATATTATATACGTAAATTTCTTAAATTTTATCCTTGAATTGGTACTTGGTAATAATTATTTGATTCTTATAACAGTGGCTAGGTGCTCCTCTAGTCGCCTTTGAATTGTTATGAGTGTGCAATGATTGTTTTTCTACATTCTTTTGGAATCATGGGAGTGTTCCTTCTGATTTGTATTGCAGACTATCAATTTTGGCTATGGTCGTACTGTTGACATTCCTCTTGACCTACTACCGCGATTTGGTACACGGATTTGATTGACAGTGGACTAGACATTGTTCATTTATGTGATTTGGTGGATATTTGAATTAGTTTGAATGATTTTTCGTTTTTCATCCTTTCATTGTTAGGTATACAGGATTTGAAGAAGCAAGAGAATGAGCTTCCAAGCCAAAGAAGCTGAGCTCAAACGACGAAAGCAGGTGAAACTTTAACTTAAGCATCACCTTTACAGTTCCTGAAGTAATTTTGTTTTGTTGAAGAGGCATCTTTTAAAACTTTTTGTGATTAAGGAAAGCCATTGAATAACTGGATATTTTGAATTTCAAACTGGATATTAATCACCTTTACAGTTCCTGAAGATATTGTGCCACTTAATAACTGGATATTTTGAATTTCTAAAGCTAATTTGTTCGTGAAGTTGCATGTTAATTGTCACATATAGTTTCATATTTGTCTTTTCTTTTTCAGGCTGTTGCGATTGAAGGAATCATGCCAGCTAATGCAAAAACTATTACCTTCAGCTCAATCTGGAGAAGAGCCCTTCCCTGAGTGTCTTCGAGCATGATAGAAAGGCAAGTCCTTCTTGTAAAACCATAGAATCTGTCTTACAATCAATCTTCTTGTAAAATGTTACATCTTTCTTTACACGTGTACCCGTTCGTTTGTCAACTGTCTCATTTCTGGCTTCATTTAGTTTCTCGTTGATGGCTAACAGACTTTTCATGTTTTCTTTCTACAAATTCTTGCAGACTCGAGGACGTTAATTTATTGCATCCAAGCTTGTGGCAAATCTTGATAACAACACCGTCTGGTGCATACCGTGTCCTTGCTTGCTTGTCATCTTCACTCCGGGCAGTCTATGGGCTCCTTTGACATTCCATTCCATCATGTTTATGGCCAGGGAGAGGTTCCTATATATCTTAAATGATCCCTCAAAGCCTTTGAGTTCCTCTTTTGTGACAACGTATTTCCTTATGGCTAGTTGGCTACCTTAAATTTTCGAACAGCCTGTGATACTTAATTACCTAGCAAGTAATCCTCTGATGGTTTGGTGGTAGTTTCACCTAATGTTGGTGGCTAACAGACATTGCATGTGACTCTTCATTTCTACAAATTGTGGCAATTTTTTTGCAGGTTTTCGAGGACACGTTGGGAAGACTCGATTTACAAGAACACCACACAGCCTCTGTATCTTTTCCGGCACTGCTTATCCAGAGCACGAACACCACACAGTTACTTAATTTAGCCCAGGTTCTTTCTTAATTTTGTACTTCTTTAGATTCCATTGCAACAATTACTAGTTTGAAACGATTATGATGAAACTGATTTTGTGATATTGTCTTTTGTTCCTTTGGATTTAGGTGCTATTTGGATCTGGAGCCTGGGAAATTCAAGACCAAACTGATTATGATATCTATGTTCAGCTGCAAGAGAGATCAAGGGAGTGTGATGTGTTCCTTGTACAGCCTACAGGTAGCTTAGTTCTCTTCATGTAGCTGATTTGAGTTTTTCAATTGTTTTTTTTTTTTTTTTTTTGAATGAAGAGTTTTTCAATTGTTTCATTCCTGTGCCCCCGTTTATTTTCTCGTTGATGGCTAAAAGAATTTTGACTCCTTTTTTTCTACAATTTTTTGGCAGACTCAAGGACGTGAGTCTATCATAGCCAAGCTTGTGGCAGATTTGACACAGCAGGTGAGTTATATAAGTCTGTATCTATCTGCACATAATATCTTTTCGTGTCCGTGCATGTGATTATGTAGTTTTCAGCTTTTATTTATGTCTTAGCGATGGTGGTTTGGTCGAGATCATAAAATTATGAGTATAGGTAAGATAAGTGACATAGAAAAAGACAAGGCCCACTTAAATTTTTTTCAGCAGAAAGTAATCTAATAGGTTCTTGTTGGGCTTTCAATATTTCTGTAAATTTCTTTGTGAAATAAGAAAAGAAAAGACAAAGGCTTTTTCTTAAGGCCCGTATATACTATATAGGCAGCGTTAACAGGCGTAACACAACCGAACCGTCCCGGGGTTTAGCTCTGTTTTAGATTTGGTCAACAAAATTACACGATTGTGTGTTCTGTCTTGGTAGACTTTCTTCTACTGCCTCTGTCTGTGTGTGTAATATAATAGGAGCTACTTTATGTTTTAACTGTCTCTCTATTGAAATCTTTAGTAAACGTATATTTTAACATATATAAACATGTTTATTTACTCTGTTTATTAATAGAAATAACAACAACTAGTCAACTACTATAATCCAAAAACTGAAGTTAAATAAATTAAAGATGCTTTCTAGTTGTTAAACTATTGACATACATGTGTTCGTAATGCACTAAAATATGATGATACTAGCAGTATAGCACCATCAGCATCAACTAAAGATAACAAAAGAAAAGATAAAGTCATGCCAAAGAAAAGATAAAGTCATACTTTAACAAAAGAAAAGATAAAGTCATGCCAAATAGTATTTGGCAAATACAAACCAATCATACAGTATATAGCTTCCAAATTCTCACCCTTAACCTAGTCTTTAAGAACAGTATTATACCCTCTTTTTTTTTTTTGGTTAAGTTTGTTTGTATTATACATCTCACAAAATGCCAAAAATAAAATAGAAAAACAACTGAGGTCCATGTAAACTTGAATTATTAGTGTACCATAAAGTACATGATGTAACTTGTTGGTTGGTCGTATTAATTAATGGACTCATCCGGAGAATTCACGATTGCCTGATATAGAAACTGAGCCTCACGTTACCCACTACTACACCACATTGATTAAAAGTTAAAAAAAAAAAAAAAAAAACGCAAAAAGATGGAATTGGTGGTGGTAACCTCAAAGAGCGTCGTAAATCCCAGAAACGTTAAGAAACCGACTACTGTGAAGGAGAAGATTCATCTTTCTCCATGGGATCTCGCTCGTCTTCGCTTTGGTTATCTTCAAAGAGGTCTTCTCTTTCCCAAACCTGATCTCAAAACTGACATAATCGTCTCACGATTACAAGCTTCACTCTCTGTTGCTCTAGATCATTTCTATCCTCTAGCTGGTCGTCTTGTCAAGCTCAACAACGACGACGACGACACCGTCTCGTTTTTCATCAGCTGCGATGGTTCTTCAGGTGTGGAGTTTGTTCACGCCGAGGCTAAAAACATCGAGATCAGTGATGTACTTCAGTTGTCTGGTTCTGTCCCCGGTTTTTTCAGTTCTTTTTTTCCTGCGACCGGAATCAAGAACTACCACGGTGTCTCAAGATCTTTACTTATGGTTCAAGTGACCGAGATGAAAGACGGGATTTTCATCGGCTTCGGTTACAACTCTACCGTCGCTGACGCCAGTTCAATCTGGAGGTTCATCAACGCATGGTCTGAGATTTGCTCGGGAGGATCCGAGACCTTCCAACATCGTCTTCAACTCAAAGGTTGGTTCTTTCCTAGCATTGATTACCCAATCCATATCCCAGACCCTGAAACAAAAGCAACTAGTTCTGTAACAACAACCAATTTACAAGAGAAGATGTTTCATGTTACAAAGGAGAATGTTCTGAAACTGGAAGCTAAAGCCAACAACGAGGCTGATCAAAAGATCTCGTCTATTCAAGCGGTGTTAGCACATATATGGCGTTCAATGATTAAGCACAGCGGCATGAGCCGAGAAGAAGAGACTCATTGCAGGTTACCTATAAACATGAGGCAAAGACTAAACCCACCGCTAGAAGCAGAGTGTTTTGGGAATGTGAGCCAGACCGGTATAGCTCCCGTCACGGTTGGGGAGCTGCTGGACCACGGACTAGGCTGGGCTGCTATGCAGATCAACAAAATGGAGATGTCACAAACGGATGAGAAAGCCAAAGAATTAGCAGAGAAGTGGGTGAAAAATATCAAGATTCCAGTTTCTGTTGGTAGCAAAGATTTGGTTGTCACAAACTCTAACCGGTTCGATGTGTACTGCAACGATTTCGGTTGGGGTAAACCGATAGCTGCAAGAGCTGGACCACCATATCTAAACGGGAGACTTGTTGTGTTCCAAGGAATCGATCAAGAGAGTCTTGATTTTCAGGCTTGCTTACAGCCTCAAGTCGTGGCAAAATTGTTGAATGATGTTGAATTTAACGAGTATGTGAACATTGTTGTATGAGAGTGATGATTTGGTTCAGTAGATTGAATGTGTAAAACGTTGATTTCTCTTGTGTTCAAGATTCACCAAATTCAATAAGCCTCTGCAATTTTTTAACGATGTTGTTACAGTTGACCTGGAGAAAAAGAAAAACAATTGTGTGAGCATAGGCCCAATAATTGTATTCGATTATTGGGCCTCCTATAACTCTCTTATTAGGCTTTTTTTTTTTTAAACTAAGAAAGAAAGAAGCCTTCACTCATATTGATTCTCGGAAAAAGGGAAAAAGAAAAAAAAATGGCTTCCTCATCATCATCATCTTCGTCGCTCGTCGGCGAGTGGGAGGAGCTTCCACCGGAGTTAACTCGTTCGATTCTAGGACGGCTTAGCACGGTTGATCTACTGAAAGCTCAGATGGTGTGCAGATCGTGGCGAAGAATCTCAAAAGACCCATCGATGTGGCGGAAAATCGAATCGGTGAACCTGGCACTTCACTCTGAGGAAATGTGGCGTCGCGCCATTGATCTCAGCGATGGTGGTTTGGTCGAGATCAGTATAGATATGTGATGATGTTAGTGTAAGGCTGCTTCGAGAAATTGCTCTTTCAACATTGAGTTTTGTAATTTAATGGAATAAGTTAACCTATTAATAGTTGACACTTGACAAATCTTTTTCTTGTTGCAAAAAACTCAATGAACGAAACGTAATGAAAAAAAGTAAAAAGAAGTAAAGAAAATTCACACATAACGTCATGTCAAATTTAACATTTAAATATTTTGTGAAGCAACCACTTAAAATACTGTATTTTAAGATCCGTCGGGCGTGGCACGTGCCACGTGGCGTACTAAAAGAAAGAAAAAGACCGAGTATGTATGTAGAGTATATAATTTTCCCACGCAAAAATCTTGGACCGTGTAATAAAAACATTTTAATTAAATCATATAAAAATAGTATTAATTTCAAAAAAAATAAAAATAAATAAAATTGAAAAACGAGTACAAAACTATGACGGAACGATGACCACATCTTCTGAAGTTAAACTAAGAAAATGACAACATCTTCTTCTTCCTCCTCTGCAATTATGATTATGAACAACAGTTGAAAATAAATTCTCATATATTTACATACTTTTCTTGGTATATAATAAAAAAGCTTCTGCAGGTTGTATTGATTCAAGAAGAAGAAGCTCTTATCCTTAAACTCATATATATATACATAAAAGTCATGTATGAAGAAGCAGCGATCGATCGTTTACCGTTAGACCTTCTTGCTTATATATTTTCTTTGGTTACTTCTTTCACCGTTTTGGCTCAGTAAGTCAAACTTGATCGTTGCAAAGTTATTTGATCCTTTTTTTTTCAGTTCTTGTAAGAAATTTTAATTAAGTTTTGTTTTTTTATAGGGGAAGTGGTGTTTGCAAGAAATGGAGGAAAGCTGTAAATCAATCTATGGCGAGAAGACAATCTTTGAGCTTTGCTGGTTGGACAATGGACGATCGTTCCACTTCACGTCTCGTTCATCTTGCTTACAACCTCAAAGAACTCGACATGTACATCTCTCTCTGCTTCTTCTAATATGATCAAGGCAACTTTACCTTTAGGGAGCTTGACTTGGTCAAATACAAGCTCTGTTTTCTTCATAGAGCTTCTTCTGTTTTCTATGTTTGCAGATCTAGAAGCAGATGGGGTTGTCATATAACTGATAATGGTTTATACCAAATAGCTTCTGCAAGATGTGTGGCCAATTTAAACTCTGTCTCTTTATGGGGCATGACTGCCATTACTGATTCTGGTGTTGTTCAATTGGTAAAGTACTCCCCTTTTTATTATGTGGAATTGGAATCTTTTAAAGTATTTGTTTATCATATCAGAGATTCTTGAATTTTTATTTGACAGATATCAAGAACTTCTTCATTGCAACACCTAAACATAGGAGGTACTTTTATTACCGATGAGTCTCTTTTCGCTATTGCAGAACGTTGCCATCATCTTAAGGTATAACAAGAATCTTCCCTATCCATCTACTTATTCTATCTAGAATCATTAGAATCACTCGGAATCTCTTATGCAGACAATTGGGATGTGGTGTTGTCGCCATGTGACAGAGAGAGGCCTTTTGGTTCTTGTTAACAAATGCAGAAAACTTGAATCAATCAACTTATGGGGAACTAGAGTTCCTGTGGATTGCTTCATTGCTTTACTTACCATCAGTCCTGCACTTCAGATTAAACCCATGGAATTGCTTCTCAATGCTCAGAATCCACCACCATTGTTGCATGCTGTCTAGTTTTGCTTCCCATTTCTCTTGTTTGTTTGTGTACATAGTAATTCATAAAATTGAATCTTCATATATCTTCTGTGTTCTCCCATCAATAACATAAATAAATTATCCAGTAAAGCTTCTATTGGAGTAGAATTGTGTCTCTATATATGTATATAAGTTGCAAAACATTCAACAGAAGCTGAAGACACACATACACAATATTTCTGCCTTTAACTCTGCAGTCTACAAATGCAATAATAAAATCGGACACTCTTTCTAAGGCAATTCCATGTTTCCTGAACTTAGGATCTCTCATTCGTGTTAAAGAAGTGATCAAGATTCTCTAACCTAAGAATCTTTCCAAGTGGTTTTGATTGGTTGTGTCATAGTAGAAACATCAGCAATGGAAGAAGCCATGAGAAGCAGAAGACAACAATGGTGTTTCGTTGATAGACAGCAGAAGCTAAGGATTTTGAGAACTGAACTGAACCTGTGTAGCTTGCACCTGAGTTGCTTCCAGCCGTTGAATCCATGTTTGGAGTTCTTGTCTGTAGAGTAACGTTTTTGCATGAACCATAAGCTGCTCCTGGCTGCAAACAACATCAAGAACCAAAATTCAGGTAGCCGTTTCAGATTGTTTATACTTGAACGATATGATTTCATATCCATAAGTACCGTTATCGAAAGTAGATAAGCTATATTACCTGGCAAGCAGCAAGAGTTTGACAGCCGCAAAGTACCGGTCCATTCATTCTATCTAGAACTTCAAAAACGCCGCCTCCATCACTTCTCTGCAATATTAAGGTTTTGTTAGCAAGATCTCGCAAAAAAAACTGTCATATTTTTAGTTTTATGATTGATTCAATACCATGTAGAAGTTAACAGCAAGGAAGTTTGGCATTCTATTCCCTCCTGACTTAAGACAAGTCCCAACCATCTCAGCAAGTGGAGCTGAGTGTTCCTTGCAAGCGTCTTTCTCAACCGGATATGTCGGGAAGTAATTCATTAAGAAAAGCGATGAACTTTTTGAGTTTAAAGGTTTTGACTCTTTTCTGTTAGGACAAGAACCTCGCTTCACCCCGGGATCCCCAGCTTTAACACAATGATAAGATAAGGTTATTCTCACAGAAAATTCTGATATCAAAGACTTAAAAGACTTTTTGTAATACTCACACTCATTTTCAACTATGTATCTCCACTGATACGCAACGCCTTCTTCTTCTTCTTTGGCAGCAACAGAAGTGAAAACCAGGAGCCTATGATTCTCTTGCACCATATCAGTCACAGTAGGCCAATCTTCTCCCTTTTTTGGCATTTTCGAAACAGGAAACCAGTACTTGTCCAAACCAGCGTTAGCAAACAGAGTTGATAAGCCTTTAGGTCTATGCACATAATCCTCAATTATGATCGTGATAATCTCTGTTGGGTTCTGACTCAGAAATGTCTCAACTTCCCTCAGTGTGTTAATTGCAGGTTGCTAATTCAAAAAAAAAAGAAACCAAAGTTCACATTTTCCATCCTACCGGGTTTCAACTTTCAAATCCAAACATGTTATTTAGTTAAGCTGAAGAAAAATCTTACAAAAGCCGTGACATTGAAACATTGGCCTCGAAGCGAATGGCAAAGCCAGATATCGTCGTTGAAGTCATACATATCCAACATTAGCCCTCTAACTCCATTCTAGAGAACAAATAAAAAACATATTCAAGAGTTTAACCCAAGAAAGAGGAATCATCCAAAATAAGAGGAGTTGGTAATAAGGACATTACTTGGAGCTGATTAGTAATAGTATCTTCTTGATTGTAAAATGTAATCCTATCAACACCTGGCAAAGGCGGTGCATTTGCATTGCTAAAGGCATTATGAGTCATCAACCATGTATACTTGTTAAAAGGCAATCCATTTATCTACAAAAAGAACACACACAAATTTCATCACCACATAGAGTTTAAACAAATCTTCAACAAAACCCATATTCAAAGTTCAAAACTTTTTGATACAACCAAATGATCTACACTATCTTCAGCAAACTCCATGTTCAAAGTTCAAAGCTTTTGATACAACCACATGATCAACATTATCTTGATACAACCAAATAAAAACTTTAGCAGAATCCATCTTCAAAGTTTAATTCTTTTGATACAACCAAATGATCTATACACTATCTTATATGATATAACCTATTTTCAGATTGGAAAATATAGAGAAACCTAATTAAAATCTTACAATGGAAGTTGGAATTGTGGCTTGGCCTCTTGTGCAGACGGGTTTAGTGCTCCCAACGGCAGGACAGTCTCCACAATACAAACCTGAGGCACAATCAGTGGCTGAGGAGCATGAATCCAACATCTGAGAAAGACACACACAAATAAAAAGCAAAATCCCAAAAGATTTAGACACCAATTTGATAGCAGCCATAAACCAGAGAATAGGAATAATAAGCAAAGAGAATCAAACGAACCTGGCAATTTCCATTAGAGCAAGCTGAGGAAAAAGAGAAGAAGAAAAAGGACAAGGAAAAAAGAGAGACTGTTACGGCTCTGCATAAGCCATTGATGCACGCCGACATCGCTCCTTAGCTTATGCAGAGAAAGAGAGAGAGAGAGAGAGAGAGAGAGAAATCTGAATGATGTTTCGATCTACTGTTGTTGTTGGTTGCTTGAGTGGGTTTTTCTAAGACAAGACAAAAGAGATGTTTAGGTACTAAAACCCGGGCAGGGCTTCATCGATTTGGTTAATCCTTAGAAAACAGAGGAACAAAAGAAAAAGATTAAGCTTTGTGTATTCTTTCTTTTCTTAGACAAAGGTTGAATCTTTTTCCCACCTCCCAAAAGAGAAACGATTAGTAAAGGAGCTAACCCACTTCATAAGTAAGAAAGTAGCTTAATTTAGAGCGACAATACATTTGTTTTAACATTTTATAATAAACAAACAGCAATACAGTTTCTAGTTGTGTACACCAAACATACGTACGCGGTGACTATTTTGTCAACACCTACTTGAATTTTGTGGAAACAATGTGTTTTTGGAAGAGTTTGTCAAAATTAGCAATGATGATTTTATCATATCAACATTTGTTTTACTGTATGTGATAATAATGTCTATAATTGCTAATATTTTTTTACCCAACATTTTTATTATTGATATCATTTTTGCTAACGTTACGGTGGTCACATGCGTGGGGACACTCTTGTCTTGTTGCTTGTCTCTTTGCTTCTTTCAAGGAAAATAATGTCATTATTTTCATATGATCGCACAAAAGTTACTGCAACATCTCACTCTCTCTCTCGCTCGCTGGAAATAACACAATAATAATGTCTAGATCACCATGCCTATTTCATTTACAAATTCATCAACAGAGACATACGACACTAGTGATTTCCATATCCAATCTTTTAGTTAATCAACCACTCTAAAAAAATAATACGTGATTTGAAAGAGTAAAAGTTACCGCCATATTAAACTGATATTACTACAAAATGACGATGTACCATACTCGGCTTGCTTCCAGCTTATTCAACGACGTCGTGTAACGAAGTCTCTCATTCGCAGCCTTACGCTATAATGTCAGGCCCATTAACGTATTTACTTACTAGCTTCTGTTAGTTGGGCCCAAATTTTCTCTTTTAAAGCCCCAATACCCAAGTAATGGAATCATAGAAAAAACAACTTGCGTTTCTCGCTCCTGTATTGAAAAGCCTTCTTCTAATGAAGTTTGAAAGCAGAAATATACAAAAGAGACAAGACACTTTTACATTTGTTCATAAAAAAAAAAGACAAGACACTTTTACATTTACTATTTTTGACTATAAATGATAGTTTTTCATTGATAGTAAATGTAATATATAAATATCGTCTTTTAAAAAATACAACTATGATTTTTTTTTTTTTTTTTGTCAACAAATACAACTATGATTGTAAGAAAGTTATATTTATAAATGCAGATTTAAAATAAATCTTCCGAATCTAGCAAAGTTTTAGTTTTGATTAGCTGTCGAAATTTAGTGTTGAATTGCTTAACATTTGTGGACTCAAAACTAGACAACAATTGTAAATCATGGTCTTTTTTCCCCTTAATTAGATTTGTTAAAGACCTTTTTTTATCCTTAAGTAGCCAAAAAATCCTTGTCCCAAAAAATGAAAGTTATGTGCATTATTTATCGTTTATAACTTTATTTGGTATTATATATTTTTCCTTTAACTGAGATACAATTGATATATTTTGTGGTGATAAACGTCTTGTTTTCTGTATTAGTTTATCAACAAAAAAAATCCAATCCTGACCACTCAAGTAATTTGCATTTTGAAGACAAGAGTTCACGGTGAAACTTAGGTTAACTACTAATCCTTATTTATACTGTATAAGTTGATTTAGCACCTCTCGTCTCTCAGGTAGTATTTTTTTTTTCTTCAAAAGTATGGATCAAGACGGAGACAATTCTCGGATTCCCGATGATGATGCTGACAGTTCTTTTAGCTACCAAAGGCTTTTGTTTGAAGACGACTGGCAACTATGGGACACTTACCCTACTGTCGTTGACGCTACTGCCACATCACCATATCCAACGGCTGAGATGAGCTACCAAAGGCTTTTGTTTGAAGACCAGTGGCAACTATGGGACACTTACCCTACTGTCGTTGACGCTAATGCCACATCACCATATCCAACGGCTGAGATGAACTATCATAACCGTACTGTTGACGCTACTGCCATATCACCAGATCCAACGGCTGAGATGAACCATGATAGCCTGACAGTAGAGTCCCCTCCTCGTCCAATCGTGGTAATTATCTATTTTATCAAATGGTTTCTTGTTTGAGAGGAGGAATAAAGCTTTTGGATATAATAGACTTATGGAAATTGTATAGGATCAACAATCCATCAGCCAGTGGCTCCAGTCATCATCGAGCAGTGAGCAATCTGAAACAGCATCGCAAGAATATTATGTAGATGTATCCTCTCCTCAACTCATCCTCGCGTCCGAGGTATTGTATATTATATCTTAGCATTAAAATATATGTAGAGCTTATGAAATAGTAGTATTCGGGGAATTAAGATGGGAAACTATTTCCACACCACTTAAAATGGAGAAAGAATTATTTGTTTTCTTTTCATAGATATTTCGTGGAATTTACGTTACCATTTCGCGCGTCTTTTTGTTTGATTTTAAAATTTCGTACTTGCGTGGGAAAATATTAGATATTGCTATTACGATAAATCTAACTTTCTTAATGAATCTACATATGATAGATTTTTGTTAGATCAAGTATTGAGTTACTAGCTATGTAATAAATGTAAAAACTTTCACCACATTATTAGTTGTGAAACTTGTATCTTTGAAGTTAGAACCTTACAAATTTGTGACTTGTGAGAGATAACATTGAACGTTAAATAATGCTTCCAAGTATTGATAAATTAGTCGGATGCATTTGTATTTTAATTTTCCAAAGGATTGCATTTATGTAAGAGACTAGAAGGACTCCCGTTAATAAGATTATATGTTCCATTTCTTGAATAAAGAGTTGTATGTAAGGAGTTGTAGAGTTTGTATACGGAAAAGTTTACTAATGATTTTTTATTTATTTTAGGAACAATTGATGAATGTCACCGAACATGTAGGAGAAGAAGTCAACACTGGGTTAACCGTTGAAGTCATTGATGAGAACCTAAGAAGAAGGCCATATGAAAACAGCAATGATGAAACGGAGCCATGTGTGATCTGTCAGCACAAGTTGAAGAACGGTGAAGAAGCTGCGAAACTGGAATGTGAGCATGACTTTCACTTCGAGTGCATCAAGAGCTGGCTAATGGTCAAGAACAAGTGTCCCCTTTGCAACCAGAAAGTTGTTTAAATGTTTTATGAGGGTAGAAACATGTCAAGATTGGATTTTTAACTTGATTTCAGACTACCATTGCTTTTGCTTTTATTTCCATTATCTTCCCTTCGGATGCTAATGAATAAGGAACATATGATCTTATTTGCAAGTTGAATGCCTTTTTTTTATGAAGTAAAAGATTATTTGCATCCAAACTCAACTCTTTTATGTGGTAACCAATTATATTATCAAAATTTCAATAATTTTTT
The DNA here is from genome assembly GCF_030686135.1 of Camelina sativa. Classification (NCBI taxonomy): domain Eukaryota; kingdom Viridiplantae; phylum Streptophyta; class Magnoliopsida; order Brassicales; family Brassicaceae; genus Camelina; species Camelina sativa. The sequence goes on from NC_141881.1 coordinate 31,286,219, forward strand.
TTTTCTTAAACCTGAGGGACAAGGACAACAAGCGAAAAAAAAAAGGATTAGGGTTTTTTTGTAAATTGTCAAAAATGGTGAAACTGTTGCAAGACCTTACTTTCCAAGTAATTGTCCTATTTCATGTTTAGTCGTAATAATAATTAAATGGTATACTTTATGGCTATCAATGGCCTATCTTATCAATACCATTATTGTTTCAACCGTTTCATTTACTAAAAAAGTTAAATATCTTATCTATATTTAACTTATCACATTGATAAAAAAGTATATATACAACAAAAATGTTTGTCCTTTTATACTTGGTGGTTCAAAAAAAATATTTACTTTTATCTTTTCCTTCTTTAATTTGGGTTAAAAATCTGTTCAGTTCTTTAATTTTTAACTATAAAAGTTGAGAAGTAAATAAAAATTACTGAAGGGAACTAACTATTCACAACACACAACTACACAAGTGATGTGAGTGAGAGACACCAGATTATGTCTATAGGGATTCGACACGCCACTCACTCTTCAGAACCTCACACTCGCTTCTCCTAGGGGCGTGACCACACGCACCTACCTCCCCCGCCTATAAACCTTTTACTACGAAAAAAGCTATACACAGAGTTAGTAGAGAGAGATATGGGTGATTCTGACGTCGGTGATCGTCTTGCTCCTCCATCTTCTTCCGACGAACTCTCCAGCTTTCTCCGGCAGATTCTTTCCCGTACTCCGATAACTCAACCTTCTTCTTCACCACCGGAGAGAATTGTTTCCTCCGCTGAGACCTTACCTTCCCTCGGTCATGGAGTCTCTGAAACTGGCCTAGACAAATATGCTTTCGAAAACAAGGTAAAAACTTGCTTTATTTGGAGTTGCCAAGATACTTCACTGTCTTTTGTGGCTGAGAAAGAAAACAAAACTAAAATTAGTGTCTTTTTTTTTTTGTATGCAATAATATAATGGTAACACTAAAGAGAAATGGAGGTAGACAGAAAAATTCGTTGAAGAGGAACATTGATGCACACTTCCACAACTTGTCTGAAAAGGTTTCTTCTTTTTTCTCCTTTAAAGATTCTTAATTTCAAAAGAAGAAGCCTAATTTAAAGATTTTTAATAATAGAAGCTGAGTTTTGTTTTTTGCAGAGGAGGAGGAGCAAGATCAACGAGAAAATGAAAGCTTTGCAGAAACTCATACCCAATTCCAACAAGGTATACATTGTTTTCTTTGTTTTGCAGAAACAGAGATTGTGAGAAACATTGTTTGTTTTGATTGGTATTTCTTTTGTTTGTAGACTGACAAAGCCTCAATGCTTGATGAAGCTATTGAATATCTGAAGCAGCTTCAACTTCAAGTGCAGGTTTTCTTTAATTACTTACTTGGATCACATACAATCAATGTCTGATTTGCAAAACCTATCATTTGATTTTAACTTAATAACTGCTTAATGCAGACTTTAGCCGTTATGAATGGTTTAGGTCTAAACCCTATGCGGTTACCACCTGTTCTACCTCCTACACAGACAAGGATCAATGAGACCTTAGAGCAAGACCTGAACCCCAACCTGGAGACTCTCCTTGCTGCTCCTCACTCGATGGAACCACCTCAAGAAATGTGCTTTCCCACAGCCACTCTGCTTTAGAAAATGATGATGATCCGGCGTCAAACTGGTCATGGTTCCTCTATTACCTGCCAGACACAAGAGTCCAAAATGTTTGTGAGTTACAGTATTGGCTAGATTTCAATGTTCAGTTATAGTTATGCTAATAAGCTTTAGGACTGAACAAAATTGAGTAGTTTAATTATAATGATGTCTGAAGAAGATTATATAAAAGATTAATTTAGTTACATGTAGATGATTATTACAACTATCAAATAGCTATGTCTGTGAGTTGCAGCCTTCCATAAGCACAACGGTCTCTAATACTTCGAGTGATGGCTGCTGCTGATTCAACCGCAGGCCTTATCTTCGTCATTGCTTTCTCTACTTGAATTCTCATGCCAACATCCATCTGTTATTTCAAATGGCAGTGATAACTTTAGGGATATAGACAAGACAAATTTATATCCATATTACCAATATAAGAATCTCGTTAAGTAGAAACCTTTTCTAGAGAGTATTGTGTGTCTAAGATGTGGCAGAAATATGACAGTTGCTTGTACAACTCCGCTTCAGTGTACTGTAATAAGACAAGGCTCAAAGTCAAGAGTTGTTAGTCTGTTAAGCAATAGAAAGATAGGAGTTATAAGGTCGATGAGGGGATATACCTTTCTTAAAAGGGTTCCGTTACAGTTAGGATAGTTTGGGCAAACTGTGCCTCGTTCACGTTCACCAAGCAAGCGAAAGTTGGGGGAGCGGGTTGTGTGCTTGCAAGACTCGTCATCACACTGTAGAAGGGAAAATGTACAAGAAAACGTCATAATCATAACTTAATAAGGAAAAATGTTCAGAATTACGGGAAAAAAAAATGAGGCGAGAAGGTTTTACATACCACCATTATGCCTTTGTAATACATTGACACAAATCCATCAAGCTGTCTTTTCACCTGAAAGGTATGAGAATGATTTAATAACTAAAGCATCTGTCCTGCAGGCCAAATCATAACGATACATATCTTTTTTATTCTGAGAAACTTAACAGATTAGGATCCTTTCCAACAAACTTTGACTTACCTGGTTAGCTATCATAGCAGGGGATATTCTTCCAGTGATATCATCCTGCTGACATTTCGGGCAATGCAGTTTAAGCCAGAATGAGGAATCAGATTCCTCTGTTTCAGGTGTCGCAGGTTTCTTACTGACTGACGCACAAACAGAACTAGCAATAGATGGACAGTTGAAAGAAGTAGAGCAGCTGGGGCATGTTAATGCTAACGGCTCACAGCTTTTATATCTGCATTTTTTACATGTAAATTACGTTGTTGGGGATTTTGTTTTATAGGAATATTGCCAATTCATGGAGAAAATATATGATATCAAATTACAAATAGGAAAGATATCACTACCTTTCTTCATCGCTTGTAGCAAATAAGAGGGAGGTCGAAGGATCACTGCTCGTGGCATTGTTTGATTTGCTTTGGTACTAGAATAACACATTGTTTCCAATCAGTTATCATGAATTCATGATCACTGAATAATGGATCGATAAGTGGCTTGAATGAAAGCTGTTATACCTTTGATGGGTCAAGTCCTAAACACTCGGCTAGACGTTCAGGACTTGTTCCTTGAATCTCTGCGCATAGACGAGACACCACCGGATGAATCTGTTGTGCCAAGTAGTAATCTATATCAACCAACCATCTGCTTCCGTCTGATTTCACCTCATCAGGATGCCTAGCACGTTCAGCAATCCCTGCTGAACTGGCAGAGCTAGCATTACCCTGCACAGAGGAAGCATAAAAGATTTAGTAGGAAAACTATAGAGTATCTGATAATATTTAGCTGGGCTTCTGTGTTGGAAACCTGTTCATAGCAGATTATATATGGCACAGTATCCTTAGCATTGAAACCTTCTTTATAACCACGTTGCCTCATTCTGAGTGCAACCTGAGAAGATTAATTTGGCCACACAAATCAGAGAGTTAAGTTAAGTAAATATATGGAAAGCATATATCCAGGGACAAATGAAGTGAATAATAGCTCTCATACTCACTTGAACGTGTGGTTGGCTTTTGGAATCAGGATAAGCTGCAGGCGGTTTAGTCAATGTCTTGGTGATGACATACTTCTCAAGGGCAACTTGCCCATTTCTCATTTCCTCTTGTATCTGTTGCATGGACAAAGCAACACGTGTTGGATGATAAAGAACACCAAAGTAATTAGCGAAGATTAATAAAAATGATAACAAAGATTACCTTCATTAGTTCGTTATGAATTGCTTCGACAACATCCTCACATGACCTGCAAAGACGAAGAGGCTTGTTGTGCTTGCACGAGAGAGTAAAAAAAATGTTCTGTAGTGGATGTTTCAAAACATACCCTCCATACAAGATTTTACTCAGGCATAAATCTCCTATTTCCTTAGAGAGCAAGCTCCAATCTCGACGAACCATATCCACACCTTTTCTCTCAATGTCCTGCATTGAGAATGCATCTAGTACCCAGAATTTTCTAAAAGAAAGGGTACGCAAAAATATTTATATAAAAGATTACCTCGCAAGGCTTCCCATTCTTAAACAGCAACTTGACAGCAGCATACTTCTTTTTTCGAAGAAGCAGCATTCTCTTGTATATACCATCACAGTCAATTTTTAGACATCTATACTTCTTATTGACCTAAAAAAACCAAAATCAAATGTCTGATACTCGCACCTTCCCCAAAGACAGCAAGATAGAGACAAATTTATAATCCAACCTACCTCTTGGATGACTTTTGATTTAATGGCTTTCACCTCTTCAAGATCATCTAGTCCGCTGTGAATCATGATTGAATCTGTGTCACCGTATATTACCTATGTAAACGCAAGATGTTTAATTCTAGACTTGATAGAGCAGAGATGTTGAAACATTTTACTAATTTCTCTTCTGAAATGAATTTCCTGAGACTCGATGTGTAGGAGATACCTCTAGGTTTAAATGATTCTGGACAAGATCCACGGTTCTTTGCAGGATCTCCCTTCCCTGCAATGATAAGGAAATTGGCCTAATCACGCGAAGAATAGAGAAAAAGAAAACAAATAATGTCACTCAAAAACACAGAAAGCATCACTTACCTGTAGTGTTATGAGTTCTGCTAAAGGCTTAGCATAGAATCTTGAATTAGAAAACCCCAGACATCCATACATACTGTGTTTAGAATGAATAAGAAATCATAAACATCAAAATGCGGTGATTAGCAATTATTGCCGACACAAGCAAAACCATGGATGCAAACCTGTTGGCTGTGAGCTTTAATGCCTGCTGTCGAATGTCAAGCTCCCAGTACTTGAGACCTGTTTCCTTCTTCATCTTTAATTTGACGCTTTTCCTTATACTAACCAAATGTTCCATCAACTAAAACAAAGACGGATAGTGGGATTCTTTATTAGACTGGGAATACCAGAACAAGGAGAAAAACTTAAAGTCGTGGCAACGAGAAGTGCATATAGCAATAATTTAGAAGATGATGTCAAGATTAATTTTACTTCAACTACAGAAAACAGCAGTCACTAATACAATTCTGAACAGGCAACAGCTAGGTCGCATTGGTCTTAGTAAAAGAAAATGAGGCAAAATATTACTTTTGGTTGGTGGATTTTCTGACTGGGTTGGGGTAAATTATAGATTTGATGTTGAAAGACCTATAACAGATCGAGAATATATACTGGATCGATAATAGTTACAAACCTTTGGAAGAATTCCAGGTGTCTGACTCAAAGGTAAACGAGGAACTCCATCTTCAGATCGTGGTATAGTCGTAAAACAGATATTGTATTCCTGAAAATTTCATGACTCTTATCTATCATGCAGGCAGAAACAGCCACCAAAGGCTTGAAAATAGAAAACAATCTGCTAACCTGTATAATAGAAGGGTAAAGACTATTGAAATCCAGAAGCAACACATATTTGTCATATAAGCCTCTCTTTGGCTCCAACACCAGTCCACCAGCGTAGGCTGGACCTTTTTTTGTTTTGCTGCCCTTAGACGGATCATTCTCCAAAGCCATGTCAGCATCTAATTCATCTACATTGCGTTCCTCTGGACCATAATTCATTCTTCTTTTTGATGACTTTATTTCCTTCATACGTTGTGAAATTTTGTCTGGGAGAATGTACTTTTTCGAGTGGAATGTATGTAGTAAGTAGTATTCGATCCTCTGCGCCCTGGCTCCCTGGTCATGAACAAAAAAATGCATAAGTCAGCAGCATATAGCTTCCCGGGAGAGAGAGTGAGAGAAAGAGAGGAGAATCAGGAGTCATTACTTGAAGTGTTTTCCCCCAAAGATTGCCACTTATGTTAGTAAGCTGGAGAGTGAGAGGAAGAACACTTAAGTGAAACATGAGCTCCATGGATAACCATGCATCCGTCTCACCACATTCAATCTGAAAACCAAAAAGGTTATAACAAGCGAGGAATTAAGACGCAGTCATCACTCGTCAAGCTTACATGAACTGTTGTTATCTGCAAATCCTTTACTTCTACGTATGACTGAACGATTTTATTCTTCACCAATATGCACCAAAAAATTTCACTCGCAAGGACTCATAACCTATATTAGTATTGTGGCAGTACCAACTCATGCGTAAAACAGAGATGAGCAGGCGAGCAGGCTCATTGAAGAACTTACAAGTTCACCAAGTGTTTTGGATGACTGAAACATTTTGGGAATATCATTGGGCGCTATCTCTTTCCTGTCCCGGTTCAGCTGTGTCTTTGAAAGGTCCGTTAACGAATAACTGACCTACAAGAAACAGATGATTACACATCAGGGAGTGAGCTTCAACTTACTACTTACGAGAGTTGGGTACCATACCTGCTTTAACAAGTCACGAGAACATAGATCTGTATCACACAAGAGCCTTCCAGCAATACAAGACATGAGCCCTGGTGTAGCTCCAGACCCAAAATTAGTGTTTCCTTTAAGCTTAGGCATGAAAGAGCGTTTAAGTCGGCCAATTTTGGACCACATGTTACTCTGAACTTTGCAAGCCTGCACAGTAGTAAGAACAAGACAGACAATGTTCAGATCTCTATTACGTCACCATCACAACACGAGAGACTGGGAAAAGAGACTAAAGGATGTACAATGCATAAAAAAAACTTGCTGGCTTATTAATGTTAAAAATCATCTAATAAGCCTAGGAGACAAGGGCCTTACAAAACTGATATGAGTCAAATAGCAGCACATTGTCCAGGTCATGTAAATGAAAAAGTACATCATAGAAAGAAAAAACCTGTAACGACACTACCATTTTTCTAAATGGTAAATAGAGATTTTGCTATACCTGGGCTCTTTGAAGAAGAACATCCAGATCAAAACCTGATATATTATGTCCCACAAGAACATCACTGTCCAATTTGTTCAACTCCAAAAACAATCGGTTCAACAATGCTCTTTCACTGCAGTAAGAAAAGGAAAAAAAATGTTGAACAAAGCAACATGAACTGCCAAAGATATATATGGATCATAAGCACATCCTATTTAGTAACAGAGCTGCAACACACCTGTTTTCAATACTTAAAACACTGCAGCCATTCTTTAGATTTCTGTCAGCCACTTCTTTTTTCCAACCAATTGGGTAACCAGTTCCTTCAGGAGTCCTAACAACGGTGAAATGACTCAGAATACCAGATCTCTTTCTTTCTGGAGCTGGCATTGGAACATCAATCTAAAAAATCAAGGAGCACGCACATCATATGTCAAGCTATTAATGTAGACATAATAGCGTCTTTGAGCAAGAAACAATCGTCCAAAAATGAGCAGTTATATAGAACCACATGATACGAACACATACTGGTGATTGTTAGTGTCATGATCAAATATCCATATTCTTCACAAAGAGAAAAAACGGCAAAGAAGCTTTGTTTAAATGTTGTAAACCAACCTTGGCGTTGTGAAAGCATAGAATAGATGCAGAAACGATTTCGCTTATGTTCTGCTTTTCATTGACCATAGTCTTTAAATTTATGGCTGTAACGACAGCAGGAGGATGAACCACCTTGTCCTCCGAAACTAAAACAGCGATATCCTTGGGAGAGTCAACAGTAACCTCAAACTTGCACCAGCTCACCTGCACAAGTTTCAAATCCTCTCATTATTGGAGATAAACAGAACTAGAAAATTACTGATAATATGATTATGCCACAATTCTAAGGTCGTACTCCTGCAGAAGGTGAGCAAGTAGAGAAGTTTGAAATTTTGAGCCAAGAAGGTCCCATGATCTTCCTCTTAAGAATAAAATGCTCCAAAGCACTGCACATAAATTAACTTCGATAAGGTTGGAAAAATTGCACCGTGCTAAATCGACATAGCCAGCATACATAGTAAACTAAGAAGTCTACAAAAGACTAGAAAATACAAACTTAAATGACCAACTACCAAACAGAGGGAAAGGTAATGAAACTAAGCAGTAAGACGCCAGAACCTGGTATGAGTCCCGAGCAAAGCACAGAAAGACTCGCCTTTAAGATCTTCTGGAAATGGACGATCCTGTGAGAACAAAGAAAATATGTCATTAGTGTTGAGATGTAAACAAATTAACAAAAGAAAGGATGAGTTTTAGTTTGATATTGCAGAGCTGAAACCTTAAATGGATAATTTATCTTCAAAACAAATTGTTCGCCAGCAGGAACATCCGGTCTCTCAAAAGCATAATTTCTCTGATATTTATCCATAAAGAGCAGAATAGAAAGTAAAACAAAAAAGTATTGTTGCAAGATACATGAAAAAGTAAATAAATAACCAAACCTTGACAGGCGCCATGCTAAAATTTGAAACATTGAGTTGTAACAATTCCTGAGAAATTTCGTTCTTCAGTTTTGATGCCATTTCCTGAGAAGACACATCCAACAAGAATAAATACCATCGAAAAAGATATTGCTTCCTCCAAGCATGTAACACAGTCAGTCAAACTCACATGTAATTTCCCGCGAAAGGATTCAGGAGAAAGTCGAGAGTCTTTCACCTCTTGCTCGAGCATGATTAGTTCATGGGAAGGAAATATGGAATCATTTGGAACAGCGTAAACACATCTCTGAATATTCTTAACTACCACACAACAACTCTTGTACGTATCTCCCATTTTAACCTGAATTGTAAATAGAGAATGTCCAAATTCATATCTAGATTAACGCCACATAACAACTTTAAACAAAATTGAGTGAAAAATCCCAAGAGATTCACCTTCCCGAAGAGATATATTGTGCCCATGCTGGCGCCAAAAGCCTCCTCATAAGCGTCAAGAATGTAGAAATGAAGTGATCCATCAGCATTCAAATCAAACTCAGTTTGCCCTTCACAACTAGAACCAAGTAAGTCCCTATTCTCAGTTCCACCTTTTCCCATCGCTTCCTTCCAACCAGCAGTGGCGCTTAAAGCCGGATCCGTCTCTTTCATATCAGTTGTTGCATTCAATGTAAACACCTCCTTTACACCTAACTCCGTCTTCACCTCAGCGTTCCTTATCTTCTTTGATCCATCCTCTATAACACTATCACTTCCAGGTAAATCCATACTCTCAGAAACATACGGAGGAAGGACTTCAGACTCTACCATATCTTCCTCTTTCAAATCTTTCATTAACACATTCTCCATGGAAACAGAATCACCCTCGTACACTAAAGGTCTTGGTTCTGGTTCCTTCATTTTCATGCTTGAAGTAACAAAACCCAGTTTTTTGTTCCTAGAGATAGTAACTGGAACAGTACCTGTTTGTTTCCTTCTCTTATGCCTTTCCCTATCAAGATCATCTACAGTAACTTGTGCAATTACCTCATTGAGTATACCCTCGCACTTCCCTGTATCAGTCTCTTTCCCCTTCTTGAAACTTGAAGATGTGAACATAGAAGAAAGTCTACCTTCACCAGTGATAGTAGCAGCAGCCTTAAGCGCCGGATTCACCTTCTTAACCTGAGGTTGCTGCATCATTTCTTTCCCTTTCTTCTTCTTCTTCTTAAGTCTGCCACTAAACCTACCACCGTCATCTGATTCATCAGTCGATTCTGGTCCACTTGGTTTCGACCAATCCTCCTCCTCACCTTCGTCGAGGTATCCCAAATCGCCACCTTCCTCGTCGTCGACTACAAATCCGCGAGCCTCCTCGCGTCTCCGGGAAACAAGTGCGTCGTACTCTTCATCATCAACCGTATCGAAGATTGGCTTCTCTAGCCTAATATCGTACCCACCACCTGAAGCTGATAGATTCCGAAGTCCCCCTTGTCGAATCGCCTTCAGCCTCTCGAGTGCGTCTTTCCGACTCGACGCCTCCGCCCCTCGGCTGCGTCGTCGGCCACCCTCCGTCGAATTATCACCGGACATTTTTCAATTCCGGCTAATTTGGGGATTTTGGGGATTTTTTTTTTTTTTTGAACCTCGAAGCTTAGCATCCGATTTACTGATTTAGGTTAAAGACACCAATGGCAATGGCGGGAAAATCTATAAGACTTGGCGCGATGCATTTGCAAAATCTGAATCCAACAACGCTCTCACCTACCCTAATACTCCCCCCCCCTCAAGCCCAATGGGCCTAACATCAATAGGCCTTGTACACTTTAATAAACCCAATGGAAAGAGAAAAGTAAAAAGAAACAATGATGAGAGGATGTATTGCCGACCACCTAAAACAGCTTTACCAAAAGCAAAAGTCAAGTAAAGGTTACAATCTCTCCGACTTTGAATCATAATCACAAAAATAAAACATCTCTTACAATACTATAATCCATTCTTACCAACAACCAGAACGCAGTTCAGTTTAGTGAGACCAGAGAGAAAAAACTTGCTCAGAGATGGCAACTACTACCACCGTCGTGATTGTTATGATCATCTACTTCTTCGTAGCGGTTGCGACGGCAGAGACCTCTACTTACATCATCCATATGGACTTATCCGTTAAACCGTTGCCATTTCCCGATCACCAAAGCTGGTTTTCCACAACTCTTACTTCGGTTATAACCGGTAGAAAACCAAAGATTATCTACGCTTATACCGATTCGGTTCACGGGTTTAGCGCGGTTCTCACCAACTCCGAGCTCCAACGTCTTAAAGACAAACCCGGGTATGTCTCTTTCACCAAAGATTTACCGGTTAAGCTTCACACCACTTTCTCTCCGCAGTTTATCGGTCTAAATTCGACATCCGGTACATGGCCGGTCTCGAATTATGGAGCTGGTACATTCATCGGTATTATAGATACCGGAATTTGGCCGGATAGTCCCAGCTTTCACGACGATGGGATTGGTTCGGTTCCGTCTAAATGGAAAGGAGAATGTCAATTCAATTCTTCTTCCTTGTGCAACAAGAAACTAATTGGTGCAAGAGTTTTCAACAAGGGTTTGTTCGCCAACAACCCTGATTTGAGAGGAAGCAAGATTGGTCAATACTCTTCACCTTACGATACAATCGGACACGGCACTCATGTTGCAGCCATTGCGGCTGGAAATCACGTTAAGAACGCATCTTACTTCTCTTATGCGCAAGGAACCGCTTCAGGAATCGCACCGCACGCACATATAGCAGTCTATAAAGCCGCTTGGGAAGAAGGGATTTACGCATCAGATGTAATCGCAGCGATTGATCAAGCGATCCGAGATGGAGTCGATGTGATATCTTTGTCACTAGGATTGAGCTTTGAGAATGATGACGGCGACGAAGCCGATGGTTTCGGTCTAGAAAATGATCCGATTGCAGTAGCAGCATTTGCTGCGATTCAAAAAGGCGTTTTCGTCGTTGCTTCAGGTGGTAATGACGGGCCTTACTACTGGAGTTTGATTAACGGAGCGCCGTGGATTATGACGGTTGGAGCTGGAACAATCGGTCGGCAATTTCAAGGAACCCTAACGTTAGGAAACGGAGTTAGCTTCAACTTTCCGTCTCTATTTCCCGGAGATTTCCCTTCAGTTCAGTTTCCCGTGACGTACATAGAATCTTGCAAAGCCGGAAACAAGACTCTTGCTAACATAATTGTTGTCTGTTACGAAAACGTTAACATCGAAAGCAAACTACAACAAGCCAAATCCACCGGAGCTGCAGCAGTAGTTCTAGTAACAGATAAGTTACTTACGGAACAAGACACAATCGAATACCAGTTTCCGGTAGCATTCATCAGCTCAAAGCACCAACAAACTATAAAAAGCTATGCATTGAGCAACAACGCGACCGCGAGGCTAGAGTTTCGGAAAACGGTAATCGGGACAAAACCAGCTCCAGAAGTAGACATATACAGCTCGAGAGGTCCATTCACAAGCTTCCCTCAAATACTCAAACCGGACATTCTAGCCCCTGGGACACTGATACTCTCTGCTTGGCCACCGGTTAAACCAGTAGCAGGAACTACAACAAGACCATTACTCAGCGGATTTAACCTCTTAACTGGGACATCAATGGCTGCACCTCATGTAGCTGGAGTAGCTGCGCTTATAAAGCAAGTCCATCCAAATTGGAGTCCATCGGCTATAAAATCTGCAATTATGACAACGGCTTTGACTTTAGACAACCCTTTAGCCGTTGGAGCAGGACATGTGGGCACCAAAAACGTCTTGAACCCTGGCCTAATCTATGATACAAGTCCACAAGATTTCATAAACTTCGTTTGTCACAATGCAAAACAATCAAGAAAACTGATCAATATCATCACAAGATCGAATCTTTCCGATGCGTGTAAGAACCCATCTCCATATCTCAATTACCCTTCAATCATTGCCTATTTCACGTCTGATCAAAACGGTCCCAAGACATTTCGGAGAACGTTGACGAACGTGGGAGAAGCAAAGAGAAGCTACAGTGTGAGAGTGAGAGGCTTGAAGGGTCTAAACGTCGTTGTAGAGCCAAAAAGACTAATGTTCAGCGAGAAAAATGAGAAGCTAAGTTACACTGTGAGATTGGAGAGTCCGAGAGCGTTACAAGAGAACGTGGTGTATGGATCGGTGAGTTGGTTTGATGAAGATGAAGCTAAGTCAGAAGTTAGCTGTTCTGTGGTGGCCACGAGCCTTGTCCAAGAGTCTTAATCTTCACTTTACAAAGGATTTTGATTATTACCTTATATGTCCGCATGATTTGTCTAAATATCACATTCACGGAGAAAGAGAATTGGGATTATGGATCATTTATACAAATTGATTGGTGTGTCTATATATACTAAAGAGAATCAAGATTTGGGATCATTAATACAAAACTGGTATTTACATGTAACAAATTTCTGAATTTCTAATAACAAAATATTTATACAACGAATTAAATTAGAATTGTTGGATCTGACTAGGAATATTAAAAAAAAGCTCTAGCCTTTTCTCTGCAACTCTGTTTTTGTCCCCTGTTTTTAATCACTACCGTCACCGTACGGTGACCCAGCTATTTGTGACAGACCAATCAGGGGTCGAATCAGCCGCCAAACTCGTAACCCTCTCCTCCGGTGAATCGATCGTTTGTGAACCGGAAGAAACCGAAACCCAATCGGGAAACTCGAAAGGGCATCTCGGCGATGTAGAAACCTCCTTCTCTGTTTTCAAGTTAACAACGAAACCTTCTTCTTCTACTAAACCGTCGTGATCAAGATCGACGGCTACAAACGGATGATGTAAAAGCATCTCAGCCGTCCATCTCTTCTTGGGATCTTTAACAAAACACTTTGTCAAAAAATCTCTTCCTTGTTCCGACAACTCCTCGGGAATCAACGGAACCTCATCACCAACACCGATGCGTATCAACAACGACATGAAGTTCGATCCTTCTTTAAAACTCCACGCCGTTTTGCCACTAAACATCTCAACTACAGCGCATCCCAAAGCCCACACGTCACCTTCTGATCCATACTCGTTATCGTTAACAGCTTCCGGCGCCATATACAACGGCGTACCTCTAATCTGAACTCCTTCGTTTAACGCCGTTACTTCCCCAACTCTCTTAGCCAATCCAAAATCAGCAATCTTAACGGCGCCGTCACCGAACAACAGAATATTCCCGAGTTTTAAATCGCAGTGAGCGAATCCGTTAGCGTGGATATGTCTTAATCCTCGAAGCACCGATCCTGTGTGACGACGTACGGTGGATTCCGGTAGACCTTCACCGCCTAGTTTCTTGAGATAACTCTCTAAGCTCCCTCTAGAAGCGTATTCCAAGAACAAGTTATGCATCTCTTCTCCGTTTTCAACCGTCCGATCATCGCCGAAACACCGTACGATCTCGTCGCATTCGTATCCGAGTTTGTCTAGAACTGCTTTCTCGTTCTCTAGCGAAGCAGCGCCGTATGAGTCTGCAGATTTCACGGCCATGAACGTTGGAAACGCTCCGGAACCGTTATTAGACGGTGACGACGCTAGACTCACTGTAGAAAACGTTCCGTATCCGATCGTTTCTCCTCGAATCCACTCCATCGAAGCAAACACGATTTGTATGTAAGGGAATTCAAAGTTTGATTTGAGAGAAAATAAAATAAAGAAACAGAGCACAAAAGCTCGTGACGGTTAATGCTACTTCCTGGTGCAAGTTCCTCTATATATATATACACTGTTTTTTTTTTTTGTATAGAGAAATAAAAATAAAAAATTTTAGGTTACGATTTTTTTATTTTTGTAATAATATAATTAAATTTGCAAAGTCTGAATTGTTGGGAGTAATTAATGCACGTGACGAGAGGAGATTTTTTCTTTGTTGGGCTGTTAAACTAAATGTTATTTTAAGCTACGTGATATTTTTTTATTATGATATTAATAAATATTATGGCACGACTATTGTTTTTTGTATAACTTTGAATATCATAGACTCACGAGGTAGATATTTTTTTTTTTTTAGTGGTAGTAAAGTAGTAACATGCTTGATAATTTAATGAGATCATTGATCGTTATTGTTGCTAATAATAAGTCAGTTTCTATTGAATTTGCGTTTAATTATGTAACCAACTCAGTTTAGGTTTCAGAAACATGCGTGATATGTTATTATTAGAAATATTGAAAACGTATTGTAGAGATTGAAAATTTGAACTTTATTTTCAATCTCGCATAGATTGATGTGGATCGATGTGTATACATGAAGACTGAAGAGAACTTTATTTATAGTATTTGTACTTAAAAGTGATTGTGGTTGTAATAGCAATATTTAAATAAACAGAAATTAGATTTGTATAATACAGATAATATTCTTTTCTTGGCCTCTGCTCTGGACTCTCCTCATTTCATATGTTGAGCGAATAAGGCATAGAATAGAATCCTCCTCGCATATGCCACTCCTTCGTAGCTATCCCTGGTTATAATTACACGATTAGTACTTCGCTAATCACGTTCAGAAGTCAGAACTCATATTACATAACATGATTTTTGTAGTTAGGTTAACCCAAATATACAATACATAAACATATGTGCGTATAGAAGAATAGAAAAACTACTAATGCAACTTGTAACTAAATCATGGCCATCCAATCACCGTGCTTTGCACAACCAATATATATTATTTTAAAAGTAGCTAGGTAGATATTCAATTTCGACCATATATATAAAACTATACAAAGCAAGTTGCCATTGCAAATTATTTATATTTTGTTTGTACCACCCAAGAATCAAATCCTTTTCCGTTGCAAACGCTTTAACATTAATATTCCTTCCTACTGTGCGATAAGCCGCAAAGTGGGGATTTAATTTAGATTTGGGTCAGTTTAGGTTTATTACTTTTGCTAATGACGACTTCTGAATATTGAGTAACATACGTGTGCTATAAGCTTATTTTTTGACATGTCAATATGTCATATAGTATAACTTATATAAGCTTATAACCATGCATGCCCGATCAATTCACAACGATGACCAATAAAACTGATTAACTAGCTATATACTTTTAATTTATACAATAGTTGTTTAGATGTGAGCTCTATAGGTTTACTTATAATAACAAAACCTTGGCATGTGAGCTCTATAGTTTTACTTTAATATTCTAAATTTTACCATTTCCAATAGTAACGCAACTCATCTCGAAGCTTCATCAAGCTTTCAACAAAAGAAAGGAAAACAAAAAAGAAGTTTATCCGACAACTCTCCAATCATTTTTTTATTATTTGATTAATCACATATCTATTATAATAATGCTTTTATGTAGTTTACTTACTTCATGGCCAAGGCCAACTTGCCTGCCCAAGTCTGGATTCCTATGGCCATGACTTCATTAAAATCATTTAATATGTATGTATGTGAACAGATTATATATATATTCTAATCTAAGTTTATTTTTTCTTTCAATTTCATGTGTAAGTAATTATGTTGTAACAGTTAAATTTTAAAAATGGCCAAGAAAAGCGCGGGTGCTTCGCACTGAAGTCATTCGACCCCAACAGACTTACGCAAGTTGCGGCGGCTCTGTTTTTTATTTTATTTTATTTTGTTTATATCAGTACATAAACAATGATATTGTAATTAAATTTCTTGTCTATGATATTTTAGAAAAAGGGAAAAATATAATTAATTAACGTTGTAAGTTTGTAACGGAGCCTGACGAAGACAAGTTGAAAGAAGAAAGGGAAGGTTGTTTTGTAAATTAAATTGTAACACCGTTACCATCACATGCTTCATTTTTATAGAATCTAGAGTGGAACTTTAGAAAAAAGAAACGAAAATGGCGTCCATACGAACCAATCAAATGAAAGCGTCACATGGACGTGATCCCTAGCCATTAGATTGAGTGGAGTTGCGATCTCTACGAGCATGTCTACTAGTACAACTTGCATTGGCTATTAAATAGTATATAGTCTTTATATTGGAAAACAGAGAAATGTGAAGGTAAAATGGATATGAAATTATGAACCAACACCACCCAGGCGACTTGGATAATTCACTGAATCCGAGGAAAAGAGCAGCCTACTTGCTTAATGCTATCCTTTTTTTTTTGCTTATTAGTAGTATTATATTATAAATTCAGGAATATTAATTTATTAGAAAAAAATATGGCGGCCCACAGTTTATTTCATGGATATTTCATCAATAATTTTGGTATCTTTTGGTATAGTCAGCCCTCTTTAACAACTACTTCATTTTATGTGAATTTTCATAAATTATATATAGATGTAGTTTTCCAATAGTTTGTGAGGCATCTTCATATCGATCACGTCAGATTCGAGATCTTTTTAATATATGCATAGTGTAGTGTGGTACCACGAAAATAAATTTATCGTACAAGTATGTAGTATACACCTTAATTAATCTCTCCAGAAACCCTATCTGATCATATCATTGTGTATATAATATAAAAAATTTTCATAGTTTCAAAGTATAATTTCCCAATCCCACAGTTATGTACGTTTGAAAATCTCATTTATAATAAAACGGAAGTACACAACTTTATTTTGTATGTAGACTATATAATTTGAATAAGTTGGTTACAAATAGGTTATACATTAATTGGTTACAAGTTAAATAATGAGTGTAAACTTAATTTATTTTCTGAAGATTTTATTATTAGAACACGCTGTTTTCAAAAATCTCAAAAACAATATTCTAAAGAATCATTTGATATCATCTAACTTACCATTTTAATTTTATTTATCAAATTATTCATCAGATAAAATCTTTTGATATCTAACTTACTATATTAATTTGTTAATTATCATTATACTTCACCTCTCATCTTTAATATGACTCTATTTTGTGAAAGAAACAAATTATCGTATTATCTATTATAATTAAAAATAGTTTTATTTCTAGATATATCATAAGTTGAATTTTTAAAAACAAATATAAATTGTTCAATCTATGAAATATTCAAGCTTTAGTAATATTTTTTTTTAAATAATATCTATTGAATTAAAAAATTTACTGAGTAACGGGTCAAAATTTGAATATTTTAAATTTAATTTAATATTCTTTTGTTGAATTTTCTAATTTTATATAATATAATAAACTTTAAACAATTTATTTTGAAAGATTTTTAAAATATTGAAACTTGATATTTTGAAGAATATCATAAACATTTAATAGATCAAAAAGATAGAAATTATAAACACTCTATATTGATTTGTTATAGCAATGTCAATAATATGTCACTATAATATGAAAGAATTTCAAGAAATCACGTATATTAAACAAAAAGTATAACAATATATTAAATTACTCATAATATAATAATTCGCTTTTTAAAAACTAAATTTACAAAATTATGTCTTATAATGACATTCAAGTTATGATGTAAAATATACATTGTTGAAATAACTTGACATATATAAATTAATACAACATATTAAAATTTTCTTTTAAAATATAAAATATACAAAATTTTGTATAAAATAAAAATTAACCAGTGTTATAGCACGAATTTTTATCTAAAATCATTAGCAATATAAAACTTACAAAATATGTGTCTTTTTCAAGCCATCATATTTAGCATATGATTTTATTGCATAATGTTTTATCCAAATTTTTTTAGAAAACAATCACATAAATTATATTTTACAAAAAATTACAATATAAATAAAAGAAATTTCAATCCGTGCTCTAGCAGGGATCTTAATCTAGTATATATTGAAGTAGGATTGTGAAAATATTACTTTGGACAAACCAAACACATGTTTCAAGTCAATAGCCTAATTATATTCTTCATTAATTATAGGATTAAACGTATAGATCTTTCAACTAAAGTTGCGACGAAATAGTATATATCGGTAGGGGTCATAAACGACTGTCTATTTTAACGTTGAATCAGAATATAGTTGGTTTTTATTCCACGTTCGAATTCAACTTCAACGTGCAAGTAGATTTAACCTTGTAGGCAAAGTCAATAGGGGTCTTTTGAAGATATCCAAAGTTTTGGAATATTCCTTGTAATATGGAATTTAGATTGACCCCTTTGAATTAGGAGAGGGCAACGTCATATAACACTCTTTTATCATTTGCATAATCTTTTTTTTTGTTACTTTTCGTATGTTACGAAAGTCAAACTAAAATATATATCTTTTGAGAGAGAGGACGATTAGTCTTTATTAAAATTCAAATGTTGGTCATCTTTAAACCAAACGCATAATCAGCCGCCAAACGCAAGTTCATGCATTTCAATTTAAACATGTTTCTACTAATCTTGACTATTATTTATGAGTTTGGGTCAAAGGTAAATCCTAAAACATACAAAATACAAAGTCGTTTTTAATTTTTCTTCCAAGATTGAAATTTTGAAAGAAAAGGCAAAAATGCCGTCTATTGACCGTTGAAGATAAAGATGAGCTTCTTATGTTACACGTGCATGTTTTATCTATTATGGGATAACATGGATATATTGTTAGGTTTTGCAAAATTGAGTATCTGTAAGCATGAAAACGATGCATTTTTTCTGCTAATTAATACGTGGTAGAACTAAGTGTTGTTAACATATATACTGTATGAATATGAATATGACCTTTTTCTGCAACCACGCCTCTACAACGTGTTTGAGAACTATACGTTCGATTATGATTTCACATTGAAGAATGTTGCATAGAGTTCTATCTACGTGCGTGAAACTTAACATTTTATTTATACAGCGCATGGCTATAAAAATTACAGTCAATACTGTATTGCTTTTGTTTTGTTTAAAAAGACCATTTACATAACTATTGATGCATGATTTGCGTTTGTTTTGTTATGGCATCTTACTATTTACTTACCCATGCACGTTTTCGATTCTGAACTCAGATTCTAAATAATCAATAATCTTAGTCTACACTCTACCTAGCTATACTAACCTAACCCCAAAATTCCTCAATTGGGCCAAAGTAATAGCCCAACAATGTCAAAAACAACGATAAAATGATAACAAAGGCCCAAACAACAACCACGGCCTAAACCATATATTTATTTTTAAAAATTCGAGTTCAGATGAAAATATGGAAATTGGAACATGATCAAAATCAAATAAGTCCAAACACATGTGACCCCGGAGTTAACTCCCCACAAACAGTACAAACAAATAATTAAAAAGGCACCGACGAAAAACGAAACCAAAACAAAAAAAAATCAGTTGCAAAATTACCAAATCCACCCTCATGAACTTTAAGTTAAAAAAAAAAATCACCATTTTTAGTGCATTG
Organism: Camelina sativa; assembly: GCF_030686135.1. Taxonomy (NCBI): domain Eukaryota; kingdom Viridiplantae; phylum Streptophyta; class Magnoliopsida; order Brassicales; family Brassicaceae; genus Camelina; species Camelina sativa. Next base: position 31,305,867 of record NC_141881.1, read on the forward strand.
TTCTTGAGCTTACACATTACTAACCCCAAGGGTTTAAAATTTTAACGACCATAACAACTAGTAATAATAATCAACCAGGTTTAATTTAACAAATTACACATCGGGGGAACATTACACAACAAACAAATACATAAAAATCCCATATGGTTGGCGAAATTACGAAAATGCCCAATCCATATGCTTTTTTCATCTAAAATCTCCGGCATCGAGTGATCGACGAGCAACCACGGCGGTACGGATGAACCGGACCTCTGGCTCTGTAACAGTTATGAGTGTAGTAAGATCTCCCAGATCTGGGAGGACACGGGACTCGATTCGCTGACAATGCACCGTACGATATGTAATACTTCTTTCTCCGCCAGTACAACGACCGTCGATCTACGCCGTCGTCGTCGTCTTCCTCCTCCGTGACTTCGAAGCTTTCTTCGCCGTTGATGATGTCGAATTCGTCGGCGTGAGGGATCGGCCAGTCGAAACCGTCGGGTAGAAGAACGAGAGATGGGTTATCGGAGAGAGATTCAGATCTAGGGAGTGAAACGAAGGTGAGAAGAGAGACAATGAGGATGAGATTGAGAGACGAAGCTGCCATGGTTGTTGTTGGAGGGAGACGAAACCGAAGAAAGAAGAAAAATAGACTTAGTGACAAGTGAAGTCACATGCGAAGAGGTGTTACAGTTGTGAAAGACTATGCTTTTTTGAGGGTTCTAATTCAATGCGCCATTTATGGACCTCGAGCTTTGTGCTTTGTAAAATTCTTGTGAGTGTGAAGATGAGTCATCTGGTGGGACACGGTGTAGGATAAGAGATGTGAGGATGAATTGGTTATGAACCGTTTGATTATTAGCTTGAGATTAATGGGCTGGGCTTTCTTATGGTTCCTTTTTATACTATTTGAAACTCCCTTTTAGGCCTTGGTTCCAAAATATTTCCGAAGTTTTAGCGAAAGACCAATCCCATTGACAAGGCCCAGTTCAAACTTCTAAATACTTAAATTGATACTTTATGACTAGTTTCTATATATGGGTTTTAGAGAATTTATTATTAATCTTTTGGACATTATTACTTACCTAAGTCCTAAGAATTAGAATAAGACGCAATACATACAAAGATAAATGAATGGATAATTTTTGGTACGTTACGTGCCTAACGGTTCAAACAAATGATAAAAAAACATACATACGATAATAATGAAATGTAGAGAAAAAGTTAATGACGACTTTTAATGTTCTGGTGTTAGTTATATTATCAAGTACTGTTGTACTTATATTAACAGTATGTCAGTATAAAGAGTAGTACTCTCAATTCGTGATATACATTTATTTAAAAAATTAAGAAGAGTACGGATATTAGCATGCATGTTACAAAAAGCATTTATATCATTACACAAGTCAGTTGGACAACAAAGAAAAAAGTACAGAAAAGAGTCAACACTTATTACACAAGCTGAAACTGAAAAGCATATATATCATTAATGCTTTAATTATTTCATTAACAAAGGATTACAATGATAATAGTAGTTCCTAATTTACAAACCCGCTCCAACAACCATGGAGAGTCTTCTTGGCTTTAAAAAACGATCACTTATCTAATTAAACAAGATAAACAAAGTTAACAGTCTCTCATAGTTTCTTTAATATGAATTAATTCTTCCCTCTCCAGAATCTTTTTTTGTTCTTCCTTTTCTCTGACATTAATATTATAATAATAAAATGATAATCATCATCTAAGAATCTGTGCATTACCCACCATCTGATGAGTCCCCATTGCCCCACACCCTTTCATAACAACTCCTCCTCCTCCGCCGCCACCACCACTCGCCGCCGTCATTCCACCGCCACCGATCATAACCCTTCCTGTTCCACCGCCACTAACCACCGCCTGCTCCTCCAGCGACTGCACTTGTTTCTTCAAAAACTTTACATAATGAATAGCTTCGTCGAGCATCGAAGCTGTATCCATCTTCGTCCCACCAGGAACAAGCCTTTGCAAAATCCGAATCCTCTCGCTTATCCTCTCCCTCCTATGCCGAGCCGCCACGCTCTGTGGATCTTTCGAGATCCTAACGTTCCTCCTCTTAGGTGGCTTAACCGCCTCGGGATCTATATGTATTGGTTGCATCACGGCGATGCGAAAGATCATCTCTCTCATAGCCGCCATGTTCGCGCTGTTGTTGTTATTGTTGTTACTGTTGTTTCTTTTGTCGAGCAAAACGGAAGAGTAGGCTGTGTTGGGAGAGAGAGAAGAAGGGTTAGTAAGTAAACCTGCCGAACCGTACCGGAAACCTGGTTCGTTGGTCATTGAATGATCAGAGTGGTGATGGCTTGAGTTGAAGAGAAAAGGGAAAGTGTTGTTGTTGTTATTGTCGGGAGAGAAGAAAGATGAATTATTAGGGTTACAGAACTCATGAGGAAGCTTCTCCATCTGATGCATCATCATGTTCATTATGTCAGAATCCATAGAGACAGAAAGAGAGAGATATGGAGAAGCTGGTAAAATGGGTATGGAGAGAAACTGGTAAAAAGCGTACAAAACGAGATTTTAGGGTTTTTCTTTTAGGTGATTGATGATTGATGATGAGAGAAAGAGACGGTAATGGCAATGGTACTAGTTCTGTGCCCAATCAGAACTCAAGCAATACAACAAGAAGTGGAATGATTTATATAGCAACTTGTGGCCCATCAGTCTTCTTTAACTTATACTACTACATATATATTAAAATTTACACATATCTATATTATTAATTTCACAGTATTTTTGAGAAGAAGGCTTGGAGTTCAAAGGTATTTACAACCAATGCCATTACCATAAAAATACTTTAAAAAAAAATAAAACAAAAAATCAAAATATGCAAAATAAGGTATGTTAATTAAATATTCTCCTATCAATCCAATATAATTTTCCTAAATTATCTCCACCTCTGAACCTAATTTTCTGCAAAAACTAAACAAAATTTTTGCTTTTCCAATATAGAAAACTCTATATTTATTTCAGTCAATCATATTCAATTACTTCAAATTTTTTAATTTAAAAAAAAATTCTTCTAGGTTTTCCGTCTTTAATATATAGAAAATCTAAAGAGTTCCTCTACTAAATATAAAATATTTAATCTATAGCAAGATTTGTGGAAAAGTAACATTACCAAATAAAATCCCTAAAAAATACATAAAACAAAAAAAATTTAAATTCCTAAACAGTCAGATTTATGTATAGATTAATTTTTATAAATGTTTTAAATATATTATTTAATAAAATTTAATAAATTTAAATTATTATGGGACGGATTATGATCAATATTCTTATAAATTTAAAATGTCAATAATCCATCGCTACGACCATCAGTATATTATACTAAAAAGTAATAAATTTCTAACGATATAGATTATAAAGAAAATATAGGCATGTGGTGTACCGTTAAAAGATGGTCATTACAATTAAGTCTATCGGGATTACGGATTTTAGCAAGGTATGTCTGCGGTTGGCGGGTTGTCCCAAAAACTACAAATATAAGATTAAAATAAATATATTATATATAAATAATATTTTTACATAGTTCTGTATATATAATACGTGAAATATGTGATAATGTGAGGAAATTTAAGTTATACCAATTAAGATAACTCCAAAATATCAATACTATAAGTTATTTAAAAATTTCTTTTTTTTTTGCCACTAAATTTTTTAAGAATAATTAATATAAAATTTAAGTTGAGGATATGCTTGGGCATAACTTTAACGACCACTGTCTTAGCAGGTTGACCCGCTGCGGTCGATGAAAAAAGAAATGTGGACCGACCTGTTTGACACCTCTATATACATGATTATTATAAACAAACGGGTACAACTTAATAATATAAACGGATATTAATAAGTTTTGTAATGAATTCTGGCTCATCCTCCGAATATTTTTATCTTGGATTGGTGAAATAAATTTATAACAAAAATAAATTGTTGTGTTGTATATAAACCGCAGATTAAATCGTAGAATTAACAATCAAAATATAATTATACAATCTTAAACTTCAAATAAAACGTAAAAAATTAACTAATTATAATTTAAAATTTAATGATTTTCGTAAAAAAAATAATCTCGCGGTATACCGCGGGTTAAAATCTAGTATATTATATAATTGTAAGGAATTTCTACCCATTTTCAACTCTCACATTTATGGGCATATATCTATATATATTCAATGTTAAAATTTGTCTTCTAGTCTTAGTGCAAAATCCACATGCATTCGGACAAACTTACTTATGCAATATCATATATACAACTATATATTATATAGTTTTTTTTTGATATTTCGTTAACTATTATATATAACAAGCCAAGTAAAAAATATTGATCAGTGGATTCTATCCCTCATCTTTTAAACTTGTAATGATAAATGATCTTGAACATTAAAACAATAAAATAGTTGTATGCATGTTTATAAAACGAGCTAGCTAGTGCTAGGTCGTAAAGACTTTCGTCGGTTGCTAAGCTATGGAAAAGCGTGTACATATATAGGAGTTACTATAAATGGTATAATTGCGTAACATAACTTGCATCCAAAAGTAAAACAAGTTAAAAAAGGCTAAAATAAGTAAGAAAGATGGTTCCATTTATATATGAGGATCAATAGTGACCGTCGATTCACGCAGGGATTATTTGATCTCATTATCAACCGTCCAGATCATTTTTGGTCGTATACACATGGCTTGCCTCTATTGGTTTTGGATCCACTACTATTGCAAAGAAGGCATAACGCGACAAAACAAGGTGCATGAACCACTCTCATCACCGCCAGCATAACAACGAGTATTCCATTTTTTCCACCCTTATTATTTTATACATTCATATTCAAAGTTCTATTCACCCTTATATTTTCTCTATCAATTTTTGTAGTTGAAAAAATATCATATAGTTCTCTTACATATTTAGTTGAAGTCGCCGATCCAAGAAACATGATTACTTAAGAAAAAGTTGTAATAGAAACAGAGAGAGGGTCGTATACTAAATTGTATAATTTGGTAATAAGATTACCCCACATCCACATGAGATATGTCAGAATCCAGGGAGCACTATTTTATTCTGTAAAACTTAATTAACACATTCATACTCATAGCGAGAATGGTTAATACTTAATACTAGCATATTGATTTGTGCTGTTGTATATAACAAATGGTGGACATATAGATAGATAGATAGATAAGATATGATGGAGGATGATGATTAATCGGATCTCTCAATTGACATCGAGCCTTAGCGTATGGCACGCTTCTCAAAGCCGATCTGAGAACGACTTAATTCCTTCTTTTTTCTTATATATCCTTTTCTCACTTTCTTTAGTTTCAGAATTTTTTATTTATTTTATTTTGGTTTTTTTTTTAAAACTTTTGTTGCTTACCGCCACTGTCCACTGACTTACCTTCTCGCGAAGGTGCTTATCAGTTTATATGAAAATTGTCAACTTTTTTTTTCTTCATTTTTTTAACCAAAGAATTTATGATGAAATCGAAAAATAAAGAATCATTTATCTGTTGCATCTGACAACCCTATATCATTCCCAACAAAGAGGAGGATATTTTTTTTCTTCTTTAGCAATTTGCAAATGGCTTTAGACCCAAAAAAAAAAGAAGTTATCATATTCATTTATATAAGTTTTATCCCCCGAGCAATCTCCTTGACAGAAGGTGGTATCTCATGAGTTCATAATTATTAATGCTGAAGGCACGGAAGTATCATACTATAGTTAGTACGCTCTATCGTTTAAAGTGAATCTGATTCGTGATCAGGTAAACGTTTGAATATTTAATTGGCACTCTGTAACTCATAAATAATGATGGAAACCAAATTAAAAATGTAACAAGAAGCACCATCCATTGATCATATCTAGTTAATCTAAACAAATGACAATAAATGATTCTTACCTTAAAAATACACAAAATCCAAAAAGACACCATAAGCTCTCACTGTTCTTTCAAGATCTGTCTCACTTTATTTGTACAAAATCACATTTAAGACTGGTTTTTGTTTTTTAGTTTACTTATATACAACTCTGATTTTCTTTTTATTTTTTGGTTGGTTCTTCCCCATAATTAGATAAAAACAGGCAGACAATGCAAGTGCTTCGATCTTGGTTTTACCCTCCTATGTTGACACAAAAACATGCAAAATTCTACGATACGGCGACGTTTCACTGTCCTTACTCTCTCAATCAAGAAACAGGTTTTAGTCCACTTTTTTTCCTTTCACTTTTGCCCGACTCACTACAATAAATACTCTCATCTTTTGTGTAACACACATTGTCTTGTCTTCACATATCGTCACATTTATTAGTAATAATATGGGTGTCAATATATATAGCTATTCTCATATTGGTACTGTATTGGTATCATGTGTTATCGATTAAAACTTGTAACATTTCAAATTAGAAACACTCTGTAATTATAATCGATTGTTACGTAAGTCGAATATTCAAGAGATATATTTATGGAAATTCAAGAACGATGAGATAAAACACGGGTCCATCTCGATTATTACATATTGGATTTTTTTCACAACTTTGTTACATAGTCTTAAGACTTTATTATGACCTTCGGTTTCTTGTTCCCTTCTCTCTCGAGAAAGATCTGTGAAGAATCTATGTGACAGCACAGTGGGAACAAAGGAGGAGTAAAAAAACATTTTAAACAAAAAGCTTCAGAAGGACCACAAACATATATACATATACATGTCTAAAGATATGAATATGATTGGTTAGCCTCTGCATGGTAGTGGCCAAGCTGTCTCTCAATCCATTGTATGTTGATAATTATGATATTGATCGATATTCGATATGAATGAATGTTTACAAGTTCGGTAACTGAAACGTCGTAACTAAATAATTGTGGTAACTGGTAAGATCAATACAAACCCGAATGTAAAGCATCAATGCAGGCGTCAGTGCAATGACACATAGTTTTAGTTCAAGCGGTTTTATACATCGACGATACTAACACTTACTTAGTATATTAGATAACCACATTTAAATACCAGAAACAAATAGTATAGTTTATTTGTTAATTAGTTCTAAATTTTTTAATAGTGTGTAATGTACCAAAGTTGAGATAGGCTGCCTCCGAATGCAAGGTAGCGGTACAATCGTGTTCGTGTCCCAAGCATCATCTATACTCGTTGTTCCACTAACAACCCACTTTATATTAATAATTAATTAAATCAAACCAATTATCAAAATATATAAAACAATCCAATTATTTTCACACAATCTAGTAAAGAAATAAAATATTCACTCCATAGAAATTACATTGTTGTTTGGTTATTGAAAAAAAAAAATCGTCCCACGTGAGATATCCCACAAAGGTCCCAACATCACCACAGAGAGTCTCTGATCATTACAATATCCTTAAGATTAGATTTATATAGACATTTTCTAATAATATCTTCTTGGGCAAGTGCTCTGTATTGTTCTGACACATTTCTATCATCTTCCTCCCTTTTTTATTTGTTATTTTTATTTTTTTGTTTGAAATATTGAAGAAATGAGATTTTTTCCCCTTTGTATTATCTTTTCTTCAATGCCTTTTCCTCCTTTCTCTTCTCTATCTCTCTTTTTTTTGGGATAAATTCTCATGTTCTCTGTGACAGGATAAAGTTCATGCACTATTCTTTGTTATTATTAATCTATTATATAAATTTGTACCAAATGCATAACGAATGCAAATCAAATGGGAACAACTAGCATTTGAGATTGCCAAATGGATATGGTATCATAAAGTTATCGAATACTAGTAGGATCCGATTACAAAATCAAACCAATTAAATAACCATATGTTTGTTTTTAATGTCTTGAGATGAAAACAAAAGTCAAAATCTAGATCTTAGAAGGTTTGAAACGTCCTGAAACGAAAACGTAGATGTACCAATTTTAGTAATTTGAAAAAAATTGAAAAAGAAAATAAAAATAGTAAAATTCGAGAAAGAATGGGGACAACCAAATAGGTGGGTTGATAAAGATTTTGATTTTATTGGATATAAAATAGTAAGCTTTTAAAATGGGTAGGTGTTGGGAATGCAGATCCCAATTTTATTTATCTTTGTTTTCTATACTATTTATCTTATTCCTCTTTGGCTCTTTCTATTATTTTTGGTTTTTTGTTGATTTTTGGTATTTTTTGGTGCATACTTTGACTACTCGCACCTACGTCTCTTGTGCTATGTTAAATGTACTCATTTATAATTTCCCGGTGCACCTCACACACACGACATATGGAAAACAAAAATATGATGTAAGATAATGTTTTCATTTTGATGATATAGATATTAGAATATTTTCTCCTTTCGTATTCAGATTTGAAAAGGATCACGTACAACACAACTAATACGCTGATCATCTGATCATGCATGATCATATCGGGATATTATATATATATATATATATATATATATGTATATGTACATTTTGTTTTGGTTATTGGTAAACAGAGACAAATATCAGTGATTCAACAGATCTTACATCATATTTACATAAATTTACATAATTCTATCATTGCTTGTTCTATTTATATATTTTCATCAATGTTGTAACGTTGTTGTTCTATTTCATGATCTAATTGCAATAAAGATTTATAAAGGTTACAAAAAATTTATAAAACTTTAAAAGTATTTTGTTAGCATTTCGTCACCACATTTTTGTAAAGAGAGCCTTGATTCTTTTGTTTTCCTTTGTGGAAATAATGAGGAAGATACACAAGTGCATTTGACAAGTGTTGAAGACACTGATAAATGGGCCACATATCTTTATTATATTCACAGCCCATATGTAGGCACACCGCATACTAGATTCGCCGGCTCGCCTTTTCTACGCACTGTTTGTATTACACATGGTTACCGTTAATGATTTTTTTTTTTTTAAGATAATTGGGAAAGTTTCCTTTTTTTCATTAACTACGATCATTAACCCCACGTGTAACGTTCATATATTCCAAAACCAAATCTATAGATCACCTTTTTACAAAAACACAAAATCCAAATCTCGTTTTCCCATAACTCCAAGTATTCCAAATCTACGATACGGTCCATTCTAATCCTCTCGCATATATTTATAAAATTGTACTTACATAATTAATTGCATTTACATTATTACAATATGATCAACAACAACAACGGCGATGACGAAGAAGAGTTTGCGAGAGGATATCTGATCCTCCGACCGGAAGAGCTACGACCATGGGAACTTTTTCGTCTGTTATTCTCCTGCAATATTGAAAAGCCAAGGTTAGTAGATAGCTCAGAAACCAAAGAACCAAGTTTCCGACGTCGATGGCTTATCTTCGTCTCTCTCGTCCTTCTCAAGCTTCTCCGATTCTTCTCCGAGGTGTTAGCACTCCTTGGCTCCGCCTTTGAATTCTCTTTAAACTTCCTCTCCGCTAACTCTTTCTCCGGTTTCTTCCTCCGAGGTCTTGACGATTTTCCTTAGTTATTCCTCTCTTATAAATCATATAATCATATACTGATTTTGTGGATATATGCAGGACAAGTGGTGTTGCCAAAACCGACATCGGAGAATTATCAGTCATTTATTGGACATTTAGACACGAGAATAAGTTTAGACAAGACGATGAATCGCGAAGATGGAGACAGATACTATGCTGCATTGTCCATTATGGCTTCAAAAATTGCCTATGAGAACTCAGCCCGTATCAAATATGTCGTCGAGAATCATTGGAATATGACTTATTTAGGTCTCGTTGACTATTGGAACGGTATATATGCATTGTGTTACACTTACATAAATCTTATTCAATTTAATCAAGTTTATAATGATTATTTTTTTAATTAATACAGAGTATCAAGAAAAGGAAACAACACAAGCCCTTATAATGTCTACAGATAAAACAGCAACACCATCCAACGGTCAAGAAACGACGGTGGTGGTTGCATTTAGAGGCACAGAACCGTTTAATTCCGAAGATTGGTGTTCAGATTTCGACATTACATGGTATGAGCTCCCAAACATTGGGAGGATCCATGGTGGTTTCATGAAAGCTCTAGGGCTACAAAACAATTGCAGTTGGCCAAAGGAACCTATCTCAAACCCTAATCGATTATCCCCTTTAGCTTACTACTCAATCAGAGATTCTTTGAAAACTCTGATGGCTCAAAACGAAAACACAAAGTTCGTTCTGACCGGTCATAGCTTAGGAGGAGCCTTGGCGATCCTGTTCACGGCTGTGCTTGTGATTCACGACGAGACCGAGTTGTTGGAGAGGATCCAAGGAGTTTATACTTTTGGACAACCTAGGGTTGGAGATTCCAAGTTTGGTGAATTTATGGAGAAGAAATTAGAAGAATACGACGTAAAATATTATAGATTTGTTTATCATAACGACATTGTTCCAAGATTGCCTTACGATGATAAGGATTTGATGTTCAAACACTTCGGCACTTGCATCTACTACGACCGACACTATCAAGCAACGGTATGTATATATATCTTTTATTTCATTAATTACTATTTGCAAAAATTATACTACAAGAACTATTCAATTTATTTTCTGTGACTAACATAGGTTTTGAGAGAAGACTCAGACGAAAACTTTTTCTCGTTGCGGTGGATTATAAAGATCATGCACGGTGCTATATTGGAGCTTATAAGAAGCTTTACTATTGTGACTGAGAAGGGACCAGAGTTTAGGGAAGGATGGTTGTTGAAAGGTGGTAGGGTTTTGGGGATTATAGTCCCTGGGGTTTCAAACCATACACCTCAAGATTATGTGAATGCCACTCTATTAACCCCTCCTTCTGTTTTCCAAATTCATAGAGATGTATCCATTACATAAACAAGGGTGTGTATAAATTGTATATTGAGCTACCTTGGGCTTTTTATGTTACAAACCAGATGACAAATAATATTAATTCCGTTAGCAATTAAGCCCATTTTAATGGGCCTGGTTTATTTTAACCGAACCGTTAGTTTTGGTCCATTGATTTTGGCTTATATATTTTTTTTAAAAAAGCATGTGTATTTACTTTGTCAAATAAAATTGTGTGATATTAACAAAATTATATTTTTTTGTCGACATAGTATAATTATATTTTGAAGACAACAAAAAGAAAGTATAATTATATTTAAGATAAAAAACTGAGACACGTCAAAAGAAAAAAATTCAATATGAAATTAGTGGCTTAAAATGGGGATAAGAAAATAAAAATTGAAGAAAAAAATGATATCATATTTATCCATTCACAATCCTGAAAAGAATCCACCGCAAGCTCTTATCACGTCACATTCAATTATTCAAATACCAAATTATATTTTACCAAACATTTTTTTTTTGTTTGGGGACAAAATACCAAACAATTCTAAATATAAATAATTACAATGAAATACTAATGGCGGAGAGTAAAGACATGTCAACATCGGAACCGATATTTGTAGGCATTGAGAGATGAAGTGTGTTGTTGTCCTTGTGACACCTGTCTTCTCCTTCATTCTTCTTCTTCTTCCTCAAACCACTTCTTCTTCTTCTTCTCTTGTTTGAGTCTTGATTACAGATAAAGTCTTGATTTTGATATCAAGAACTCAATCGTTGTAAAATTTGCGAGATGGGTTCAACTCCGTTTTGCTATTCAATCAATCCATCTCCATCAAAGCTTGATTTCACGAGGACACATGTGTTTAGTCCCGTTTCTAAACAGTTTTACTTAGATTTATCATCCTTCACCGGGAAATCATCAGCAGGAGGAGGAGGAGGAGGGTTTAGGAGCCGTCGAGGTTTGGTCGGAGTAAAGGCGGCGACAGCGTTAGTTGAGGAGAAGCGAGAGTCAGGGACAGAGAAGACAAAGAAGAAATCGAGGGTTTTAGTTGCTGGAGGTGGAATCGGAGGTTTGGTGTTTGCTTTAGCTGCGAAGAAGAAAGGGTTCGATGTGTTGGTGTTTGAGAAAGATTTGAGTGCTATTAGAGGTGAAGGACAATACAGAGGTCCGATTCAAATACAAAGCAACGCTTTGGCTGCTTTGGAAGCTATTGATACTGATGTTGCTGAACAAGTTATGGAAGCTGGTTGTATCACCGGTGATCGCATTAACGGTCTCGTCGATGGTATCTCTGGTACTTGGTGAGTCTCCATCCAACTCTACTCTGCTTGGATTTAGTAACTTGATGTTTAGTTTGCTTAGGACTTGTGAAAGTAACTCTTTTGATTTCATTACTAGGTATGTAAAGTTTGATACTTTCACTCCTGCGGCGTCAAGGGGACTTCCTGTGACTCGAGTTATTAGTAGAATGACTCTGCAGCAGATCTTAGCACGTGCTGTTGGTGAAGATGTGATTCAAAACGAGAGTAATGTTGTTGATTTTGAAGATTCTGGTGATAAGGTTGATCATTGGTTTCTTACTTAAAAAGAGACTATTGACTTGAAGGATATTTTCAAATGTAGCTGTATTGGTTTGTTGGTTTAGGTCACTGTTGTGCTGGAGAATGGTGAACGCTATGAAGGTGATCTGCTTGTGGGTGCAGATGGCATTTGGTCTAAAGTAAGTTTTAAACTGAATTAGAGTATATAAACAAATAGCTTTTGTTGTTGTGTATAGAACTGAAAGATTAATGACTTTTGTGTTTTTGTTTTAGGTGAGAAATAATCTGTTTGGTCGAAGTGAAGCTAGTTATTCAGGCTACACTTGTTACACTGGGATTGCTGATTTTATACCGGCTGATATCGAATCTGTTGGGTATGTTGTAGCCGGACTAAAGTTCATGCATCTCTTCACTGATTATGAATCTTTTTTTTTCTGATATTGGGACTGTTTCATTCTCTCTTAAAGCTACCGGGTCTTCTTGGGAAACAAACAGTACTTTGTTTCTTCGGATGTTGGTGGTGGGAAAATGCAATGGTATGCATTTCACGAGGAACCAGCTGGTGGTGCAGATGCTCCAAATGGTAAATATCTGCATTGTTTCTATGGATTTTGCATTTTAAGTTTATCAGTTTTACATAAGCTTATTTTCTATTTGATGTATTCAGGTATGAAGAAGAGATTGTTTGAAATATTTGATGGTTGGTGCGACAATGTACTCGACTTGTTGCATGCAACGGAGGAGGATGCGATTCTGAGAAGAGATATCTATGATAGGAATCCTAGTTTTACTTGGGGTAAAGGGCGTGTTACGCTGCTTGGTGATTCTATCCATGCGATGCAGCCAAACATGGGTCAAGGTGGATGCATGGCCATTGAGGATAGTTTTCAACTAGCATTGGAGCTTGACGAAGCATGGAAGCAGAGTGTTGAAACTAAGACACCTGTGGATGTTGTTTCCTCTTTGAAAAGGTAATACTAGAAGTAGAACACAATTTTTGTTTAGTTTGGGATTCTGGTGAATACTAAACATGCTCTTGCCGCTGGCTTAGATATGAGGAATCTAGAAGGCTCAGAGTCGCACTTATACATGGGATGGCGAGGATGGCTGCAATTATGGCTTCCACTTACAAAGCATACTTAGGTGTTGGGCTTGGTCCTCTCTCTGTGAGTAGTACATTGATAGTTCTCACTGATAGCTACACAAAGAAATCACTCTTGTTTGTTCATTTCAACTCGATTCCAATTCTCTTTTTTTTTTTGCAGTTCTTGACCAAATTTAGAGTACCACATCCCGGGAGAGTTGGTGGGAGATTCTTCATTGATATTGCTATGCCAATGATGCTTAACTGGGTCCTTGGAGGCAACAGGTTATTTCTTTCTCTGTAATACTTAATTTAAGACCTGTAAATGTTTAGATTTGAGTAACAGACCGTAAAAGCCAACTCCTGTACACGCTTTTGCAGTGAAAAACTAGAAGGAAGGTCACCTAGTTGCAGACTCACTGACAAAGTAAGTTAACTTCTTCTTCTATTTTACTCAAATCGAAATTCAGTAAATGACTAATATGAAAGTGGTACATGTTGGTTTTTGAAGGCCGATGACAGGCTTCGAGAATGGTTTGAAGATGATGATGCTCTTGAACGTACTATAAAGGGAGAGTATGTCTTCACAAATCCCTCAAAAAGTTACTCTATTACATCTCTCTTGAAAAGTGTTGCTCTCTACACTGCTTTGGTCTCCTGAGTCTTAAATTCTTTGCAGATGGTATCTGATTCCACACGGCGATGAGTGTTGTATTTCGGAAACGTTATGTCTAACCAAAGATGAGGATCAACCTTGCATCATCGGGTATCAAATAACTTACACATTTTAAATCTCTTGCTCAAGTTTATAATATAATACATGATCGCTTAGAGTGCAGAGTTTGAAACGTTGAAAACTCTTTGTGATTGCAGAAGCGAACCAGATCAAGATTTACCTGGAAAGCATATTGTGATCCCTTCGTCTCAGGTATTAACAAACTCTGTATCTTAGAAGTGTGAGTTGAGATGCTGCTTCAGATTAGTCAAAGAACATGATGATTTTGTTACTACTGTCAAATCTTTGGTTTAGGTTTCGAAAATGCATGCGCGTGTGATTTACAAAGATGGAGCTTTCTTCTTGATGGATCTTCGAAGCGAACACGGAACCTATGTGACCGAGTAAGTCTCTCTCCATATGTGGTTTTGTCTAACTCTTTAGACTTGTGAAAATTCTGATTAAAATGTTTGAATGTGTGACTTCATCTCTAGTAACGAAGGAAGAAGATACAGAGCCACACCAAATTCTCCCGCGCGGTTTAGAACGTCTGATATCATCGAGTTTGGTTCAGATAAGAAGGTGAGACATCTGGGGCGGGCAGATCTCGGTTTAGTTTGAACCGAATCGTTTTTACACAAACCGGTTTTGATTTTTTAAAAAATTAATATATACGGTTTGGTTTTATCAGGCGGCGTTTAGGGTGAAAGTGATCAGGACAACTCCGAAATCAACGAGGAAGAATGAGAGTAACGATAAATTACTTCAGGCAGCTTAAAAATTATGAATATTTTTATCGGTTTGGCAGATAATTTATGTAGTCATTTTCAAGTAAAAAAAAAAAATGCTTTCAGATATTCCTTGTATTGCAATGTATATATAGGTCTGAAACAAAAGATAATTTATACAAAGACATTACTTCTCAATTTTAAAATTGTTGACAACAATAACTCTTATCTATTAATGATTACTAGAAAAACCATTATTTATCTAATTTGACTGTTATTACTTTGGTTATTCATGTTTGATTTAGTTAAAGTGTAAATAATTTGGTTTTTTTTTTTTTCTTTCAAATTAAGTTGGGTTTGGATGAATATTGATTACTACTTATACTAGGAGCTTTCTTATCTGCATGAAAGATAGATAACATCAAGGCCACACTCCAAAAGCAAATCTGAAGGCAGTATTAGTGTTTCAGTTCATAACATTCGGTTCACAAATGGCGTTGTTCCAATACTGGATGATGTTGCTCAAGAAGGAGGTAAGAGGAATGGTAAATCTTAGCTTTGCTACTTTGGCGATATCATTTTTGTCTAGTATATGATGATCTTTCTCATGTATATATTGTGAAGGACCCTTTGTTGTATACATGGAACCATGGCATGCTGACGGAATTAAATGTGTTACTTCAGATTACGAACTCGTGAAAATCACATTTGCAATTGAATTGGATGTGAATGAAATGTGTATGTGTTTAGATTACGAACTCGTGAAAACTACCCTGTTTTTGAGTTTTATTTTGAAAATTACACATTTTTTTTTCATATATATAAAATGAAAAAAAAAAATTTTCACGAAAAAGTTTTCACTCTCTTTCGTCTTTCAGAGAGGAAGAAAACTTTTTCGTTCATGGCGATTTTGCCGGATTTGAAGTTTTCCGACGATACTTTCCGTTGCCGGTGATCGGAGATTCCAGCTTCTTCGACTTCTCACGTGTCATCTATCTATCATGTTTCTCCTTTGCCACGTGTTTTGTGATTCACTGCTTCTCTTTAGTCTTCAAGGAAGAGTTTTATTATTTGGGCCTGTGGGCTTTTCTGTTTGGTTTATTTATTTAGACTTACTTAATTTGGTCTGTTTGTAATATTGGCTTTGGTCTCTAAGTTTGTTTGTAATTTTGGCTTGTCACATTTTGGCTTTATATCATAAATAAAACAGTTGTGAAAAAATATAAAATGAAAATTTTGTCCTGATTTAATTTAAAAGCTTTATATTTTATTTATTAAACGAAAACTAATTAAATTCAAAATGTAGAGGATAAATGAACAAAATCCTAAAAAGATATTTAATCATTATATATTCTTTGAAGATAATGAGAGTTTGTTAAATAATTTATATTGAAATTTACAAAATAATTTTAAAAGATATTATTAAGTTTATATTTTAATATCTATTATTATGCCTATATAAAGTCAAATAATTTTTCCAAAACTCCAAACTATTCAAGTCTTTTTCTAGAAAAGAATCGCATCGTAAACGATTATGCAAAGTTGCAAACTCAAAAACAAGCATTTTTTTTTCCAAATTTACTCAATTTCTTTTTGGTGTTAAAAAATCAAAGAATAATAGTATTTTAAAATATATAGTATTATTTTTAGTTTTTTGGTGATGATTAAAATTATTTAATAAGCCGTCAAATTATCTATTTTTATTTGATAGATAACTATAGAATGATTCATTTAATTTTTATGTAATTTTAATCTGATAAATAGGTTTTAATTTCAGATCCCTCCTTATAAATATCCCTAGGAGTCTGTTTAGAAAGATAAGGTCGACTTGAGCCTAGGGGAAAACAAAGGAAACTTAAGTCTTTAATCTCCAGAATCCTCTGCTAAATAATAAGAGTAACATGTACGTGGTGAAGCGCGATGGATGGGTGGAAACTTTTGACTTGGAGAAGATTAAAGTGCGACTTAAGAAGCTTAGCAGTTACCAATGTAACCCGCTCCTCGTTGCTCAAAAAGTCTCTGCTCGTTTCTACAATGGAATCACCACGACTCAACTCGACGAATTGGCTGCTGACGCGGCTGCTTCCATGTCTTGCAACCATCCTCATTATGCCTACGTACGTCAGTAATTTTTCCTTTTTTTCTGCCAATAATAGTATATGATTTTTGCATTCCTTTTATTTTTGTATGTTTTCAGCTTGCTGCTAGGATTGCTGTCTCAAATCTTCACAAGAACACTAAGAATTCATTTTCTGAGACGTGAGATTACTCTTCAGCTTGGAGTTGTTTTTTTTTTGTTTCTTGCTTTGCGTGAGTGTGTGTATCATTCATTATTTGAGTTTATAATTTCAGGGTTGCAGAAATATACCACCGTGTCGATGAGACATCTGGACTCAAGGCTTCTCTAATAGATGAGCATGTATCTAGGATAGTTATGGAGGTAAGGTTTTTTTAAAGAAAAAAGGCTATATATATGTTTCTTAATTGGTGTCATGTACATGGTAAAATTTCCTAGGAATAATGTGTTTCTTTGTTTTCTCAGAACGCTGCTCGTCTGGATAGTGAAATCATATATGACCGTGATTTTGATTATGATTACTTCGGGTTTAAAACGCTTGAGAGGTTGTATCTCTTGAAAGTCAATGGGAAAGTTGTTGAAAGGCCTCAACACATGCTCATGAGGGTTGCTGTTGGCATCCACATGGAAGATATTGATTCCGCAATAAAAAGTTACCATTTCATGTCTCAGAGATTGTTCACTCATGCGTCTCCTACTCTCATCCATGCAGGAACTCCAAAGCCTCAAGTAAATTATAAAATACCTTATGCATTGAAATATATATATATATATATATATATATATATATATATATATATTCTTTAATTAATTAAGACGTTTTATTTGCTCATGGTTATTTATTGAAAAATTTTGACAAAAAAAAAAAAAAAGGTTATTTATTGAAAAATAAATTGAATTGGCAGTTAAGTAGCAGCTTTCTTATCTGCATGAAAGATGATAGCATCGAGGCCACACTCCAAAAGTGTGCTGCTGTAAGCAAATCTACTGGCAGTATTAGTGTTTCAGTTCATAACATTCGGGTCACAAATGGCATTGTTCCAATTCTGGATGATGTTGCTCAAGGAGGAGGTAAGAGGAATGGTAAATCTTAGCTTTGCTACTTAGGCGATATCATTTTTGTCTAGTATATATATGATGATCTCTTTCATGTATATATTGTGAAGGACCCTTTGTTGTATACATGGAGCCATGGCATGCTGACATCTTTGAGTTTATAAAGCTCCAGAAGAACCACGGAAAGGTACAGTACAGTCATACCAAGATAGAGATGTGTATTTTTTTCAAGTTTTAAATTTTGCAATGCAGGTGGAGGAGCACATGGCTAGAGCTCTCTGGATTCCAGATCTTTTCATGGAGAGAGTCAAGAGTGATGGGAAGTGGTCACTGTTTTGTCCTAATGAAGCTCCAGGATTGGCTGATTGCTGGGGCCTAGATTTTGAGAGACTTTACACAAAGTATGAAAGAGAGGTGAGTCCCTAGCTATTTCATCCCATGTATATATAACTGCTTCTCTTATAATGTAAGTTGAACGAACATAACTTGTATTAGGGAAAGGCCAAGAAGGTTTTTGAGGCGTTGGACCTTTATTTTGACATCTTGACATCTCAGGTAGAAACAGGAATGCCATACATGCTTTTCAAGGTTAAGTAACATTCATATTTCTGTAGCTTTTTCTTATAGTCATATAATATAACCCACTGGTTCTTGATTACTGTTGAATTTGATACTCTTTTGTAGGATTCATGCAACAGAAAAAGCAATCAGCAAAATCTTGGTACCATAAACTCCTCCAGTTTATGTACTGGAGTTATTGAGTACACTAGTCCAACAGAAACTGCTGTTTGCAATATTGCGTCGATTGCTTTGCCCAGATTTGTTAGGGAGAAAGTGAGTTAGAAATTGGTTTGTCGGTTCTCTAAATTTTAATTTTTTCTTCATCACTCGAGAGTATAGCTCTTAACAATATTCTTCTCACAACAGGACATCCCATTGGACTCTCATCCATCTAAGCTTGCTGGCAGTCTGCGCTCAAGGAGTCGTTACTTTGATTTTGACAAGCTAGCCGAGGTCAGATATAGCATACTAAACACTTGCCTTGTTTGACAAGAAATCTGAATCTCAACAAATGTATATATCTGGAACCTTTTTTTTTATTTAACTTTTGTGTGGCCAGGTAACTGCTACTGTTACTAATGATCTCGATAGGATAATAGACAGAACCAACTATCCTGTGGAGACTGCAAAAACTTCAAACATGCGTCATAGACCTATTTGTATTGGTGTACAAGGTCTTGCAGATGCATTTGTCCTACTTGGAATGCCATTTGACTCTCCACAGGTAGACTTCTTTGTGTAATGACCAACCTAACCTTGGGGAAAGTTTTTGTTTTCTCTCTGTTCTGAGCAGTTTGAGTTGTTGCTACTCAGGCCAAACAACTAAATATGGATATATTCGAAACCATATACTACCATGCACTCAATGCATCTTCAGACCTTGCTGCAAGATATAATGCGTATGAGACATACAAAGGAAGTCCCATGAGCAAGGTATGCATCTCATCCTGCAATTCTATCAAATATCTTGTGAGTGAACTTTGTAATTTCGGATTGTAGATCGTGTGCTTGACTATATCCGATGATTCTTATAGGGGATTCTTCAACCTGACATGTGGAATGTGACTCCATCAAACCGCTGGGACTGGGCTCTTCTTAGGGACATGATATCAAAGAATGGAGTGAGGAACTCTCTTTTAGTATCACTGATGCCAACTGCTTCAACCAGTCAGATTCTCGGGAACAATGAATCTTTCGAGCCATATGCATCAAACATCTACAGCCGCAGAGGATTGAGGTATGGTTATTAAATTGTTTCTAGTATTCCCCCACACACTGGTTTACTCATTGCATTTCCTTGTGTTTGTTCAGTGGGGAATTCATACTTGTAAATAAGCATCTTCTTCATGATTTGACTGAAATGGGTCTTTGGAATCCAACACTGAAAGAGAAGCTCATTAATGAGAATGGTTCGATATGTAATGTCCCTGAGATACCTGATGACTTGAAAGCTATCTACAGGTAAAGGTTCTTTATTCATTTTTTTTTATATATACTTTTCTTCACCCACTACAATGTCCAGCAGTGAATCTCGCGGATTTGACTTTCTTACAATTTTAACACAGAACTGCATGGGAGATTAAACAAAAAACCGTGGTTGACATGGCTACTGATCGTGGATGCTACATAGATCAAAGCCAGAGCTTAAATATACGCTTGGAAGAACCTACCCACCGAAAGCTCAGTTCCTTACACTTCTATGTTTGGCGTAAGGTATGATCTTTACTTTAAAACATTTCCTAAAACTATTGAGTTTCAAAAGAGTTTTATATGTGCAAACTATTGAGTTTCAACAGGGTCTGAAAACTGGGATGCACTGCCTGATGACTGACCCTGCGATCAAGGTAAATAAACCGCATCAGACCCTGCGATGACCTGTTTTTTCACTATAATGATCCATACTACACTTACATAGCTAAACAGCATCATAACCAATTTTGATCCATTTCTTTGTCATGTGATTGCAGAAAGTAAATCCTGCGATCAATTCGTCTACAACGGCGCTGATCTATTCATCTTCTTCAGGAAGAAGAAGCATCTTCCCACACCAAGAACCATTGCCGTTGTATCGTACTTCACCACCGTGATGTCCGTCTACTGTTCATCCTATTACATTTCTCTTACGTCGAAGAAGAAACTGATTCCGCTCGCCTTCTTGTCAGTTTGCTTCGTCCCACTTTTCCCACTCCCTCCGCTGAATCTTGAGAACCGCTTCAATGGGATACACATCTGGGCTTTGTGTAAGTCGGTTGGTTCTTTCGCTTGCTACTACTTCTTTAATTGGCTAGGCTCTTCTATCAAGATGGAGAGTGACACGTTCTTGATGAACGTGTCTCTGTTCTTCCTCTTCTATCTCATTGCCATGGATTATATCTACGACGTGGATCAAGTTGTTGGTGTTTGCGATGGTTTCTTATTCGCCGGTTTTGGTTTGATGACGGAGCAAAAGACCATCCCCCAGTTCGTTGTTGTTTGCGTCGGTTCAGGACTCTGTTTCTTGAAAAACTTCCGTCAATTGTTGAAATCTCAAGGGTCGAGTCAGCTTGAAGAGGGAGATGGAGATGATGACAAAAGGGGAAAGGCGAGAACCGTTGCGGTGATTTCATATATTGCCACCATATTGTTGTTCCTCCGGTCAACCTTCTTAGCCTCTCTTTCGATTCAAAATCGTTGGATACCGGTCGTCACTTTACTCGTTTGTACGCTTCTGCTGTTTCCTCTCCCACAGCTACGTCTTCAGAGACGTTTAAACAACACACAGACTTATGCCATATGTAGATCCATTGGCTCGTTTGGTTGCTATTACATGTTCAACTCCTTGGGATCTTCCATTAGTCTTGTTGATGAAGATAGCTTTTTGACTCAAGCCTCGCTCAGCTTTGCTATCCTGATAATTTCCTTCGACTTTTTGTATGAGGTTGACGAAGATTTCGAACTTTGTGATGGCTACCTCTTTGCTGGATTTGGGTTGATGATGGGTCAGCGAAAGGTTCCTCAATGGGTTGTGGCTGTGATAGGAATAGGTCTTTCGTTTCTTAAGAATTACTTGCAACTATGGAGGAAGAAGGCTAATGCTCTCAAGTCAAGGAGTGATATTGAGAAGGGAGGGACCGAGAAGGAGGCATAGATACTCACTTGGGTTCATGCGGAGTAACAAAACTATACTGATCAGATTTCTGATATTATGATTTTTTTTGCTTTTGTTTTGTGTGTGTGGATTCTATGAACAATTGTTTTTTTTTTTAATTGTGTGCATGATACACTAATGATGTAAATCTTCGAAAAGTTTATAAACATCCTCTCTCGGTTTATGAAACTAAGATCATCTTTATTGGTAAAAAGCTAAGAACCCATGAAACCAATTTTTTTCTATTAAATTTTGGATTTGTCAATGTTAAGAAACTATTAAGAAAAACTTTCTCCAATGGTAGAACATATGAGGGGTTCTTAAGATTTTTTTTTGAAGAGTTCATCATAATCACATTAAAAACTTGTCAAATACAAAACATATATTCATTGACAAAAAAAAACAGAGATTCAAAACAGAGATTCATGACTATAAGCAAAGAGATTCAAAACAATCATTCAAATCAACTTTACACATTCCAGCAAGCATTTGGATTGCCATTGACTTGATTGACATTCTCATTCTGCAAAGACTCATCATCACCTGAAGGTTCCGTGAAGACAGCTTCTGCTTGGAAAGATTTTTGCTGCAATATCCTGAGATTAAGACAACAAAAAAGGCTTTGAAACAGGGATTTAGTCTGGTAATACTAATAACTTTCAGAGAGAAGCCAAAGTCATGAAAAAACTGATGCATGTATGTGCCCTTCTACTCTTTCCCCTCCCACGGCTTCGTCTTCAGAGGCGTCTGAACAACACACACAGTTACGCCATCTGTAAATCCATTGGGTCGTTTGGGTGCCATTACGCCTTCAACTCGTTGGGATCTTCAGTTAGTCTCGATCAGGATAGTTTTCTGAGCCAAGCTTCACTCACATTTGCCATCTTATTAATTGCTTTCGATTACTTGTATGAAGTTGATGAGGATTTTGAAGTGTGCGATGGTTATCTTTTCGCTGGCTTTGGCATGATGATGGGTCAGCAAAAGATACCACAGTGGGTTGTCTCTGTGATAGGAATAGGTCTTTCTTTTGTTAAGAACTACTTGCAGCTATGGAGGAAGGCTAGTGGTCTCACTTATCCTATAAGTAAAAGGTGTGACATTGAGAATAAAGGGAGCGAGAGGGATCATGATGAGTAATAAAAAAAAACTGAGACCGCTGGAGATGGAACAGAGGAATCAAAGGGTGAAGTATGACATAAATAGTGACACCAATAATATTGCTTTTTAGAAATATAGGGAAAAAGTTATGAAACAAATATAAATACGATTTCAGATAGTATTTGTGTTCACCATATTTATTTCTTTAATTGTGATACACTAGCGATGAAAATCTTCGAATTTTTTATAACATTAAAATCTGGGTTTATGAAACTAGTACTGTATAGCTAAGGTATCCGATATTTATACCCTGATATATAAAGCATGATCAACATTTTTAAAAAAATTATAATATAATAATAAAAATTTCCGTTATTTTTGTTTTACTTTTAAACTGCAATTGTTTGGTAAATATACATACATCTTTTTAAATAGTAATTATTTTAGAATATTATAGTATTTAAATGTGTTTGCTTTATAATACATTTTATATTGTTCGTTGTATTTGCATCATTATTTATGAAATATTTAAAAGCATTAATTATTATATTCTAATTGTGAGCAAATAAAAATTATTAATTTATCAACGACATGAATTTTGTTTTACCAATCCGTCGATGTGGAACATTAAAATATATATATTTTTTTTCATAGATATATTTCCGCTTTTAAAAATTCAAATGATAGCATAAGCAGAAAAAAAAATCTACATATTTATTTATCATATGTATTATATGATAATTTAAAATAATTTGTAAATGAAATAAAACGGTTATGAATGTTCCAATCAACACAACTTTACAGTGAACAGTTATAACTTTTTATAAATAACCGTTTCAATGATTCATCACGGATTTTTAGAAAATATCCAAAATGTACGATTGAAAAAACACAATTATTGGTCGCATTTATTCGGATTGTTATTATTATATAGATATTGATTGATTTGTTTCATAAAATATCTTTAAACATATACACGATTGATATTGCTTTTGATAACTAACTAAAACCTTTTGCCATATACACGAACACGATTGATATATCTTTCTCTCATTCGATCTTTTGTGCCACTCGGCCATTTGAACGTACTTTGCTAACGTAATCAACGGTTGTGTTTCGATGCATATTCTTTAAGATCCATGTGGTTGTTATTAATTTTTTTTTTTTTTTTTTTTTTTTTTTTTTTTTTTTGTTGTTATTAAATTTCATCGGTATATTCATGTGATGTATGTTTGCATGAGTTCTCTTCTTTTATGATTTTTTGTTGTTTACAATTATTTGTGTTCTTCTTTTTGGACTTCCTCACTCGTGAAGAAAAATCAGATGGTTGGGGGAAGGCACGAGATTCCCACGTGATCAGAGGAACAACATTAATGGCGTCGAAGATATATACAAAATGTGATATCACAAATTCGACAGGAAAAATACACTGATCTTCTTAAACGGTAGTCACTAGCTATCGAATATTTTAATAATGATATCAATTATTGCTTTAATAATGATAATAATGTTTAATTAATGTAACGATAGACATTGCCATTTTTCTGATGTGCACGTAACACATCCAAATACATTTGATTTCGTAGTGTATTAGGTATAGCCAGCCATAGGCTGTTCGATTCAGTTCATCTAAGCCAAAGTACCAAACCCTTAATAATCAAAACATGCTTGATTTGATCAGTAGTTAATTAATACAATTTTCATATTTTATTTATAAATAATATCATCACTATAACTCCAATGTACAAATAATATGTGTATTCATGACCGGGAAACCCATTCAGCAAGTTAATCGAATCGTTCAACAAGCACAGGCGATAGTTTCTTAGCCGGTTCCCGCTCTTTCTCCCTCCGAGACTTCCTCGGAGCTCCACCCAGACTTACGTAGCGACTCCGAGATCCGAACCGCTTTCAACAAAAGCACATCAAGAACCGTTTGGTTATCAACAATTACCATTTCACCTTCAAAGAAACCCGATGCTGACACGTGGATAATCTCATCGATATCGGTTTCACTCCACCCGCCTCTTCTCAAAACCGAACCGATCCGGTTAACGTATTGGTTTACCCATCTCGGAGTCTCTGCTTTGGGAAGGTCCGGAGATGAGGAAGAAGAAGACGCTGATGACGAGTTTCTCCGGCAACTATCAACCGCCGCGTCACTCCAAAACTCCACCCATCTCGACGTACCCGACCCGTTAGCCCGACTCGAATCTAAGCTTCTCCGTGAAAAAGTCGAGGATGATGATCCAGCCGATGATGTCTCGTTCATCGAACGTTGCTTGGTGAGTCTTCGAAAAGCAGACTCACGCTGGAAAAACTCGGACAGATCCGACCCGCAGCAAAAGATCCGAGTCTCGTCGACGAAGAAAACAGGGTTACCCGGTAAAGACGGGTTACAAGGAATGTAGCAATGATCGAAGATGGGAATCAATAAAGGAGCTCTCTTTAAGGCGTTTCTCGCGACCCGTAAAGCCTTTTCCGGGTCGTCGGGTGGTTTAAAGCCCCAAGATTTGCACCAGAGACTGTTTTTTTCGATTTGTAACGATACGGCGGCGACTGGAAGGTCGATCATGGCGCGGAGGTGGAGACGAGCTCCGGGAGAACGCCAATCGGGGAATCCTGTTCCGACGGTGAGACCGGAAGAGAGGATAACACGGAGGTCCGGTGGGAAGGTGAAACCAAACTCTGCTTCGACTCGGGCAAACTCGGTGTCGGAGAGACCCGGTTGGATATTGATACCTGAGTTTGTTACTTTATCGGCGAAGGGGGAGAAAGATTGAAGGCTGTTTCTGATCGTCGGAGTAGATGAAGCGGCGGCGCGGGCTGAGAGACGACGTAGACCGGCTGCGTGAGTTAAACCGGTAGTTGTTCTTCGGTCAACGTCGACCATGTTTTTAACCCAGAACAGAGAAAGAACAATTCTTTAGAAAGATGATGTTAGCATTTTTGAGGAATATGAATTAGAGATTCGTAGTGAGAAAGAAAGAGAGGGAGAAAACTGAGAAGAAACTCATCCGAGAAGTGTTGTGTTTAGGAGGAGCTTCTATATTTATAACAACACATAATAAGAAGGGTTATGGGTTTGGTCGTGTAATGAATGATTCATTAGACCAAAAGCCCAAACTCGATTTATGGATCATATGTATAAGACCAATAAGGGACACAATTATATTATTTGCTTTTGGACTACCGTAATTAGTAGACCGGCCTTGAAGAAAGGCCTTTGCTTGAGTTAGTGAATCAAATTGTTTTACAACCAAGCCAGCGGCGGCTGCAAGTTCAACGGTGGATGCTAAAAAAAGATTGTTAAGTATGTTTATAATTATAATATTTAGAAATAATGAAGTTAAAAGTTTTTTTTAAAAACTGTAAAAGGTATACTCTAATGGTAGATCATAGTTTTGGGTTCTTAAATTTTTTTAAAAAAATTATTTTGAAAATTATAATATGTTAAGTACAAAACCATCATTGATTGATATAAACATCATCCAGAACCTGGAAGAAAAAAAAAAACAGAACAACAAGTTAGAAATGTATAAGATCCTGAAAACTTGAGAGCAAGCTTTATATGATTCTGGAGAGTAGAGAATGTCTCGCTGCTGCCTGAAAAATCAAGAGGAAGGTATAAGATTAACAAAGATGATGAAGAAAAACAGGGCATTGGCTAAAATCAGACCCTAAAAAAAAATGAATTATGAAGAATACTCTCGAGTCTTACAGTTGCAAGGTTTAGACATTTGTATGAGAGACGACATCCTACAAAAAAATAAAGCTTGTTTAGCTCCATCAAGTCCAGCTATAAGTCATTTGTATGAAGAGTACTCTCGGTAGTATCACCATCTGCAGTAAAGCTTGTTTACCTCCATCAAGTCCAGCTGCAATAATTAAGCATAAGTGTGTTTCCACATATTGCATCAAAAAGGGAAACAAGAAGATAAGCATAACAATAACACTCACCAACATCATTCCATTACACATATAGCTTCTATCCACTATTGTTGTGTTTACCATCTCTACTAACTAACTTATCATGGTGGACATTTCCAGATTCTTTCACAGGTTTTGTTGGGCTTGCAGGAAACTGAAGCTGAAGATGGAGATTCTACAGTTCTCTACATAATCAACGATCAAAAAGAGAATTTTAGTATACAATTAATGCCTTGAAAAATTCAGTGAAGCAATCAATCCTAAACATAAACATAGCACTTCAACTGATGTTCTCTCTACATAATCTTAAATGTCGACACTCCAAAGTCACAGCGAAATCTCTCTGGAACTTGTTTGGTTGAGCCATTCGACTGATGTTTGGAAGACAGGTTCAGGAATATGAGATAACTCAATCATCATCATCATCATCAACCTCTCTCACGTGAGATACCTAGTAACCTAGCCACCTAGGTAAGAGAATAATTGATTGATTGATTCACACACAAGACAGAAAGGTAAAAGCTCACATTGATCAGCCTGGCCAAATTAGAGAGTCCTTGAAAATCTCACGCCATGGACATGATACTCCGGAAAGTGCAGTGTCATAGTAATCGAGAAATCTCGTTAGCCGAGACATGGGCACAGGCGGATACTTGTCCTATTGGGAAATTAACAAACCAAACCAAAAAAAATTGGGAAATTTTGATTGATTAAGAAGATGAGAGATTGAGAAGGATTGCATGTACCGGCACTTTGTCCAGGAAATCCGCTAGATCTGAAGGACCCATCTTTGCCGCAACATTCGCAAAAGACACTTCCCAATCAGCCGCACCGTTAGCTAGGTTTCGACTGAGCTTCTTCTGGGGCACGACTTGGTTACATCCATTGCCGTCCTCCTCGAGAGAGGAAGAAAAAAGCTTCGGTCGAGAATTCTATTTTTTTTCTTTTGTTATTTTCAGCAACCAATCAGAGACCCAACACATATGAGATGCTTAATAATCCTAAAAATGCTTAACTTAGAATCGATTTTAACATTTATAATGTATTTTGATTTATTTTTTAATGTTAAGCATCCCTTTAAAATCACAGTTAAAAATTTGCTAGTGAATCTTATATGGTGGAAGATGATCAAAATTTGATGCTTTGTATTTTATCATTTACTAGCAAGAAGGAACAAATAAAGTTCTAAAGATGATGACACTGACATCAAAATTTGCAAGACTCGTATTATAGCTAAAGGGGAAGAAATGTTTTTGGTTCAACTTCTAATAAAAATGCAAAGATATATCGATTAAGATTATATGGATACAAAGCAATGAATGGATCATAGATTAATTATTCAAAGATCAATGATTAATGAGATATCGAGATAAGAAACTCTGCAACTAAACATTGTTCTTGAACATGAACAAAAAAGAGACTAATCATCTCTCAATAGTATCAATCACTAAACTTAAAATCTCCTAGTCAAGTTTGCATTAACAACAAGTTCATTTAATTCACATTACTTCTAGCATAAACTCTCTTTTGTTAGAAGCGTGTTTCTCAAGTCATAATCATTCATGCATTCTAGCAAACACTTTTGATGCATATATAAAAAACATCAATCAAATAGAGCATAATCTAAAACAGGAAAATCAAACCAATTTTAGCATTAAGAACATGTTAATTGAATCCTCTACTAAGTGCCCTAAAATTTAAATAAAAGAACTATATATCCACTCATAGCAAAAGAAACAGCACAAATATATATGAAAAGAAATATGACTCGATTGATATACAAAAAAGGGGTTAGAAAGTTAACACCTTACCCCCAAGTAATCCCATTGTATAATCTGTTGATATGGTATTAATATTCCTCTAAGAAACTAACTTTTTCGGCGCACATTTAATGAATAATGACTATTGATTTTGGGGATATATAACATTTGTTTGTTGAGATTTATAGTTGTAACTAACCAAACACGAGTTCCTCCTGCATGTTTTCTCCTATAAATACTTGTAGATCACTTAAGCTAAAAAAATCATTCAAACTTCAAAGTTCAAACCTACAATGTCAAAGAAGGTTGAGATGGATATCCGCCAGTATTCTGATCCAACTTCTGGTAATTTTTGTCTTCTTTCAATTTAGTTCTGTTTTTACAACCTTGCTTTTATGTGTAATTAGATTTTGCTCATATTTATTATATATATATATATATATATATTCATATTTATAATAAAACAAATTTAACCAAATTTTTTATACATAAAACTATATAAATATTTGTTATAATAATTTCTTTTTGTCCATGAGTTTTTTACAAGTAACTGTATCGTTTTATGTGCTTAATATAATATTACTATGCACACAAAAATATATATATATATATATATATATATATATTATACTACATAACTGTAACTTATTATTCAAAATTGGTAGGAAAAATGTTTGTCAGCTACTTGAGGTATACCCCAACACATAGCCACACATACAAACAATATAAATGTTTTCTTAACTACGTCAACTATTGTCATCACATAAGGACATCCATAAACAAACATAGGTTATGTGTACAACACCATAAACATTCTACTCCGGTGGTTGGTTCGCTGGAATCCGGCGTTGACCAGTATTGACCGATATTGACCAGTTTTAACCGATGTTGACCAGTGTTGACCGGCGTTGACCAGAAAAAAAAAATTCAAAAAAAATATTTTTTTCTTTTTTCCTTATAAAATTATTTTTTCATGTATTTTTGATAAATAAATAAAAAGATAAATGATTTGTATAATTACAAAAACAAAATATAACAACAAAAAGTTATACAAAATAAAATCTTATATAACAAAAAAGTAAAAATTATATACCAAAAAAAAGTAAAAATTATATGACAAAAAAATTGTGGTATATCTAGTAACTAATTTTGTTAATACAGAAAATATACAAAAATAATATAATAAAACTATACCACCAAAATTTTATATGTAGTAGATTTTTTCATAAAACTATAACAAATATATACCCTTTTTTTTTTCAAAAATCATTTTTTATTTTGTATTTTCAAAGTTGGGGATTATAAATATATATATATATATATATATATATTTACTTATTTATAAGATTATATCATTTGAAATATATACAAGACATTGCCAACTATTTCTTTATTTTTAATAAGAAGAAGAAAGGAAGAATATAATGAAAATTGTATTTATTTAAATGAAAGACATATATCTAGAAAATACTTAAAAAATAAAAGTTGATTTTGTAAAATCAAAGGTTGGTCTTGTAAAATCAAAGGTTGGTCTTGTAAAATCAAAGAAATAGTTGGCAATTCCTTGGATATATTTCAAATGACATAATCTTATAAATAAGCAAAAAAAAAAAGATATATTTAAAATCCCTACCTTTGAAAATTCAAAACAAAAAATGATTGTTAAAAGGAAAAGGTATATATTTGTTATAATTTTATGAAAAGATCTACTACACATAAAATTTTGTTGTATAAATTTTTGTTGTTATATTTTGTTTTAGTAAATTATACAAATCATTTATCTTTTTTTTATTTATCAAAAATACATGAAAAAAAAGAATATTTTTTTTTGATTTTTTTTCTGGTCAACGCCGGTTAAAACTGGTCAATATCGGTCAATACTGGTCAATGCCGGATTCCGGCGAACCAACCACCGGAGTAGAATGTTTATGGTGTTGTACACATAACCTATGTTTGTTTATGGATGTCCTTATGTGATGACAATAGTTGACGTAGTTAAGAAGACATTTATATTGTTTGTATGTGTGACTATGTGTTGGGGTATACTTCAAGTAACTGACAAACATTTTTCCAAATTGGTATTATAAAAATGTTTAAAATATGAAAGTTTATGGTGTTCAACTGAACCCATTCACTCTTATATAGCTCCGCCCCTGATGGTATACGTGACTAGTAAACAAAAAAATTGTTTCGAAATCACTGATTTGGGAAATTCAGTGTATGCAAAAAACTATGTGCTAAATCGCTCAACCTTTTCTTGATATTCTTTTTTCCTTTCAGTAATATCAACGATGGCATTATCGGAAGATATGATGTCGAAATGCTCAGAACACATAAGTGCTTATAAATCGGCATGTCAAGACCACCCACATCTCAAATCCTTTGATTTATCGCTTCAGCAGCGAACCATCAAAGTGATAGACTCACTCACTACTGGAGCCGAGAATGGGACTAAGTTTATGTCCCAACACGAAATACACATGGAAGTCTCCAAACACCTACTCGAAGTTAGCCAAGATGTGGCAAAATTCATATTGGAAAGCGAAGACAAAGTGTGGGAGAGCAAAGCTCTAAAATCTTTGGTCACGGCCTATTTTGAAAACACCAAGAAGACTTACGAGAGTTTGGATGATGTATTGACTTGCGTGAAGACAGCAGAAATTGGCGAACATTACATTGTAGAGGCCGTGGCACAGTTTGACAAAGAGTCGGCAGGAGGAAAGGGTGCTGGTGGAAAAAAGAAGAGGTATGAAAACACCTTAAAGGAGCTAAACAACTTTAAAGCCATGGGAAGATGTATTCAACTCCAAGCGATCATGACTACGTTCAGGTTGCAACTGATCCAACAGCAGCAGATAATCCTTCTGCAAAGAGTGAGTGAGGCTAAAAAAAAGCTTGATGAGGAAATAAAAGAGCTTGGTCATGAATATGCTAATGCAAAAAAATGGAGTTTAATCTCGAATGTGATATTCGGCTCTGTGTTTTTCCTTGTTTCCGTCGGATCAATAGCTCTTATTGCAACAGGCGCGGGTAAGTTTTGGGGCATTTCAGGGGCTGTATCATTATCTTTGATTGCGGTTGGATGGGTAGGCGTCCACACTTACTTGAACAACAAGATGGATGCTCTGAAGAAACAGGCGGAAGCTCTGAAGAAAGAGCATGAAAATTTAGCACCGGTGGAGACTGGTATCGAAACCAACCAAGACTCGCTGGAAATCATAGTTGTATTAGTCCTCCAGCTAGAAAAAAAGATCACGTCTCTTATGAAAGATGTAGATGAGGCTATTGAGAATGAAGGAGATGAAGTGGACACGCAACTAGCCATCTACTCCATCAGGGAAAAAGTAACGACACTAACCGAGAAAATCAAGGAGGTTGGTGATACTGTGGCTAGGCAGAAAGAAATGATCCTTATGGCCGGAATTCACGTTCTCCAAAAGATCAACGGTTCTGGATAATATCATCGCGGTTAATCGTTATTATCGATGTTTGTTGTTCAAGAGTGAGGGTCTGGATAATATGATCAATATTTGTGTGTTTAATAATTATTATGATCAATATGTCATACCTTTCTATTGTACTTTGTAACGTTGACCATCCGAGAGGATTGGTTGATGATATGTTATGTACCTCTATCCCCTATGTATTTTATCATCCGTGAAATAAAAGTTTGTTATTTTGTTTTTACATTCATCTTTACAATTTAGACGACCAAAATCACTTTACTTTCTTTTTTTTTTCCTGAAAGAATTTTTGTTTTGTATCTTTCTCACTTCCTTTGTCGTCTCAAAGCAAGTTTAGTTTCTTATCCAAAATCACTTTACTTTCTTTCCATATAAACCAAGTTTTGTTAGAGATTCACGAGGTTATCTGCAGATTCCGTCCTCATTTTCTTCTCATTATTTGATTGCGTAGACTAAGATACTTTCTCTAATTACATTAACCTAGAGCATTTTCATCTCTCTTCTCTTGTATATATAAACTAGGTTGAATCTCAGTGCGTTTGTTATATTAATTTGTTTTTTTGGTTAAAAGTTATTAAGACTTAATTTTTTTTTTGTTATTTTGTTCGAGAGACTTTACAATTTGAAGATCATACCAACAAAATCTATTTCTATCTAGAAACTTTGTTTTTTTGGTTAAAAGTCATTAGGGTTTTGGAATTGTTTTATTTGTATTGATTAACTATATAGTTAATTTTAAATGATCAGTTTTTCTTTTTCTAAATTATGGACAATTTAAAAAAACCCTTTTTCTAAATTATATCTTATATAATAAAGGAGTGGGTTGCCTTTGTGTTATTTATAGGTCTTATATTACAGCTTCCCCATCAAGTGTTCTTGTTGCATTTAGATTTTGGTATTTGCTTTCAAAAAAGATGTTGAGTGGTTGTGGGTTGGCTAGTCCAAATGATAGGATAGATGCATGTATGAAATCTATCAAATTATTCATGAAAGGTAATATAAAATTCAATTATGTTTCTGAAATGTGGATTGTTGGAATATGGGATTGTGTATTTGATGTTGTTTTCTTGTCGGTGTTTTGATTTTGAGAATGAGGTGGGTGTGTACCTGTGTTGGCATTGAGCTTGATTTTTAGTACAATGCTTAGAAAATAACATCCATTGGTAATATTTAATTTTGTTACAGATGCTGGATTTTTTTGGATCGTTTTTATTTTGGTGATGTTTTTGTTATAGTGAACAATATGTTGGTTATGTGATATTATAATAGTTATTTAAGTAAAAATTTAAGTAGTTCTTTTAGCTGTCTTTATTTTATTTTTAAGTAGAATCCTCGTTTTACATTCATTCTAAAACTAATTAATAATTTAATACATTTAAAAATTGAAATATGATCATTTTCTGTTAAAAGTTGAATCATATTATTATTACTAAAAAACTCATAATGTTGTTTTTAATCTTTTAAACTTTCATTTATTTACTTAACTTGTTTTTGATTTAGTTATTACTTTAACATTTAAAAAAAAATACTTTAATGCAAAAAAAATATATTTAGACAAATGGTAATCTCTCAGTTACTAACGTGACAGTCTCTAAAATAAAGTTTTCGGAGTGGTTCCCTACTTTATTATATAAGATATATTTTAAATATGTGACTAAATCACCTAATAGAGTATCAGTTCTTGAACTGTTGGGATTTAGACATTACTATATTTTATGGAAATTTTTGGTAATTTAGTTTGGAGATAAGAGTAAGGTAGGACTTCAATTAAGTATAGATGCCTTTAGAAAAAACTTTTTAATTTTAAAATCTAAGATAGCTGTATGTAAGTTGTAATATGTTGATTTTGAAAATGTTTGTTTTAGGGACAACAGAGATAGATATATCTTCAAAAAAGAAAAATGTAAGATACATATCATATAATATCTAAAGTTAAAATTTAGAATTAAGCTTTTCTCATAGTAGTAAATTTGGATTTTTTAACACATACAACAATAACAACCAACCAACAAAAAAACTCAAAAAATGTACAATATTTAAGAAAGAGTGAAAGAAAATGAGAAAATAAGTATTCATAGGATGAGAAGTCATGAGAGTTATAATTTAGAAACAAAAAAGTATGAGAGTTAATTGTAATTTATTATGTGTTTAGTAAAATTGAGTAGAGAAATATAGTTAATGCAAATTTATTTTATTTCAGTTTTAATATTAAAGTGTGAGTTAAATGTATATGATTAAATGTGTTTTATTTCTGGTTTAGTTTAATATATTTTATTTGAGCTTTATATTAAAGTGTGAATTAAACTTATATGATTAAAAATGTTTTATTTATGATTTAACTGGAGATTTTTTTTATATTAAATCGTGAGTTAATTTGAATGTGTTTTATTTGTGATTTAATTAAAAATATTTTTTGTTTAATGACAAAATGTGTTTTATTTATGGTTTAATTGGAATTTTTCTTTTAGTTTTATATTTAATTTTGATTTCAATCTATATGATTAAATATCTTATTTTTTGATTAATTGAAAAAATATATATTTTTTAGTTTATATTTAAAGTGTAAATTATATTTATTTGATTAAATGTGTGTTGATAGATAATTTAGTTAGACGACTTTTTGTTGAATATGTTTTTTTGGACATGTGTGCAAGTTTTAAGTTGACATGTTAGTACGTTTAAAAATGAACTCTACTTTATTATATAAAATAAGATAATTGACGTACATGTTGGGAAAATAACTTTTCACGAAATTGGGTGATTAGAAAATATGACGGTGAGCAAATACTTTCAGCTCAATCGAATAACGATTGCAATGCCTAATACCAATCCAAGCGTTTATCATTAGATATTAAAACGTGATTTATATAAAGTATCTCAGTATCTTGGCATAAAGTGGCATTCCTAATTCGAAAATGTTATGTAGAGTTATCCGATTTGGTGGGTACCCGAATGTCCAATTCCAAAACTAATTAATCAAAAAAAAAAAAAAAAACTTCGACGTCAAAAAGACAGAAAAAAAAAAAGAAAAAACATGCCCGCAGTACGTACTATATTGTGTATGGCGCTGTAATGAATGCATTAAGACAACAATTAACTTTTTTGCCTATACGGCTATACCTTTTTTTTTTTTGGTGAAACTATACGGCTATACCTAATCGTATTGAATAACTAGAAGTGATTCCGTGCTACGCACGGATTTAGCTTACATTGTTTTTGAATTTTAGTAATTTGGATATTATAGTTCTTTTATTCGTTTACTCAGCAATTGTTATTTTAATAATTTTTAAAATATACTGATCATTTCAATATTTTTTAGGTTCTTTTGTTTAGTGTTACTTAAATTTTCCTTTTTTATGTAGTATTAGAGTATTTCAACATGTAGAGAAATTTTTGATTACATAGTAGTGTGTTTATGGTTTTTTCTCCCTTTAGACTTTTAAGACATTAAGCATTCTCCATCTTTTTATTTTCTTTCTTGCGTTTGCACAAATTATATTACCACTGACATCTACAAAAACATGAAAATTTTGGAAAATAACTTACATGAATAAAATCTAAATATGAAATTTAAGTAAACAACAATGAACTTAATAAATATATTTTACCAGCTAATTTTTGGTGAGGTAAAAAATGCAATCACATCCCTCAATATAATTTATTCTTTATACATTCTAATACAAATTAATATATTTTTACGAAATTTTAATAATGAAAATGAATCTAAGTAAATAAGTTTATAAAAAATTACTCTAAGTTTTGGTGTAGTATAAAAATGCAATAGTTTTGTTCCATCGCCGAAATGATTGTTTAGATCTGTCTTTTTAGCTTTATCATAAATGCAATTGAATAAAACAAATATTTATTTTCTCGTAGCTACGTAGAAGAAAAACCGCAGAATATTATTATATCAAATATCATAATAAAAAAGTGTCTTAGGAAGTAAAATATTATATGTGAAAGTGGAAAATGTTATGAGAATATTTGTTGATCTTTTATTTTTAAGATGGTTAATCTAAAGCTATTTGATACTAAGGTTCCTAAAAAATGATACCAATATACAATTAGCATATATTACTCACAAGTCACAACTATAGAAGTCAAATTAATTAATATAGAAAAATGCAACTCATATCATGCTATGATATAAAAAGACATCACAATCTTAACAACATGATTTTTTAAGCATATGATAGTAACATCACAAACTAAATTTACAATAGAGAGACTCATATGTATCGTCTTATAAGAAGAAGTTTTAGTCTACTTTATACACTGTTAATTATAATATAGTAATTTTAAAATGCTACTAATAATCTTAATATAGCGATAATAATTCACTATTATAGAGAGACAAATAATAGCAAAGAAAAAAATGATATTGTATGTGCACCCTCTAAGATGGCACCGACAAAGACAACATTTACAAATCGCTATCGAAACGAAATGATAGCGTTTTTTCGTGTGCTAAAAATACGCATATTTCTTGTAGTGATGTTGAATATATTAAATCATGATAGTTCATTTTTTCATGATGTAGTAGTATTAATATAACCAACAAACACGACAACCCTAGAGTAAATATAAAATATGGTTCAAGGCCCGGACCGAGGCCCAACCCATAGGGTAAGCAAATGAAGCCAAGCATTATGGCATCAAATTTTTTGGAGTATACTTTAGACCAAAAGTTTTGTTTTCTTTTATGTAGAAAAAAATAAAATTATAAGTTCAGTTATTATTATATTTTCTTATAAGTTCAAGTTTTATATAAGAAAAACATATATTTTTCATGTAGATATATCCAATTTGTATAAATATTTAAATGAATATGAAAACATTGAAAAGACAAAAAAATGTGAGCAAGCAAAAGGAACATATTTCGGTTTATGGACTTAAAAACTATCTTATGAAAATAATTTTTTATATTACTATTCTTATTATTTTATTTACTATAATGAAAATGGTTTCTTAAAAACAAATTGGCATAGGTCATCCAAAATTGTCGGACCGGTCCATGGAGATTAGGAAATACATACATAAACACTCTAATGAATAAGTAAATTTGTCAAACATTCTCACATTATATTTTTCTGATGCATTTTTAATGCAAACAATAAACATGATAACCTGCAAAAAAATATTTAAAATTATTCGAGAATACCTATTGAAATATGAAAAATATATAAAAATAATATAATTCTTCATAGGAACCTAATGACTGAAATTAAATAATCATGACTGAAAAAATCTCTTAAAATGAGAGCAATTAGGGACTCAAATTTTATTTTATGGAAAACTGATTGAATTCTCATATTATGAAAAACAAATTGGTAATATCTAATAGGGAATAAATAAGTAAGCAATTATCAAATTACTTACATAAAACATCGCACCATTAGATTATATAGGATTAAACTCCAGAAACTAAACCCAGTAATGGATACTCAGAAATTAAAATTTGACTCAAAATTTTATGAATTTATAAGAGAATTTTGAGAACACGTAAACATCTACAATCTAACATAATTTAGATTCCTTTCTTGCTTATGAATCATTTATAAGAGTGGAAACCCATAAATAATTTTTTTACATAATTTAGAATCCGTTCTTGCTGTGAATCATACATAAGATTGAAACATATTTTTATAATGTCAAAATAACCTATAATCAGATTGTTCCTAAGATGAAACCACAAACTGATAAATGGTGGGTTTATATTGGGAGGATCTAATTGAAGAAGAGAAGAAGGAAATGTTAAGAGTTTTTTTTTTGTTTTATGGGCTTTTAGTGAATTAGGTCCAAAGTATAAATGAATTTAGTTAATTAGGTCTAAACAATAAAAATGTACAGGTGTTAGATAGATAATAGGCCAAGTGTCATCTTCTTAGCAAAAGTTGAGAAAAACCTTCTCATATTATATAAGATTGAACCTATAGTTGATCAAT
This sequence comes from Camelina sativa, assembly GCF_030686135.1. NCBI lineage: Eukaryota > Viridiplantae > Streptophyta > Magnoliopsida > Brassicales > Brassicaceae > Camelina > Camelina sativa. The sequence goes on from NC_141881.1 coordinate 31,343,754, forward strand.
TTCAGCTCAATCTCGAAAGGTATAAAAAAATGGATTTAATGTTGACTTACATATACTAATCAGTCGTTTGTCAAAAAAAAAAATATATATATATATATATACTAATCAGTCTAATCTGTATAAGTATGGAATGTTGACTTATAAATACTTATGATCTATATTATGTACAAGCTAAATCGGTATAAATTTGTATACCAATTCGATACTCGAAAGTGACATTAACTTATTTTCCTTTTTTGCAACTGATGATATACAATTCGAAAGTGACATGTAACTTTTTTTCCTTTTTTTGTCAGTTGATGATATACAATTCGAAAGACCAATTACAACATCCACATGCAACTTAAGAAAAAAAAAAAAAAAAAAGACGGGTAAATAGTTCATCTATGTATAAGCTGAGAGTTTTTATTTGGGTGGATCGGAGTTAAATTCTGAAAATTATAGTTACAGTCTACAAAATATAAAAGAAAAGTGAATTTATGAAGTGTGAAATATGAATTGTGATAATCGAAACTATAACCATTGTGTGCCCCTTTGTTTTTTTTCGGTTGCAACGTCGCGCCGCGTGGACTACATGGAACCCACATGTGAATTAACAACGTGCTACCTTTATGTAGTAGTACCATTTGCTTTTTCCTTCCTACTTTATGTCTAGTAGTGGCACTTAAAATTAGTTTTTGCCACTCAATTTTGTAACTCAAACGGATCGTGTGAAAACATATAGTATAATCAGTGTAATGAATATAAAACGGACTGACTAAAGCGATACAAATCGAATGAAAACAAAAAAATATTTGTCGAATCATTGATTAGCTAGAATCTAAGGGTGGTATGAATATAATAATTATTGTCGAGACTTTTTTTTTTTTTGTCAATCAGATTCATTTCATTTAAAACTGAACAGTCGCATACATATAAACGTTTTTATATGTAATTTTGTGGACAACCATGGTATACACAGTTAACTCAATTTCCCTAGTATTTTTTTTTCGATGATTTTTACCATATAATTATAATTAACCTATACCCAATTACTTATAGTTTCTGTTACTTCTGTATAAAGTTAAATAGTATATATGTATCTTTGATGTATATTTTATTTCTTCATAATAGATATACGATATTAACTGTAACTACACAGAGCGTAAAACATGATTGTCATGAACCTTTTGTTTTTGAACTTACATATAAAACGTTGACCCATTTGGTGCTTAAACAAACACGAGCGGAAATGACTTTCTTCGTCGTCAAGTATCTTATTTCGGCCTACATCGTAACTTTGAGACATAAATGGTAACAAGTACAATTCATTCCCTTGCCTATATATAAACCCCCTACTCGGTCAGTTTGTTTTCTCAATCTTCACACCACTTTGGATCCTTTGTAGCCAGCCCTTCATGATTACCGTCAAAAATGAATTCTTCAAAAACGGATTGTTCAGAAAATGTTCTCTCAAACGATCAAAACGAAAATGTCACCGCTGTTGCATCACTACCACCTCCTTCTTCTTCGTACTTGACTAGGGATCAAGAGCATGGGATCATGGTCTCTGCTCTGCGACAAGTGATATCCAATTCCGTAGGTCACACGTCATCATCAAACTTGATCGTTGCCGAAGCAGCTCTTCCGCCTCCGGACGCTGGCCCTTGTCCTCTCTGTGGCGTCACGGGTTGCTACGGCTGCACGTTCCAACGGCCTCGAGGAGAGATGAGGAAGGAGAAGAAATACAAAGGAGTGAGGCAAAAGCCATCGGGTAAATGGGCGGCGGAGATATGGGACCCGAGTATGAAAGCAAGGAAGTGGCTTGGAGCGTTTCCGACGGCGGAGATGGCGGCGAGTGCTTACAACGACGCGGCGGCTAAACTTGTCGAGAGAACATCGGCAAGACGTGGTACAACGAACGGAGAAGGAATGAAGGATTTAAGCGGTGGAGGAGTTGACTGAGAAATATAGTTTTGGTCGGTGATCATACACGGCAAGGTGGAAACGTTATATTTACCATTGAAAACTAAATCTAAGCCAGAGTTATACATATACAATACTACTCTTTACGCTTTCATTGAGATCGATTTTTCTGGTTTTTACTATTTATTGATTTTCAATTGTATTGGTTTTTTTAATAAAAAACTTTTTAAGATTTTTTTTATGTGCTATAACTTATGTTCATCAAGCAATGAAGTTTAAAGTATATGAATGGAAGATATATTGAAAAACTGAATTCATAATTATTGGGAATGATTTTAGTGACAAAAATGAAAAATAATGCGTAGCACACATTATCTATCATTGGGAAAATAAAAACGGTTACGGTAAAAACACAAGTACATTTCTAAAAGAGATGGACGTTTGCTATGATATTATAATGGAGTACCAGTTTTGCATGGTAACGTGTTGTGGTAACTAATCAAAATAGATTATATATTTATATATACTTACCACTTACCAGAAGAGAGAAGATCATTGTCCTTGGCAATATTCACTTCTAACGAAATTAGTTAGTACAGTGTATTGTGAATTTACCATTTGATATATATTGTAGATTGCATAGTTTATATTTACACACATACATTGATCGCACCAGCCACCGGCTACCGTATTGACCTTGCATGTAACACATCACTTTTTTTTTCACAACAAATATATCAATATTTATTAAATACTGTATATAAATATACGTCCTTGGAGAGTAGTGTGATTTTCATGATTATTTTTGAAAAAAGAGAAGATTTTAAAGATGGCAACAAGCAAAGATATCATGAGGTCGCACTGCATGTGATGGGATGGGGAACCTAAAGCCTATGAAATTTTTGAACGTTTACAACTTACGGCCTATTATTAATAGATATAATTAGCATTAATTATAATGACTTATCCCTATTAACCAAAATAATCAACACTAATCATTAATTTCTACTTACTATCTCTCTCGTAACTTACAGTAAACATATATTGATTTTGACGGCTCACCATCTCCGAGACCGAAATACCCATTTCCCACTTCTCATGTACTTTCTCTATCTATGCATATACTTTTAATATGGAGTACATTCCAAAACTCATTTATATATATACATGTACAAGCACATGATTCATTTCATCCTTCTAATTAAGACAGAAGAACGTTACATTAATCTATCTATCCCCTTTCAATCAAAAATGGCTGATCAGAAACCTCTTATGATCTGGTCAGAGGCCAACAACTTTGAATCATTCATTCAACAAGACATATTCACGTTTCTCGATCAATCACTTTTCATCGACCAAAAGTAAGTCACTTATGGTTAAACAATTAAATGATTTGCTTGCGTTAAACGAATCTAAGATGCTTTTTTTCTTTTTTATTTTTGAGTTTTTGCAGCTATTTCATTAATCCTTTTAAGGATTTCCAAACTCAAAGTTGGTTTTCTTTCCAAGATAGCATTGTTCATCCTTACTCTACTACCTTTGCGGCTGATCATACGTTTCTGGCTTCCCTTGATCTTGAAGCCATCTCTAGTACTTTCTCTCTAGGTATATGGATACACACACACATATATGCATGCATGCTTGGACGATAACATTAATTTATATTGTGTAGCAGATGTATTGAGCGGATGGTGGAATGAAGAAAATGGTAACTACAATAATCAGGTCGAACCAATTTCAAGAAGTACTAATAGCATGGGAGATCCAAATATGGAGAAAGTATGTTATGAAGATGATAGCACAAAGACATTAAAAGAGACAAGAAGCCAGAAGAGGATAATAGTGAAGAGGCGATATAAAGAAGATATGGTCAGTAGTAAATTGTCAAGGGAAATGATGAAGCAGTACTTCTACATGCCGATAGCTAAAGCAGCCAAGGAGCTTAACATTGGAATAACTCTCCTGAAGAAAAAATGTCGTGAGTTAGGTATTCCTCGATGGCCTCACCGTAAGCTCTCGAGCCTTAACACTCTAATTACTAACCTCAAGGTACGTCAACAGAGATATATCTTTATATAACATAATCAATCGACCTGCTTATCATATTTGGGATTACACTTTATATATGTGATTGTCTTTTTGGAAAGGACTCATTACGGAATACGGAGGGAGAAACGAACAAGAGTAAGCTGAGGAACGCTTTGGAGCTTTTGGAGATGGAGAAGAAGATGATTGAGGAGGTTCCTAATTGGGAATTTGGAGACAAGACTAAGAGGTTAAGGCAGGCTTCCTTCAAGGCTAATTACAAAAGGAGAGGAGTCTTCTCGTCTTCTTGATAAGAGCAAAGAGCTCGTCTCTACTGTGTTGTGATCTAACCTTCAGTGACTTAAGTTTATGATGCTACTACGTATACTACTGTTTGTGTCGTGCCTGGTCGTGTAAGACGAAGAAGAGTGATGTTGATGGAGTTATACGTGTCAACACTAGTCTCTTTTGATGCTAGGTTAATTCTCATGAAACTTGGTTTTGGGATTAGACGAGTATGTACTATGTATCATTCCAGTTTTTTTTTTTTTTTTTTTTGACTTTTTTGGTTTTCTAGTATTTGTGTTGGTCTTTGGGCTTCTAAAATCGAATGCGAAATCCACATTTGGGCTTTTAAATAAGACTTTGAGAAGCCCAAACAATTAATAATCACGCATGGCCCAATTTATCCACTGCACCGCTTCCCAATAAGGCAATAATTAAATCGCTAAAGATCAACGGTGATCATCAAAACTCTACGCACTAGAAATTAAACAAGTTGTATTTTTGGATACTAATTTCGATTACACGAATAGACAAGAGAGAGTAACATAAACAACACACGTGCATGACACGTGACAAAACTCACGGACAAGAGAAGACATCGCCACCATCAATCCAGTGAAGATCAGCGTCGACGGTGGCTCCGTTATTAGCGGCGGTGGTGTGGAGAAGACTCTTGATTTTGTAAATACATTTGTGGTTGCGGATGCGGTTAAGAACGGCTTTTTTGTTCAGCGTCTGCGTTTGCGTTTCAGACGATTTCAAGTGTAGCTGCTTGGACACTTGCTCCTCTTTCAAACTTATCTCCTCTTCTTTCAAAGTCACAAACTCCATTGAAGCTTTTCGATAGTTTTTTGTTGTTGATGGAACAAAGAAAGTATTATTGTGTAGTAAACAACACACACTCTCGTGTGTATTTATATATATTTAGTGGATTGGTGAGACTTCGCATTCAGATATTTGTAAGTTGTTTATTATTTATCTTTTTTTGTGGGGAGATAATCGTATTACATTGGGCCTTGGTCCCGTTGGTTCTGTGAAAACCGGTGGCTGATTTGGCTTTTCGTTAGTTTATTTATACCATAAGAAAGAAACTAAGAAAAGGACAAAAACTATGTGCTCTCCTACGTGCATTCGTCTTAGCTTTTGTATTATTCTATTTTGCTTGCAATTAGTGCCTTCTTAATGCCTTAAATGGTATTTTAGTTTGTTGTCATTGCTTGCGTAACAGAGACAAAACGACATTGTATTTTTTACAATTAACATAGTATAATCTTATTGATTAATTTGAACGACATATTTTATATTCTCTACTAAATAAGAGTAAGATGGAATAGTCGAGTGATGAATTAGCGTAAATTATGTTATGTTCTGTTATGTATTAATACAGATTCACCGTTGATCAATCATATCATCAACCAAAACCTATATCCGTTAAAAAAAAAGGCTAGGCTATTTTGAAGTCACACTAGCTTGCTAAATATACTCAATTCGTTTTAATTATGGGATAATTTGGAATTTTCTAACTGATGCAAAAATCTAAATTGATGCAACTATATAATAGTAACAAAAAAGATTCATTAAAGAAGTCAAACATAACACAGAGTTGTATACTTTTAAGGGGTTTACATAGCAAGAACTTGGTATTTATTTGTTGTCAAAGTGGTAGGCAATCTCTCACTGACAAGACGAACTTGAATCTCGTTGCATCTCCCACTCCTTGGGATTATAAACTCGAATAAAAACTTGTGGTTCTTCCTCAACTTGTGGCTTTTACAGAAAGCCAACCATGTTGCAGACGAGAACCTTTGTCCTCTACCGTGATTCTCAACCTTCAAAGGCCACTTCTTTCCATCTTCATCACAAAGCTCAAGTTCTTCCTCCAATTCGATCCCATTCGATTTCAGAAAAGTTGTCGGTATTTCCTAGCAAAACATAGAAATTGATATTAGGTAAACCATTAATTAAGACAGATTTTATAAAATTGGTTACGTTCTTTTAAACTCACCAGTTTCTGATATGAACTGCTTGTAATATTCCTTAGAAAATGTGGATTCTTGGGTTTATAAACCGATTCTTCAGCTCCATCCTCAGGAAACGATGATATGTCACAAGGATCTACATTACACCGAACAATATATATGATTCAAAACACTTGAAAACTTGAATGAAGAAAAAAAAAAGTCAAAAATAAAAACCCAAAAATTAATGTAAATTACCTCCAGCCCGGTTAACTGTTTTCTGAATCTTCTCACGATGTTCCGGTTTGGTTTTGCTAGTTGATTCATACTGATCCGGTTTATCGTTGATCGAATCGTGTTCCCGTTTCCGCTTATTGCCACAATCTTTCCTACTTTCCGGTTTAGTAAAAGTATCATCAACCGGTTCATTGTCAACAGAAACCCTAGTTCCTTCCGTGGTTGTGACGCCACCAACATCTCTTTTAATTCCGTCTTGAGCGAAAACCGTAACGGAGAATCTCGAATCGCCGTCGTAGCGAAACACAAGAAAGTCTCCGAATTCAAGAGATTGATCTGTTACGAAACTCTCCCAACCTTTTTTGAACCAAACACAGAATCTTTCGTCTGTGTCTTCTGTTTCTGTCTCTACACGCCACAACTGTCCGATCTCATCGAGTAAGAACGCTTCTTTAGGTAATGGCTTCCCTAACCCTAATAATAAGTCGATGAATGCTGGAGGAATCACCAGTTCGTGAGAACTAAATTCGGGGAGAAAGACCTTGAAAAATTCCAAGTCTTTACCAGTTTCAACCATGATTTCTTCTGTAATCCGAGTATTTTTTTTTTTGGTATTGATTGAATTTTAAAAGCAAAGATCTTCTTGGAAAAGACGAGAGGATATAAAACTTGTGTATGTTCTAAAGTCAGACTAGGGATTTGAGAGATATATAGAGAGAGAAAAAAAAAAGAGGAAATTTAGCTTTTCTCTGCCCTAATTTCTTATTTATGTATCTATATACTAATATATATTTTTTTAAGTATATTTTGGGTTCTACCTTTTTAGTTTTGCTTATTTAAAATTTTAGTCTCTATAAAATTGCACTAAAAGCAATAAGTAAAATATAGTAAATTGACAAAATCCATTTTTTTATAGAAAGTAATTAATTCTACCTAAATTCTTTATTAAAAGTAAATTTGTTTTCTATATATGTGTCCCAAAATAATAATAATAAAAAAAAATCAATCATTACACTGTATTGTATACACTGACAAATAAACAATCTAGTTAAATTAAATAATCATATATTAAATAATACAATAATAGTATTATTTTAAATAAATACAAAATATTATTTTGATTAATTATACATTATACAAACAGTTATATTTCATAATTTTAGTGTTTTATCCTGATAAAATTATAATTCTTTAAAATAATTGTATCATTGCTTAAATATAAAAATACTAAAAATTAAATATATATAATTTGATTACTAAATTAAATACCGTTAAAATCAAACATCATTATAAATAAAATTAAATAATTGTCTCGTGGTGTACCACGGCTTAAATTTTAGTTAATGTGATTTTTACAACAACTTTAAAGACACTTTATCAAGGCCCATAAACATACCAACCACACCCGGGCCAATCCTGCCGATTTGGTGTATAATACCGCCAATATATTGCCGAACATATTTATATTGGAAAATAGAAAAATATAGACATATTAAAATATGTCACATAATACTATAATTAAAATAAAATAAAAATCAGTAAAACAAAATCTGTGTACTTTTAAGTCATCTAGGGGTGAAAGAAAATTAAACATATATGTTAGTTAACTTTCTTACAAAAATTAGAATAATAGTGGATAATGGAAAAAAGCTCTTTATATATAAAAGTTGAAATAAGTAACATATAGATTAATAGATACTTATGTGTGTATCGATGATAAAGAATTAGTGCTGTTTTTAAAAAAAAAAAAATCGATAGGATTAGTAAGAACCAATTTGGAATTTGGAAAAATAATAATTTCTTTACAAAAAATATTTATTGCAACTATAAATAAGAAATAACAGTAATACAAAAACATTCACTAATTTTATTTGTCCAGTAAAAAAGCCTTGTTAAAGCCAATAATATATGATCATCTTATTGAATTGATGAGGTTGTGCGTTATTTGTCCAAGTGTCTAAAGCAATATCATGTTACTGTGAGAAATCAAATCAACGGTTCTTAAATCATTGTTCACAAACAAATGTTAAATCCTCTAAAGAATCGCTGGGTGAATTTCCTAAATATTATGATAAATGAAATTATTAATAAATTATTATTTATGATTAATGATGATTATATATTTTTAAAATAAAATAATCATTAATAAATGTGTAATTAGTTATGTGATAAAATGAGTTGTAAACTTATAATTTTTGTAACGAAGATTTAAATGTAAAATGTCAAAGTTATATGATAATAAGATGTTGATGAATAATCACGCTTGGCCCAATTTATCCATTGCACCGCTTTCCAAAAAATTACTTGCATCGCTTGGCCCAAAAAAATTATAATATTCGTTTTTGTTTTTTGCACCGCTTGGCCCAAAAAATTATAATATTCACCGCTTAGCCCAAAAAATTACTTGCACCGCTTGATTTTTTTGGTAGTGATTGAATTTTAAAAGCAAAATCACTTGTGTGATGTTCAAAAGTCTGACTAGGGATTTGAGAGATATATAGAGAGAGAGAAAAAAATAAAAAGGAAGTTTAGCTATACAATTTACCAGGCCCAATCCTCCCGATTTGGGTCAATGTATCTGTGAACCGTTTAGTGGGTAAGGATTCCTCCCTCAATCGGAGGTTTCGTGATATTCCAAACAACATTCTCTAGCAGAATTGCTGGAGTCGAGCCACCTAAGAAGCAAAGTGGACAACCTGATGACCACTGATTAAAGAGATTAATTTCCTGGATGGCGTTGGAGGAACTGAGAGGTCAGCTAGGCCTGTCCTTATGAAAAGATGCGTGAAACAAGCAACAAGGATGTGGTGAATGCTAAAGAGTTGCTTGAAGGAAATCTAATCTACCAGGTTGCTTCTTGTAATCTCCTTAGTGGTTTTGATTTCTTGACCTAACTTGGAACCGCACCACTTCAGATTATCTTAGCTGATCTCTCTAGTAAGCTAGATCCGGGAAAAGCCTGAACCTTGTTGGGATACAATCCAAGTCCCATATCTGAAGTTTAAAGAGACTATAATTAATATATAAAGGGTTAGGGTCAATCTACTAATTGCCAATTGGTTTTTAGTTAGAAGCCCAAGATAAGCCCAAATTTAACATGGTATCAGAGCCCAAGGTTAAAAATTCTGGTGGACCTAGAAAAGTGGATATGAACATACCTCTTGTTAACCCAAGTAATGGGGGCCCAAGAAGGGGTCTATTATCGGTCCAAGTGAGATCGGTTCGAGATGGAGTTATCATCTCGAGGAGACGTGTTAATATCCCACATGTGGTCCTTGGTTTGAAGGGGAGATTGTTGGGATACAATCCAAGTCCCACATCTGAAGTTTAAAGAAACTATAATTAATATATAAAGGGTTAGGGTCAATCTACTAATTGCCAATTGGTTTTTAGTTAGAAGTCCAAGATAAGCCCAAATTTAACAAACCTAGCATAGTCATGATCATCTAGGAACGAGGTCAGTACTCTAGGTGTTGACAAAACCAAAACGTACTTATGAAATATGAGTACTCTAGGTGTTGACAAAATTAAAACGTGTGCCAAGTATGCTCGCTATCACCGGGAAGAAGGGGTTCAACTTCAGGCCAGCTTTAGTGTGTGCTGCTGATGATACTTTCAAGATCAATGCTTTTAATCGGCTAAAGAAAGCTGCGGAAGATGAGGTTCTAGTTTACGGAAGGTACACAGATTATAGAGAGAATAAACAAATACTCTGTTTTCTAGTTTCTTATCTCTGCATAGTTTTACAATTTTCAGCATCACGTCAGATCCTGCACAAGGAATTGAGAAGTTCAAGAAAGCAAAGCGTGATCTTATAACTGTGGACACCAGTGTCCGGCATAAGAGATGCGCCAATTAGCCGAATCATTGGTGTGCTCATGTGCTCTCGTTTTTGTATCCTTGTTGTTGATGGTTGTCAGCTAAAAATTGTTATATATGTTATGGATAGCTGTATTGGTCAAGCTGCATTTAATCAAGCCCAAGCATTCAAACGAAGTTTCACTCTTGGAGCTGTCATTGTTACTAGTAATATATAAACGGCAACTCTAAGGCCTGTGTTGCTAATGCTATCGACGCGTAACTAAAAGCATTAGACAAGTTTTATTCTTTTCATATTTATAAGGTCTCTTTTTCAAGTGCCTGAAACTATTCATGCGCACGCATGATGTTTTTCTTTTTTCTTGATGTTGCCAAGTGTTGCAGCAGCAAAGTGTCCCATGATATTAGCTGAAACAGGAGAGAGAAGAGTGAGGAGTTTGAAGCTGAGCACCCTTTTTCGACCGTCTCTTGAGTAAGCAACTTCCTTACTGATCTCTTACCCTTGTTTGCTTGGAAACTCATGATTAGTCCACTTTTGTGAAGAAAACTAATGAGTAATGATATGTATCTTTTGCAAAAAGCCTTGACAAATTGTTTGATGTTTGTTACAAGAGAGAGAGAGAGAGAGAGAGAGAGCAGAAAAAATTAAAAGAATTCAGTACGAGAGGTGTAAGTTTGTGATTAGAAAATCAACCAACACGAGACTTGGCTCTTTTTACATAGCCCACGTTACCTTCCCATTCATAGACACAGAATGACCTCATTTTTAGAGAAGGAATATTCATATGCTTCAAACACGACGATAGACGCTTGATGAGTGTAGAAGTTTGAGGCTGCACTTGAAACAGCAAATTTTGCTCTCCTATCAAGTTGTTTAATCCAATCACAGCGAACGAAGACGGCCTAAACTGAAAAACATCTTCATTATTACTATTGCTCAACCCTTGTATGATTGTCCACTTGTTAGCTCTCAAGTCGTACTCATGAAACACCATTGCGTCCTTGGTAGCCTCGGTCAAAACTAAAAACTTCCCGTCGTAAGCAGCCACTTTCCACGACATGGACGACATCATCCTCTTTTTTTGGTCCAACGCTACCTTATTCGGTATCAGTCTAATGAGTACCCACTTGGTGGAGTTCTCTAAGGCATAAACGCAAATAACTTCCTCTGTCGCGGCTAACAGAGTTAGCCCTGGCGCGGAGCAGAACAATGCTTTAGAGTTTGGAAATTCAGCTTGGAGCAGGTGTGCTTCCTCAGTCACGGTGTTGAACGCTACGATGCTTCCGTCGTTTCTTAACCAGTAAAGAACTTGGTCCAAGTAAATAGGTCTCATACCCTTCACCAGCTCGCTTGAGTGGCAAGTAATTGTCGTTTTCGGTAGTACCCAATACGAATCTCCTAGACTAACCTCGAATTGATACATCGTTTTTGCCTCCTCCTCCTTTTCCTCGATTAAGCAGACGATTTTGAACCTCAGCGTGTTTGGATCGACCTCATCGACCGTAAACCCGATCCCCACACGTTTCTCCGGATCAATAATTTCTCCACCGCTAAACATCTTCGCAAAGAGACTTGACCAAGTATAGTTCACGAGTCGGTACTTCCTTGTGATAGGGTTTACAACAAAGAGTTTCTCAAGGAAGACTAGAAGAAGGCCGGAGCAGCAACCGAGAAGCATAAAGTCGCCGGAGGAGACGTTCTGATTGGGGATGGGAAGCAAAAACGATTTGTATTCCTTCTCAAAATAAGGGTCCTCGGACATATGCCGCCGGAAATATCTATTTGTGCACCGCATCATCGTCATATCTCTGCGGTCCAACCTAAAGAGAATCTCGTTGAGCAGAAGCCAAGGTAGGCCGTCCATGACGGAAAAGAGAGAGATAGTAACTAGCTACGGCTCTCGTGGTTTCTTGTTGCGCAAACATATGTAAAAAAACTTCAACCAATTAAATTTAGAAATTATGTTGTGGAAAATTTCAAATTTATCTAATCTTAAAAGAATAATTAAAAAGGGGAAAAATCAAAATATTTTTATTTGTCGATTAAAAAAAAGAAATATAATGAAAAGTATATTTTTTCAAATAGAATTACAAAAATTAAATTCCTCAAAGTTTTACGTGTTAGGATATAATAACAAATTTGAGGAAGAATAATGAACTTATATGAATTTTGATTAAAGATAAAAAAAAAAAAAAGAAAAAAACTTATGTCAATCAAGAAAAAAAAAAGAGTCAAATATGATTAAAAGGATCAAATTTATTCAAATAAGAACAATACTTACCTCCCTATTCACCACATATTAGTTTAACCAATGAAAATAGAACAATATGTCATGTAATACTATATGTAAAATAAAAAATGTCATGTAATACTATAATTAAAATAAAAAATCAGTAAAACAAGATCTGTGTACTTAAATCATCTGGGGGTGCACGAAAGATTGTTTGGATTGTTGGGAAAGAAAATTAAACATATACTATGTTCTTACAAAAGTTAGAATAATAGTGGATAATGGAAAAAAGTTTTTATATTTAAAATTTGAAATAAATACCCTATAGATTAATAGACATGTGATGTGGGTATCGATGATAAAGAATAAGTGATTAGTAAGAACCAATTTGGAATTTGGAAAACATTAATTTCTTTACAAAAATATTTATGCAACTATAAATAAGAAATAACAGTAACACAAAAACATTCACTAATTTTATTTACCCAGTAAAAAAAAGCCGTGTTAAAGCCAATAATATATGATCAGCTTGTTGAATTGATTAGCCAATTGGCGAGGCTGTGCGTTATTTGTTCAATTGTCTAAAGCAGCTAGCAAAATTGAAAACTGTTGAAGAGGTTTATTCACTTGTGCAGTCTCTTACTTTCGAAGAACGACCAAAACAAATTATCATTCCCAAAAAAATGCTAAATCTTTTTGAGACTCGCTTGGTGGATTTCCCAAACATTGGGATAAAGGCAAGTGAACTCCTCCTGTTTCCGGCTTTTCTTAAGAGAGGGGAATTCAGTGATCTCATATCAGAAGCCGCCAAACCAATGATGGTGCGCTTCTTTGTGTATGACGATTGGTTGGAGAGTGTGACTTCGCAAGTGGCTTTCTCAAGACTCATTCTGATCCTTCGTCCTCTTCATGTAAACACTGAGAGGGCAAATCTGTTGTTGAAGCCCGAAGAGTCTGTTGTCACTGCACCAAAACATCTCTGGCCCCCCCTTTACCGTAGATGAATGGATGAAGGTAAGTTTTTAGTCCTTTCTTTAGATTCAACTACTAGTGTGTGTTTGCTTTATTTGAATCATGTTGTCTGTTTTCAACAGGTAGAGTTTTATCTGAGTGATCTCATTTACCCTGGCTACGTCAAGCAGAGCACTATTCTCACAAGATGAAAAGCTCGGTATTATACTTCTTAATGCACATGCATGATGTTTCTAACTATTTTTCTTTTTCTTTTTGATGCTAAACTTAGAACGGGTCGTTTTTGTTACTGCAGGTTGCTGTGTTGGGTGGAATGTGGAAGAATCTCAAAGCTGGAATTGTGTACATAGAGATGAAATCAACCTTCAACCTTCATATCCATGCCAACATACTCAAATGTCATTACAAAGGTTTCATGAAGGCAATGCTTCTGGATATAAAATTGTATGTAATAAACTGAAAATGAGAAACAGAGTCAAAGGTGGGTTTGGGCGTATGCATCTTTTGCAAAAAACCTTGACAAATTGTTTGATGTTTGTTACAAGAGAGAGAGAGAGAGCAAAAAAAAATATGATGAAAAAATTAAAAGAATTCCATACGAGAGGTGTAAGTTTTTGATTAGAAAAACCAACACGAGACTTGGCTCTTTTTACATAGGCCACGTTACCTTTCATTTCATAGAGACACAAAATGACCTCTTTTTTCATATGCTTAGTGATCTCTTTTAGCCTTCTAAATTCTAAGAGCATCACCATTGGTTGCATTTAAGGAAAGTTGCTAAAAACATTAATTTGACTAAAGGTGAATAAAATTTGAAGTTAACAAACTTCTTAAGAAACTTTCTATTTTTATTGTCCATTGGTAGTATCTAAAAATGTGGTCTTTAATTTAAATTTATTATTTTGGAAATTATTATAATAATAATTTTGTTTAATATTTTAAATATTATATATTTATAAAAACTTGAAAATGAATATATTTCATAAGATTGTAAACAAACAATACATAAAAGCATATTTAAAACACATTACAAAAACGATTAATTGTAATCTTAATTGGTTCCGAATTTTTGCCATATATTCTCAACCAAATCAGCTTTCAATCTTCGATGTACGTCTGGATCACGAACGTCTTTTCTTCTGCTCATTATGTTAGTGAGATTTGAAGGTATATCTGTAGAATATGAGAGATCCACTTGTGAAGTTCTGCTTGGATCTGCTCGTGTGAATGTTGCTTCATCAAATTGAGTGGACAAATCTCGTTCGTCTTCTACTATCATATTGTGCAGTATGATACATGCTCTCATTATCTTTCCAATTTTTTCCTTACTCAAAAAAAGAGCTGGATTTCTGACTATGGCAAATCGAGCTTGCAAAACGCCAAAAGCACGCTCGACATCTTTACGTGTGGCTTCTTGACATGTAGCAAATAAGGATTCTTTCGGATCTTGTGGGTGTGAAATTGATTGGATAAAAGTCGCCCAATTTGGATAAATACCATCTGTGAGATAGTAAGCCATATGATATGCTTGTCCATTGACAAAGTATTTCACTTTAGGAGCTATACCATGTAATATGTCATCAAAAACTGGTGAGCGATCGAGGACATTGATATCGTTTAATGTACCTAGAGGTCCAAAAAATGCGTGCCATATCCAGAGGTCTTGTGAAGCTACAGCCTCTAAAACAATTGTTGGCTTTCCAGATCCACGTGTGTATTGACCTTTCCATGCGGTCGGGCAATTCTTCCACTCCCAATGCATACAATCTATGCTGCCTATCATCCCGGGAAATCCGCGCCACTCTCCAAGAGCGAGTAGTCGTTGAAGATCTTCTACTGTGGGTCTTCGGAGGTACTCATCTCCAAATAAATTAATAACTCCTTCAACGAACTGTTCCAAGCATAACATCGCAGTGCTTTCAGCAAGCCGGAGGTATTCGTCATATGCATCAGCTGCACAACCATATGCCATCATACGAATTGCTGCTGTAGCTTTTTGTAGTGCAGAGAGACCGAACCTTCCAGTAGCATCTTGTCGTTGTCGAAAGTATGGAACTTCAGCAGAAAGTCGTTCAACGATACGTAAGAACAAGAGTTTGTTCATTCTAAAACGGCGGCGAAAGAGGTGAGGAGGATATGTTGCATCGTCACTGAAATAATCGTCCCATAAGCGTCTGTGATACAAAGTACATATAGTACATACTAAAAATATTTGTGGTGATACAAACTAAAAATATTTGTGGTTTACATTGCTTGTAAAATTTGTGGTGTCTATAATACAAAGTACATATAGTACATACATCCGTGACCATATGCAGAAGAGTAACAATAACATGTGGCTGGCTTTGTTCTCCTCTTGTCTACTCCTTCAACATCCGTGACCTACTGTCCAACTCACAAAACTTGTGGCTGGCTTTGTTCTTCCCCTTGTCTTCTTCTCTTTTTTCTTCTTGTCTTCTACTGTCCCAAATGCATGTACCCCTCACGGTCTCTTTCAAATGTCCCAAATGCATGTACCTGTTATAGTGCCAATACACAAACATCATCCAAACAACAAAACGGTTTTTCACAATACAACAACAAAACTTGTTTATACAAAAAACTCCAACTCAAACTGTTAACAGTTAAACATAACATATACATAACCAACCGATCATCATTATAAACCAAACAAGTTAAATTCAAACATAAACATCAATTCAACTCATAGCATAAAACAGACATACAACTCATAACATAAAACAGAAATGAAAGAAACAACATACAAGCAGATGAACATTAACATAAACTCAAACTAACTTGACAACATGTCACTAATTAGCTTATTCTTTAATGCTAATTCCATTTCTGTAAGCGGCTCCGTTTTAGCTAGAAGACGGTCAAGCATTTTATGCATTGTTTGCTTCTCTTTGGTCTTACTTTGCTTCTCTTTCAAATCAAATTATTTTTGTTTTATCTCCCACATGCTCTAAAACTCCTCAAGCGAAGCGCCTTCTTCTTTCACAGTCTTTGGCTTGCTCAACACATTTTTACCCTTGGCCTTTGCTGCCTTAACACCTGGAGGACGAGCTTCTTCTTCCACATTCGCTGGAACTGAGGTCGGTGAAGGATGGTCATCATGTTTTCTTCTCTTAGAAGCTCCAGTACCTTTTATAGTAGAAGCTCCACACCATTTCTGATCATGGCGAAGCTCTCTCCAAGCATGCTCAAGTGTGAACTTCACATTGTAATCGTTGAAGTAAATCTGGTACGCCAATTTCATCACATCATCCTCATTCTGGCCGCTGGTTTTTGCTTTTGTTGCAGCCTCATAGCTTCCAACAAACTTGCATACCGTCTCGTTGATCCTCTGCCACCTTTGTTTGCAATGTTTGGGCTGTCTTTTCTCGAGACCAGCAAGCTTAGGACTTGCAGCATAATAAGTTGCAATACGTGACCAAAAAGTATTACGTTTTTGGCCATTTGAAATAACTGCATCCTTACTTGTATTGAGCCAAGCACCAATGAGAGCCACATCTTCAGTGTGAGACCATTTTCTTCTTTGCTGACGCTCCTCAGGTTGGTATTCACCTTCGCTTGCAGCCTCATCAGTTTCATTGGTTTCGACAGTGTTGGTTGTGGTATGACTATTTAACAGATCCGTAAAACCTAACATGTCAGTAGATGGTTCCATAGTAAAGCTTAAAGGAGAAGGAAGAGTGTTTATGGTTTGTGTTTAAAGGAGAAAGAAGAGTAACAAGACTATTTTATGGTTGAAGAAGAAAGAAGAGTAAGAAAGATTTATCTAGATAAGAGATCCCATTGAAGTTTATGGTTAAAAGTCACATAAGTAGCAATCAATGATGGACATAAGTTTTTACCTAATAACACACAACCAACCATTTATCACACTGCAAAAGTCTTGGTTTAATGGTTCACTCAATAATGATGTGACTTAATTCAACAAGAAAACCATTAAAGCATTCATTCGTGTGTTGAACTAAGATTTAACTTGGTGGAACAAAAGATTGACCAAAACTCAAACCCGAAAAAGAAAAACAAAAAAAAAAACCTAAACAAAGGTTGGTTCTTTACTTGTGCATACGGCTGAGATAGTGGGACTAGGAAGAACATTAAACGACAGTCATTCACAAATTTGAGGCACAACCATTAAAATCCTAAGAGAACTCAAAAACTTATTAAGCCTTTAAGCACAAAGACAACATTTATCTACAGAGCAAGCCAAATCATGATTCATGACTAATGTAAGAGATCACAACATACCTTGGTTTTGCAGAAACTAAGAAAGTGTACTGTATGTAGAATGTCAGAGAACTAATGAATATGTGTTACCTGATAATCAGAAAGTGTACTGTATGAAGCACTGCATGAATCACCCCATCGTCCATGTGGGAAGTCATTCCAGCCCTTTGTTCTAGATATGTAGCTCTTAAGGACGGTTTGCCCTGCAAATATTATGAAGAAAGAAATTATATTATTCTCTCCCCAACGAGAAGTTTAAAAATTTCGAGACAAAATTGAGAGCATCATTGATATCTGAAAACATTGGTAAAAAGGCATCATCACCAAGGGTTTATATATGTCATCTAAATCATAAATGATCAATAAGCAACCACATAGAAACAAGAGAACTCAAAAACTTAAGCTTTTAAGCACAAAGACAACATTTTTCTACAGAGCAAGCCATAAATCACAAAACATACCTTGGTTGATCCCGATTTGCCGACAGTCATTCACAAATTTGAGGAAGATATCAGTATCATAGAAAAGCAGTGTAACAATCAAATCAGCTCCAACATCAACCTGTTCAGATACTACCACAACCCATCAGATCAGATCAAAGACGAGTAACCAAACTCAACACACACACAAGGCAAGAACAACAAATCTAAAACCTTTTTCTTCAGGTAAGCAAGATCACTTTGATAAGATTCAGGAGTAGCAAGTCCATTAGCTTCAATAACATCCGGATGAGCCTCTGATTTAAACAAAATCACAGATCAAACATACGAACACAAACACAAATACATTAACAAAACCAACAAAAAGGTGGGGGAAAATTCAATACCAGGATAACCAGGATAACGTCTCAAGAGCGTGGTCAATCTTCTGCATCCTCGAAGCGATCTCGAGAGTGAGATCGGCGGTGGATCCTCCGGCACCCCAAGTGATATCGCAGAAGGTATGTCCGTAAGAGACCAAACGATATAGGGAAGCATCCCAATCGACTAAACAATTCCCAATCGTTGAGATTAGACTCCTGCTTGGGTTTACCGAATCGTCGATGGATGTATGTCGAGTTTCTTCCTCAATCAGATGAAGAAAAGAAAGAACACGGTTGGGATAAACAAAAAAACACAAAGTTCTTTTTTATTTTTAGCCTAAAATTTTACTGGCTGACACGTGTTAGGTAAACATCGTTGCTAAAATGTCTAAGCTAAAGATCGATTGTTAAGTAATTAGGATTTTTGATTTATTTTTTTAGCTTTTTAAGCAACTAATTTTGCTTAAATGCAACCAATGGAGATGCTCTAATAGGGGTTCTGGGAACCCTCCTTATGATTTAGAAGGTTTCGTCGGTTATGAAAATCCAAAAAACCCTGTGAGGTAAACCCCCAATGACCCACCGGAGTAAATGTTGAGCCATCTCTCTCGGACCTTCTTCCGTCACAATTGTCGTTACCGGCAACAACAATGTCGCCGTTACAAGCCTCGGAAGTCACCACCGCCTCCTCCACCACCACCAATGTTACCAAAACCGCCGAAGAAGCCTCAGAGTTTCACTTTACACGACGCGACGTGGGAGGATCCTTACAGTTGGATGTCTAAGTTGGAAGATAAAGTGGCGATGCGGCATATGGATATCTATATGGAGCAAGAAGAGAAGTATACTGAAGCAGTTTTGGCTGATACTGATAGGATTCAGACCAAGCTTCAGTCTGAAATGGCTTCTCGTTTGTCCTTTGACCTCTCTACGCCTCCTCTTCGTTGGGGACCTTGGTTAGTCAATCCAAATTTAACAGCTTATCTTGTTTATATTGAGGAATTTGATAAGTCATGGTTCTAAGATCAAAGGGTTGTAGAAAGCTTCGATTTTTCTATCTGCAGACTCGTCGATTAATTTGAAAAAGGTTCGTCCTTTTTGTGGCAATTGGGGATTGATTTGGTTGAATTGGTGGAAATAGGTTGTATTATAGACGTGTTGAAGAAGGGAAGCAGTATCCAGTACTGTGTAGGAGGCTAGCGAGCTTGCACGAGGAGTTCATTTCTCATAAGTCCCCTGCTGCAGGGTTTGATTTTACATCTGGCAAGAGGATTGAGCAGAAGCTGCTTGATTACAATCTGGAAGCTGAAAGATTTGGAGGTAAATAAGCATATTCTAGGCCTCTTATACTTGGACAGATTAAGAGGAATGAACAATTTTGTGTGCCTGTTTTGTAGGTTATGCTTATGAAGAGATGTCAGAGATATCCCCTGACCACAAATTTCTGGCATACACTATGTATGATAAGGACAACGACTACTTCAAGTTGTGTGTGAGAAACTTAAATTCTGGAGCTTTATGTAGTAAGCCTCACGCAGATCGTGTCTCCAACATAGCGTGGGCAAAGAACGGACAGGCTTTGCTCTATGTCGTGACTGATCAGAAAAAACGGCCACTCAGGTTTCGTATGATCAATTTTGGTTGTTTGGTTCTTGGTTCTACCACAAATTGCTTTTGTAAATCCGTCTTTTTTTTCTGCTATCAGGTTATATTGTAGTACGATCGGATCAACGGATGAAGATGTTTTGCTTCACGAAGAACTTGAGGGAAATGTTCATGTTAACATTAGACACACAAAAGATTTCCAATTTGTGACTGTAAATACATTCTCTCCTACATTTTCAAAGGTGAAAGCTCCAAGTTCATCTGTTAAAACCTTTCTAGTTTGTTGTTTGGTTTTTAATTGTAAACATAACAAGCACTATGTCTTAGGTCTTTCTGATCAATGCAGCTGACCCATTTTCTGGTTTGGCATTGGTTTGGGAACACAATGCTCCAGCACACTGCATAATCGAGCATCATCAGGGATTCCTCTATTTATTTACAGATGCTTCCAAGGGTGGTGGAACACTCGACCATCATTATCTTCTTCGAAGCCCTGTTCACTTTTCTTCCAGTCAAAGGATCTGGGAGGTTGGTTCAGCCGATAACATATTTGTTTTCATCTGCTGATTAGTATAATTCTTCATTCTGATTTGTATGTGTTTGTCTTTTATTTTCAGAAAGTTTTTATTGACAACCCTGAACTAATCATAGAGGATGTTGATTTCTGCAAAACACATCTATCCCTCATTGTGAAGGAAATGCAGAGCTTAAAAATTTGTGTGGTTGATCTACCCCTCAAGACAGAGCGGGTAAAGTGTACTCCAGTTAGTACTTCCATTGATCAGATTGTGCTTCTGTGAATAAATTTGACCATGATTGGTTTCTTATAAACAGGTACCAGTTCATCTGAGAGATATTAAACCTCGTTATCTTCCTCTACCTAAGCATGTTTCTCAAATAAATCCTGGCACAAACTACGACTTCAATTCTCCAACAATGCGGTTCACCATATCTTCTCTTGTGGTAGGAGAACAAGTCATCTTGCTGTTTTCTGCGTCCATAGTTTTAGTTGCTAGTGTTTTTGAATTTTTAACACTTTTGACCTGCAGATGCCTGATGCGGTGGTTGATTACGATCTATTAAATGGGAAATGGAATATTGTACAGCAGCAAAACATGCTTCACGAAAGAACACGGGTTTTATATGGCACTGCAAACTCCACCGAGAGCCCTAATATACCTTCAGGCACCAGAATTGTCAGTTTTGATAATGAGGATACTACTGCTGAGAATGACAACTTGTGGAATGACTTAACCGAGTTTTACACATGTGATTACCATGAAGTCTCTTCTCATGATGGAGCCATGGTTCCATTAACTATTGTTTACTCAAGAGCTCAGAAAGAGGAGAACCGAAAACCTGGTCTGCTTCATGTTCATGGTGCTTATGGTGAAATGCTTGATAAGAGATGGCGTAGTGAACTTAAAAGCCTCCTTGATCGTGGCTGGGTACTTGCATATGCAGACGTTAGGTCAGTACAATCTTTCTCTTCTCTGTTCATTTAGGCTTTCAACAGCAAGCAGCGAAAGGCTTCCTTCATGTATCCATTGTTCTCGGGTTTTTTCTAGAGGTGGAGGAGGGAAAGGAAAGAAGTGGCATCAAGACGGAAGAGGCACGAAGAAACTTAACTCCATAAAAGATTACATTCAATGTGCAAAGTTTCTTGTTGAGAACAATATAGTAGATGATAACAAGCTTGCTGGTTGGGGATACAGTGCGGGAGGACTCGTTGTTGCTTCAGCTATCAATCAATGCCCTGATCTCTTCCAAGCTGCGGTTCTAAAGGTACTCAGCAAACTGCAGGTTCATAAAAAGTTTGAGGCGTTGATTGATAAGGAAACCTTGTAATAGTCAATTGTTTCTTTTGTTTCAGGTTCCATTTCTTGATCCAACTCATACTCTAATCTATCCAATACTACCCTTAACGGCAGAGGATTACGAAGAGTTTGGATATCCAGGAGATATTGATGATTTTCATGCGATACGTGAATATTCACCTTATGACAACATTCCTAAGGATGTTCTCTATCCTGCTGTTTTAGTCACTTCCTCATTTAATACTCGGTAAGTATCCTTTCTTCTCAGTTTGTGATTTCTATTGATGTTTAAGATTGAAGAATGAGATTTCTATCGTTGTATTTAGATTTGGTGTATGGGAAGCTGCGAAATGGGTTGCAAGAGTTCGTGACACTACCTTCCATGACCCGAAACGCCCAGTCTTACTCAACTTGACGACTGACATTGTCGAAGAAAACCGGTTCTTGCAGACTAAGGAATCAGCGTTAGAGATTGCATTTCTCATAAAGATGATGGAATCTTGAAGATAAATTATCAATTTCAGATATAGGACAGCTTTAGATATTTTCTGTAGTTCTGAAATTTGGATATGAATCAATGAATTGTGTGACACAAAGATAGAAGACAGATGAACAGTTACAATATGCAGACATCTGAAATCGTGTCTGAGATCATCTCTGCTCAAATAACTTCCCAAAATCATACAAGAGAATGTTCTCAGATAATAACAGATAAGTACAGTAAAGGAAGTGTATGAAAAAAATTGTATCCCATTGCTCATGTCTTTTTAAGTTTCTGAAGAATCATCTTCTTCGATAACTGTTGGGAGTGTCCCCTGTTTAGCAAAACCTGGACTCAAGAACTTCGCCACAAAATTCCATAGTCTGTAAACATCTTCAAAGTCTGTCAAGAACCCAAGAGAAGCTGTGACAACCTCAACTCTTACGAACCCGTTGTTTTTTCCATCACAATCCACCGGTTTCCAAGAACTTGAATCTCCGCTTCGACTATCGATGATCTTTATGTGACTGAGGTAACCAATGCCTAGAGATATCCCTTCTCTCTCAGCAAGTTTCTGCACTATCTCAGGATGCACCATTCCACTTTTCAATTCCCTGACATTAAATGCCACAGAGGATCCGCGTTCGTATTTGATCTTGGGACCGTAAATCTGAACAAGATTCTTGTGCTCTCCATCTGAGTCTGATCTAGGCAGCCTTAACTGAAGCAGAGAGGTCACAAGCCAGTTAATGAGGTACCGAAGTCTCGAGGTGGTTTTGTTGAGACCTAACATGTTGACATGATCAATGTGCCTGCAAACGATCTCTGGCTCTCTTTGATCATCATCCCATTCTACTCCATTGCTTTCGTCTTCTTCTTCATCTTCATCCCCAAGACTGATCACAGAAGCTTCACCATGATCTACTGATCTAAACGATACTCTTCGTTTACTGGGATGTTCATCTTCATTCACAAGAAGTCTCCCACCATTATACTGACTCTTCTCCCTTCTACCTAACAGCCTAAATTCTCCTTCAGTTTCCCTTCTTATCGCACTCTCTTTGATTCCAGAGGTCGAACCATTTCCATTTGAGTTAGCAATTAGCTTACTGCTCCCTCCTTCTTCTTCGATCTCATTAACTCGCAACCGACTTGTCTCTATTTGATTCATTTCAGGTTTTTCTTCTTCTGAGACTTCTTCACCCACTTCTTGTGATACTGACAAAACAGCAGCATCGAAAGAGAGAACATGCCTTCCACCATTGCTGCCATTATTATTAGCCTTTGAGGCTGGTTTAGGCGAGATTCTTCGTTTGTGGTTTTGTGGAACCAGTAAAGGGCTCTTTTGCTTGTTCAGATGACCTGCATTATCAGAATCAGCAGGACTCTGACCCAAATCAATCCAGAGCGAGCTATCCGATGACTCGTCTTCGCTGAAAACTGGACTCTTAATCAATTCACCTACTGAGATACTCTCAGCTTCCTCAAACACAGTGCTTGTGTTATCTCTATCAGAACCAATTTCATGATCCATATCTGTCTCAAAGACATCCTGCACCTGAGCACAAGTATACGCACCAGAAAACGCGGGTAATTGAGTTCCCAAGGCTTTATTATCTCCATTGATAGCGATATCATTATCTTGAATCCCAGTCAAACCTTCCAAACCATCCATGGAGTCACTTAGATACAGAGGATACTCTGGTGTTATCTTCACTATTCCTGAACTCGTTTTCCCGGATTGACTCTGCAAGCAGCTAATCACAGATTTCTTAATCAACAAACAACCAAACCCAGTTGGATCATACCCAAACACACGATAAAACGAAGTGATAATAAAATCCGGTCGAAACAAAGACAGACCAAGCGAGTCCATGTCTTTAGGACCCAAAGCACCAGCATCAAGCAACACATGCCAATTGTTTTGCTGAGCCAATGCCATCCACTGGTAAGAATATTTAGAACCCGTGACCCTTGACTGAACAGGAAACACAAACAAACCAGTCGCTGAATCCTTCTTCCTCTTCTTCTTACTCAAAATCTCCTTCTTAAGATCCATTGAACACAGCCTAAGCGTAGGCCACTTAAACCAGGCGCTACCAACCTTTGCCCCTTTCTCCTTTGCGCACTGACCCATCCAACTAACGGATTGGCTCTCGTGATCAAACATAGTGAGAAGCTTCTTGTTAGTGTGAAACGGATAAGACTCAGCAAGCAACTTGAACGCAGAGCCTCTACTAACAGTGAAGACAAGACCATACTCATTCTCAGGGATGTTCAAGTAATCCATGATCCTAATCTTGATATCATGTTCAATAGAACCTTTCTCAGCACCACCGTGGATAGCATGATTGCTAAGATTGGCACTAATCTCAGACAAACTAAAAGTGCAAGTGTCCCAGTAATGAACCGTCTGAAGATAAGAGAACAACCCAAATCCACAATAGTCAAGACATACCTTTGGTAACGATAAGTGAAAATACTCATCGTTCCTCAGTTGATCAACTTTCTCAGAAGATCTATACTTTGGATACATGGTGAGAAACATGTCAAGTGCTTCTTCGAGCTGAGGCAAAGTGTCTTCAGATTCAAACGCTCTTTGAGCAGCGAGTGATGTAGCACGCAAGAACTCGCGTTGAGCGTTGAGTCTAGCGAGTGATCTTGACCGTCCAAGGGTTTGATCTTGAGACTCGTCTTCTTCGTCTTCAATGTCTTGAGATTTGACGAGTAAGCCATCTTCTGAAGCTTGTTCGAGAGCTTCCCTGAGCTTAGATTCATGGAGTTTCCGTTGAGTCACATCTCGATTACTACTACTACTGCTCTTCTTGTCCAATACGAGAGCAGCAGCACAGTGATAAATTGGCTTCCAAAGTGAGATATGCATCAAAAATCCCTAAAATTGGAATTCAAAGTTTGGGTTTTTAACTGAAACCCTAATTAAGGATTTCAGTAATCAAAAGGGGGAAGAAAATTAAAAGGTACCAAATTTAGAAACCTCGGATCATAAGAAACAGTCAAAACCCAATTGGGCTTACGAAATGAGAGGAGGAGAAAATAGAAAACAAATCGAAATCTCACAGATCAGGTAATAAAAATCAAAACTTTGAATGAAATTGAAAATAACCCAGAAGAGAAGAGATATGATGAAAACAAAAACAAGAAAAGTCAAAAGCTTTGTCCCATCTTGAACAGACAAACGACGAAGCCAAAGACTATACTCAAATCCCCAAAAAGAGAAGCTTCATGTGTTCTTCTTCTTCTCCAGTCTCCACAACGTTATTATGCTCTCTCTCTCTCTCTACTTTCACATCAAAAACGAAACAATACAGAGAAAATTTTGGAGCGTCTGTTTGTATAATTTGTTTATGTCTCTCGTCGTTTGATAATGACGAAAATAGTGACTAAAAATGCCATTTGACTTTTATTATATAGTATATAAACAGAGAGAGTATCAATCAAGGTGCCTAATCTTTGCTGTTACTTGCTGTTCCAATTCCAAAATATCATTTTTTTTTTTTCTTTCTTCTTTTTCTTCAATATTATTATTTAATCAAATCAAATTCAATCCACGCAAACATAACATTAATATTTTGAAATTATTAGTTCAATTTCTTTGATATCTTTTTTTTTTTTTTTTTGTCAAAATTTTCTTTGATATCTTTTTGTTTGGTATTTTATTTTGGGACCCATGATGAAAGCTTATTTCTTTTGCTCTTTTTATCTTTACTGTTTTTTTCTCCATTGTTTTGAAGTTCTTTTTTTTTTTTTAGCTGGCTCTCTCTATCCAACTAACCAAAAGATCCTCCACCCTTTTCTTTTTATTTTTATTTTTATATTTTTGAAGCTAATTTCTCTTTTATCTTTCTTCTTTTACACCTCAAACAGAGAAATATTCAAAATCGTTTGACAATTTATACTAGTTTTTACTTTTTTTTTTTCTCAATAGTTTGGTAATCAACTTATACATTTATGAGCAAATATATTCACCTAGTTATTATTACTAATAATATGTATGTCGTTTGTTTGTGTGTGTTGAAAATATTGGATTTTAACTTAGCTGTGTGTTGTTGACAAAAAGAACTTTAGTTGTTTTTTTTACTACATGGAAAGGTAATTGTAAAAATTAGCGGTTGAGGGGTTTTTTTTTTTTTCCTTTTATTCCAAGTGAACTTGATATTTTTTTATTTTTGTTTCTCTGAAAAGAACTATAAATACGTAATTCGTCTGCATCACCCAATCTGTTTCTACATCTGTCTGAAACGGTTTTGAACAAGTAAATAATAAATATCCTAATTTATGATCCAACCTACATAAATATCCTAATTTATGATCCAACCTACGCATTTATTGGTTGTTGTTGTTATAACAACACAACATTTGGCTCATAAAAGTGTCCAACATTATAAATAAATTTAACTACTACTACTACTACTTTATTTAAAAATCAAAATTAAATATATTAGTTGGTGTGATGTGGGGGCTCAACAATTGTGTAATTTAATATCGGTAACTAGTACGATAAGTTATATAACATGTGGATCCACACACATACTATATTAGAAAAAGAAAGTAAAAAAAATTATCATACTGTTATTATTGTATATTCAGTATTTGGCCTCCTAGTAAGATATTAAGAATCATCAAATTATATAGTTCAGTAATCAGTAGCTCTTATATTTTCATAATTTAGAATAGGTAGATATTAAGTTTTGTAACGTGCACGTTATGGATAACTTGTATATTTATTACAAATATGAAATTCAGAATAGATAAATTAATGTAGAAATGAAGGCAAAGGACAAACGTGCATTCGATTGTTATAAGCTTAATTATATAGATAGGATTAGGAAGGAGACCTTGCTTAATGGTATCAAATCCAAAAATGCTTACTCATGCAATGATTAGTCAACTATCTATCTATATACTATATTACATATTCACCCTTGATTAAATCATTTTATTTTGACTACTCAAACTTTTTTTTCATAAAGTGGCTTTCTCATAATTTTTCTAAATTAGACAAGTTTGAAATTTCCTTTTGACTGTAGGGTGCATAGTTATAAACACATACATAGAGAGATAAACGAAAGAACTTAACTGATGGGAATGTGACGTTCACTTCTCCGACCGTGGAAATAAAACAACGGTAGTGGAGACGCACGTCGCACCCAATTTCATAATAGTATACAAAGTGATATGATATCTTTTGGGCACATTTATTCTTGTAGTGAAAATTTCAATCATATCTCTTTCAAAAATTCCCTGCTATCTTAAACTATGATAGTTTTGAGCTCAAGTTTTGCCGCTAATTTGAAATCTTAAAGTTTTACAATACCCAAAGTTTCTAACACTATTTTTGACTATCCAATTTTACCCACTTGAACTGTTTATTAAACAAGTCAATATTTTGAAAGATCTTTCGTTCCAAAAATAGATCATTATATCTTCATCATATTTGTTGCAACAATGCAAATAAATATGGAGATGATTTGCATTTGGACTACGTATATAGTTCCCTTACTCTTGGTCCCCATATAATCTTCTATTTTTTCTCCAACAACTTCGAAAGTCATAAACAAAACCCTAGAGTTTGTATATATTAGTATTATTATTATTTCGTTGTTAATGTGTTTTTTGTTTGTAATTATTGTTTCCTTTTTTGCCTTGTAATTATTGTTTCAAATTTATTTATCCTCGAATATTCAATTTATTGGTACCTTTTACTATTATGATGATGACCAAGTTTTCACTTTTGAATTGGGACACAGATCGTGGTTTAGATGACCATGCATCAATAAAGTTATATTCAGCTTTGAATATTTTTCATAATGGGATGTTTGGTGAAACATGCACCAACAAAACATAAAAAAGCCATATAATTAGGGCCTTAAAATAAAGAACGATTATTGCATGATTTCTTTACACTGTCATGTCAGATTGCATATCATTTTCATACAATTATAGGGATCAGTTCTCAAACAAAAAAAAAGAAAGAGGATAACTAGCCCAACAATGTTATTTACGTTTTTTGCCTCGTAAGTTTGCAATAATTCGGTTTTTGTATTGGAGGGTGTCTCACATCCACATCTAAATACCAAAAACACAAATCTCATTTGTAAGGCCCATGGTCCATAAGTCGCATACATCTTTAAAAGAAAATAGGCCCATTAGAAATACGGACGGAATGACGAAAACACCTCCTTGGAAGGAAACAAAGAAAGAGAGTACTCTCAGACTAAAAGGAGAGGAAAAGGACAAAAAGAATGGGATAAAGAAAGAGATGAGTGTCAGAATTTGACCAGATTAGACCGGTCGGTACAACAGAGTAAGGACGGCTCTGAACCAGTGTAGACTACGTCTTGGGCACATACTTCTCACATGTCTCTCTCTCTCTCTCTCAAATGTTGGATGCTTTTTGGTGTGAAAGGGAGTGAAGATTTGCATGCTTCTTAATTCTTTAGCTCTCCGTATACACTCTTTTTACCCGACAGCCTTCGCTTCTGTCTCTTCACAAAACGAATCTCTTCTGTCTCTTTTGACCGTTTTAGCCTCCCAATTTTACATTTACAACCCTCTTCTTTCGTTTGGATTTGTCTATTTCTCTTTCTCTCTCTATATCTTAAAGATACATTTGTCTTGTTTCCCCAAGATCATGTTTAGTCAGAACGATTATTGTTACTCCTGTCTACTTGGTCTTCTTGTCTAGTTTTTTTTTTTTTTTTTTTTTACTTTTTATAGCTCCTAAACAAGATAAGGTTTAAATGGCAAAACATAGCATATAAAATAAAAGAAAACTTGGGTTTTGTAACATGCATAAGATTAGACCATAACACGTAACATTGATAATTTAAGTTGGTCTAATAAACATACTGTGATTTATAACTTTTAGTTAGTGTTGTTTCTAAGGTCCTGAACGCATTGACTCTCGTATAGTAATTGATAGAGCACATCTACACACACCATAAATCTCTTAGGTCCATATAATGGAGTAGTAATTTTTTTTTTCTTTTGGGGAAAAGATGACACAACTTAATAACCATCTTAAATAAGGAAATTAGGCTAGTTATTATAG
Source organism: Camelina sativa (assembly GCF_030686135.1). Taxonomy (NCBI): domain Eukaryota; kingdom Viridiplantae; phylum Streptophyta; class Magnoliopsida; order Brassicales; family Brassicaceae; genus Camelina; species Camelina sativa. The sequence goes on from NC_141881.1 coordinate 31,373,205, forward strand.
CCATAAATAAACCCTTAACACTTAACAGTATAATGGTTGAATTATAGGGAACTGCTTTACATCGATAAGCTCAATAGCCTCTCCCACAATTTGCCTATTGTTGCCTACTCTCTTCACTCTTCATTTCCCGTAGACACGTCCTTTTGACAGACGTTATTTTTACCATATTTTTTTTATTTAAAACTAATGTCATCATCCCACTGTTGTTTGTTTGTTTCAACTCATAATAACTCGGAAGTACTAGCTAACAACAAAATCAAAACTTAATTTACTTTAATAGGGTTTTCTAGTGACGCACGAAGCATTTCTGATAATCATGCAAATAATGTCTTACTCTTTACTTAAATCGCTTATAATGCCAAACAAAAACGTGCGACAAATTATGGATTGAGGAGATTAGATGTTTTGTTTGTTTATCCATAATTTTCAAAACAGAAACTCTTGAAAACAGAGCCACCTACGTACAGTATAACAAAGCGAGAGAGAGAGAGAGAGAGAGAGAGAGAGAGAGAGAGCATATCTCTTTCTATGTTCACAATAAACCCAACACACTCTGTCAAAAAGCTTCACTCTCTTCTCCTTCCCCATCTCTCTCTCTTCTCCATAAAAGGAACCTCTTAACTCTCAGAAAGTTCCAAAACCTCTAACACTTCTAAGCTTCAAAAACTCTCAACGTTTTCAGCGAATTACCTACCTCTCTTCAACATGCCTTCTGAGTTCAGCGAATCTCGTCGGATTTCTAAGATTCCTCACGGCGGAGCAACAGTTGCGACTCCGGTGGATCAGCAAGAGCAGCTTCCTTGTCCTCGCTGTGACTCAACCAACACCAAGTTCTGTTACTACAACAACTACAATTTCTCACAGCCTCGTCATTTCTGCAAGTCTTGTCGTCGTTACTGGACTCATGGAGGTACTCTCCGTGACATTCCCGTCGGTGGTGTTTCCCGGAAAAGCTCAAAACGTTCCCGGACTTGCTCCTCCTCCGCCGCTAACACCACCGTTGTGGGAAGCCGGAACTTTCCGTTACAAGCGACGCCTGTTCTTTTCCCTCAGTCTTCTTCCAACGGCGGTTGCACCGCGGCCAAAGGAAGTTCGTCGTCGCTCTACGGCGGTTTCAACTCTTTGCTCCACTACAACGCCGCTGTAAGCAGAAATGGGCCTGGTGGTGGGTTTAACGGGCCAGACGGGTTCGGTCTTGGGCTTGGTCACGGGTCGTATTTCGACGGCGTCAGATTCGGGCAAGGAATAACGACGGTCTGGCCGTTTTCAACTGGCGCTACTGATGCTGCAACCACTACAAGCCACGTGACTCAAATACCCGCCACGTGGCAGTTCGAAGGTCCAGAGAGCAAAGTCGGGTTCGTGTCTGGAGACTACATAGCGTGAGCAGCTCTCTACCTTAGTCAGCTTCTCTATTTCAATCTCTTCTTCTTTTGGCTTCTCTACCCTAACTTTTAAGTTTTAGTGCTCTCTAGTAGTGAATTTGGTTCTTATTTAGTTAGGTCACTTGTGAACGAATCTACAAAATCAGAGAAACGTTTGTTTGTTTTTGGCTCTAATTAATGTCAGTTTCAACTCTGGAAATCTTGGAAAACAGAACAGTCTAGTTTTTATAAAATGCTTCTCCGAATTTATATTAGTTGCTACATTGCGTATACAGAGGCAAATAAAAGATAATGAGGGCGATTACTATTAGACTCGTACATATCGAGCAGTTATGGATGTAGCAAATGCTCTAGCCTTGGCCGGAACAAGACTTGACACAACCAAAACATAGATTTCAATTAATAGAGAACAATTTTGTGGATATAATCATAGATAAGTATGCTATAAAGCTAGAGATATATCTTGAAAGTACTTTTGAGAATGTTCTTCCTAAAGATCACCAAAAACAGAGAGAAGATAAGTTCAAAGATATGTTATATATAGTTTATAATCATCATCATCATCTTAACCAAACTACACAAAAAAAAAAACAGAGAAAACAAGACGTTTTGCCTCGGATAAGGCAAAGAAGGTTGAGAAGAAATATCTGTAACATGAAACAACGCATCACTTATTCACAATAAATATCTGTAACATAGATAACGCAAAGAAGGTTGAGAATAAAAGGCAAAGGCAAGTGTTGAGTATATTATATATGTACACAGAGAAATGCAACTAGAAACGTGGTGATTGGAGTTAGGCTGAACCAAGAAACATCATATGTACCTAAGTTGAGTAGAAAATGGAATTAGCCGAGCATCGACGGATGGCCACTGTGGAGTATCCTCTTGAACATATCCATCCCAAAGGCTGAGTCCGATGAGCTGAAACAAAACATAACTCAATTCAACAGTTTGACAACAAATAATCATGAAAATTCTTCATTCCTTTATGTTCGTGGGGATCACTGAACCTGAGGATAAGTCTTAACTGTCCATCGAGACATGATCTATAAGCACAATGTCTAGAAAATAGTTTGATATGTGAATAATTAGAGACTGACATACCTTGGGATAGTGATCTCAAAAGGGCAGTAGATTACACCATCGTTAATAGGAGGAACATGGTCCTTCTTCTCATTCACGAATTTTATGATTTGGAATAAGACTTCTTGAAGGGATTGCTCAAGCAGTGTCCTACGAGAACTTCTCTCCTCAGACGCCTCTACAGTTATTGGATTAGAACATGACAATCACTTCCCACTCTAATAGGCAAAAAAAGAAGGGTAGTAATTTTAGGAGATGAGAGGGTTGTAAATTTCATCAATCTTACCTCCAGGGTCCATAACTAGTTTAGAATGGTGGGACTTGCCGACAGGAGCCTTAGTGGGCTGAAGCACATTAAGATTGATGTACCATTGTTCCCAGTACAACCGTTCGATTTTGTTGGTGAACCAAGACGGCTGTTTGCTTTTGACTTCATAAAATGATAGACATATCTTGGCAATGACACAAAAAGAAGAAGAAGAAGAAGAAGAAGAGATCATTAACAGCCACAAAGGGATGGAAATAATGAAAAGGATTATAGACAATCACATAAATAATATATGATAAGCAACAACAACCCAATATGCTGCAGAAACGTTCAATTCTTTGCCTGAGCAGGTATGAAATATGAGGTTCAGTTATAATAGAATGAATATCTGCAATCTGAATGTACCTGACTTTTCTTGTTTGGGTGTTTCTCAATCCAGCTAATGAATTGGTCAATCTTTTCATCAATTTTCTTCTCCACTTCGATTTCACCGCATTGCACCTGTGACATATGGGGGAAAAAGAAAAGAAAATGTGGCCAACATCAAAACCAAAGCATACTCACCATTTGGTGAAAACATCTCTTTGTGTAGTATAATTACAAAACCATAGAGGAGAGAAAGAAAATGAAAATCTTACGTAGGTAATCTCAAAAAGCTCCAAATCAATATCTTTAGGGCGGATAAGACCAAGCGCACGATGAAAGACAATGGTATGTAGAATGCCTGCAACAACAAAATTACACCTTCTCAGATTCAAAAGTTTTCACAAATAAGTAAATCACACTACAGAACTGAAAACAAGACAAAAGACAAATCCACAAACCAAATCAGACAACAAATTACTCGCATCTTCAAATTTGTACTCAAGCTAAGAAAGATACCACAGATTTATGTACAGTGTTCTCCTAAAACTCCCAATTCAAACCAATGTCTACAGGTTTAAGCCCTAGAAAGACCTAATCTGGGATCTTAAACTGAAACGATTGTTTAAACCACTAAGATCTGATGTTTGTTTGTTTCTATACTAAAAACAAACGAAACGAAACTGGATACAGAAGAAGAAGAAGACTTACAGCGCAAAACTTCGCGTATCTCGAAGGATTCCACTTCCTGCGAGAAAAATAACCAAATCAAACCAACCAAATCGACACAAAACCCTTACGATATAGCGAAAAACCACCAAACAAATCCAGATATAGAAACACGGACTCGATGACTACAACGATTGACTGATTTTTTTTTTTTAAGCAAACTAAAAAAAAAAAAATAAGAAGAAGGAAAGTTTTACCAGTTCCTTAAGCTGACAAACTTCGCAATTCATGTTCACCGAAGCAAAACTCAGAGTACGAGAGAGAGAGAGAGAAGCTTCCGATTTCTATAAGATTTCTTCTATCTGATCGTTTTGGTTGAAACTTGGAAGAAACAAACTGAGAGAGAAGGAAGAAGAATCCCCTTTTTTCCTCGCCGATTTGATTCAGCAACAAACTGTTGGACTTTTTACTTAACTTTCTTTAAACTCGTATTGGGCTTTATTAGGCCCATTCTCAACATAGAGTAATTTTAAGCCCTGTTAAGACTCCACCAGATACTGTATATATACTTCATCAATTCAACATCAATGGTTAAAAACTTAAAAAGTGCTACTATCTTCTCTAGTTACCATGACATTAGTTGTAGTTTCAGGTTTATATACTCAGAAACAGCTTTTATTATATTATTACAAGAGATTGTAGTAATCTAGAAAGAACACTTCAATAGAATTGTTCACAAGACTTGTCTTTGAAACTCCAATCTGAAGAAACCTACGAATGACCCATAGCTTTCCTTTTTCTCTGTGTTTTACTACATATACGTAAATAGCCACACTAGCCATACTCTCATGACCAGGACTGAAGAACAAACCCAAAAAAACCTCAACCAAATTGAATCAAATAAACCTTTTAACAATTAACTTTTAAAGTAAAAGAACAAGAGGATCTCTCTCTAAGGGTGTCGTCCAACAGCTTTGCCACAGAGTTGAAGATTATCAGGAGGGTTGTATTCATTTGCAAGACTCTGTACTGGATTCCATACTCTCATATAAAACTGTTGTCCCGAGTATTGTCTTTCCCATATCGCTGATCTCATATTCCACATCCCTTGATTGTCCAATGACACCAAGATCGCTGTCCAAGAGTTTGGGTAGACCTACACATTTATATGCCCAAGAATCACATCAAGAACACAAACAAATCAAGACTCTTTTTCTATGTTTTAACGATGTTGATACCTGAGTTGTGTGTCGTGTAAGACCATCAACAAGATTGTAGAGTGATCTTTTTGCAGGTGTCCATTGTCCAGAACCAAACCTATATTCATAAGAGAGAGAAACGTTAGCAAGAATCTAACTAACTTGAGTTAGAAGTTACAAGAGCGGCAGTGCAGGAAGAAGACTCACCCAACGACCCAGAAGTCATAACCGTCAAGATGCCAAGACTGCATTGATTTCTCATTGTTCTGAAACACAATTTCAAGGAAATCATGCAGAGATGTTTGCACAACTGATGTTGCAACAGTTGGAGGAGAGTTAGAAGGAACGTTTTGAATGGCGTTAGTGAAAACACCAGAGATGCCAAAGTGATCAGCGAGTTTAAGAGGCGTCTCCGAGTTCACATAAGAGACTCCATTCACTGCATATCTTTGCTTTCCGTTAATCAAAGGAGCTGAATTAGCGAAAACAAACGACTTCGTTGGAGTGATTTTTCCATAGTGGAATGATCCTTGAGGGTTTGGTCTTGCTGCATTTGCTGTTAAGTTCCACCTGAAATCCCAAAGTAAAGACCATCATGATCTAATTCTTCACATCAAACAATCCAACGTTCTTTGTAAGTGCTCTTTGTACCTGAATGTTCTGGCTTGTCTCATGGACCAAACAAGCTCTCCAGGTGGAAGAGCAGGGGGATCACCAGAAGCTGGGACATGAGAGTTCGAGTAACGCAACAAACCCATAACAGAAAGTTTGCTTCTTATAAACCGGCTGCTTGCAGCCATGTAATAATCTTTAGGAGATTGGTTTAAAGTCACAAGAACAGCTAGAGACTGGCCAACATGAATGTCAAGAGAATCATAATCAGTTTGAATAACATGAGAGCCTTCAACTTCAACTACTTTCATAGTATGTCCTTGGATTCTGAAATTGAAAGTGCTTGATAACCCAACATTGGAGATTCTTAACATGTAAGTCTTCCCTGAAATATTAAAACCATAAGACACAACACAATAAGTAAAACAAACAGAACCAATTCACATTGGAAGCTGAGGGATTTAAAACTCACCTTGGTCGCCTGAAAATGTGGTTTGAGTTTGTCCATTAATGAGCATCCCATCAGGGAATGGAAGAACACCACCAGAATCCAAACGTTGCTGAAGCGTTTTGTGGTTGGTTTTGAACCAATCACCAACGAGTAAAGTGAAATCCGCGGTTGGGATAGGGTAAGGAATTGGGATACCAGGTCTTGCATAGACATTGATGGCTCCGAATCCACCGGCGGCTTTGTGAAAAGCGGTTGAAGGGAAGTAATTGAAAGTTCCAATCTGATCTTTGGTTTGGAATTTGTAAGTGAAGTTTGAGTTTGGTGGGATCGGACAGTTTGTTCCCAAGACACCATCTTGCCATGAGTTCTTCCTCTGTTTAATCCCATTCCTAAATCGAAACAGATCAAATACATTAAAACATGAAAACCCTACATTGATCAATAAAGTTTCACCTTTATCGAGTTTAAACACAAAAGATTAAACCTTTTAGAGGATTAAGGGAAGCCTAACATAAGTTGACACATTAATCAACTCGGTTACACAAAACAGAGGATTTTTTTTTGTTTGGGAAGCATGTGAAAATGATAAAGTTCAAATCTTTAGGTTTTTTTGAAATTAAAAAAACAGGGGAAATTACCAGGTTAAGAGGAAAGGCTGGTCAAGTTTGTTGATGAGGTTGAGGATGATGTTGTCATTGGTCACAACATCAAGCTTTGGACCAGGAAACTGACCATTGATGAGAATAACCTAAAGAGTTAAAAAGTTTCATCAGTATATCAAACAAAAAATGAGATTTAGACTTTCCGTAAATAGAAACTGTTGTTCTTGTCTTTGACAAAAAAAATGGAACTGTTGTACCTGTTGAGGAACACCAAGAGGAGAGATAATGCCATAAGTAGCAGTCCAAGTGTAGAACTTGTAAGGGCTTTCTCCTTTGACTATAACCAAACTGCTCAAAAGAGTCAAAGCTCCAAGGAGAAGAAGAAGATGAAGCAAGGATGTTGTTTTTCTTGATGCCATTTTCATGGCTTCCTAAAAAAAATGATACAGACAAGAGAATGAAGAGAGACTATGATGTATAAAAATGCAATTAGATAGCGAAAGTTAAGGGTGACATAAGTATGTGAGAGAAAAAAAGAGTCACAAAGGTGGTTCTAATCAATGACCAGTGAAGATCTCGAGTGAGTTTTTTTTTTATTTCCTTTTGTCGCGTTAGGTCAAATAAATTAAAATTCAACTTCTCCCTCATTAATCAAGTTTTCAACAACTTTTTACACCCTTAAGATTTCTAAACACAGATTTAAAATCTTATTACACATTTGTCGGCAATGTCATTCACATTTTGAAGATGCTGGTCTGGTCTAGTTTGTTGTAAAAATGTGTAACTACTTGTAAATTAAGTTGTTAATGTGAAAAAGGGGTGTAGACGTGTAGTGGATAATGCCGTGGTGGTGACAAATGGAAATGAATGGTTTCACGCGTTTTGGTTATATGATTATTGCGTCCAGCCAAAGCTTAGCTTTCATTATTCCGAATAACGAGATACCATAAAAAGCTAAATGGAAATAATTCAAAACTAGGGAACCAAAAAGGAGAAAGGGAAAGAAATAGAGTAAAAAAGACAAGAGTTTTAATGTTTTTCCTAATTGGTCGCCGCTGATTAGATTCTCCTTTTTGCAGTTTTCTTCAGGTTCACGGCCAAAAATTGTAAGCAAACCAAATCAATTAAGAAAGCTTTTTATTTGTTTCTTTGCACTAATTAAGGAAGTTTCGAGTTATATACTTAAAAAAAAAAAAAAATTATGGAGTATGCTTTTGGGAAAAGAGCATCTGTCCAACTGTGATGGACATCGGCTTTAAGCTATATTGAAAGCTGTGCCGCTTTTGCCAATTTATTACAAATCTGATTATAAGATAAATCTTTTTTATTCGGTTTGGATGAATTTCCCAAAGTTTATTAAAAACTGTAAGTTGCAAATGTTGACAAAAAAATCACTTCTTGTTGGGAAATTTAGTCGGTGAAATATGGTCCACCTACTAAAATAATTTATACAGTATAATGTTAATTGCATATCTAGTTAGTATGAAGTCACCGATCATATCAAAGATTCATGCATGCAGATCACCATACATAAAAAAACGAGTGAACCAAAAACGATTATATTAGAGCAAAACGAATACATACATATATTAAGCGACATAATGATGAATACGGGAGGATTTTATATCATGACAAAAGATGAAGCATGTGAGGAGTTGTTGATTAAGCATCATTTTTTTGTTTTAGTTAAACTATTAACCACTAATCTTTGATTATGTGTTCTTTCTTCACTCCTTAATGATCACTATAAGAGTCATTAAGACTAAACGAGTAATATACATGAGTCAACATGGGCTGACCCAATTCGGACATGTGGAAGTTCGCACAATAATGGGACAGTCACATGCTATGTCTCTCTTTTCCATCCTATTTTATTGCTCTGTGATCAATTACGAGCCATTGAAAATTGTATGGGTTAACCGGAAAAAAACAAAAAAAAGAATCGTGTTTGTATTTTTGGTCGAAAATAAGATATGGGCTTTTCAACCATATATTTTTGGCCCATATAAAATACTACTAAGATGTATCTAAATGGGCCGATAATTGAAAAATATCTATATATAAATGGGCCTGAACCTCTTTTTTTTTTTTTTTTTTTTCTTTTCTTGTGCAAACAAAAAAGTATTGATTGTAAATTTCAGGTACACTGTGAAGTGAAGTCAACAGCGACGGCATTGCTTTGCAAGTACGATAAAGCAAAGCATCTGATTCCTCGTCTTCCTTAACGTGTTGGATCTTCAGGTTCTGTCGGCAGAATCAGTGAGTTATATATTTCATTCTGAGGAACTTTTTGTAATCTGAAGAGAAGCAAAAGAATGAACGATTGGCTTAGTTTGGGATTAGGCTCAATTGGGGGAGCTTTGGTCTCCGGAGGGATGAAACTTTTGATTTCAGAGGCCAAAAAGGTGATAGCTTTCAAATCTGTGTCTGAAGAGCTCGCATCCACGATGATCTCGTTGCTTCCGGTGGTCAATCAGATCGAGTCGATGCAAGATGGTGTGGAACTAAAAGATCTTAAGGTAACGATCGTTGAAGCTCTTGTATTGGTTCAGAAGTGTTCACTTGTCAAGGATTGGAATGTAGTAAAAAAATCTAAGTATACGAAAGAAGTTGAGGAAATCAATAGGAAGATGCTCAAGTTCTGTCAGATTCAGCTACAGCTTCTTATGGTTAGGAACCAGTTGAAGTCTATGCCTTCCATGGAAGCCATTGAAAGTTATTTCCAAATCATCAATGAGAAGCTCGACCTTTTGAGTGTTGTTTCTTCTCCCTCTCTTGCTTTTACCAAGCGTTGTTCTGTTCCTAAGCTTAATATGAATCTTGTTGGATTGGATTGGCCATTGATGGATTTAAAGAAGAGGGTCCTTGACGATTCTGTGGTTAATCTTGTTGTCTATGGTCCTCCTGGTTGCGGGAAGACCACGCTCGTTACTCAGCTCTGTCACGATGAAGATATCAAAAGTATATTTTTATACATCCTTATTAAGTCTTGAAAGTTTCTATCTTTACACATGAATTGTTTCTCATGAAATTTTCCATTGGCAGGAGTATTCAAGAAAATCTTCTTTTGCGTTGTGTCGTGTACTCCTAATTTCAGAGCCATAGTACAAAATTTGCTACAAGACAACGGTTACGGAGCTATTACATTTGATGATGATTCTCAAGCAGAAACTGGCTTAAGAGAGCTTCTGGAGGAACTCACTGAACATGGTCCTATATTGTTGGTGTTGGATGATGTGTGGCAAGGATCAGAGTTCTTTCTTCGGAAATTTCAAATTGACTTACCGGGTTATAAGACTTTGGTGACTTCTCGTTCTGACTTTTCGAGTTTATGGTCCACTTATCATTTGAAACCTTTGAAAGATGAAGATGCTAGGTCCCTTCTCATTCAGTGGGCATCTCCGCCTCATCACATATCTGTAGATGATGAGTATGAAGATCTTCTCCAGAAGGTATTAGTTTCATCTCTATGTTTCTTTTCTTGATAATGTAGACTCGACCTTCAAGTTTTAAGCTTTGATTGTCATCTTTGTGGAAAACACTATATTCATCTTTGTAGATATTGAAACGTTGCAATGGATTCCCTCTTGTTATTGAAGTAGTCGGCATTTCACTAAGAGGAAAAGCTCTGTATTTATGGAAAGGCCAAGTGGAAAGCTGGTCTGAAGGGGAAACAATTCTTAGTAATCCTACTGTGCTACAACGTCTTCAGCCTAGCTTCAATGCCCTGCAACCCCATCTTAAAGAGTGTTTCTTGGTCATGGGTTCATTTCTTGAAGACCAAAAGATATGGGCTTCGCTTATAATTGACATATGTGTGGAATTATTTGGTAGAGGTAGTAGCAGCAGTACCAACGTGTACATGAAGTACCTTAATGACCTTGCTTCTCAGAATCTGCTTAAACTTGTTCCTCTCGGGTAATGTTATTTCTTTTTCAACATTTTTCTCATTGCACCTGCTTGGCATCTATGATTTGATGAACTTATTTGTTTACTTACCAGGACAAATGAGCACGAAGACGGATTCTACAGTGAGTTGTTAGTCACTCAACATGATATTCTGAGGGAGTTGGCTATTTATCAAAGTGAATTGGAACCAATCCTGGAAAGAAAAAAACTAAATCTGGAGATACGAGAGGACAACTATCCGGACTGGTGTGTGAATCTAAGTCAACCTATCAATGCTAGACTTTTGTCCATCTCTACGGGTAAATCTTTCAAGTCCTCTTTTTCTGAAAATTTGTGCATAGGGACCTAGCATCATACTCATTTGGAGATGTGTGACATTCTTATAACTATGTGCATAGGGACCTAGCATCATACTCATACTCATCAGGCTGTTTCTAGGAATATGACATTCTTATCACTATGCTCATAGTCCTTTTTTTTTGTTACAGATGATTTGTTCTCATCAAGGTGGGTGAAATTGGATTTCCCTAATGTTGAGGCTTTAGTTCTTAATCTATCTTCATTAGACTATACATTACCAAGCTTCATTACTAAAATGAAGAAGCTAAAAGTTCTGACAATCACAAACCACGGTTTTTATCCAGCAAGATTGACAAATTTTTCATGTCTAAGCTCATTGCCAAACTTGAAACGGATTAGATTGGAGAAAGTTTCAGTAACTTTGCTAGACATTCCACTATTGCAACTCGGCAGTCTCAAGAAGCTATCTTTGGTTATGTGTAGTTTTGGTGATGTTTTCTACGAGACAGATAAAATAGATCTCTCTAAAGCTCTACCGAGTCTACAAGAGATTGAAATAGACTACTGCTATGATCTTGATGAGTTACCGTATTGGGTCTCTGAAGTTGTTTCATTGAAGACTCTTAGCATCACAAACTGTAACAAGCTCTCTACACTTCCAGAAGCTATAGGCAACTTGAGTAAACTGGAAATGTTGAGGCTTCGTTCTTGTATTAATCTCTCTGAGCTGCCTGAAGCGACTGAGAGACTCAGCAACTTGCGGTTTCTAGATATTTCTCATTGCTTAGGATTGAGAAAGTTGCCTCAAGAGATTGGCAAACTGCAGAAGCTTAAAAAGATCTCTATGAAGAAGTGTCCGGGATGCGAGTTACCGGATTCAGTGAGGAACCTAGAGAATCTGGTGGTCAAATGCGATGAAGAAACAGGATTCTTGTGGGAGAGGTTGAAGCGAAGAATGAGAAATTTGAGAGTTCAAGAGGAGGAGGAAACAGAGCAAAACCTGAACTTATTTCAAATGTTTTAATGTGTGAAACTAGTGATTATTGTGTGTATTTTTACTGTTTGACAAAAAAAATGTGTGTATTTCACTAACTGATTAATGTCTGTGGTATAAAAAATGTATATATAAAATAAAGAGATAATTATTTCCACATAGATGCAAGATAGAATTTGAAATTGGATGATAGTTTTGTATTTTAAGCTACAAATTCAATTGTGTTATTACTGAGAAATTATCATGCCAAACGTTTTTGTGTACGTCAATCTTTCTAAACCATTTTAATAGTAGTACTAAATCCTTGATCCTTATCTAAATTGAATAAGATTGAACAGAGTTATTCATCACAATTCTTGACAAACTATAATAGTAATATTCAACATTCGCAATTATAATTTAAAATATAATCTTGGCAAAGTCTTTGAAAATCCTAAAATGTGAAGTCTGTCATCTTTATATAGTTTTCAGAAGAAAAAGTCAAAACAGTAGTTAGATACAAAGAAATGATTTTTATTCATTACAAAGGTGTCAATATTGGATTTTTATTTCCGAAAAAATGATTTTCCCTGCAAAATTACCACTAATTTAGTCAAAAAATTGTTTTAAAGAGATCTTTTCTTATTTTTCTTGTCACATTTTAATTCAAACAATGTGAGCACGTTTACATCTTTTACCGAACCACGGTTTATGGACTTTCGTATACGTCAAGTCACTTTTACTCCTTTTCATTTTTCCAACTTAAACTTCTATTTTGGGTTTGATTTGTTAAGTTTCCATTAAAACTCCCGCGTGTACTTTTCCTTTATAAACCCATCATTATGTGGAAGAGTCACGTTTTTATAATAGAAGAAAGAGTCATTCAAAAGAGTAAAATTTCTTTGTTTTCGGCTTTTTGATCTTAAATTTCTAAAACTCCTCTCCATTCGTTATGGACTTTGATGCCTTGCCTCACAATCTTAGAGAGTGTTTCTTGGACATGGCCTCGTTTCTTGAAGACCAAAAGATAATAGCTTCCACAATAATTGACTTATGGTCTGAATTATACGGCAAAGAGAGTTGTCTTTGTATGACTTACCTCCAAGAGCTCGCCTCTCACAATCTCCTTCAACTTCTTCCTCTAGGGTATGTTGCTTTCTGCTCATCCACCAATTCTTAATCTCCCTATATATTTGAAAATTCTTAAACCTAAAACCTAAAGAAAAATTGTATATTTCCTTCTTGTAAAGAGATTTATAGCCTTTTTCAAATTTTCCTTTTGTTTTGTTTGCATTAACAGGAGGAATGAGTGTGAGAATAGTTTCTACAGTGAGCTCTTGGTCAAACAAGACAACTTCCTTAGAGAATTTGCTATAAATCAATGCCAGACAGAACCAATCTTCGAGAGGAAAAGATTAAACTTGGAGATACAAGAAAACAAATTCCCAAACTGGTGTTTGAATCCAAAACATCCTATCGTTATTACTGCATCTCTCTTAGCTATCTCTACTGGTAAATATATAGTTACTTCTTTACTCTGTTACACACATTCTTTAACCACATTTTTTTACAACTGTATATGATTGATTCTTTTTCTTTTTTGGTGTTTACAGATTATTTATTTTCATCAGGTTGGGGTGAAATGTATTGTCCAAATGTTGAGGCTTTAGTTCTTAATCTCTCTTCATCTAACTATGCATTACCAAACTTCATTGCTACAATGGAGAAACTGAAAGTTGTGATTATCATTAATCATGGTCTTGATCCTGCAAAAGTAACCAATTTGTCGTGTCTCAGCTCATTACCAAACCTGAAACGGATTAGATTCGAGAAAGTTTCAATCAATCTGCTTGACATTCCCTATTTGCAACTTATAAGTCTTGAGAAGCTGTCATTATGGTTGTGTCACGTTGTTGAGACTGTCAACGAGACAGAAGTTGATGTTTCTGAAACTTTACAGAGTTTACAGGAAATCGAAATTGATTACTGCTACAATCTTGTTGACTTGCCTTATTGGATCTATCAAGTTGTTTCACTGAAGAAGCTTAGCGTCACAAACTGTAACAAGCTTTGCAGAGTCCTAGAAGCTATATGCAACTTGAGGAACCTTGAAGTGTTGAGACTGAGTGGTTGCACTAGTCTCATTGAGCTGCCTAAAACGATTGAGAAACTCAGCAATTTGCGGTTTCTTGATGTTTCTGGTGGCTTCCAACTGCAAAAATTGCCTCTAGAAATTGGAAATCTGCAGAAACTTGAAACGATTTCGATGAAAGATTGTTATCGATGCGTATTACCGGATTCAGTGAAGCATCTAGAGAATCTTGAAGTGAAATGCGACGAAGAGACTGCGTTCTTGTGGAAACGATTGAAACGAAAAATGAAGAATTTAACAATAACAGAACAAGAAACAGAACATAACCTCAACTTGCTTCAACTGTTCTAGTTGTTAATTTGCTTTTGTGTGTGTGACGTTTTTGTAACATTGGAAAATATTATATATAACATATACATAAATATGATATTTTACATTGCATATGTGAGGAAGAACAAGAAACAAACAGAGACAATAGAAAAATGGTAGGAATTGAAACCAGAGGATCAGCAGAACATATAAAGAAGTGTTTTTTTGGTCATTTAAAAAGCTTTTTTAATTAGAGAGCGTAAACTATCTCTCCGCTACTGTCAATATCGATTTCAGATTCAGAATCAAAGTCGTCCATGTCATCGTCAAGATCAAGATTGTCAGTCATGAACTCGTCAAGGCAACGGTTTCGAACAGCGGGTATTGTGGCTTCAGAGATGATTTGCATGATTGTGTCAAGGCTTTGCATTGGTTGTTCAGGCTCCTGAAACTGGCTTCCTATGTTGCTCTCGTCCATTAGATCAGCTGGGAGGTTCTTCAAAAACCAATCATGAGTCTTGATCTCTGGAATGCTAATCCTCTGTAATAATAACAAACAACCCTCAAAACTATCATTTCGCCGATGAGTTGAGGATTAGAGATGAAGAAGAAGAAGTGACTTACGGTAGCGGGATCAGCCACGAAGATTCTTGAGATTAGATGACAGCATTCAGGTGAGATCCGTATGTCGTCAGGGATTGAGTATTTAACACTAAGGATTCTCTGTGTTTCAGAATCATAAAGAGAGAATAAGAGGAACAACATCAAGAGATAAGATAACGTTTTAAGAGGTTACCTGTATTGTTTTGCGATAGTCTCTTGGCTCGTCTGGATCTTCGAAGGGATAAGCTCCAACCAACATGACGTATAAGGTTACACCGCATGACCATACATCTGCAATCTGGTATTTTGTAACACTCGATCATTAGTTCGATTATTCATCCATGGATAAAAAAAAGAAGACTACAAAGGAATATATCTTTAAAGCCTCTCTTTACCTTGCCATCATATTCCTGACGAAGCAGTACCTCTGGAGCAATGTATGCAGGAGTACCGACAGTTGACTTTGGTTGTGAATGAAGAACAGAAGACTGTCAAAAACAAATGCGTAAAGGAAGTAAAAAAACAGACATTGAACAAAGTATATGGAGATAAGCAAAAGTTGTGATACAGCACAAAAACAGGGGAAATTAGTATGAGAATAGAGGAAACAAAAGATGCACAGTTGCTGCTGGTAACAAAAGGATAAAACTTTGTGATAAGTAATAGTACCTTAGAATATCCAAAATCACAAATTTTTAAGCGAGGAGCAGGACTGCCATCCAACAATGTATTCTCCAGCTTCAGGTCTCGATGGCAAATTTGCTTCACAAACACATGAAAAAAGCAGAGTATTTAACAAGTGCAAATTAACGAGAATATAAGCCCTTAGGATCCATGACCATGAAACAATATCTCTACACATACCATGGCATGACAATAACTGACTCCAGATATAAGCTGCTGAAAGAAGAAGCGAGCCTGTACAAGAAGAAAAAATCAAGAATCAAACTTGAAATTCAGATTAAGAGAAGTTGAGCTGAAAAGCAAAGCAAACCTCATCCTCACTAAACCGTCCTGCATTGCAAATCCGCTCGTAAAGCTCGCCTCCAGAAGCATATTCCATTATGATAGCCAGATGAGTCGGCGTCAAAATGACCTACCCTCAAATGTACACAAGAATGTAAACAGAGTGTAAAGGATCATCACTGGCTTAACTAATTGCAAAAAAAAGACAAGAACTGAAAAAAAAAACAAAAAGTGATTAAATTATTTATACCTCTTTAAATCTAACAATATTAGGATGCCTTAATGACCTGTGGTTAATGATCTCCCTTTGAACATTTTCATCAATCTGCAACTCCCACAGTTACAAGGTTACTCAGCCACAAGTGATTCACAACTGTCCTAATCTACAAAAGCACAACACTGAAACCTCACTCACAAAATAACAACTTGAAATCAAATAACACCCAAATCAAAACCATTCAATTCAAATGTTGAGAGAATTAGGAAGCTCAACATCTTCAAAAATCACAACATTAAAAGCCAAAACCATCATCCACATCAAATAAAAACGCAAACTTTCAAGTACCACCAAACCACTAAATCCGGAAAGTGAAAAAACTTTTAAAAAAAACCAAACACACTATAAATATAATCAACTTCCAAATATAGAAAAAAAAAGATGAGATTTTTAATAAGAAGAATAAGAGAAACCTTGTCTCCTCGCTCGATGTACTTAACAGCAACAAGCTCCTTAGTGAGTTTATCTCTCATAAGGCGAGCAACACCGAAGTTACCAGAGCCAATATCCTTAACGAAGTCATAACGATCACTATCGTGCATAATCGGCATATCAATAGGTCCTCCTGCCGTGGTGGTGGTGGTGGTCACCGGAGCTCGATCCATTTCTTTATCTCTGATCAAAAAATCAAATAAAAAGAAGGAATTCGAATATGTTAAGTCGCTGGAATCTAGGAAGAAGAAGATTCGAGAAATGGAAACATATCTTTCAAGAAAAAGGTAACAACGAATGAGGAAAGAGAGAATAAGAAGAAAGACCAAACCCAAGCAAAAATAAAATAATAATAATAACAATTTGGTTGCCCCAAGAGATAAGGATAAATCTTCAAAAACGACAACGTTCTGTTGCTTTGATACGACAACAGCCGCCGCGTTTTGATGCTTGATGTTGCTTCGTAAGGAACTATGACCCCAAAAATAAAATTAAACTAAAGTGAAAAAGAAAACAGTGTGACTTCAGTCCTTTCGATTTCTTTCTTTTTTTTTCCCTTTTTTCCAGTTAAAGAAATTTTATGAAACATATATAGTTGTGATAAAAAAGTATATATTATAAACATATTATTCTATAAGAAAAAAAAAATAGTTTGGAGGAAAAAAGAAAAACTTAGTTCAGAAGGTAACAGAAGCTTGAAAGTCACGTGCCATGTGATCAAAAGAATATTCCGTAGTATGATGCCGTTACTTGACGGCGTCAAGCGCTGACACTCGTTGCAATAACGTAAACGGAGATTGAGACAAGTTGAGTGTTGACTACGGTTGATGATGACAGTGACAGTGACGTGGTAACTTTTTAAACGTTTTTTAATTTAATTAATGGGCTTTGTCACTAATTTTGTTAATTAAAAAGGCCTTTAGTTACAACATACCAAAAGGCCAGCCCATTTATACAATGGATGAACAGCATTTTTATCATATTTTGCATGATTGTATTTAGTCAAACTTTGGCTTATTGATTTTGTCGGTCCATATATATGTAACGTCTAGACACACTTTAAATTATTATAATCCACGAAGGACTGTTGTATTCAATTGGTTGTTGGATTGACCTAGTTAGAAATCTTTTTATGGGATTTATTGCGACACGAGACATTGATTATAGTACCGAAAAAGGTACACTAGTGACTAGTGTGTTTAGAAATAGAGAGTTGTATGTACTGTACATAGTAGTATCATTTTATTTTATTTTATTTTGTAAGTTAATACTAATATAAGGGGTGAATGGGGTTTATGGGTAAGTGCGCAATTAATGGGTCAGTGCTTAATTTAATGACCGATGCTCATCAATTTCATCACCTTCTCTTTATTGCTATACTAAGCATCCTACTGGTGAGATTACTATACTATTATATGCACATGCACATGCACATGAACATTTAGTTTCCATTCTCATGGATCATTCAGGTAAAATATCTAAACCACACTCACATTGATATATAGCTACTGATTGATATGATCATTCATGACATTGACAAATTGATTAAAAGTTTTATACTTAGATTGGTATTGATTCTGTGAAATTAAATGGTATTATTATCTGTTTATCAGCGGCCCGTTTTTATTAAAGTGTGCGTGGGATTTATACACATCATGTTATGTTGGGGGTCCTTAAGGGAGGGTTTTACAAAACGGTGAGGATATGGAAGAGAGAGCCAAATAGTATAAATTTGTGAATGGTCAAAGAGTGTTAATAAATGAACCAACACAATCTTAATTGCCAAGCATTCACACTTAACTACTTCTTTAGCTTCATTTACCTACTTGATCATTATCATATGTGTTTGTTTATAAGTAAGTAAAGCACACTCTCTTTTTAAAAATGTAGTAGCCTTTTTGTAATTATTATAGGGGTGTTTTATAAACTTTACTCCTTTTGTTTACATTTTGAGTAAATATAACACGATCGAGACTCATAGTTAATAAGTGTGTTGTCTAAAAACAAATCAGTATGTAAAAGTAAGTGTAACCATTTTCAATAAACATGTCACACTTCAAAATATCATTTTTGGAAAGAGAAAACAAAACTAAACGACATATAAATTTTCAGAAATAACAATTATATTGTAAACAAGGATAAAACAAAGATGGATTATTCCATAGTTTTTATATAATCCTTCGGTTGACATCGATATGATAAACCACTAGGCCAAGTGACCATCCTCTTGACATCTAATTTACAAATAGATTTGCAACCAAAAACACTATCTCTCATTTTTTTTCCTTAAACCGAAAGAAATGTCAAAAAAATAATAAGAAGAAGATACCAAAAAGAAAAAGGAAAAAAAAGTAAAGTAGTAAGTATTTGTGTCCATGCTAAAGAAGCGGACGGGATATGGAGTTGGAGATCTTTTGTCCAGTCTGATACGTACGAGCCTTTGGTTTTATATATACTTTTTATACTCTTCAGCAAAAACTGCCTGTATGATACTCAAAATCAACCAAATAACGCTGACTTTTTTTTTGTGAGTCGATTGTGACTTTTACGTGGTGAGTGTCTTTTTCGCTGTTGGAAGTGCGACAAGATTTGAAAGGAAAACTCGATTGCGTCCATAATGCCTTGCGCAAAGTCAGAGTTTCCAACTGCAAGAAAAGTCGAGGAAATAAGTTAAAAAAACTAAAGTAATGATCCAAGAGAGACTTAAGAAACGATGTCTATTAAAATTAATTAAAAGAACTTGATCGATGTGATTGACGCTAATACATGCATGAATAAAAGCGTATCTTATGGGACAACACTTAAAAAGATTTCCAGACAGAAAGGTGTAAGCAAATCTTAAGATACACAAATTTTCTCTCTTTCATCTCTATTAGGTAGAGTAGAACAGATTACTACATATCACACAAGTCTAAATCAAGAATTGGTGAAGTGATATGACCCACCATGATTTTTCTTTTTTCTTTTAAACCCTATTTTTAAAAAAATAACTAGGTTAGTTAATGCATTATTGTTCAGAGAATCCAACAAAAAGGAAGTTGTTTAAAAATATGGGCTATATGGCTATGTGAGAGTATAGGAGAGTTATTGAAGACATGACAAGGCTTTTTCATTAAATGTTATATGTAAAGAGCAAAACCTCCTCTGTTCCACTGTAACTGTGCTATACCATAAATAAAGAACATTCAAAATGCAGAGAAAACGCAAAGAACTCCATCATCCATGTAACAAATTAAACCCTAATTATTGAAAATGAAAATCGAGTTTTTTGCCACGTACCTTAGGAAAATTTTGTAGAGTTTATCGAGCAGCGAGAAGGTCAAAGGCCGTATCTTTCTTTTTTTAATATCCCTCTTTTTTTATTATTTCCTCAATTAGCGAGCGAGATTAACCAATGACACTCCTTCTACCCTCCTCGCTCTCTGAATTTGGTTGCGTCTGCGTTTGCGTCTCCTGCGTTTGAAGCGGTAGCGGCTGAGAAGATTGTGTAGGTATGAATAGTTGAGCCTCATGATGTTGCTGTTGTTGATGTTGATGATGATGATGATGATGTAACTGCTGATCCGTATGGTAATTATTATTCGTCGAAGGACTATCATCAACAAAGTTACCTCCAAGAGACATTCCGGTTACGGCTGTACCACCGGAGCTTAATTGATTAAACCCAGTAACAGTTACTGAACCGGTCGGTATAGAGTCAAAACCATTATTAAACCTCAAAATCTCAACTTGAGCTTGGTTTTGATGGTGTGGACTACTACTTCCTCCTCCTCCTCCTCCATAAGCTCTAAACATCTCATTCTGTTGCTCCCTCGCAACCGCTGCTAACTGCTGAGCCTCAAAGATCTGTTGCTGCTGCTGCTGCTGTTGCTGGTACAATTGTCCAGTTGGAATAGCCATCATCGGCAACAAGTTATGATGATGCTGAGTCAACACAGACGCCGAAGAAGAAGATGGTCGTTGAGGAGGTTGCGGCGGTAGAGACATGAAATGCGGTTGAGGAGGCGGTTGGAGAATAGGGAGCATAGCTTGAGGACCAACGTACGTAGCGAGCTCTTTCTTGGCGTTTTCAAGATCGTGTTGAAGCTGTTTAAGACGGTGTTGAAGGATTGAGATCAAACCGACGCAACCGTAAACAGGATCGCGTAGTCGAGCTTCGGCTTCGTAGAATAGAGAGTTTACGGCGTCTTCTCTTTGGTTAGATGCGAGCTCGTTGAGAAGCTTAGCGACGTTACTTGCTCCAAAGACTTTGTGAACGAATGAGAATTTTTGAGGTTGGTCTGGTGGGAAATATGGAGCGAATACGCATTCTTGAGTGCATTTTCTTCTCAAGAATTTACAAGCTGCGCAAGGAGAGCTTGAAGACGCCATTTTCTTGTTTTGTTTCTCTCTTGAGAGACTTGAGAGCCTGTGAAGAAGAATATAAAAGAAAATAATCAGTTTCTTTAATTAAATACGAAAAAATTTCTTGAAAATAATGAAATAGGGATCGTGAAAATAAATGCATCGAGGAAGCTTCGTGTAAGTCATTAGATGAGACCCCTATGAAGTGTTGAGAGATTGTAAATAAATGTTATCGTGATTCGTGCAACAACAAAAAAATCCGTACAAGTAATAGAATAGTGAAATGGAAACGTGAAAAAAAAAAAAAAAAAAAAAAAACTCTGATCATAAACATTACAAACCAGGATCAAGATGGCCAGGAGAAAAGTTATCAGATCTATTTAGAAGTCGATAAAATTCTTAAAAGGGTTTACGTGTATGTAAATGGTACTATAGGAAGAGAACAGATTCCAGAAAATAAAGGCAACATATAAATCATCAAAATAAAATGAAAAGAAAAATCTATCAGTATCAATCTTTATCAATCAGATTTTTTTTTAACTAAATCAAATCATATAGAACAAAAAAGGAAATAAACAAACTTTACCTCAATTAAACTACAAATCTTTCTCTATTCCAAGAAAGCTCTCTCTCTCTCTCTCTGATTTCTTTGTTTCGCTCTAGCTTCATATATCACTATCTTCATCGTTTGATTCCATGATCGATCGATAGAGTGAGTAGGAAGTAACTCTCGGGCTCTAGGGTTTCTGTGAAACCCCAAAAAAACTAACCCAGAGTATTTGATCTGATATCTCCGATTTATTCTGCCCTAAAGCTGTTTCGTAGATTTTATAAAACGAATGAGAGATAAAAAGATCTGAAAGAAGAAAGAAGAAAATGGGAAAAAGAAAAAAAGGGAAGGCTTTACTAATGAGGGGGATGATCTTTTTATATCAGTGAACACGGCACAAACTATAACCTTTGAGATTACAAGAGAGTGTGATTTACCGCCGTTGGATCTCATAATTATTAAATTTTAAGCAACCACGTTGGTGATTACAGTTTTATCCCTGAATTATTTCATAATTTTAATTTTGTCTTGACTTAATTACCCTCTAACTGCTGTCTTCGTCTGGAGATAAGTCATTTTCAATTTAATTTCTAAAAATCTCAAATTGATTCGAAATCGTTACACAGTTACTGAAAAAGTCAGCCCCCACGAATTTCTTTTATTAACGAAAGCTTTTTATTACAATAACATGGTATTTGTTTATTTAAGGCTTTTAAGTTTTAAGCATCCTCTATATAATAAAACAAAAGTATATAAAGACTATAATATGGATTATAAAATTAATTATTTAATAGGTATTGTTGGGGCTAGAAAAAACAATTAGAAGAATAAGTTTATGAAATAAGATCTGGGTAGACTTTCGGTACAAATCGACTTAGAACTATGGAAAACAACGAACTGGACTTTTGTATTGACTTTTTCTATTGATTTGCTTTGAGCTCAATTACATGTGTCTCCTCGTTTTACCAAGCCGGATATTTAAACTAAAACCCTAAGCCAAACTTCTCCTCAATCTCCTCCTGCAATCTCGCACACGATCCCAACTATGTAGATCCCGACTTCCTCTCCGAGTTGACCTCGCTTCCAAACTCGAGCTCTCCTTCCGGGCCTTAACCAGGCCCATTTTCGTTGTCGAGATTCTCTTCTTAGTGGGCCTATCGAGTGGGCCTTTCTCCAACGAAACCCAACACGAACAGGTATGAAATGTAATTATTAGTTAAATATCATTTTAGATCCTCTTTTTCTATTCCAAAAAATAAATAATAATCTCTACAGAATATTTAATTAATTATATATAGGTAACAAAATCTCAAAAATTAATCAATTTTCCATGGATTAAGAGTGATTTTGGATTATACTAACAACAAAATCTAAAAAAAAATTCAAGTCTTCATCTTTAACATGTGATTTTGTTACATAATGTTTTATTCAGAATAACTTTTAAAAACAATCACATAAAATTATAATTTATATAAAAATTACAAAATACATAAAAAAAATTTCAACTCGTGGTAGATTTGTATTTCACATAAGAGAAATATATATCAACTTTTTATATAGTATATGTTATTCCCAAATACGTACTTTGTAGTAAGATGATTAAAGGGTCACATGCCCACTGGAGATGAAATTAAAGTGCTTCGTTATGTTCAACACAAGTCTAATGTTGCACATGTTTGTGTTTTCGTCACTGATAATTACATTATTTTGTTCTTGTTGTTAATCTATATATCATTGAATGCAGTCAGGTTTTTAAGAAAAAAAATGGTGAAGTTAGCTAAGCATTCACTGCTGAGAATATTTAAACTGCTTCGGAGTTGTATTCTTTTTAATTTACCACAAAATATGCACTGGAACCATAAAATACTAGTAAACTAAAGCGAAAAGTCTAGAAAAATTATAATTCAGTTTTAAAGTATAATTTTATGTTATCCTAAAAGTAGTAAATTTATACTATCAAAATTGTAAATAGCAAAATGTTGACCATTTGTAGGGGTAATATTATAGTTAGAGTATAGACCCACCCAACCCCACTATGAGTTGCCGCACGTGCGCCAGAACCAAAATAATCAACGTAGTTTAATAAAGTTAGGTCAAACTTTAATCACATGGACTTACAAATTTTATTTTGTCTCATCATATTCATTTATTAAATTTTTTTTAGCAACATTCACAAAAAAAAAAAAAAAAAATCTAGATGTCCTGACATAGGTGTATCTAGTATGCAACGTATTAGAAATGAAAGTGGATGATTCAAAACTTTTGAATACTTTTTTTTAGATCTACAAAATCGATAATCCATAGTATACTTTTTAGTTACGATTTCATTTCAATTTCAAACTTTGCGTAGTTAGTTTGGGAAAAAAAATAATTCCAATTAAACCTTGTGTTAAATGAGCTCAATTCATTGTTTAATTATCTGAGTAGGACACTTTCACGCGTAGACAGTTTCATGCTTGCAAACAAACATATTATTCTCACTGTAATATTACAGACAATATACACTTTGAATAAACATAATTGAGAAAAAATAACAATAAAAAATTAATTTTTTTGTTAGATAACGCTTAGATCAGGTAATTATTTTTAAAAAATTCAAGGGTGCACAAATACCCATATAGATTTAAAAAATAATAATACTAGTAGAGTATTGGATTCCACTTTTTCTCCCATTGTATCGTTGAGTTTTATGAAATCTAGGCAAAAAATTAACGTAGAAACGTAGAAAAGTCGCGTACGAAACAGAAGAAAATATATATACAAACGAACAAGGGATTGGCGTTAAAAGTTGGTATACGATGGCACTTTTCATACGTACTCGTACGCATCATACGTTTTTAATAAATTAGCTCTTTGAATTATATTTTAAACCAGTTTTCAATAAACCTTCACTATTTTCTTTTTTAGAAACTGACAATAAATAGAAATCATATTTGAGAAGAAAAAAAAATCTAGGAGTTGAGATCCATCCGATCTTTAAGACGTGGACCTCTCAAAGACTATATAGTATACATACTTGTTTCATTCGTGCAAATCAGGTGGCAATGCTGTAATAAATGATTAGAGAGTAGTAGAACGACGAAAATAGAGGACCCATTGGATGGTGCTGTGCATGTCATCTTTATATTGCCCAATAGAATACGACCGAAGTTTAACGGTGGGACCAATCATAAGAAGGGACAAAGAGAAGATAAACGAATACATCATTGATCTATGAATATATTATAATGTACAATAAAATTGTTAAAGATTTTTTCTCATTTAAAAAAATAAATTAAAATTTAATGTTGTATTTAGCCAAATTGTTTCATTAATTTTTACAATGCTTACTTAAGTTGCAAAAATATGTATATTTATGTTTATGAATATTAGTAAAACTGTAAATATAAATATTTTTTTAATTTATTTTTCGTTTCGCTATTCTTTTTGCGTGGTAGAGACTTATTTGTGTGTGAGGTTGGTAATTTGGGAAAGGAATTGAGATATAAGTTAAACACTATTTGGGTTTCATATATTATATATTAAGTTAAAAGTAAAAAAAAATCGTTGGGTTTGTTATATATTATTGTCAGCATGTTGACTTTGTTATTTGCTCAATGTCAAGTGCATTGGACCGTCTCTTATTTGCATGATATTATTGTTATTGCGAGTCTTATTGTAATATTCTGATTGTCTCCCCTCTAGTTACAGACTTACAGTCATGCAAGAACAACTAATTTTCAGTGTGTATAGTGATAATATAGCATATCATGTAAACAATGAAATCACGTGAAACTAATAAACATAACAATTATAGCTTCACACTTAACCGTACCACGTGTATTACATATCATATATTGGTGTATGCATGGTACATATCTAATTATACAACATAAAGTAGTGCATTATATTGTCTTCTTCGGTTCATGGTTTAACATAAGATCACAACATATTGGAGGAGTAACTTAGTATTATATCATGTCTTTCATGCTGATTGATTTAAAAGTTCGTACATTTATTCTTTTTTTTTTTTTCATTTTATGTTTGTTTAGCAACAAAATATACATTAGAATTTTTTTCAACAAAACACTAATTCTACCAGCAACAAAATAATATTGTTTAACACGAAAAAGTATATGAAACACAATTACCATGAGCAAAACGAGAAGAATATACAAGGTTGAACTTGAAGTCATGTAAAGAAACATATAAACAAAGTAATATTGGTTGGTAAGAAAATATGTCAAATTAAAATAAATTGAGAAGCTTTGGAGTATGGACATTTGCATCTTTGGTCTATGGACGTAAACATAAGCTTAGCGTGTGAGCAACTGCATACTGATACGGCTTGGAAAAATCAGAACAAGACAAAGAGAGAATGTTGTTATTACGAAAGAGACAAAAAGCACGACCAAATCATTCCTGATTATTTCTTTAGAAAATATCTCAATCGACATATCATTTGTGTAGTTTATGTATAATAACAATAACATGCAATTTTGATTAGTGTGTTTCTTATGTATATGGATTTCAGCTTAATTTTGGTTCAATTTTCCATTTTTTTATGTGTATATATAACTGAATAACAAAGACTACTATTAATATGGGCTAACAAAAGGCCCAATACTAATATTTTTGATTTTAGTCCATAGAAAACCCACAGAGCTTAAACCCCCTCCAACGTCTGAAAGTTTGAATGGGAAACAAACCCTAACGTCAGTCACATCGAACTCTCTAAACCACACAGAGATGGCGAAATGGTTGCGTGGCCTGTGGGGAGGTGGCTAATATGCCGGCGTCTTCATTTGGTCGATCGATTCGGTGTATTCATCAGTATCAGACGATTTAGGCGATCGATTCCACGCGAAGCCACGGCCCACGGGTCGAGGAGTATCGGCTCGAGACCGGACGATTGGCCGGCTCCTCGAGACTGACGCTTCGAAACGAGGCGCATCGAGGAAGCAGCTTTTGACTGCGGATAAGAAGTAGATTAAATCTATTATTGACTCTGTTGGTCTCCCATTCTTCTGTTCTACCACATTCCAGCTTCAGATCCGAGCTGGTCAGGGCTCTTCGACGCTTGTTGAATCGGGTCGAGTACTTCCTCTCAAGGTATATTCTTGAGGTTTCAATTTCAATCGTTGAATTTAGTGAAATGCAGATATTGTGAGTGAGTTGAGTTTAGTGATGGGATTAGTATTGGTTTTGGTGTTTCTTGTTAGATTCATACAGATGAAGAAACTGGAAAGATACTTTCACGCGTAGGCAGTTTCACTCTTGCAAACACAGACACATATCATTCTCGTGGTTATCTTTCCATGAAAACGATAAAAAAGTTTTTTCAAAATTTTGAGTTGGTGAATGGTGCATGATAATACGTTAAAAACACTCAAACTACATTTTTATTTCTAACCAAAAATCGAATATATATATTATTTCTTATATTAGAACTATAGACAATATACACTTTGAAAAAAATAATTGAGAAAAAAACTAACAATTAAAAAGTCATTTTTGTTAGATAACGCTTAGGTCAGGGAATTATTTTAAAAAACAAAGTTTCAAGGGTGCACAAATACCCATATAGAATTATAGACTAAAAATAAAAATACTAATAGAGTATTGGATTTCACCTTTTCTCCCATATGTATCGTTGAGTTTTATGAAACCTAGGCAGAAAATTAACGTAGAAACGTAGAAAAGTCGCGTACGAAACAAAAGAAAATACTAGTATATACTACTACAAAGGAACAAGGGATTGGCATTAAAAGTTGGTATACGATGGCACTTTTCATACGTACTCGTACGCATCATACTTTGCTTTCAATTAGCTCTTTGAATTAATTTTCATAAACCTACCTTCACAATTTTTTTTAGAAATAAATCTAACAATAAATAGAAAGCATATTTGAAGAGAAATAAAAAATCTAGGAGTTGAGATTAAGATCCATCCGATCTTTAAGACGTGGACCTGTCTAAAACTATAAAGTATATATACTTATTTCATTCGTGCACATCAGATGGCAATGCTGTAATAAATGATTACAGAGTAGTAGAATGTCATCTTTATATCGCCAATAGAATGCGACCGAAGTTTTACAGTGGGACCAATCATAAGAAGGGACAAAAGAGATGATCATAAACGAATACAATACATCATCCATCTATGAATAAACTAACAGTATAATAAAATTGTTAAAGTTTATTTTTTCTTTTTCTAAAATAGAAAATGCTGTATATAACCAAATTCTTTCATGAAATTTTACAATGCTTAAGTTGCAAAAATATGTATTTTTTTATGAATAGTTGTAATCTCGCTATTCTTTTTGTGTTGTAGAGTTTTACTTGTGTGAGGTTGGTAATTTGGGGAAGGAACTGAGATATACGAGTTAAAAACACTCTTTTTTTTTTGTCTCATTTTAAAAATTATAGTTAAAAGTTAAATAATTCGTTCGGTTTGTTATATATTATTGTCAGCATGTTGACTTTGTTATTTAGGGGGTGTTATTGAATTGTGGTTTTTAAAGGAGTTTGATGTATTTAAGAATCATGTGTTATTCAATTGGGTATTTTTAAAAATCCATTAAAATCTAATGTTATTCAATATCTACTGGATTTTGTGTGATTTTGGATTTCAACGTACTTTGCTTCTAAAATATGAACAAACACAGTACCACACTTTTCTCAATCATTTCATTTTCTTCTCCTCTCTTTAGATGGATCTCTAGCCTTTGACATATTATTGTTTGATTTTTTTTCTCAATCCTTTTATATAATCACACTTATTCATCAGATATGTATTATTTTTGAGAATTTTTTTTTTGTGTTCTTTAACTTTTTTTTCTGGGTTCATGATTTATAACTTTTTTTTTTGGTTTATGATATAATCACACTTTTTTTTTCTGGGTTCAATCTCTGTTTCTTCCTCCTCAAACCCTTTGTATATAATCACACTTATTCATCAGATCTGTGTTTTTTTTGTATTCTTTAATTTTTTTTTTCTGGGTTCATGACATCTGGGTTTTTTAATTACACCAAAAATCTGGATTGAAAACAAATACAGTTTAATTCAAGTTTTCTATGACATGTGTAAAAGTCTGGGTGTTATTAATTTAATATAACTTTGGTGTATAACACAGTTTATGGATATATATATATATATATATATATTTTTCTAACAATAACTTTTTAAAAAATCCATAACAATCACCAAAAATACATTATTAATGACTTTCAAATCCACCTTATATGCATTATAAAGTCCACACAAATGCATTAGACTTTTAAATCTACTAATGTCCTGAGTTAATTAAAATCTATTAAAATCCTCAATCCAATAACATCCCCTTACTCTCTCATAAACATAGTCACGTGCATTGGACCATCTCTTATTTGCATGATATTAATGTTATTACATGTATTATTGTAATATTCTTATTGTCTCCCCTCTAATTACAGTCTTACAAAAACAACTAATTTTCAAGTGTGTATAGTGATATAATATAACAGACCAAACCATGTAAATAATGAAATCACATGAAATAAGCACATATATTGATCACATGTATTGCATTGCATAAATGCATACCATATTTGTACATGCATGGTACATAGCTAATAATAATACATTATAAAATATTGGATTATATTGTCCAATAATATTTCACATAATATGATTATTAAATTATTTTGTAATTTCATTCTAATTATAAAAATTTAAGTATATTTTAATATATAGACATTATAAATGTTTATAAAGAAATAGCTGAATTCATATTTTGTAACTTTCATATTTATAATAATATCCATATTTTAAAGTACTAAATTTTAATTAATCACATTTATTAATTTATGTTTATGTTGACATTTTTGTCACCTTCATAGTATTTATAGCATTGCAATGACTGATTAATGACATAAAAAAAAATAAAAAATTACAACTTGCTTCAAAAATAATACATAATAAAATGTTGTATCATATTGTCCAATAATATTTCACATAATATGATTATTAAATTATTTTGTAATTTCATTCTAATTATTAAAACTAAAATATAGTGTAATATATAGAAATTATAAATATTTATAAAGAAATAGCTGAATTCATCTTTCATTAAAAAAATAATTTGATTAGCTTGAAATTCTTGTTATATATTTACATTTATAATAACTTTGATTTCTTTTTATTTAAAACAAAAATCAGTATTTAGAATAAAAAAAATTATGAATAAAACTTCATCATCTTAGATTACAAACCTCATCATATGAGCTAATTTTGTTATGTGTATATATGGCTTACCGGAAACGCAAGTTGGTGCCACGTTAGAAGCCGCACGCATTCTACGCTTTTGAGCCCCAGTCCATTGATGCTTAGAAGATATTCTCTACAGGTATACTATACGAGAATACATAATGCATTAATGAATCACTCATATAAATTAAATAGTTTATATTATGATAAATAAAGAAAAAATAATATACTTTGTCTTTCAAACTCACTTTGCTTTATCGGATGGAAAATATTTATGGTCGCGGACTAGTCGATCTATAAAACATCTATAAGAATATACAAGATTGAAATCATGTAAATAAACAAATAAAATAAAGTAATATTGGTTGGTATGAAAATAAGTCAAAATAAATTAAACAAAGAAGGTTTGGAGTATGGATATTTACATCTTTGGTGATGGACATAATATGTAACAAAACAAACAACTTTACCAGAATAAAAAAGAAGACACATGATGTTCATATATTCATCAAAGAGTAGCAGCAAGAGCCTTGACTAGATTAGAATCTCTAGGGACAGTAACCACATGATCAAACGACTCAACGATCCTCCAAGTTTCACTAGTCCGTTTATCAATCGCAATCACGGCAAAATAAACAAATAAAATAAAGTAATATTGGTTGATATGAAAATAAGTCAAAATAAATTAAACAAAGAAGGTTTGGAGTATGGACATTTGCATCTTTGGTCGATGGACGTAAACATAAGCTTAGCGTGTGAGCAACTGTATAACGATTAGGCTTGGAAAAATCAGAACAAAACAACAATAGAATGTTGTTATTACGAAAGAGACAAAAAGCACGACCAAATCATTCGTGTGTGATTCTTTCTTTATAAAATATCTTAATCGACATATCATTTGTGTAGTTTATGTATATAACAATAACATGCAATTTTGATTTAGTATGATTCATATGTATATATGGATTTCAGCTCAATTTTGGTTCATTTTTTTAATACATGTGTAAATAAACTGAATAACAGACTACTATTAATATGGGCCAACAAAAGGCCTAATACGAAAAAGTTTGTTTACAGTCCATGGAAAGCCCACAGAGCTTAAACCCCCTCCTCCAACGACTGAGAGTTTGAAGGGGAAACAAACCCTAACGTCAGTCACATCGAACTCTAAAACCACACTGAGATGGCGAAATGGTTGCGTGGCCTGAGATCCGTGACGGCGGAGGTGGCTGATCTACCGGCGTCTTCATTCGGTCGATCGATTAGGCATATTCATCAGTATCAGACGATCCAGGCGATTCCACGCGAAGCCACGGGTCGAGGAGTATCTGCTCGTGACCGGACGATTGGCCGGATTCCCGCCGTGGTTTTCCCGCAGTCGCTACTCGATACCGACGCTTCGAAGCGAGGCGCGTCGAGGAAGCAGCTTTTGACGGCGGATAAGAAGCAGATTAAGTCTATCATTGACTCTGTTGGTCTCCCATTCTTCTGTTCTACCACATTCCAGCTTCAGATCCGAGCTGGTCAGGGCTCTTCGACGCTTGTTGAATCGGGTCGAGTACTTCCTCTCAAGGTATTATTCTTAAGATTTCAGCTTCAATCGTTGAATTTAGTAAAATGCAGATATTGTGAGTGAGTTTTGAGTTTAGTGATGGGATTAGTATTGGTTTTTGGTGGTTTCTTGTTAGATTCATAGAGATGAAGAAACTGGAAAGATACTTAATTTGGTATTCGTGTGGGCTGATGATGGGGAGAAGTTGAAGGTTGATGTTCCTGTTGTTTTCAATGGATTGGATCATTGTCCTGGTCTCAAGAAAGGTAACAGCTTCGTCTTTTGTTCGCATTACTTACCTTTTTTTTCAGCTAGTTGTCACCTTGTTGTGCTTAATGAGATATCATGTGAGAACTGTTAGGAGTGTTGTGAATTGGTCTTGATGCTGGTGTGAAGATTGCCTCTGAACTGTAATAGGGATTCTCTTTTTTTCGATTGATGGAAACTTTGCATTGTCTTTTTTTTTGCTTGCTAGTGCTCATGAGTCATGTCCTTATGTTTTACTGCTATCCACCTGTTCTTACTATCGAGCTTAGCCTTGTAAATAGAATTTTATCACACTTCTATCTGATAGTAAAGTCTGCATTTCAATGGTAAAGGAATTAAAGAAACCAGATATATGATATGTGTGTGGTTTTTCATGTGTGTATAGCAGAATTTCACTTATATCCACTGGGGAATAGACTAGTTTTATGAATGTTCTTATAGTAAAATCTTTGTAGCAACGAAAATTCGAATGTTTACCCCTGCCTGGTGTGTATAATGTCATTGTTTTTTTTGTCAGAAACTGTTGGTCTTCTGTTTTGCTATCTAGATCTTTCATTCTGATTGTTTGTGACTGTGACCAGGGGGAAATCTACAGTCAATCCGAAGCACTTTAAAACTACTAGGGCCAGCGGAACACATTCCATCTAAAATCGAAATAGATGTGAGCAAACTCGACATTGACGACAAAGTGTTATTGCAAGACGTTGTATTTCATCCATCATTGAAGCTATTGAGCAAGAATGAAACCATGCCTGTGTGTAAGATTGTCGCCACAAGCCCTGTGAAAGAACCAAAAGCTGTTCCAGCATGAAAAAAATAAGTCTTTGAAAAGGGTAATGTAATGTCTCTCCGAAGTTTCTGTTCACATAACAAAGTGATCATTTCTAGAAAGGAAAGAAGCAATTTTTAGAATAACCCTTTTTTTTTTGTATAAACCTTAAGTGAAAGAACACTAAACCCTCTACTTGCTATTTGTGTGTTTTGAACGACGCAGATCCAATTCGAATTGCGGATCAAATATCTGTTTTGCATCTTTTTTTAATTCAGTCATATCCGTCGCAGTGTCCGAACAATTTGAAATAGATTTGTTTCCAACTATAGAACTTTGATTAGATTAGTTTGTACGCTGAAATAGATTCGTGTTTCCAACAAGATAGTCTTTTGAATGGGTCGTTAACACTTAAATGAAGAGCCCACACGACTTGGTCCATATCAGTGGTAACTAGGGACTAAGAATGACACGTGTCGTTTGTCGTGACCAGAAGATGTCGCCACGTATTCTTTGGTTTTCTTTGACCGTTGACTTGTTTGTGGAATCTTGCCAAAAAATGTTAGTTGACCCAGAGAACCAGTTCAGAATCTTCCCTCCCTCGCTTTGAACTCGAAATTTCAATTCTTTATTTTTATTTTTCTTTATTTTTAACTTTTATTTTATTTAGTCTCTGATTATTTATTGTGGAAAATTCGTAAATAAAGTCTTCGTTACAAATTTAATATTTTCAAATACATTGTTTCCTGTTTTACTTTCTCAACTCTCGTAAGATTGTTTATATATGTGAATGAACTCAAATTCATATGGATTTTTCAAATAAACTATTAGATCTAAATGAATATTCTAGCTGCTTTTTGTAGCTTTGACTGTCCCTTGATACGTGAATTTTGTTAAAATTGTAATGATATTGCATTTAAACGAGGTTTGTGTCTTCTAGCTTAGACTTAAAAATTGGAAAAAAGATATTTAAACGGAAGCATCCTGTGACTTGGGTATTACCGTGTCAGAATATAAAATGTAAAAGCAGAGTGAAATATATCAAAAGTAATATACTATAATAATCAAAAGTAGTTTACTGGTATATAATAAGAAAATATCAAGTTTGTTGACGAAAAAAAGCAATATAGAAGGTGACTAGCTTAGTTAAACTAGACTAATGACCAATGTTAAGCTGGTTTTATAATTTTAGTCAATGCCTCGAGATCCGTACAGTACGGTTTTTACATTGGAGTCGACTTTACGCCTGTGTCTATTAAGAGAGATTGACATTTTCTCGCAATCTTTTTCTTAATATTTCCCTTTCACATCATAATAATAAGAGACTTTAGTACTAAATTTTGTGTGGTAAAAAAGTTTTCGTAATAGTGTGATGTCTTCTATATGTAGATGGAAATTTGTGGAGTAGGTTCATGAAAAAAAAAAGAGGAATTCAATTGGAACACAAACAAGACAAAGGTGACAACAAAGAGGTTGGTTGGTGTATAAATATGTCCTATCTCAATAACTCCAAAATGTAAGAAAAAAAATTCAATACTGTTTACATGTAGACTTTTTTTCATTCATGTTAGTAAAAGTTTATTAACATTGACAATAGTTTTTTTTATACATGGTAAAGTTTTTTTTTTATAGTTTTCATATTCACTTACAACTCATATGAGAGTTTTAAACTGAACTACATTTCTAAATAATAGAGTTTTTAAATAAGGTAAGATATACAAATTACTAAACCATATATGGCAACATATCTAAAAAGATTTTTCAAAAAGAAAACATATCTAAAAAGTTGATATTTTTCTTTTAAAAAACGATATTTCATACCATAAAAAGACCAGAAAAAAGCCGTTGTAAACCCGTATCTCACACATAAACACAGACCAAACCGCCTCTCAAGGTTTTTTTCATCTTCGTCTTTATTTATAACAGAGAAAGATAAAATTCCCCAAAAATAAAAGAAAAAATAATTTGGTCCTAAATACGTAAAAAAAATAATCACTCTTTCTTCATCTCTTTTGGTTAGAGAAATTATAATTTTTTATTTTTTTTTGTGCGTTCTGGTTTTTGTTTTTTCTGTTAAATCCGTTGGGTTCTTCCATGGATCCTCCTCATCGTCATCGCTTTCATCTCCTTCGTTCTTCTTCCTCTTCTGCTCGATTCTAATAATCGTAAGAGAAAGAAAAAAATCAAAAAAAGGATTCATTAATGTGCAGCAGGAGCAGATTTTGTATGAGCATACCATGATTCTCACGCTATGCGTTGGCTTCCGCAAATCTCGTTCTCATCTCCTTCCTCTTCCCCTTCTTCTTCTCTAAAACCCGTGGCTTCTTACTCCGAATCTCCTGATCCAGATCGTCATCAGGATCGGGATCGATTTCACCGCCGCTTGTTTCGTTTCAACCGCGGTAGGCTTACCCGTCAGAGGAAGCTTCGTCACTTGACCGATGACGATGTTTTGTTGGGCGGCGAGCGTCGTGCTTCTACCTCTTCTTCCACCTTCGATTCCGGTTTAACCCGCTCTCCCAGCGCTTTCACCGCCGTTCCTCGCTCTCCCTCCGCCGTCCCCTTGCCGTTACCTCTCCCGTTACCTGAGGTCGTCGCCGGAAATCGGAGTGCCGGAAACGCTAGAGGAGGAGGAGGATTAGATGATAGAGATCGAGATCGAGATCCTGAGAGAGTTGTTGCTGACCGCACCTCTTCTGCTCCTCCTCTCACCAGGTACCCAATTTCTTCAATTTAGGGTTTGGAGATTTTTTTATCCTAAATCCTAATTTATATGATTTAAAATTGTGTTTAATCAGCGTAAATGGAACGAGGAGAGCTTCGGAGAATACGAGTCCGAGAAACAGAAACGGTTATTGGGTGAACATACCAACGATGAGTGCACCGACGAGTCCGTACATGAGTCCTGTGCCAAGTCCACAAAGGAAGAGTACTGGTCACGATTTGCCTTTTTTTTACTTGCCTCCTAAAAGCAATCAAGCTTGGTCTGCTCCAGATATGCCACTTGATACCTCTGGACTTCCTCCTCCTGCGTTTTACGACTTCACTGCTTTTAGTACTGACAACTCTCCGATCCATAGCCCACAACCTCGTAGCCCACGAAGGCAGATCAGAAGCCCACAGCTTAGCAGGCCATCTTCGCCGTTACATGATCACTCTGTGGCTGCACCACGGGATAGTGTTTCCTCACCATTGCATCCGAGGATGTCTGTTGATGTTGCTAATGGACGTCGTGATTGCTGTAATGTTCATCCTTTGCCTCTCCCTCCTGGAGCTGCTTGTCCTTCTTCATCAGGTGCTTCTGTTCCTCCTTGCCCTCAGGCTCCTATCAAACAGGATTCGTTTCCGATGAATTCTCAGTGGATGAAAGGGAAGCTAATAGGTCGTGGTACATTTGGTAGCGTTTACGTTGCCAGCAACAGGTAGTGATTCTTACTCATTGTATTTTTCCTTTCAGTTGCTTAGTGCCAAGAATGCTTCTGAGTTGATTTTTTCATTTGCAGCGAAAATGGAGCATTGTGTGCGATGAAGGAAGTTGAGTTATTTCCTGATGATCCAAAATCCGCAGAGTGTATAAAGCAATTAGAGCAGGTAAGATCCACGAGAGACTTTGATCTCCGTGAGTTCACTTTGGTTGTTCGTTTGTTCTATCTCATAACGTTTTTTTTCTTTTATGTCAGGAGATCAAACTTCTAAGTAACCTTCAACATCCAAACATTGTGCAGTATTTTGGTAGTGAGACAGTGAGTATCCTCTGTTTACATGTATAGAGTTTACGTACCCAACGCAGCGTGGCTGAAGATTTATTGAGTAATTCTTTGATTTTGCATGTACAGGTAGAAGATCGTTTCTTTATATACCTGGAATATGTTCACCCGGGTTCAATAAACAAATTTATCCGTGATCATTGCGGTGGTACCATGACAGAATCTGTTGTTCGCAATTTTACTCGTCACATTTTGTCTGGCCTGGCTTATTTGCACAGTAAAAAGACAGTCCATAGGTAAATAAAGTCACAATATTACTGTAATCAATTTTTGGTGAATATTTTTCCAGATGTTGAAGCTCAAGCATATTGATTTTTCCCTATTTTTGTTATTTTTGTCATCAGGGATATCAAAGGTGCTAATCTCCTTGTTGATGCTGCTGGGGTTGTCAAGCTTGCTGACTTCGGCATGGCTAAACACGTGAGTTCTATATTCTGTCTAGTATTATTGTTGCTAATTGTCTTCTTCAGTGATCTGCGAATATCATGGATTCATGGTCTTTGCTTTGTTTCAGTTTGATAATAATAAAGTTGTTATTTATCTTATTCAGCTTACCGGGCAAAGAGCTGATCTCTCGTTAAAGGGAAGCCCGTACTGGATGGCACCAGAGGTTATCATTGTTCTATGATATTTGGAATTCACTAGACTCTACAAACTCTTTCTATATATGTATAGTAATATATTTGTTTACTCACACAGCTCATGCAAGCTGTGATGCAAAAAGATAGCAACCCAGATCTCGCTTTTGCTGTTGATATATGGAGTTTAGGATGTACAATCATTGAGATGTTTACCGGGAAGCCTCCTTGGAGTGAGTTTGAAGGGGTAAGCACACACATACATATGTCTGATATTGAGTTTTTTCTTCTCCTGATATCTAAAGCTCTTGTATCAACTTTGCCTTAACCATAGGCTGCAGCTATGTTCAAGGTCATGAGAGATAGCCCACCGATACCTGAATCAATGTCACCTGAGGGTAAAGACTTTCTGAGATTATGCTTCCAAAGAAACCCAGCTGAGCGACCAACCGCATCTATGTTGCTAGAACACCGGTTCCTAAAGAACTCTCTGCAACCAACCTCACCAAACAACAACGATGTCTCGAATTGCTCTCAGTCATTCAACGGGATGAACATAACGGTAAGCAAAACCTCGACACAAGCGTTGCATATCTCTCATGTACCACCGGCCTATGTCATTAAATATTAAACAATCTCTGCCTTACAGGAACCAAGCAGTAGAAGGGAGAAACCAAATTTCAAACTAGATCAGATTCCGCGAGCTAGAAACATGACATCCGCAGAGAGGTAATGGATCATCATCCATCCAATCACAATTTTTACTCGCATTAAGTTTTTGTTTTTGAAGCATGTTTGTGAAACCTGTGTTTCTTGTTTTTTTTTCTTTAAGTATGTGTTGTTTTTTTTTTTTTTTTGTGAATGGCTTGGCTTTCTCCACAGCTTCTTCACACGTACTTCTTTTTCTCCTCCAGTGAAAGTGGGCAGCAGCAGCAGCAACAACAGTACCGGTCTCCCGATCTAACAGGAATGGCGTCCCGTCTGTCTCCTCGTTCAACCCTGGAGGCTATTCAAAGCCCGTCTCTTTCCCAGAGAGCTAAACCGAGCAGTGACCGGAGAAGAACCTGCGTGACTTCAGATCACCTATGATTTGTGCAGCTTCAGAGGTTTAACAATAGAAGCTACTTCTATGCGTATTTTTGTACATGTATGTGTATGTCAATGTACGTATTTAGAGTATGGGTGTTGAGGGGGAGAATACAACTTGTATGAATGAAAATGATGTGGGTAGAAGAAATATGTACTGTATGTCTGTAAAATTATGATTGTTGAATCGATAGAAGAAGCTTCTTTCTTTCTTTCTTCCTTCTTTTTTTTGGCTCAAGAGAGTTTGTGTATAATAAAATAACTTGTTAAACGACGTCTCGTCGTCTTGTTTACATTTGGTTTCGGGTCTGTATCGCTTTTAAATTTAGATCCAATTTTTAAAAAATTAATGTAGAGAAATTACTATAAAAAAAAACGAAAATCTGATTAAATGTTGTAAATAGTTAAAAATACAAAGTGATTTGTGTAAATATCTAACCTTTCTTTGTTCCGAAAAAAGCCTATAACAACATACCCACTAATCAATTCAGGATTTTGAAAAAGGAAAATTTCCAAATTCCGAAACTATTCTCAGAGCCGTTTGGGTTTTTTTTTTTAATATAATTTTTTTGAATTCTCGTCGATTCGTCTCAACAGATCTCTCTCTCTCATGTCGGAGGAGAAGAAGGTAATCATTGATCTCTGTAGCTCGGAGGAGGAGGAAGATGATGGTTTCGTTGATGAGAATAACTACGAGCACGCTGACGTAACGGATGAAGAAGACGAAGATACGAATTCAAGGTATTTCTCTAACGCTTCCTTTGCTTTTTTTGTTTCTTTTTTTGTTTTTTTTTTGAATCTTAATCTTGGGTTGGCGGTTATTTAATCGATTACTGCGCAATTTTAATCTGAATCAGTGGAGATGAAGATGATAGCGATTGGAGCCACGATGATGCTATGGACTCAGATGTTGACTACGATGAAGCTGACGAGACTGTTGGCGACAAACTCGATCATCATGATGATGATGATGACAAAGTCACTCGCCTCCTCGCAGGTTTTTGTCCTTTAGGGTTTATAAATCTTTTTCTCTTTCCCCTCTCTGTTACTGCGTTTGTCAAAAAAATCAATTTTGGATCTGACCTAACATTGTTAATTGCAAAACGGATTGATTGATATCCATCAAAATCGTGTCTATGAGTTTTTTTTTTTTTTTTTTTGCATCATTGATTTGAACACTCTGTTTTGTTGATTTTGTAGCCGGAAGCGATTTGAAATCCTTAAATGTGAAAGAGTGCAAAGCATATCTGAGAAAGCATGGTCTAAGATTGTCTGGCACCAAACCTGTTTGTATTGACAGAATTGTTGAGCATTGGAGGTATTGAGTTCTGCCTTTGCCTATATCTCTCTCTCTCGTTTGGGAATTCAAAGTATACTTTATCTTCTCATGATCCTATTTTTCTTTTTTCAGGATAAAAGATGGAAGTGGGGAAGCTTTGTATCCGAGATCATCTTTTGCTATCAACTGTAAAGGTAATACTCTTTTGTATATACTTTTCTTTCAGCAGATTTTGACAGTCTTATAAATTGGTGCAGGTGATGTCTGCAAAGGAGATACTGTTTTGTTTACACAGAAGGTTCATCAGAAGTAATTTAACTTCTTTTAACTTATGGTTCCTTGTTTTTACTTATTATCACATTTGATTTGATTGCTTCGTATTGATATGTAAATCAATGATCTTGGTTTTTTGAGTAGGTATGAAAAGATGAAAAGGAGTGGAAAGATTATGGGGAGAAGAACTGTCGCTGGCCAGGTTGTTAAAGAAAGCTATGGTACTGCTAAACAGCAACACACTTTCACTGTAAGTATGACCGACCTCAAATGCTGTTCTTCATTCTGTGATTTGCTTTTGATCCATTATATATTAGTTGACTGGTTAATTCTGACTTCCAAGTCTCATAAACTAAACTCTATGGTTTTTGTCTTTACCAAAGATTGAAGTGCTTTGGTGCGAGGGAACACAGAAATTGCCTCCTCTGTATCCGTTACTAGTGAAAGGACGTAATCTTTATAGGTTAATGACCTTGAGGCAGGTGAGTTGTCTTCAATATGTTGTATTTTTCACTTTTCATATTGAGTCATAAGTGTTGTGCTTATGAGTTGGTTGCTTCATTTCTTATTCCAGCGATGGGCTAATGAAGCAGACAGAGCCAAAGTTCTTTCTGAAAAGCATAGCCGCGGTGCCGCAGCAAGAAAGATTATGAGAGAAAGGAAAATAAAGTCAGGCTATGTACTAAAAGGTGAGTTGCTATAGTCTTCTTTGTTATAGGTATGTTTATATATATGAGAGATATCTTTTAGTGATCTTTCAGTGTTTTGTAACCAGATGGAAGACTTCGAAAGCCTGGTCATGTGAAGAAGCCATGTCAAGTTAACACAAGAAAAAACGAGAAAGATGAGAATCCAACCCAGAGGTTTGGACCAGACGTTCGGGCTAATCATTCACTTGTTGCTTTTCCAAACCAAAATCCTTCAAAGGGCCATAAGAATCCAGCACAGTTGAGAAATATGAATCCCCCTAATTCCTACACTTCCCATTCATACGCTCCTCGGCCACATCCGCCTCTTACATATGCTCCTCGACCAAATCCGCCTCTTACATATGCTCCTCGTTCATTCGCTCTTATCAATGTGCCCCATTCACATCTTCCTCGTCCAAACGTTCCTCCTTACCACTCCTACACTCATTCAACACAACAAAACCAAACAAACCAAAGACCGCCACCAGCTTTCTACAACCGAAGACCTGCCTCTAATGCCTTGCAGGGACAAGCATCATTTAACCCACATGCTATGCCGGTTACACATCAGAGGCCATACCAGAACCATCATACCAACCATGGCAGCTTAAACAGTGGTTACAACCTCGGCGTGAGGGAGTTGGATCACTTTTCGAATATGATGATAAGCCAGAGAACAGAGGGAGACAGATACAGGCAGAGTGAGGTAACTCGCGGACCATACAAGAACCATCATACCTACCGTTCCAACTCCAATACTGGCTACAACCATGGGGGTAGGGACTTAAGAGAAGGAGACAATCACAGACCAAATTATCGATAACACACCGTAACTTGTGAGTAATATCTTTTATCATCATACGAACTTGGTACTGGTCTCTTTTGCAAGTAAACTTACTTTTAACACATTTTAATGGTTCTCAGGCCATTGGAAAGCGTCCTGATCATGGGCTCTGTGATTCGTAAGTAAGTTTTCCAAGGCTCATGATTCTCTTGATCATCTGTTTCTCTATTGTAACTGTGAGTTTGATTCTTGCCTTCAATCATCTTGAGGGTCCAAGTCCGTCCTCAAAAATTATTACTCTATATGTCAAGGATGGTTTGTTGGCTATTCTTTATTTCTTTATTACTCCAAACCCGCACAAGAAGAGAAACGAAATATTCTACCAAATTTTGTAACAATTAATAGTAAGAAAACGTACGTAGTAGATATATGAAAAAGCAAAGGACTGAAGAAGAATCATTCTCGTTTGAAACTTGGCAAGAACCATCGGGATCTAGAGCGGGGATAGGAGGAGCAAACAAATCGGTGCGGTAGTTCGATCTTGTTTGAATCGAGGTTGAATATGAAGATTTCGTTTTTGTCATATTGATCTTCGAAAAAGGAATCAGCAGTGAAGAAGTAGATGGAGTTCCTCTTGATTCCTTGCAAGTCCTTGGCGAGCACAGTGATACCCAAATCCAAAAGGATGGCCTCGTCTCCCAAAGAAACAACTCTCTCCCACTCGTTGTTTCCTATCATCTTGTGGATTTTAAATTCCCATATGTTAGAAAAACACGGACGACGGCACTCAACGATTAAGACATCTCCGGCTAGATTGATTACCACATTGTTCTTAAAGTGAGTCACCCGGTGCTTCCCTGGGATCTCTCCAGGAAGTCTCATCATAACGCCAATACTTGGTTGGTGTATAAGCACCCACTTACGCTAGTTTTGAAAACTCAGAAAAATCGAAGATTTTGAGTTTGGAATAGTTGAGACAGTAGAGCTTGTGATCCTTGAAAACCATGCTAAAACACTCTTCGATACCTGACAAGGTTGGGATTTGTTTCCATGAGTTGTCTCCTTTCTTGAAACAAAGGGCATAGTCTTCACAAGCCATTCCAATGACTAGGTGGTCTTTGGTTTTCTCATCGATCCATAGTATGCTACTCATTTTGTACATATTGTATTCCTGGTCTTTGATTTTTTTAATTCTCCAATTGCTACTATATTAATTTCTTGATTTTAGTTCTCAAATTGGTACATTTATATCTTTTATAGCAGCCTAAATATTAGGCTGCTATCAAAGAGATTGATATATACCAATTGGAGAGCTGAGCATTTTACATTTATAATGGTGGAATAGTTCCTTGCTCCACAGTTGTCATAACGTTTACGATTGGAAAATAAAAAGCCTTTTTGCCCCCTCACATGGTTTTTAATACCGATCACTCTATAGTTACAAATCTTCTGAGCTTTATAATTATCCGATTCTAAACATCAGACTTTAACAAGTTCTGAGGAACCTTTAGGCCTTTACAACGAAACCCTCAGACTCATCTCCATCATAACCTGAGCTTTTTTTACCTTACTCTCCTTTAAACCTGAGCACGTCATCAAACATATTCGTCTCTTGTTTTATCTTTTTATATACACTTACGTTTTTTACTTGTCGTGTACGGACCTACCCATTAAAACGTTTTTGCTCATAAAGCCCACTGGGCTTTCGCATTATTCTATAAAATATTTTTAATCTTTTGGTTTTTATTATTTATTTCTTTATAAGCCCAATTGGTTGCCGAAACTTGCAAACCTGGCATCAGAGTTTGCTAACAACAAGTTCTGAGGACCCTTAACAAAGAAACTCTCAGACTCATCTCCAACAAAACCTGAGCAGCTTTTGCCTTCTCTTACTTCCTTAAACCTATCCATCAAATGAAGCTTTGTCAAGTGATCTCCCCAGATATCATACTTATACTCTTTCGCCTTCTCTTCTTTCACTTCGGTTCTTGAGTTTGCTCCAGGAGCTCTCACATTTGGAGCCAGAGAGCTACGTTCTATGATCATTGACTTAACTCCTGAAACCGGAAACGTTGCTGAGTGTGACAAGACTGGTTTAGGATGCTTTACGGGCTTCGTTGTGGCTCGAGTAGTAGTTGGTGGCTCTGGTGACATTGGAGAGTTAGGAGTTGAGTTTCCACTGTGACTGCTTGAAACATCAGTGCGCTCGGGTGTTAATCCGTTGATTCCTCCTTTCTTCTTCTTCTTGTTCCGGCGCCTCTTTTTGTCTTTTGCAGTCTTTACAGTGAGGTTCACAGCTTCTGATGCTTCTTCTTCGTGGGAAGAGGAAACAGAAGCAACTTGGAGGCTTTCTTTGGTTATGGATCTTAGCAGAGAATTCATTTCAGGGGAGATTGTGAATGCGGATGGTTTCTCAACTTCTCTCAACTCCATGTGGTTTCTCTTGTTGTTGTTGTTCTCCTCGATGAAGTGATCATTGAAGCAAAATATCAGAATGAGTAAAGCAGCAGCAGCAGCAATAAGAACCGCAATTGAGAGTTTCTTAGTCCGCACCCAAAAGACCGGTTTCTTGCAGAGATTAAGCATCAAAACAGGTGATGTCGCCTTCATTGGTACTGCAAAAACAGCAACTCCAGATGCCAAAGAGAGTTCAGTCTGGTAGAAAAATAGAAACTTGATGGATTCCCCTGGCTCTACTGAAAACCCTTCACTCTGATGGTTCACTACAAAACCATTTCCTCCACACTCCCTTGAGTTGGGAACACTCAGCTCCCTTGTGTTCTTCTTAGTATAGAGCTCTTTCGACAAAGGCTTGTAACAAGTGGTGTCTCCAATGTGAAAGAAACCAGTAAAAGGCTGAAACTCTATGATGTGGACAGGCTTAAGAGACAGCCACACAACACCAGATAGATTGTTTATGATCAGAGCAGAGCTACTCAGTGATTCTTTGGGACAAGGCACCCCAGAAAAGGGTACAAATGGATCAGACTGATTCTGTGATCTTAAAGCTGAAAGGAAACAGAACAACTGA
Organism: Camelina sativa; assembly: GCF_030686135.1. NCBI lineage: Eukaryota > Viridiplantae > Streptophyta > Magnoliopsida > Brassicales > Brassicaceae > Camelina > Camelina sativa. The sequence goes on from NC_141881.1 coordinate 31,416,900, forward strand.
GAACTGGGACAAACATTGTGATCAGTTTTGGGGATAGCTACACTCTGAGAATCTTGACCCTGAAACCCCTTAGTAGCAGGAGAACCAGTGTTGTAGTAGTAGTAGCCATTGGAACCAAAAGAGTCATACTCAGCTAAGTTATGCAAAGTATTGACTGAGGAAAGCAATAGACATGAGAGAAGGAGAAGACAATGAGATGCCTTTGATGAACCAAATGCTGCTCCTCTGTTAAAACACACATAAACAAAAAAAAAGTTCAACAAACAATGAGATTCAACCAAACCAACTACTTCAGAAAGAAAAAAAGTTATAAACATTCTAAGGAAATTAAAAAAAAAATGTGAAGAGAAAAAACAAAAAAAACAAAAAATTTAGAATAGTACCCAAAAAAGTAATGGCATTTGAAGAAATCAGAAGCAAAGAAATAGTTCTATAAACAGAAAAAAGGACAAAGAGGACTGAACTAATTCCTATTGATAGCGAAAGACGGAAATAGCAAAGACTTGATTTTTTTTTCTTTTATATAACTGTTATGAACAAAAAAAACCCAGTGAACCAAACAGTAAGTAGATAGAAGAAGAAGCAGAGTAGAAGTATTAGTAAAGATTCGAACTTGATATTTGTTAAAAAGACAAAAAAAAAAAATCAAAACTTTCGTGAAAATCGAAGTACCATCATCGAGAAAAAAGATAAAATATAAAGTGAGGAAGAAAGAAGAAATGGATTTACCGAAGGTGGAAGAAGAAGAAGAAGAAGAAGAAGAAGGAAGGAGGCGTAGTCGCTAGGGTTTTTCGCTCCATGTCTGAAATGAACATCGAATCATCTGTAACCACTTCTCTTCTTCTATTTTTTAGGATTTTTTTTTGTTTTTTTTTTGGTGTGGGTTTTAATAAAGAAGAAGAAGAAGAAAAAGAAGCGATTTTGTTGGGGACGAGAGATAGATAGAGAGAGACCAGACGCCACCTGAAGAAGAAGGGGAGGCTGAGGGAGGAGGGAGGAGGACCAATTAGACTGGGGAAAAAAAAAACTAAAGGAGGAGGAACAAGATGACATATTCATCCTTTTTAAATTACTTCTTTACCCTTGTTTTGTAACCTAACTGTTATCCCCTAGGGTTGGGTCTTTTCGTAATATTTATTATTTGAGTTGTCCTCTTTTTACTTTATTTTTTTTTCTTTTTTTGAAATAGCTTGCTACTATATATGGCTTAAATATATGCATATTTGGTATTTCTATACAAATTATTTAGCATTTGAAATCGAAATATCTATATTTTCTATTTAGATAAACATTTTAAGACATTGTATTCTTCTGGCTAATGCTCCAGCCTTATGACCCAAAAAAGACATTTTGTGGCACATAATTTTTTACCCAAATTTATTTAGGGGGTTGTATTCATTTTAAGTTATTTTTGTTTTACAAATCTATATATGATTTAATTATGAATTTTAAAAAGTGTACTAAAATCCACTATTATTGAATTGTTGATTTAAAAATTTATTTGAAAATCTACTGTTACTCAAAACAGTTTGTGAATTTGGATTTTAATGATTTTTAGGGATTCTATAATATTTGAGAGGATTTGTTTAGTTAAAAATACAAAAATCGAAATTCTTATCGTTTTAGGTGGGATTTGTTATTTTTTTACAAGAAATCATATCAACTTATCAACTTCATATAAAAACTCAAATCACTTGGAATATTAGATTGAATACACACTCTAATTTTTTTTTTTCATTGTCAAACAATTCAAAGTTTTTCACTTTTTCTTAAAAAAAGGAAAGAAAAAATAAAGTCTCATCAATTTTATAACCATTTGTGTGACATATATGTGATTTCGTATTTCCTAGTACTTTTTAAAACATTTATTGTAGTATTAATTATCTTTTTGTAAGAAAAAAATTAATGAGATTAATAGGATTTATGTTGTAAAACATTTGGTGGACTCTATCCAACCGGCCCATTATCAGTCCGTCCATGTGCAACCTTTCGACCACACTTGGTCGAGAACCTTCGGCCCGTTAGTCGAAGCCCATCGGCGATAGCATTAGTATGTCGGTTTACCTTAGGACTTGTAACACTATATATATACTTGTTGTAACCTCAATTCCTATCAATAATAACCTAAGAGATTTACTCCCTAAACTCCCTAATTTACAACACGTTATCAGCACGATAGCCTCTCTCCCAAAACCCTAAAGCAGCCGCCTATTCTCCCTTACCCTAAAACCCTAAACCGACTTTCTGTTCTTACTTCCATCCGAGATCAAATCCTTCCTGTTCGAAGATCCTCTTGTTCACAAGCAACCCTTAGCTTGTGATCAAAGGTCTCTCGACAGCTTGGTCGAGGTTTGCTGTTTGCGGTTCGTCGATCGGGGGTGAGTGCGAGAAGCTGTTCGCGGGAAGCAAGGAGCTGTCCGTAGGGAAGCTGTTCGTGGTTCGTGGTCAAGAGATATCTGAGGTCTTTAGCTCCCAGATCAATTCCAGTCAGAATCCTTGTGGTGTTAAGGTAAACAAAATTCAAACTTCTTAAAACCACATAATTGAATCTGGAACTAAAAACTATTGAACCCTAAAATATCCAAGTAAACTAACAAACAAACTTAAGATCTATAATCCTATAAACTTTAAAATCTATTCACATAGGATTGTTAGATTGTTTGTTAAATTGCACCAAATTATATCAAGCTTTAAAATTGTTGATTGACTGCTTGATTGTTGCATAAGAACCTAGAACTGTTTTAGATTCATAAGGATCAGATTATTACAGATTGTTCTAGGAAATTAAAACTTGGATCATTCATGCATAACAATTAAAATCGGACCATGCTTAGGTTGTTATAAAAATCGATTGCATGAATTATATTTTAGGATTGTTTAAACTGTTCTTGAGAAATTCAAGAAGAAAATTCCCTAGATCCTAAATTCATAAACTCGAAAATTTTAGAGTTGTTCTAGGATAATTTCCAAATTAAAATTATAGTAATTATCCTAAGTTGATCTGATTGAATAAAAACTTTGTTAAGTTTCTATAAATTAAAACTTTAAATCGGAAATTAAAATATTAGTTAGGATAAGTTCCTAATTAAAATAGTAATTATCCAAATTCCTTAAAATCAAAAATATTTAATCCTAAATCAAATAGGAAATTATAAGATAAGGAAATCCTATCTAGGAATAAGGAAATTGTTGCATGCATATAGCTATTTAGTTTTGTTGTCTTGCATGCATGAATTTAAACCGAAAAACTATAAGAGGCAAGGCATGATTCGGTCTCAAATACCGCATGACCTAAGGCATGGTTCGGTCTCAAATACCGCATGACCTGAAAATTATTTGTTGCATGGTTCGGTCTCAAATACCGCATGCTAACTATCGGTTGTCTATATTTATGCAGATGGCTAATCTCAAAAGCCGAGACTACCCTATCCTGCAAGCTTCCAGAAAGAATTACTTGCAATGGGCCAATGACACTGAAATTTACTTGTCATCAAATGGCCTGAAAGGGTGCATCGATGAGGATATTGAGTCTACGGACAGGAACAAGAGTAAGTGTCTCCATCACATACATCATCACATTGCTGAGAGTATCAAAAGCCAGTACCTCTTCCTAAGAGATCCTCTCTCCCTTTGGACACAACTTAAACGCCGTTATAGGCACCAAAAGACGGTGCTCCTTCCAAAGGCAGAGTTTGATTGGAAGAGCCTAAGGATCCAGGATTACAAATCCGTGGAAGAGTATAACTCTGAGCTCTTTAGGATTGTCTCACTCCTTAGGCTGTGTGGGAAAGAGGTGACTGAGCAGGAGCTGACTGAGAAGACATTGTCTACTTTCAGCCCTAATAACAGAGTACTCCAGCAACAATATCGGCACCAAAAGCTTGCTGACTATGGGGAACTCATTGAGTGTTTACTGCTCGCTGAGCAGAACGATGAGTTGTTGATGATGAACAGTGCTATGCGACCTCCTGGTACAGCCCCATTACCAGAAGCAAATAAGGTCGACTTGGGAAAGAAAGCTGTAGTTGAGTCTAATGAGCCTAAGGAGCCTAGTGAGATCAACTACGTCCACAAAGATAGACACTATGGCCGTGGTGACCGTGGTGGCAGAGGACGTAGTGGTCGAGGGGGCCAGGCTGGTCGAGGAGGCCGCAGACATGGTGGTAAGGGCCGTGGGTCCTTTAAGCCGAACTCCAAGGCCAAATCGACTTGCCACCGATGTGGTATGTCAAACCACTGGGCCAAGAACTGCAGAACTCCCAAACACCTCATTGATGCATATCAAGAATCTCTTAAGAAAAATCCAGAAGCAAACTATGTGCACATCGATGATGAAGGAGACTTCGACTGACTCAAAGATGTTGAATGAATTTCGAATTTATTTTGGTTTATTTTCTATGCTTTATGATTTAATTTCCTTTTAATGTAATGGATAATTGCTTTGAATTAAATTCAATGGATTTTATTTTATAAACTATTCTATTAAAATCCGAAATTCTTGTCCTATTTATAGACATGGCCGAGGACATGAGTGAATTAGTAGTGGATAGTGGCTCCAGCCACACCATACTAAAAGATAAGAGATATTTCATAAATCTTATAATGAAAAGTGCAAATGTTAATACAATTGCGGGTATAGCAAATCTTATAGAAGGCTACGGCCAAGCACACATATTGTTGCCTAACGGAACTCATATTGAGTTATGTGATGCTTTATACTCACCAAGCTCTAAGAGAAGCTTATTGAGCTTTAAAGACATAAGGTCAAATGGTTATCATATTGAAACCAAGGGTGAAGGATCTAAAGAGTTCCTCTACATTACAGAAAATGTGAAAGGACAAAAGAAGATCCTAGAGACTATACCTGCCTTAGCCTCTGGTCTATACCATGCTAAGATTAACATGATAGAAGCCAACTTGGCTAAGCACAAAATATACAAAGAAAGTTTCACTTTATGGCATGACCGGCTTGGCCATCCAGGAACTAACATGATGCGTAAATTGATAAAGAGTTCAAAAGGGCACAACCTTAAAGAAAGAAAAGTTCTCCCTAAGAATCTCACATGTGTGGCATGTGTACAAGGGAAACTTATTGTAAGACCTTCACCAGTAAAAGTCACAAGAGAGACTTTACATTTTCTGGAAAGGATACAAGGTGACATATGTGGGCCGATACACCCACCTAGTGGGACATTTCGATATTTCATGGTGATGATAGATGCATCAACCAGATGGTCCCACGTATGCTTGTTATCCACGAGAAACTTAGCATTTGCTAAGCTCTTAGCTCAAATCATTCGATTAAGAGCACATTTTCCAGACTTTCCACTTAAGACTATACGTCTAGATAATGCTGGTGAATTTACATCCCAAGCGTTTAATGATTACTGTATGTCCATGGGGGTGAGTGTGGAACATCCTGTGGCACATGTACATACACAAAATGGATTAGCTGAATCCTTCATTAAACGAATACAATTGATAGCTCGACCATTGTTAATGCGATCGAAGCTTCCTGTATCGGCTTGGGGACACGCGGTCTTACACGCAGCAGAACTCATACATATCAGGCCATCTAGTGAACACAAATATTCCCCATCCCAACTCCTATCGGGTCAAGAGCCAGACTTATCCCATCTTAAGACATTTGGTTGTGCCGTTTATATACCAATTGCTCCACCACAGAGAACAAAGATGGGACCACAGAGGAGAATGGGAATATATGTGGGGTATGAGTCTCCCACCATAATAAGGTATCTCGAGCCACTGACAGGAGACCTGTTCAAGGCCAGATACGCGGACTGTCAATTTATTGAGTCCGAATTCCCTATGCTAGGTGGGGAGACCAGCAAGCTGAGCAAAGAATTGACATGGAATCAAACATCCTTAGAATGGCAAGATCCTCGAACTATAGCATGTGATGCAGAAGTTCAGAAGATTATACATCTTCAACAGCTAGCTAATCAATTGCCAGATTCCTTTGCTGACCCGAAAAGAGTAACAAAATCGTACATACCAGCTTGCAATGCACCAGTACGTATTGATGTTCACAAGGAACACAATAATCAAGTTGCTACAGAGTCTATGCCACGTTTGAAACGGGGTAGACCATTAGGTTCCAAAGATAAGAATCCTCGGAAAACAAAGAGTGCAAAACAGACCGAGGCTAAGGGAATTCTAGAAAAGCCAGACGTTGTCACAGAAACTCCTACGGCACCAAATGAGGCTCAGGACGCTGAACCTCAAGAGCCTGAAGGAGTTGACAACAATGAGATCTCGATAAACTATATAATGTCTGGAATACAATGGAACCGAAAAGATGTCGACATTGATGATATATTTGCATACAAGGTAGCACTTGAAATAAATGAGGATCATGAGCCCACATCTATACTAGAGTGTACACAAAGCAAAGATTGGCTTAAATGGAAAGAAACCATAGATGTGGAGCTAAACTCTTTAAAGAAGAGAAGTGTGTTTGGTCCGACCTTAAGGATAACACCAGAAATTAAACCAGTTGGACACTAATGGGTCTTTGTAAGAAAGAGAAATGTGAGAAACGAGATTGTCAGATACAAGGCAAGGCTCGTATCACAAGGATTCTCTCAAAGACCTGGCATAGATTATGAGGAGACATACTCCCCTGTGATGGATGCAACGACTTTTAGATATCTAATAAGTCTGGCCATAAGAGAAAGTTTAGATTTGCGGTTAATGGATGTTGTAACTGCATATCTATACGGTCCACTGGATAATAAAATTTATATGAGATTACCAGAGGGTATAGAACTCAAAGATAAGAAGGGTTCTAGAGACCAATACTGCATAAGGCTAGACAAATCGCTTTATGGACTGAGACAGAGTGGTCGAATGTGGTATAACCGGCTAAGTGAATATTTAGCCAAGGAAGGTTATAGGAATGACCCGATCAGTCCTTGTATATTCATAAAGAAATTCGCGAATAAGGGATTTGTGATAATAGCAGTATATGTGGATGATTTAAACATCCTTGGAACCTCTGGGGAAATCGCCCAAACAGTAGGATATCTCAAAAGAGAGTTTGAGATGAAAGACCTAGGCAAGACAAAATTCTGTTTGGGGTTGCAGCTTGAGTACATAAACAATGGGATCCTTGTGCATCAAAAGGCATACACAGAAAAGGTACTCAAGAGATTTAATATGGAGCAAGCTCACTCATTGACTAGCCCAATGGTTGTGAGAAGTGTAGAAGTGGATAAAGATCCATTTGCTCCTAAGAAGGACAATGAAGAAATTCTTGGTCCTGAAGTGCCTTACCTCAGTGCTATAGGAGCATTAATGTTCTTGGCTAGCCACACTAGACCTGACATATGCTTCGCAGTAAACCTTCTGGCAAGATACAGTTCTTGTCCGACCATAAGGCACTGGAATGGTATAAAACATGTTCTGCGTTACCTACAAGGAACGACAGACTTTGGTTTATTTTACACTAACCATAACAAAGAAGGTTTAGTTGGTTTTGCTGATGCAGGTTATCTGTCCGACCCACACAATGGTAAATCACAAACAGGTTATGTGTTTACACACGATGGTACAGCGATCTCTTGGCGTTCTATGAAGCAGACTCTAGTAGCCACATCCTCAAATCACGCAGAGATCCTAGCCATGCATGAAGCCAGCCGTGAGTGTGTTTGGTTGCGGTCAATAACTCAGCACATTCGGACAGACAGTGGCATGGACATAGACAAATCAGCAACGGTCATCTATGAAGACAATACAGCCTGCATCGCACAACTCAAAGAAAGTTACATCAAGGGAGATCGGACAAAGCACATCCTGCCGAAGTTCTTCTATACACATGAACTACAAAAGGCCGGAGAAGTTCAAGTGGTGCAAGTTCAGTCATGTGACAACTCAGCCGATCTCTTCACCAAGGCATTACCGACAACAACATTCAGGAAGCTCACGCACCAGATTGGAATGCGGAGGCTTAAGGACTTGGAGTGATGCTTGGAACAGGGGGAGCAATGTGTGCTGTACTCTTTTTCCTTCACTAAGGTTTTGTCCCAATGGGTTTTCCTGGTAAGGTTTTAATGAGGCAGCATCCCCTAAGCACATTGCATCGATCCCTTCCTCGCATAGGCACGGTTGTATCGTCCAAGGGGGAGTGTTGTAAAACACTTGGTGGACTCTATCCAACCGGCCCATTATCAGTCCGTCCGTGCGCAACCTCTCGACCACACTTGGTCGAGAACCTTCGGCCCGTTAGTCGAAGCCCATCGGCGATAGCATTAGTATGTCGGTTTACCTTAGAACTTGTAACACTATATATATACTTGTTGTAACCTCAATTCCTATCAATAATAACCTAAGAGATTGACTCCCTAAACTCCCTAATTTACAACAATTTACTAGTTGTTTTTTTATAAAAAAAAACAGACATTTGCCATTTATTTATATTTTCATGTGGTAAAAGCTGTAAACGAACTTGTAGCTGGATAAACTAAAACAACAATCTAGTTCTACAGTAAACATGTATCAGATATCCACATTTAAAAAGCTTACAATTTTAGTAAAGATAATAACTTGTAATGTATATCGACATGAACGAATTATAAATATTAAAAACTTTACGAGAGATTCCGTCGTAATTTCTATGAAAACGAAAAGAAAAAGCCAAAAATACTTTTGTTTGGAGCCGTGGGCATGAAAAATTCGTATTAGACTTTTGGGGGCAAAACTGGAATTAAACATGTTTTGGGTCGTGAGGCGAGTGTGTTTGGTTGGTTGGACTTTTGTGTGTGCGTACGACAAAACCGGTACGGTCCGGTACAGTTGCGAACGGTTGAATCACTTAACTTAACGGAGAATCTCGACGTCTAAACGGCGTTTAAGAGATTCCCACTCTCGACGTGTTGCCCACATTGCTACGGTTCTTCTCTGATGGACCCCATTTGAAAAGGTCACAATCTTGGATGATCCGACGGCTGATACTTAAAGTGGACCATGACTACACTTTTTAAATTTCAATTTGATCAAGACACATAGTATATAATTGATGTATTAATCACATACAGTATTAGTTTTTTTTTAATTAAGCAAAGATTCTCATAATTAAACTTGCATGCACCAACCGAACCATTAAACAACCATTGTATTAGACAGCGACTAATATTCTAGACCCCACACCACACTTATACAGGTCTCGTCATTCAGAATCAAGGCACTATTTATTTACAATTTTTGTTCTTGTAAGTATATTAGATATTCAAAGGTTTTTTTAATTTAAGGGGTATAGATCATAATACTTATTGTTTGTATACGAGTTAATTAAATGAATGAAAGCACATACGAAGTTATGAAACCTCTGATCATTTCAAAGATACCTTTTATTTTTTTTTGGTAATATGAATTTAAGGTTACGGCAATACAAAAAAAAAGAGTAAAGTAAACTATGGAGTTGTGTTTTTACGTACCCAAAACAAAACCAAAAAAAAAAAAAAAAACTGTGGAGTTGTAAAGGGCTATGAATTTGAACTGAATAGTGATATGTGAAGTGAAGAAGCTCTTGAATGATGATGTTTGTACGTAAAAACAAAAACAAAACAAGAGCCAAAAAGAGTGTAGGATGTATACTAAACCTTTAATGGGCCTAACTAAAAAGAGTGTAGGAAGTTAGGTTGGCCCATTAAAGGATGTTAGATTGGCCAATTAAAGGTTTTAATTGGCCCATTAAAGGTTTAGAAAATACTGTATACATCAAAAAGAGTGTAGGATGCCCACCAAAATCGATTAAACCTTTAATGGGCCTAACTAAATGTTAGATTGATGAAAGATTAACGGGCCTTCACCGCCCAAACAAAGTTTTTGGTTGTGTCAAAGAATCGGTTTTGGTGGGCAAACCCGCTGAGCTTGACGACTAACCTATAATATCTCCTAAACGTTTCGGAGATTAATTTGGACTTCCGCCATATTGATATATAACTCACCGCCGATCTCTATAACGAAACATGAACCGACTACAATTTTGCAACAAAATTAAGAATTACAATTAATTATTCTAGTGTTTTTTTTTTTGTAGGAGAGAAAGAGAGAGAGAGAGAATCAACGTAGAAGCATCAACCATGGAGAAAGCATATTACAATAGTAATCGCATGCTCTCAACTTTGCAGTTTCTTTTGCATATTTAATTAAGCTAGAAGATTAGAAAAGGAAATTCCGAACATATATTTTGTCGTAAAAAAGTTGCATATTATTAATAATAAGATCGACCGTGTGGGGTCGTACAGATATCACTCACTCAAACTCAAGAGTCCAAAGTGCTCACCAACCTCATGACTCATGAGACATGAGTTATGATAATTCACATAATTTTAAAACTCTTGTTTAGAGATCGTCGCACATTTACTAATTACTATCAATTCTGGTTCAAGTTTTACGAAGTTTTATTTTGTCTGTAAAAGATCTTTTTTTCTTCTTCCCTTAACTTTGACCATGATTAAGAAAGCGTCGTAAAAAGGTTCGAACCATAATTTTCTAACATTAGAGTGGACACTATAAACTGGTTACTTATATAATACTTGAACTATATAGCAAGCTTCTTTCTACCACTTAGGTAAAGGGTAATTTCATCTCCGTTCTTATTTTAACAAACCTAATTCAAAACATAAAATCCAAATGTAGGTTGCTACGTACGTACGTACGAATAATAACTTGAATATATGTAAAAGATACAATAAACACTCTAAGCACTAATTAAAGAAAAGGTGTTTTAAAAGAAAAGATAAAGAAAGAAATTAAACTTGGGAAATATTTTCATTATTTAAGCTTTAATGGATTAATGGCCAATGCCAGGGCTGTTTCCCGGAGTTGTTGGCCGGAACTCATCAACGCCGTATTTTTCTTCTTTGCTGGCGGCACTCTTCACCGAGCCGCTTCCTGTTCTCATCAAGCCACCGGCACCTTCGTATACACTGAGAGTGCTGTTTTTGATTGAATTTCTATGGGTCCTCAAGTGTCTTGCCTCGGTTGGTATATGGCACACGATTATTGCAATAAAAAGAAGAGATAAGCCAAAATTCGAGAACACAGCTTTTGCCATTGATGATGATTTGAGTTTTTTGTTAATAAAAATTGTCAAGGATTAAGTAAAAATATAATGAGAAGAGTCTCGCACTGATTCTTTATGTTTATTGGGGTTTAAGGGAGAAATGCAAGTATCTTCAAGCTTTTATAAGAATCTATAAATAGTAGTCAAGAGATGTCATATGAAGAGTCTTGAATCTTATGGGGTTTAAGGAATCATCGGTTTGAGGGTGTCTATATATATATATATAGGCACCCAAAGTAACATGTGAAGTTGTGAACCATCGCTAGTTAGAATATAATTATGGGGTTTACACATTTATAAAATATATATATCGCTTCCAGACAAGTTTAGAATAAAGTATAGTGTTCAATTAAAAACTAATATAAATGTTTTTTTTTTAATAAAGGGTTGTTGTGAATTGGGAAGGAAGCTAGCTCCCAACTTCTCAGATGAGCTAAAAGGTTCACAGCCACCACTTCACATTTGCGCCTAGTTGTCTATATTCCCCCTTTTGCTTCCTTACCTCTAAATTAGTATATATATATCCTTGAAAAAGTACAATTAATTTACTATGAGTAGCTTACCATATATGATTTTTGATACGATAGGATATGATCATATGTATGAATACTCGTGGAAGAATCATTGACTTACAATGGAGATCATGGCTTGGCTTCTCTTTGTTTCAGGCGAGCAACATATTTTTTCGATAGATATGACTGAAAAGTGTTGCTGCCGCATATACTTTATTTGTGGCATAGCTAGAATACATGACCAATTTTTCTAGTATGTATACGTTTAGGCTTGTTGAAATCGATCGAATAAATGTAGGTGCGTTAATCGCGTTCACGTAATGCCCCCAACTAATCGCGTTCACGTAATGCCCCAACCATGGCACGATTTGGAAAAGAAGATTAATAAATAATGTCGTAATCGTACGGTTTTAATATAATCACACTTGACATTTTAATGAATCGTACCTATGAGACCTACATATGTTAAAAGGCTACCTAAGTATTAATTGACAGCGAGAGCAGGCTTTAAGTACTCCAAGACCATTGGGTGCTTATTATATTAGATCACTTTGACATTCTTTTAATATATAAATTAATACTCGAACTTCAAGTTGCCCTTCAAACTCCTCAAGAGTTGCACCTTTTATAATACTAGTACTCTAGTAGTTAAGTAGGTTAGTAGTAGTACCATGGAAAAGCTTTCATTATAATAACACACAAACAGAGTGTCCCTTGCCACTATTCCATATGCCCTAAGGCCAATATACTTGTGAGTTGTGACCACTAATCATTAATTAACGATTAAACCAAATATGGAAAAATAAGTTAGTTGGCTCTTTCAAATCAGCCACAGCCGTCAATTTAAAGATCTAGAGACCAGCACAAATCTTTGGTCAGACCCACCACCATGGTTTAGACAAATTAATTATTATTCCCAGTCTTTGTTAAATCTAGATTATTTTGCTATATATAACATTTGTTAATAATTCGAAAAATGACACACACACAAGCTACAATAGTTAACAATACTAATACAAATCGACCATATGTAAGTTTTAATGATATATACATATGTATTGAGTTTCGAACGTCGTGGATACAGTATTTTGATCTGAGCTGTAATTTTTATGCAAGTTATGAAGTTAATATATAATTTGATCTTGTTTAGACAAACCCTAATGGATCCATGTATAGTTGCCGTTTAGCTTTTCCTTTGACATCTTTTACAAACGTAATATACATGTTTGATTTATAATTTTTTGTTCTACCAAATAAAAGTTCGTGGTTGGTGAAACGATTATGATGTTTCATGTCCAAAAAAATAAGTCGTTTAACATCGGAGATGTACTTATTAATATATGAATATGAATGTGTCGATGAATATGTGAGTATGTGATCAATTTCTTATATTTCAAGTTATGGAATAGTTAAGTTCCTTGTGTACTTTATCAATTACAAGTCTTAAATTATTGCTCCGTAGAATTACAAAATAGTAGAACCATTATGTGATTCCACAAAAAAAAAAAATTTGATTACTAATATAATTAATGGGTCTTCATTTAATTAGCATTATATATATTTGTTGTCAAAAAAAAAAAAGCATTATATATTTTTCGGTTTGATGAATTTGATATGATCAAGATTAATATACTTTATTTGAAATCTTATATAACGAGTTCAACGTTAATAAAATGAAGCAGGGCCGGTCCATAGAGCAATCAACTCAAGCAAAAGATTAGGACATCAAACAAAATTAGGGCATTTTTTGTAAAATTATTATAGAGTTTTTATATATATCTAAAGATTTTTACAAAAATGTGGACTTTAATATAAGTGCAAATCATAGTTTTTGAGGTTAATTGTTAGTTTTAGTTTTGATTTTTTCCATTTTGAGGTTAATAGTTTACTTTGTTAAACTATTAGATAAATCTTTTCATCAAAACTAATGTTTTGATTTTGATTTGTGTTAATAAATTTTCAAAACACTAAACATAAAGTCTTATATACCATTAGTTATAATTTTTTGGTAATATATAAAAGGGCATGTTTTTTAGTTCGGCATAGGGCATTAATAAATGTCGGACCGGCACTGAAATGAAGTAATGAACTACGTACTGCTTATTGTTCTCGTAATGAAAAGAAAAATGAACCCTTAAATCCTAGATAAATTATGAGAAACAACGCGATTCAATTGAAGTTCAAGACTTATTGATTACAATTACGAGAAAACACACAGCGAAGAATACATAGAACCCTAGCTGATACACGTCGACGTAACCACAAACAAACATAAAACATCTTACTTTGTCATAAATAAATGTCTTATACGAACATACATCCCAGCCATCTTAGTTTGTCACAACATATGTATATTGTTAGTGACCAATTCCTGGACTGTTCCCGGGTTTGGTAGGCCGAAACGCATCCAAGGAATGATCTTCTGTCATTAACTTGCTCGACAGATTTGAGCCATGGCGGCCACCAAGTTTCTTCGAGATATTTATAGAGACTCCCGATGAATTCAAAGGTCGACCTTCAACGATGTGAGAATCTTGAATGAAAACCAGCACTATTAGTAGTAGTACCAAGCTAGTCATCAATGTGTATTTAGCCATAGTAGTGATGAGAGTGTGTTAAATTTTCAAGAGTAAACGAAACTAATAAAAGAAAAAAAAAAGCCTTAGGAGATATATTGATATGTGAATAAGAGTGTACATGTATCAATGGCTTCAACTCTAGATGGCTATTTATGGAGAAGAAAAATGACTAGCTAGCTGGGCTGGTGCATGTGAAACTCCAACAAACAAAGCCAACAACTTATTTATTTTTAATATTTAAGGTCAAAATATTCTAATATTTATATATGGAAAATAATTAGAGTTTGGTTATATAAGTTCCAAGCTTCTGGGAGAATTCCCGTGAATGGAGTTCATAAAATATCGAACAGGGAAATGGCGTTGCTATAGAACATTCGTCTCTGAATGAAATATACATGCATATATACCCTATACCAACAAAAATTACAAATTAATCATCCTTTGAGCTGTAACTTCAAAAATAAAATTATACTGTACATGTAGAAAAACTGGAGAAGTGACCAAAAGTATTTATATTGATATAGAAAAAAAATGCTTAATTAACATTTAACCAACATAAAAAGCTGTAACCACCAGGTGGTGTATGTTATAATTTATCAGAGATATTGCACAAAAAAAAACGAGTACTTAAAAATTTGCAATTTTTTCCTTTGAATCAATAGAATATCATTAAAGAAAAAAAGGTACATGATGAATTCGGTAAATATTTGAACCGAATAACACAAAGCATATTCTTCGGAACTAGTTCAGACCAAATTGAGGTGAATGTGGTCATTCGTTAAAAAGTGTAAGAAAATGGGTGCACGTTTAGACTGTCATGATTCATGAAGCAGCTACGTCCTTTTAATTATACTATATTGTATATACACTCTTTAAAAAAAGTTTCTTACATAAATTTTTTTCATTTTCTCAGGCGATCTCGTGATGCAAGTTTGACAATTTGCATTAAATTAGTGTATTTGTCGACTGCACATGCATGGGAATCGTTTATGGATCTTCCTGTTCCGGTACTTTATGGCCAGACCTATGTCGTCATATGCATATGAACTAGTTGTAAAATTATTTATAATTTGTAATTATACTTCATGAGTTTGACATAATGTGCTCATAATTCTCGTTTAATTTAGGTACGAAATAAAGTAGTAGATTGTCAGTAATATTTATATTTCATTTAACCATGATTCTGTTAGCTTACAGTGTAAATAATTAGATGATTTGATAGTTTAAACGACAACAAAAAAAAACGATTAAACTGTTTCAATTTACAGAACTACAACCATTATCAAGTTAGATATGATAACCAACCATAAAGCACCAGTGGTCTAGTGGTAGAATAGTACCCTGCCACGGTACAGACCCGGGTTCGATTCCCGGCTGGTGCAATTTTTTGTTTTGTTTACTGAAATACGAAAAGCATATCGCTTTTTTGTTTAGTGTATTCCGCGGCTCTGGGCATATCGCTTTCCAAGATTTTGTTTCAAAAAATGACAAAAATATAATATTCACAAAAAAAAAAAAAAATTTGTTTGGTTGGCTATAGACTTCGAGAGTATCCATCAACAAAATAATTATGAATCTATATGATGAACTAATTAAGATGATGATATCACAAAAACTGTTCACTATTCACTATTTATGTTGTATTATTTGCAGCATCATTTCAACTTCCACTACAATATAAAGAAAAACAAAAAAACGGGTAAGTAAGTATTTTTTGTATAAACAACTCAGTTAAGTCATTTGAAAAATACTTAGGTTCACCCCTAGGGATGAACTTCTCCATTCACCCATTCTTCTCTCAGCCAATCAGAATCTTCCATCTAATATTTTATTTCAAAAATAAATTAAAATTAAATTAAAAAGCAAACCAAATTAAGGAAACAAATTCTGTATAGTTTTAATTAAGAAAGTTAAATATTGGCTTGGTTTAGATTTTTAAACTTAGAATAAAATTATATCGGTTTGGGTTTACAAATGAAGTGGTTAAAGTTTAGATTTTACAATTAAAACAAAATTATATGTCGGTTTGGGTTTACAAATGAGGTGGTTAGGGTTTAGATTTTACAATTAGAACGAAATTATATGTCGGTTTGGGTTCACAAATGAGATAGTTAGGGTTTAGATTTTACAAGTAGAACAAAATAATATGTCGGTTTGGGTTCACAAATGAGATGTTAGGGTTTAGATTTCACAATTAGAACGAAATTATATCTCGGTTTGGGTTCACAAATAAGATAGTTAGAGTTTAGATTTTATAAGTAGAACGAAAATATATGCGGTTTGGGTTCACAAATGAGATGGTTAGGGTTTAGATTTTATATATGTCGGTTTGGGTTTATTATAGTGCGGTTTAAGTTTTTTAATTTTATAATAATGTATACAAATTTTATTGTCTTATTTTATTAGGAGGTGAATGGAGAGGTTCAAGTCAAGTATTGTTCGAGTCATTTTCCTTCTCCCTAATTTTGGAAATCTTGAAGCCTTTCTTTTCTTAGTATATTCACCACCAAACTTTTTATTTAGAAAGTGTACGTAGTAGTAATTAATTAAGCTATCTTTTTATTTATTTAATTATTAGATATTTAAAAATTCGTCAAAACCGGTCTTCTTCGTGTGCTTTGGTATTCAACCTTTTGCACATGATGGCAAGTATTAAGAAGCTCACTACGAAGTATCAACTAGGTACATATTAACATGCAATCGCATGCAGGAAATTAAAGTTCTTTAACAACAAAAAAGTAGTAGTATATATATTATGTCTCGAATGAAGTAATTATAAATTAAACACAAAATCGTATTTAATTTTATTAATGATCTGGAACAATGCTTAAATCGATCCACTTACAAGTGACATGCTTTTAAAAACTAAACTACACACACTATATTAAAACTACACTTGCACAATAATTTAAATTTCATATTAATTTAGTAAAAACAATAAGAAGTACGCTAAAACCTTTTCTAAACATTAGGCTCATTGTTCTTGACAGAATGTCCAACGCCGGGACTATGTCCTGGTGTCGTAGGTTTAAAGTCATCTTTAAATCTTTCAACATTTTCTTTATCCTCCTTCATCTTATGACCAATACCCGGGCTGTTACCCGGAGAAGTAGGTGCGAAATCCTCAGTGTGCCCGACTGTGAAATGGTGATCATGATCGTCTGTTTTCCGCAGCTGTCTTGCGTCGGTAAACTGTATATTATAATATATCGTCGAAACAAAGAGAATACTAAGAACGATATAAACTGAGAGTTTCATGCTTAAAAAAAACGGTATAAGGGGGTTCGTTGTTTCAAGTGTTTATGAGAGAGGAAGGTTGAGAATTTGGCTTATGGTTTAAGTTTGTTCGAAAGATGTATCGTTTTTATAAGTGTAAGTGAGTGGAAACAAGGAGCATAGTGATTTCATTTGGACCGTTCATGCAGGAGCGGACCTAGAAAAAAAAATTAGTGGGTGCAGATTGCTCTTAGGTGGAGTCAAACACTTCTCCTGTGACCAATTCCAAGGTAAACTCTAATCAGTTTGCCACTTTTCTTATTCTGCCTAATGTAAAATTTTTTACGTATTTCTATACTTACTGGGGGCAACTGCCACCACCAACGTCAACGTGGGTTCGCCACTGTGTTCATGTATCAGTTTTTCATAACTATAATTATGCATAATATGAATTTATAAAAAAAACAGAGGCGTAATAGTATTAAACATATGCTATAATAGACAATCGATATATGGACGGCATATAGCCAAGCTGAAAAAAGGAGAATTTAAATGTGTCAATTGGTATCTTTTAAGGTAAATATAATATCAGAACGTCGGTGTCAATACTCAATCATCATAAAACTATAACTGAATTTTAAATTTATATGTTCAACTTTTGGCAATTATAATAGTAAGCAAAACAAATAAAATTTTATACGACAAAATCTAGGCGTGGGGTTTTCGGCAGAGGTCCTGAATCTCCCATAGTGCTAGCTCCATTGTTGAATATACCAACTTATACTCGTATTGTACTAACATTTATTTTTGTTAATTTCCCTGTGATAGAACATGCTTGGTGACAAGAAAAAGAAAAAAAAGCACAACCGGAACATACTATGTATATTTTTCAGAAGCTATCAATTAGACGGAAATCACAAATATATATGAACGAAAAGATATTTTATCTGGTCCAATCAGAATTTAACTATCGTTTTATTATATATTCAAAATGGCTATTCATAATTAGTATGAGAATGAAGTAGTATAAATTTCCAAAGGCTAATTAAGTTCTACAAAAGCCGCCCTTCCCTAACCACAGAAAAGCACTGATGTTAGAAGGACACCTCTCCCATCTGGCTACCTAACTACCTCCATAGATAATATATCCAAAAGCTTTATATATACTTTACGTAATTTATCAAAGAAAATCATACAAATCTTGTAAGAAATCCCGTTTTTAGTTTGCATTTTCAACTTTTACAATCTTTCAGAATATGAAAATTATATATAAAGATGGTTGTTGGGAATTGCAATATACTTTCTCATATTTAGTGCTATGTGCATGATTTTCTCTTAAAAAAAGAAGAGATTTTCTTTAATTTTAAATTTATTTAATTTCTTTAGTAACAAACATGGTGTTAAACAAATCAATACGCGTTCTAAAACTAGTTGGTTATATACTGCAAAATTGCAATTCCTGAGATGCCCTAGCTAGTTGTATGATCATATTCTTGACTTCTAAAGTATATTATAAAATTGAACCCCACGCATAAATATAAGATCTTCTCCACTACCAAAAAGGGTTGGTTAACATCAGGTCAGATTTTTAGAAAAAAATTCTTCGTACCAAAAAATTTGTAATCATTATATATACCTCCCCTTAATAATTATATCAACTATCGTACGTATTTATATCAATTTGGCTTCTAGAACCGTTTTATTATTTTTATGACCATAATTATGAATGTTTATGACCATATATTGGAGTATGAGAAAGCACTCTAATATTTGAATAAATACAATGTATGTTTTCTACCTTCTTTAGTTTTTTAAGTATGCATAAATGATAAATGTATGTGACGTTGGAAACTAATCTATTTGAAGTCCTTTTTTTTTGTTCTGTATTTTGTATTCTATTAAGTATTGGTAATGCATATGAAAACATACACTATCTATTTTCGAAAGAATTTTTATATTAAATAAGAAAATCGAACTTATTTGACAGCAATAAGTCAGTTATTTTTTAGTAAAAGATTGTATACAGTTGATTTAATCAAACAAATCGATCTTTGGAAGTAACTAAATCATATCTATTACACGAAAATTTTTTAAATCGAAATGTTATTACGAAAATCGGAACACTTCACATATTGAACCAATATGTGAGAAAATTCTCTTAAGATACCTTTAGTGATAAAAAAAATACGTACTTTTTGTCGTATGATAAAAAATGTCGGCATGTGAAAGTTTTATATAGACACTTGTTCTCCTTTATTTTGTCCGTCTATTTAAAACCATTATTAACTTATAATGTGTCCGACAACGCCGCCATGCTTGTAAGATTAAAGCCCAAAATGATTACTTTCAACAATAATTAATCAAAAAACGAGTGAGAAGAAAAAGTGAGTTCGTGAGTGAGTGAATCAAGTCAAAGGCACCATCGCCATCAACTTAACCACTAACTCCTCCCCTACCACTCACTCTTTCTTCGTTGTCTGTCAGTATTATTATTTTTAACAAACGTATTTTTTTTTATTAGCAAATAGGTCTAGACCCAATTTTAGATAAATAAATAGAATCTTAACCTATAAAATCAAGAGTGCTTACTACAGCCTAAAAATCAAATCCTACTTAGTTTTTTTAAAGCAAAATATACTTAAAATAATAAAATGATGTTCTTAATCCATGTTTATTTTTTTTGGTTTGGATAGTTTTTGGTTGATTACGATCATGGATTATTGATTTTATTTTGATACAACTTCGGTTCAGTTTGATCTGTTTCCCTTAATAATAATCTGTAGACGCTATTGCCCCAAGCTAGGTTATTCATTCTTCTGTTAACATAACTTTCGTTTATGCTAACTATTATCGCTTTTGTATTATAGGCCTTATTAGTCATCAGTCATCACAGTACAGTGATTGTATATTATCATCTGCGACTCACCACAAATACCACGAAAAAAATACATATCTAATCACAATGCATGTAGATGCATACGTATTTCCGATCTCCGTAAGCATGACATATGGACATAAAAAGAAGTGAAGAACAATCAAATGATGATTTTCCATTATCAATTACTATATGAAATATACATAAAGTTGAAAGAAAGAAAAACTTGTGTTTAGCTGTAATTCGTGCTATACACTTACCGTCAGGATATCCCACAATTTTGAATATTCGGGCTATGCAAATAAAAAGTATATGCAGCTTATATAATGAGATGTTGAAAAGTGAAAAGGCTAATGTTTTTTTTTATTTGGTTGGTTCCCACACGCAGGGAAGTCCTTTGAAGGGCCTACCATGCATAGCCTTCGACCACAGATCTTTTCCATTTCATTTTAATTTTCAGTTTATTCATGTATTAAAAAAAACTATAGTTAAGAAACTGTTAGCTATAATTAATTACAAGAAAAAAATATATAAAGGTGTTTTGTATAGTACGAACAATTATATATAAAAAGAGAAAGCCATTGATTCATAATGATAACAAGCTAAAAGTCAATACATTTATATAACAATCTCAACCATCAACCTCACGGTTACTATTTAATCATGATTCTTATTTAATAATAACACCAACGTACCAAGAGATATGTGGTCAGTTAGTAAGTCCTAAGTGAACAAATTACTAATAGATACACTCTAATCGCCGCAGAAGCAGTGCCTTTACTTTATCACCATTCAATATTAACCCAAGAATTACACAAGGCATTGAACTGTGTATATAAAAAGGCATAAGATATTTATTTACCACCCCTTTGTAATCGTATCGTATGGTCTTTTTGCATGCGAGCGCATGATTATTGATTCTTTCATATATATGTTAAAGCATTTGCATGTATATATATATATATATATATATATATATATTATATATATATATATATTATATATATATATATAATGTTCTAGGCTGGTTAAAATGATTTGTATATATATATAATGTTCTAGGCTGGTTAAAATGATTTGTATATATATGTAATCGTTTCTATTCAACGACGATCGACTTGAAAAACATAACTAATTTTATTCCACGAAGCAAATCAAAGAAATTTTGAAACGAACAACATTATTAGCAACATATTAATTTATACATATATGTGAAATTGCGTGAAGATGGTTAAGTGTGGGGTAAACTATGGCCAATGCCAGGGCTATTGCCGGGCTTTGTAGGCCTGAAATCATCTGTCCCTTTACCTCCGGATTGTGACGATGGTGGTGGTGGCGGCGGCGAGAACTGCATTGCCTTATCATCGACCTTGAGATCATTGAGCACCGCCATCATCATCATCTTGCTATCATCAGGACCATCATTAATCTTATCATCAGTTTTCATGTCTTTTAGGGTTCGTCCATGGACGCAATTGAACCCTAGAAAAAACACCATCATTAGAAAAATACAAGCGTACAATGTTTTCTTTTGACCCATAGACGATTCCATTGGAAGAAAAATGGGTGATAAAAAGAAAACAGAAAAAAGAAAAGAAAAAACTATATATTGTTTCTAAGGACTCTGAAAATATTAAAGAGTGTGTGATGTGAAGTAACACTTGCTTCTAGGGGGGCATTTATATAGAGATTATACCTGCTGCTTATTGCCCATAAACTAATTAATTAAGTCGAGTTTATTACAAAGTAGGTGGCAGTGGCATGCTATAATATTCTTCTTCTAAAAATACAATGACCGGTGCAAGAAAAACATGCAAATAATTGAATCAAATATTTAAATTACGTTTGACAGTACTCTTTTTTTTTTTATATAAATATATTTGTATATATAATTCATATAAATATATTTGTATATATAATTCGAGAAGGAAAATGATTCAGTATAATTTACGTGTCGGAAACAAAATTAAAGATATACATTCAAAATGTTCGATTAAATATTTACGTTAAGATTTTCATTCAAGAAAAGACAGAGCCAAAGCTTTTGCTTTACAACCTTAAAGTTGGTCCGACTCCGAATCAAAGCCCTAGCGGTTCGGAATACACTCTCCAAGTAGGCAATTAATTACCTCTTAATTATTTTATTTTCCTTTTCCGTCTCTTTTCTTTTAGTTTTTAATTGCTTCTTTTTTTTTTTTTTTTTTGGGCAAATTTTAATTGCTTCTTTTATTGTGCTTTTTCCCTTGGTACTTTTAATATCTTTGTTATGCTTCACATAATAAAATAAATGGGCTTTTCATCAAGGCCCATATCTGCATCTATTTTTTTCCTTCATTGCTAAAACTTATTTTTTTTTCTCTCTCTTTTTTTCACAAGTGTATGATATCTGTGTTAAGTTAAGATGATGTACAAACACAACAAATGCAGAAATGAATAAACCAATAATATAACTCATCCAAATTTAAATAAACCGGACACGGTTCTACTCGGTCTAGTCGGGTTTGGTTTTAACCAAAGAGTTGCTGAATCACAGCCTCAGCGTTTCCATTGTATTGTGATAGAAGTTCAATTGCATCAGACCTCGGCAACGCCAGAAATTCCTGAAACCATCTCTCTCGTCACTATATATAATATAATGTAACCAAAATCCAAAACGATCGAAATATAAGAAACTGATCCAAAAGTCTTGAGGATCTTGAAAACGTACCATTACTTTAAGAATTGCACTTTCTTCCCACAAAGCTTCTCTCGACGAAGTCTGAGTCATCATCAAGCTGCTGCTTCCACCATCTTCTGATGTCATGGTGCTTGAAGACGTCGTCGTGACTTGAGACGACAAGTTTGTGTTGCTAGCTCTATTTGATCTTGATTTGATACCACCGATCAAATCAGTGTTCACTTCTTTCAATGAATCTATCTTCAGGAGATTGTTGAACCGGTCTTTACACATCTGAAGCTTGAACCACTCAGTATGCGTGTGAAGCGTCGCTTTTATTATTTTCATTAGCTTTGGTTCTTCGATCCCAAGCCTTTTACCGATAGAAACCTTAAAAAGAATGGCAGAAACAAACACCAGTTGTTCGTTAATCTTTCTAACATCAGACAAAACCAGAAGAGATCAAAGCTCAAAACATTGTTGTTACCTGTAGCGTATTTGCCAAATCATTCAAAGGCAAATCTTTGGGTGTGGTTCCGTCCGGTTGAAGTAAAACTAATAAAGTCTCCTTTAATGTCTTCAGTAAAGACTGGTCATTGGCTGCTAAGGGACCTAAGTGAGAGCATGCAACCTTTAGGGCTCCATTGTGATCACCAGCACTCACCAGCTTCAGAAATTCAACCTGTACATGTACAATATAAACAGTTTTATCTTCTGTTACTAAGCAAAACGAAGAAGTTACAAACAATATCTCTTAGGGGAATATACAGAGAACTTTAAGTTGTTCGTGCACCCTTACCTGCTTGAGATGGAATAGTAAACCCGGATTTTTTGTGAAAAAATCTGGATCCATGGTGCTGATTTCGTAAATAGCTTCGCCTGCCATTCCTCTGCTAACCAGTTCCTTCAGTGCCAAGGCTATCTCATACTTGTCCTCTATAGGGTTTATGCCTGACTCGGACTTGGCAAATGAAATACCAGGAAGACAATCCATTTCAGCAGTACGCCCACACCATCTTTTGCGTTTATTCCTCTCACTATTCAAATGGGATCTAATTCTAATAACAGCTTTTGTATTTTCACATTGATTTGACCAGCTAGTGCTGCAATCTTCACAAGCGCTGGTTGGTTCGCTGCCGTAACGTGTGCCAACATCAACTCCTTGTTCGCTAGACATTTCAGTATCATCAAGCATGCTCTTGTTGCTATAATTCTCAATATCTGAATGTTGACTTGTGTTGAGATCAATTTCCGAAGAACAATCTCTTGATAAGCTGCGGCCCACCTCCGACTGGTTGCGTTTGGCAGGACTTCTGACCATTTGCATCTCTGATTGAAAATTAAACCGATCAGAAATTCATTAAAGCCAAAAAAAGAAAAAGAGGTAGAATCATGAAAAAGGATCTTGAAACTGCCTAGGGTTTATCACCGACCTGAATCCACAATACCCCTGTATATGCAGTACTCCTTAACAAGTT
Source organism: Camelina sativa (assembly GCF_030686135.1). Classification (NCBI taxonomy): domain Eukaryota; kingdom Viridiplantae; phylum Streptophyta; class Magnoliopsida; order Brassicales; family Brassicaceae; genus Camelina; species Camelina sativa. The sequence continues at coordinate 31,441,305 of NC_141881.1, forward strand.
CATCAAGAACCGAAACATCTAATCGCATCCTGCACAATTCATTCTGCAAGAAGTAGAAGCAAGAATTAGGCCGCAATGCAGATATATAAACTTACACAACAATAATAGTAAGTAAATATAGTATACTAGTTAAGCCCAAACTAGTGTGTTTGCAAGAGATACCACTTAAACAGTGTAATGATGATAATTGAGAATAAACATAGGACGGAGGATTGTAACCTGGAATGCCTGGAAAAGGTCACCTTTAGCAAATTTCATGCTATCAACAGCACCTTGTCTAGTGAGCTCAACCGCATGAGCAAGAGCCTGTATGTCCACCTGAAATATGATATTAAAAATCAGTACAATGCGTGTTGTAGACAAAATCACATTTCAATTACAAGATGATCAAGAAGCTAGCTGCGTGTTGTTTACCTCATCAAACGGTGGTACTTCATACATGCTTTCAGGAGGAGTGGCTGGTGCGTCACGTTCCTCCAGGAGAAGTCTATGAGTGAGATCAGAAACTGCGGAGGAAATTCCTTGGTGAAAGCAAAATCCTTTATGTATGCTGGTAAAGGTAGAAGAAAGGATTAATAAGAGTAAGCGAGAAAAATCACAAGAGATAATAACAGTGTTGAAAAAACGAATATAGCCTCTTACCTTATCAGATATCTTAGTGTCATTGAGAAAACTGGATCATATGCTTGTAAAGAAGCTCTCAGAACAGATGACATCAGTCCAGCCATTTCATACCTTCTTTTCTCTGCCCACTGTAGAACAGAAAGCGCATTCCTTATAATCCAAAATACAAATTCTGCATGATGTATAAGCAGCGGTTCAAAAAAAAACATAGGAGATTCTGTGCCCGCAAGATCAGATAATATCCTAAGAAAAGCAGAAAGGTGGTGAAATACCTCGTTTGCTACTGGAGAGTTTACGTCATCTTTATCATAGATGAGTGCAAGAAGAACATGCTTGAATTCCTCATAAGCTTCCTTGAGATATAAATATGCAGAGGTCAGAACTTGATAGATTGAGAACTCAGCAATAAGAAAAAAAAAATACCTCTCTTACAAGGAAGAAGATGATGAATCAATAGAATAAGATAGATAAAAAGAAGGTTGTTTTATTCTATTTTAACTTCATATACGCATTAGTGACAGTAAAATCGGAGCTAAAAAGCATACACACACAAAGAGAGCAAAAGAAGAAGGGATGGAATATTCCAGTACCGGGTAAGCATCAAGAGCACAGGGAGCAACACAAGTCCTCAAACAAGCAATTGCAGCCTCATGTGTTCCTTTTCTCAGCAGCTCAATAAATTTCTTCACAGGGAAAAACAAAATTGGTTTAAAATCGATCCTAGACTTTACATACATACACTCTTATCCCAATATCCAGCAACCCTAACTAAGAAGAAACGAACCAAATACACGGATTGAGGGAGGAGATTAACAGACCTGTTTCTGGAGGCGAAATAGAATACGATGATCATCGAGGACGAAAGGAGCGTGAGAGCGAAGGATGTCGATGGCGGTATCAATGTCACCGGATTCAATCGAGTTTCGGATCCGACGAATGATTAATCTGGAGTGATAAGACGAAGAGGAAATAGAAGGAGAGGAAGGAGACGATGATGATGATGGAGATGACGGTGAATTGGTGGCGGCGGAGGCGTCTTCGACCAGGTTTTCAGAGCTAACGAAATCGATGATGAGAGCATCAAGCGCTTCCCAATTCACAGGTGTGTTGTAATCCATCTAGTATATATTAGTTTGTCTTATCTCTTCCTCGATCTTTTCTCGTGTCGGCGCCTGAGAATCTGCCGGCGATCTCAGAGAGCGTGGGATCGATCTCTTTGTCTTTTGGGTGAAAGGAAGTCGTGAGGAAGAAACACAATTTTACAAAATCCAAACCCATACTAAATAATAATTTAATAAATGCCACGTGGCGTTTTCGTAGATTGGATTTACACTGAAATTTATATTAAAGCCCATTATTATTTTCTGATGGATCGCAACTGCTAAATAAAAAAGCCCAATCGCTTAAACATTCATAATGAAGTCTCTTTGGTCCAATGATATGTTGGGAGGTTAGTACTTTATAATTTATAAACATTGGGGTGTATTGAAACCATGAATTTGGAGAATTGTATGGAATTTAAGAAATTTAGAATTCTGATAGATTTCAGGGAAGTTGATATGATTTATGGTAAAATTCTTTCAAATCCCACCTACAATTGTGAGATTTAGATTTATGTATTTTTAACTAAAATTTTGTTATAACTTTGGATGATTTTAAAATATTTACAACACATACAAAAAAAAACTTTTTCTTAATAAAAGGCAGACTACAAATTTTATGCACAAAAAGCATGAAGAGTAGAATGAGCTCTACGACCAGCTTCTGTGTGATAGAAGTTCGTTAAGTCGATGTAACCAAAGGGTTTGAAGACTCGTGGATGCTTCTCGTCAATAAGTTCTTTTGGTGAATCTATGGTATGCTTTTGGAATCGTGAACAATCCTGCTGAGTATCTCTGTTTGATATATATATATATATATATTTTCTCTTATACTTTTAAATTTCTGAACTTAAATATATAAGCATTTCAATTTTAATATATAGTTTTATTATTGAGTTTGCATAATATGCTATTTTTAAAATAATTAAAAAATAAATATCTGTCAGTAAACCGTTAGTAACGGCAGACATTTTTCAAAACATGCCGTCGGTAATTTGTCGGAGTTCCATCGCTAAACTGTCAGTAGTTTTGGTTGTCCGACGGAAATTTTCGGGTATTGTTCGGTCGGTAATACCGTCAGAAACATAACTTCGATGGATGTTCGACGGGTTTTACCAACAGTTTTACCGACAGATCAACCGTTGATATGTCCATTGGCTATCTATTGGTAAAATGCCCATCGAAAATCTGTCTATAATTACGGACAGATTATCGACGGATTTATTTTACCGATGCTCTAAAACCGACAAACGTTTCCGTCTGTATCTCGTCGGTAATAGGTGTTTTCGACGGCTAACTGACGGATATGTTCTTCGGTTTTAAGCTGTTTTCTTGTAGTGGATGCATACATAATTGAAATTAGCAATGACATCTCATGTCTTCAGTTGTGGTGCATAATTGACCTTGAATAGTAAATAGAATATAGCAAATAGTTATCCACTAGTCACTTAAAATAAAAAGAAACAGGTCCTCACAAAAGAGGCTGACCATACAACAAGCATACATAAGTCAATCAGTGAGACAAATGTCAAGTAAACTGCTTAGTGCTCTACCACGTTGTCACGATTGAGTCAGAGTTATTATTTGTTGGAGTACAAGTGAACAATACTTTATATATTTGTGTAACCACAAGTGAACAATACTTTATATATTTGTGTAACCACAAGTGAACAATACTTTATATCTTTGTGTAACCACAAGTGAACAATACTTTATATCTTTGTGTAACCACAAGTGAACACAAAATTTAATTATCTGAAATCGTCTAAGAAAAAGTCATATATACTTTGTAACTATACAACTTGAACATACGTTATTAATTATACTTGTTTGCCAAACGGAGATTTGAAATGGTCAAAATAACATTTTCCTTTTATACCACATTTCACTCTAACCATTCTTAAGGAAAAACAAACAAACAAACAACGAGATGTCCTCCTCGAATGTAGAACAACACGTAGTCCATCATAATACCCATACCCATCCATTAACGAAGGTTGACACATATGGTGATTTCACTTGCGGTGGCTGTAAAACCTACGGCTCTGGGAAGACCTATCGCTGCGTCCTGTGCGACTACGATCTTCATGACCATTGTGCTACGTGTCCCTCCACCCTCCTCACCTTTATGCATCCACAGCATGAGCTCAAGCTAGTCGTTAATGGAGCAGAACATATGTGCGACATCTGCCATGGATTGGTCGAAGGATTATATTACAGTTGCGAGGCTTGCTGTATAAAATTCCATCCACTCTGCACAGAGCAGCGTCAGTTTTTGAGGTACGTGCCTCACTCGGCTCATCTCTTAGAGCTGAGTCAGTGTGGAGCGAGCAACACATGCATGGTTTGCCGAGGTGCGATATTGTCTTGGCGGTATAAGTGCGATCTATGCATGCTTGATGTTCACGTGGAATGCGTTAATTCCTCTACACCAGCTGTGACAGAAACACAAATGGATTTGCACACGCTTCAGTATCCCCAGCCTTATAATGACGAAAGCGAATATAAACACAGCTACGAGCAGACAAAAAAAGGTCCAAGTAAAAGAAAAAGAGTGTTTAGATTTTTGAAAGATTTTACAGTGGAAGTTGTCTGCACTATAATCTCTGAAATGGAGGCCGAACTTGCCCTTTAGCGCCTTGCTTTGAAATGGCACGTCTTTAAATACGCCATTATGTTTTATTTTTCTGTTGTTTATGTTTGCTTATGTTTTATGTTTATACAATAAATTCAATCAAACCAAAATTCATTGATAGGAATCCAAATAAAATTTATAATAATTCATCAATTGCTTGTTTAATCTCAGAAAATTGGATAACAATAATACAATATCATTGGGAATATATAGACCAATTAAAAACATGAAATTATGTGTACCATGCATTTAACGAAATGTTCCTGCACGCTTGTTTGGACAATCAAGTCTGAATACAAGAGCTCACAAATCTACGGTTATTCGAGATATTTGTTTTTTAGAGCAGCCAATATATTGGCCAGTTCTCTCGTAAAACAAGTTCTTAGTTCTTAAATTTTTGCATATGGTTTAAGTGATTATTTTCTATAAAACTTCATTGAAAAACCTAACGGCATGACATTGTTCTAATTTTATCTTATAGAAATTCATTGAACAATTTTAATATATCATGTTATATTATTACTAATTCAATAATAATATTACGTGCACATCTAATCCACTAGTTTAGCCAACTAGCCAATGTCAATTAAACTGCTCTCCTACCATCGTATAAGTTTCTGACGACTGAGTTAAGTTATTATTTCCATTCAGGATCCACAACTTCCATTCAGGATACCTTCCTCCACCATTGGTTTGAAAGCTTTCAGGACATCTAATGCGACATTGTCTTTTCTTTTAACTTGATCTATTGGATCTTGTATCGTAATCTATTAACCCTCCTGCTGTACCAAACTCTATTATATATATCCGATATCTATTTTTTTTTTTTTTAAAAGTTATTATTTCGTAGCAGTACAAGTGAACAAAAGTTCATATATTTCTTACCACAAGTGAAAAACATTATTATTTATTTGAGGTGGTCTAGTTTTTTTTTTTTTTTTTTTGTGGGATTTTAAATGGGTTACAATTTCCAAAATGGCGCACAACTAAATTTGGAGATGTTACGTGAGTTTTTAAGGTAGTTTGATGAATTTATTATTATTTTTTATTTTTGAAAAAAAAAATAGTTTGTGATTTAATGAGATTTGAAATGGGTTTTTAAGAGATTTGTTTGTAAGGGTGAAACTTAAATGGATTATATTATCGAGTATTTGTATATGAGCTGCAATCATAAACAAAGTATTGTGGGTCAGAATCTTTCATGAAAGTTTCATGAAACTTTCGTCTTTACTTAGCTTGTAATGTTAGTTCGTCTCTCTTGTTTACTAGATTAGTTAAATATGCAAGCTAGCTAGTGTGTTCATATCTAGTTATAACATTTGAAACTAATTAGTTGGTTGTTTCTGTAACTTTCAATTTTAATATTTTGTTAAATTTGATGATGCAGATTATATAATAGAGTTGTGGACCGTCATATAATAGAGTTGTGGACCGTCATCGTAGAGCCTGCTGTCGGCGGTTAGAACAGGCCGGGAGATCTGTTCCGGATCAGGTGAGGCGTTGAAGGTTGAACCGGAGTCGGATTTCGAATGCTTCCGATAAGGGTTCACTGATCTCATATTTTATCCATTTGTACCTGTCCAATATTGTATGTTCCAAGGCCTTGCCCAATTAAAATTGGGAAGGCCCATTAGTAAATATAAAATATTCTATTTTAAAAAAAAATAATAATAATAGTAGAGTTGTGTGAAGAAAAACAAAATGGTGGGTAGAAAGAAGAGAACCAAAATATGTGACAAAGAGTCACATAAGGAAGATTTGATGAGCAACTTACACGAACCTTTGATATCTGAAATACTTTTTCGTCTTTCTACTAAGGATGCTGTGAGAACAAGCCTTTTGTCCAAAAGATGGAGATATCTTTGGCAAACGGTTCCTGGATTGGATTGGACTTAAGCCTCTACAGCTTCTCAAATATCGATGCTTTTTTGAATTTTGTTGAAAGGTTTTTTGATTTCCATAGGGAGTATTCATGGATACCCAAACTTCGGTAATATACAAATACTCGATAATAGAACCCACTTAAGTCCCACCAAATACTCGATAAGAGAACAGAGAAATGTACAGTCTCAGAGGTTGAGCCGAGAATTTGTTTTTATTGCAAAATCGTAATTTGTTATTATTTTTTTTACTAATCCTTCAAAAATACACTCTGGAGGTGGGATTTTTTAAATAGGATTTTCCTTACAAAAATGTACCCAAAGTCTCTCACAATCACTATTATGTTTTTCTAAAAAAAAAAAAATTTAGTTTTGTATAACTATTCAATAACAGTGGATTTGAGATGTGATTTTAAAATCACTAGTTGAATAACAGATGATTTTTTTTCCTTCTTTTTTTCAACTATTGGGCCACAACTGGCCGGCCCATTAGCCAAATTCCTACATTCGTAGGAGCCGGGACTCGATCCCGAGTGTGATGGTGTTTTCTACAAATGGATTTACCTCCTGCCACTGCACTAAGATCACTTCACAACATATGATTTTTTTTAAATCACAAATCCTCCAAAATCCTGTTTTAAATACACCGATCTAAGTGGAGGTTTTAGTTTAATAATTGTAAATATATATATAAATTTTTTATAGTCAGTGTAACCCCCATCATATCAAACTTTTGTAAACTACTCGCTCGCTGTATATTTGGGAAAACTGCAATAAAGAAATGCTAACTTTTTGTATGACTATGAATCGCTGATGCATTAGTAGATAATGCAGTCAGCGAGAGAGAAATTGAACTTGAGTGGTAGTAACTAATAACAAATGGACAAACAAGAGATCTATAAATTAACTTCCAAGACAAAAGACATACTATATATGAATTACTTCAATTTTTTTAAAAACTGGAAATTAAAGTTTCTGAACTACTCAAACATTCTGTTAACTTCCATAACATAGACTGAAAGACAGATCTAATAATCCTCCTAGCTCACCCGTTAATGAAATAGACTATCTTCGTAAGCAACACATAACTGCATTTTTCCTTTTTTTTTTTTTTAAATGACTTTTCAGATCTAAGATTAACATAAATCTAAATAATTTAAAATCTGGAAGCAACCATTGTTCCTAAATAACTAAAATAAACAAAGTGAAAGCTTTTTTTTCTTTTCTTTTCTCTCTATTAGAGCTTTACATACTCTTCTTCATCTCCCTGCTGCAACTTGACCCTTCTCTTCCACCCATTGCTTCCTAAATATTTCCGGAATAAAACAAAAGTATACTTTTACATAATCCAATTAAGAGAGAAACTACAACTAATTACACGACTTTCATTGTCACCATGAAACAACAACTAATTACACGTCTTTAATTAAGCCAGAACAGAGAATAATAAAAAGTACCTGAGATTGTTTGTTATTGTTAATCATATGAACTTCATTGTTCTTAGACCCAACATGGGCCCTCTTAAGGCCCAAAAGCCCTTTCCACCTTCCCTTAGAAGAAGAAGAAGAAGAAGAAGAAGAAGATGAGAAGATGGGTGGCTTGAGAGAGAAGATGTTGGTAGCATCACGTGGTGGACCTGCTTCATCTTCGTCTTCTTCAACGAGAAGCTCTTCTCTCAGTGTTCTCTGGACTTGATTGGTTTCCTTGAAAGGCAAAAGCTTTCCTTTAGAGAAGAGTTCATCAGCTGGCATCATCGTGTAGTTTGAGACAGAGAACTCGAAATTATCAGAAGAAGAAGAAGAAGAACCCTCTGGTTTAGAGAGAGGGCTTGATCTCGTCGTCTTGGTCGTCGTCTCAGGCCTAATCTCAACGAAATCGTTAGAGAAAGAGATTCTAGGACTCATACCACCATTACCACCACCACCATTGGAGTTGTACATTTCTAAGCATGCCATTAGAGAGACAGAAGAGCTCGTTTGTGTCGAATTATAAACTCACCTTTAAAGACTCTTTCAGACAGACAGAGAGAGAAAAAAAAGAGAGAGAGTTAATTCTGGTAGGGACAGTCAAATTGCACAGAGAAGCCTTGTGTGCAGTAAAGGGTATTATATATATACTACTCAAATTACTCATTTAGTTTCTTCTTTATGCACAAAAGATCAATGATGAAGCCATAATAACCAAAACACTAGTTTAAATATTACTATATCTTGTTTTTTATAGAAAAAAAAAAAAAGAAAAAACTTAGTTGCTACAGTGTTTTTTATTCTATATTGTGAAGAAAATATTCATTTGATTGTTTTTAATTTTATTAGTGTGACTAGTTTATTATTTACTGTTTGGACAAACATTTTTTTTTGAAAATAACTTATTTATCATCAAACCAATCTGTACAGTACTTGAGAGCTGGTGATGTCTAAGACACGTGTCAATTGGCTGTTTGGCTATTGGAATTTTGGACAAAAAATAGGCCCAAGAATTTCTGCTGAGACACGCTCCCATACAGTTGCTTATATTTTTATTTAAAAAAAAAAAAATAATAACACATGCAGCAGCAACCTGTTTCATTTATTTTTCTTGTTGGTATAAATATTTATTTGCCATTGGTTTAACATATTGTGTAGTGTTTGAATTTGGTTTTTAATGTTTGGTGTACACTCTTAACTGCAACAATTATTTTTTACTATTTTATTTTATTTTTAGCTTTTAATACTATTATCTTGGATAATATGAAGTGATATGCAATTGCCAAAATGTCAGGTCGTGTACATCAGTACATATGACAAGATATTTTGTCATAAAGTAATAACTGTGTTTTGTTTCTTAATTATCGAATTAGTTAACAGAAAACAATATGTGTTCGGTAACTAGTGGTTTTTATTTATTTATTCAGGGGGAGGCTAACTAATTAAAAACCATGTTTTACCAAACTTAAAACACTTATGTCTCAAAAAAAAAAAAAAAAAAGAGTTAAGCAAAGTAGTAAATTCGAACACTAATGTTAAGAAGTTGCGAAAAGTCTCCGACTTGCTTTGTAAAAAAAAAAAGATAAATATATACACACGTACACATAGATAAGTATAAATATTAATATAATAGTATTAACCATTTACTATTAACATATCATATACCAGCATAAAGTTTCTGCGGGTGATTAATTTGAAGGCAATTTAGGATGATTCCGAGAGACCTCCTTAATATAGCTTAATATAGTACATACTTGCTTATTGCTACGTATTGAAGTAAATTGTAGTAGTATAGTTTTACACTAATGTTTTTTTTTTTTCTTTCTCAACAAAACACAGAGGGGAACCTATTTAATGAGGATTCACTAGTAACACTGTAACAGGTTATTATTAATTACGAAAAATATAAATGGTCAACCTGCGCATTTACTTTCAGTTTTTTTCTTTTTCTTTTCTAGTGGTTAATGGAAAGATCCGCTCCTTGGGTTAGTTTATTATTCACTTCTATGAAGAAGAGCATCGGGTAAATAGATATATAATCGTGGGTCCAAAACAAAAGATTCAAATTTGAATAATTGATAAAACTTATAGTATATATTAGAGAGATAAAATATGAAAATAAATGAGGGGGAAAAGATATAAAAGGAAAGTGTCATAGTAGCCAGATTTGGAGAGATGGCATCTCTTCCACGGAAGTGCCTTTGAAAGCTACGTCACTCTCTTTTTCTCGTCAATACGCAAAAAAAAAACAAAGGGTAATCAATGAGCCTCTGGGACAGCCAGAGTGTCTCTTCTCGTATATCTATCCTATCTTCTCTTGCAATAAATTCGACCAAAGATTGTTAAATTCGTCAAAGCATGCATCCTCCTTTGTAGTCGTCTGTCTATATGTGATTTCTAATACTAAGTAATATCTTATTACTGATATAAATCATTCATTGTTTTATTTTTCCTTAAATTAAAAAAAAAAAGAGAGGAAAAAATACGAACCATATATAAATCTTGCTCTTGCAGCATTGACTGTGGTTTTGACTCAATAGTGAAAAGAAAGGTTTATATTAGCTGGCGATGCCGACCATTTCGCCTGACCCTTGCACGTGCTTCTCTTCTGCATCTCTCTCTCATTCTATATATATATTACTACTATATACTTTACACACACTACTCTTGCTCATATTCATATATTAGAGTTGCATGTGTATATTTTTACAAGTACATACACACATACAATAAAGAGACCCAAGAATATTGCTATTACTGACGTGAATGTAAGAGTAGTAACCAGCGTATCTTGGTCTAGTTTAGTGTGAAAATCACATTTTAATCATATCAAAGCCATCGCCTCCTCCATCATTATTTTAGTTATCTATCTTTCTTGTGCGTATTAAGGTTAACATTACATGGGCACGTTAGAAGCTTCTATTTTGCTCCCATAGACTACTTTCTTATCACTTTGTTTATGATTAACTCGTAGTAATATTATTTGATGGAGCATCTTCTAGCCCTTCTACTCTCACTCTCAAAATACTTTATATTTAATGTAATATCTTCTTATGAACCATCTCGGTTATGTTAAAAGTTAAAACTATTTGAAGTCAAAGAGGACATTGGTTGTCAATCACATGGTTCAGAGAACGCTTTTCTCAGGTGATGAGTGGCAGCAAGTGGGTTTATGCCACGTTTCGTTTTCACTATAAAGCCTCTCTCTCCTGCTCTCATCCGCATGACTGGTCAAAGATATAGTTCTCTGTTATTTTCCAAAATAATTGATTGACCTTTTTGGAAATACTCCAATACTAGATAATTTTGTTGTCGAACTTGGAATTTTTACCTTTATAATAAGAGCTGAAATTCCAAATGCTAAAATTTATTATTTTAGCTATCAGAAAAAATATTCCGAGCCACTTATTTTATGCTCTTATTACTTCCCAAAAGATCATCCACTCTTCAAATAAAAATTGGAATTTATGCACTAACAGTCCCATTTTCATATGGGATATCCAGACCTTGGTTTCTTAAGTACGACAAAAACTTTCTATTATATTGTAACGCTTTGTCATTCATGCTTTCATACACATTTTTTTTTTAAAACAAATCTTTACAATCATTTTTTTCCAACAATCTTTAGAAACATTTAAGCATCATAAATATATCAATATTATGAAAATATTGCTGGTATACATGTTTTAATTAGGAATATTTACTCCTCTATAAGAGATTCTATTTTTTTGTTTGTCCTTGGGAGGATGTGAAACGTTATTAATGTTACTATTACTTATTAGTATTATAGTGCGTGTGATATATACTGATATACATAGATAAGATAACCACGTAAAGGATTTTTTTTTTTTTTTTTTTTTACTATTTTCTTAAGTTTATAGTTGTAAGATATGATAATGCGCGATAAAAAAATTTTGGGTCCATAAAAATGTAATTACTAATTAATTCATCGAAAGCTGTTCACAGGGTACTACGGAGGCGTACGTGCGGGGTTACAATTGTTTTATTCAAAAAATTTACCGTACAAAGCAACGAATAAGAAATTTCTTCGTAGTTTTGTACTATTAATCAACGAGTAATTAAATTAGTTTTAACTTAATACCACCGATAAGATAAGTAATTTAAAACTAAAGTCTTCAAAATGGTCGGCTTCGGATAAGCTGACAAATGGAAGCAATGAGCTGTCGAGAATTAGTTGGACTATGTGCTGCGTATCTTCCACTGACCATATACGATCCTTCCTTAATTACAGTACTTTACTTTAATTCTTTTCTAAACACTTACAAAAGCTTTTTGTGTCACATTGTAAATTCTCAAGGCCCACTTCGGAGGACCTCTGTAGAATTGAAATGGCCCAATATTATAGCCCATACTACGTCGATAAGTTTTTTTTTTTTTTTTTCCATGTTGTGGGTTTCCCTCAAGAGTTTTACTTCATACACAAGGAACAAAAAAAAAAAAAAAAAAAAAAAAGACTGAACTAATCTAATCTCCTGGAGCGACTTTCACACACTGGGAGATGATCTTGTCTCTTCATATCGGTTTTTGGACTTCCTTGACTCTGTACCAAAGTACATAAGCTTAATCCGTTGGAGATGTTCCGTAACTTCTATCATTGTAGGCCTCATGTTTCTATGAAAGGATAAGCAGCTAAACGCCAGTTCAGCTAAGTTGTGGATAGAGGCAAACATTTTCGGATCGTTGTCTGTTTTTAAGCAGGGATCGATGATATCTACCATACGCCCTCTTCCTATCCTGTCGATCGCAAGAGAGGCTAGATTCACTTCGGTGTAGGGACGAGTAAAGTCTATGACTTTAAAGCCTGATATGATTTCCACGAGAACAACTCCAAAGCTATACACATCGCTCTTGTCCGAGAGCTGAAAATCTTGGTGATACTGAGGGTCTAAGTATCCTGGAGTGCCTTGCGGAGCCGTGGAGATATGAGATGCTTCGAAATCGGTGGACATGCCGACCCTAGAGAGTCCGAAATCAGAGATCTTGGAGTTGAACTCGAAGTCGAGGAGGATGTTGCTAGATTTGATGTCCCGGTGGTAGATAGGTGGGTTTACAGAAGAGTGGAGATGTGCGATTGCGTTTGCGGTTTGAGACGCAATGGCGAGACGTAGCGGCCAAGAAAGCGGTGTTTGACCTCTCTCGTGTTGTAAATGCTGAGAAAGCGTTCCGTTTGGCATGAACTCATAGACTAGAAACGGTTCTCCATCGGCGATACAACAACCTAAGAGACGAACTAGGTTTGGATGGCTCACTGAGGAGAGAAGCTTAATCTCGTTCACGACTTGGTCAATACTCGTAGTGTCTTTACGTCTAAGACGTTTTATAGCGACCCATGAGCTATTAGGGAACTCGCCAGCGTAGACTGTTCCGTATGCTCCAGTTCCAAGCTTGTTCTTGTCAGAGAAACTATCAGTAGCTTTCTCAATCTCTTTGTACGTATAGAAAGGAACACTAGAGTTTCCAGCTAGCTCGCAAAGCAAGCGATTCGCGATTGAAGATGTTGTTGTCAATGACGCAGATCGCTTGTGTCGGAAGATATACGTAAACATCAAGACCGCCAGTACTAAAACTCCAACCAAAACCCCTACTATATATAAAAACATAAACACAAAACATTCAACTTTTTAAGACTTCACTAAACTGAACAATATGATTAGAAGAAGTTTACTTACCAGTACCAAAAACCACGAGCTTGTGTAGTCCTCTGTGTTTGGCAACTAAAATCATGAAAGATAATTTATCTTTATTCCGCGAATTTTGAAAAAGTCAATTCCACGTGTCTATGTATGATTGGTTACTTCCTGTCGGTAAAAAATTTGAAAAAAAAAAAGAAAGTCAAAGACGGGAACGAACCTAATCGGCGACAACCACCAGGCACGGTGAAGGCTTCACCGGTAAATCCATCACGACAAGTGCAGCGATGACCGAATCCACCATCGGCGAGTTTGACATCCGTACAATCAGCGTTCTCCGAGCAGTTCGCGCTATTACAACTATTCTTAAGCCACCAATCAAGCTTGAGCCGACCCAAACTGAAGGAAATATCAGATTTAGTATTCTTGGAATCAGGCGTAATCGAAGAGAACCAATACTTACATCCACTTCGGTTCAAAACGTCTCCGATACTCATCACATCGACGGCGGCAGTTGTTGTCTTCGTCGTGACTCCGTCGAGACAAGTAACCGGAGATTTGCATCTGCTTATATTTAACCGATCTTCTATAAATTTACGGCGGATTAAACAATTATACGACTGTTCCTCCTTCTTGCATCCTTGGACGAGAATTATGTTCTGTAAATACGACGGAGCCATGTTTTCTCGGAAGAGTTGTTTTATTTTACTGATCTTGCGTTTGCAAACCGGCGGGACTGTGACGTAGATGTTGGAGTTGGTTACTTCCTGTACCGAGAATTCGCCGATTACCGCATCTCCGGTTATCTTGGAGCAGTTGAATCAGATCGGATAACCGTCGGAGAAACCGAACGGATAACGCAGCGAACCGGTTTGGCAATTAACCGAACCGGTGGTTTGTGTAGCGATGGCTATAGTGGTTAAGAAGAAGAGGAAGAGGAGATACGGTTGGCGAGTTTCTCCCATGGAGAATAAAAAAAGGAAGAAGAGAAGATTCTGATCGATTGTCCTAATAATGTAATCGTAATGTAATATCTTTTTATCATATTTATGTTTTGTTTGATTGTTTCGTTACCACCGGTTTGAGTTGACCTTTATCATCTGTTCAATGTTCAGACTTCAGACTAATCGTATCGACTACTAGACAGAGCTGTGATGATAAGGGGCAGTCTTGTCATTTTGATTCAACGTTCCCTAATCATTTACGTACTTATAGGTGATTGATTCCATCTAAACTGCAAAAGATATCATGGCACTAATTCACCTCCATCGATATTAAACACAGATTAATGTGTAAATGGAAATAAAAAGTCAATCCAAACTATTTATTGGTCTTTGAACTAAATTCCATTGGGTCATTGACTCCTCATTGAGAAACAAATGTTAGAACACTAAAGTCTTATTTTGCCGTAAAGATGATAAACTGATAACTTGTCTGACGAATGTGGACTCCCCCCCCATTACTCTTTAAACTTGTAAAGACGTTACTATATTTGCATAATTTATACGTATACAAAAGCTATATGATCCAATTTAATCTGAAGTTAAATCAGGCCTAGAGTTCTTACTTAAAGATGAATTTACCAAAAGTTATATAGCTTTGTTCAAGTTGCTAATTTTAATTTGGTAGCTTCGTAACTCAAAATCTAAAAACAGTTTAATATTCATTGCTGACGTTTTCTAAGACAATGCTATCTGCTCATGGTCCAACTAAAAAAAAATATTGCACCGTAGATTTTTGTTCATCAATAAACAAATTTAACGTAGTCAAAAAGTTCAATAATCAACAAAAACTACTTATTCAACGAGTGTTACATAAGTGATAAGGATGACAAAAACAAACACGACAAAAAGTTGTACGTGTCAAAAAAACGCAGTCAAGGAAACGAAACTCTAGCCAGAGTGTACACAAAGTACAGAGCAAAACTCTGATTTATTAAAAGCAAAAGAACAGAAAACTAAATAATTCCTCTTCAGCAATGAGATTGTGTTTGGTTTCTTGCTTTCTCCTTCTCATTCGCTTCACTACCTTGAGTTTTGTCATAATCTTCAAAATCGAAAACACACACACACATAATTGTTAACATTCCAAGTGATATCTAAATTAAGAACTACTGTGCTTATTTATATAATAATCAAAAAATTGATTACCAGGGTGATTCTCATGGACCTCGTTATCCTTTTGAAGAGTTTGATTTCCTCCATAGGTTCCTCCAAACCCTTCTTCATCACACCTCGTCGCGTACCCTTCTCCAAACGAATGCGACATCACGTCACTGCTCCATCAAAGTAAAAAAAAAAAAAAAAAATTAGCATAATATCCAAATTAACGAATCACTATTATACATGACAGTGGAACGAGACTAACCCTGTTTTCTCGTTTGGATTTTCAGGCTTTTTATCCATCTTTTGCTGATCAGGAGCGGTGGCGAAACTAACTCGAGTGACTTTGCGGCCTAATCGAGATGGTGGCGAGAAGAAAGAGACGGTATTCGAGGGTAGTGATCGGATGGTCTTAAACGCGTTGATCATTTCTCAGCTTCTCGAGGTTTCTTGAGGCTTAAATTTATAGAGCAAGTAGTTTTTTATTCTTACGAGGAGACGATAAGTTTTAAGATCAAACCCTTACCAGTAGGTTACGATATTAAGTAGTGGGTTATGATTATTAAAAACTAAAGGTTAATTAAAGGCGAGTTAATCAAAATTAAACACGTCAGGATTAAAATGCTTAATTAAGCGTCCCTGTCTACCGACATGGTGTCTTGATCAGAGTTAGCCTCGTGGAGCTCTGGTGACAGATGGCGGAACAAAGCAAGGAGTTTGTCAGAACTGCGACATGTGTTGAGCGCTGCGTGGGGTTCAGATTTTCTATGACAAAACCTCTTTTACCAATTCGGGCCATCAAAAATCTTAAATGGGCCAAGTAAGTTGGGCCGGAACACGTCGGCCAGGACATCCAGAGGAAAGAGTGTGGGAACCACTTGACCGTTAAAGATGGTGGAGTGGATGACGTGTATGTGACGTACGTCACATCATTATATTGGCACACTCAACAAGAAAAAAAAGAAAGATTGATTGTACTGTGAGTGACACAGAGACTGACACTGAAAGACTCAAATAGAGCAAATGCGGGAACTTTGACATTTTATCTTTAACAACCAAGAAACAAAAGAAAGATAAGAAGTTGAAGTTTGCTTTATGGTGAAAAGAAAATGACACTTAGAAGTTAGCACACATAATTTGTATTCGTTATACCTTTGCACGTATTCACATATTCAGCTTAACAAGTTGTACTATATTCAGATACTTTTATACTACATTCAGATACTTTTATAGTTGTAGTCTTGTAGAGATAGAGATTCATATATCAAAACTAGATTTCATATCCCTTTGAAGCAAAATTACAAATGAAAGAGTAACTACAAACAAACATTATTGGCTTTCACCTTCCTAATCTTGCGAAATAGTAGTAGTTACATCTCAAACAGATGACCGGAACCAGTTTACTTATCTAAAGAGATATGAACAAGACTAAGAACAGCTTTCAACCACCTACTTCACAAATCCAAATATGTTAAAAAATAAACACACACATAAGGATTCAGAGAAATTCAAAACCTACCCCTGAAACAATTCAACATCAAACTAAAAACCAAAACACACTATAAAGCAAACCCATGACGTATATTAACAATTGAATATTTTTGGTGTCTAACCACAAAGTAATAACATTCTGAAACAAAACAATACTAAAAAAAATTCCGGATCGGTTCGGTTCGGTTATCGCCAAGAAGAAAGAGTAAGGAGAGGCAACTCATTCCAGGCCAAAGAGACGAAGCCTGGCTTAGACTCAACGATTGAATACAAACTACTGTAGTTGTAATTCCACAATAGAATCTTGGCTTGGCTCACTGCGTAATTACTCAGCTTAACCGATTCAAAACCGGCATTCTCCATTAATACCCGCCATTGCTCTTTCTCCTCCATTCTTTCTCTATGAATTCCGGTTTTCTCCGGTCCGATCAAACCCGAGATTCTCCGTCCGAACAGTACTCGCTCAACTCTCACTCTCTCCTCCGAATCACGCCCCAGGTTCGGTTCGAGGGACTCGAAAACCGCTGAATAAAATTGAATCGCGTTTTTCACCCGGTTAGCAAAACCGACCCGGTTTAAGCTCACCTCGTACTCACCGAGAGTGACGACCCTCGGGTTCAACGACTTCGCGAGCCGCAGCGCGGTGTCAACGATCGTCGGCGTCTCCTCGAGTAATTTATAGAGCTGAAGCATGAAATTAACGGCAAGCGCTTCATCCGGGTCGACCCGGAAACTTGACCCGTTTAGTAAATGTATGGGAGTGAGAATTGGGACGAACTCGAAATTCAGATCTAAAACCTTGGCGAAATCACGGAGGCGGTTCCCGGTGGCGATAAGCGACGGTTCAGGAGATTCACCGAGTGATGGAGCGGGTATACCGGAGACCCGGATTTGAGTGGGTTTACCAGAAGAACGAGTAGCTAGAGCTTGGAGAAGAGCAGGCCATTGGATACCTTGAACGATCCCAAAATCGACGATGTGAATCTTGTTTGAATCCTCCGTCGCTTCTAGGATCGCTTGATTCGCCGTCAAATGCGCGAATTTGGAGTAAGGACAAGCGTCGTTTAGGGTTTTGTAAGATAAGATTAAATCCTCCGTGGACGTAAACGAAGACGTCGTCGGAGATAGTCTGTTGGAGAGAGCTTCGGCGAAGTAAAACCCAACTCGCTCAGTGGGATCACCTAGCTCCGATACAGATTCACGGATCTGAACGAGAGCCTTTGAAGCTTCGTTTTGGTCAGAGTCTGAGATCCGAGCACAGTCGTAGATGGATTTGAGGAGAGGTGGTTCTAGGTCGAAGTCATCGTCTTCTTCGGAGTCGTTAGTCTCTGGATCTTCTGTGGCTGTTGTTGTTGTTGTTGTTGTTGTTGTCTCATGAGGAGGAAGCGGAGGAATCGATAATGGTGGTGAAGAAGGAGGCCACAGGGTCGGCGGAGGAAGTGGACTCGACGTCTCGATGACTCGGTTGTTTAGATCTGAACTGAGTCGACTCGGGTAAGTAGCGAATGGATCAGGACCGTAGATTGCGTAATCGGGATCATTATGCCACGTGTCGCAATCTGTAGTAGTAGTAGGCGCTGCGACGGAGTCTCCACCGGTAATAAGAGTCTCCATCCATTCGTCGGACTCAAACTCGGCGCCGTCGGTTCCACCGCCGAAATCAGAGAGTCTAAACCCACTTCCGGCGGTAGTAGCGTGGTGGTGGTCTAAGGAAGGAAAAGGGAAGGCAGGATCGTTGGAATCTCCGCCGGCGGTGACTTGAAAAGGGTCGGGAAAAGCAGAACCGAAGCCGAGGGAAGTGTTGTTGGGCCATGGGTTAAGAGACAAAGGGTTGATACCAAAAAGCTGATGGTCCTGATGATGTTGCTGTTGTTGTTGCTGCTCTTGTTGCTGCTTTTGTTTGATGACTTGTTGAGCGATAGCCATGAGATTGCCACTATCAGTAGTGCACATGTAAGCCATTCAATCCCCTCCCCTCCAGACCAGATCTAACTAAACCCACCTGGCCACTGCCACAACACTTGCAGATGAATAGATGATTCGCGTCACTGAGGAAACGAAGAAGACGATGACGGAGAGGAGAGAGAGAGAGAGAGAGAGAGACGGCGGGGGTCTTAAACTTTTGGATTTTTTAGAAGAGAGAGAGAGAGAAAGAAAGAGGTCAGCCCTAGAAAGTGGATCAACGTTTCATTAAAGTGACCGTCTGATGATGATATACTAAACTAGTAGTTGTATAAGATACGATATTTTGTAACGGTAATAATACACATTCCCTTTTTATTTTCGGTAGGCATAAGATATTGATTTCATGCATTTTGTTTGGTTTAGAATTTTAAATAATAGAAAATTACAAATAATTAGCTATATATATAATTCTATACAAGTAATAATTTGTATGTAATCTATATATTTGCTTACCTGATTTACAAAATTTATAAATAAAAGATAAATCATATGTGTGTCAAAATGCTGTTAAATTGATAATATAAAAAAAATGCTGTTAAATTCATTAGTTCGTTATGGTTTGCTTAAAAAGCTTTTGTAATACCTTCAACTTCATGTTAAATGATATTTACAAGTTAGTAAAAAAAGAATTACATATTTTTTTATAAAAAGAAACCACTAATGTTAAGCAGAGATATGTATGTACTATATAATAAAGTTCTCTTGTAGTAATTTGTGTTAGGTAAAAGAAGATGAAACTCGCTCAAATGCCCCGCTCTTTTCGGGGGACCCAACAACAGGTGGGGGTTCATCACCGTCGACGCTGATATCATCACACTGTTGTATTTGTATGTAGTAGAGTCTCTCTCTCTCTCTCTCTCTCTCTCTCTCTCTCTCATGTCATCACAACACAAACTGCTCTGACCCTGAGGTGGACTCACCTACCCCTCTCCATATAAATTCATTTAAATAGATTGAGATAGTAAGTAAATTATAAATGCTAATTACTTGTCTGTTATATATAATTTATTAAAACATTTTTATATCACGGATACACAATAATATTATAGACAACAACCCCGATGCAACCAAGAAAAATATCCTCAATATGTGTAATTTTTTTTTTTTTGTCATGAGAAAGGAGGAGATGATACTACAGTTTTGTTTTGAGGGTGACTGATGGGCCCATAGTTCAGCCCAATATATGTAGACACGGAAAAGGGATCTGCTGGTGGGCCCTTTTTTAACTGTTGTTGTTGGACCCATCCTGACCTTCCACAACGAGAAGCAGAGAGAGGCTACCTCTATTTTTTTTTTTTTTTTTTTTTTTTTTTTTATACAAAGCTTCCAAAAATGCAAAAAAAAAGAAGAAGACGTCAGTTTCTTTCTGTTGTTGGTTAAGTCTTTTTGTTTTTAGGAACAAACATTTGTTTACTCTGTTAAGTTTTTTAAAAGTGAATTGATAGAAAATACGTAGTGATGCATGTTGTTTAATCTCTCTCAGTCTCTCCTCGACTAATCAATCTATCTCTCTTTTTGGTTGCAACGTTGTCTTCGCGCCAAAAATGTCACTCCCTGCCTTCACTTTGGTGACCCACCACTTCTCACGTGCACATCTCTCTCTCTCTCTCTCTCTCTCTCTCTCTCTCTCTCTCTCTCTCTCTCTCTCTCTCTCTCAGTTCTTACACTGTGTCTTGCTTTTGGGTAAAAATCATTTTACTTACATATATAACTAGAATTAGGTTTTTTTTTACTCTAATGAGTTCTATATATGATTTCTTCCTTCCCCCTCAAGCGTAGGTTTTTTTTTTTTTTTTTTTTTTTTTTTTCTTTCATATACAAAAAGATCATAATCGTAAGTTCTGGTGACGGGTCAAAATAAAATTTGAAAAAGGTTTGTACTTGAAGATAAGGGTACGAAAAAGAAAGGTGTCTGAGTAAGTAAAAAAGTAAAAAACCCTACTTTGTTGACAAGGTTAGATGATGAAGATGATTAGACGATTTAATCACGACGCTTCTACATTTCTCTTTCATACGTTGCCTTTTAGGTAGTGCTACTTTTAGGCATTGCTAAGTCAGCCATCGTGTCGAAATGGATTTAAATAATTACAATTTGAAGATATGGAATTGTTAAGTCTGAAATGAACAGGTTAATAGATAACGTTGGTTGGTGAAGTCGAGTGGTTGGTTTAATTTGTTGTGGACCTTTCTAATTTTGTCATTGATTGGTTGTAATTAGGAAAAATAAACAAACACACACGCACGCGGATATATATGATAGTAATACTATATGGGCATTATGTTTTACGATTGTAGTATTCGAATTGTTGTGGGGCTCGTTTCTAAGCTTCGAGGTCGTAATGGGACATCATTTATGTCTGCAAATTGCATATGTGGAAGAGCACTTTTTCGTATACGCCATAAGCAAGTGGGACGACATTCAGAGAGAGAGAGAGAGAGAGAGAGAGAGAGAGAGAGAGAGAGAGAGAGAGAGAGAGAGAGAGAGAGAGAGAGAGAGAGAGAGAGAGAGAGGCATTATGATTGACTCACATTTTCTACTACAACACATTCTATCATCTAGCAACGACGATCTGGCCAATCTATAATCAATTAAAGCTGTTGACCAAAAGATGAAGAAACAACTTGTATGCTATATAGAGCTAGCCTAAAAATGTATTCTCTGATCCGGATTCACCTAAAAGAAACATCAAAAAGACCATAGTTTTGTTTTCACATGGACAAAATGGGACCTCGTGCTCTGACAGTTATTGATACCTAGCTATGATCATCTCAAAATAGCTTTATGATCGATACACAATTCAAACATAACTTTTTAGAAAATAAAACAAAGAACATCACCAAGGCTTAATAATAACAAGTAACAAAGAATGTAACAGTTTCAGGAACTAAACGTAGGTTCTTTATAAAATCAATTTATTTCATCGTTTCTGGTGCAAAAACGTAAAATCCAGTTCCAGAACACTCCTTTGTGTTCCATTAGCTCATAAATAGCAAACTCCTTTGTCTTCTTCTAATTCCCTTTTTCTTGGTTCCTGATTATTTTATTTCCGTCGACAGACAAAATATAAAAGCATGGCCTTGCTCAATCAATAGACACGAGCTTTAGGAGGGAAAGTGTCAATCTCATCGTCGAGAGTGTCCATGTGAACAGGCCTATAATCCAATCTCACTTTCTCATCTTCCCAATATCCCAACGTATGCTTCATCCATTCTCCATCCTCTCTTTTCTGCAATACATTTATCACGTTAATACTATATTATGGTTTTATCATCATCATTACGGGATGATTAATCAATCAATGTGAAAATGCAGAGGAAGGAATCAAACCGTGAAATCTTCCCGGGCATGTGCTCCTCTGCTTTCCTTTCTTGCTTCCGCTGAATGCATTGTTATGGATGCGTTTATCAAGAGGTTCTCCAGTTCCAATGTCTCTATCAAATCAGAGTTCCTGCATTCGTTCATAGTTTCCAGAATGAACAAAGAGTTTTTTAAAATTCCTTTTTATAATAATCAATCCCATGTAAAGTCTGTCTTTTTACCATATCAAGCTCCGATCTTTCACCTGGACGTCCCCAAAACTTTCCCACGCCTTGTCGATCAACTGACAACCTGTGAGTATTCATGGGAAAATATGGTAAGAAAATGGCGTACAGTTGCAGGTGAGAGCTTTGCATGAATGTAGAACAAGGTTAGATATTTTTTTTACCTTCTTCCAATGTTTCTTGTGTGCGGAAGACAGCTGCGTTGTTCTGCATAATTCTCTGCATGTTCAATCTAATAGTTGAAGTAGGAAGCGAACCGTTTGAGTTTCTCAACCTGTCCAGCCATGCAATAGTCTTCTCACCCGCGTCCTTCTCAAGAGGTCTCTGTTTCTCCCCTGCACCAATCGCATAAAGGAAAATAACATCAGTCGAGAATTATCTTTTCTATAATAATAGCAATCTCGAGATCCTCAAAAAGACTAACCTGGCTTGCTTATCTCTGCAACTCTATTTGCACAGGCACGACCAAACACGACGATGTCGAGCAGTGAATTTGCACCAAGCCTGTTGGCACCATGAACAGATGCACAAGCTGCCTCTCCAGCAGCCATTAGCCCAGGAATCACTGCATCAGGATCATCACCTTTGATGGTAACTACCTGCATAATTAAAAGAATTGTTTTAACTGATAGGCTCCTAATGCTTTACTACACCAACAGTTCAGTGAAGTTTCTCTTAAGAAGTTTTCTATTCTTACCTCGCCATGGTAATTTGTCGGGATACCACCCATGTTATAATGAACCGTTGGTAAGACGGGAATTGGCTCTTTGGTAACATCAACACCAGCAAAAATGGCAGCGGTCTCAGAGATTCCAGGAAGCCTTTCTTTTAGAACTTCTGGAGGAAGATGATTCAAATGCAGATAGATATGATCCTTATGCGGTCCTGGAAGATATCAGCAGAAGTTGTCCAGAGTGAGAATCAAACTAGACGGACCACAGAGTGAAAGCATGGAGTTCGCTCCGAAAAAGAAAAAAAAGTAGTTTTCAGTGGAACATACCTACACCACGACCTTCCCTGATTTCCATAGTCATGGACCTGGAGACAACATCTCTTGATGCAAGATCCTTGGCTGTAGGAGCATATCGTTCCATAAAACGTTCACCTTCACTGTTTCTCAGGATACCACCTTCACCTCGAGATCCTGCAATCGTATATAGTGCAAGCACCAAAGATGTAATTGTTAAAAACATTAAATCTTATGTTTGCAGACAAATTCGAGTATGTGAAGAAGAGATACTAACCTTCAGTGATGAGACATCCGGCCCCATATATACCAGTTGGATGGAATTGAA
Organism: Camelina sativa; assembly: GCF_030686135.1. Lineage (NCBI taxonomy): Eukaryota > Viridiplantae > Streptophyta > Magnoliopsida > Brassicales > Brassicaceae > Camelina > Camelina sativa. Next base: position 31,465,057 of record NC_141881.1, read on the forward strand.
CAAACTCCAAGTCCTGCATAAATTTATTAGACAATAAGATTATTAGTACATACAAATAACAGAACAATACTTCGTACACCATTTTTAATCAAAGCGAAACAGGTGAGAAACCTGGAGTGGAAGACCGGCCCGTGCAACCATGGCATTTCCATCTCCTGTGCAAGTATGTGCTGAGGTTGCAGAGAAGTACGCTCTGCCGTACCCCTGGAAAAACAGCAGCCATCAGGTGAGTATGTTTTCACTATTGGAAAACCTTGTTTCATATAAAAACAACTAGCTCACCCCAGTGGCCAAAATTGTTTGTGCAGAACGGAAACGATGCAATGTTCCATCTTCCATGTTTAGTGCAATTACACCCTGGCAACTGCCTGCATATTAGATAGAAATATGTTGCATTAACTACAGCGTTAGTAGCCCTTAAGTCCAAAATTGATCAATAAGAGCTATCAAACCAACTCATAAAATCATTACTAGACATCCCCCCAACACCAAATAGGCAAATACTAACAGTGAAAGGAGAAAAACTAACATAGACTTACCATCACTAGCCATGAGCAAATCCAAGGCAAAGTATTCAACAAAGAACTGGGTGTTATGCTTCATGGCTTGTCCATAGAGAGTATGCAACAGAGCATGCCCAGTCCGATCCGCAGCACAAGCACAACGATAGGCCTGACCACCTGATGGTAGAATAATAAGAAAGCCAAACATAAGAAATCTACTAAAACAAAGTAAATAAGAGCACCAACACTAGAAAAGGATCAGACAAATCACCTTTTCCAAAATCAAGACTCTGACCACCAAATGCACGCTGGTAAATTTTCCCCTCTTCAGTACGAGAAAACGGCAGACCATAATTCTCAAGTTCAATAACTGCTTTTGGTGCCTCTCTACACATATACTGGATAGCATCTTGATCACCTACACAAAAGAAAAAATAAACTCAGTAATTGCACTAAACAAGTGAACGAGCAAAATCAATTCACTAAAACAAAGAAGAAAATTACCTAGCCAGTCACTTCCTTTGACAGTGTCATACATGTGCCATCTCCAGTCATCTTCAGACATATTTCCCAGTGCAGCATTAATACCACCCTTCACAACAGTTTTCCCAAATCATAAACTCAATCTCAAAGAAACCAAACTCCATTTAAAATCGAATCATACACAGAGGATCGTAAAAAAAAAAACAATACCTGAGCAGCGACAGTATGTGACCTGGTGGGGAATAGCTTAGTAATGCAAGCGGTGTTAAAGCCATGCTCCGATAACCCAATCGCCGCCCTAAGTCCAGCACCACCAGCTCCCACAACAACCGCATCGTAGGTGTGATCCACTATCGTGTAAGATGATTTCGTATCGGTCTGCTCAATCGGTAACACAAATAAACAAACAACAAAGCGAAACAGATCAAAATCAACGGAAGGGAAATTTTAGCCTCCGATTCTCAGAATTTGAACGCATTTTAATTTTAATGGCGGACGAAACTATGAATCATGAATTACATAAGATCGAATAGGAAAATCGAAATAAACGGAAGGAGAAGGGAGAGAGATCGTACAGAACCGGTGGAGAAGAATCTGGAAAAGCGAGATCCAGAGACGCCATCAAAGAGTGAAGAGGTCTTTGAAGAAGGAGCTCGAAAGCTACGAGAGACGCAGCGCCACATCTTCGTTTGTTGTTTGATTCCACAAGCGAATCAGTTTCTTCGATGCAAAGCCGTAAGAAGAAATGAGAGAATACGAATTAGTAGTTTGTTGTTTTGGGCGTAGAAGAGGGGAGGTTCCCTTAAAGAGGAGGACGCGAGCGGAGTGAGAGATAGCCACCGAGGCGCTTAAAATAAGAAAAATGTAAAACGATGATGACTTCTCTTAAAATTCCCTTTCTACCCTTATTCTCACACGGTAATTACGGTTTACCCGGTTACTTTACTAACTTAACCCCCCAAAGATTAGGCTTTAGGCTCTTCTTGTGATAGTCAAATTGTCAATAATACCCTCATAATACTTTTGGTGCCCCATTTATTCTTGTCGGCGTCTCGTGTTCAGTTTTTGGACCATTAAATCAAAGAAAACAACAAGTATCAAGTAAGTTTTAGTATAACACTATAACATCAAATCCGATGTCGTCCAGCGGTTAGGATATCTGGCTTTCACCCAGGAGACCCGGGTTCGATTCCCGGCATCGGAGCTTTTTTTTTAATTTATTTGGTTTTTTATACATTGTTGTGTTTATAATAATCACTGTTAAAGCACAAATCAACACATAAGATCACAACATAACTACCGAAAGAGACAATAATTTTACATAAGCCAATATTTCATTATAACCAAAAAAAATATTTATAGCCGCAAATGCAAAATTAGAGGGCCAATTGTTTTAATTATCCTGAAGAGCTAATCACCATTAACTCTAACGTTTCAAGGTTGTAAGTGACTTCTTAACTTACAAAAACTTCCGAGCCCCTCTAATGATCGAATCCTTTCAGCCAAAAGTAACCGGTAATCTTCCCGGAAAAAAAAAACACACCGAAGTGGTTTTAAGGCGTGCCTTGATGGTCCTAACTGTTCAGGGAAGAAAGCATTCCTCCTGCAGTACTAGGCAGAACCACTTCCCAACCAGGACCCTTCACTGGAAAAGATTCATCAGCTTGTTTCTCTCCCGGTAAAGTAATCGTCAGGTCACTCCGGTCAAGCAACCTGTCAAGATCCTCCTCGCTTATATCGGTTTGTATCAGTTTATCTTCAGCGGTTTCTTCGTCCTTGAGCAACGCCAGTATGTCCTCTTCCTGTGTGTTTATTTGGTTCAAGATTTTTAATATAAGATCGTTCTTTTAACATAAGATCGTTCTTTATTAAAGTAAATAAAAAAAAAGGATTTAGTTTTAATAGAATCTAAAACCTCTAGTGGTGTCGAAGACTTGGCACGTTCTTGATGAAACTGCCCTTTGCCAATAACCACATGTTCCAGCTTAAGCTTACTGTACGCTCGTTTCAGAACCCGGGTCTGTCCAAATGCCATAAACCAATCTCATGAGGCAACAATCCCACTGGTTTGGAGTCAAAGATAGATTTATAATTTTATATGAACAATGAAAGAGTTTAACCTCTACTGACTGAGCCGTTGCAAGCCTATAAACATGAACAGGTTTTGTCTGCCCAATTCTGTGGCATCTGTCCATGGCTTGCAAGTCCATTTGAGGGTTCTGGAGATCAAACAAAACACAGTTGGAGATCAGACAAAACACATTTGGAGATAACACGAAAGAGAAAGAATTCCTTCATAGAAAATTGACTGATTTGATTACCCAGTCGCTGTCGTAGAGGATGCATGTATCCGCAGCAGTAAGATTGATTCCGAGTCCTCCGGCTCTGGTACTGAGGAGAAATATTCTACAGCTGCTCTTCTCATCACTGAACTCTTTGATCTGTTTCAAGAAAGAGAGAGAGCTCAGAAAATTGCTTATAGCAAAGAAAAAGCAGCATAAGCACAAGAGAAACCTGTCTTCGCCTTTCATCCAGCGTCACACTGCCATCGATTCTGCAAACCTCAAACCCCTTCTCACTAAAGTAGTAATCCATAATGTCCAAAAGTTTCGTCCACTGGGAGAAGATTAGGACCTGGTCACCAGCAAATGGATCAGAGTAGTTCTTAAGGGCAATGGGCTACAAGCAATGGTTTTGTGGAACATACTTTGTGATTTTTAGCAAATAACCGGACAAGCAATCTCTCCAACAAGCGAAATTTCCCACACTGTCCAACAATCTCTTCAACTGGAGGGTAAAGATCTGTAAAGAAATGAAACAATTAGACAGATCAGTAAGACAGAAGTTTATTTTTCTAAGAGTTTCTTAAGAGGCACATTGACATACATGAACCATCAATTTGCCCCTGGAGAAGGTCAGGATGGTTGCAGTTCTTCCGAAGTTGAATCATCAGGTTGTTAAGCTTTCCTTTCCAGCCTTGACCTGAAGTTTAAAGGATGAACAATGCAGAAAATGACATAATCAAACATAAAGCATAAAAACAAAGAAGAACAAGTACCACCGATAGTATTCTCACCAATATGTGCTTCAAACGTGCGATTCACGAGATGTTCCTGGAACTTTTTCTGATGATCAGTCATTGTAGCGTACATAATAATCTCCTTTTTCCGTGGAAGCGAGAGCTCAACATCACATTTCATTCTTCGAAGGATGAATGGTCGTAGTATACCATGAAGTTTGGCAACAACCTAGACAAAATTTAACTCAATTGCATGAGACATATACAATCAAAGAAATATAGCAACATTGACCACAACAGTTCTTACTTGAGCTCTTCTTTTCTCTTCTCCTTCTTCCTTGGTTGCTTCATTTTTGTTCTTATCAGAAAAATCAAACCTGTAAAGAATAAATGTCAAAAAACTGCCACCATCAGAAGACAAACGTACTAACTAGGGATAATAGTAGAAAAGAACCATGTTTGTACCATGATTCAAATTCATCATGTGATGCAAAGATGTCAGGCAGAATAAAATTCAACAGTGACCAAAGCTCGGACAAATTATTTTGCAGAGGTGTTCCTGTCAGCAGAAGTTTGTTCTCCATCTTCAAGTGATTTAGTTCCCTCAGCAATTTACACTTGTGGTTTTTCAACCTGTGCCCCTATAAGATACAAGAACAAAAATATAATTTAGAAGGATCATTTCTACCTCCATAGCCTAGAACATTAGGCAATCCAGAAACATACCTCATCAATCACAACATATTTCCATGGATAGTGCCGCAGATTTTTTTTAGCATCATTCATAGCGACCTCAAATGATGTAATAACTATAGGGAACTTCGGACCAACAGTTTTGGGCATGTGCTTCCTCCTGAGTTCGTCCCTATGTTTTTTATCCCCATGGTAGATGATTGCATTAATGGAAGGCGTGAACCTGTTCAACAAGGGGAAGAAAACTTTCAACGAAAACCCCAAAACCTTGCATCTATACAAACAATAATGGTCAAGAGAGTACCTAGTAATCTCATTGAACCAATTTGAAAGAGTAGACAGTGGAGCAATGACTAGATATGGACCATCCAACCCATTTCCTTTCAGATGTGATAAGAAACCAATCGTTTGAATTGTCTTTCCAAGTCCCATTTGATCAGCTAAGATTCCATTCAAACCATTTTGCCACAACGATATAAGCCATTTGACACCTTTAAGCTGATAAGACTTTAACTGCCCACCAGTGAGAAGAGGAACTAGTTCACTCTGCTCTTTCATGACTCTTTCTTCCTCTGTCAGATCTGAGTTGGTGGTGTCACCAACTTCTTTATCTCTAGAAATCATAGCAGCAACCGCTCTCTTAGCCTTTCTCTGAGTGAAGAAAAAAGCATCCAAGTAAGTTAATTTTCCAAACAAACAGGAACCCAAGATCAAGCATGGTGGATAAAAATTATAAAAAAAGAACCAACATTGTTAATCTGAGAAGCAGCCTTTCTTTTGCGTCCACGACTAGTCTTCTCGGGCTCAGCTTTTTGGCTCTCACCTTCGATACCATTCTAGCAAAAACAAATTTCACCCACAAGTAGTCACATAAGTATAATGAGTCTCGTTCCAAAAGTGAGGAACACAAACAAAAGAGAAAGGCAATAAAAAGAAGATTTATACATTGGTGATATCCTCCATTTTCTCAAGGAGAAACTCAGAGTAGAGCTGAGTCTGCGTCAAGAGCTCATCGAGTTTAGTAAACTGAGTTTCATTCAAATCAGGAGCATCAGCAGATCCAGCATTGTTGACTTGCTCTTCATCTTCCCGAATTTTGAGCAGCTGCTCTTCCTCACGAGCCATGGCTTCAGAAATTAGAGTTGAATCTCCATTTTTGGCTTCAAGTATCTCTTCCTCAACAACAGTAGCAGCAGTTTTCTCCTCACAGTTATCCTTCAAAATCAGATAAAGAGCAACATCAAGTAGCAGTGAAAGTAATATACCATTTACAGAAAACTTCACATTCCTCAAAGACGAAAAGGGGAAAAAAAGAGCAAAACAAACTTTTTATTTCTAAGCTTTTTCCACAATATTATACCAAAAGGGAAAATGTAAAACACAGAACAAACCTCTTCGTTGAGAACAGAAGTGGGTGAATCACCAGAGGCATCTTTTTCCGTTTCAACGTCGATGACCATTTCCGGAGCCCTAAGAATCCAAAATCGAGATATAGAAAATCAACAGCGAGACCAACAAACTGAGGATCTATAACCCTAAATCAGGACAAGCAAAATTTCGCAGAGAGGGAACAGAAAAAATATAAACCCAAACGGCGGGAGACGAGAAACCACAGAAACGAACAGCGAGCGATTTCGAGGGCGTTAAGGACCCTAGAAAATCGCCGGAGAAAAGGAAACGAAAAGGTAAGGTGAGAGAGACTTACGCAGTGACTTTTGCGGAGCGTAGGCTAACCATCGAAAGAAGAACGAAACTCCTCCGGTAAGAAAAAACCCAAACGGCGGGAGACGAGAGAAACCACAGAAACGAACAGTCTCCGTCGCTTTCGCAGAGCAAATTCAAAAAACGAAGGGTATAATGAAATGACACTACTCTCTCTCTCACACTCTCTCCCACATTTACGCCTTTTTTCCATTTCTTCTTTATTAGTAAATTTTATTAAATTGGGAGTGGCGCCCGAGGACCGGGCGGAAAGATTGAAATGACACCTTTACCCCTAACAATTCCCCCGTATTTATACGATTTAATATGTTCATCGAAGAACATAAAATTTGTGTGGGCATTGAGCCATTAAGGAATAATTATCATCTTTTAGGGGTCAAAAGTAAATAAATTGTCAGAAGGAAAACAAAACAAGTACAAGTTTTTTAACACACAACACAATACTGAGAGACTTTTATTGTTATCTCTATGAAGGAAATTATAACTGATGATGATCAGAGCAAATACTCACGCGACTTGGATCGCTCTGACCGCTTGTACCCGCGGTCATCGTAACGGTATTCATCTTCCTCCACTCGTTCATATCGGTCACCGTACTGATTATAACGGTCAACGTTACCACCTTGCTCCTCCTCACGTTCGTACTGCTCGTAATGGCTTGAACGCTTACGCCCTTCGTAGTACCCATGACCTTCCTCTGACTCCTCAACTCGTCTCTGTTTTGACCCACCCCGCTCATACTCCGCCTCTCTTCTTCCCACATCTTCTTCATACTCACCGCTCTCGTAATCACGATCTCTTTTCCGACTCCGTTCCCGGCGGTCTCTATCTCCTCTGTCACGCCTGCTCTCTCTTTCTCGTTCCCTGTCTCTGCCTCTGTCCCTCTCTCTGTGGTGCTTGTCCTCTCTATGACTCTCTCTTGGTTTATCACGAGACCGTTCGCGGGGCCGATCATGAGACTGCTCGCGTTCCCTGTCCTTTCCCCTGTCACGAGATTTCTCACTGATATACGCAACATTATCAGCAACAACCAGGTGACAACAGGAGGAAAGAAAGCATATAAAGAAAGAAGAACTCTTACCGATCTTCACGGGCTCTGGGCTCCTCGGAGTGAGACATTCTTCCTTGCTGTTGTTCTTCCTCCTCGCCAGCAATCTTCTCACCAGAAACTCTAGATGTACCAAGTCCACCACCAAGTCTGCGGGGACGCCAGTTCGGGACTGTTCTACCTCTCTCCACATCAACCAAAACTCTTCTTCCATCAATCTTCCTTCCATCACCTTGCTTATATGCAGCTATAAGACACCACAAACTGTATTTTAGTAGGATAATTCATATCTCAGAATAGAGAAAACATTACAAACTCACCTTTCATATCACGTGTATGCAAGTACTCGATGAAGGCATACCCTTTGGGTTTATTGGTTTGCTGATCGGTCACCAACTGAACCTAAGGAGTTCAAAAAGAAGACATCAAGACATCACAAACTCTAAGAGCACTTTAACCAGCTTTCAGATACGGTGTGTTACAAGTCAAACAAGCACAGGCAACCTTTTATCTTAACAGGCTTCCACATCATCACCACATCAAGTATTGGCAGAAAAATGGATTCCGTGGCAGCAAGTTTTACCATTTCTCAAGGGCTTAACGACCCCTTACCAGGGTTTTAAAACTTTTTATGAAATTTAGATATATATGTATATGTATTATATATACAATGTAGAAATTTACCATATCACCTTCATAGTAGCTGATAATACTTTTGCTAGCCTTAACAGCCAGAAGATAGAGGTTTAGTAGATTTGTTTAATATACCAAAAAGAGAGAAGGGTTGGTATACTCCCTATTCTATATACCGATAGTGTTTCAAGATCTTACGTTCACTGCCCAAATCCCAGAGTTTCTTCTTCCCGCGTAGGATGAAGTATTTTCACAAGACCAAAAATGGATATAGGAAGGACTGGAATAAATATATCTTAGTGGCTTACCAGGATGGGTTTCAAGAAAAATGTATGCATCAGAAACTATGGAAACCTGTGAGTGTACGCACTCGATAAATGAAATATATATCCTCTGAAGGGACGGGACAATAAGTAAAGTTACCTGATCTATACCTGTTCCTATAGTTTCTGACTTGCCCCGAAATATCTTAACCAATCACCACGGAGGAGAGAGGTTTGCGACATTATACAATATTGACCAGAATATCGTTTACTAGCTACTTTATTTTAACATGTTATACGAAAAAGGCCCCATGGCTTTAAGCATAGTAAAGAAGGCAGAGATTCAAGGCAAAACATGGCATATACAGCTCAAAGCCTCAAACTGCTCACAGAAAAATATGTACGCAAAAAATATAGAACCATGGAGACTTCAGTACGTAAAATCAAACATATTGAAAAGTGAAAATAAGAGCGAGCAGACATCTCATAACTTCTTACCGAACCTGTTAGTGAATGCTCAGAAATACATACCTGCTTAATAGGTCCATAAGCTTCAAACTCCCTTTTAATCTTACTCTCAGAGGTCTCGTAGTTCTGCAAAAAGACAAGCAGTACATGAAGTCAAGCACCACAAAGCACATCTGTTTATGAAAGTCATTTGAAAAGAAAGCAGCGCTACTTACAAGTCTTGCAACGAACAATGTCTTGTAAGGATCTCCAGAAGCATTCGGATCATTATTTGGATCATCTGCAAACAAAATTTCAAAGATAAACCTCAATTCACCAAATTGTAAGTGGTGGAAGGCACAAAACAAAGCCTAGCTATAATTATAAGAGAGAATTTACATTTCTTGAGCTCCTCTGCAGCCTTTTCAACTCCTTTCTCCAGTCTGGACTTATGAATTCTCTCCCTTTTTTGTGCCTAGTCCGTAAAACAAAGATATAAGACCATATATATGCCACTGAAATAAGAATAACAGAGAGAAAGATTGAGGGTGAAACATACAGGTGTTTCAACTACCGGCTTAGGTGGAGCATACTCTGGATCTCCAGGTTCAGCAAAGCGACTCACATATTGAGCCATGCCTAGAACAAATACACAGGAAAAAACAAAATTACTTTCAAAGCCAATTATAAGTAGAGTTAAATAGACTAAGAAACTAAATTATAAACCTGTATAAGGAGGCAATTTTCTTTTCTCCGGTGGTGGCTGGAACTCCAATGGCGGTCGTGGCTCAAAAAGCTTCAAGAGTGTGGGTGTTAAGCCAGTTGGGTGGCTCTGACCCATCTGCGAATAAGCAAGAGATCATATTAACTTCCCAACAAGATGGTATAATTCCAAACTCTTAATAAACCCTAATTTGAAACTAGTGAGCATAATTCAGAAGCGATCTAGATCACTAGCATTGGAGTCACAGTCTCGTATATAATAAACGCATTGAAGAGTTTGATTATTCCGTCGACAAACTCTATGATAACAACCAATATCGCAAATTACAACAACGAAATTTGAGAGACGAACCAGTTTGAGCTGAAGAACATTAGATCGGTTCTGAGCCTTAGTACGGGCCTGAACGACGGCGTTTTGGTTACGCATGAATGGATCGTTCAAGTCCCCCATGGCGTAGGTAGAGTTATCTCGGAGCTTCTCTAGGGTTTTTTCTCCGGGAGGAAGATGGAGAGATGGGGGTTCGCTGGGGATATCGATCAAAATTAAATTATAGGTGTCGGGAAATTCTATTTAAATTCCTTTTTTTAAAAGATCTATGGCTAAGCAAAAATTATGATTTATTTTTATATGAGAAAAAGCTGCTTTTATAAATTTTTTTTTTAAAAGCTGCTTACCATTTTTTTTTTTTTAACCCTTCATTTTCATTCATTAATTCAAAATCTTAGACAAGAGTTGATACATTAGAATTACACCAACACTAAGCAAATCAAAATACACATCTACAAATTCATAACCTATCAATAAAAAGAACGATAGAGAAGCGACTTTCCACGATGCTTTTCCAACAGATTATTAAACCTGTTTCTTTCCCTCTCTAGAATCAATCCCAAAATTATGAGATCGTCGTTCTTGGCTATCTTCTCATGGAAGAAATTCCATAGTTGTCTTATATCACTGGTGAACCTCAAAATCTTCTTTTGCATTATTTCTTCGAGTCTCCATAGAATAATTATGCCTGGATCCCACAATCGCCAATCAATATGCATAACACTCTGTGGACTTTATACTCAATCCCTTCTAGAGATGGGGATTATGGAAATCGGTCATCATAAAAAATCAAGAGCCTCGTCGTGTGTTAATCCAGGAGACGAATACATTTTAACGAACCATGAATGAAGAGCCTTGCAACACGGAGGAATATACTGGAAACGAAAGTGCTTCCAAATCGAAATTACATAAACGATTTGCTTGAGATAACACCAGTTAATACCCCCTGCTTCCCGATTTGGCGGCAATTCTTCATGAAACTGAGAATCGAGTGTGAACACAAACACAAGCGTTGCCAACATCTAGAAGAAGGAGATCGATCAGAAAGAATTCCGATATAATTGGCTGTCTCCCATGGCAAATATCAAAAACAGGAGAAAAACAAATTAAAAACTAAGAGAACCACCAGCAAATGCCGGCGACCCGTAAAAGCCAATGAAAAAAACAGTTGTGTAGATCGCCTTCTGTGTCGCAGAGAGAGACGAGAGAGAAAGGTCTGCTTGGTTTAAGCTGCTTACCATTTAAAGTTTGTTTTTTATTCAAGTTTACAAATTACAATTATTATTTAGGAAAATGGCCACGGGATAAGGTAAATAAATTTTAGTGGGTAGGATTATGTGTATTTAGGTAAATAAATCACTACTTTAACTTCATTAAACTTCATGTGGTAAAAACAAATATCATGTGTTTTTTCCGATCAGTTACATACTCAATTTAATAGTAGACTCAATTTGCAAATTAATCTTTAAAAAATAAATTAATAGTTCTTCTCTTTCACCAAAAGCAGACTCTAGAAAATTATTCGTTGATAGGTATAATAATTTATGGGCTAACTAAATATGAAACATTGCATTAAATCCAAATTAAAAAAAAAAAAAAAAAAAAGACATTACCATTCAGAGCCAAATAAGCTGTTGATAAGAAACTTGCTCAAAATTTTGTTTATAGAGATGATAGTGAAATGATTCATGCCCCTAGTGGAAGAAAAAATTACACTAATGATGGACATATTTTCTTAGGGATGATGAGTTTGATTGATCTTTCCGACATCAAGTATATATATATGTATGGTCACGCCACGCCAGCCGACTACACTACCTTTGGTTAAAAAACTTGAGAAGCTCCATAGCTATTTCAATCGTCGGCTGCTTGGTTTTGATATTTGGGTCGTTCTTCCTTTGTCGGCAAGTTTTAGAGTCTTTGTCAATTCTCGTACATTCTGCAAACAAAGTAGACAAAACTCATTACATATATATCAACAAACTAACACAAGTTAATCCGTTACCATCTACAACAGACAAAGAAACTCAAGGTTTCCAAATAGCCAAATTCCTTCTATATCTTGGCTTATTAAAGGGAGTCACTGGATCGATACTTAACTCTCCTAACCATCAATGCAGCATTGCAGCTATATTAGCTTAGGTACGAACACGCTTTCATATTAATACACTACTGGCACACTAACCCTCCAAAGAGGGATCAACATCCATATTAAGTTGATTAGAATTATGGGATAATTATATGTATACAAAACTTGGACCATTATTAAGAGGGACATGATCCAGAAACTAACGACATGATAAAAAGAGCTGTCAAGAAGATGACACCAATGAACACAAACTACTAACAACTATGCATAATAGTAACCTATAATATAAGAGAATGGTCGGCTTCTCAAGACTAGTTCTTCTACCTTAAGATTTTAGCGGTACGCAGATCTGATCTCTATTTTTTTGTTCTCATTTCAATGTTCCAAAGCTAATTGAAGGTATAAACCAAAGCTAATGACAATGGGGGCTAAGCAAACTCAAAGCATAATATGTAAAAAGCGCACAAAGAGAGCAGCAATGTGAAGTGTTAAAGGCATAAATATATATATATATATAGAGAGAGAGAGAGAAGGCAGATTGAGTAGTTAGATCGTCAAGTACCGTAGAATGAACGGGAGGCGGATCAATGACGACGGAGCGAATAGACATCCTAGCGATCTCGGAAATAGCAGCTTCAACGACATCAGGAACATCACTGGTAAGCTCCTCGTAAGCAGCCTCGAACGCCTCTTGCCAGAACCTAGGTAACCTGATACGACGGCCATTGTTATACACATCCCACATGTGCTTCACCACTTTCTCCCTCTCCTCCATTTCCTAATCTCAGCTCTCACACAATTAATTTCTCAAAATCAAATCACAGAAACGAGAGATCACAAAGAAGAAGAAGACTCACAAGAACATCGAGATCCTCGTGGATCGGGAAGATAAGATCGTCGGTGAAATGGTTAATGTTACCGGCAGACCAACGGAGGTTGACGGTGCCGGTGAGCATAGACCAGAAAGCGAGTAAGAGAATCGCAGCCAAGGCCCAAAACTTGTATCGGCCTTTGGAGAAGAGAGCAGAATAACCACCGGTTTCCTTCTTAGCCGCCGCGGCGGAAGAAGAAGAAGAAGTGCTTAATGGTAAGGAGGAGTCTCCATCCTTCATTGAATCGAATCGGAGCCTTTGGAGGATGAGAGAGTGTTGAATTGATTGAATCGGAGCGTGTCGGTTCCGAATCAAATCTGGAGAAACAAATAAAAATATATATATATATATGTATACAAACTAAAAAAAACTGAGAGACTAAATATCTACTGTACGTTGTATTATTTTTAGTATTTGCACCAAACGAACGACATAATGAATTTCTTAATTAATGGTGGTGTTTCATAATCAATCTAAATAAGAAAGTGCTTGGCATATACATACGAGACAATGGACTTAACAGTTATATACTAGTAATAGATAACTGGAAATAAAATGTAGAGAATACATACAAGATAATTAATTAGTACCATAATAATCTTACTAATTATAATGTATGATCAAGACTTTGCTAGCCCGTTACGTGGCTGACAACCACATTTCTTTTTCATCTCATCGCATGGAATGCTTCAAATTCTTCAATTTAAATACCTTCAACTGCGGGAATGACAAAGATGAAGTCTGTAATCGGAAAAAAAAAAAAACATCCAAATAAATTTTCAAATTCAATATACTTATCTTTATTGAATCTATCCTTATTGATCATATTTGGATCAAAGCTAACAAAGAGAATTATATTTACACAAGCTTGGTTAGAAGAAAACTTCAAGCCGTTTGGTGTTTGTTAATATTTTGTCAGACAAATTTTGTACAGTCAATTCCTCACATTTACTATTTTTGCTTGCTTAAAAACTAACTTTCAGATCGAGAAAAAACAAAATCTTAATTCAAAACTAGCAACGGTGAATCTTCGATAAAAAAAAACCATCAAAGTAGTCGAATTATTTTTTACAATACATATAATGTTTTATGTAAAATTTTTAACTAATACTTACCAGAAACTGAATAGGATTCTGAAGTTAGTTTGTGATTTCACAGACTGAATGATTCGCTTATTATTCTTCTGTTGTTGTTTGACTATACTATCTCACTAGGATTTACCTCGTGGTATACCACAAAGACCATTTTAAAAGTTTTATAAATGTTACAATGTTATATATGTTTTGTTGTATTTCCATTTGTTATTGAATATATGTGGGTAGAATTTGAAATAATAAGTACTATAATTCATTATTGAAACATTTGAGTTAAATTTGATATAAATGTAAGTATTTTTATTTTTATATATAAGTATTTAGTGTTAAACTCTAATATACTGTATATTTAAAATTTATAATTAGTAAAATACATTTATTTAGTAACTACAAAAAAAAGTTCTCATTATCAATTATTTATTAAACTTATAGAAACTATCTTTTAGATATTTTCATACATGAATATAATGATTGTAACAAAAATTGCAAGTTGAAAGTTCTTTTCGAGTTTGATATACATAAACAAATCAATACGCTAATTAATTACTTTTGCAGCCATACTATCAAACAACAAACACTTGGTTTCACCATATCCATGATCTTGGCATAAAGCATGTACCTTCATTCAAATAAATATTATATGATACTAGTATATTCATAATTCAAACGTAAGATATATTATATGGTCATATAGGTATAATCATAAAGAACCTACCTTAGGATTATGACTTACGAGTTATGATTATGACTTCAGATATATTATATGGTCATATGGTCGTAATATTTATACTAAGGCTTGCTATTCCAAGCTTTAGCATCGTATTAGTACACGGTAGATAGTTTAATAAAGTATAAATTTTTGTGAAGAAACAACTCATCATTACCTCTAAATAATCAATAAGTTCTGCAATGGTTTCTTGGGGATTCTGGAACATGAGAGAAAAACGATTAATTAGATGGAAAACTATATATATGAAGGTTAAAAAACGTTAGACAATGATTCAAATCCATGACTTGTTTTATAAAACTAAAATAATGAATATTACGCCTCATTAGATGAATCAATAGCTTTAGGATATAGAGCATTGGTTATGAACATGAGAAGCAACAAAAGGATTTGACACACTTATTATTCTTGTTCAAATTTTTTTCCACAAATCAAACATAATAATCATAATCATTATTATATACAATCAGAACTATAAACTTTTCTGAATTTGATTAAATAGAAAACATGAACGGGTTAAAAGCAAACCTTTGATTTTAAATGGATGTATGTCTCTTAGGAAAGCAAATTGTGCAGCCATTGTTACAGTAAAGATTCGTTTGCTAGTGGTATCAAAGAGCTTCGTATAATTGGGTGAGTTTTTGTTATTCGATTGTTATGTTATTTATAGATTGTGATGATAGAATTAGGTTTAATATCGTATCTTAAAATATTTATTGAGCAAACACAATATCTATGAAAATGTGACAATTATAGTAGTTGGGTATGGAATATCCCACCAAATTTTCGTCAATAATAATCAGTTAGTATCCGTTTCATATAATTTTTATTTAAAATTTGATTGTGTTGTTAATGTTAGCATTTAATTTATATTTCCTCTCTCTCCTTTATTTTGAACAAGATCACAATGGAAACATCCTGCAGAGAATCATGTCAAGTATAACTACGACGGCAAATTCACCTAAAATGGAAATAATGGACAATCAGCTTCGGTTACACGAGATAAGAGAGGATTTTATCTCACAGCAAGATAGAGTCGACAAACTAATGTGGCAGCAATATTAGAAGCAGAACTACAGAGTCTAATATCAGTAATGCAACAAATGTGGACTGTCGGTTATCAAAATGTTATCTTCGAAGGGGTCAACAAAATGGTGGAAAGATTGGTTAATAATATGACCAAAAACTTCAGAATACACAACTAGATAAGAGAGGTCCATTACTGGAAGGAAAATTTTCAACATGCATCATTCCAGTGGACAAGAAGAAACAACAATAAGGTTGTAGATTGCCTAGCAAAAAAGCCTATTTCAACTACTGCACAATATTTTATTTACCATTTTGTACCTCCATGTATTGTAACTTTCTTCCTTAAGGATCACTCTTATTCAATATAAATGAAAGAAAGTTGTTAAAAAAAAAAGATATCTGATCCTTTTTTAAAAGAAATTGTGACCGTTTTCTTATTTTGTTTTTGGATTTTTTTTATTAATTACTAAATTATGAAAATAAAATCTGATGTGACTTGATCTTATTGGATATGTGATTTATGCTTTATAAAATAAAGGATTTAATTTCCTTGATTATGTTATCATTAATTAGTTTTGTAAAAACCAGAATATTACCATATTTTTAATATTATTGGATACCATAACAATTAACATAATTAAAGAGGACCCGATTAGTAAAATCGGATTTTAAACCGACCCGAATTATATAGGATGGCACAAAAATCCTAAAACAATTTTTAAAATTTGTATCCGTTTATAAAAATTCAAGTCACATTATATGCTAAAAAAAATCTAAAATTTTATCAAATTTATGTATTAAATAGTAATTCAAATAATTAAATATAAGATTAAATAAAAGTGAAAGGAGAATTTTGATGTATGTATTGAAATAAAAATAAAAGTGATAGATGTATCGAAATTTTGAGCAAGAACATCTCAATTGCACTTGCACCTAGTGAGTTTGATGATATATTTAAAACTAACAAAAATTAAGTTTAGTGAAAACTTAAATCATTTTCCAATCTGCAAATTGGCCGGAGGAAGAAAATGATCGACCGAGAGACCCCAAACATTAAAATCAACCTCCTCGATCCTCCACTTCTCCGTCATCTGTCTCCGATGGTTCGCCGACGCTTCACCGTACCGAAAAACCGTAACCGACGTTTTCCCGCCGTGAGCGATGTTCACATTGTCAACGTAACGGTAATCATCCATGACCGACTCAGCACTAGTCTCCCAGAAAACGTCGTCGTCTTCCTTCGTCCTCATTCTCAAAAGTCGCGAATCCTCGAACTGAATCAGAAGTCCCGATCTTTGACTGAAATAACCCCAAATCGTATGATGAATGATCTCAAAACTCGGACCGCTTTGAGCCTCTCGAACCGCCGGACTCGTCTCCAGTTTCAATATAAAGCAATCCTCACCGTTTATTATCTTCTCTCCGATGCACGTCGCGTCAAGAAACAGATTCGCCGTCGAACGCGGATCTAACCCCTATTAATAACAAAAATAAACCACCGGTTCAACGATAACCGGAGTTTAAATCCAAAATTTTAAGAAAACCGGACAATGTACCTGTAAAAACCGGCGGAGAGGTCTTGGCGGTCCGGTAGACGCCGGGGTTAGCTGGTTTGATGAATGTCGCCATGAAAGCTGACCGTTGCTTCCGCATATGACTTTACAACCGGAGACGACGAGCTCCAAACACCAAAGATCTGGATCTTTTTGCCATAGAACGAAACCACCCATCTCGTCGTTGCTCTTTAGATTAACGCCTGAATCATCTCCTTGATGAAACTCCGACGCCGTCATCTTCACTTGTCCCGTGACGCACATGCTGTTCACGGCGTTTAACGCCGCTGGTCCTCCCGTTGCTGCTATGTACTGCTGCACTATGTATTTCGCCGTTGAAGCTTGCTAGCAGCACCATAGTATTTTCAACATGTTCGTTATTATGCATGCATGTTTTCATAAATTAAATGGATACGTAAACAGAGGAATCTAGAGAAAGATTGGTTTTGAATGACTTACAATGGAGGAATCTTTGACAGGCTTATGAACAGAGTGACCGACTTGAACCTGAAGAGGTATAAGAGGGGAGCCAACGAGGTAGAGAAGGAAACGAAGCTCGTTGATACGAGCGGCGATAAGAGGTTGCGACCATTTATCAGAGGTTTGAGCTTTCATCCACGTCATCATATTTTGCCACCTCAATGCAACGTTGTTGCCCATACTGGAAAACATCTCCTCCGGTATCGGAACTTCCAACACCGTCTCCAAACCATCGTCTTTGTCTATGTTCGGACACAGCTTCCTCATACACTTCCTCCCAGTACTCCTTCTCTTCTTCCTGTTCCTCTGTTTCTCCTTTGTTCTATTGGTGATCGTTTGTATGAAACCCACAAATGGTTCGAAGATTGTCAGCACGACTGTGATTCATGAAACCTCTTCTTCTTTTTATTTTTCCTTTTTTTTATTTTTTTTTTCTTTTTATTTTGTTGTTTTTGTTTGCCAATTTGGTCGTGATTCCAAAACTTGTTTCGTCCTCGTTTAATTGTTTTTTAAAGTCTTCTAATTTTTATTTGTGGCTCTCCTTTGCTTTAGGCTATTTTAATTGGAATTTTAGTTTCGACTCTTTAGTTCTTCTCTAATGTTTCGATAAGCCTCAATCGTCCTCTTATTTAGCACTGTGTTCTTGACAACAGTTAATATATACGACGTTTAACTAGGTTGCATGCGACTTATTTGCTGTATGCATCTGAATAAATTTTGACAGATATAATATAGACTACTAACTGATATGGGATAATACGTAACACTTGACACTCACGATGTAAAACAACTTTCACGTAAACTTCCGAAATAGATGTAAAAGATGTAACTTACTAACTTATTTTGATGCACATATTGTTAGTAAAAAACAAAAGTGGAATATACATGTTCTTTTTTTCGTTGTTAGAAATGGAAATTTTCATATTCTTAGACTAATTTGCGTGGTCTTGGGTTGCCCTCTTCTTTAGGATTCGTTTCATAAAATTATAATATTGGTCTTTATAAAAAAAACCAAGCATTTCACCATTTTCGTATTTAAAAATCGATTTAGTTTGGCCTTTTTGACTGCCCTTTCCTCTAGGATTCCCATGATAAAATAACAACATTATTCTCATAACAAATATTTATTTGTTTCCTACATTTGTGTGAAACCACAAGCGATTCAGGTGTGCATTTTTAGACAAACAATGTGAACCATTTATTTCCGTAGATAAAACTTATACAGTAGTAGTATACGAAAAACAAAAACAAAATAAAGTGTGATAAATGAACATAACTCCCATGGGGACTACTCATTAAAAACCATAGTCAGCCTTGTCCTTTTCAATAATTGGTCCAACCCAAATATCACACGCAATATCAATTTGGAAAAGAACGTAAAAACAGAAGAATAATAATTACATACATACAAACATCTTAAATTTTAACATGCATAAACTGAATGAAAGCCCTTAAAATATTGTTGGACTCAGGTTGGAAAATACAAAAAATAATTCGGCCCAAAAAAAGATCATTACGTTGAACTTGGATGATTACTACACTTTAATGTATATTAAAAATAACAAGATCTTCTTTGAATAGGAATGCCCATTTCATCTTTTTATGGATTAGCGTATTCAAATGTGTACGGATAAAGTGAGTCAAAGTATTTTAGTTGTAACTAACATACGTATTAGGATCATTTAAACAACAAATATAATGGGAACTAAAGAAAAGAAAAAAATGATAATTCGATTAACACTTTAAGATTATTGGATACTAGTGGTTGGAACTGTTATTTGGACCATATGTTAAGGGAATTTGTATGCTGGCAGAATAGTGTTGTTTTTATGGAGGGAGGGACCCAAATGTCAGCCTAGATATAATTCTCACCTTTGAAACTAACAAAAAAAAAAAAAGGCATTACAAAAGGGACCCAAGCTAATCAATATATATATACTTTTGTAAAAGTCAAATGCTAGTTTTAATGGACATTTTTGTATAAGAGGAAGCTTATTTACAATTTTGAATTCAACCTCCATCTCAAGTCTTAAGACATATACTAACATCGTGTTTAAGACAAAGCTAAAATCTCCTAAATACCATATAGCCGCCTAATATGATAGTATAGGTAAAAAAGAAGAACATATTAAAGGGGAGAGTGGCGGTGTAAACTGTTACAAGCTGGTTAGTGTAACATTCATACACATGTCGTCGTCATAGTTTATCCAACGGATGGAAATCAGATAATACAAAAAAAAACGTGTCAGTATCTGAACATCTCAAAATGCCTACAAGGCATGTCATGTAATAAACGTTAAAACAAAAGCTGAACGAATAATTCAAGAAAAAAGAGAGGTCAAAGTCAATAAAATCAGACGAACATTGCATTAAATTTGTGTTTATTCATACCAATTTATATACTACTAGTTTCGTTAACCAGATAGAGATAATATTCCCATACAGAGAAGAAAACAAAACGCGATTTGCGAACGTATCGCTATACGACAAAACCCCACAGTGAAATTGTTATTCGTTCAACAACTTACGAAATTTGGTAAATTATTTTATGGTCCGACAACGCCACGGTAATTACCGCTCCTTTGTCCCCGCCTACGGACAGTGACAGTAAAATATATCTTCTTCTCTTTGACTCACGCGTTTTCTTACAAATATGTACATTTTTTTTTTAATTTTGTTACTAACATAAAAAATGTACCGTTGAACATAAATCATCTTATTACTCTTAATCTTTGGAAAATTATTATATGTTTGAATTAAGGAAATTATACCGAATAATTTGGTTCTCTTTTCTATACAAATATTGAAAAATAAATTAAAAATTTTTAAATTCTAGAAAACTTTGTGGCTATCGACGAAAATATTAAATACTTGGTCAGTTGATTACGTAACATGTACAATCGAAAAATAATATTAAAAACCTGATATTTGCATTCATTGGGCACTGCATATATTCACATGCCATTTTTTTCAGTACACACCTTCCTTCGTCTATGAGTATAATCTTTTTAGTTTTTACCCCTCACTTGTTTTGGTGCCTT
The DNA here is from genome assembly GCF_030686135.1 of Camelina sativa. Lineage (NCBI taxonomy): Eukaryota > Viridiplantae > Streptophyta > Magnoliopsida > Brassicales > Brassicaceae > Camelina > Camelina sativa. Next base: position 31,485,804 of record NC_141881.1, read on the forward strand.
TTTACCTTTTTACACCGTTTTCAATTTTTTAAAAAATCATAACATTAGCAAAAAGGTTTATTTTAAATTTAATTAGTTGCTGCATGGGAAGTCCAAAAATTTCAGATTTTAAAATTATATCATTAAAAATTAAAAACGTTGGTAAAAAAAGATGAAAAGTTGAGAAGAAAAATAGTATAATTGTCTCCGGAGAGAGAGAAAAGAAGAAGAAGGCTCCTTTGTCTCGGACAAACCAAAGAAACAAAAGGTTGAAGCTTTCACACAAAGTCTCTTCACACACAAAGCCGCCTTATTTTGTTATGTCTTCGGTGGATTGATTCTTGAGAGAGAAACAAAGAATCAAAGAGCCGGAGGTACAAGATAAACTCATCTCCGGTGAGAATCTCAGCCGTTGGATCAGATCAGTGGATTTTTTTAAAAAAAAGAAGCGTGTGGGTTAAATGATTAGTGAGATTTCTTGGGTATTGATTTCTTTTTTTGGGTTCTTTTTTTTTATAAATCTTTTTCGAAGAAGAGAGAAGAGAGAGGTCAGAGAGAGTTATCAGAAAAGTTTGGTGGCGGAAAGGGAAAAAAAAAAGAGATTTTTACGAAAAGCAGATTGACTGGTAGCTGAAGAAAGAGAGAGAGAGAGAGAGAGAGACTAAACAGAGTAAGAAGAGGAGAGAGAGAGACAGAGCAGATGATAAACCCTAGATTGAGCTAAGCTGAGCTGAGAGATTTGCTTCTTTTCTTTACTCTGTTTCGAATCTGTTAAAGGGGAAAAAAAAGATCAAAGCTTGTTTCTTTACTTACACATGCCGGTTGATTTAGATAACTCCTCTACAGTTTCCGGCGATGCAAGCGTTTCATCGACCGGAAACCAAAATCAAACTCCCAAATCCGTTGGGAAGAAGAAACGGAATCTTCCCGGAATGCCTGGTACTTCTTTCAAAAATCCAATCTTTATTTTTTGTTCTGTTTTTGGTTTTGCAATTTTTTAGTTTTTAACTGATTGTTAAAATTCAGATCCAGACGCGGAAGTGATAGCTTTGTCACCCAAAACACTTATGGCAACGAACCGATTCGTTTGCGAAATCTGTAACAAAGGTTTCCAACGTGACCAGAATCTTCAGCTTCATCGTCGTGGTCACAATCTTCCATGGAAGCTTCGACAGAGATCGAGTAAAGAAGTTAGGAAGAAGGTATACGTTTGTCCAGTTGCGGGTTGTGTTCATCATGAACCGTCACGTGCTCTTGGAGATCTCACTGGTATCAAGAAACACTTTTGTCGGAAACACGGCGAGAAGAAGTGGAAGTGTGAGAAGTGTTCAAAGAAGTATGCTGTTCAATCTGATTGGAAAGCTCATTCTAAGATTTGTGGCACCAAGGAGTATAAATGCGACTGTGGAACTCTGTTTTCTAGGTTTGATTTCCCAAAAAAAAAAGATTTGATCTTTTCTTTTAAAGGACTTTACTAACTTTTTGTATTGGGGTTTTTGTTGTTGCAGGAGAGATAGCTTTATAACGCATAGAGCTTTCTGTGATGCGTTGGCTGAAGAGAGTGCTAAGAATCATACTCAAAGCAAGAAACTTTATCCAGAAACTGTTACAAGGAAGAACCCTGAACCTGACCAGAAATCTCCACCTGTTGTTGAATCTCCTCCGTCGCTACAGCCTTCTTCTTCTCCGCCGTCCGTTGCTATAGCTCCGGCTCCGGCTATTTCGGTTGAGTCTGAGCCTGCCAAAGTCATATCTTCCTCGGTTTTGCCGATTCAGAATTCTCCAGGTACATGTTACAAAAGTCTCTGCTCTGCTTGATTGGAAATTTTGACAATATTGAATTTAAGTTTTGTCGCTACTTGGTAACAGTTTCTCAATTCTTTTATCTGAAACAAGAACTCTTTAGAAAAATCTATATGTTAATTTGGTCGGTGATGTGTTGGAGTTTAGTTGGTTTTGTCTGTAGCGCAACTAAATCGTGTTCACGCAATGTCTTTTTTTTTTGGTTTGTAGAATCTCCAGAAAACAACCCTCCTGAAGTCATCATCGAGGAAGCATCAAGAACGATCGGTTTCAATGTGAGCTCATCAGGTTTAAGCAACGATCACAGTAGTAACAACAATGGTGGATACGCAGGCATGTTTGTATCATCAACTACTTCCCCTAGTTTATATGCTTCTTCAACTGCTTCCCCTAGTTTATATGCTTCCTCAACTGCTTCCCCAAGTTTATACACACCATCTTCCTCCATCGAACCAATCTCTCTCTGTCTCTCGACGAACCCGTCTTTATTCAGACCAACAATACAACAAGATCCGCCACATTTCCTAACTCCTCTTCCTCCTCAACCGGCAATGTCAGCTACCGCATTGCTCCAAAAAGCTGCCCAAATGGGTTCCACGGGATCAGGAGGGTCGTTGCTTCGCGGGTTAGGCATAGTTTCAACCACTTCTTCATCGATGGAACTCAGCAATCACGATGCCTTGTCCTTAGCTCCTGGTCTTGGACTTGGACTACCTTGTAGCAGCGGTGGTAGCGGATCAGGTCTAAAAGAGCTCATGATGGGGAACTCGTCGGTGTTTGGTCCAAAACAGACGACACTTGACTTCCTCGGATTAGGAAGAGCTGTTGGTAATGGTGGTAATCCCGGAGGAGGATTGTCTGCTCTGTTAACTTCTATAGGTGGGAGCGGCAAAATCGATGTGTTTGGATCAGGGGAGTTTTCAGGCAAAGATATTGGTAGAAGTTCGTAAAGAGGAGGGACAACAAGGCATGAACGTAGAAGAACAGTGTAGTATATAGCTATAGTTTATTGTTAAGTTTGTATCAGGTTTAGATCTTTTGGTGCTATCTTGTTTTAGTGAATGCTTTAGTTTTATTTCCCATTCACTCAAGTACATAAAGCTCCCTAGCAACAACAAAAATATATTGTTTCTCTTTGTGGTTGTTTATATAACTCAACACCAAGTACTTTGAGGGGGAATTTTAGTATTCGGGTTGTGACATTACGGGTAAACCCATCATTACAAATGGGTACAAATTTTGGTCTAATAATTAATCTATGGTGATGACGATGTTTGTACCATTAATAATAAGTTCACATCGTGTGAAACACAATAGATGGGGTTTGAAGTTTCTATTATTGTGGGTTGCTTCTTGTCTTAAAACGCTGAGTCGAAATTTTTGCATTAATGGGAAGATTTCGTAGATGAGATTGACTTGACTTCTCCCAAAAGTGATCTGTTTTATTTTGGGATGGTGGTGATATTTTTTTCTAAAAAACTTACAAAGCTAAAAGTGGTATGATTTTGGGCAAAGATAATTTGAAAATATACCAATCGACTAGAGAGAGTGATTTGATTGAAGAATCGACCAAAGATTTTGGATTTTGATGTTTCAATCGCTGAGTAGGTCCATTACATATAGTGATGGAATTATCATGACAAATCCAACCCAAAAAAAGGCATTGTCTCTTATTTTCTTTTGGAGATTAGACATTAGAGCAAGATAATTCACCCACATCATATTATTTTTTACTTTATCTTATTATATAATGTTGGGTTTTGAAAGTTAGCCATTAACAAGATTTTGACATATGTCAAATTAATATCAATATGAGATTTTGATATATATAAATGTTAAGTGATTTGAGAATACAACAAAAAAACAAAATATATTTTTTAAAATAATATCAATAATATAAAAATATAATTACAAAAAATTTATAAAAATTAAAAATATAATTATTAAAAAATTATAAAAATTAAAAGTATTTTTTGTAACTTACCGCTTTAGTTAAGAGCTGAGCTGCTTTAGTTGATGCATTTACCGCTTTAGTTGCACTTACTGGTGAACCTGCTTCCCTTCCAATGCCAAAGCTCAAGAATATCAGCTAGTTAAAGACGGAACATCTAGAACAATTGGCCATAATAGAGCTACAATACATCAAACTGTCCTAATTATTTATTAAACTCCATCAGAATTTAGATCTCTTTATTAATGGTGGTGAAATTTGAGTGCAATCTTAATTTTTTTTGCTTTCATGTTGTGGTAAAAACAAAAATATATGATTATATCGGTTAGAGGTTATATTTGTGGTAGTGTCTAACCAATTAGCACCTATATGAACAAGTGCTTACTTCTTGATTAAGAAAAAATCCGATCAGCACCTATAGAATACTTTGGTTCTTTGTGATGGGAAACTCATAATCATATTACTGACCAAAAAAACACACACAATAAACATACGAATCGGGCTTCACAACCTAATGGGCTTTACAACTTAATGGGCTTTACAATTTAATGGGCTTTACAACTTAATGAGCTTAAAGGAGTAGTAAAAAACACGAAGGGGGTGTATTCAAACCATGATTTTGGAGAATTTGATGGGATTTAGAAAATTTAAAATTTTGATAGATTTTAGGGAAGTTCATATGATTTTCTGTAAAAAATTTTCAAATCCCACCTAAAACATGAGATTTGGATTTCTATATTTTTAACTAAACAAATCCTCCAGAATCCTAAAAATTATTAAAATCCTAATCCACAAAACTGTTTTGAATAACAGTAGATTTTTAAATCATCAGTTCAATAACAAGGGATTTTAATGGATTTTAAAGTAGATTTTAAATCTACAGTTTAATAACGGTGAATTTTAATAGACTTTTAAAATCCATGATTGAATAACATAGAATTTGTAAATTTCACACAAATCACTTAAAATGTCAAGTTGAATACACCCCCAAAGACGCTAACACTTACTTCTAAAAAAATCAAAACTTTAGGGTTTCAGTGCAAACTCTTTCTTCTTCAAGCCGGGAACGAAAAACCTTAACCTCTCAATTCGGATTCTGCTACCATGAGTCGGTCAGGTCAGCCTCCGGATCTTAAGAAGTAAGCCCTTGTTTAAAATAAACAATAGTGAGAAGATTGATTAACAAAGAAATCACTAGAGTTCTCACTATTTTAAAGGATTATTATTTGTGTATTAAAAATAAAAATTGGTTTTGTAATCAGTGTAGGGTGGGATTGTGAAATGTTTGTTAAGGGGCCAGAGATTTTATAAGCCCGTTATGCTAAAGACTACTCAAGTCCATCAGCGGATTACTATTGGGCCTTTACTACTGATCTTTTTATGCCTATGATCACAAAAGACCAGCTCAAAGGTTTTCTTCGACATACGAAAAACCGAACATGAACAAAACAAGACTTCGCAAGTGAAATTTCCTATTTTGCCCTCATCGGCTAATGGATTTTACGGAGATGCTCGCAGCTGCAGGTAGGTAGCGGAAACTGGAGATTTCTATATATATATTCGTTTTGTCTCCCTTCGTCCTTCTCTTCTCTAACCTAATTCCGGCGAAAGAGTAGACGAAAAAAAATCCCTGAAGAGTGAATATTCCGGTAAAAAGTCTTTATCTTTTTCTCTGTAAGTATTTGAATTTGGATTCTGTTTTAAGGGTTCGTTTATAGCCTTATGATTTTTGTGTGGTTCTGTTCAATTTTTCTGGTAAAAACATTTCCTTTTTCTGATTTAAGGTTTATTAGTATACTCATCGCAATCAAATTCACGTTTTTGTTGTTGTTGAATTAGATGTCAGCAGCGACTGCTCTCTCAAGATTAAACCCTGTTTCTCAATTTGGGTTTCAAAGAATCGTAGCTGGTGGGAAGAGTAAGAGCTTTGGAAGGAGATTGTTTTCTGACAGCTCTCGACGGTTTCGTCAAGCCATGGCTGCTTCTGGTTCTCTCCCAGTCTTTGGGGACGCCTGTTTGGATGATTTGGCTACAACTTGTTCAAATGGCTTAGATTTCACTAAGAAACGTTCTAGTGGTGCTACTAGCTTCTCTTTTAATTTCCCAGTAGCTAGCATGAGACTTGGGAAGAGAGAAGGACTAGCGAAGAACCGATTGGTTTGTCACTATTCTGCCATTGATCCGCTCCAAAAGAACCGTGCACTCTTTGGGGCATTGTCAAAGAGTCTTCATACATCCTCTATTTCTTGTTTCTCGGTAGGACCAGCTCATGAGCTTTCTTCTCTTAACGGTGGTTCTCAAGACTCACCACCAACTACTACAGCTCTTAAGTAAGTTTCTTTCTCACTTTGTTTAACTTTTTGTTACCCGAGGGAAAAAGTTTTGATAGATAGAAGTGTTGGTTTTGAGTAGGAGTCTAAGGCTAGTGTCGGGGTCATGTTATCTACCGCATCCTGAAAAGGAAGCTACTGGTGGAGAAGACGCTCACTTTATAAGCGATGACGAACAAGCTATTGGAGTTGCAGATGGTGTTGGTGGTTGGGCAGAGGTTGGTGTTAATGCTGGACTGTTTTCGCGTGAGCTTATGTCTCATTCACTATCAGCCATTCAAGAACGACATAAAGGTTCTTCTATAGACCCGTTGATGGTGTTAGAGAAAGCACATTCTCAAACCAGAGCCAAAGGCTCTTCCACGGCTTGTATCATCGCTTTAACTGACAAGGTGAGAGTAGTTAGCTCACATAGTTTTTTGCTTGTGGATTAACAGAAACCATATTTCTTGCTTGCTACTTTCTGTTGAAATGTGTTTGTTCTTGTTTTGTAAGGGATTACACGCGATTAATCTCGGAGATAGTGGATTCACAGTGGTTAGAGAGGGGACCACGGTGTTTCAGTCTCCGGTTCAGCAGCATGGCTTCAACTTCACTTACCAGTTAGAGAGTGGAAACAGTGCCGATGTCCCGAGCTCTGGTCAGGTCTGTTTCCAAGGCTTTACTACTCATCCTCATTAAGCTTTATAAGACCATTTTTAGGACACATTTATATTTTCCGCTTTGGTTTGGGTTATATGGATTGAACACACTCTAAAACTGGTGGGTATATGAAATAGGTATTCACGATTGATGTTGAGTCCGGAGATGTGATTGTGGCTGGAACGGATGGTATGTATGATAATCTATACAATGAAGAGATCACAGGAGTGGTAGTTAGTTCGGTGCGGGCCGGCTTAGACCCGAAAGCCACGGCTCAGAAGATTGCAGATTTGGCACGTCAAAGAGCTGTCGACAAAAAACGGCAGAGTCCTTTCGCAACTGCGGCTCAGGAGGCTGGCTACAGGTATTACGGAGGAAAGCTTGATGACATCACCGTCGTCGTTTCTTACATCACTTCACCTTAAGAGACCAATACTGATCTCTTCACTTCAAAGTTCAAACGGTCTCATCCCGCCAAAATCGGACGATACCTTTGTTTTTCTTTTTCTTGTTTTTTAAAAATTTTGTAGCGGCATTAATTAAATTTCTACCTGATCATAAATTTATGTGTATTTTCACGGTATTCGAATTAGCACAATAGTATTTACTACGGTGAAAATACACAAAAAAATTATCAGAAATTCAGCTATTATATATATACCTCATATTCTTCGATCTCAGACATTAATTTTTTATTTTTCAACAATTCTATCGAAGATTCAAAATATGAAAAACCAAGAACTACTAAATATGAAACCTAACAAAAGTCTCTTTTCCTTTTACTCTATCAGGTTCGTATTGCTATACCTTTTTCTTTTGTTTACCAGTAGTTTCTACTTGCATCGCTTGGACATATGCAGTTTTTGAAGTTCATGAGAAAAGGAACGATCTTACTCATCACTTTATGCGTCTTCTTCTTCAGCTTCTTCGTCTTGGTCATCTTTAATCCTTGGCAATCACAGACAACACGTTCTTGAACCAGACTGCTTGTTGAATCATCGGTAGCTACATTGGGGTTGCTATTGGGTGAAGTAGCATCAGTGTCTGAGCTTAAGCTTCTGAGCAAGTTTGTTAGTGAAACTGTAATCTCTTTAAACTCAGGACGAGCGTCAGGATCCTCTGCCCAGCATGATTGCAGGATAGAAACAACTCCCTCTGGAAGATTCTCTACACTTGGTCTTTGGTTCTGAAGAAATCAAAAAGACTTGATCAATTCATGTTCAAGTGAACTTTGACTTTAAATTGTGGCTTATACTTACTTTGCTAGCAGCATAAGCAACTAATATGTTGTTTTTTCCTTTGAATGGGGTTTTGTTAGTAAGCAACTCCCAGAAAACAATGGCGAAGCTGTATACATCCACCTTATGATCGTAGTGTTTCTTTTCGCCAGTTTGAAGCGGCTCATAGCTGAATAACTGAAAAAACAAACAAACAAACAACATGTCAAACCAAGAAAATATATAAAACCTAATTATGTATAAAGAAACTGGAAACACCCACCTCCGGAGCCATCCATCTGTAGGTACCAGCATCAAAGGTCATGAAACCTTTAGTCTCTTCTCTAGCAAGTCCGAAATCAGCCAACTTAACATGTTTCTGATCACCAGTTAAGAGCAAATTACCTGTACAGAAACCAATCTTCCTCAGTTCACAAATCTTTAATTCCTCTTTTGGTCATATGATATCCCATATAGACTAAAAAACGAATCAAATTTACTTGGCTTCAAATCACGGTGAATGATGCCATTTGCATTCAAGAACTCCATTCCCCGAGCAATATCCAAGGCAAAGCTAATCGACAGCTTTAAATCAAGAGGCTTTGGACGAGTAGTCAACATAAACTTCTGAAGAGTATTGCCTTCCATGAGTTCAGTAATTATCATCAACTGCGGTTCTATGCAGGCCCCAATAAACTGTGATCAAAAGATGTCAGCTAACATAATACATTTCAAGATAAGGCTAACATATGAAAACAATCAAATATCGAAGGCTCTCTCCCATGTTACCTGCACAATGTTCTCATGTCTAACCCTGGAGAGCAGTAAAACCTCTCTTTCAAACTTCTTCTTCAGCTCAAAGCTTACAGCAGATGTCCTCTTAGGCTGGAATATCTTCACTGAGACAGGGAAAATTCTCCTGAACCTATAGTCACCAATAGAGAAATATGCTAATTCAAAAACTTCTCTTACTAAGCGCTCTGATGTAACAGGTTGAGGTTGTAAATTCATGGTGTCTCTGTAAGGTTTGACAAGAGCATAGACTACATAAACACTACCTCCAACCTTTTGAGATAGATTTAATCGAATTCTGAAAGAAACCTAAGAGTGACAAAAAAAAACCCTTGTTCATACAGCACTGCCGCAGGTTAACTCAAATCACCATGAAAGATTCCCAAATTTCAAGGTTTAAAACCAAAATTGAAACTTTAAATCACCAATAAACCCTGAAACTTATATGTCTTCTTCGAAATAGGTTTACGGCTCGAATTGTTTGAAGGATTGTAACAAATATCAAAACCCTAAAACGATAAATACCAAACAAATACCAAAATCAAGAAAGGAAAAAAATTAAAAGTAAAATCGCAATTTTGCAATAAGAACCCAGAAAGCAGAAACTTAGGGAATTGAGAAACCCACAAGCCTTTGTAGACGATTGAAGATGAACCTTCGCCGATTACTTCCCCAATAGATACGTCTTCGATATCTACAAGCAAGTCTGTGCTTATACCAAAAGCGAATTGATCGTTGGACTCAAGGTTTGAGTCGTATTCGTCGTCGTCGTCCGATTCAAACGACTTAAAACCATGTGAGGACATGAGAAACGGGTAATTCGGATGAAGCGTCTTATCCTCATGAATCATCGTTGGTTCCTCCGTTCGTTGATACCCGCAAGGTCCCATTCCTGAAGTGAGCGATGAAGACGACGACGCGGAGAGAGTAATTGTATAGTGTGAGGAGGACGCTGAGGTATTTATATATCCCGAAACGTTTGGGGTGTTTCTGTAAACTCTATAAAACTATAGGGGCTTTTCTGAAAAGTAGTATATTTCAAAAAGGGGACTCTATGTAGAAACGGGAGGGAAAAAGAAAAGAAGAGAAGACTTTATAATATACGTGTCTACGGTGTTATCTAAATTCAAACACATTTAATTTTTCTTAATCTGTAAGATTGTTGACTAATAAAAATCTTATAAAGGAAAGATTAATAAATTTTGGATAATTTAAAACGAGTATGGTGGATTTTATTCTGTTCATAATTCATTAATTTTTGGTTATTATATTCTCCATTTCTTTATCAAGAACTTTATTTACCTGGTTGAGAAAAAGGGAAGTTTATCTATTCAGGACTTTTTAATAAAATAAATGAAAGACCTATATAAGTAATGAAATCATATTTATATATGGGATATATATATATATATATAGGCTCTGCATATATAAGGACAATATATATTAATCAAGATTTACGTATATATAATGAAACTAGAGAAAAATAATGAAAAAAAAAGTACTATATTGAAATAAAACATTGAGAAAGACACATTTACAACAGTTTAAACAAACATATCTATTTCTACATTAGTTATATAACATAACTTTGCATCGATACAAATATCAAATATATTTTTAGTTGATAATAATAGAATCATACGTACAAACCATCCCAATACTCCATGCTTTGTAAATAATTGTTGTCTAACATATAAAATGGGATGTTGTTGTAATTAGTCTCCGGGGCTAGCTCGAAATCAAATTGTGCATCGTTGTTGGCTTCGACAGAAAGCGATGAACTCGAACTGTTGGTTGGCATTTCTTCAAGCCGTTCCGAGAGTTTTCGAATTTCATTTTGAGCTTCGCTTAATTGTTCCGTCAGTTTTAATACCTACAAACAAAATTCAATATATGTCTAGTTTTAGTACCAATGTTAACCATTTACAAAAACTGTAATTTAGTACAACCTCAAACCAAATCTAAGACATAATTTTCCTGACAAAATAAATATCATCCTCAAATAGTATTTACGTTAAAGCAAAAACGAGGATATTTTTTCTGGCATGTCAGCCCAAAAAATGCAGCAAAAGGGTTCAAACGTGGCACTGACTGAGTGGCTAATGGGCTATCATGAGCCCAACTGAGATTGTACGGATGGAATAGTTTTTTCCTGAATGGTGGATAAGAATGAGATGACGAAATTAAGTGGAGTGGTCCCAATCGCATTGTCTAATTAAATTACTGGTTACAATATTTGATTTAACTACATTTCACATGTGTAATAAATATTGTGAAATATAATTAACGCATAACTAAACTAGTTATCAATTACTACTTATACGTATTTCAAAATATCGAAAACCTGAAAATTACTCACCTTTACTATACTAATCTAACATGAAATTCGCCAAAATATATCACTTAATTAATTTGTCGGTTGTGTTATGAAAAGATAATAAAAAGTTGTACCTGAGACTCGAGCTGACATTGGCTGAGGACGACGGCGTCGTGGTGGTTCTTGAGTTTGGCGTACTCTTCCTCGAGTTTCTTGTTCTTCCACCGTGCACGACGGTTTTGGAACCAAACAGCCACCTGTCTCGGGTCAAGACCCAACTCTCCGGCTATCTTCTCCTTCCTCCCTGACTCTAGCTTGTGCTCGTTTCCGAAGCTATACTCGAGCATGTTCACTTGCTCATCGGTCAACTTCCTCTTCCTCAGCATCCCTCCGATCTCCGCCACGTCTCCTTCGTTGGTGGCTGATGAACTTTTGCTCCTCCTCTTCCTCCGCCGCTTCACGGGTTTTGATCCTTCGCCGCCTGATGATGACCCATCGATCTGGTTGACGATGATGCACTGTGAAGTTTGTGTCCGGGTTGTGTAGGGGTACACTTGAGAGCCTAGCACCATTTGATCATCCTCCATTAACCTACCATGATCCATTTCTCTCTCTCTCACTATCTCTGGTTTTTTTCAGACAAGTGTTGCTGTTTCTCTCTAACTGTGTTTAAAGGAGAGTGATGCAATAGGATATATGACTTTGGTGAGGTAGAGAGTCCTCTGAGATGCTTTTTATAAGCTGGACGACTGTGACCCTTATTCTTTGGGTTGTATTTCCCTCTATTTACGCTTTTGCCATTTATTATTTTTCTCTAATGACAGTAAATTGAATAAAAGAATCATTGTGTCTGGTATGCATATGCATGTATGATATACAGATGTTAAATAAGATGTGCAGTACTTATACGGTTATATTTCTTATAGATATTACTTATTTTTTAGTACGTAGCACATGTACAAAAAAAATTGTAAGAAATGAAGGAACATTTTGTTTCACTTTATTCAAATTAGAAAATAATTTATCCAAAGGAAATATATGTACTTTTTTGTTTATTAAGGCAAGGCATATATATGATGGAAACGTTTAGATGTTCAAAAGTTTAATTTACACTTTTAATAAGAAAAAGTGTACGTTGTTTATAATTACAAAATTTTAAGAGCTTCATGTAACCAAAAATTATATCATCGCATTCCATTAGAACTTGCGGTTTTGGTATTATAGATAAATAAAGTAATTAAGCAGAAAACAAAAATTAAATAAGGTGGGTGACAATTGTGGACAAGAGACGTGGTGTGGATCCCGAAGACGACTAAATTTTGGAGTAAGTAGTAAACAAGCGATCCGATCATCTGTGGATAACTATTGGGTATATATGCTTAACTAATACTGTATTTTTTTCAAACTAGTATATGCAGAAGCTGTCTCTGTCTTTAGTTATTTTAGTTTTTACTGTTAAGTAGTCAATTTTATAGGTTAGGTTATTTATTTTTCTTTGTTTTCGGAGCTCGAGACCACTCATTTCTCCCTTTCAAAAGCAGTGTGCTCCTCCTTTTCCCATCTTTCCTATTAGTTATTATTTTACACTAGTGACTAGGAGTCTATAAGCACGAATCTTCCGGAGTTTTCTTTCTTTGTTTATTTAAACATTGTCCTCTATACATTTTGTCTTCTTCAACAGTATTATAATATCCTATCATGCGATTACTTGAACATTGCCTGTTTTATTTTGTATGTATACGTTATACGAAACATTTTAAACACTTCTTTTGTATCAGGTTAACGAAATCTCTTCCGCCATACACGAGAACGATACCTAATCCACAATCATGTTACCGCGCGAGATTAAAATTCATCAAGTACAGGTTTACGAAAACAAGACGACTTACGTACCATCGACCGACGTTGAAGGTTTCTGAGACTAAGGTCATATTTTGTTAATTTTAAATTTTGGCAAATTAAATATATCTTATGACTGTTATCCTTGAGCTTATCTGCTTATGTAATATCTTGAAGGAGGAAAGTTAAGGTTCCAAGTCGAGACATGACAACCAAATTGATACTTGATCTAGGGGGCTATCTCTTTATGGACGACCTGAGTCGTGCCCTTTCTCAATTCGTCCCAGGTTTTTCCGGGGGGAGAAAGTGAAGATTGGCCATAAGCAGCATATATTGGTGTGGTGGAATTAAGATTGACCATAAGAAGCACAGACATAAAGATTGCTTTCATGCCTTCGATCGTACCAAAAACCTAAAATTAACTAAAATGTTTTACTACATTCAGGCCATGAATGGTGTGGTGATATATTGCACGGATATAATAATTATCCACTTTTGAATATTTGCTTTTAACACTTCGAATGATAATTAAAATTTTAAAACAAAATTCGGAAATATGTATAAGTTGAAATAATAGTGATCGTGGTGTACTGTGCCGACTGCTTATATGTGACATAGCATGTGTTCAACTCATTTTCTTAGCTATTTTTGTGCAAGTGCGGTATTTTTTCTTTTTCTTACTTAAACATATATATGCATTCCAAATTTATGTCAACGAAGGCGTGAAAGGCGTTTATATATGTCTTTGCTGCTTCTAGCCAATCTTTCTTTAATACTACTATAAGTCTATAACCATTTAAATTTTGTGTCATAACCATATATATGTACTTTTCTTGTGTTATAACCATATATTTTTCGTCTTTTCTTATGTACTATTCGTTATAGCCTTAAGTAAGTTTATATAAAGAAAACGCAGAACGCTTAGTAGACGGGTGGTTTCTAGTACCATATATGCCTAAATGTCTTGCTTCTTATTTGAAAGGTGCTCAAACCTAGATGAGATAAAGTAGGATAAAAATGTGTTGGAAAGAAAAAATTATATACAGAATTGACATGACTGACAGACTGAGGGTTTAAAGTAGCCTCTGTCATGGAAAAAAAAAATAGTAAGCTACACTTTCATCGTAGAAAACGGTCACTTGATTTCAAAGAAGAAAAAAAGTTAATAGTGTGGCTTTTTTTAGGTGAGTAAAAGAGGAGAGTAATGGTATAGGCAACATGGGAAGGTATATAAAGAATAAAGGTAATTTTACATGGAAAAATTGTATTCCGACATTGAGTGACGGCTATGCACGTGATGTTCACGTGGTCTTCAAATATCAACGAGTATAAAATTCAACTTATCTACTGGTACGTTCGTTCGTTGCAAGTTAAAAAACAAAACAAAAAGGAAGAAAGATAATAAGTTGGAATCAAAGTGTCTGATTGTTTCACGTAACTCTATATATATATATATATATTGTAAAACGATCAGAAAACGACTTGAAAGGTAAGAGATATTGATGTTAGTTAGTTAGACCAAATGGATTAGATTATAAATCGATGTGAAAAAAGAAGCTCTCACATAAATATGTAGTATATATTTGCAAAATTTAATTTATTTGGGTAATTAAAACGTGATAATTCGTCATCCAATCAAAACAAGAAAACGATCAAAGGCTTTTGTAGTTTGTGATATATATGTCCCCTCCCATTAGCTTTCCGATCCTCACTATTGGAGGAAGACACATCATACAACTAACATAAAATTAAAGTTATATATCATATGCAAAATTAGAAATGGTGGTGTGTCTCAGGCCATCATTTTGTCTCTTCTAAAGTCTCATCCTCAAAATAAAAGTCGCAGTTTTACATATATCTCAAACTCGAACGTATTTCTAAAACTTGCTTTCGTACGTGAAAGAACCGGGGTACTTTGCTGTTTCAGTATACTTACATAATACAATGGTAATTAAGGATGACACACAAGATAATCAATCAATAGTAGTGTCCGGATATATTCGAAACTTCATTAACGTGAATGTGTAATAAAGGACTGTAATTTAATTTCGTAATTTACTTAACAATGTGTGAAAAAAAGAAATAATAAAAAAAGAAAGAATAATGACGAAAAAAAAAAAAAAAGAAGAATAATGACGAAAGAAGGAAAGTGGTGACAAAGACAAGTTCCACGCAAGTGAATTTGAGGTCAGTCACATGGGAATGCTTTCTAATTCGGGTTACGTGTCGACTCCCTCTTATTCCTTTTTCTTTGGACCACACTTCTGCGTTCGCCACGTGTTCTCTTACCTTCCCCTCCTTCTCCGGCCCTCTCTTCAGTCTTTCCCCATCTTTGACTAATTTTTATTTTATCTTACCGTTGTTTCTTTCTTTAAAAATAAAAAATAAATAATCCGAATCTGTTTATATTCTTATACTATTATTTATAAAAAGATTTGTTATTAATTACTGTGTTTATTACAAATGTCTGATTATTTTGATCATATTATCCTTTCTATCTTTAATAAAAACTAAATTTACACCAATTAAGTAGTATGTATATGTGTGTAAAAATACAAATCAACTTACATGCATAGCTCTCTTTTTTTCTTTTGTTATGGAAGGACTTTTGTTAATTTCTTGTAGACTAATGAGTTCTGAAGTCTTTAAACTGCTGTGTTAATAACAACCGTTTAAAGAGATAGTTGACTTTTATCTCTCAATTCATCAACAATTCAACATCCATAAAGTCTAATTCATGACAGATAGGCACTTACTTACCATTGATTGATTATGATTTGTTTTTATTTTTCGTGATGGAATTTTTTTATTGGTAAATCTTCTTAGCTATATTAGTTTTTTTCTTTTTTGGAACTCTCCGGTTGGTATCACGATATCTAAAGAACGTATGGTTGGTGAGTAACATAAACGATGAGAAATTCCATTGAGAAATTCCAGTATTCTCTTATTTATGTTAGCTGAGAAATATCTTTCCATTGAGAAATTCCAGTATTCTCTTATTTATGTTAGCTGAGAAATGCTTTCTATAGGGATGTTGTCGTGGGTTTAAAAACCCAGCCCAGTCCAAACCCGAAAAAAACCTGCCCAGAAGAAACCCAAGTTTGAAAACCCAAATGGGTTTTAGGTTCTAGTGGGTAAACCCGAATGGGTTTTTAGTTTTGTCGGTAAATCCGTGGGTACCCGAATTATTTATCTTATGTGATGTATTTTGTATTTTATATTATATATAATTTTATCTTTAACTTTTTAATACCAAATGTGATTTATATTATGTATTTTGTGTATTTTACTATATCTGTAACAATTTTCAAAAATGAGATTTTGCGGTTTTGGCGGGAAAATGAGATTTTGCGGTTTTGGCGGGAAAACAAGATTTTACGATTTTGGCGGGAAAACGAGATTTTGCGGTTTTGGAGGTAAAACGAGATTTTGCGAGTTTGGCGGGAAAACGTGATTTTGCAGTTTGACGGGAAAATATAATTTTACTGTTTTGGTGGGAAAACGTAATTTTGCGGTTTTGGCAGAAAAACGAGTTTTCGTGTTTTGTGTTTTTGGTAGGAAAATGTGATTTTGCGGGTTTAGTGTAGGTGATTAGACTTGACAAAAAAAAAAGTATAGGTGATTAGAAAGAAAAAAAAACCCAATGGGTACCCATAACTGATAGGGTAAACCTGTGTAAGACTTTATAGTTTTGGGTACCTGCCCATTTTTAACCCATTTAATTTCTTAGAGAAAAAACAAGTCCTAAAACCCAGTTTTAAGCATGGGTTTCGGGTACCCACTGGGTTTTTACCCACTTTTAACATCCCTAGCTTTCTACATTATTGTTGTCACACAAAAACTAAAAACTTAAAAAGCAGAGACATTCACCAACTTTGATTTGTAAAACTGTATTATCTTAATCTCTTAACCATTAAGCGAGATGTAGTCTTATATATAGACTTTTAAGCTGATAGATGTGTGGCTAATTTAAGTTCGTATAGTGACATGTGTGCAACTAAGATCATTTTAACATTAAACGTATATATATATGGTCCTAAGCGAACCATAGATATGGATAAGAATTGGAGTTTGCGTAGGTTTGTTTACTACTGTCTTAATATGGGATTGAAAACAAAAGACAAAAGTGGTAATTAATGTGAGATGGGGATTCAAACCTAAGCACCAATGTCAACCTCTAGTTTGAAAGTAACGATAATATCAATCAATACACTCGTCCATTAGGGTTTATACCTATATTACATAAACAAGAAAAAGGAGATAAATTATACTTTACATAGTATGTGAAAGAAGATGCGCATATGGCACAGGATAGATTCTTTTTCTCGTATGCTTTTGAGTTGGGACTTACGATTTATTTGTCCTTGTTAACAGTATAATAATGCTCTTTTCAATAAACTAATCCAGTTTAATTATCACTAAAGCAAAATGATTAAAAGAATTAAATGTCATGTTTATCCCAACATCGGCCTTCCTTGTTTCCCGTACTTCCAACTCTCCTAGTGCTTTGCGTAACAGATAGATAATTTGGGTAGAAAGATTCCATACGTTTTTGGCTTACTTTAATAATTAATCAAAAGTTAATCTATCAAATTAATCAACAAATTCGTACTCTAGCTATCGTATTATATTCCGACTGGGCTGGCGACTGATTGATTAATTAGCAATAACTAATAAACTGAATTAATAAGAGCTAGTCTTTACTCTCTACTACTGCAGGCAGCCAGGCATCCTAAATCCAAAATACACGATGTAAGAGATTCTATCAAATTCTATCCTAAACATTTGGAAATGCAAACATAAGTATAGCTGGACTAAGTTTCGTACAACTGGACTTTAGATTAGATCCAAATCCTGATTAATTTGAACGCTATATTTTTTTCTTTAATCTGAACATCCATATATCAATAGATTTGCGTAGAACTATATAAACACACCTTTTTAATGAATCCATCCAAGTTTTTAAAAAAAAATATATATATATACAGTATATATCAAATCAACTAATCAGGTATATTTTAGGATCCGTCCATATTGTTAGATTGGTTAAATTGTTTTTTTGACAGCTGTTAGTATTGGTTAAAATAGCAATGTCATATATAAAAAATACTAGATTTGAGCGGCGACAGTTATGGCGATTCGATCTAGGGTTTGATATGCTTTGGTTCAGTGCTGTTGAGAGGCGGAAGATTGGTCTTTCGTGTGCTCTGGTTACGTTTGGATCTCGGAGATGGATCGGAAATCTGTCTTCGATTTGGTCTGGGTTCACTCGGGACTTACGGGATCTCTTTCTCTATGGTGGGGATCGAGTTGGATCGAATCTTATCGGGCTGATTGAGGATTCGATACGGTACGGGTGGATTGAGGATTTGTATCGGGTTGGTTTTATTGAGGTTGATTCGATTCGGGTTGATTGCGAGTGCGATAGGATTTGCTTCCGGATTGCATGGCGATTGATTTTGCTTGTTATACATTGTCGAGATTTTCATATCATGTTGATTGAGGCTCCACCTGAATATACTATCGGGAGGATTCATTGGTATGTTAATTATGGTATGAGATCAATTCTCTTTCCTTGGTTTGTCAGATGGGTATCTCGTTACGATCTTGTATTGGTGATTCTGGAATGTTTTGTGATGTTCTCTGAGATATCAATTTCGGACAGATTTTGTCTATCCCTTGACAATGGGTGTTTTGTTCAAGTGGTATTTATCCGCGAGCTCAGTTTGATAGGGTGGTTTTATAACTGCTGGATCATTCTTTCTTCAGTGGGCGATTTGTCTGATTTTCTGAGAGAATTGTGTCTTGCGGTGTCGTGTTTTTCAGACCTCAAGGAGTTTTGGTTGTGTCGTTGGTGGTCTATCATGTCTCAGTTAGCACTCAACAAAGGCAAAGCTCCGTTGGTCCGTACGGAGACAGTGAGGATCGCTAATTCGGTTTTGGCTCAGAGAATACAACAATTCTCACTGACTCTTATTGGGCGTTTGATGAATCCAAGTGTTCAGCAAATGGAGTCTTTGGTGGCTAATCTACCGAAGATTTGGAAGCTGGAGGACAAGGTGGTAGGAGCAGACTTGGGTCAGGGCTTATTTCAGTTTAATTTTGAGGCTGAAGAGGAACTGCAGGCGGTGCTGATGAACGGTCCATACCATTTTGATGGGTGGATGCTCGCGTTGGTGAAATGGGAGCCTATCATATCATCTGCTTATCCCTCCGCAATCAACTTTTGGGTTAAGGTAACGGGTATTCCCATGCATCTTTGGGAAGAAGCGACTTTGAGAGCAATAGGTAAGAAGGTGGGTATTCTCAGGGAGATTGATGAGGAGACTGGAAGTTTCTGTGTGACTGTTAATGGCTTTAATCCTCTCCTTTTCAAGATGGTTGTTCCCTTTGAGTTTGGAGATGAGGTTATTGTCTCCCTTGAGTATGAGAAGCTGACAGGTTTTTGTGAGCATTGTTCTCGTCTAACTCATGATGTGCGTGAGTGCCCAGAATTGAAGAAGGGAGCGGGGGAGCAGGTCGCGGAACAGCAAGTGGATAAACGGTTTGTTCTGAAACATCATCTTCAGGGTAAGCAAGGGGGATTCAAAAGTGAAGGTGGTTGGGAGAAACCAAGGAAGCATGTTAAGAGGGCTTTGGATTTCCAGGGTCACGAGGGTATGCACGGAGATGGGGGTGCTTATGGTTCCCGATATCAAGAAAGGTTCCAAGGTTCAACGTGGGGACAGAAAAAACAGTTTACAGCTGTGGAGTCTAGTGGCTCTGGTGGACAGAGAGGTTCGCAGATGCTAAGTGGTGAGTTAGAGGGACAGGTTCCTTCCTTCAATCTGAATCGAAAGGGTATGGGACCTGTGTGGCCAAAACCGTTGTATAAGGTCAAACAGGGGAGCGCGGTGAAACAGAATGCTGTTGCAAAGAGATCCCAAGAGGAAGAGGATGCGGTTGGGAGAGGTTCCACTTCTCAGGCTGTTACGGTTGCTCCGGAAGAGACTCTCACCGGATTGGTCAAGGAGGGAGAGGAGACTGGCTTTATGGAGGAGAATGATGACTTGTTGGAGGAGGGAGAATATCCCGAAGGTGATGATGCGGTTATACCTGATACTGAGTTGGGTAAGGAGGACGACACTCTCACCGAGCAGGGTACGGATTCACAGTCGGATATGACTGGTGATTCACAAGGTAAACCTCCTGTTTTAGTCTTGCCGGATTCGGTTTTGGGTCTTGTTAATAACGCTTTGGCTGATGTTAAGCTAGTGGATCCGGTAATACATAGGGTGAGACTTAATAGGCCTAATGTTAGAAAGGGTGTTAGTGGTTCAGGAATAGTTGCTAAAAATGTTGTTAGGACTTTGGCTTCTCCGGGGAAACGGTTATTGGCTAAGGCGTTATCTAAACCTGCAGGTGCAGGAAAAAAACAGAAGAGTCAGGGGAGGCAAGATATTCCCTTGAGAGGTAAACCAGCGGATGGTAGTCGTCAAGTCAAGAAAGGGACGGTGGCTCTCCCGAAACCACCGGCGCACACGTGAAGATCCTGAGTTGGAACTGTCAGGGCATTGGGGTTGATCTGACAGAGAAGTATTTGGGTGATTTATGGAAGCAACATCGACCAGACATTTTATTTTTATCAGAAACTAAGAAATGTTTTTCTTATTTGCAAAAGTTTCAGAATAAGTTTGGTTTTAATAATTTGTATACTGTTGAACCCTGCGGGACAAGTGGTGGTTTAGCATTATTTTACAAAGATGAAATAAAACTCTCAGTTCTTTATGATTGTGATCGCATTATAGATGTACAAGCTTTCTTTGGCCAACAATTAGTTTATATGTCTTTTATTTATGGGGATCCGGTCCCCCAAAATCGAGTAAAAGTATGGGATAAATTATCGGATATCGGGTCTTTCCGTGTTGATCCGTGGTTTATGATTGGTGATTTCAATGAATTGAGTGGTAATCATGAGAAAAGGGGAGGTGCTTTGCGTCCAGCCTCTTCTTTTGTGCCTTTTAATTCCATGATCCGACATTGTGGGATGTTAGAGTTTCCTTGTTATGGTGAGCATTTATCATGGAGGGGTAATCGGTGCAATAACCAGGTTGTTCGGTGCCGGTTAGATCGTGCTTTGGGTAATGAGGACTGGCAAGGTTTTTTCCCGAATTCCAAGGTAAACTATTTGGATATGATTGGTTCTGATCATTGTCCAATTTTGGCAACTTGTCTGAAGACACATATAAAACGGAATCGGCAATTCCGTTTTGACAAATGCTGGTTGGGGAAGGATGGATTATCCGGGGCAGTTGAGTCAGGTTGGAATCGTACTATAAATTTCCGGCCTACGGGCTTTGTGGATAAAATAAAGAATTGCAGGAATTCGATTTCTTGGTGGAGAAAGAATAATATTTTTTCTGGCCCAAGACTCATTTCGTCCTTAAAGGCGGCGTTACAGGAGGCGAAAATGGATGATTCAATTTCTCAGGAGGAAATTCGAGGTATAGAGAGGAAATTAAAAGAAGCATATCGGGATGAGGAGTTATATTGGCAACAAAAGAGTAGGAAGTTCTGGTTAAGGGTTGGGGATAAGAATACAAAATTTTTCCAAGCTTCTACTAAACAGCGTCGGGTAAGAAATAGGATCATTGGTCTTTTTGATACAGATAATGTATGGAATGAATCGGCTTCAGGTATGGAGAATATTGCTACAAAATATTTTGAGGACCTTTTTAGGAATTCAGATGCTCAAGGTGTGTCAGAGATGTTACAGGAGGTTACCCCTTTTATATCGGATACTATGAATAGAGATCTAATTCGGGATATTTCTGAAGCCGAAGTTCGGAAAGCTCTGTTTGCTATGCACCCGGAGAAGACACCAGGACCTGATGGTATGACGGCCTTGTTTTTTCAACGATTCTGGTCTTCCTTAAAAGGGGATTTAGTGGCTCTAGTCAGAGAGTTTTTCCGTTCAGGACGTTTTGACCCGTGTTTAAATGAGACGAATATTTGTCTTATTCCTAAAGTTGATCGTCCGCAGCGGATGGCGGAGTTTAGGCCGATAAGTCTTTGTAATGTGAGCTATAAAATTATTTCTAAGATCCTGTGTTTTCGGCTTAAGCGGTTTCTCCCATCTTTGGTTTCCGAAACTCAGTCGGCTTTTGTTTCGGGTCGTTTAATAACGGATAATATATTGGTTGCGCAGGAGATGTTTCATGGGTTAAATACTAATAATAGGTGCAAGTCGGAATTTCTGGCTTTCAAAACGGATATGAGTAAGGCTTATGACCGTGTAGAATGGGCTTTTTTAGAGGCAGTCATGGTTAAGTTAGGGTTTGATCGGAATTGGATCTCTTGGATCATGTGGTGTGTATCTTCGGTGTCGTATCAAGTTCTTCTTAATGGTCAACCCCGGGGTTTTATTAAACCACAGCGGGGTCTTCGTCAGGGGGACCCGTTGTCACCGTACTTGTTTATACTCTGTACAGAGGTTCTGATAGCGAATATCAAAAAGGCAGAACGGGAGAAAAAGGTAACGGGTATCACAATCGCCCGGGATAGTCCTACCATTTCGCATTTGTTGTTTGCTGATGACAGTCTTTTCTTCTGTAAAGCAGAGGCGACAGAATGTCAGACGGTCATGGAAATTATCAGGAATTACGGCAAAGCCTCAGGACAAGAGGTTAATTTAGAGAAATCATCTATAATGTTTGGCAAGAAGGTTCCTACTGAGATAAGGGATCAGTTGAAGTCAGTTATTGGTATTACCAAAGAGGGAGGTATGGGATCTTATTTGGGCATTCCTGAAAGCCTCCAGGGTTCAAAAAATAAGGTTTTTGGATATGTCAAGGATCGATTGGATGATCGTGTCAATGGTTGGAATGCAAAGCTTTTATCAAAAGGTGGTAAGGAGATTATGATTAAATCGGTGGCTTTGGCACTTCTCACGCATGTGATGTCCTGCTACAAATTGCCGCAAGAGTTGACATCTAAATTAACGAGTGCTATTTCCACTTTTTGGTGGAAATCCAACGATAAGGCTCATGGTTTACATTGGGTGGCTTGGGATAAACTATGTAAGGATAAGTGTGATGGGGGTCTAGGTTTCAGAGCCTTGGAACAATTTAATGATGCTATGTTAGCAAAACAGTATTGGCGTTTAATTCAACACCCGACGTCATTAATGGCGAGGGTTTTGAAAGGCCGATATTTTAGCAATAAACACCCGCTTATGGCCAAAAAACCTTCTAATCCCTCCTTTGCCTGGAGGAGTATTTTTTCAACGAAAGATTTAGTGGAATATGGAGCGCGATGGGCGGTAGGTTCGGGTAGTTCTATTTCGGTTTGGAGAGATCCATGGATTCCGGATATTAGACCACGTCCTGCCAATGGTCGGGGACGACTCTGGTTACCGAGCTTGATGGTGAACCACTTAATTAATCCTGTCACGAAGGATTGGCACTTGCCTACTCTAGAAGAGTTTCTGGATCCGGGGGATATACCGATTATTCGGCGTATGTCGGTCAGTAAGGTCCAGCAACGGGATCGGTTAGTATGGCATTTTACCAAGTCAGGGAAGTATACGGTTAAATCAGGTTATAGATTAGCCAGAGAACTGATGACGGAAGTCGAATACGGACCAACATGTATGGCCCTCAGGGCCCAGGTGTGGAAGCTGGATGTTCCCCCAAAGGTCCAACATTTTTTCTGGCAGATTGCGTCGGGCACCCTCCCAGTGCTCGAACGACTTGCGTATAGGGGTATCCGGTGTGATACACTCTGCAAACGGTGTGGGGCTGCACCAGAAACTATCAATCATGCTCTCTTTGAGTGCCCTCGCTCGCTCGATGTTTGGGAGTTGTCCCTAGTTTCGTTAGTCCCCGATGGCTTTCCATTTGCTTCAATTTATGCAAATTTAGACTTTATTTTTTGGCGGGCAGCCTCTCAGTCGGGGGATTCGGATGTAGCTAATCGTCTTCCTTGGATACTTTGGACATTATGGAAAGATAGGAATAAAAAAGTTTTTCAGGGGTTACAGGCCGAGCCGACGGAAATTCTACACCAGGCGAATAATGATAAATTACTATGGGAAGAAGCAAAATCCTATTCGGATAGGTATTTGCATACTACGCCTCTGGTGGAGGATAGGGGAGCGTTTCCTCGATGTCAGATTGATGGTTCTTGGAAAGGGTCAGATGCTATGCAGGGTCTAGGATGGTGGTGTTGTAGTGATGATGATGCGACTCTCCTTTTGGGAGCACGGAGTCAGAGATGCGGTCCTACATCCTTACATGCAGAGCTACAAGCCTTGATTTGGGCTATGGAGTCACTCTTGGCGGCTGGAGTTGGCTGTCAAAGCTTTGAGACAGACTGTGCAGAATTGGTGGCGATGGTGCAGACGCCTGACGATTGGCCATCTTTTTCGAACCTGTTAGAGGAGTTTCTTGTGCTCAGACCATGCTTTTCCTCGTTCTCCCTGATCAGGATCTCTAGAGAGCTCAATGTAAGGGCAGATTGTCTAGCCCGTTCTTCAAGATTGCTTTCCTCTGAAATTTCCTTTGTAAACTCTTTTCCTCCGGTTTGGGCAACCAATCTTGGAGTTATTTTTTAATTTGATTAATGTTTGGTTGAAAAAAAAAAAAAAAAAAAAAAAAAAAAAAAAAAAAAAAAAATACTAATAAAGTAGGAAACTGCATGAAAAATGTCACTAGCTAATTTATACCAGTTCTAATGACCCCTAAGTTACGCCACGTTTTAGGGTGTTGTTTAGTGATTAATTAATTAACTCACTTGTAGATTTCTCGAAAACGCAGTGAGTGTTATTTTGGACTGATTTGGTTAAAATCATCAAAAACTTTACCGAGCCTAGTTAAAAAAATTCGACGCTACCAAAACTCACTGCAAATATATTATGTTAATTAGTCGGATCTGTCGGGGCCGAACTACGGGGTGTTTTGACTACTATAGTAGCTACTAGTAGATAGTTAAATCGTAGAGTTAAATATAAATGACAGTCGTTTTCGTTATAATTCTAAAAATAATACTATAGAATGTTGTATCTATAAATCATATCTGTAGTGTACACCTATTTGAACAACGTTTGCAGAACCGGTTTCTGGTTGCAATATCTAGACGACACTTTATTTTGATGTTTCAATATAGTCTCAGTACAATATATACACTACAGCATAATCTCCTTTTTAACAAATGAGAAGTACACAACATAGTTTTTGTAGACTTTATATTTTTAATAAATGGTTATAAATGATTACAAATAGGTTATAGATAGGTTATAGATTAATCCATATATTAATATGAATGGTTACACCTAAATATTTGGGATATTCTAAATTGATAATTGATATATTAATGGTAACAAATAAATTAATGGATATTCAAAATTGTATTTTTGGAAGATTTTAGTCATATATCACGTTGTTTCCAAAGATCTTTAAACACAATATTACAAATTTATTTTCCACAGATTTTATCGATAGACCACAACGTTAACCAAAGATAGATTACAAAATTGATAGATTGATTGGTTACAAGTTAAATATTGGGTTACAAGATAGATTACGAAATAAAATTTAACCAGTGTTATAGCACGGATACTTATCTAGAATCATTAACAATATAAAACTTACAAAATAGGTATTTTTAAGCCTTCATATTTAGCATGTGATTTTATTGCATAATGTTTTATCCAAAAAAACTTTTAAAAACAATAACATAAATTATATTTTATATAAAAAATATAATATAAATAAAATGAATTTCAACTCGTGCTCTAGCACGGGTTTTAATCTAGTTAATTTGTTATAATTATTAACAATAATTTATCTCTAATGGAAACTCAACTTTTTTCGGAAAACGTTGTCGATTGCCGTAAAGCTAAAAGCTAGTAATACCACCAAGGCTAATTAAAGACTTAAAGTGCTCTATACTTTGTTGGTCATTAGGATACTAATAAGTAAAAAAGATTCTAAGTATAAACTTAGATGAAAATTATAGTATATATAAACATTCATCACTAGAAATAGAATAAAGAAAAAGAACCGTACTAAAATTTGAGAGGTCACGTGGATCCTCATCATCCGCTTGTATATACATTACTTCGAGCTGTATTCTCGTACAAAATTACAAAACATGGTACATGGACCAACTTTAAGCACATGACAACAACTGGTGTTAATCATAAAAATTCATAAAACGATCTTATTAAATTGTTATCAGTGACAAATTACTTTACTTAGCGATGATCTAAAACCAAAGTGACGTGCTATGGCGGCAACATTCGTCTCTAGCTATCACAAAAATAAAATAAAAATCATGTCGGAATAAAATTAAGCTGTCTTACATCCAACAACACTGGAGTGGGCTTTATTTGAATTCCACGGGTATTTCTTTTTTTTTGTTTGATATATTGGTCCGTTTCCGATAATAGCACTTAGCACATGCTGATCTATATTTATTTATATCGCGTAACGGATAAGTGTAACAATAAATGTTTTTCTTAATTCAAAAAGTTTTTTTTTTTAAATTAATGGACGTTTTTTTTTTGTTGGAATTCAGGTCAACGCTTCTTTCATTTAACCGTAGCAAATCACACAGCTGGTTTGGCGATCTCTCATATGCAGAACAGAGCTGAACCAAACTACATTAGTCATTGGACTGAAATGTAAAGACCCGCGAGGCCGCGAGAACTATCTCTCTCGCAAAAATTCTTAGATAAGAAGAGGTGATGACATGTCGATTAGGTTAAAAGAACTGGCTATGCTGTTGGGTTATTTAAGCCGGGTTGTAATAATGTCCTACGTTTTGATAATTACATCCGGTTATCTATATTTAGGACTCATTGGCTATTATCTTAATTTAAGCCGGTTATAATAATATCCTGTCGTTAGCTACTACTAGCTAGTTAATTATATGGGCCTAGTCTTTCAAATTTCATGGAATGTGGAAAAAACAGCTGAGCTCAAAGTTGGGCCGTTTTGTAAAAAGAACAATTTAGTAAGCCCATGAAAAATTAATTGCCGTATATAACAATAAAAAAAACATGAAATAATATGGATGTCGGCACAGCTCTCTCTATGTAGTGAAGCTCATAAATTCTTCCTTCAGGCCAAAAACTGTAAGAAGAAAAATAGTAAGATTTTTTCATAACTGTTATTAGTTTCTCACATAAATATAATTAATTATTTAATTTTTATTTTTTTTAATGAAAACGATATAAATATAATCTAACACTATTTCCTATGACTGTCAAACCTTTCTAATATAGTTTTCACATATAATTACAGAAACTAGAAATCTAATCAAGTATATATGTAACATAATTTAGTTTGATCGAATTTAGTCAGTGCAAAAATTAAAATGATTCAAAGCACGCATTATTGTCCTATCATTTAGCAATTTTCCACATTTTATTTTGGATATAAAGACTCGAATAGTCACATCTAATCATAACTACTAGCAAATGGCATCGGACATTAATTAAAAAAAAAAACTCCTAAACTTGGTTATATATATCGTGGACAGTATGGCATAATGCGAGTCTGGTATATGTTCGTGTTTTTAATTATGATATGTTTGGAATCTGTCATCATAATAAATTATATATTTAATTTATTTGATTCGTTATATGTGCTTCCACTTCCACCTTCCAGTGTAACAGAAAAATCAGGGGGTAGAGGAAATGTCACGTCCAGTCGATGTAGCCTTCTTCTTTCTTATGGTTTGGTGCTCCAATAAAAAAGCAATCAGTGAGCTATTTAGATTAAATACCGAATAAGATATGTCAAACCACCGTTCTTTTGGGAAATTTTATTATTGGTTTATGATTTCATCTAGAAGGTCAGCTAAATGTGACTTAAGCATATGATTAGTCAGATTAGATCATCGCTGTCGACTTGATTGTTACATTGTGAAGACTAATTAAAAGTAACAGTTTATCATCTAAACGTCGTTTTATTATCTCCTTTTATATATAACGAGGAGAAAAATTCGTTTCATCTTTGCCCTGAATCGGTCTCTCTCAACCGATTAAAAACATAATCATGTTTTGGGCGAGTAGGATTAAGTCTTGTATGAACATCGATCGGGAACAAAAAAAAAGACTAATTCACATGTCTTGTAAGTTATAACATAGTTTTACTGTTGTCTCATCTGTTCGATAAACTGAAACGTATATAAGAGTGGTTATTAATTATTAATATTACAAGATGTTTTTCATTTTTTTTTTCACAACACGACCGATATTTTTTTAATATTACAATGGAAAATTAGCTGAGAAATATCAAAACTAGAAACATCCTTACATTACAACAACCGATTATTCTATTACAATGTTTAAAAAAAGCACTAATTAGGAAACGACAAAGATCTAGCAAACAGTGACCAATTCTACGCACCACGTGCCAAGTCCCCGATACGTTCCAAAAACTGTTGACACTCCTTCGTAACTCTGCAAAGAGACTTGTGCGCTGAACCACCACCGTCAATGCTCGACGACATCTCTGCCGTGTCTCTCAACTTCTTCACTTTCATTCTCATCTCCTCACCTTCCTTCTCAGCCATAACCATCCTCACCAACACTTCAATCTTCGACCTAGAAATCGCTTCCTCTGTATCATCCACTCTTACGGCGATACCTAGTTCGTCGCTGAGCAACGCCGCATTCATATTCTGCTCGGCGAAAAGCGGCCACGCGATCATCGGAACGCCACCAACGACGCTTTCCAACGTGGAGCTCCAACCACAGTGGGTTAAAAACCCACCAACGGCCCGATGGGCCAGGACTTCAGCTTGCGGTGCCCATGATGGGATCACGAAACCTCTATCGCAAGTACGAGTCACGAACCCTTCCGGTAGATACTCTGGCGTGTTGTCTTTGGTTCCACCGCCGTTAGCCGAGAAATACTCGCTGCAAGATGAGCCGTCAACCGGTGGTCGAACCACCCATACGAACCGCTGCTGGCTCTGCTCGAGTCCCCACGCCAATTCGGTTAACTGGTTAGCAGTAAGAGAACCACCACTTCCGAATGAGATATAAAGAACCGACTCATCCGGTTGTTCGTTTAACCAGTCAAAAACCGGATGTTCGTTCTTTGATGATTGTACCGATCTGCTTAATGGACCGACCGGATAAACCGGTGCACGAGCGACCCGGCCTAAAAGCTTTGGGTCTTGAAGAGATTTCAATGATTTGGGCTCCATCTCTTCCCATGTATTCACCAAAATACCATCAGCCTTTGGGTAAGCCAGACAGTGACGAACCAAATCCCGGTACACCGGTTCGTCCGGAACCAGATATGCATCCAAAGTATCTTTAAATCTAACCGGTTCACACCCCGGTACAGGGAGCGGGTTTCTTTGCACTGTATGGTCTTCTTTGGTATCTTTGTCCAAAGTTGGATAATATATGGAAACACCAAGATAACGCGCGTTGGAAGCGATAAACACATAAGTCAACATGTTCAGTTCCGCACCAAGACATAACGCATCTGTGCCGAACAAGTCGATGATCAGAGCCGTTGGCTTTTGATGCATGGCAGTGATCTTTGATCGGAGGGCTGGAACGGCTTCACGCATAATGACTCCTATCTTGGTCACCACGTGGTCTTCCGGGTCCACTAAACCAGAAATGTTCGGCGAAGGAAGAGCGACGATGTCAACGCCGGTTGAGTTTAGGAACTTTGACTGAGCGGAGGCTGCGTCGGTTTCAAGGACGAAGACGGTGACATGGAAGCCGTGGTTAGCGGAGAGACGCTTAGCTAGCTCGATCACCGGCATGACGTGGCCCATTCCGGGACTGGAAAACATGGCAGCATGTGGTTTTGTGATATGCATCACTACTTCTTCAGTTGGCTGGCTACTTGTTTAGATTTGTTTTTGTAATTCTTTTTGTTGTTGATGGATGGGTTTCTATGGTCATTGCATATGCGTTACTTACTTATTTATAGTCAGATTCTATCATTATTTGTAGATTAAATAATTGATACTGACCATACATTTAATGTAGTTTAATAGTTGTATTAGGTGATAAAACAAATTAAGAAATAAAGTAATGACAAAAATATATGACTAAATAAAATGACTAAATGAGTAAGACTAAATAAAATGAGTAATTAGTAATAGCTAATCTCATATTTTAACAAAATGGCTAAATGTTGACTTTTAAATTTAAAGTGTAGATTTTCTTTTTACTTTTTTTTTTTTTTGGACAAAGATTTTCTTTTTACTTTATACAATTTCTATACATAAAACTGAAATTCTCTTTTAAAGAAAAATTAGCTTGTATTCTAGGAAAATTTATGATGGAGTAAATAGACATATCTGATCTTTAGCTGAATCATGTATTTAGGTTCAAATTTTACTACATAAGTAATTAAAATTTGATGTTTTTGTAATTGAAATTAAATCTTGATTTAACTTTTAAAGAAGTGTATAAACATTCTAGAAGAAGTGTGGGAATATTTTTTAGTGATACCATATTGCTACTCCATATACAGTTCAACCGCCGGCTTGGTTTGCGTGTGAGTTGCATTTTTTGTTTGCTTTTACTGGTGCACATGGCCTGACAACTGACTATTAGTAAATTAAATATATGCAGAGATGCGGTATTATCGCAAGAAATGGTTGGACACTGATTAAAATTGGATTATGGCTGTATCAATATTTGTATAAGTTGATATTTTCAGTGTATATTTCTTGTCTTTATTTTATAAAATCCTTAATTAATGTCGGTGTAAGTAGATTGTTTTTGTTTATAGATTGAACAGAGTGCAGTGCACTATGGTCAATGGCTGACCATATTGAGATATGGAGTAAAGACCAGTCCGAGTCTTTGTTTTACTTTGAGAATATCCATATTCCAGTTCTATAACACAAATTCATGTTTATCCAAAAAAAAACACAAATTCAGATATAAAGAAACATATTAAATGGATTATGCAAATAATATAGGCATACATATGCGGATATAAGACTTAGAAGTAATGTAATTTTATTTGTTTAATTTATGTGTAAGATGAACAATGGAACAAGATTTTGTAAAACATAACGTGACGTATAGTGAAAAGTAAACAGAGATAGGAATCAACCATAGAAACGCAATTGAAATATGGTTTTTTGTTTGGTTTTCAGTTACATATAAAACCCAATTATATATGATAAGTATTTACTAACAAACAAAACCATATTTATTATGATTGTGACCAAGAAAATAGAAAAAAACTAGTTGTCTGTATTTTTGGCATTAATATGGATAGATTATTATTCATTGCTGCGAGATCTATCTACCACCTAAATAGTCCTACAAATATTTATGATAATTATAGTACATGTGTAATTGAGCAAAAATCTTTCGAGGAACATATAGAAAAGACCAAATTAATCAGCACATGATCGGGCTCACGTTGGAGATGGTGGATCACATGCCAGTAATATTTTGTTTATCTTATTTTAAATATATTAGTAATAATTAACATGACCAGTAATAAAACTTTAGGAGAAAAGAAATATAAAGTACGTGTTTTGATTCTATGATGAAACTACCGAATGCAATTATAGGCTTTTTATATAGAGCCCACGTATATAATCAAACTCTAAAAACGAGTAATAATTCACCACACAATCACTTTTTTTTTTCTTTAAAACCTAACCCTACTATCTTCATTCATTTATTCATGAATATCATCATGTCTTTGATGGCTCGTAACTAATTGGTCACATTATCTAATCAATCCCATCTGATCTTACTTTAGTTAGTAACTGATCCATCACATGCTGCCTTACGTACAATCGATCACTGATGGAGAAAAGAAAAACAAAACTGAGATTCACCATTAATAATAGAGGAGCTTATAAAGTTTAATTGGTTAATCGTTATTTAAGGCGACAATCGGAGCCAAAGATTACAGAAAAAGGAACTTAATTATTATCGGCTATAACGTCCTACAAGAACATCATATTCATCACTCATGTTTCCACAAACATCATAGCTAAACATTTTTAAAATTCAAGATTACTCTATTAAAAAACTCAACAGGATAACGAGGCCCGTGGCCAGTGGATGCCATAAAATATATATGTTCATTCAAAGATTACATTATATGATGGCGGTCAGAGATAATCACCATTTAATCGTAAAACTCGAAAATTGGACCACTGTTGTTGAAAATTTTGTCTATTGTATATATAATATGGTCTATGACAACATTTCCTTGATTCTTTCTCATGCAATCTCCGTCAGTACGTAATATATTCTTCCTGCTCTCTGATAAAAACAAATACATTTTTTTTTTTTTTTTTGGACAAACTAACAAATACATTAAGTTATAAAATGGTGAGCCAAGATATTTAAAATAAAGTTTCACTGAGGAAATCATTGAATTCTTTTTAAATGGTTTCAAGTGAGGAAACCATCAAATTAACCGATAACCATTAATCATCTAATTATATATGAAGGAAATTAAATAACCAAATTAACCATATACAAAATTTTGTAAATGTCTTGATTTCTTATCTCGCTAGCTGTCTGTCTCCGTAGTTACGTAAAATAATTCCGATGATTTCTAATGAGACGAAATATATATATATATATATATAACTTGTTAAATGTAAGTCAACTGGCTGGAACGAAGAAAGCCGATCTCCGTTTTACGTAACGTAAGTACGACTTTAATTAATAATCACTCTGATTTGTTTATACAGAGAGTGGTCCGTCTTTGGAGTTGATAATATTATGGCGTTATGGTTTCGGTATTATAATTATTCCTTTGTCGTCTTGTCACCTAAGTAAATAATTAATATCATTAGTACACGTCAAGAAAAGAAAAGAAGAATTGATTTTACTACTAGAATCCTTGCCACAACCGTAAATAATTTGCAACAAGGCGGTCTAACTGATCCATCATATATATATGTGCGGTACTGCGGTCTAATTAATCTATCATCACATTGATATTGACTCCGATATCAATATGTGGGGTATTGTGTATTATAGAAGAGTCATTTTATAATTAATCTTTCTGATATGGTATGGGTTACCTATGCCTCCTAATTCTCTTCCTCTAGGCTTTCCATTACAAGTTTATAAAGTTTACATAATACTCTCTCAATATTTCATACTGTTTTTGCATTTCATTCTACAAACAGTAAAAAAAAATCCATTTAACAAACAGATCATATATATATATATATATCTTATGTGGCTTTTAGTGGTATTACATGATGTCTCAGTTTGATGTCTGCCGGTTGTTTACGCAGAGTTAAGATCAGACCATCTTTCAAGGTATAATAAGCTCTTTGACTTCTTATGACAGCCATTTTTTTCAGAATCTCAAAGCTAACATCGCTACTTAAGATTAGTTAATATCATTTTAATTCTCAATTTACTTATCCTTATTGCCCACATTTGGATTATGACTAACAAAGAGAATCATATTTTCACAACCTTGGTAAGAAAGAAACTTCAAGATGATTGGTGTTTGTGAACATTTTGTCGGACCAAATTGTACTATCGATTGCTCAGATTTCCTAGTTTTGCAGCGAGAGTGAATTCAATATTTCTAAGAAGATGATTAGGTCTAAATGTTGCTATCACTAAAACATTTGTTGTTCCCCTAGTAATGCATATCATGACTAATTTTGGCCACCGAGTGATTAACAATTTAATACCAAAATTTTATAGATGTATTAGTTACTTTTAAACTAAATAATATATTTAATCAAAGTTTATAATCGTGTAAACCTAAATCCGACATGATGGTTTCTAATTAAAATTATGTAAAGGATTTTTTTTTAACAAATACAAAGAAAAAGGAATTTGATCAACGAAGGAAACATAAATATGGTTAGAAACCCTCCTGATCCATATAAATTCCATTGTAAGCCCATTATTAAAACCCAATAAAGCATTATAATTTGGCCCATTTTTTAAAATAACCAATAAGGAAACGGCGTCGTTCGAAAGTACGTGATCGTCAACGCCTGGTGCTACGATCAACCATCGTCGAGTCTCTCCTTCCTCTTCTTTTTCTTCTTCTCTCTCTCTAGTGGTCACACTCACTCCACATCCGTGAAAAAACCCTAGGAACCAAAATATGATGAACCTCTCGAGATCCGTCGCGTTGATCTCTTTGTTCCTTCTTCCTTTACTTAGTTTCTCCTTCTCCGTCGATAATCCGACGGATCGGCGAGTTCTGGTTCTTCTCGATGATCTATCACTTAAGTCCTCTCATTCCATCTTCTTCAACAATCTCAAGTCTCGTGGATTTGATCTCGATTTCAAGCTAGCTGATGATTCGAAGCTCGCTCTTCAACGATACGGCCAGTACTTGTTCGATGGGCTGATCATCTTCGCCCCATCGACAGAGCGTAAGATCCTTCGATCTGTCTCTTGATCGATAATTTTGTTTTATATTTCTGGAATCGATTTGTTCATATCTCATGTCATTGTTTATATAGGGCTTGGAGGATCTTTGGATTCGAAATCCATTGCTGATTTCGTTGATTCTGGTCGTGACTTGATCTTATCGGCGGATACTTCTGCATCTGATCTGATTCGTGGTATTGCTACAGAGTGTGGGGTTGATTTCGATGAGGTTAGTTCCTCAGAATGTGGATTTGTCTTTCTTTGCTAGGAACAAAATTCGACCTAGGATTATTGATTTATTAGCTGTTTGTTTCCTTAGGATTCTTCAGCTATGGTTATTGATCATACGAGCTTCTCCGTCTCTGATGTTGATGGCGACCACACCTTGATTGCTGCCGATGATTTAGTGAAATCTGATGTCATCTTAGGAAAAGCCAAAATCGAGGTACCTTCCTTGCTTTCTAGCTGAGTTATGTGACTAATGCTCACGAACGTCTTGATGGTTTTGGATTTAAGATAAAGTATGAAAATCTGGGGTTCTGGGGGTTTCTGAATTCTGATTAGTGAGACCCTAAGTTCATATTGTGTTTGGTTTATGAATTACAGGCTCCCGTTCTCTTCAGAGGAGTTGCACATTCGTTGAACCCTACCAACAATCTGGTAAGTTGAAGGAATGAAGAAGATACCTGTTTCTTCCATTGATTAGATTTACAATATTAATGTTTCTTATGAATAGCTATGCCTTGATGTGGGAATTAAATTGTGCTAATCTATGCCTCATACTCCATTACTAGGTTTTCAAAGTTCTTTCAGCCTCCCCCTCAGCTTATTCTGCTAACCCAAGCTCGAAGTTGTCTAGTCCCCCCCAGCTCACTGGGTCTGCAATTTCGCTAGTCTCGGTCATGCAGGTTTTTCTCTCTTCTGTAACCAGATATTTGTACCCCTGGATAATTCGATGTTCCTGTGAAGTCTCGATCATGTTTTTTGGCTGCTGTTAGCGCTCTTCTTCTGAGAAGTATTTTCATTCGCTGCATTGAGCTCTCATTCTCATATTTTGATGTATATTTATAACTGCAGGCGAGGAACAATGCTAGGGTTGTGATCTCAGGCTCTTTGCAGTTGTTTAGTGATAGGTGAGTAAATGTTTGATGGTATTCCTCCAGCTAATTTCATGCTTATGGATGTTTCTGATTCATAGTTTAATTTGCACGAGACAGGTTAATCAGATCTGGTGTCCAGAAAGCAGGGAGTCAGAATCAGTAAGTAGACACATAGTTCGTCCAGTGAAACTTGTAGTTCGAATGATACGTAACTACACAGTTTTGAGGATCCTTTTGTCAATGATACTATGATAGATGTCACATTACGTTTTGAAAGAAGATTAACTGAGCTTATTTAACACTTTTCCAGATACGAAAAATCTGGCAATGAACAGTTTGTGACTGAACTAAGCAAATGGGTCTTCCACGAAAGAGGCCATTTGAAGGTATATGCATAGTCATTTTCACTTGTTTTGCTCTCTCCTTTAAACCATCAAATCTGCAGATGTACATAATCAGATGATAGCTTGTTTCATTAGTATGTTCTCACCTATCTTGTTTGTCCCAGGCTGGTAGTCTTGTACACCATAGGGTTGGAGAAACAGACGAGCCAGCGATATACAGGATAAAAGATGACCTGGTATGGCTTCTACATCTTCTGACTCACCCTAAGTTGTGTGCTTTTTAGATGATAATTGCGTGGTATCTAGTGGGAATCTGTGGCAAGCTTTTAATGTGGCTGTTCATTGCAGGAATTTTCTGTAGAGATATATGAGTGGTCAGGAAAGAGCTGGGAGCCGTATGTTGCTAATGATGTGCAGGTTCAGTTTTACATGATGAGCCCGTATGTGTTGAAAACCTTGTCAGCAGACAAAAAGGTGACTTATTTTTGAGCTCCAAAGCAGAGTCCTCTCTATTTTTTTTCGGATTTAAGTTGCTTTCAGCTTTACAAGTTAGAACTCAGCCTGCTTTACCGATTTTGCAGGGTTTGTTTCATACTTCTTTCAAGGTTCCTGATGTCTATGGTGTATTCCAGTTTAAGGTTGAATATGAAAAGCTAGGCTACACTACATTATCTCTTTCGAAGCAGGTGAGTAACTAACTATCTCATAGAGTTTTGCTCACACTACATTATCTGCTTTGACACATAAGCATATGATGCAAAAATGCGAGCTTTTGCAGATTCCGGTGCGACCTTACAGACACAATGAGTATGAGAGATTTATTCCAACTGCGTATCCTTATTACGGAGCCTGCTTTACTACGGTAAGCCCTCTTGTCTCTTTCACACACACACACACACACATAGTGGTACAACTGAGAAAGCTAATATTTGACTTAATTGTTTACCCTTTGACGCAGATGGCTGGTTTCTTCGTCTTCAGCTTCGTCTACCTCTACCATAAGTAGAATCCCTTAAATAGTTCTCCAGTCGCATAAAGTAAGCCAAAGCTCCATATTTAGACGAGGAAAAACTTTTGAATCTTGAGACCAATTTTTTTTGCCTAAGCTTTTCATATGTTTTAGTGTTAGCCAGACACTTGCAACCTTTTTTTTGTTTCCCAGATATTTTATGTTAACGTAACTTTACACCCTTTCTCCGCTTCTCCTTACTCCTGTACTCAAGATATGAGCATGTCCGAGTCAGGTCACCGATTAAATCCATATATCAATGGGGCATGTCTGTGTGGTAACAAAGTTTAGGAAAAGAAATTTAGACTAAATCCATAAGTCAATCAGCCAGGTCAACGTTGTGAACCCATCTGTTGATTTTTGGCTGCTGTGAAGAAAAGAAATGAATCAACAGATGGGTTCACAACGAATCCGTATCCATAACAATCCAATATTCTTCACAGCAGCCAAAAAGAAACCATCTCCAGGAATATTAGTTTATTTCTTTTTGTGTCGGTATAGTCATAAATATGGTATAGTAGTTAGAGACTAAAAAGTTAGAAGAAGAGTACATACATATATACAATCAACTGGTAGTTGGTCCAGTAGAGAGGGGGAATGATTAGAGTATAATAAAGTTGAGGAAAAATGAAAGAATGATTAATAAAAAAACAAAATGCGACTTGACTAAATAATATAATGGAAGCAGAGTGGAAGATGTCAAAGTCGGGACCAATACCAAATTGGAAAATCAAAGAGAAGACAAGTCAAAGTCAGAAGCAACTCAGTTGTTTCGCTCCTCTTCTTCTCCCTCCCCACACACACAATCCATCCATCGCTCTCCTTCTTCACTCTCTCTGACTCTCAAAGCAACTAAAAGATTTGAGCTCAATCTTATCTCTTCCGGATCCACTTCTAGTTTCAGGTACTTTTGCCTATCTGATCCCACTTTTTTTAATTCCAGCCTCCGACAAGACAACTAAAACTGTTGTCTTTCAAGATTTTTGTCAGATCAGGTACTGATTCTTCTTTAGATCTCTCTGTTACTGCAAGTTCTTTCACTTGTTTTATCTGGTGGCCTTTCCTCAAAAAACATCGGTTCTGGATTCTGCTTGTCCTAAAAAAAAAAAAAAGTCAAAACGTCCATGTTTCTTGGAATCTTCTCCAAAACAATGGAAGACAGATCAAATTCGAGCAGGAACAGAACCACCAACAACAGTCCACCTCTCCCACAGATCAGAACCGACATAGGTTCCTTATACTCTGCAGATCTTTCTGCTTACAATTCAGCTTGCAGAGAAGATCCTGATTTACAATCCTTCGATTCATCACTCCACCAACGCACCAACAGAGTCATCAACTCCCTCGCCTCTGGTTCCGAAACTCGGTCTTTATCCTTTGACGCCCTCATTGAAGTCTCAGGGTGTCTTCTCGAGATGAACCAAGAAGTCGTTAGGTTTATCATTGAAAGCAAAGAAGATGCGTGGGACAACAAAGATTTGACATGTTTGGTCAATGCGTATTTCGACAGTAGCATCAAGACCTTAGACTTCTGTAATGCTGTTGATAACTGTGTCAAACGCGCCAGGATAGGCCAAATGCTCTTGCAGTTTGCGCTTAAGCAATTTGAGATGGAGGAGTCATCAGCGACCAACAACAACAATACGAATAAGTACGCCAAAACTTTAGAAGGGCTTAACAAGTTTAAGGCTTCTGGTGATCCGTTTGATGGAGATTTCTTTATGCTGTTTGAGTCTGTTTACGAGCAGCAGGTTATGCTTCTGGAGGTACTTCATAAACAAAAGAGGAAGCTTGATAAGAAGCTCAAGAACATAAAGCATTGGAAGAAAATATCGAATGTGGTTTTCGTGACAACGTTTGTCTCTGTTTTGATCTTCTCCGTGGTAGCAGCCGCTGTGGCTGCACCGCCAGTTGTGACCGCGGTTGCAGCTGCGTTGGCGGTTCCAATTGGTTCAATAGGGAAATGGTGTAACCATCTATGGAAGAAGTATGAAACGGCTGTGAAAGGACAGAAAGATATAGTTTTGTCAATGAGGATAGGTGCTTATGTTACCATGAAAGACATGGATAACATTAGAGTACATGTAGATAAGTTGAAGATTGAGATGGAATCGATGATGCAAAAAGTTGATTTCGCGTTAAAGGAGAAAGAAGAAGAGGTGGCTGTGAGGCTTTCGATGCACGAGATCAGCAAGAAGTTTGATGTTTTCACAGAGAGAATCGAGGAAGTGGGTGAAAACGCGGCTAAGTGTAGCAAAGATATCACATTGGCGAGAACAATCGTGCTAAGGCACATTCTAAGTTTCCCCTCAGGTTCAGATTCAGAGCAGCAAGGAAACTTGTGAGTTTTTTTGGTTATGAAACTCTTCTTCGTTTATTTTTGTTGGGTTTGTGTAAAGTTTGAATCTTTTTGGCTCACATTGTACACTTTTTGTGTTTGGTCAGGATTGAGGCAATCACGTTGTGAGAGAGGATGCATAGACTGTATAAAAATAAAGTGGGAAGAGGTTATGTGGGTATGTCACATAGCGATTATATAATGTTATGTGTAGCAACTCTTGTATACAGATTTAGCACAACATACAGATACAGTAGTGTATTTACTCAATTGGAAAAGAAAAAAAAATCAAAGTCGATATTGATATTTAGCCTCACTTGTTTATTTTGTTCATGGTGTCTTGTGTGGACTACAACTTGAATCTATCGCCAATGATAGTAGAGTCTTTCAATGTGGAAATAACAACAACTCAAAACTCATTTATTGTTGTGTAAGAGATCGAAAATGTGGATCTCGCCAAGAAGATCAACTATCTATGTCGTTGTTACTCAAACTCATGTGCTGGATTTTACTTTGATTTTGCTAGTAGCTTCTGTTTACGGGATGACTAAAATGGTTATGATTTGATTATGTCTTTGTGAGTATATATATTCTGGTCAATGCGGATTGGTTACCGTTTGAGCTAATGCATGTCAAATGTTTCAGTTTTAGATCCTACTCTTTCAAAATGTCAAATGTAGGGCACATTGTCATGAGGTAAATCACCCGTTGTCTCAAATGTTTGGTGAAAGTGAAACTTTATATCCGGTATTCGGGTGTAGTCATCATAGATTCAGAATCCCTGTTCCTTCTATGACGAATGTTTTTTATTTGGATTTGCAGTGGAACAATCCTGCGCAAAACTCAGTCTTTATCCTTTCATTGAAGTCTCAGGGTGTCTTCTCGAGAACTATCGTTCTAAGGCACATTCTAAGTTTCCCCTCAGGTTCAGATTCAAAGCAGCAAGGAAACTTGTAAGTTTTTTTGGTTTCTATATTCTTTTTCGCTTATTTGTTGTTGGGGTTTGGATTGAGGCAATCACGTTGTGAGAGATGCATAGACTGTTTAAAAATAAAGCGGGAAGATGTTCTGTGGGTATGTCACATAGCGCTTTATATAATGTTTATGTGTAACAGCTCACATCAGTACTAGTATATCTGTTTAATTAGCACAATATAATGTATATACTCAATTGGAAATAAAGACATGAAACAAAGAAAAGAAGAAAGACAAAACACAAACGTTGTGTCGTTGTTTATTAATTATTTCGTGGAAGCCGCAAGTCATGGTTCCTTTGTGACATTTGTTAATACCTTTATTCTCGACAACTTTTGACTTTTTTTCTTTTTCTTTTCTTGATCTCCTCCGTAATGGGGCACTAAGCATTTGGATTCTTGTGCAAAGAGAGAGAGAGATTCCTCGAGTCTGCTCTAACATTTTTCGGCCCTGAGGTAAGTTGATTAATACTAGTAGCACGTTTCAAGAAAAGGTTATTTGTATAGCAGTTGTTTTACATTTTGATAGTTTGGAAGAAGAAGAGAGAGTTATTTGTGTGCTCTGAAATTTTGCTTAATATGAAATGAGAAGCTAAGGAAACAATAGACAGGATCTGGGACGCAGCGGCGGCTTCCAACACAAATGACAAGTTTGAAAGATTCATTGTGTCAAGCACCTCAACTACTGATGTCTACATATGACCATCATATAATAGAGTTATGACGTCTCTTCGTTTAATAGTTATTTTCGTTTTGGTTTCTTCTTGAAAATAACTACTTGCTTTTTTTTTTTGTTAAAGAGGATTGTGTCTTAATTAGGAACCAAAAAGAGATAAAAGAGTAAGGAACTTAGAGCTAAACTCATTGCTCAACATGATAGGAAGATAAATCAACAACGATAGCAAACTTCTTTATTAAGGTGCGTTGATACTTTGATTTTGACATATCAACAAACTCAACGAAAACCGGAATAGAAATTAATATAATCATTTCTTATGTACAGCTTGTTCCACAGAAAAACATATTAACAAAGACCAACTCATATTACGTGTCCGTTTTAGTGGTTCACGAACTGTTCATTTTGGGGTTTTAAAAACATAAAATCTTAGACCAAGAGGGTATTATATATACGTTAGTCAATAGAGAGGCAGAAGTAAGCTCTTCCTTGTCTTGGACTAAAAATTTCCAAAGCTGTCTCGCCAAGATTCCTATCAAAAGTTCAGGTACGTTTCTGTTTCTCTTCGTTTCATCTCCATCTGATCTTGATCATGTTATAGACTTGTTTGATTCAGGAGTTTCAGAGACAAAACTCTGTCCTAAAACTTTGTTTCATTTAAAATATTCCTTTGAATTTTAGCGTTTCAAAAGGTCAGATTAGCTCCACCAGTAATATCAATGGCGTTCTGTGGATTATTTTCAGAGCTCATGAAAGGAAACTCCAGTTCTAACAGCGGCGGAACCAATGGTTCACCGGTTAAGCCAATCCAAACAAAGATGCGGTCCAAATACTCATCAGAGCTGAGTTCTTACACATCCGCGTGTAAAAAGTACTCATCCCTCAAATCCTTTGATTCATTGGTTCACAAGCGAACCGAGAGCGTTATCAGCTCGCTCGATGCTCAGGCCAAGACTCAATCTTTAAACCTAGAGTCAATCATGGAGGTCTACGGATATCTTCTTGAACTAAACCAAGATACAGTAAGAGTCATCATTGAAAGCAAAGAAGATGTTTTGAAGAACAAAGATCTTAAGGCGTTGGTTGATGTCTACTTCAAAAGTACTTCCAAGACCTTAGATTTCTGCAATACCGTCCAGAAATGCGTCAAGAAAGCAGAGATAAGCCAACTTATCATTCGACTCGCGGTGAAACAGTTCGAGACAGAAACGGATGTTGGAGAGGGTAAGAAGAAGAAGTACGCGAAAACATTGGAGGAGCTGAACAAATTTAAATCCTTGGGAGACCCTTTTGATGGCGAGTTCGTGACGCAGTACGAGTCCATCTACGATGAACAGATTTTGCTTTTGGACGAGTTGCGTAAGCTTAAAGTAAAGCTCGATAAGAAACAGAGGAATCTTAAGACGTGGAGGATAGTGTCAAATGTGGTTTTCGTGACTGCGTTTGTGGCTGCTTTCGTCTTATCGGTGGTTGCGGCAGCGATGGTAGCACCTCCGGTATTGAGTGCTGTGGCGTCTGGATTGACCACACCGATTGATGTTGTGGGAATGTGGTGTAACAATATGTGGAAGGTATACGAGAAGGCTGTGGAGAGACAGAGAGGTGTGGTTTCATCGCTGGAGCGTGGGGCGCAAGCTAACAATGAACTGATGGTAAACATAAAATTCGAAGTTGAAAAACTAAGCGAAAGGATCTCGTCGATTCTGATGACCATAGACTTTGCGGTGGAGAGAGAAGAAGATGAAATGGCGATGGGATTAGCGATGCAAGATATCAAAAAAAAGGTTGAAGG
The DNA here is from genome assembly GCF_030686135.1 of Camelina sativa. NCBI lineage: Eukaryota > Viridiplantae > Streptophyta > Magnoliopsida > Brassicales > Brassicaceae > Camelina > Camelina sativa. The sequence continues at coordinate 31,528,268 of NC_141881.1, forward strand.
GTTTACTGCAAAAATCAAGGAAGTTGGTGAAAGAGCGGACAACTGTAGCAAACTCATCGCCTTGGGGAGACTTATAGTCGTGGGACACATTCTTGGTGTACACATCGTAGAAACCGAAGCTCTAAGTATTATCAGTGGCGTTTAAGAACATCGATGTTGAGGATCAATGCTTTAACTTGAGCTTTCAAGGTTCACTATAGTTTTTATTCTCTGTGTGTGTGTTTTTGTTTCCTTTTTTTTTTTTCATTCTCTTAACTTTTACAATTAATAATGGACAAAGCAAATTGAAATTCACATTCTATCAAAAGCTGCATATAATGTAAAAATAGGTTTTTTTTTTGCTTCAAAAAATTGTACATTCTTTAAAAAAGTACGTTGCAAGCAGTGGCAAGCAAGACTCAGAAGTCAAGAGTTTTTATCATTGGTTATGGGCTTCAAAGTTGGGCCTATTGTAGTCCCTTCGGGGACATCCGATAAAAAATATTTGGGCCTATTGTAGTTTATTATGTGACGTTGCCCATATCAAAGGATTGATTTAAAGAAATATATATTCATTGAACATCAAGTAAGGATTTTAAAGTTAACATCAACGATAACATGTCAATCTGGTGATATTTTAACATACAGTCTTATTTTACCTTTTAGTTGACTGTAAAAAGTTAAAACATATTTTGTAAACTATTTAGATAGAAGTACTGGTTATTAAACAAATGTCAAATGTATATTCATTTGCAGAAACCATCACTAGCTTCAACACTAGTATTGTTTTCATTTTGGATAATTCACGCCAAAAAGAAGAGATTATGTATATGAGTAGTAAAAAACTGTATACTGTTACTTATTTCTCGTTAAAAAAAAAAATTGACTTTCTAACATGGCGATGAGGAAATAAAAAATGAATATGTATTCTTGGGAAAAGGGGAAAATATAGAATTGGACTGGGAAAAATTCGGTTACTTAGTAATTTGGAAAGAGTTTAAAAATTGACGGTCAAGAAAAGGAGAGTGTGAGGATGAATAAAAACGTTTAAAACTAAAAAGGCTTTTTATTCTATACAGTTCAACTGGGGAAGGTAGCTTCGTAAAAAGAAAGAATCCAGTTTTATCTATTTATTTAGGTGATTACAAAAAAGACCCCACAGCAAAATTTAAAGTAGGAGAAGAGAGGGGAGCCTCTCTCGTGTCTCGTGAGTTTGGTAGTCTATAAAAATATCTAAAGACTAAACAAACAAAACCCTCCCTTAGATATCAACTCCCCAACACAACACACTCTCCCTCACCGGATTCCAATACTCTCTTTTGCATTTACGTGGCGACTCGTTTACGTGTGTCCTCACACATTTATGGGGCTCCTTCTTCTTTTATTCCACCTACTAATCTCGACCTTTTCCGTGTATTGTTACTTTTTTCTTTCTTTCTTTTGTTAGTACGTAATTGAGATTCTTGAAATTAACGTTAGTCAGATTGTTCTGAAACTTAATACTAATGCCTAGGTATACGTCAGTTTTACGTTACAGTGGCAACAAAAAAAAAACAAAACAAATTAAAACACACACACATCTGTTGATGAAATAAGATGGTGTAACATTCGTCAAATGATTCTTTTTGGGTTTGGCTGGGGAAAACAGTTCAAACTTTGTCTATTGGCAATATATATAGTTGGTTTATCATGCATAAACGGTTATAATGACAAAAATATATAGCCAAGTTCTCATAACCTAGTTTTTTTTTTATACAGTCTCCCAAATTTAAGCTGCAATATAATGTATATGTAGATAGAACAGTCACACTGTTAATTACTCTCTCAATTTAAACACAAAGATCATTGTCTTCCACACTAAGAATTTTTGTAAGTTGTGACGACTTCAGATTCTCGAACAATACATATATAGTTGCATGATGATGATGAATCGGTCTCGCGTGTCTTCGTAATCCAGTGCTGGAATATTTCTCAATGGCTTAATATTTGAAAACAAACCCTTATCTTATATAATCCCACCGAATTTTATTTTTTTAATAACATAAAAAAAAAAAGAGACAGAGATGAGATGATGCTTGCACTTATCTAAATCTACGTGTTATGGAACACCACATTATATAATAAATAAACACAGTTTTATATACTAAAACCGTTTTACAATCTGATTGGAAATGTATGTAGACGAAAGAGTGTGTATACTTATTAGAGAACCATTAGCAAAAGATGTGTTTAATTAATACTACTATAGTACTTAAATAAAATAAAATAAAAAAAAGGAAAGCAACGGGAAGATGATTGATTGGGGGGGGGGGGCTTTGGGGAAGACTTGGCGTGTTGTAAACAAGATCGGACGGCAATGCGTGGCAAGTCGTTTATGACGTCGGAAGCTTAGCATGCCACGTGTACGGTCATCAGCATTAGGTGACCGATATAATGTAATTTCCCGTGACTTGACCATCTAATGTAATCTCCCCCACAATTTATCGTGCCCTTCAATTTATCAAGAGAATATACAAAAACGTGGATTTTATATTTCCATCAAATAAATTTCATCAAATATTATTTGGTTACCCAACAAAAAACGTGGATTTATATTTCCATCAAATAAATTTCATGTTTGATGTGCGATATAATAAATAACACAGTTTTATTATTCGTCAATGATTGCTATTTTTGTTATTCAATTCATATAAAATTAGTACTACTATATATGACTAAATAAAATATATTAACTACACTAATAATAACAGTTAGTTCTATTCACACGTTTAATAGGAAATTCGTTAATTGTAAATTTTTGTAACTTTGTTAGCACATTTAGCTGTAATCATAACAATCGTTTTAAAATAAATGTAACATCATGATCATAATAAAGATGAGATAAGCAACGCCTATGTGTAATTATCGTGTCAACAAAATATCGTGATAAGAAAGAATGCTGTTTCAGAGGAGCCTTCTCTCTCTCGTTCTCTGAACAAACCCACAAAAAAAAAAAAAAAAAAAAAAAAAAACGCAGCTAATATAAAAGGCAACTCAAGTTGCTCTGTTTTAATCTCGGACCAAAACACAAACCGTGTTCTGTCTCTTCCTTTTTCGTATATCAAAACCAAACTTCGTTCTTCTTCTTTCATTCGTTCTTTGTATTTCTCTGACGTAGCTTTTTTAGAAAGATCGACCATGTCGTCGAAGAAATCCTTAGTTCAAAGTCTCTTCAACATTTCCAAAACCTATTCCCGGATCTCGGGTTTTACCCGTATGCGTCCCACCAAACCCGTCGCCGGAGACTCTGGTATTCGCCGGAGATTTCTTCACAAGAGGGCATTTTTCTCGCCGGAGATTGTTCCCAAAGGAGGCAACTTGATGGATAAACTCAGGGAGTTGAGTTTGTCCAACAATAACCGTATTCGTCTAGACGAGACGATGCTCCCCCCACCTTCTCCGGCGAAATCATCACCGGATTTTTTCCCGGCGGTCACCGTGGAAGACGTGAAGAAGCTCATGAGAGCAGCGGAGATGGAGATGGTGAAATCGAGGCTGAGAGATATTGGCAAGAATTGGGTTCCTTATTCCGAGTTTCTCCGGGTATGCGGAGAAAACAGTTCGGATCCTGAACAAGGTAACCGGGTCGCGAATATGCTTGACCAAGCTGGAAACGTCATCGTTTTGGGAAAACTCGTCTGCCTTAAACCCGATGAGGTAATTAATTAAAACTGTTACATGCATTACAATTTTTTAACCACACTTAAAAACCAAATTTAGCATTCTTGATCTAATTTTTGTTTTTTTTTTCCTTGGATTTTACAGCTAACAAGCGCCATGGCTGGTCTGATTCCGACGCACGAACCCACTCTCGACGCAGCGACAAGGCAAGAGTTTGAGAAACTTAAGATGATTAAATCAGATATCGACAAAAGAGCGGACGATCTGGTTCGAAAAGAATTATGGGCCGGATTAGGCCTAATTATGGCCCAAACGATTGGATTTTTTAGGCTGACGTTTTGGGAACTGTCGTGGGACGTGATGGAACCCATATGCTTCTACGTAACTTCGACTTATTTCATGGCTGGTTACGCCTTCTTCCTCCGTACTTCAAAGGAACCTTCCTTTGAAGGTTTTTACAAAAGCCGGTTCGAGACCAAGCAGAAAAAGTTGATTAAAATGCTTGATTTCGATATCGACCGTTTCACCAAGCTACAGAAGATGCATCATCATCGTCCAGACTTTACTAAACATGGTCGTTGTTGATTCTTTCCTAAATCGGATACTACTAATTAAATGTATAAACGGCTAAAATTTTCGTAGAGAATAAATTAGTTTTAGAGGGGTAAAAAAAGGAAAGTCTTGTCATGCTAGTAACACTAGTTCACTAAATAAGTAAATCATTACTAAACTAACAATTAAAGTGAATGTTATTTCCAAAGTAATTTTCCCTTTTTTGGGGATCAGTTGATTTCTGTGTATGAATATATACACAATTGTGCCAGCCGCGTGGATCGCAAACTTTATTAAAAAATGGATAGAGAGATACGTAATAAACTCTATGTTCGTTCATACGTTGTAGCCCAACTAAGAGAAAAAAACAAGTTTCTGTTACAAAACTAAAAAGCATGGACTATACAGTTGGAAAACACGTATTTCCGAGTATTCACAAAAGAAAAACGGATTGCGTCGGCAGCAAGAAATTATAAATCCAACGAAAAATACATTTTGTATAACATGCAATATCGTTTGAAGTGTGTTAAACAGAGGAACACAGAGCAATGGAAAAGAAGCAGAAGCAGTGTTTATACCATATAAAGAAAACGTGTGTCTGTATGTATATTAGTATATCTACACGGGTATGTATGTATAATTGGGTATAGTGTATATATATATACACGGGTATGTATAATAGTGTTGTATATGGCTGATTCAAGACTTTGAAGATGGTGTAGTCTTGGAAATACTTGTAAATACGTATGTGTGCTAGAGTCATAGTTTTGTATGATTCACGAGTGTATGTGCGTGCATAAAGTAAATTAGACATAAGGGATTTGTTAACGGGGTTCGGTTAACCTACATCCCCGGGACCTAGTCCAGAAACCATTCACTAGAAAAATCCGCAACCTACAAGTGCTATATGGCATCCACCACTCTTTTCTAGAATTACAATGAAAGAAGAACTACTACTCATTGTCTTTTCCGACAAGTATAGATCTTCAACAAAACCATCAAAAGATCTCTATCTTCTTGATGGGACAACGTCACACACATGTGTGCCTCTCTCGATAAACCCTAGAGGCGCAACCTTTTCTTTTCCCAGTTGCGTTCTATTTATGTGCTTCAAGAACCCTACGCTCCTCATGCTTGGGCTTCCCTTTGATAACAAGGCCCATGTCACTTCTCTTATGAGCTCGAAGCCCACATGGCCTTTTTCTCTCTGCAACCACTCTTCAACACTAGTTTCTTGTGTCACAAGAGACGTTTTTCTTACACATACTCATCTGTTATATTCTGTATCAACTCTTGTGTCACACACTTCCTCTGTTGCCGTCTGCATCAACATAGCTCGAGTCTAACAACCAGTTACAACCACGCCTTCAATCTCCCCCTTTGTTACTGAGTTTTAGAACTCGAGCTCACCTTGTAACTTTGCACTTTGATGATCTTCAAGCTTTAATACTTCTTCATACTCTCTCTCTAAGTTGTCACCGCATATGATGATTCTAACATAAAGTCTTTGTTTCTTCTGTCACTGCAGTTGCATCACAACATCTGACAACATCTACACAACTCAGCACCATCACATAAATACCAACAATCTCCCCCTTGATGGGTGAGTTGTAGCTCACACGATTTACCATCTTCAGTCAGAGTTGTAGCTCACCCGATTTACCATCTTCAGTCTCCCCCTTTTTATATTAGTTTGATACTCAAGCAACCCATACAGGAATTATAAGACAATAGACCGATCACGACTCCAAGATGCTGTAGAGAAATTCTTGCTCCGCCTCAAACCACACTGCTAGCTTTATCTAAAAGAATACATATCATCACCAAGGCTTTCACTCCCCCTGCTTGAGTGCACAACTAAGATAAAACCTCACACTACATAGAACTTTCCCACCTTTTTGCAAACATACTCCGACCAGAATCCTCAGAGAAGACTTAAGCAGCATGCTGGTAAACAAGAAAAATTAAGACAACTCTTAGCAGCTATACACACCACTGTCAAACCAACAACATCACCTTACAGCTCACATCAGCATCACCTTCAAATCTCAGAAGAAGTTGCTTCACAATCAACAAGAAACCGCTGTCGCCAATAGGAACAAGATCTAAGCCTGCCGTACGCACAGAACAGTCTCATCGGATGTGAGAGCAATTCTAAGAACAAAATGCAGAGACAATTTCCAAAAACTTCAAACCATCCTATAACCAAGCCATAGAACAATCACCAACAGAGCTCTTGTATTAAACTGCTCTCACAATCACATCTAGCATATGGGAATATCTTTGATCTCTCCCTTCTAGCTCGGTTCAATACTCAAAACAGCCAATGAAACCAACCCAAGACCAACCAGAAATTCACAATTCTGTTGAGAACAACGTTAGATAAAAAACCAGATGAACATACCTTGTGATAGTCTTTACACAACACCTTTCATGTCAAACAGTAAGCCAATGAATGAAACAGGCAATTGCAAAATCTGAAGCAGCTGTCATTGTAGTATGTGTACATCCAGCTTCAACAAACACAGATTCTCATATAAATTCCTTCAGAGTTTAAGTGCTAGAGCAACAACAACTTCTTGAATTTCAAAAGCGATGTCCCAACTTTCACCTACAAGACACTTCAGCTTCCTGGGTTACACCTTAACCGGAGTTACTCAACTCTGAGTATTCTACCTCAGATTGATCCCGACCAACATCTCCTTGCAGATGTCACTTAAGCTAACCTTGCAGAACTGAATCGGAGTTCCACAACTCTGAGTATTCTACCTCAGATTGATCCCGACCATCTTATACTAATAGTGAAAATGAATCCTTCTCCTGAACTTCAATAATTGAGTGCTCTCTTCTCTTTCTTCTTCCAATAATCAGAGACATTTCTTTCTTTTCTAGGAACCTTTTGTAACCACAGTCACCCACAGCTCTCCTTGAGTTTACAAGAGTGACACTAAACCAAACACCATCCTTCACAGCAGTAGAACTTCCATAACAATGCTTGATCACAACAAACTGAGCTTCTTATATCAACAGAAGTATAAGGCCATTCCATAGAGACTGGATCATCGATCAACCTTGAAAATTTGCAGCGGAAAATCAAACTTAAAACCTCTCCGAAAATGTTATAATCATGATTTTCATCCCTTTGACAGACTGACCTTAACTCATGCCTTTTTCTCCCTTTCTTAACTTGCAGCAACCTGATATCTCATTGAGCCTTTGTAAAACTTGCTTTAAAACCTTTCCTCACAAAAACCTTTGGAACAACACTCTGAGAACCATTAAACGTATCAAAAGCACATCTTGACGAACCTTTATAAACACTGTCCATCACTCCACAGATGTCAAAGACTTGTATTGAAAATTTTCCAAAACAGGGAACTCTTGACTGAAGCATTTGCGTCTGTCTCGATGCAGAGGACAAACGGAGTAGCAAACCAACCCAGAAAATTACAAAATTTGGTGGGAATATCAACAACAGTCACACGAAGCCACAGCAAAAAACGGATCACGATTCGGAGTTACGGTTTGAGAGCTACGTCAAATTTCCCAAGACAGATCCAGACTAATACGACCTGCGAGCATCCAATTTTGAGAGAAATTTCCCATCAAACCACAAGGAACCAGAAGAATATCTCTATATCCTTGGAAAGATCTTGTTTTCAAGTTTTCAGAGCTAAAATCTGAGGTCTGTAGCCAAATAAAACGAAGAAGAAAGTATCCAACAGAAGACAGAACCATATCAGAAAAAAACTGTAGTCTCTCGTCTGATCTCTTCTCAAATACCAACGACAGCTATAAGCGCCATAAACCACATCATGAGACCTTGTATTTTGAACATCTCTTCTTCTTTTTACAGCATGAACCATTGATATTGTCGCATCAAGACCAAAAATCTCTTTCTCTTGAAATCCAGCCTCTCTTCTTTGTAGCACATTACACACCGATTTCGTTCAAGCTTATAACACTCACAACTTTTGACTCTGAAAATAATATCACAGGCATCTCACTCCTATCTCTAATTCCAAGACCAACTGTAAGCTCCTTTTGAAATCATCTTCACAAAATTGCAGGTTCACACTATAGCGCCAAACTACAGCCAAGAAAAACAGTCCTTAGCAACCTGAAATTAACTTCACGATACCCGCAGAAAATTTCTCAACCACTATCAAATTCAAATTCAGCGACAAAGCTCTATTGATCCTAAAACCAGCCAACATTCCAAGAATATTCAGACACCATAATCACTTGGAACTCTCATTATCGAACATACTTTGAAGAACAGCCCCAAAATAATTGATTTATGAGTCCCAACAACTGAACAAAAATCTTCTTCTCGTTGATTCTATAACAGCTCAACCAACAAGGAAAAACGAGAACCACAAAAGACATCGACCAAATTTCCCAGATCAAACAGCACAAAAAAACTTCCTCTCGTCAAACCAGTGTACACAGATTGAGAGCCTCACTCTTCACCAGCTCCTTTCTGTCATTTAGATTTGAATCTACCATGAGATTCATCTCTCCTATTTTTTCACAAAATCGCCATTTTCTTCCATGATGGTGACTATCAATCTTTTCTCCATGTTTCAAAAACTTCTCACCAAATCTGGAATCCAATACAAGATTTTATTCCGGCTCAAGTTGTCTCCTTTGCCATCAATGCAATCCTTAAACCTCATGATGAAATTGTGAAGATTTATCTCCTAGCTCCTCCAAAATTCCACATGTAACACACAAACTCAACAAACTGTGAATCAAATCAAGATTCACAAATTGCAGTTCTCTCTCTCTCTCACTTTTGGATTCGATACACCCTAGAACACCAAAGAAGCCTAACTGCAACTTTCTATTGAGATCACTGCCTTTTCAAAAATCCCAAACCAACACGTTTCCAATTCTTCTGGGCCTGATTTAGTTCAGCAAGATATTGGGCCAAAAATCCCAAAGAAACCCATGATGAAACAACCATCCTATCTTCCTTCATCTCTGCCCGACGATTAAGAGAACTATGAAGCTATTGGTTTCAGCATTCTTAACCTTCTTCTCCCCCTTCTTGTTTGCGTGTATAAAAAAAGCATGACACGTACAACAACAACCAACCAAGGATGCTTATCATAAGACACAGAGAAAGATGCACCAAACCTTGAATCTTCATAATGGTGACAAGATTCATATGCTAACGCTCGAGTCACAACCTAACAAGAGCTCCTTCTCTAATAAACCAATACTGATGCCAAGTTCCAATGTTTTTCCATATCACAACCTGCGATTTTCTTCCGCTTTCTTGATCAAACAGTCAAACTTGCAATTTCTTGATTCAAGAGAAGTAAACCAGCCACAATTAAACCAACTTCAAGTGAAATGAAGTACACACCAAGAAAAAAACTAAGTCTCAATCTCAATAGAGAAAACAGAGCTCATCTCACAGACTTTCATTCATACACAAAACTGAGATTGTTGATTTAAGAAACTCAAAACAATCCAATACTTCTCTGCAGAACACACCACCAACAATAACACCAATTTTGGTGCTCAACCTCTGTAGATATCCAAAACGATCGAAGGCAGTATGCACAAGTCTTTGTCTCTGTCTGAAAACATGGGTGGAGATAAAACCAAACTTCTCAAATATAATTTTCAACGACTGACAAAACACCACACTTTGCAACTGACTATCCTCAGCTTCATTGCTTTCCCTTCTCGATTAAAGTCGACAAACATGAAACCTCTTGTCGAGCTAGACTCACTTTCTTTCTTTTCAAATCGGAGAAAAATAACATGAGGGTGTGTTATTAACTCTTTCTGTAAATTTCCCAACAAGAGAAACACTTGTGATTGCACAGAACCAATCAAGCAGACATTGAATCCTCTGCGGCGCTATCGATGAGCGTGAGATGAACGACTTCTTCTCTTACCAGAAAGTAACAACAGCACTTTGTCTCTCTCTTCACCTTCAGAGACGCAGAACTAGGACTCAACCCAGATTCTGGTCATCAACTTTGATCATCCAGTGACATCTTCTTTGCCTGCAACTCTCTCTAGAAAACAACAGAGTTCACAAAAATTCCTCGATCATCTACTTTTTTCTTATTCACGCTTCCCGGAGAATTTCGGTGGACTAAACTGACAACTCCAATGACTTGACATCAATTCAATCATCCTCATCTTTCTCCGTTTCTCTTTGTTTCTTCAATTTCACCAAACTTAAGATACTCTGAATTTTCTTCTCAAACTATATAGAGCTTGTCTTATCTCTTATCTAGCAGCACATCCAAGATCTAACCTGTTAGAGATAGTAATCTCAGATCGGTTTCCCGCTCTGATACCAATTGTAAATACGTATCTGTGCTAGAGTCATAGTTTTGTATGATTCACGAGTGTATGTGCGTGCATAAAGTAAATTAGACATAAGGGATTTGTTAACGGGGTTCGGTTAACCTACATCCCCCGGACCTAGTCCAGAAACCATTCACTAGAAAAGTCCGCAACCTACAATTGCTATATGGCATCCACCACTCTTTTCTAGAATTACAATGAAAGAAGAACTACTACTCATTGTCTTTTCCGACAAGTATAGATCTTCAACAAAACCATCAAAAGATCTCTCTATCTTCTTGATGGGGCAACGTCACATACATGTGTGCCTCTCTCGATAAACCCTAGACGCGCAACCTTTTCTTTTCCCAGTTGCGTTCTATTTATGTGCTTCAAGAACCCTACGCTCCTCATGCTTGGGCTTCCCTTTGATAACAAGGCCCATGTCACTTCTCTTATGAGCTCGAAGCCCACATGGCCTTTTTCTCTCTGCAACCACTCTTCAACACTAGTTTCTTGTGTCACAAGAGACGTTTTTCTTACACATACTCATCTGTTATATTCTGTATCAACTCTTGTGTCACACACTTCCTCTGTTGCCGTCTGCATCAACATAGCTCGAGTCTAACAACCAGTTACAACCACGCCTTCAATACTAACGATCTTTTTCAGGGTATCCTCAAGGTTGTAATTATTTGAGGCCATCATCTTGTTAACTTTCTTGAACCCTTCACCGTAGACTGGTGATTCATCTGTTTCTATCTGATACTTGAAAAACTCCACGAGCTTCTTCTCATATCCAGATGGCGCACGTTTCTTTGATGTGGTTATAGCTGTAGGATTTCGGGAATAAGAAGAAGAAGCTGTTGATGCATCTGCTGCTGCTACTACTACTACGTCTGGAGTGGCGTATGTCTGAGGCTCCAACCACATATGGCCTAAGACTTGGCATAATCCTTCTTCGAGTACATTGTTTAGCTTTTTATAACCTGTGACCAAAACAAAATGACTTTGAGATCCTCTCCTCAATTCTCATCTCTACTTCATTTCCACTTTTGAGCAGTAGGACATACCGTTGAGTCTAAGCCACGCATGCATCATCTCATGAGCCAAGATATACCCAGTCAGGACCCTGTAAGTGAAAAAGGGATTTGATTGATTCTAACGGCGCAAGAAGAGAGTATTCAGATGGGGAGATGATGAGTTAGGGTACCTTGGAAGTCCATATAAGATGAGAATTGCAGTGACCTCGCTCTTGCCTATAACCTTTTGAGATTTCCAAACCATGTCTGAAATTAGCTGATTGTTAGGCCCCATCTTTCGCCATTTTGTGACCTGTTATATATAAATGTGGAACAGAGTTAAATTCCAATTTAGTTTCAGTTCTCTCAAAGTATCTTCTTGATCTTAATTAAATATCTTACACTTTTGACCGTCTGCTCTTCAGACAGGCAAATACCTCTAGTAACCATCCCATAATGATTGTCCTGCTTGTGTTGAAAGTTACAACACATATGAGTGAAAGAGATGAGCAAGTTTCAGTTTAGAAAACAATGTACTCACAATCTTCTCTTCTTTTTCAGCTATGTTCAGAACTTCTTTCTCTACTAAAAAAACAGGAAACTCTTTGTGGATCTTCCTGTTTAAGCCTTCGAAGAATTCACGGATTTCCAAATGTAAATAATGACATTCAACAGTATCCATTACAGCGCATTCCATACATTCTCGACAAAGCCATCGACCATCTGGAAGCATTACATACTTTGTCCCATAAGACTGCAAAGAACCATTACAAAGTCAAATACTACTACTACAAGCCAAGGCTTTCTTTAATTTCCACTATTACTTAGACCAATCAATAAGAGTATACCTCTAATCTTTCACAGCTGCAACACTTGGCAGTTCCGTCATCGTCATGACCAGGGCAGTATATCTCCTTCCAGAACGGATGAGCATGGAACTCTCTTTTAATCTGACAGAAAAATTAATTAGACAGTTACAATTACATCCACAAGTCTTGTATACATACTACGTACGTACTGTCTGTCATATAAACGTATTAAGTCTTAAACTTTGCTTTCATTTCATAGGACTCAATTGTTTGCTTACCTTCTTATTACAGACATAACATGGAATCTACAGGTTGAACGTGAGAAAACAAAATTATAAACATTAAAGTGTCAAAGGAGGAATTTAATCAAAGTATATAGCAATCAATTTCAAAGTTGTATATGTTTTAAAACCTTGTTCGTAGCAATTGGCAATTGTTGAGAATGAAGGATAAAACACGGAGGATGCCAAGGAACATCAAAGGCATCAAACTTTATTCCACCTTCAATCGCAGAGTTGCAACCACGGCATATGCTACAAGTGAATGTAAATAAATTAAAGAACACATGCAAAAGCCTAAATACACAACACAATTGCATAATTAGTTAAGCACATATGTAATTAAGGTTTTTTTTTTTTTTTAAATTTTTACCTAGGAGGAGGATTCATATCTTTCTCATCCACATGATCTTTGGAAGGCTTAACTTGTCTCTCATCCTCCACATGATCATCCACTTGCTTAGTTTTGCCTTTTTGCTTTGACTTTTCTAATCTTCTCTTCTCCTCCTCTTGCTTCAAACTTTCTTGCTTTGCCTTAGCAATCTCAATCTCAATCTGTTCACGTGCCCTGCCATCTTCGTTTCCATGCCGTGAAATTTCCTTGGTGGTTTTGCGATCATCCTGACAGGTTTCAGATCAAAATGGACTAGCGAGACTCTTTATATCAACTTATAAAACTTAGATAATCATCATGAGAAAACAAACAAGTCTAATAACCTTGGATGGATCATGTTTGGACCGGGAGAAGAGCCACATACTGATCTGAAACTTACTTTCTTCACCAGTCTGATATGAGTCCTCAGTGATGACGTTTTATCATCTATAGGGTGAGAAAGGAAGAATACACATATGAGCTCTGTCTTTGGATGGATCAGGAATACCAAAAGCTCTGTCTTTGGCGTTAGATGGACACTTCGAAACAGTTTAAATGACATTTCTCAGCGAGAAGAGAGAGAGGGAGTGTGTGTGTGTGTGTTGTGTGACTAGTGTGGTTCAGCTGCTCCAGCCATGTGGCGGAAGCCCATTGTGACATCGACATTTCCCGCTCTTTTAAAACGTTGTCGTTTACTTCTATACCAATTGGATTTTTTTTTTTTTTTTTTTTTTTTCTCAATAACCAAAGGAATAGTCTAATTTAAAACGAGCAAATATACAGAAAACAAAAAGAAAAAACTTTTATCGTGCCTCACGAAATTCTTCTGAAATAGGATTCTCAAGTTCAAACACATTTCCACTAACATGACTAGAAAATCCAAAACTATGATATTTTAATTTTTCTTCATTTGAAAATGGTAAATATTAGTAGGGTTGATCAAGTATGGACAAATATGATAGAATAAAAGTGTTTGATTTTTCAAAGATGAAGAACTAATATAAAAATTACAACCATTCAATACTTAAAGAAAACGCCAAGATTTTTCTTAAGGTGCACTAAAATCTTATATACACCTAAGAGGTTAACCGTTGACGTCTCTGTGTGATGCGACTGTTTATTATTTTATTTACGGTGAATAATAGTGACAACGAATATTTTTTAGACGCTTATAAATGATAATACAAATTGTATATATCACAAATTCAACAACATACATCATAAAAACCACACATATATATATATACAGGCTATGTTTATATGAAGGCAAAACATAAACATTGATGGTGCCAAACAGCACCAAAGGCATTAAAGATGACGAAGATCCGCACAGTGTTGCTGTCTGTATATTATTGGTATGATATAATTAAGGCCTAATTCAAAACTTGGAATCTGGTGTAGCCTTGGAAACGCTAACGATCTCTTTCAGGGTACCCTTAAGGCTGTAGTTATTTGAAACCATCATCTGGTAAACTTGTTTGAATCCGTGACCGTAGACCGGTGAATCATCTTCTTTGATCTGATATATGCAAAACTCTACGAACTTCTTCTCAAAATCAGACCACTCGTCACTTTTCTTTGACGTGGTAACGGCTGGAGGAGCTGGGGAAGAAGAAGAAGAAGCTACAGAAGCAGCAGCAGCATCAGTAGAGGCAAATGTCCGAGACTCCAACCACCTGAGGCCTAATGCTTGGCATAATCCTTCTTCAAGCTCTAACTTAAGATTCTTATAACCTGTGATCAAAACCAAAAAATGAGGTCTCTCCATGTCTCTTGGTGATCATAATATAATCATCGTTAATATATATATATATACGTACCGTTGAGTCTAAGCCAAGCATGCATCATCTCGTGAGCCAAGATGTATCCTGTTAGTAACCTAGGAAATCCATATAAGATGAGAATCCCGGTCACCTCGCATCCAGTCACCCTTTGAGTCTCTGTAACCATCTCTGTTAGCTGGTTGTTCGGTCCAATCCTTGGCCTTCTTTTTATCTGTACATGTGGAACCAAATTAAGTGAAAAAAAAATCCCGGTTAGAACGTGATATATTAATATGAACCAGTTCATTCTTACACTAGTGACAGGTTGCTCTTCGGACATGCAAAGACCTCTGGTTACAGCTGCACGATGATAGTCCTGTTTTGTGTTGAAATAATACATGAGACAGAGAAAAGGATGGAGTTACAAAAGTGAGGGATGATATGTGATTTTTCTACTCACAATCTTCTCTTCTTCCTCAGCTTTATTCAACGCTTGTTTCTCTACCAGAAGAAGAGGAAACTCTTTATCAACCTTGAAGAACAAGCCTTCAAAGAATTCTCGGATTTCAACATGTAATTCATGGCACTCATCAGTATCCATAACCGCGTATTCCATACATTCACGACACAGCCATCGACCATCTGCAAGCATTACATACTTGGTTCCAAAAGACTGCAAATTATAAAGAAAGAACCATTATATATATTGCAAGTCAACAAACCGGAGAGAGGGTTCTATATTATATATTGAAAAAGTCGTAAAACCCAAAATTTTGAGAAGGACCTCTTCTAATCTTTCACAGCTGCAACACTTGGCAGTTCCATCATTGTCATGACAAGGACAGTATTTTTTTTTCCAGAACGGATGCTTATTGTACTTGATACCTTCCTCAGTTGAAGGAATCTGAAAGAGTTGTTATACATGCAATATATCCATAAGTAAGAAGAGACCAACTCTGTTCACTTTACTACAAACTGTAGAAAAGCCAACTACAATGAGAAGTTGATTTACCTTTTGTTTGCAGACATAGCAGGTAGGATGACGGTGCTCCTTGTAGCAATCTACGTGAAATTTTCCTTTCTTTAAAACCTAATTAAGGAGTTATATACATCAGAAAACAGGAGTATATATATATAAATATATAATGAATGATATTATACAAAAATCAATTTGAAACTCGGAGTAATACTGATATGGTTTTAAACCTCGTGCGTAGCAATTGGTTTGTGGCAATGAAAGCAACATAGGCATTGAGGGTTTTCAGGTATTCCATCTCTAATCTCAGATTTGCCACCAATGCATATGCTACAAAAGTAAATGTAAAAACAATATTCGAATTTAGCCAAAAAAAAACCTCTAAACACACACAAATGGAGAAGCACACATGACAATACATACCTAGGAGGAGGATTCACTACATCTTCTTCAACATCATCTTTGGAATGGTTAATTTGTTCCTTACCCTTAAAAGTCTCCATACTAGTAGTATTTGGATGCTGCTGAACGTCTTGTTTAACATCCACTTGCTTGCTTATGCCTTTCTCCTTGGACTCTTCTAATATTCTCTTTCCATCCTGTTTCTGATCAGCTAGCGCCAAAGTACTTATTTCCTTTGCCCTTGTAATCTCAATCTGTTCACGTGCCCTGCGGTCTTCTTCTTCATGTAATGAAATTTTCTTGGCGGTTTCAATATCATCCTGCAGGTTTCATATCGCCAAGAAAGTTATAATTAAGTCTAGCAAAGCAAAACGGACTAGGGTTTTCAACTCAAAACCTTATATATATATAATCAAAAGCAAACACAAATCGGAATCTAATAAACCTTAGATGGATCATGTCTGAACCAGGAGAAGAACCCCATACTCTCTGAAGTCTGAAACTCACTTCTTTACCATTCAAGGGGGAAAGAAGGGGGGCCAAAGAAACACCAAATCTAGCTCTTTAATTTGCTAATTTACTCTAAATGGAAACTTCGTCACAGTTTCGATGAGATGTTTTAAGAAATTTCCAGAAATATTTATTAGAGCCACTTTGGTTTCATGTTTGAATTAATCGTGAGAGGGAGAGAGTCAAGAGTAAGAGAGAGAGATCTCAGGGTAGGGACAATAACGCACACCATTAGTGGAGGACTTTGCTTTTCGTATAAGTTTATATAAAAGGAAAGAGAAATTAAACTAATAATTTTAAAGATGGGAAAGTTTGCACATCATTTGCAGCCAGAAACATCAATCAGAATATCTTTTGTTGAGTTATCAGATTGTCAGGCTGTGTAGTAAATCAATAAAACCAGGTTAACTGTCAGTTACTTGTTTTTTTACTATTTTTGGTTTCGCATATTTGCATCACTTACTTTCTTTTGACAGATTTTTTTTTTTTTTTTTTTACTTTTTGATATTTACCTATTTCACTAAAATATAGTTAGGATAATGTTTATTTTTCTTGCTAATCAAATCGTAAAAAGTTGGAGAAAGCAACAAAAAAAAAAGATTTCACTTTCTTTTGGGTACCACTTAGATCCATCCAATTTCATTTAAGATCGTCAACGTCAATTAATAATAATATTAAATCTGGCTTATGTGCTTTTTTCAGCCTTCCAAGAATAAACTAATCCATATGGGGTAATAATATGTGAGAAAATGTTTATGTTCTTTTTCTTTTCTATATGCTTAGTGATGTGCTTTTTCACCGTATAATACTTTTGTTTCAGATATGATGATTGTTTTCTCTTTATTTTATTTCGTACCTAATCCCTGGATAATCTTTTGCAGGTTTCTCAACAAAAGATTAATCATTCTATAGTTGTAAATACTAAATTTGCTTTCACACTCATATACTATTAAATTAAAATGATTTGATAGTTCACGTGGTTTCCCATAGCGAGAGCGGCACGGTCGTATTCTTTTTGAATGATGTGATGTGATGTGTTGTGACCCTTCATTAGCAGACCCGACTCTATGGGCCTTAAAATGATCATTGGGCCCAATTAAAAAACAAAACATAGAAGAAACGTTGTTTAACTCGAACTTTTCACAACGCAGTCGCGGTACAGATCGTGGACTCGAGCGATGTCTGTAGAACTAATGGTCCACACATGACCCTTCAACGCCAAACGTAAAACGTTACTATTATTCTTGTTATTATTATTCCCTTCCTCGTACCTCTCTTCAACCGCAGCGGCCTCTTTTCGCTTCTCTTCTCTCCACAAACTCTTAACAAGCAGCTCTTTCGTCTCTCTGTCAGGCATCATATTCGAATCTTTCATGTCTTGGAACACTCTGTAAGCAAGCACTGATCTTTCGCATCTGCAGTACGCTTGAACAAGAAGCTTTAACATGTAAGGATCAGGTTCAAGACCAATCTGTCTCACCATTGAGAAAAGTCTCTCCACTGTTTGAATCTCTCCCTGCAACGCAAAGTGATACATTAAACCCGAGAACGTCTGGATATCAGGAGATACTCCTCTCAAAATCATATCCTCTAGCGTTTCTAAAGCTTCTGCGTTTCTCTTGCACTTTGTTAATGTTCTCAAGAGGGATGAGTACAACAGCATGAGGTTGAACTCCGATATCGAACAGCAGAGATCTCTGTCTTGGCGGAAAACCTTGATGGCTGCGTCCGGTTTCTTTGAAATTCCGTAGAGATCAATGATCAGCCTAATGGTGCTGAATGGTAGTTTGATCCCTTCCATTCTCACTTTCGAGATGAGCTTATCGACCAGTTCAACTTGGCCATTGCGTGCTAACATAGCCATCATTCTCTCAATCGTGTAGGCGTTGTGAGTATATCCAGGTTGAATCGCCACCCAGCAGAAGAAACTCCACGCTGTTTCAGGTGACCTGAAGTTTCTTAGCATCTTGCAGACCAATAGATTTGTCCAGACGAAGTTAGCTTCCTCCAAAGCAGTGACTGCATCAGAGCTCCACTTCTTTAACGAGTTTGCTAAAGCTTTTGGGTCCAGCCATGGCTTCAACTTCACTTGAGCTTCACTAACATCATCATTCTCTTCCTCTCCTTCGTCTTCGCTATCGCTGGGACTATCCACAGAATACATAGAAATGTCCTTGATTCTCTCATCTGGCAACATTTCTCTCAAGAACTCCTCTGTTTCTTGTTCAAAACCAGCCTCCCTCATTCGTTTCAGAGGCTCAAGCATACGTCTACTTGGAAATTTCCCATCAGCTTTCAACTCACAAAGCAGAGTCTTCACTTCACCAAACCGTTGCGCATCAACAAACGCTTCAACCAAAACCGAATAATGCTTCAGAGTCCGTGTAATCCTCATCAAAGGCAAGGTCTTGAAAACATTCATAGCTTCATCAAGATTCCCTAATTTCAAAAGATGCTCAATCATAATAGTGAATGTTCTTGAATTCGAAAGCCCTCCTTCGTTGATCATCTGATCAAAAGTACGCACAGCCTCAGAGTCTTTACCTAATCTCATGTAAACTTGCATCACAATGTTATAGGACTCAGTGCAGCAGCCTTTCTTCTCATCATCTCCTGAGCATCTATACTCGTCCCACGTCTTCAGAACAGAGTCGAAATCACCAGCAGTCGCGTATAAGTTCATGAGATTCATATAGCTGAAATGAACTTGGCCGAATTTACCAGCATTGACAACTCCAATTAGAGAGCTAAGCTCTGAAGATCGCTGAAACTTTGCAAGAACAGTGGCGAAGGCGTGAAGCGTCTCAGTCTCAAACGAAAAGTGAGTTTTTTTTTTTTGCGTAAGAGTTTTGAAGATGAACCAAGCAGAAGCCACAGATGGGGATGAGCGTAAAGCGTTCTTGACGACAAAGGAATCGAGATTACGGTGGTTTAGAAGAGAAGGAAGCGTCGTGTCTGAGGTTGTGGAGCGGAGGCTGAGACGGATAGAGTCGATGAGGGTTGCTCGGTAAAGGTAGTGCTTGACTTTGTTAGGGAATGGGTCACGGGAAAAGAATCGAATTTGATGGATGATTACGGAGTTAAAAGGCTTGACGACGACAGGGCTCGAGAAGATGAGAGAAAACATCTGAAATCACAGTGACAAATCAAAACTAGTGGTTGGGGCAAATGATCGAACACCTGGTGTGCTTTACTGAAACGACACAAGAAGTGTAAATCAGATTGCCCCAATTGCCAAAGACACAATATTGACTGTATAAAAAAACTTTTACCGGAAACTTAACAAGACAAGACTTGAAAAAACGGTTCCTTTAGTTTAATAAGCGGGAGGGGAATAAAATCCACCGCAAGAATTGAATCAAAAGGTTCCAACTTTACCGGAAAAGGAAGAAGAAAGAAACAGTTTTTAAAGCGATGGCAAGTTTGCAAAAACGTGAGTCTGTGTGGATATGTATATGTGTATACGGTATGTAACTATGAATACGGATCATATGTCGACGTGTGGGTAAATTGGCTTTTTATCTCCGGCGAAGAATCTCTTTGAGGGTATCCGGGAGGTTGGAATTTGCCACCATCTCGTTAACCTTCCTGAACCCGTCACCGTACACTGGTGATTCATCTGTCTCTATCTGATGTTTGCAAAACTCCACCAGTTTCTTCTCGAAATCAGACCACTCGCCTTTCTTTGACGCACTAGCTGGAGGAGCGCGGGAAGAAGAAGAAGAAGAAGCTGCAGCTGCACTAGCATCAACACTAGAGGCGTATCTCTCAGACTCCAACCACATGTGGCCTAACACTTGGCATATTCCTTCTTCCAAAACATTGTTCAGATTCTTGTGTCCTGTTTTCAAAAGCATAAAAACAACTTGAGACTTTCTCCCTCATGTTCTTTTGTGTATCTTAAATAATATTTGGGTATTTGACCAATTACGTACCATTGAGTCTAAGATAAGCATGCATCATCTCGTGAGCCAAGATGTATCCTGTTAGTAACCTGCGTTTGAGCATAGATTTTGATTTGAGAATATTCCGCCCAAGAGAGTGAGTACACTTAGGTGGAAGAGATGTTAAAGTACCTAGGAAGTCCATATAGGATGAGAATCGCAGTGACCTCGCACTCACGAGTTACCCTTTGAGGTTCTGTAGCCATGCCTGTTAGCTTGTTGTCCAGCCCCCTGGTTGGCCCTTGTGAGACCTTTATATATGGACCAGAGTACACTCGTTATTAACTCCAATTTACTTTTTATTCTGAAGTAAGCGTTATCCAATATAAACTCTTACACTATCGACAATCTGCTCTTCAGACAGGCATATTCCTCTGATTACCACCTCATACTGATAGTCCTGCTTGTTTTGAAACTTAAAACACAAATGAGTGGCAAGAGAGAGACAGAGAGAGAAATATGAAAGTTTCAAATAAGAAATGTACTCACAATTTTCTCTTCTTTCTCAGCTTTATTCAGAGCTTGTTTCTCCACCAAAAGAAAAGGAAACACTTTGTCAATCTTCATGTTTAAGCCTTCGAAGAAATCACGCATGTCAAAGTGTAAAGGCTGGCATTCATCCGAATCCATAACGGAAGAATCCATGCATTCTAGGCATAGAAGACGACTATCACCAAGTGCTACATAGTTCATTCCCATAGGCTGCAATGAAAATTAGCCAATAATCATAAGAACTCAAACCAGTAAGCTTATAGTTACCTTCATCTCATATCAGTCCCCTTTGCCGTGTTTTGTTATGTTTGAAAAGTAAACTCACCTCTAACCTTTCGCAACTGCAACATTTGGGAGTTCCATCAGTTTCATGAGCAAGGCAGTATAATTCCTTCCAGAACGGATGTTTACCAAACTCTCTAACCTGAAAGAAAGAAAATTACATTTACATTCAAGAAGTCTCTAACCATAAATAGTACCAACAGAGAACCCAGTACTTGTATATATACCTTCCCTTTGCAGATATAGCAGTACCGCTCATAACAGGATTTGTGAAAAGTGCCTCTTGAGTTAGAAACCTAAGGGAGTTGTCAAGAATTTAACTTTTGCATCCAGAAAAACAAATGAATAACTCAAGAAGTGAATTAAGATACCAAGCAGTTTTCCTACATAGTTTTTAACCTCCTGGATGGCAATTGGTTTGTCGCAAGCATGGCAAATTAAACATTCAGGATGCCAAAGAGCACCCAAGACATTCACAGATCTTCCATGTTCGATCACAAGGTCGCAACCACCACACATGCTACAAGTGCGAGACTCATAAACAGGTCATGACATATCTATAAGTTGCAATAAAGAACACAAGAGAACTAGCAATGGACGCATAAGCTTACCTACTAGGACGATTCACCTTTGGGAGCTTTACATCTTCTTCCAGCTTTGGGGGATTTCCATCTTCTTCCACGTCATTGTTGAGTTGCTCTCTTGGACCATTCTCCTTCAAACTGTCCCAAATAATCCGCTGAACATCTTCATCCACAGGACCTCTAGTGGAAATGATGTTATTTTCTTCAACTCGAGGAGGAGACTCTACCATGTTTAGGCTCTCCTGAACCATCAGAGCATGCTGTTTATCATTCTCCACTTGATCATCTTCGAATTGCTTTCTTTTGCCTTTGTCCTTTGAACTCTCCTTAACAGCCTTAGTAAGCTGCTTATCTACATGTTGCGGAGCTCTACGAGGAATACTTTTATTATCTTCAATTCGAGTGGGATACTCTGCCATGTTCAGACTCTCCTGAACCATAAGAGCATGCTGTTTATCATTCTCCACTTGATCATCTTCAAGTTTCTTTCTTTTGCCTATGTCTTTTAAACTCTCCAGAACAGTCTTAGGAAGCTGCTCGTCCTCTTCATCTCCCAACGCAGTATTGTTATTGATCTGCCTTTCTCTTTCCTCATATAGAAGACCATTTGCTACCTGCGCATCCCTTTCTAACTCTCTGGTGCGCCTACTTTCTTCTTCCTCCTCTTGCTGACGAAAACGGGATGATTCCTGAATGGCCAAATTAAATTGTTCCTCTTCATGAACGACCAAAGAAAGCTGTTTAGCTCTTTGGATGTCAGCTTCATGCACTGAAACTTGTATGACCTCATAAATTTCATCTTCAAAACGATCCTACAGGTTTTCAGACGCCAAAGCTTAAGTAAGTTTAGAAAGGGAAAAAAAAGGTCATTTCGACTTTAAACAAAACTTTTAAGCAAATTTAGACACAAGAAAGAAGAAACAAACAACCAAACATATCATAAGTTTACCTCAGAAGTAGAGGGTTTGAAGCAGGAGGGGAGGCACCGCATCTTCTGCAACCAACTTTTTCACCGATCTGGCCAACCTTTTTCCCCTGTAAGAGAATCGAGATAACATAAAAAGATTTTAACTTTTCCAAGCCAAACATGTCAAGTTTTACATCAGACAAAGGCAAAATGCCAGGACTTTGGTCAAATAAACGCAAAAACAAAAAAACTAGGGTTAAGAGAGTTTGAGAGCATAACTAGGAAACATATTAGCGATCATCTCGGCGAATTAGGACATCGACATTAGATATACAGAACAAGAAAGATACAACAACAACAGAAAGGACTAAAGCAATAAAACTATGCCTACTACTAACTAAAGCTAGAAACTGCCTTAAAGGACTAAAAACGGACCGTGATCTAACCTGAGAGGAGAAAGATATCCGAAAGAACAAGAGTCTCCAAGAGCACGACGGCACTTGAGCGCTGAAAGTGGAATGCAGAGACTTATATATAAGGATGATGATAAAAGTGGAGTTTTCACATGGAGGGGTTTTTTTTTTTTTTTTTTTACTAAAAAAGTCCGAATTTTGGTTTGATGCAGACACGGTTCTCTGAATGACACATTAATGATAGGACAAAGCTTGTAACAAGGATATTCTTTTTTCAAGCCGTCGAATTTAATAAACTTACGTTTCTAAATTGAGATCGAATTTTGAAGTAATAATTAGAAGAAAAAAAAAAAAAAAAGTCAATACTTTAACCAAACCAATCTGTGGTGAGACGAATCAGAAGAGGCCATGGCTTTTGGGTTTCGTTGCAGCCCAAAGCGGTTTCCGTTTCTTTTCCCTGTGCGGAAAGTACGCGACATCTTCCAAGAGAGTTTCCAGAAGTTTCCACAGGCCATATTGAGAGAGCGAGCTACTGTGTAACAAGAGGAATTGGTCGTTGCTTGAGACCAAAAAGAAAAAGAAAGAAAGAAGTAAGTAGGCGTGAAGAAGAAAGAGAAGAAAAACACACACACAACCTACCTTTTGGCTTTTGTGGTCCAATCTAAACGACCAGCTGTTTTTGCAACACGTGCCGTCCGCTCATTACTCAGTGGTATTTAAGTAATTTGGTAATTTTTTCGAGACGACTTTTTTTCCCTCCTTACCCAAACGCCACCGTTTTAAGTTTAACCATAAATAAACTTTTAAAATAAATTAAATAAATCATATGCTAATTTTATGAAAAATGGTTAATCTTGGTGAAATGGCTATAGGAACTATTTGTGAATCATATTTTTCCGACACTGATTTAAATAGAAAAATTCAATGTTACTAGTGTTGGCATGATTGTAATTGTACTATGATTTTGGCATACTCTGATATAACGTCCTGAATATAGAATGTCATCATTGGGTATTGGGGTAATCATATCTGTTTTTTTTGCCAGATATCCTTTTTCTGTTTAAGTCTTTAAAAAGACACAACAAAAAGAAAGAAGAAAAAAAAGACATAAGTGTACTTTTGACCCCAAAATAAAAGACTAAAAAAGAAGATGTAAGTGTGTACTTGATGTGTCTTGTGGACTTTGTTGTAGTGGTGCTTTTGTATATATATATGCAGGTATATAAAAGGGTCTGTTTATATGTGTTTCCTAAATGGCTGCTTCAAAGATTTGAATCTGGTTTCGTCCACTGTGGAATCCTTTTCAGGATTTTATGGAGGCTCGAGTCTGAGACCATCTTGTTAACTTTCTTGAATCCAACACCATAGACCGGTGAATCGTCTGTTTCTATCTGATCCTTGCAAAACTCCACCAGTTTCTTCTCGTAATCAGATTTAGCACCTTTCTTTGATGAACTAGCAGCTGGAGTGTGGGACGAAGACGAAGAAGCTGCAGAAGTGGTGGAGTAGGTCTGTGACTCCAACCACATATGGCCTAGCACTTGGCATATTCCTTCTTCAAACTCTAACTTAAGATTCCTGTAACCTGTGATCATTTCCCAAAAACAAAATAAAAATACTTAAATATGACAGGTTTCTCAATGTCTCTTGGCGAATAAAAAGTAGATTCTTGACCACTAAGTACCGTTGAGTCTTAGCCAAGCATGCATCATCTCATGAGCCAATATATATCCAGTTAGTAACCTGTGTATGAAGAGATATGATTTTGTCTGTACGTGCTAGAGTACTTAGAAGTATGAGATGAGCCTTAAGAAAGATATCATAGTACCTAGGAAGTCCATAAAGGATAAGAATTGCAGTGACCTCACATCCACCAATAACCCTTTGAGGTTCTGTAACCATGCCTACTAGCTCCTTGTTCGGCCCCATGATTGGCCTTTTTATGACCTGCATATGTGGAGCAGAGCAAAGTTAAAGTCATGAATCCAATCTAGTTTTAGTCTGAAGTAAAGTGTTACCCAATCTAAGCTCTTACACTATCAACGGTCTGCTCTTCAAACAGACAAATACCTCTGGTTACAACCCCATGCTGATTGTCCTGCTTGTTTTAAACATATGAGTGAAAGAGAGATAGAGAGATAAGGATGTTTCAATTTAGGAAATGTACTCACAATCTTTTCTTGCGCCTCAGCTTTATTTAGCGCTTCTTTCTCCACCAAAAGAAGAGGAAACTCTTTCTCAACCTTCATATTTAAGCTTTCGAAGAATTCACGGATTTCAAAGTGCAAAGGTTGGCATTCATAAGTATCCATAACAGCGCATTCCATACATTTTACGCATAGCCACCGATTGTCAGCAAGCATTACATACTTCGTTCCCCAGGCCTGCCAAAGAAAAAAGAAAAACCATGAGAACGGCTTAACTGTTATCTTTATCTCACTCTCATTAGCCAAACTTCATTTTGTTAAGTGAAAGTAAGCCCACCTCTAATCTTTCACAACTGCAACACTTGGGAGTTCCATCAACTTCATGAGAAGGGCAGTATTTTTCCTTCCAGAACGAATGTTCATTATACTTTATACCTTCCACGGTTGAAGGAATCTGAATACAGTTACATTAACATCCATCATAAGAACCAGTTTGAAAACTAAGAAGTAACCATTACACAGTTA
This sequence comes from Camelina sativa, assembly GCF_030686135.1. Lineage (NCBI taxonomy): Eukaryota > Viridiplantae > Streptophyta > Magnoliopsida > Brassicales > Brassicaceae > Camelina > Camelina sativa. The sequence goes on from NC_141881.1 coordinate 31,554,201, forward strand.
CATTAACATCCATCACAACAGATAATCCAAAGTCGTATACTGTTGTTATAGGATACCAATTCTTTTAACTTTCAACTCATAAACCCCAATGATATAAGTTACCTTCTTTTTGCAGACATAGCAGTTTGGGTGACGACGCTCCTTGTAGCAGGTTATATGACACCTCCCTTTTGTGTTTGAAAACTAAAAAGAAGTAGTCAGGAATTAGATGTTGCATCAGAAATTGTAATGAGCAACTAAATTAGTACTATATGGTTTCAAACCTCGTGCATAGCGATCGGATTGTCGCAATAAAGACAACAAAAGCATTCAGGATGCCAATTAACACCCAAGGCATTAACAGAGCTTCTTCCATATTCAATTGCAGAATTGCAACCATCACAAATGCTACAAGTGAAATAATCTTAACCATGTCAGGACATTTCTGCTTTGTTATAAAGCAGAAACCGCCAAATCAACAGGCAAATGCAAATGCAAATGCTTACCTATGAGGACGGTTCACGTTAAGATCTATTTGGCCCTTACCCTTGCAACTCTCCTGCGTATCTTCTTTCAGCGGAGTTATTGGGGTAATGTTTTTATTTTCTTCGAGTCGAGGAAGAGGCTCCACCATGTATAGACTCTGCTGAAGAATAAGAGCATGTTGTTCATCATTCTCCACAAGACCATCTTCAAATTGCTTTCTTTTGCCTTTATCCTTCAAACTCTCCTCAACAATCTTAGAAAGCAGCTGATCTTCTACGTCAACCAAAGATTTATCAAGCTCGGTTTCTTCCTTGTACTGCAAACCACGCGCTATCTGATCATCCAGCTCTCGCTGACGACGACGACGAGCAGAAGTTTCTTGCTGGTTATAGCCATCTTGAATGGCCCATTCAATTTGATCAGCTTCTGATTTTCTCTGGCGTAAGATGACATCTTCATACAGTGAAATATCTGTAACAATATTGGTTTCTGCTTCAAAACGATCCTGCAAGCTCAGCTAAGTTAAAGCAATCTTCATATCAAAGGAACCAAGAAAGATAGCCAAAAATATTACCTCAGAGGGATCATGTTTAGTGGAAGGTTTAAAGCAGGACAGACACCACCACATCCTCTGAAACCAACTTCTTCACCGATCTGCCCAACCTTTATATCATAAACAAAGAAATATATAACGCAAAGTGATAAAGATAACAACAAAACTACACCAAGGCAGTTACAGTACCAAATAGAAGTATGAAATTGGTAACTATCTCGGTGTATAACGGGATTATCAAATTAAAAAAAAAAAAACACACACACACACTGGGTTTTGTAAAATTCCCCAAATTTGAGGCTGACCTGTTGTGAAATTTCGCTATGAGAAATAAAAATCGAAACTTTGCAATGGGAATTATGTAAAGTTGTCCACTTTCATAACAAACGAACGCGGAGAGATATAATATAAAGGATCAAGTGAAATTAGTACTGACCTTAATCCGTGGTGTGAATGAATACGCTCAAAAGGTTTGAAGGCCATGGCTTTCCTTTTTTATTCAGTTGCGAGACTTAGACCAGAATTTACACAACTGGACTGTGGGAGTGTAACCAATTATAGAAAGTATTAAGAAGAAAAAAAATGAGTAACCGCGTAGGCAAGGCACATGGAGAAGAAAGACACACGCACAAAACACACTTGTGGTCCAGCTGATTCTCGCCACGTGGGCGTTAACACGTTTCTCAGTGGGTCTAAACAAAATGGGCCTAGGCCCATAACCCATTATCAAAAATGTGTGCCGACGATCTTGACGTATGGCTCTCTCTTGATTAAAGTATTAAACCCATATATACACCTCCACGTGTATACATACAAACATTCCTAATTTTTAAAAATTAAAACAATTATCCTGCGCTGTACCAACTACATACATACATACACAAAGTCGTATTAGCACAGTGACTAATTCAATCTTGAAAACTCAAAAGGACAGTTTACTTTTTCAGCAGGCCACGACATATAAAGGCTCAGTTAGACGTACTTGAGGATCGTCGACAAACAAACAAAAAAAATGATGATCAAAGATATGCAAAACGCAAACAGAGTCGAGAAGAGTACACACGACGACGTACCTTTTCAATCTCCAGGGGATTACGTTAGATTCATAAGTCCAGATGTTTACAGATCCAACAGACAGAAGTATCTCAGAAGCTACACGTTCAAAAGCTACGAGGACGCACAATTCTTGTCGTCCAAGAAACATAGGAAGTGGTTCAAGAACAAGAAAGCCATGAACATGAAGATGAAGAAGACGAGTGAGTCTCTTGGAAACTCGCTCAAGTCTTGTCTCAAGCTCTTGTTCTCTTGCTTCCATGTCTGATTCGTATATTTGTGTTGTGTGTACGATCATTTCCTTTTTCTTCTAATCTCAATCTTTACTATGTCTTCTTTGGAATAATTTCGAACTCCTTGTATAAGTGTACAACCATATCCTAATACAAATCTCACGTTCATATTTTGCATTCGATCAAATGTTTATTTTCTCTTTTTTTTTGTATTGCATAGACTTTCGTAAATTGACAGAAGGGATGTAGCTGTTCTGTTTTGTTGGCGTGAAAAACCAGTAAAATGTGTTTATGAGTCCAACGAGAAAGCTATGAATATTTGTTTATCATAATTTTAGTTAAATTTTGTGAGCCGGCACAGTCGAATTCTCAGAAACGTTCTTTAATTAAAAAATATGAGTCTTTAATTGATATTATTACAGTGTATTTTAAAATTTCAGAGAGTTGACTCGTGTTTAATCTATATTACATACATACATTGCCATTGAATATTACGAATAAACAGAGATTAATATTCTAATCAGTTATTTTTATTACGATTATAAAAATACAAGTAAAAGGACAGAAATAGACGTGTACTGTTAAGTTGGTCGTCCGTCGCGATCAATGAGTAGATAAATCGTACTGACAGTGATGCTTAGGTTATTAGATTATTGTTAGGAAAAGGAAACTATGGATGAAACTAACTATAACGATATTATGTGCAACAATTCAAAGTAAAGTAAATGAGACCAATACGTGATTTTTTTCCCCTTCAAAACTAGAGATCAACTTCCGAAGACTATCCTATCCAGTACCAAAAAGAAACTCAACGAAAGAGTAATATAAAGAATCTCACTATAAATACGATTCTAAGTAAGATACTATAGGACTTGAGCCCCAAATCATATCTCCACCACACAAACCTTAAATAAACGAGTCAATAAACACTTTCAACAAATTTTGTTCGAACTTTGACCGTATATTGTCCTTATCATAAGATGATTAATATATATTACAAAAAGGTTTACCCATTAAAGTAAAGAATCACATAATTGATCTCTGAAATATTGGGTGTTGCCGAATCATATCGTTAATGAACAAAATTGCATACAAATGATAAAAATAAAAAATCATATCATATCTCATGTTATAAATCATATCTAACATGTACATATGTATAGATCCCTTATATTTTCTTTTTCTGATTACTGTTATAAACTTATAAAATCCTCCATCATCGATCGTACGTTCCGTTTAGGTTACTACACAAGTATCTGGGTTCAGTAAATGGGCTTAATATTGAAATTGGGCCCGAGTTTTAAATACTGGATTATCTTATTAGAGTTTGTTTTCCAAAGTCCCACATCGGTAACTCTAGATTCGCTCGCTCTCACATAAGGGATATAAAACCAGTAGGGGAGCCATCGTTCAAATCATACCTTTCTCGGCCTTTTGGCTAAGATCAAGTGTAGTATCTGTTCTTATCAGTTTAATATCTGATATGTGGGTCATCGACCTACACGATATTAACTCTATTTTTTATGGGGGAGAGTCCGCCACGTCAGCTTGCTGATTGGACTCTCACGTGTCGCCTTCGTCTTGCACTACTGCGAAGGCCTGGCTCACCTCACCAAACACCGAGTCCAATATTTTCAATTCAATCCTTAACCAGTATTAACCTGTAAGTTTACCAAACACAATAGAAAGTATTCTGTCTGAAACAACCCAATTTAGTTATCATTGAATTTCTGACAATGGATTTTTTTTAAAAAGCCCAACAAGCCTAGCAGAAAAGGCCCAAGTACCAAAGGCCGCTCTTCTGACCTTAAAACCTTTCATTTTGTTTTTCTTCGGATTAGTCCACAAATATACCTATATCAATCCGATTGAAGTTTTAAAAGAAGAGATTGCATCCTTTTCTTGAATATAAGCTAAGATAAAATATCTCGGATAATGTGAATATATGTCCGACGTTATTCAGAAATCGAGGCGATTAGAGAGATAAGCTCCAAAAACAAGGTATATGTTAATTTACCATTACCAATACTATAATTTGTTTTTTACCATACAACACTCCTACTGTCTCTTAAACTCACCAAACATAACAATCACAAATATTCATATACATGCAACCCAATATTCTAATAAAAATAATAGATTTCAAAACTACAATCGGATCGGATACGTAACGTTATGTGTCTTTTTTTCTTTTTCTTTCTATAACGACTAGTTGGAAACATGACGACAATGTAGAGAGAAGACCTGGATTGTCCCACAACCTTTTTTTCTGCATTGATCTTCGGAGGAACACACTAAGAAAAAAAAGTTTCATGCTTTCACATTTTAAATTTTATAATGACACTTTTAATTTTTCTTGTGTGGATTCTTTGACAAACGGAAGTCCACTTGTCACACACAAACAAATTCTCCGGACATCGCATTTGTCAATTTTTCTCATATCTCTCTCTCCAAAAAAAACATAAGTGAAAGAGAGAGACATTGACAAGTCACAAGAACCCAAAAGCTTAAATCATCTTTCCAAAATTTTTATGTTTTCTTTTTCACTTTCATTTCTTTTGAGGTCAGTTTTTTTTTTTACTATTCTGTCCTCTTCAACCTTGTTTATCTGTTGAGCGAGTTACATTTGGAATTTTATCACACTTTATTTTGCCTATGCTGCCCCATTTTACAAATCCTTTTTGATACTGTGTTGGAAGCATTCGACGATGTCCTTGGTTTCGGGTGAATTTTATTTAATGTTATAGCGGTGACTTTTGTTTTTATTTTAGCTTTTCATAAACGAGAATATGGGTTCACGGGTTTATTATTGCATACAAGTATTATTATGTGTTCGTTGAATATATTGTCTCACTGTAGTGTACGTACCATCACCTCCTCTGTTATGGCTGCTACGTGGTAATTTTTTTTTTAATCTACTCAACCAAAATTTAGTAGAAAATAATTTGTGATTCAATAGAAATTTGGTAAGAGATTATGAATAAATTAATTAAGATAGGAATACTATATTGTAGTGCTTATGGGCCATGTGATTCAAAGAACTGTGGAGGAGTTAGATTAGAGGGACGGTCAACAACTCTGACTTGCTTGCCAACAATGAAGAAATCTATCAACCCCATCAAAATTATTTAGTAATTATTCCTTATTATCCTCTATATATCTTCAGTTGTTAAAATTAATAACTCATGAAAGTATTTTTTTTAACTAACTCATGAAAGTATTGAATCAACCATCAGCTAATCTATTAAAATAAGGTTGTATCAAGAAACATAAATGGGGTACAAATTAATACACATGAACATAATATATAGTTAAAGATAAATTAATTTATAAAACTAGTTTGGTCACCACCCATAAGCACCACAGTAACTTTTATTTTGCAAGGCAAAAAAAAAATTCACTGTTGTCTATTTCTGATTTAGACCATCTCTCTCTCTTTTTTTTTGGCCGATTTGGTTGAGAATTAGACGACGACTCGTGGGGTCGTGTACACATTGACATTGGTGACTAGTCTTTTGACACGAGTCGCCTCTCTTCTTTCTCACAACCATGTCTCCATGAAACATGAAGCTAAAGCTAAAAACTTTTCTTCTTCAATTGAAAACCCACAACGCTTCTTTTGTCCATTTTTAATGTTTTATACTAAAAAGCTTCCTCCTTTATTATTTGCCTAAAAAGAGATAGAGAAGATTCGCAAAGTTAATAGTTTCCGTTGGCCTCTTTCTCTCACAGTCACAGGTTAAGAAGAAGAAGATTCACTTGCCTTTTCTTCAAAAAGTCCCCAACTTTTCCCTTTTAAAGTTGAAGCTTTTTTAATGGGTTTCTAGCCGAACCTCTGCTACGATCTCTTGAAGCATTTATTTTGGTTAAGGAGAAAAAAGTCAGCTCCTTTGTGTTTGTGGTAAGCCTATGGGATTTGGAGTAGGTGGTGGAGGTGGTAGAATGTTGGATTTGAGGATGGTCCAACATCACAAGCGTTCAAAGAGGTAAGCTGTCTACTCTTTTGTTCGTTATCAACAACTACTTTTATTTGTTTTCTTTTTGCCTTGTAATTTTGTAGATTTCTCTAAATGTGTCACTGTTTGCTATTAATGGAATCCTTTGCTGGGTTGGGTTTAAGGCAGAAACTGGGAATTTGAAAGAGTTGTTATGGTTGCAAATTCACTCAGATCTTCTCTTGTTCGTTGTTATAGACAATGCTAGTGTAGTGGAAGATTCATTTAACGTTTTAAATTTTGTCTGATACAATTTGGATTTATAAGATTTGATTCTTTGGCAAATGCTCTTTTTGCGCAGTGCCAGCTTTCCAGAAAAGAAGACAGGTGAGGGAGATAAAACCACCTCAAACAGTTCTCATGAAGCCTCTCAACGAATCAAGCTGGTGAGTGAGTAGGATTATCTCTTTTTGCTTTCTTTTTTTTTCTTGTTAAAGTTGAGATAAAGTGTATTGGTATTTGTTAAAGAACAGCCTAAGACGCTGAGACATCATTCTTGTTCTTCTTGGATTTATCTTTCTGTTTCTTTGACTAATAAGTATCTTTTTTTTTTCCCCCAAGCTGCTTTTTTCTTTTGCATCTTTTTTGTGAAAAGCCTTTACACATATGTTTCGCTATACTTCTTTGTATCTTTCTTATTTGTCTTTCCCTATATTACTTTTAAATGAATTTCCTTTATTCTGGTATCAAGTTTGTGAGAAACTAATCTCTCTTATAAGTGGAAAGTGAGTCCAAAGCTGTTTCTATTTCTTATTAAACCTCTTCTGTGAAACGTTTATGGATGTTTGTTTGACTTGGTTTAGGACATGGGTCGTTCAAATGAATCCAAGCATAATCAATATCATTCAAACACTGAAACTTCATTGAAGCAAGAGGTAATGTTTACGTTTTTCTTTTCTTCTTACTTGGTCCTTTTGTTCGGTTGGTTGGTTTCATTTACCTTATTCCTATGATTGGAATCACAGATTAGTCAGCTGGAGAGTAGTTTACAAGATCAGTTTATGGTTCGTTGTGCCTTAGAGAAGGCGTTAGGTTATCGAACAGCCTCTTCTTACATTTTGAGTGAAACAAATGACATTCCCATGCCTCAGGTGAGTAGTTTACTTACACTTCCCAAAACTGAATATGTTTTCTTAAAAATGAGCTTTGTGCGTTATAAAGATGCGTTCTTGGTTTTTCTTTTCTCTTCAGCCAGCTACTGATTTAATCAAAGACATTGCTGTTCTGGAGATGGAGGTTATACATTTGGAACAGTATCTTCTTTCATTGTATAGAAAAGCCTTTGAGCAGCAAATCACTTCTGTGTCCCCAAATTCAGAGAACAAGAAGCCAAAATCTCCTCCTGTAACAACCCCTAGAAGGCGTCTAGACTTTTGTGAAGATGATGACACCACCTCAAATACAGAGCAGCCTACTAATGCTCTGCTTGGTGATAATCAAGATCAATCACAGAAAACAAAGATTCCTGCGGCTGACCGAGACCAGGTAGACTCCAGTTTTCGCCGTAGTCACTCCCAACGTTCGGCATTTGAGAGTAGAAAAGCTTCTCCAGAAGATTCTTGGGGTAAAACCATCCGCTCTTGTCACTCCCAACCGTTGTATGTGCAGAATGGAGAAAATCTAATCAGTCTAGCTGAACATCTTGGCACCCGAATCTCGGATCATGTTCCAGAGACACCTAACAAATTATCTGAAGGAATGGTCAAGTGTATGTCAGAAATATACTGCAAGCTTGCAGAGCCGCCATCTGTACTACATCGCGGGCTTTCGTCTCCAAACTCGTCTTTATCATCGAGTGCATTTTCGCCCTCTGACCAATACGATACATCGAGCCCTGGATTTGGAAACAGCTCCTCTTTTGATGTTCGGTTAGATAACTCTTTCCATGTAGAAGGAGAAAAGGACTTCAGTGGTCCTTACAGCAGCATCGTTGAAGTTCTTTGCATTTACAGAGACGCCAAAAAGGCCAGTGAGGTTGAAGATCTTCTGCAAGACTTCAAGTGAGTCACTTTGACATTTGCTTAGAGACATTTAAGTTGTTTACATATAGGCTAGATTTTTGATTGGAAGTGAATTGGGATCTATTGATGTATAATCTTGAAAATGTTTAAACTTTTGCAGATCGCTCATCAGTAGATTGGAGGAAGTGGATCCAAGGAAGTTAAAACATGAAGAGAAGCTAGCGTTCTGGATAAATGTGCACAATGCACTTGTGATGCATGTAAAGTCCTTTCTTTCAAGAACAAATCTCATTTTCTCAACGTCTAGATATTTGGTTTCTTATCGAAATTACATTGAAATATCTTTTAGGCCTTTTTGGCTTATGGAATTCCACAGAACAATGTGAAGAGAGTCCTACTGCTACTCAAGGTAACAAACATCTCTTGCAAGGGCAATGCCAACTCATGAACCATCATTTCTAGGTTCTGAAATTATCTGTGCTTTTGCATTTTTTCCAGGCTGCATATAACGTTGGTGGACACACAGTTAGTGCTGAAGCAATACAAAGTACGATTCTTGGATGCAAAATGTCTCATCCTGGACAGGTACACCAGAGAAATCATGAAACTTTGAAACTATTCTCTTCAAAGCACAAAAGCTTAAAAAGTAAACATTTCTTCTTTTCATATCTCTTCTAGTGGCTTAGACTACTATTTGCTTCGAGGAAGTTCAAAGCAGGAGATGAAAGATTAGCTTATGCAATCGAACATCCCGAGCCTCTCCTACATTTTGCACTTACTTCAGGCAGCCACTCCGATCCAGCGGTACTTACCATTGATCTGTGAAACTCTTATACCCTTTGATGCGATGAAAAAAACTTAAGTCTCTTTGTTTCAAAACAGGTTCGTGTATATACACCGAAAAGAATCCAGCAAGAGCTCGAAACGTCGAAAGAAGAGTACATCAGAATGAACTTAAGCATACGAAAGCAGAGAATCCTATTACCAAAGCTGGTGGAGACGTATGCAAAAGACTCCGGTTTATGTCCGGCTGGTTTGACAGAGATGGTTAACCGGAGTGTACCGGAGTCTTCAAGAAAATGTCTAAAGAGATGTCAATCTGGTAGTAAATCACGCAAACCAATTGATTGGATCCCTCACAGCTTTACATTTAGATATCTTATTCTTAGAGAAGCTGCCTGATATGTCTATACTTTGTCTCTCCTTAGCCTATTTTTATCATGCATTTAGCTAGGATAACTCATTGGTTTGCATCATTTTTTAGTTCTTTCTATACACTTTGCACGTCTAGGTAGCTCTTGCATCATCCTTGCATACATTGTGCATCTTGGAGTATTTCAGGTATTTAGGAAACATTGGAAGCCGTTCTCGTCCGAGCCATGGTCACCATCTGCGTTTCGTCCGAGCCATGGTCACCATCTCCGTTTTGTCCGAGCCATTGTCACCATCTTCATTCTCGTCCGAGCCATGGTCACCATCTTCGTTTCGTCCGAGCCATGGTCACCATCTTCATTCTCGTCCGAGCCATGGTCACCATCTTCATTCTCGTCCGAGCCATGGTCACCATCTTCGTTTCGTCCAAGCCATGGTCACCATCTTCATTCTCGTCCGAGCCATGGTCACCATCTCCGTCTCGTCCGAGCCATTGTCACCATCTCCGTTCCGTCCGAGCTATCCGTCCAAGCCATGCTCCTCAGCCTTCCATCCGAGCTATGATGACATTGGATTCCATTCGACGCACATGGACTTGATCGCACATGTCGGGAAGAAAGACGTTTGGTTTCACATGCTTCAGGAGATTACCGAACCGACGCTTTACCTTGTCGTTTTAAGTTTTAGGGCTTTCCATGTTGGACTACTATATATACATTTTGTTAAGTCTTTGCAGAGACATCGAATCTTTTATCTCGTTTTTGTTCCCAGAAGGTTTTAAGCTAGCTACAAAAATACGTTCTGAGACTTGTATTCCGATATTTTTGAGACTTATTGAGATTTTGCATTTGATTCCTTCTACAAAGTTGTTCATCTTATTTTTATCTATCTTATTATGCTTGATTCAATGATTTCTGTTTTTGCATCCTTGACTATGATTTTCGGATCTGAGTAGTGTGTTAGTTTCTGAGGATGGGATAGATTAGGTGGAGGATCTTAGGATGTGGAGTGTTTAAGCTTTGATTGTATGATTCCCTTCTGGACTAGAGTTAGAATTACTAGTTTCTCTCTGATCAATTGGAACTAGGTTCGAGACATTTTCGCACCCAAAAGGTGTTTGATGAAATGTCTGACCAACTAGTGCCAGAGACTTACGTTCCTAGCCTAAGAGATTAGTTGTCTAGGATGTTTGTTGACGTGAATGAACTTGTTTGTCATGCCTGCTCAACCACGTTTCTCTAGCGAGAGCTAGGTATGGAAGTGGTTGAGTCTGAGTAGCTTTTGCCAAGAGATTGGATTAGCTAAGTTGTGATGTTCATTGTTTAGGGATACTTTGCTTGTGGTATGTTAAACACTCCTTAGACTAGGATACTCCACCGACATCAATTACCCCATCCTTAGGACTTCTTTCTTTCTGATTTTTATTACATTCCTGGAACTGTTTCGTTTGTTCATGCTTAGAATCTTTTACGTTTTTATTCACTTTCGCTTCTCGTCATGCATTCTTGTTTCTAGTTCTGTGACTCATTTCCGTTTTGCATTTTGATCATTCTAGGACTGTTAGATAAAAACATTCTTCGAATTGGCTTGACTTGTGATAGCTTGATTGCATCTTGAGTGATAGTAAACATTCCCAACTGGATTGACACCTTAAGTACTACAACTACATAAGGTTAATTGAACCTACTAGGAGACATAAAAAATCTTAGTATCAATTTGGCGCCGTTGCCATTTGGGAATTGTTTTGCTACATTTAAGATTTCAAGTTTTGCAAGATTAAGTTCTGTTACACTTATCATTCTGAGTACTGACTTGTTTTGGTTGTTTGCTTGTTTGTTTTGCATCTCAGGAACCTGTTGATTGCAACCTTGCATGCACACCAGATCAAGAGGGCATCAGAATCTCCTTCCTGTGATCGACGAAATCAACCGGTTGCAACGCCCACGACAAGCTCGTCAACCCGTTGAGCATCTCGCACACGTCACTATGGACCAACAGCATGAACCACATCAGGGACCGCGAAACATTGGTGCTGGGGATGCACCGAACACTCACACTCAACGTGCTGGAATCGTCCCTCCCGCCGTGCCGAACAACAACTTCGAGATCAAAAGTGGTCTGATTACCATGATCCAAGGAAACAAGTTTCACGGGTTGCCTATGGAGGATCCACTCGACCACTTGGACGAGTTCGACCGTCTTTGTGGTCTCACCAAGATCAACGGCGTGAGTGAGGATGGTTACAAGTTGCGCCTCTTCCCTTTCTCCCTGGGAGACAAGGCTCATCAATGGGAGAAAAACCTTCCCAAGGGCTCAATCACCACCTGGGATGGCTGCAAGAAGGCATTCTTGGCCAAGTTTTTCTCTAACTCCAGAACGGCACGTCTCAGGAATGAGATTTCCAGCTTCACTCAGAAGAGCTCAGAATCGTTCTGTGAAGCCTGGGAGCGTTTCAAGGGTTACCACAGCCAGTGTCCACACCATGGTTTCAGCAACGAGTCACTGCTGAGCACTCTATACCGTGGTGTACTTCCAAAAATCCGCATGCTGCTTGATACTGCTTCTAACGGTAATTTCTTGAACAAAAACGTTGAGGAAGGATGGCAACTGGTTGAGAATCTCGCTCAGTCTGACGGCAACTACAATGAGGATTATGACCGCACAGTTCGCGGCGACGCTGGGTCTGAGGAGAAGTACAAGAGGGACCTTAAGAATGTCAATGACAAGCTTGACCGCCTCTTGCTAAGTCAGCAGCAGACTGTCCATTTTGTATCTGAGGATGACCCTTTTCAAGTTCAGGATGGGAAGGGTGAGCAGTCTGAAGAAATCAACTACGTCCAGAATCAAGGTGGATACAACAAGGGTTATAACCCCTACAAGACGAACCCCAATTCGTCTTACCGGAGCACCAATGTTGCAAATCCACAAGATCAGGTGTACCCTCCTCAGCAGCAACAACAAGGTATGCAAAAGCCTTTTGTTCCTTACAATCAAGGATTCATGCCTAAGCAACAATTCCAGCAAAGTTCTCACGCTCCTTCCGGACCACCACCTGGATTTTCACCTCAACAAGTTCAACCTACTCAAGGTCCAGATCAAGAAATGAAGCACATGCTACAACAACTTCTTCAAGGTCAAGCTAGTGGTTCTCTGGATACTGCTAAGAAGTTTGCTGAACTCAGTCAGCGGATGGAATTCTCTTACAATGATCTGAATGTCAAGTTTGAAGCTCTTAACTCCAAGATGAAGTATATGGAAGGTAAGACTGTTTCTACTTCTACCCCAACAACTGGCCAACTACCTGGAAAAGCAGTTCAAAACCCCAAGGACTATGCTACTATGCATGCCATCACCACCCAAGCTGTAGATGTACGGCTCACTGAGGACACTGAGAGTTTAGATGGGGAGGATTTTCTTCAATATGAAATTGAGATAAAGGATCCTGTCGAGGTGCTCAAGGATCCAATTGAGTCAGCAAAACAATCTGATCCTGAAGCTACTAAAGAACCCACTGCTCCCAAGGATAAACCTGTGAGATTCATTCCTCCACCATACAAGCCACCACTACCATTTCCAGTGAGGTTTAAGAAGCAGCTTACTGAGAAGTACAAAGCTCTGTTCGAAAACCAAGTCAAGGAGATTGAACTTAGGATGCCTTTGCTTGATGCATTTGCACTTGTGCCTCAATATCAAAAGTTTTTAACTGACTTGGTAACCGAAAAGACCAAAGAGAAGGAGGAGATAGCTAAAGGAGCTCAAGCTAAGGCTCTGGAAGATGAGAGGGTAGGGCATGACATAGGTGGGGTTATTCATGAATGCAAGGCTGTCATTCAGAAGATGATTATCCCAAAGAAGCTAGAGGACCCTGGTTCTTTCACCTTGCCTTGTTCTCTAGGTCCATTGGCCTTCAAAAAGTGCCTATGTGATCTTGGTGCTTCAGTAAGCCTCATGCCACTGTCTGTAGCTCAGAGGCTAGGATTCAACGAATACAAGTCATGCAACCTCCGCTTAATATTGGCTGATAGGACTACTAGATTGCCTCATGGTCTATTAAAGAACTTGCCCATCAAAATTGGACAAGCTGAGATTCCTACTGACTTTGTAGTGCTAGGAATGGATGAAGAGCCTAAAGATCCACTAATCCTAGGAAGACCTTTCTTAGCTACAGTTGGCGCAGTCATTGATGTCAAGAATGGGATGATTGATCTCAATCTGGGTAAAAACTTCACGATGAAGTTTGATATCAGGGATTCTAGGAAGAAACCAACTATTGATGGACATACCTTTGTGATTGAAGAGAAAGATCAAAAATCTGGGTTTGACATCTTTGAGGATGTGAATGAGGCAGAAACTGAGGTTTTGGTAACCAAAGAGAAAACTCAAAGTGTCACTCGACCATTCTCCAAATCGAGTGCAGTCGTTACCCTCCCTAAGCGTCAAGACCTGCTTCCTAAACCTCACCAACCGCAAGAGTCACGTCCTCCCGCGCTTAACAGTTTGTATGAACTACAAAATACTCAGATTCTAAGGGATTCAGTGAAAGAGTTAACAGCTATGGTGAAGAAGATGAGTGGGAAAATCAAGAAGCTCCAAGGTACAATGAGAAGTTCTCCTCCAAGGAAATTAAGGAAGAGGTTTGGGATAATGAAGAAGAGGTGTTGCAGAGTTCAACCACCACTGTGCGTTCTCAACCATCATCGACTCGAACAAGGTTCAACCGACAGCGTGGAATCAGACTCGACCCATCCTGAGAGGTTCATCACTCTGCACTCGTTCGAGCCATGCCTCCGCTGTCACGCTCGAGCCAATTTCACTCCGCACATGCTCCAACTACCACACTCGATCCACTCAAGCCAACACCCGATCGAGCCCCTCTCTCGAGCCACACACAAAGTCTCCAGCGAGCCAACTCGTCAGAGAACACTCTCTCCGGTTCCCTCCCTAGCACGTCAATCTTCATATGTGTCACGGGAGCGTCCGCCTTCACCCGCTCCTTCACGCTACTCATCACATGAGTCCAGGGAGAGAAGGAGACGCGGTTCGCGAGATTCCAGAGCCTCTTCTAGTCACCGATCAGTGCGTTGTTCTGCAGCTCGAGATGAGCATGAGGTTGAGGTTGAGCGGCGAGTTGAAGCTCAAGGTGATCATCAGGGCACGCAAGCGGTTGAGCAGCAAGTCGACCAACCAGCTGATGTCACATCCGCGGATCCCGAACAAGGCGAAGGACAGAGTCAGTTTCACGCTCCTCCTTGGGCGAACACGGACTCCTTTTTCTACTACTGAGGTACTCCTACCTTCCTTTGTATATACCATTTCATTTCTGCATTGTTTGTATTGTGATTCTTAAATCCTCCAGCAAATTTTTCTTACACAGGAGACTGTGTATTTTAAGTTTGGGGGAGGGTTTGAGATGATGTATCTAATGTCGTGTTTTGTGATTCTTATTTCAAATCTTTGCATCATATCATGTTTGAGTCTGCATCCATCTATTTGCATAGAAAAACCATAAAAAAATTTGAAAAAAAAAAAATTTCGAAAATTTCCACAAAAACAGAGTGTTCATGTAGTTTGCAATTGCATATTAGGATTGAGTCTAGGTTTATTCATATAGGGTTGTTGCATTTAGCATAGGGGTTTATGATGATTGTAACCTTGTTAGCATGCTGGATTCAATAGGATAGGATCAAGGCCCTTGTTCTTAGTTCTTTGATGCTTGTTGATTGAACCTGAAAAGTTAAGATTGAAGCATGTTTCGAATTGATATCATTCCCTATCTACTTGAACCTAATCCTGACTTGCAATTATCCTGTTATGCATTGAAGTTGAACTCATGGATACCATATACATACTTGGATTGTCTTTCACATTTTTACCACCCTTGTCAATCCAAGTAGCTGATTCCCATCTTTGGAACAGTTCCCCGCACCCTTAACCAACCGTTCTTCCAAGCCAATTGTATTTTTGAGTGTCAGGTCTTTTTCCGAGTTGAGCTTGTTAGAAAGTGTTAGGTTCTAACCGACAAGAGTAGGATCCTGTGTAGTTCTAGTTCGCGTTATCCGGACTAGTAGGACTAGGTGAGAACTCGATTTTGGGTATTGGGTATAGATTTGTGCAGAAGAGTGAAGTGTAAAAAGAAAGTAAAAGGGAGAAAGTCTTTAGGAGGAGGATGTGTTTTCAAGGTTTACAAGTCTAGTAAAGGATTTGGGTTGAGCAAAACAATGAGTTATTGGTTCTGGGCATAAAACGAAAAGATTAGACAAAGAAAAGAAAGTAAAAATGCTTATGATGTCTAGAGTCCTTAGAAGAAAAGAAAAAGAACCATAGTGATAATAAAGATCACCCAATCTGCTAGAATGATAATAAGTTAACTTCTCCTAAGACCAAGTATAAAGAGTGAAAGAATGGGTTTGAGATGATGTTTCTGATGAAGGGTAGAGATAGGACCAACTTCCGTTTGGAATGTTCTTTGGGTAGACAGGACGCTGCTCTTGTATGTATCAGTTGGTTTCAACCTTTAGCCTTCTCTTAAGCTCAACTCATTTTTGTGAGAGAACCTTGTCATGTATTGATGAAACCGCTCGAGAAGGAGACCATCTAAATCTCCAACCCTTCACCCTAGCCAAATGAGTTCAACGACATTGCTTAGCTTGATTCACGGTTCTCTGTCAATGAATGTTAAAGGGAATGATTGATAGGATTGCATGTGTAGAAAAAATATAGAGTTCCTTCACCATGCATCATAGAACTAAAAACAAGGACATTGATTCTAACTATTTTATTTAGCATGTTTTAGGTTCTGAGACCCCATCTTCACACCTCTTCTCCATACTCTATTCTTGATTGTTTGCTTGAGGGCAAGCAAAGAGTAAGTTTGGGGGAGTTGATATGTCTATACTTTGTCTCTCCTTAGCCTATTTTTATCATGCATTTAGCTAGGATAACTCATTGGTTTGCATCATTTTTTAGTTCTTTCTATACACTTTGCACGTCTAGGTAGCTCTTGCATCATCCTTGCATACATTGTGCATCTTGGAGTATTTCAGGTATTTAGGAAACATTGGAAGCCGTTCTCGTCCGAGCCATGGTCACCATCTGCGTTTCGTCCGAGCCATGGTCACCATCTCCGTTTTGTCCGAGCCATTGTCACCATCTTCATTCTCGTCCGAGCCATGGTCACCATCTTCGTTTCGTCCGAGCCATGGTCACCATCTTCATTCTCGTCCGAGCCATGGTCACCATCTTCATTCTCGTCCGAGCCATGGTCACCATCTTCGTTTCGTCCAAGCCATGGTCACCATCTTCATTCTCGTCCGAGCCATGGTCACCATCTCCGTCTCGTCCGAGCCATTGTCACCATCTCCGTTCCGTCCGAGCTATCCGTCCAAGCCATGCTCCTCAGCCTTCCATCCGAGCTATGATGACATTGGATTCCATTCGACGCACATGGACTTGATCGCACATGTCGGGAAGAAAGACGTTTGGTTTCACATGCTTCAGGAGATTACCGAACCGACGCTTTACCTTGTCGTTTTAAGTTTTAGGGCTTTCCATGTTGGACTACTATATATACATTTTGTTAAGTCTTTGCAGAGACATCGAATCTTTTATCTCGTTTTTGTTCCCAGAAGGTTTTAAGCTAGCTACAAAAATACGTTCTGAGACTTGTATTCCGATATTTTTGAGACTTATTGAGATTTTGCATTTGATTCCTTCTACAAAGTTGTTCATCTTATTTTTATCTATCTTATTATGCTTGATTCAATGATTTCTGTTTTTGCATCCTTGACTATGATTTTCGGATCTGAGTAGTGTGTTAGTTTCTGAGGATGGGATAGATTAGGTGGAGGATCTTAGGATGTGGAGTGTTTAAGCTTTGATTGTATGATTCCCTTCTGGACTAGAGTTAGAATTACTAGTTTCTCTCTGATCAATTGGAACTAGGTTCGAGACATTTTCGCACCCAAAAGGTGTTTGATGAAATGTCTGACCAACTAGTGCCAGAGACTTACGTTCCTAGCCTAAGAGATTAGTTGTCTAGGATGTTTGTTGACGTGAATGAACTTGTTTGTCATGCCTGCTCAACCACGTTTCTCTAGCGAGAGCTAGGTATGGAAGTGGTTGAGTCTGAGTAGCTTTTGCCAAGAGATTGGATTAGCTAAGTTGTGATGTTCATTGTTTAGGGATACTTTGCTTGTGGTATGTTAAACACTCCTTAGACTAGGATACTCCACCGACATCAATTACCCCATCCTTAGGACTTCTTTCTTTCTGATTTTTATTACATTCCTGGAACTGTTTCGTTTGTTCATGCTTAGAATCTTTTACGTTTTTATTCACTTTCGCTTCTCGTCATGCATTCTTGTTTCTAGTTCTGTGACTCATTTCCGTTTTGCATTTTGATCATTCTAGGACTGTTAGATAAAAACATTCTTCGAATTGGCTTGACTTGTGATAGCTTGATTGCATCTTGAGTGATAGTAAACATTCCCAACTGGATTGACACCTTAAGTACTACAACTACATAAGGTTAATTGAACCTACTAGGAGACATAAAAAATCTTAGTATCACTGCCAAATGAAATCATTCAACACAAAATTTATTATAAGAAGTGAGAATGTGTGTGTGTGTGTGTAAATATATTACCATAAGATATCGCTGTCTATGAATGCCCACTCCCACTATCT
This sequence comes from Camelina sativa, assembly GCF_030686135.1. Lineage (NCBI taxonomy): Eukaryota > Viridiplantae > Streptophyta > Magnoliopsida > Brassicales > Brassicaceae > Camelina > Camelina sativa. Next base: position 31,572,298 of record NC_141881.1, read on the forward strand.
GATTATGATAATGTTTGTTTCTGTCTCTCTGATATGCAAGTAGAGCGATGATGGGATCTTGTCTCCTCACAGTTACTTGGCATTTTCAATTATTAATAATGTAATTCACATCTTAACATCATCAATCAGATCATAGCACATTATTCGATTTTTATATAATTCCAAAAACTGAAACTGGCAAAAACAAAACAAAAACACTAAAATAGTTTAACTACTTTTTATTATTACAAGCTTATGTTATGGTGATAAATCTCATCAAATTTTTGCTTAGTAAGGCTTTTGGCCAATTATATTCCCCGGAGGATTGTAAAAACAAATGGTTAAAACCGTTGACTCTTTAGTACACGTGGCTTGAGCACAGCCGAGCTCTTTAGAGTTTCTCCACACGACTTGTTTATAGACCCCGCACGTGTGGTTTGCAGCGCACGCGTCTGACTTGTAATTGTAGAAAGGTTTCTCCTTCACCCAAGTCTCCACCGCAAGAGACGGTGTCACGGCCAAACCCTTTGCCCAAAGCTGGTTCGCGCCGTATTTCCCAGGGTTAAGACTCGCGAACTCACACTTCTTTTGGTTCCTCTGGTAACGAGTTAACCTATTCGCCGCAGCTTCCAGCGTCGGACTCCAAACTAGAGGCGGAACACCGACCGTGGCTCTGGCTTTGTTGTGCGCATCGGTGAAGTCTTTAGCCGCGGATGAGATTGCCGGAGGTGGTGGAGTAGTAGGAGGAACGGTTTGTTTTGGTTTCAGTATAGCCGCTGGGGAGACGGATGTGACGGAGATGGCAAGAAGTGCCACGAGGATGATGTGATGATGGGTTAAAGCCATTCTTGGTTTATTTGCAACCTGAGAAAGATCAGTATTCAGTTTATTATATAGTCACTAAAGTTATATAAAGAAATGTAATTAATTAAAAAACTAGTAGTGTATATGTTAAGAGAAGGAGATAATTAAAGATGTATAATGGAGAAAGTATATGGGATTAGTGGAAGGAGACAAGATAATAATAGGAAGAGAGAGGATCATGGCATGTGAATGGTTTGATTGATCGACTCAAGTTGTCTGTGTTGCATGTGACAGACAGATACCCAACTTTATTTAATTTCTTTTGTGTTTTTGTTGTTTTCAGGCCCATTAATGCTTATAGGGCCAATATGGGTCCAGTCCTCTTTGCCTCAATTTTTTTTTCCTTTGCCAAAACTATACAAATTTTAATAATTGTTGTTGTTCAACATCTAATCAAAGAATATATCCTCCAATCATGTCTTTGATATTTCCATGACTGTTTCGTTTGTATTATTGGGTTTTTTTTTTATGTGGTGCAGATGCAAACCCCCAAGACAAAATTTAAGAAAAATAAAAAAAAAGATTTTCACTTTTAGTGTTGGCAACAAATAATTTGAAATGTAGTTGTCTTTATAGTTTTTTACTCGGTAGTTTTTGTTGTCACAGTGTAGTGTTTGTGTGTTATGTAGTCCCGGATGCAAACAGATGTGATAAAAACATGTAGAAGAGAAGTAAGAATGGACCACAAACTACATCATCGAATTCAAAGCATATCTTTATCATTAATTAATCCTTATATTGTTTCTTATGAAGAAAACAATTCGTTCAATCTGGTATTCAGTTTCGGTTGGATATGTTCCTTTAATCAAAGCTAGGTTAAATCGCGACGGACCGATTTGCCGGTTGTTATTTGTTAATTAGAGAGATTCATAAACATTGATGAGAAGACTAACCATTACGCATGAAAAGATTCATTTATATACATACGAAATTGCATTGTCATTAAGATAGGAATCACATCAATGGAATCTATATCATCCTCTCGATCGTGCTCATTTCTCAAATTTTATGCAATAAAAAAGGATCTATTTAATTGGATAAATTGTTTTCCTCCAATTAAAAAAAAGTCAAACATGCCTAATTACAGTTTATACGTCTTGGTCGAATTTTTTGTTTCTCAAAATAACTAAAAAGTTGACCCTAGATGCAACTACTCGGCGATGGTGGTCAAGTTAGCCGTAAATCGCCTCTTCCCTTTGCCACAACCTCTTCCACCACCACCGTTCGTCTTCACTCCGGCGACGTTTTTCTTTTGGTAAGTTTTTTCCGAAACGGATACATCTCCTTCGCCGGAAACCCAACCGACTCCGCCGCTCTTGGTCAACGCTGAGCTAGCTTTAACAGCTAAGGCCGCCATTTCCTCCGCTTTTAACGGATGATTGAGCCACGTCAGAGGTAAGACGAAGTAAAGCTGCCCTGAACGGAGCTCCTCGTTGCCGGCTACAGCTGAAACGGCGTCGTCGAAATCCATTTCGTCTGAGTTACAGACGAAACACGTAGGGTTCTTCTGCAGAATCTGCCAAACTTTGACTGGAGTTGAGAACTCTTGTAAAGTACCGTCCAGCAATATAAGCTTCGCTGAATCGCTTCTTGAAGATTCATGTGAAACGCACGCTCCCATTTTTCTCTTAAGTCTTTGAAAACGTTTTTAACTCTCTGGACTCGTGAGTTTAAGTAGTAGTAGTAATGTAAGAAAGAGATCTTGAGATGATGTTGTGTGTTGTGATTGTGAATATGAAAGAGACGACCTTATATATATTATACGAAAGAAGAAGAAGACAACATCGAGAATCTAAGTCCACGTTGGATCTGTCGTGTAGTGATAACAACTAAACATAACAGCTCACGGTGGATTATTGTATTGTCAAAACGGACCCATAGCGTGAAGGGGGTATAACGGGAAATGAGGAGAGAGAACGTGGCGAAGAATGAGAGAGGAAGGAGCATAGGTGGTGAAGGAGGAAGGGACCACGTGGCAGACAGAGGCAGGACCGGCAAGCAGACAAGATTGAGTTGGCCGGAGGTGTAGCTTCACCGGTGGGTTAGATTTCACGTGAAGACAATAGGGACTACTCTGACTCTGGCCATGCATGTGTGATTAGATTCTCTTTTTTTTTTTGGACCCTTTTGGTAGATACAAGAGTCACCTACCTTCATTTTTTTATTATTACTTTTTTCCTTCTTCTTCTTGATTTTGCATGAATGTGGCATTTATGAAAACATCCAACATTATTGAGTCCATAATCCTATATATTTTATGTTGAATTTGGACGGAATGCAAAAAAGTTGTATAGAATTTAAGTTTTGTATTTGTGTTTACAATATTGCTTAGTATAATGATCTCATTCACATTCAGATCGATTTAGTTGAAGTATCGTCTTTCTTTGTGTGTTAAAGTGGATTTATCACACTTTTAAAATATATCATTTGCTCAATGATTAAAGTTTCTAAAGTATTACTTATATAAGTAAAATATCTATTTTTATTTTTTGGTCGACAATTAAATATCTAATTTCCCTACCAGCTTTATACTTTCTGAATATAGAATAGCTCAAACCAATTAATTTACACACTCACACAGAGAAATATCTTTTCACTTTCTTTTTCTTTTGTTTGCTTCCTTAGGTTTTTGTAGGATTTAAAATCACCCACGTCTCCACCTATGTCTAATTTATGGATGTCAATTTTTAACTATTTAAACTTTTGTCCGATAGCTTTACATACGTCTAAAACATGTCCCAAATTCCTATAACCATTTTGATTTGATAATTAAATAATGGTTCGTCAGTAGGTCTTGTGGATATTAATCTGCCACGATAATGACGAATGCGCATAAGGCCAACAATAGTTATTCCATGAGGTGAAACTAGGCAATAATACAATTTTGCTTACGATTGACCCATTTATATCACGAGGCATATGTTTGTTGCTATTTGAAGTTATAGGATGATTCATTTTTTGTCACTGTCTTAAAATTCTTTTTTAATGAAACTGATCGGTTATCTTTTAATTAAAATGGAGTTTAATTTTGCTTCAAAAATCAAAACAATAATACTCCCGTAATGATATTTTTGGATTACGAACATGTGATTAGGTGGCAGTACTAACACACGCTTATAAAAACTACTGTTACAAGATCTATAAATTTGGGCCGACTGAATGTAAAGATTTGTACTATACAATACGATGAAATTGATCTCTCTCTAACATAAGTATAAAATAGAATTATGTCCCCAGGAAGATAAAATAATTTAACTAATCATCTATACTATAAAAACCATTGGTTTAATTAATCATTTGATACTTAAGAGAGAATCTGTCTGTGATCTGCAGTTGTTATGTGCTGTGTCCCACGCCAACGTAATTGTCTGTGTTCTTTCATGTTTCGAGATGTAAGACAAAACACAGACCAATCTATTTAATAGTACTAATTTATAAGTTAAACACTGTGTTTTGTTTAATTATATTCACACCCCATGCACAATAAATACAGCGCAATGAGCAAGATGATTAGACTAAATTATTTTCAAGAAATAAAGTAATTGTTTCCACTTGCTATTCGCCACTGGATGCACAGAAGTGCCATTACATATTTGTTTATTATATCAAATGGAGTTCTATATATAATCTGAAATTTTGAATTTGACAATCAACAAGAAAGCCCATCAGGTTAAGGACTGATGATAAGTGATAACATGTTTTAAGGCCCAAACATTATACAATGTAGACTGTATCAACAACGTACCAGTTGTTCATGAACATTTTGACTTGGTTCGAGTTGGACTAAATTTTGTTACAGATTATATGTACCAATCTACATATGTCGGTTTGGTTTAAGTTCATATTCCTAACCAAATTTGTTTGCAACGAACAATTTATGCTATTTCAGTTTTTTTCTCATCATAAACCATAAGGTTACAATAATTGGTACTGTTTTGACGAGGACGGACATGGATATACAGAAAATTCAAGATCTTAGGCATGTGCATTTTTTTTTATGAGAGAGATAAAGGAAGAAAGCATCAAAAGATGTTGTCATTATCCATCAAACATAATCAACAGAAAATATAATAACATGATCACTCAAGTTGACCATACCACACTCCTTGGATCTTCACATCCTTTGGTACCTTAGCACCCAAGTCAGTATCCGACGGCTGTAGACTCTCGAACACTCCGATCACTTCTCCTGTCTCCGGCTTGCTCTTTGTCACTTTCAAAGTGATCTCTCCCACAGAAGCTGCCGTGTTCTTCACGTTCTCCTTTACAAGCTCCTCCTCGTCTCCTCTGCCTCCAGCTGGCAATGCCACTGCGTTGTCATATCCTGTGGATCCACCACGACCCTTTGGGTCCAAGAAGGAAGAGCCACGGTACGATGGAACCAAGAATTTTCCGGTGAAGTTGTCTGGTTTGCCTGAGGCGTCAAGCTGTTTGACTGTGAAGAGGAATGGCACACGCTCGCCTCCTGGAAGCTGAACAGTCACTGCAGCGTAGTCGATTCCATCTTCTTCCTTGAAGTTGACGCTTCCGTCTGAAGCAACCTGCTCAAAAACAAATAAATCAAATCACAAACCGTAACCCTAATGACAAACAGTTTCTTGCAGTAGAAGCGAGATCAAACCTCGAAGGGTCCTTCGATCTCGTCAAGGGTGTAGGTGAGACGGGTCATGAGCTTGGTGTTCTGGAACTCAGGAGGAGCGTTCTTGCTTACACTATCTGCCTTGACAGTGAATGAAGTAGGCTCGAAGCAGAACTTCTTGCCAGCGTACTTTCCGGGCTTGATTGAGAATGTCTCAGAGCCACCGTCAATAGTTGGGCACTGGTTAGCTGTTCCAGTTCCTTTGACTTCCATGTATGTCTTGCTCTGAATCTCATCGTAGGTCAGTCTCTTCGGAGCTTCAGCACTTGCTCCCTTTCATCACAGGAGAAACAAACCACTTTAATTCAACTGATCAATCCAACAAGACTGAATCAAAGATTACAAGAACTGGAATGTATTACGCTAATCCTAATCCGTTATTGGTTTAGGTGGTTCCGCTATGTTTTCAGTTCAAAACAAACCAATGTATTTGTATCGCATGTGAGATGACTTCGAATACATAGACTAATGCAAAATTTCAAATCAGAATTATGCTATCATATACAAAAGAAAAAACTCTTCTTCTCTGTTTCTTGATTAGATCAATCAATCTATAGTTCATAATAATGATCTTTATGGAAGATGAAACTGTGAGAGAGTATTCAAGAAAGTTACCGAGACAACGAGAGCAGAGGTGGCAAGAGCGAATCCGGCGATTTTGACAGCGTCGGAGCATTTGCCGGCGAAGTCCTTGAAGTCAGATTGGAAGGAGCAAGTGAGGCGAGCAGAAGAAGTTTCTAGCCCGAAAGACTTGCCGACGGTCTGAGTCGACCGAAGGTGAGCACTGCCACGAGAAGGAGCGGTGGAGATCTTCGCCGACTGGAGGAATGTGGCGGCAGATTGGAGAGAGGCAGCCATGGCCACAAAGTGTTTCAGATGGTTTCGAGTTTTTTTTTGTGTGTCTGTGTGATCCAAAGCTGAGAGAGCAAAAGTAAAGACTAAAGAGTAATAATCAAAAAGGCTGAGATAAGATTGAGATAAGGCGAGGATTTTGATTGGTTAGTTTCGTGAGAATCGGAGTGTCTGGTTTTATTTGTTGCCACGTGTCGGAATTTGAAGTGGAGATATGGATACTGTCTCAGTCAGGGATGCTGACCTGTAATATATCAAAATGGTTGTGAAAAATTAAAAAAGATGGCCCATGCAGGTTTCGAACCTGCGACCTTCGCGTTATTAGCACGACGCTCTAACCAACTGAGCTAATGGGCCATTGATGCTATATTTAGTAGAGTAAGTTAGATTTTCTCAAACAAGTTTTACTTTTGTGATATAAATGGCTCAGCCCACTAGTTTTTGTGTGTGTCCACAGTCCACGCCAGTTGATATTCAAATAATCAAATTATTAAAGTTTACTCTTGGTCCTCATACGAGAAGCACCTCATCAGATGTAGTCTCATGTTGTACTCTTGTAGATGTTGGTTTCAGAAAATGCAGAATGTCATCTTAATCCACATTGGTTTAGGATTACGAACCAAGTTCTGATAGACTGATACCATAAACCAGACTTAGTTTTAAATAATTCTAGTGGTTAACAAGTTTTAGTGCTGTCGATACAAGATTATCGTCTGTTTATTCATCAATGTTACATTGGTCATTATGATAATAATTCTAGTGGTGATTATTCGTTTGTTTCTTAATCATTGTCCAATAGGTCAATATGAGAAGTATTGGGGGCCGACGATCTATTTCCCCATGAGAACTATCGTATCAAGCCAGATAGAGCCCAAACTTTGACCTCGATCTATATGTTCCTGAAAAAAAAGTTCGAAGCTTAATTCTCTCCGAATCAAAAGTTCAAAACCCGTATCTCCCCGAATTAATGGTTCGACATCTATTAACCCACAAACCCGAGTTATGTTGGTTTACTGTTTGTTATACCGACTATTAAAGAACATAAACCAAATAAAACCAGATTTTGACGCAATTCTAACTTAAACCCAATTAAAACCTAAACCATGTTTCAGAAATCTAAATTAAATATTCATGTAGGCATTTCATCAAATATCTAAATTATAAAATATCCCTAGTCAATCAATACTAATATACTAGTGGTGCCTTAATTAATTCAAATCTCAGCTTAAGAACCCCATTGAAGAATGGGTGAGCGACTACATCATGAATCTTCCGAGGAGATAGTGCATAATAGTTCATGGCAGCGAGAAAATTGAGCGGTTCTCATTAGATTTCCTAAGCATAAGTTTGCAAATATTTAGATAACAACAAAAACAAAAACAAGAAAAATTCTCAAATTTACTTTTAACACAAATCTCACAAACAAGAACAATTCCCAGATTTCATAACCCTAATCTCCAAATTGATTAACCGTAGAGAGTGCGACATTTCCTCTTCAAAGCGTAGACATCATCCATGGCAGTCACCGTCTTCCTCTTGGCGTGCTCCCTTGTGACATTCTCGGGAAATGTTTGGTGATACCTTGAATATTATCTCTAAGAATCTTCTGATGCCTCTTGGCTGCTTCCTTTCCTGAGATCTTTTAAGAACAGAAACCCTAGTTTTCCAGATCAATCAATCTAATTTGTAATAGAATAATTAAAATTGCATAATATATGGGTGTTAATGGTTAAGAAGATAAAGGATTAAGGTGAGAGGGATTTGACCAGAAAAAAGGGGTGAGAGGGCTTACGAAGAAGAAGATTAGTTTAGTTGTGTCATGAATGTATGTAATTTAGATTTCTAATTGTCTTTTTGCTATTTCTGAGACATGGTTTAGGTTTTAATTGGGTTTAAGATAAAATTGGGTCAAAATCTGGTTTTATTTGGTTTATATTCTTAAGTTCTTTAATAGTCGGTATAACAAACAATAAACCAACATAACTCAGGTTTGTGGATTAATAGATCTCGAACTATTAATTCGGGGATTTTTTTTTTCAGGGACATATAGATTGAGGTCAAAGTTTGGACTCTATTTGCCTTATACGATAGTTCTCATGGGAAAATAGATCGTCGGCTCAAAGTACTGGTTATTAGTTCTGATTTGGTCCTGACTCGTTAACTTAAAAAGTATTATGTATTCTTCCTTAGCGTCGCCGTCTTCATAGTAGAATGGGATTTACCACTGAAAACGAATATATCAACTTGAAAAATAAAGAAAGAGAAGAGAGGAAGAGAGAGAAGGCACTCAGAATGAGTAGGAGGTATAGATTCATCCATAGATATCAGATGACAATAAACAATCCTCATCATGCCTTCCCCATTCTTCTTCTTCAATCAATTTTTTTTTTTTTTTAAATTAGGTGAAAACAGATAGTAGTAAGAAATCGATCAATTGGAGTAAAATTAAAAAAAAAAAAAAGGGATTCCTCTCAGACAAATGCCTCGATTGTCCCCATGATTTTAATGAATGGATTTCATCGGACTCGTCATCTATGTTGTTCTTCATCACTGAGAAACCCCTCTTTTCATATTTTTCTATACCTAAAAAAACTGAGATCTAACTAATACTACTAAGGAATAAAGCAAATCCTCTCAGACAAATGCCTCGTTTGTCCCCATGATTTAATGAATGGATTTCATCGGACTCGTCATCTATTGTTTCTTCATCAATGAGAATTTTCTTTCCGATCTACGAAAAAGTTGCATAGTTTTAAAACAAAATCAAATAGCCAAAACCGATTAAGATTTAACTAAAAACTTTAACAAGTCAAGAACAAAAGACGGACACATAGCTAACTCTAGGAAAATTAGCAGAGATACTTTTAAGGTTTTTTGCTCGGAACACGAATTGTACTTGCGTTATTAGCTCTGGCGGAAGCCGATCTATTTTATAGCAAAAACAAAAGTAGGGTTTTTTACTTAGAACGACATGAAGTCCTACTCTCGATGATTCTGAACAGTCTTCAGCTGCTTTTCATTCAAAACGGCGTGCATTTCACTTGGATATACGTTAAACGGGAAGGAGTCCCTAAATTTGAAACAATCTCTCTTGAACTGAGCAATTTGCTAACCTCACCGACTTTGAGACCCATAACTTGCGGCCCAGTTTCAGATAGTTCAGTTCGTAACCAACTTGTATTTGTATATATTATGTAGGGATCGTGTGCTTCTTGTTTAAGTTGGTCATTAGGAGCATTTCAAAAATACATTGTTTTTTCTTTTTCTTTTCAATAATATTCTCTTTAATCTACAAAAAAAAAAAACTAATTTCTAACCCACAAGAAACAAAATAACAGTACATCCTAGCAAAATAAGTCTTTCAGAAAGACACATTAATGATCGTCAGCTCTTGGATTATGCTAAGATCTAGATGGGCTGTTTATTGGGCTTTCATCAAACAAAGAGATACTACAAAAGGTATTTCTACAATTTGGATAAATTATATGTATAATACAACAATAGTTTTGTACAAAATATGTTAGAGTGATGCATATTAAAGAATTTATATGCATTATCTTTTAAAAATGACATTATAGTGTTGTACAAAACTATGATGTTTTGGAACTTAAGCACAACACTAGTAGAAGATGCATGATAATGTACATCTTAAATGAATATAATGAATGAATGAATAAATGATTTCAAATAAGTTCAAAAGACTTGGTTTTGTATGAATTGTCAAATGTTGAAGAAAAAACTTCATTATCGAATATGATAGACTTGTAGATGCATATTAACAAGATTTAGTTTATTCATATTTGTATAATATCAGAATAATACTATTACATAATTTAGATTATTCTTCCAATAATCTCCAAATTACATAATGAGAATCAGATTTTTTTTTTGTTGTGGTGTATATGTTATATACTGATTTAAAAACTATATATATTTCTTCTGATTAACATTCCTCCTTGGTTCTAATCAGATGAGTATCTGATGTAGCGTATACACCTCTCTCGTTTTGGACTTCGTTTGGTTTTTTTTCATGGGCTTTTGTTTTTATTTGTCGGTTTAATTATTATTAGTGGAGGTTTGTTCCACCTCATATCTACTTAGGAGTTTTCCTTATTTTAATTCTTAGCATGATACCCTAGATATCATAAGAAGTATAAATAAGATTGTTATGTCTCTTAGAAGAGACAGCTTTTGATATTTTAATAACATAGAAGAATTATTCTTTTTTTTTTTTAAGTTTTCGTAGCTTGTTTCTTGTTCCACAAGTCATCAAGTTCTTAGCACGAGCATCTCGTCTCTTCATTGAATTGGTTCTTCTTTTCAATTGATTAGCTTGACTACTCATTTCCTTAATATTCCGCTGCACTAGTATCAAAAGCCCTCTTACTAGTAGAATCATTGGAGGAGATAAAGAAAGAGCTTTTGTTTTGGTGGTAGCTGTGTGAGAGGATTAAATCACCGAAATGACATTTGTATGGATCACCAGTTCTAGAGTAAGTTTTATAAATCTATGATTAAATAACCAGAGATTTTTAGATTATTTTAAATGATTTTACATAAATTTCAAGTTGAATAACATAATTTTTTAAAATCATGAATTGAATAACAATTGATTTTAAGAATACTTTATAATCTTTCCAAATTTGAATACCTCCCTCTAAAGTCTTGCCAAATTACTATTTCAAATTTATTTACGTTATCAAAAGGGTACGACGAAAGTCAAACGGTTTGTGTCAAGCCAGAGAGAGCAACGCTGATGCATATTGCTGCAAGAAACCTCACGAACGATTTAATAAATAAATAAAGAGACTAAAAATCCAAGAATCACAATAATATGCTTCTCTTAACTACACAAAAAAAAAAATGATACAATCAATTGGAAAATTCAATTCAAGAACGTCGTGATCTATTATGATTAACCATTGTTGCCTCATGAGAATCGCAGACCTGCGTCTTGAATTTACATCCCAATTTCTTCGTAATCGACCAACTTCTAGGCCGATCAGTCGTCGCCGTCGCCGGTGATGATGAACCTCCTTCTTTATCAATCTTAGCAATCACTTTCTTCATGTTGGAACACTCTCTCTCTAACCGGTGAACACGCGTCCTCATCGTATCCATATCCAAACGAAGCACCTGATTCTCTCTCACCGTCTTCTTCCATTTCCCTGCGTCCACCACCTGTCCTTCTCCTCCTCTCCTTTCATCCCCTTCCTCTTCTTCCGTTACTGTTTCCGTTGTTATCCTTACTCCTGACGGTCTCGCCTCCGTTGACGGTGACGGTGACGGCGATTGTGCCGCTAGTAACGTCCCGGCGATCGCGTGCCGGAGCTGTAACTGCTCGAAGAAGAGGACTTGTACGACGGCTCGTAGCGGAAGCCGCTCGTTTTGCGCGGCGTGTGTGCATGCTTCGAGAGTCAGTTTTTGACAATCCATCACGCCGCATATCTTCTCCCTTTCTGCTTCCGATACCCATGGATGCGCCTATTATAAAATTTTCAAAAACAAATATATAAATCAGATCAAAATTCTCAGATCTGCTCCGAGATGAATGTAGTTTAAGTAGATCACCTTGAGGTAAACGTCGACAGCTCTGTAAAGACCGTCATCGTAGAGACGAGCTTGATCTGGGAGTGAGATGGCTAAATTGTAGAATTTATCAGATTTGAGATTCGCATCCGATGCGATCTCCGCGAGAAATCCATCCATTAGTTTCCCGACGAGCATCAGTGACGACGGAGAAGATCGTCCATCAGCTTCGACTATAGCGGAGGAGGTGTTCGATTGCTCCAATGTATCGAGAAAGTGACCTAAGATTCTCTCTACCAAATCGACGTCGTATAATGTCTCGTTGAGGTATGAGTAACTCGGGACGAGTAAATCGTCGAGCGTGGCTCGTTCTAGCTGCGATCCGATTTTTCTCTCGAGGAGATGACGGCAAGTCTCGGAGGCGTTGAGGATGATGGATGTTCGTAGTAAGCCGAAGAGGAATCTAGTGGTTGAAGAGATTGAGCTTTTATCTAATGGAAGGTTAGAGGTTATCGTCTCTAGTAACTCTCTCTGTTCATTCTCTGAAACTGCTGTTGTTGAAGATGACGATTGCGGTTTCCGGTTAGAACGTAAGATTCCGGGAATGTGCTTCTTAGCGTAACAAATCAAACAGCTCTCTATGATGTCTGAGCTCAGATCTCCTGATCTCATTGATAGGATCACAGTTCTGAAGATCGGAAGGCTCAGTTGCGACAGATCTTCAAACCACAGCTCCATACTCTGTTTCTTTCGAGATTTCGCCGCGCCGCCGGGGATAAGTTGTAGATCGGTGCCGCCGGTGTCGTTTACAGGCCATCCGAACAGAGAGGGATCAGCTGAGGAAGCTCTGGAGATGATGGACTCTATGCACTGTTTAGTTATACCAAGCGATCCGGCTAAAGAAGAGACTGACTCGCACGCTTTGAGAGCTTGGATTGATTCTCGCAAGCTCTTGTAGACGGAGTGAGAGAGAAACCTCTCGGTTTTGGAGATTAGGTTATCAGGTGAATACTCTTCCGTCATTTCGAGGTGTTGGGCGGCGCAACGAAGTGGAACAACAGTGGAAGCAGAGAGGTCCATCTTGACGCCGTAGCAGAACTTGGCCACCATCTCGAAGCTCTCTGAACTTCCCGGGAAGTCTTCGAGTTTTATGTGGGGATAACCATTATCTTCCTCCATCTCTTGCTCTTCTTCTTCTTCATCCTTGATTTCGTGGCCTTTACCTTTCGTGTCAGTATCTTCTACTACTTTAGGGTCGGTGACAGTTAGGGCCATGGAACAAGATCTAGTCTCTTGCTCTGTAATCAACCTGTGAAGTTTTCTGCTCTTTGACATGAGAGGAAACTGTGGAAAGCAACCAAAAAAAAAAGTCTGTGAGATGAGAAGAAGACAAATCCTCTGAGAGGCGTTTAGTTTAAAGAAGAACAAGAACCTTATGGAGATGGAATGTCATGTCATCAACTTCGATTTCAATGTCGCTAGGTAAACCAGTCGTACAAAACCTGCATCATCATAAGGGAAAACCAAGAAATTTCTCTTTTAGGCATATTAACAATAGTAGTAATAATTTATTAGTAGAATCAGTGTTAGCTAAAGCTATTCACCATGCTTGACCCTTGGAGCTAGATTTCTCAGCAGAAGCCATTAATGGAGTGGAGGAGACAGCGGTGAGGAAAAGAAAGCTCTGATCACTTACTGAGGCAGAAGAAACCAAAGAGCCAATCTCTTTCTAAAGAAGGAATATGGAGAGAGAACAAGAGGGGTAAAGGAGGGGAAGGAATCCTAAATCATGAGAAAGAGACACTTTAAAAAACATTATTCGGATTTCGAAAAAGGGGATCTCGTTTTTGATCCATCTTTTTATTTTTTTCTTTTTCTTCTCTTTAGTTTTAGTATTTAATAAAATTTTAAATGCGAGTTTAGTTGGAGAACAGCAAGAATCTCAACTACTGCTACTACTCTAGAGACGACACATTTTCAGATAAATTACGCGTTGGGAGTAGCAAAATCTCCACTCATTTGTTAATCATTTTACAATTCTTAATCCCGTTTTTCTTTTAAACACCCCCTCTCGTTTTTTGCTTTCTTTCTTCTGTTTCCTTTTTACAATTTCTTTGCTTATGTGAAATGCACTATTTCAATTATATTCGTATGTGATTGACCTTTATAAATTGAAAAAAAAAAAATTGATAAATCATAAAAATTAGGCATGGAAGACGAAGCTGCTTTTGTTTGAAGAAATTAAGTGGAAGAAATATTATTATTTAGACTATTATTTTTCGGTTATTATTAATAATGTCTCACCTAATTCTGAAAATTTGTGAAAATTGACGTTTAGGGAGCCCATGTGGAATGCAAGTGAAGACATTAATTGTTTTTTTTTTTAATTTGTTTTCTACATATAAGTTGTTGTATATATGAAATTTATTGCAATATTTTTACAGATGTAAAGTGAGAAGCAAGAAGAGAAAAGAAAAAGTAGTATATGTGCAACTTTCAATGCATTGATTTGTTCATCCACAGTCTCAAAAACCCAACACAACAAATAAATCCCACCTTTTGAATTTTTGAATGTGGAAGCAAACATTACGGTTGCTCGTGTTTATTAATTAGTATATCTGTTTGTAGACCCCTCTGTTTTTAATTGCTTGTTTCAAACTTTCCTTTCGTGTTTTTTAATGCAGCAAAATGTTTTTTTAATGTTTTTTAATTCATCTCATACCACATTACAAACCTTCCTTTTTTTACTTAATAGGATTAGGTTTACTGAAGATGTAAGATACGTAAAGTCTATGTTTTCTCAGTATAGTAGTTTCAATTATTTGCCTTTTTAATTTATGAAAGAATATCAAAGCAAAGTATATACTTATTCCAAAACATTCTTTTGGCCTTTAGTATTTTTTTTCCTCAAAAATCATAATGTGTATTCTTTGATCTTTTTAAGCATGGATGCAATATCTTGGACATCATCCATTAATAGCACTAAACAACAATAACAAAGAAACAATCAAAGTAAGAAGAGTAGACTTTTGCCAATAGAAACTTTACAAGTCGTCACTCATTTTTCTTTCTTCTCTTTTGCTTTATCTTATTCCTTATGATCTCACGTGTTGGAAGAAAAAATCATCTGATGGATGTTGCCTAATTATCTATTAAGTTACAGAAGACTAAACATTGGTTGGTTGTTTCATACTCACCTCACATCGTCTCGTCCATTTCAAACTTTCACACCATCAAACTTAAGTTAACTAACAATACATATATGTTGGTGTTGGGTTTCGACGATCATAAGGCCCACCAAATAAGCCCATTAGGGCGTACGCGCAGGCCAGGATAAGAGGCCCAGTAAGGGCCCATGGAGGAAAACCCGAGCAGGAGGATGAAGTCAACCTGGAGAAGAAATCGGGATTGGGGAGCCGAGATTACAGCGAGACGTTCAGGAAGGGTTTCGAGGAATTTTAGTTTAAATAGCAGATGAATGTGAAGGACACAACACATGTAATCAAGCTCAGAGCGAATCAATAGAAAAACTGAATACAAAAGTCCAGTTCGTTGTTTTTCATAGTTCTAAGTCGATTTGTACCGAAAGTCTGCCCAGATCTCATTTTACAAACTTATTCTTCTAATTGTTGTTTCTAGCCCCAACAACTTGGCGCCGCCTGTGGGGACTTCGGTCTTTCTATTCTCAAAAATCGACTGCTTTGAACTCCAGCGAAATGGATCCATCCACCGCTAACACAATCATCTCAGAGACTGCTCCACCAGCGGCAGTCCACGGATCCACCTCCATCAGTGCACCTTCCCAGGGTGCACCCGCGTCAGCCCAGTCCGATAACGAGGTTACAGATCTAGTCAGACCCGGGACAGGCTCATCACTTGACGACAGTCAAGCACCGAACCAAAGTATTTTGGGAGGTTCGGGTCTCACTCATCACAGACCCGCCCAAACTCAGAATCTCGGTAGTACAAACCCAGGGGTTACCGTCGGGGTTGTTCCCACGGCCCCTGCGATCTTGACAGGAAACAGGAATCAGTCCCGAGTATGGACTCGTTCAGAGAATAACGGAACGAACCGACCCGGACAGCACCATGCGCCGGTGGTCTCCTCCGGGACCCCCGTCAGCAACGATCTGTCCGAGATTCGCGGAATGCTCGCCGTTCTGATCGATAAGACCCAAAGTCAAGATGCGACAAATCGGGCCCTCATGAACAGAATCGAGCGGCATGAACAAGAGCTCGCTTCTCGCGCAAATCTTGGACCCTATCGGGATTCCGCGTACTCTTCGAGAACAGCTTTAACCAATCCCACGGAAAGAGCCTTTCCCCGGACTCGTCTCGACTTTGAGGCGGTCCACGTTACCCCGCCCGGGATCAGAACGTTACCCGTTTTCACGCCGTCAGAGAGCAACAGAGCTCCGAGCTCGTCGGTCTTAAATGGTAACGCGAGCTCGCGACGTGACGAGCATCCCCCATCCGGGGACGTCGGGTCAGCAGGGCAGGTCCTCCGCACCTCGGGGGCTCTGGAGGGCTCCTCGGTGAGACTGGATCCAGTCCCGACAGGAGAACTCAGAAATGGGGCGTCACGAGGAATAACGACCGAGGATCTCAGTCTTCCCGGACCTCCGAGTAGCAGCGCATTCAGCGCGCAGTTCCTAACCGAGTACATGAATAAGGCAAGCGCCGAGATGGCCCAAATCCGCTCTAAGGTGCACCTGGCAACAAGCGCAGCCCCAGACATCGATCGCGTGATCGCCGAAACAAGGCGTACCCCGTTCACAGACCGAATCGCGAAGGTTCGCCTTCGTGACGTGGGCAAGCTCCGCCTTCCCGAATACGCGGGCATAACGGACCCGGGAGCGCACCTCCGAGCTTTCAGATTAGCCATAACAAAAGCTTATCTCACCGACGACGAGTGTGAAGCCGGCTACTGCCGTTACTTCGCCGAGAACCTGGTGGGACCGGCGTTGGAATGGTTCGCCTCTTTGGAATCTAACTCCATTGACAGCTTCGATCAGCTCGCCTCGGCATTTTTGAAGCAGTATTCAGTCTTTTTCCAAGCTAAGGTGACCGAATCAGACCTTTGGCTTCTCGTCCAAGAAAAAGACGAACCGCTCTGCGATTACATCAATCGCTTCAAGTCAACCAAAGCCAGGATAACCGACCTAAACGACGAGGTTGTCCTGGCAGCCCTTCGGCATGGCTTATGGTACACCTCGAAATTCCGCGAAGAGTTCACCGTTCGACAACCCCCGTCGCTCGACGACGCACTCCATAGGTCGATTAATTTCGCCCGAGCAGAAGAGGAGCGGGCCGCTCTGGCCGAGATCCATAAGTCATCAAAAGCACCGTACAATCCTCCCAAAAAGACTCTCCGGAAGGAGCCGTTTGAGTCTGGTTTGCATGCTTTCGCGGTTGACTCCGCACCCAAAGCAAAAAACCCGAACTTCGATCCCGAGAAATTCTGCAAGTAACACAAAATACGCGGACACTCGACTGAAGAGTGCAGAACCGTGGGACGTCTCCTCGCGCGGAAGCACGAAGCGGGGGAGCTCGGCGAAATCGACCTCGAAAAAGAGGGCGAAAGGGCGAGAGAAGCCAACGCCACAACCAAAGAAGCCGCAGCTAAGCGCGAAAGGACCGACGAGGCCGAGGGATCTTCCCCCCTCCAGCCCCAAAGAAACGCATTGACCTGGTGTTCACTGCTTCCGCCCGTTCATCTCCCGATGTTTCAAAGAGTCAAATCCGACTCATAGAGTCGACTTCATCACGGGAGGATCCTCCTTATGTCGTAACTCAGTTAATTCGATCAAGGCCTACCAACGTAGGGTCGATAGTTACCATCGTGAACGGAAATCCCGCTCGGACCCGGACTACGAGATTACGTTTTGGGAAAGCGAAACCGCGGACCTGGATAAACCCCATGACGACGCTCTAATCGTAAGGTTAGACGTCGGGGGATGCGAGCTCTCCAGAATAATGATCGACACCGGGAGCTCCGTCGATCTCTTGTTCTACGATGCTTTTAGGCGGATGGGTTATCCTGATTCCGAGCTAAAAGGGGCCAAAACCCCGCTCACCGGGTTCGCCGGCGACACGACCTTAGCTAAGGGCACCATTTCCGTCATAGTGGAAGCGCGTGGGGTACGACGTCTCGTCGACTTCGTGGTCGTCGATCGTCCCGCCCCCTTCAACGCTATTCTCGGCAGACCTTGGTTGTATGGGATGAAGGCGGTCCCGTCAACGTACCACCAATGTGTGAAGTTCCCGTCACGGGGCGGAATTGCCAACATCTACGGTAGCCAACGAACCTCAAGACAGTGTTACGGAAGCGGCTACGATCTGATCAAAAAATCCGACCAATAGCAATTAATGATCGCTGACGAGCTGGAATCAAGACAGCTCGTTAAGCGCACAGATCCCGCCTCGCGCGGACCCGTAATGACCAAGGTCGATCAAGTCCCAATCATGGAAGGGCACCCGGAACGATGCGTTGGAATCGGGGCCGATCTCAAACCTAGTACAATGAACGACCTGATCCAGTTTCTGGGTCGGAATCACAACACCTTC
Source organism: Camelina sativa (assembly GCF_030686135.1). Lineage (NCBI taxonomy): Eukaryota > Viridiplantae > Streptophyta > Magnoliopsida > Brassicales > Brassicaceae > Camelina > Camelina sativa. The sequence continues at coordinate 31,590,728 of NC_141881.1, forward strand.
GCCTGGTCCTCATCGGACATGAAAGTAATCGACATTAGCGTGACTTCTCACCAGCTCAACATCGACCCCACCTACAAACCCATAAAACAGAAGCGTCGTAAGCTCGGCCCCGAAAGGGCGAATGCAGTGAACGACGAGTGGATCGACTATTGAAAATAGGGTCTATCCGCGAGGTCCAGTACGCCGAGTGGCTAGCCAACCCCGTAGTGGTCAAAAAGAAAAACGGGAAATGGCGGATCTGCATTGACTTCAAAGATCTCAACAAAGCCTGTCCGAAGGACAATTATCCGCTTCCTCATATCGATCGACTGGTCGAGGCAACCGCCGGACACGAGACTCTCTCCTTTATGGACGCCTTCTCGGGGTATAATCAAATTTTGATTGACCCCGCCGACCAGGAAAAGACCGCGTTCATCACGGACCGAGGCACCTATTGCTACAAAGTAATGCCTTTCGGACTTAAAAACGCAGGAGCAACCTACCAGAGGTTAGTCAACAAGATGTTCGCCGAGCATCTTGGAAAAACCATGGAAGTTTACATCGACGATATGCTCGGGAGAACCTGAACAAGTACCTGATCGGGACGACGAGCTCTTGGACGATCTTATCTCCGAATACGAGCAAGAAGCGGAACCCGAAACGGACTGGCGAGTCCCAATTCGTGATTATATTACAAGTGGGACCTCACCAAAGGATCGACGGCAAGCGCGTAAGCTCAAAGCTCAGAGCGCGCGGTTCTGTATCATCGGCGAGGAGTTATACAAGCGGTGTATCTCCGGACCATACCTCAGGTGCGTGCACGGGGACGAAACCCTTAGCATCATGAGGGACGCCCACGAGGGTCCCTGCGGAAACCACTCCGGAGGACGATCACTGGCCCTCAGAATCAAACGGCAAGGATACTTTTGGCCAACCATGCTTGCGGACTGCGACGAGCATGCTAGAAAGTGTGATCCCTGCCAACGACACGCACCTCTGATCAATCAGCCCGCTGAGCTAATGAGCTCGGTCTCCGCTCCTTACCCCTTCATGCGGTGGTCGATGGATGCCATCGGACCCCTCGAACAGTCGGGAAAACGACGCGTTACTAACCTACTGGTTGTGACCGATTACTTTACTAAATGGATCGAGGCCGAATCCTACCAGTCCATCACGGGTGAACACGTAAAGGTATTTTCTCTGGAAAAACGTGGTGTGTCGACACGGAATCCCCTACGAGATCGTAACTGATAACGGGACGAACTTGGTGTCCGCTGTGGTTCAAAAGTTTTGCGACACATGGGGTATACGACTAACCCCGTCTACCCCCCGGTACCCCCAAGGAAACGGGCAGGCCGAAGCAGCCAACAAATTGATCCTGCACAGCCTCAAGCGCCGTCTGAGCGCCGCGAAGTCAGGCTGGGACGCTCAGCTCCCCGGAGTATTGTGGGCCACCCGAACTACGCCGCGTGGCAGCACGGGCGAGACCGCGTTCTCCTTAGCCTACGGAATTGAGGCCGTAATACTGGCAGAAGTTACCATAGGCAGTATTCGCCGAGCTGTTTCCCCCGAGAATGAGGAGGAAAATAGCGAAGCGCTGCGCGATCACCTCGACGTCATCGACAAGAAGAGAGAACAAGCCTACGTGCGAGTTCAAAATTACCAGAATGCCATCGCTTGCTTCTATAACTCGAAGATCCGACCTCGGCGTTTCGCCGTCGGGGACCGAGTACTCCGTCGAATGTTCGATCACAGAAAAGAAAAGAACGCCGGCAAAATGGGAACCAAATGGGAAGGACCTTTCCGTATCACCGAGGTCGTTCGCAATGGCGTATATCGCCTCGTAGACGAAAGCAACGGTAAATCCGAGCTCCGGCCTTGGAACGTCATGAACCTCAAAAAATACTTCTAAGAGGTATCCATAATAATCGAACTACGACCTGGCTTGATCCCCTTACGGGGTACGTAGGCAGCTCAATATCCTGAGCGCAGCCACCTTCCCAACTCGATCCGCTCCGCAAAATCTTTCCAAATAAAACGCGAATTTTACCATGACCTGGTGCACCGTTACCAAATATACCAAATCAACAAACAATAACTCTTTCTAACGGCGCGACGAAATTGCCTACAAATAAACGTACCTAGGACACCAAACAGCACATGCGAATTTCGCACTGTCTTGCAACCGTTTCAAGCTTTTTCGAACACTTCATCAAAAACAAAAAAAAACAACAAGGTCAACACAGCTCTAGCTAACAGTCCGCACCCCACGACCTCACGTGAAAGCAAATAAGATTTCACTACCCAGTTTGGAAAACCTCAAAGGACTTCATCCCCAAATAGCAAATTTTTAGTGAATTCTACGGAGTTCACAAATTAAGTGCCCGGGGAACATTTCCCGCTGTCCGTAAGCCGGCCTAGGAGAGTTCCGTATACCCCGAGTACATATTAGAACTCACGCGTTTCGACCCGAAACAGTTAACAAAGACAATATGAAAAGAACAAGGGTTTAAATGCCTCCCCAGGCAGTTGATTCCAAAAAACGAAAAGAAATAAAGTCTTGGGTTAAAACCCCCCCGGGCAAGTCATAACAAAAGATTTAAAAGCCCTTTCGGGCAAATAACGCAAGTTCAAAACGATAAATAAAATAAAAACCCCATAACTCAAACGTCTTCTTCCCCGGTCCCAGCCTCCGGATCCTTCGCGGCACTCGCGTTGCTCCCATGCTCGTCCAGACCGCGCGGGACCCTGGTTCCAGCGTCAACCTCCATGGGCGCGACCGAGTCTTCCGAGATCTGAGGAAGGTCCAATTTGCTCACCGAAAAGTCCGAAACCGCCAAGGAGTTGGACCTAACCGCAAGGACCGCCCGGTAGTCTTGGGACATCCGCTCCTTGGCCTCACGAACAGCTCGACGAGTCGCCTCCGCATGTTTCTGGTCGATACCCTCGGCTTTCTCCTTCAGCCATCGGTTCTCCGTTTTCAAGAAATCCCGGTCCCTTGCCGCCATCGCATGAGCATCCTGGGCGGAAGCGAGGTCAGCTTCAACGGAAAGAAGCTTATCCTGAATACTCCTCAAGGACGTTAGCTCGTCCTCTAGGCTCGCAACCTTGCCATTTGCAGCTCCGTCTCTCTCTTGAGCAGCCTTGAGAGCCGTCGTCAGCTCATGAACCACCCGCGTTGTGTTCTCAAGCTCAGCGGCCTGCGGGGTATCCTTAAGCCTCCGCTCATAAAGCGCGATCAGCTTGTTGTCAGCAGCAACGGACTGCAAACGGATCAAAAGAAAACAGAAATAAACATACTACGCCCAGCAGGGAAAGAAACGAGTAAACGTAAGAGCAAAGAAGGAACGGTACCTTCGCATGGGCCGCCATCGCCTCGATGTATGCTTCTCTCTCGACGAGATCCTTCACGAGCGGGACCTGGCAGTTAGCCGTCTTCAGGTGACGGAAAAGGGTTGCCATTCCCAGGTGGTCCTCTACCGCCGGGGAGTCCCGGGAGTGAGCAAACCTGCAATGAAACGGGCGGCTCGACGATGACCCGTTTCCAGAGAGAGCCGGCTCTCCAGCTGGAGCCTCCGGGTTACCACCCGCGGGGTAGCCTCCACGGCTTTCGCGGCTCCTCGTCTCAGGGACTCGGGGATTGTCCGTGCGAGCCCTTTTTGGCATCGGAGACGGCTCGCCATGAGTCGACTGCGAACTGACGAGCATGACCTCCTTATCCGGACCAGAAGGACCGGTTGGGATCACGGGGGCTTGGTTCACCTCCTTGCTAACTACCCGAGACGGTGCGGGCTGAGCGCTTCGAAGAGCATTGGCCAGCGCGGCATCAACATCACCGGCACGGACCCTTCGGGGTTGCTGCGATTGCTCCCTGAGTTCACGGAGTGACGGCTTCCTAACCATGGTGCGTAGTGGGGTTGAGGTCGAAGAAGAACTTAATTCTGGTTACGAGCAGCACAAAAATGAACAGGGGGTGAGCGATCCCCTACGTGCATGACTTTTGCGCATAAAGGACTAAGTAAAAAAAAAAAAAAAAAAAAAAAAAAAAACCATTACCTCTGCGAGCGGGGGAGTTGTCCGCTCTTTCGACCTCGCTTGGTTAGCAGGAAGCAGCGGGACCGGAGCTGTAGTGTTTCGGACTAACGGGGCGTTGAGGGCTGCTATGATACGAGCTCGCGTGAATGAGTTCCACCGGACCTCGCCTGCTCGTAGCCTCTCAATTAGTTCTCGGGTCGCCGGTATTTTCGGAGGTTCTTCTGAATCTGCCATGCAACAAAAAATAAGGGGCAAAACAGTTAGTACGACAAATAAACGCCGTAATCTTGGCGGCAACGAATGATAACTAGAAACTAAGGGGTCATTCTGACCAACGCATGCGGCCCATTGGGTGGGGAGACGAGCAAAGTCGTAGTCCCCCACCGCTGCCGGAGTAACCCGGAAGTAAAAATATTTTTCCCGCCACCGGTCGTCCTTCCCCGGAAGCGCCTGAATTATTTCCGGGTTGCGGCGGCGACAGGTGTAGAATGTCCCGGGAAACCCGGAGTTATGTTTGATGAGGTACAACCGGAGGATGTCGTCGACCCCGAGTTCAAATCCAAGTTCGCGACCTCGAACGTATACCCCCATGACGTGCCGAACAAAGTTCGGACACATCTGGGGAAACGCCATTCGAAGGCGTTGGAGGATCCGAAAGATAATCCTCGGGATAGGGAACACGAGCCCACACTTTTCGAAATACACAGTGTACGCGCAGCAGAAACCCGGCGGAACGGTCTCCGGAGAAAACGGATCGTCGGAACGGAGTATCATCTCCACGTTTGGAGGAACTCCATGCTTCTGACGGAGATTGGCGAGGTGCTTGGCCGATGTAATCGGCGGGATATGGTTTCCCCAGAGTTCAAGTGGAGCCATGATGGTATGAGTTTTTAAAATTGTGAAATCAACTAACCTAAATGAGCGAGATCGAACTGAACGATAAACGCGAAATAGTAGAGCTAGCAAACCTAGAAATCAAAACTTAGAAATAACTGAGCAGAGGAGAGAAGGTTAAGAAAATTACCTTGAAGTAGTGGATGAGTGCGCGGTTGTGACGAGACGTGTGATTTATGACTTATAGGTCATAATTGACGTCGTTCTTTGTAATCCCACGAATCTCTCTCTCCTCTAATCTAAACCGTTCAAACCTTTCGGCTCCACCGTTGGATCCTAGGAGAGAGGGGTAATCATCACGAAGATCTCGGAAGCCGAGATTCATTGAGCCTTCCCCGAGGAAGATCGCGAAACCGAAACGACATGAAAGATTCTCTGGATATTCGCCTTTCAACCCTCCCAAAAATAGGTTAAAAGGCTAGGGGGCAATTGTTGGTGTTGGGTTTCGACGATCATAAGGCCCACCAAATAAGCCCATTAGGGCGTACGCGCAGACCAGGAAAAGAGGCCCAGTAAGGGCCCATGGAGGAAAACCCGAGCAGGAGGATGAAGTCAACCTGGAGAAGAAATCGGGATTGGGGAGCCGAGATTGCAGCGAGACGTTCAGGAAGGGTTTCGAGGAATTTTAGTTTAAATAGCAGATGAATGTGAAGGACACAACACATGTAATCAAGCTCAGAGCGAATCAATAGAGAAAGTGAATACAAAAGTTCAGTTCGTTGTTTTTCATAGTTCTATGTCGATTTGTACCGAAAGTCTGCCCAGATCTCATTTTACAAACTTATTCTTCTAATTGTTGTTTCTAGCCCCAACAATATACGTTAGCTTTTTTCACAATTGTCTAATGCTTATGTCAATATTTACAAAAACGAACATCAATCACAAAGATTATAGACTTTCTGTGTGTGAGTATCCTTAATTGACATAGACTACATCACAAACTAAACTACGTACTAGTCTAGTAGGAGTAACTCTGTAAATATTGATGTACAATAAACGGTCACCAAAATATTTAAATTGACAACAAACTCCAAAAGAATCAAACATTTATGTCAGAATAAAAAATCTATGGGTACGAAACTTTCCCTTCTTCAGAGGCTGCTTACGTTGATATTTTTCTTTTGGACTATACGTAGACTCCGAAGAGCCTTAAATACTTTTCCTTTTCCATGAACTCTCTCACTCATACGTAATTTAATAACCACTTGAATAAATTGACAAACATATTTTGGGAAAGTTTTATTAAGGAAATTAACGGATCTAGATAATGCAACTGCTGCTGCATGTTAACTCGAAACAAGCCGACCATTTTGATTTGGTTGTTTCGTGGCAAAACGGTAAACCACAACACCGATTCTAGAACCTTGTTGAGGAACATCAGAGTGTATAACTTCGACATGGAAGAGCTTCCGAGCTTTCTTGAAGAAGACAGATTCTTTCTTCCATCTCCTTAGATGAGCCATCAGGAATATTAGCTTCTTCCCCTCTAGCTGCATCAAACGCAGCGTTTCGAGGAGAGGCTCGTAGAGATGGTCGTGGTACACCACGTCCGAGGCAAGAATCAAGTCAACGTTCCGACCTAAAACCTCCACGTCATCAGCTTCTCCCCATCGGAGTGGCTGGACTTTCCCCCCGAACCTCGCCACAACTTCAGCGTTCGCTTCGGCGTTGAAATTGAGATTGTCCAAGACGTGTGGGAGATCCGTCACCGTGACGTTAGCAGAGAGAGTGACTGCCGCAGCGATTCCGACGACGCCGGTTCCAGATCCGAGCTCGAGTATGTTCAACGGAGATGATTTCTTAAACAACGAGAGTGTGGCGGTGAGTGGGCTGCTGCTAGGGTCACGTCGGTAGTTATCAAGCAGCGTTACGAAGGTAGAAGCGGCTGGCCAGAGCTGGAAGGAGAGACCCTGTGACGTCAGCTGACGAATCACGACCGTTGACTCGATTGACCGGATGTTGTACTGCTGGAGCTCCTGTGCACCGTCACGCAGAGCAGCAGGAGATAAACTCTCATTGTCGATACCGTTCTCGCCTATGAGGAGCATCTTGGCTTCGTCTATGTCATTTTCCTCGTCGTCGTCTTGGAGAGGAAGAGACGTCATTTTTTTTTCGTTGCGGCGCCGATGTTGTCGCTCCCTTTGTTCACTTTCCATATTCGTTGTGTAGGGCACTTTCCATTTTTGTTGATTTTTAGGGCTTTTTTTACGTTTACTTACACGTGGAGGGTTCTTATTCGTTGATAACAACTGTTTTCACGCATCTGAGACCGAAGCCTCCGGCGCAGATAGAGGTTTCACAGCAAATGGAAAAAATACTTACGGTGTACTAGATTGCAGAGTCTGAGATTCATCCTTGCTAGATTCTTTTCAAGTCTTGAAGAACAACATGAGCTGCATTTCTTCCTGGTGCGCCCATTACTCCGCCTCCAGGATGAGCTCCGCTGCCGCACAAGTAGAGACCTTTTAATGGGCTTCTGTAATTCGACCTGTGTCACATTCCAACAAAGTTTTGAATCATATTATTCATAAATCGTAAAAAGACTGTTTTGAGTTGGGAGAGTCGCGTACCATCCTTTCACTGGGCGCATCAAGAAGAGAGAGTCTAATCCCATGGCACCGTGAAAGATGTTTCCACCTGCAGGATACAAATGGGCAATATGTCAATATGGTTTGGCCATATCCCATGTCTTCATGATCTTTTTCTACATACTCAACTTAATATACCTGTTAGACCAATTTCCCGTTCCAGGTCAGGAGGAGTCAACATGTCGTAGCTAATGATAGATGAGCTAAACCCGGGTGCATATTCATCAATCAGTTTGAAACACCTTTGTGCAAATGCTTCCTGATTTTACACAATCAACAACAAACCCCAGCACGTATTGTAAGTTTCAAGGAATGTAAATTCGAGGAGAAACAGTAATGAAGCTAGGCAAGAGTGTATAACTAACTAACTCGGTAACTAGGATCTTCCCAGTTTCCATCTGATGGCTTGTAAGGAGTGTATTGGATGAACAAGTTGATTACATGCTTCCCTACATACAAAATCACATTCAGAGTTCTAATTCTAAACAAACAAATGGGGAGAATATGAGTACCTGGAGGAGATATGGTGTTATCTAGCGTGGATGGAATAGTCATTTCGATCACTGGTCTTCTCGATGGTTGGCCATTTTCAGAATCATGACATGCTGAGTGAACCTCGTCCATGCTGACAGAGGCCAAAGATAGAACAGAGCCATTGATAACTTTTATTTGTTCTTGGAGATACAAAGAGTCAAGATAAAAGTACACGTAGCATACCTCTCCGCACCAATGTGTATAGTGCCAAAGTGCTCCGGACCTGGACTCGAATGATTTGTGTTGCAGCACTGGAACTGTGGTAACTTGTCAACAGCCAAGTTTATTTTGGTAGTTGCCTGTTCACAACAATTAAACAGCCAATCACTAGATACTTAGCTAGCTGGTATGATAAAACAAAAAAAAAACTATTTAACTTATGTAGTGATTTATCTTCCCCTGATCGAGAGAATGAGGGACTACATAAAATACTTACAGAGCTGTAATCTGAGTTCTTAATAGCATCGACAAATTTTTCGGGAAGAACATTGGTCGGAACCAACTCCTGTTATCCAAGAAAGAAAGAACAACACATAACTGTTTTTGCAAACAACACAATTTAGACCGACATATACTGAGAGTTTTGAACTTAGACAAAGAAGGACTTCAAAAATTTACCACATAAGTTCTGTATGGGGTTGCATTGGATAATATAGCCGATGACTCCACCCGCGTACCATCAGCAAGCAAAACCTTATACCAAGTTATTTCATATGAGTTTGGTTTAAGTTTCATTTCATCCAGAAATCAGTGAAGACAAACTAACCCCTTTCACGAGGCTAGAACCGTCAGTCAGTATTTCAGAAACCTGGAAAGCAAATTTGAATAAACTAAGCTGTCCTGCTTTCTGATAAGAGATAATGATAACTAGAACTCCACTGTCCCGCATATTGTAGGAAAGAGGGATACACTCAAAAAGATATAGAAATAAATACCTCTGCATTTGTGAAAATCTGAGCACCAGCTTCCTTTGCAGCATTGGCTATAGCCATAGAGACAGAGCCCATCCCACCTTCAACATAACTGCAAATTATTTTCTTATTAGTTACTCAGGATAGACAGGCCTTGTTTGATCAAAAAATCATCTTGTGCTTTTCATTTTGACCTCACAGATACATGTTCATTATTGCTAAAAGAGTTCTTGAAGTGCTTAGGTATCCTGACTAATGCAAAACATACACCGCTTTTCTACATTGCCGAATTATTTAGTGGGAAAACACAATTCAATAATCCAGATACGTACGACCAAATGCCTTTCTCTCCATCCGTTTCCCCCATCACATGATGTAGGAGGACATATCCACTTCCCGGAGTATGGACACTGGCCTGTGTATCAATGATCAGAGCACTACATTAACTCCCAAAGATGGTATGACTAGCTCCCTTACCGTACACTAAGAAGCATTTCTCACCTTTCCATTCCATTAGAATAAGTATATATCACCAAATGACTCAACTATAAGAACTTTTGGAACCTCAAGCTCAAGATATTAGGAAGGTCAATTACCGTAGATCCAATCACGGCATCTGTTGCAAGAGTCGCCTTCAGGACATCAGACTGTAAGCATAAGGCCAACACAAAACGTGAGTCAATACAACATCAGCTAATGCTATTTGTAGAACCAATAGTTGCTAAGATCAGAAAACCACCTCAAACCAGTTGTTCAAAACTTTTGAAGCTGGGGCCAATAACAAATCCATGAAGTCCCTTCACAAGTTCAAAAAAAATATCACCGCTTTAAAACATTCTGATTAAAAATGCAAACTTTCTTTATAAAGCATCTAAACTAAGCAGTAAAAGATAACATAGAGACAGCCTAATCTTTAAGATAGGAGATCATACACCATATCTTTTTGCCCCAGAGAAGCTGCTTGGAGGAGACAACGAGCCCAGAAAGCAGATTTGTACATTTTGTTGCGCAGCTTATCATTCAAAGAAGAGGCACCTTGCAAAGATTCTGGAGGAGTTGCATCCAAAAGAGGATCCATGAATCCACAGAACCTCTCTAGCTGCTTCTCGTATCTGTAAAGCAAAAACAAAAAAAAAACAATTTTTTAACAGTAGTTTTAATCATCACATTCCCAAATTAGCATAGTATCTGAAAAAAACCCCAACCTTGGGTAAGCATCAGCATCATGTTTGGAGAACTTGGAAATCTCAGAATGATTAAGTTCATGATCAGGTCCAAGCAGAAGATAACGGCCATCCAAACAAGGTGTAAACGATGAAGGACTTCTCTTCAGAAGTTTCAATCCGTGTCTCCCTAACTCTAACTCTCTTTGGATTCCAAAATCAAAATGATCCAAAAGGTCAAAACAATCCAAGGAACAAAATCAAAAGAAGAAAAAAAAAGAAAGGTTAATTAAAAACCTAATGATGCAAGGACGAAGCAGGCTCTGAAGGTAACTGCAGCGTGAAAATTTGAAGCCAGGAACGATCTCCTCCGTCACTGCTGCCCCACCGATGACATGACGGCGCTCGAGAACAGCTACGGAGAGACCACCACGTGCTAGGTAAGCCGCAGCGGTTAATCCGTTGTGACCTCCGCCGATCACCACCGCGTCCCATTTCTTCTCCGGCAATGTACTGAAGCTCCGGCGCCACATTGTAGTCTTCTTCAGTCACGGGTCACACGTTTCAACTCAGAGTCAGTGTCACTCACTCGTATACCACTTGGTCTTTCTTTGTTACTTTCGCCCCAATATTTTAAAGTATTTATTAAATAGTCCAAGTAGTTTATACGACTTACAAAATAGCTTCCATATATTTGAGAAGTTCAAAACTAGTCCTCTCAGGTTATTTATGATTGCAACCCCTTTTGAAAAACGTATTTACATTATCCCCAATAGTTTTGATAATTTATAAAATAGTCCAAAGAGTTTGACGTATTATGTCAATACAGTCGAACGTTTACAAAATAGGTCCTAGGTACCTCTTTTTATTATTCTTTTTTATTAAGAAAAAGACAAGTAGCTAGATAGCCAAATTGCATGAGACAAGTAGCTAGATAGCCTAATTCCATGTGAAAGGTTTGGACATGATTTGGTGAAATTGACAGAAAAGTTACCACAAAATGATTATAGAGTAATAAAATTTAAAATAAAGGATAGAAACTGATGATTTGAAATATGCCAAATTTTCATTTATAGAAGGAAATGCTTGGTTTTCTAATACCACAAAATATAGAAAATACCTTTAATTTTTTTTTATTAAACTATTGTTAGTTTAGTGTATATAAGACAACAAATGTTTAAATCTTTATTATGATTGAAAAAAAAAAGAAAAAAATCTATTAAAAAAAAAAGGGAAGCGAATTTGGGGGAGAGTGGAGTTTTGAGTTGGACATGGTCAAATTGTTTCTTCAGCTTTTGTTTTTTTTTGCAATTTTCCCATCCTCACTCTTCCGCTTAGAGGAGCACAACACCACGATGACTATAACGACGAAAGCGATGGAGAGAGGATTCAAGGTTTTTTTTCTCTACTATGCTTTATTTTAATTGTTTGTTTGTTTGGTATAATAGAACTGAAGTTGCTAACGAAATGCGAAAATATTCTCTGAAACGTGAAGCTGATTCTGGGTTCTCAGTCCATGGCGAGAAAACGGATTCTGGCTGAAATGGGATACGATTACACCATCGTGGTATGTCTATTGAGATTTTGATTGTTTTGATATGGATTGTAAGTAAGTTGACGTTGGTTTGGGATTATTATGGTTCAAGACTGCAGACATTGATGAGAAAGCTATTAGGACAGACAAGCCTGAAGATTTGGTTGTTGCTCTTGCTGAAGCCAAGGTTATATATAATTTTAGGGTTTTTTATTCGATTCATGTCTTTTAATTTAGTTTATTGTACTTAACATTTTGATGATGGTAAATTGTAATTGACTAGGCAAATGAGATCATATCAAAACTGGGAGGTGAAAGCCAGTTTGCACAGGATCCTCAACCAACACTCTTGATTACTGCAGACACTGTATGCTTACATAATGTCTTTAACATTTTTTGGATTGTCTTATGTTCTGTGGTTTCTTTAATCTTGAGCTGATGTGTTATATGGTGATGGAGTTTCTTAGGTTGTTGTATACAAAGGTGTTATTAGAGAAAAACCAACCACTAAAGAAGAAGCTCGTGAATTTATCAAAGGTTTATTTTTTGCAACTTAATTGCTTTTCAGCTGTTCTATGATACTACTAGTGACTTGTAAGATTGTGATTAAGAGTTTTGTTTGAAAAATCTCTACACAGGATACTCCGGATCACACGGAGGTGTTGTGGGATCTGTCCTCGTTAGGAACTTGAAAACTGGTGTTAAAAGAGGAGGATGGGACAAAGCAGAGGTAGTACACAAACACTATTTCTCCCTTCTTTCCTCAACCTTTTTTGTTTTCTGTGGATTGAACTGATTGTTGTGATGCAGGTCTATTTCCATGAGATACCAGAACAAGTCATCGACGATCTTGTAATGCTCTTTAACACACTAGTTCTTCTTCTTACCATGGATCTACTTAATTTAGTTTGTTTTAACATATGAGTTTGTGTCTTCTTTGATCTTCAGATTGATGATGCAATAACTTACAAGGTTGCTGGAGGCTTAACACTGGAGCATCCCCTCATTTCACCATTTGTCGATTCCGTGGTTAGTGCCCTTTAACACAAGGAGCTCGCGTGTTTGATCTATAGCTGTTTAATTCCTTTCTGTTTCAGCGTATGATTTACACACCACTGAAACAGTTTTTGTTGTAATGTTGTAGGTGGGAGGAGTTGATACAGTCATGGGACTTCCTAAAGAACTCACTGAAAAATTCATCAACGATGTGTTGTAGCTCAATCCCCTTTTGATTATGTAGTAGGAAGGCTTTAGATTAATACCTTTTGAATCTCTAATCCCATCAAATCATTCATATTGTAAGCTGGTAAACACATAGATTTACCGTATCCATGATTCTAAGCAACAATGATGTTTTCGGATTCCAAACTCTTATAAAGCAATTGAAATGTGTCAATTTTTGCAGTTTAAACAAGTTTTGATTATACAACTTTCCAGAATCTGTCTAAAGCAGTCTGAATTACGAATGCACAGCATTGTAAGTGATTTTACTATCTGGGCCAAAACACAATATTAAAAGGCCCAAATATTGACCCAATTACTGAGTTCGAAACTCTCTGCCTGATTAAGAGGTTTGAATTATCTCAGGGTTTTGGAGAGACACACTCATTGAGGTTTCTCTTCTCCGTGTTCCTCTTCCAAAAACCTAACCGCCGTTTAAACCACCGCCATTGATAAACCCTACTGTTTTTGTTCAATCGAAGAAACCCTAATATCTGGGGCACCGAGGAAGCAACGATTTGATACTTTTGGTTGCTTTAATCTAATGGCGATTGTAAAAGATTCGGGCTTTGAAGCCCTTGAGAAGCTTAAGTCAACTGAGCCACCAGTGTTTCTAGCGCCAAGTTCAAAATCTGAGGAGGCTCGCGCTGCATCTCAGCATCTCTTCGAGAAGTTGAAGCCGTACAACCCTAAATCTCCATTTGATGAGCTCTTGGTTGATGGGTTTGATGCGGAGCAGATTTGGCAGCAAATTGATATGCAGTCTCAACCGCTGTTGTCTAGCTTGCGGCAGGAAGTTAATAGATTTGCTAAAAACCCTGAAGAGATTCGTAAACTTGGGAATTTGACCCTCAAGGTTTCTCAGAAAGATGATGTCGATGAGATGGATATGGATGGTTCTGAATCGGGTGATGATGAGCTAGAAGCTAATGAAAGCGAAGGAGAAGAGGAAGAGGACGAGGAAGATGAAGATGAGGACGGAGATGAAGATGAGGAGGAAAAGAATGGAGACAATGAAGGAATAGAGGACGAGTTCTTCAAGATAAAAGAATTGGAGGAGTTTTTAGAAGATGGTGAAGCAGAAGAGTATGGGATAGACTACAAGAACAAGAAGGGAGTAGCAAAGAAAAAGAAACAAAATTTGCGTGATGATGATGATGAAGAAGATGATGAGGAGGACGAGGATGATGAGGTAAGCACATACCTCAGTGTTCAAGAATATAAAGTGGAGTGAGTGATTACAATTTGTTAGCTCATTTTTTCTCTCGATTGATCTTTTATTGTTCTTGTCCTTTAGTTTGGTGCTTTTGCTGGTGGTGACGACGAAGAGGCGGATAAATTAGGAAAAGCAAAGTATGTTTCTATGCTCTCTAATTAGAGAATACGCATACCACTTTGTATTCCAATCATCTGCAGTTTTACTTCCTTGGGTTTAGAGCAGTATCGCTGTAGATTTGTTCTAAGATTTTTTTTCCTTATCAATGATAATTAGGTATACTGATTTCTTTGGCGGCAAAAAGAAGGAGACAAAAGTAAAGTGGAAAGATTTAAGTGAAGATGAAGCTGAATTTGAAAACGACCAAGTATTGTGATGCTTAACTTATTCATGGCATTGTGATATGTAATGACTTCTATTTCTCATTTATGAGCTAATTTGTCTTCCTTTAGGGTGATGTAAAGCTCTCTACACATGAGAAAGAACGAGTAAAGCTTCAATCCAAGATTGAGCAGATGGAGAAAGCAAACTTAGATCCTAAACACTGGACAATGCAGGGAGAGGTAGCCAGCCATGTTTTTCCCGACAATTACACTGTAAAAATAAAATTTTGCTTTGTATAACTAAATGTTTGTATGATTTGTCTTGTTAAAAGATAACTGCTGCAAAGAGGCCAAAGAACAGTGCTCTAGAAGTTGATTTAGATTTTGAGCACAATGCCAGGCCTGCTCCTGTAATCACAGAAGAGGTCACAGCCTCACTTGAAGATTTGATTAAGAGCAGAATCATTGAGGTAAAATACTTGTGGTTAGTAATATGTAACGTTGGTCTCCTTTGCTTCTTTCCCTGGTTTTGCATAACTGACATTGTGACTTCTTAGGCTCGTTTTGATGATGTTCAACGAGCACCTAGTATGCCCACTAAAGCAAAAAGAGAAGCCAAGGAAATGGTGAGTTTTATTGATCTCTGCCCTCTCTTTTTGTGCTCTGGTTTAATAGTTGATGAATAATAACAGTACAATCGGTTTGTTACTTTTGAAAATATGCAGGACGAAAGCAAAAGCAAGAAAGGTCTTGCCGAAGTTTACGAGGTTTGTTTGATGTACAATATTTGATTGTGTTATTTCGTTTTTTTGGGAGATAACCAAACTTACAAATGTGTTTTGGTCCATGTGGTTATTTGTAGGACGAATACGTTCGGACGGCTAATCCAGCTTTTGCCCCAACAACTTTCTCTGATGAACTAAAGAAAGAGGTTCCAACTTGATTTGATCCTTATATTCCTGAGTTTTTGTATTTACCTATCTGTCTTCTCCTTTCAATTTTAGTCTCTATATCCCATACTCTTACTTATAAATGTTAAATCAGGCAAGCATGTTGTTCAAGAATCTATGCTTGAAGTTGGATGCTCTCTCCCACTTCCACTTCACACCTAAACCTGTATGTTTCTCGCTTAGATCCGAAATGATGATCACCTCAAATATAGCTCTCGACTGAAGCTAATTTCTTTTCTTATATTCCCAAAACTTTCAGGTGATTGAAGAAATGTCTATACAAACGAATGTCCCGGCCATAGCAATGGAAGAGGTAATTCTGTTGTTTTCTCAATCCTTCCTAATTTGTTAGGGAATTTGGGATCGTGGCACCATTTTTCTTAGCAACTACTTCCATGTGTACTATGTAGGTTGCGCCTGTGGCAGTCTCGGATGCAACAATGCTTGCCCCGGAGGAAATCTTTTCCGGGAAAGGTGACATTAAGGATGAGTCTGAGCTTACACAGGAAGAGAGAAAGAGAAGGAGAGCTAAGAAGAAGAGAAAGTTTAAGGGTAAGGAAGTGAATAATAAAGAGAATACTCAGTTGGTAAAAGCACAAAATCTGACTGATTCATGTAGCATATTAGACCCATAAACTCTTTGCTTTTCACTTCTGAAACAGCTGAATCTGCAAAAGAACCAGTGAAAAAGGCGCGAGATGCTACTACTGGTATTTTATTTTCCTGTGCACTTACATGACTTAAGATTGTTGAGAATATTTGAAATCATAACATCGCCTACTCTTACGAAGTTGCAGGCAGCGAAGGACTGTGAAGAAAGGAGAGAGTTACAGATGCAAAATGAAGATGAGGAGAGTTCAGGCAAGAGCATTGGTAGTTGATTTGTGAAAAATCTAAACACAGACGGCTTCAAGATTTTAGATACAACAACAGTTTTGAAACTCTTTTATTGGTTTAAGGAAAGACGGGAGAACTTGTCTTTTCAAACATATATGAATTTTACTGTATCCTATTCGATTTTGTTGTATACTTTTGATATGAGTAATTTTATTTTCTCTTTATTGATGGAAAGAACTCCGTAGTAAGCTGACCATTTAATTGATCTATTCTCAATCTGTAACGAAGCCATTCCACGTCCCTGTTTTATTATTGATGTATCCTCGTCAAAAATAGGAGCCAGTCTCTGTGCAGCTTCACTTTTTGATGTAGATCACGTTCAGAAAAGTTTTTGTGGTGTAATATTATCACCCTCACATGAGAAAAACCTTACGAATATGCCGGCATCGACTTAAAGCTTTCAATTTTCACTATATCGCACATGAAGTATCATTTGTATAAATAAGGATAAGGTGTTAATAATAACAAAAAGCTGGAGTAGCTCAGTTGGTTAGAGCGTGTGGCTGTTAACCTCAAGGTCAGAGGTTCGACCCCTCTCTCTAGCGTTTTTGCAGTTTGTTCTTTTTTTACTAGCACATGTGTAATATTGGGCCTGGCCTTTGTACCAAACGGCCCAGAAACTTTCTTTAATACTCATACTCATTATAAGTTTTGTTGTCGGACTTTGGGTGGGATTGGAATATTCGTCAATCCATAAAACGATATTCTGAAGCAGTCAACGTTAACGATTGGGTCCCGACCGTCGTTTGAAGAGCCGTTTCCTCTCTCTGAGTCTGATATATAAAAAAATGTCGTCGTCATCAGTTTGCTGCGTTGTGATTTTTATTCAATCTCATCGTCATCGACCCACACAAATCAAAATATATTAAGAAAGAGAGTGACTGAAGGAGAGCAAAACATGGCGATTGTTTCCGTCTCTAACTCTTTTCTCACCTTCAATTCTCCCAATCAGCTCCGATTTAACCGGTAATTTGGAACCGCATTGTCACTTCTTCGCTTTTCTAATTTTTCTAATCTTTGAATAAAAAAATCCGATCTTGAATTTTTTTTTGGGCAGAAGGAGAGGAGTCTCAGCCATGGCTTCTTCAGCTACTGGAGTAAGAGTCGCAGAAGGACAAGGCAATTTGCCAAAACTCATCCTCACTTCTCCTCAGAACAGGTATAACACTACTAGATTCACCCACCTTTTTCTCCCTGCCTCATTCATAGTGTAAGAAGATTTTAGTTTTTTCTTGAATTGGATGCAGTGAGGCTGAGATATATCTGTTTGGAGGATGCATTACATCTTGGAAAGTTGCGAGTGGTAAAGATCTTCTTTTCGTCCGACCAGACGCTGTCTTCAATAAGATTAAGCCCATTAGGTTTGTGTGTTTGTGTATGTGTCTTTCTACATTTAACTTTGTTACTCGGAACTCCAACTTATTTACCTGAAACTCTCTTTAAATTTCTTGTTATAGCGGAGGGATTCCACATTGTTTTCCCCAGTTTGGACCTGGACAAATTCAACAGGTATGGTATCCCCTCATTAAAAAAGTTTCATTCGATTCATCAAATCTTTTTTTTTTTTTTTTTTTTTTTAACTTATTTATTGTGCTCTCTGTTGAAACATTATTAGCATGGGTTTGGAAGGAACATGGACTGGTCTGTTCTTGATTCCGAGAATTCTGATGGCAATGCCGCTGTTACTCTTGAGCTCAAGGATGGTCCGTATAGTCGAGCCATGTGGGACTTTGGTTTCCAGGCTCTATTCAAGGTTTCTACAATGCCCTTATTCGTCCTTTTGCTTAATGACACTCTTTGTATGTTTAGATTACATATTCTTTAACAGTGTTTGTTTTGCTGCTTTAGGTCATTGTTGGCGCAGACTCCCTTTCCACCGAGCTTAAGATAACCAACACAGACAATAAAGCATTTTCTTTCACCACTGCCCTGCATACTTACTTCCGTGTATGTGCTTTTAAATCGTCTTCTCGTTTAAACGCTGTGTAGTTTAGAGTCAACCAGCTTTGGCGTTGCAGTGTGTTTCCCATGATATTATACTATGGTTTGCAAATTGACTCCATGTATCCAAATTTTTCTTCTTTTAATTGCTTTTGGATTCTTCAGGCTTCTTCTGCGGAGGCATCTGTGAGAGGACTAAAGGGTTGTAAAACTCTCAATAAGGATCCTGACCCTAAAAACCCAATAGAGGGTAAAGAAGACAGGTTTGTTTTTGTTTTTGTTTTCCTTCATTAGTTACACTTCTTGTTGATTTTAATTTCAATGTTTTATGTTTCTCACTCCTTATTTTCTAATATTCCAGAGATGAAGTCACTTTTCCTGGATTCTTGGATTGCGTCTATCTTGATGCTCCTAATGAATTGCTGTTGGATAATGGCTTGGGTGATAAAATAATCATCAAAAACACAAAGTAGGTTTATTGAGACACTTAATGTGGCTTTTTATACATAGACTAGGATAACTTCCGTTTCAGAAGTCGTTCTGTGCCTCATGTAGATTACTTGTTTTTTGTAATACAGTTGGTCGGATGCGGTCCTGTGGAACCCGCATACTCAGATGGAGGCTTGTTACAGAGACTTTGTGTGCGTTGAAAATGCAAAGGTATATCAGTTTGCACCTAATAAGTCTTTGCGCACTACAGTACTTATGGACTCGAATGTTTCTAACTCCTGCTTACTATTTTTAACCCTCAGCTTGGGGATGTCAAGCTAGAGCCAGGACAGTCTTGGACCGCAACACAGCTTCTCAGCATTAGTTGAAAACAATGTACTTTAAAACTTCTGTTATAATGTCAAGTTCTTAAGCAATAAAAGTTTTTCTTGCTCTCCAACTTTCACCAGTAGTCACCACAACTGCATTTCCCATTTCTGAAATGATGGAACCTTGTCCTATCTCTCATTACGATATCTCTCTTGTATATCTTTGATATGAGTTTCGATACTCTGTGACAGTCTTTGCATACTCGGAGATTCTTCATTATACGTATAACAGTTCCTGGTTTAGTCTTGAGTAACCCGTATGTTATAGCCAATTTCTCGCTGTGCTGATGCACAATAGCCTCTCTTTCGTCATCATCAACTAGATCAAGCAGCATATCCTCTAACTCTGGTACGTACCCTTGTTCCTCAAGTTCCCTTCTCACCATTCTCCATTTAGATTGAATTTTCTCTATCTCTGGGTGTGATCTGTCTCCCGCTAAAAACTCGTGCGTTGTCCCTTCCAAGCTAATTGTACTACATCCTGGAACTTTTGCAACTCCTTGTTCTTTCATCAATCTTCTTGTTTCAGCTGCTTTGTCCCACTTTTTGTCCAAAGCATAGATAGTAGCCTTATGAACATATCTCCCACCATGAAATGGATCCATTGCAATTAAGATTTCTCCGATTTGTTCTCCTAATTCGATGTTTTTGTGAATCCGACAGGCTTTGAGCAACGCACCCCATATCACAACATTTGGCTTCAAAGGCATCTCTTGGATGAAACGTTTTGCTTCATCAAGAAATCCAGCTCGACCGAGTAAATCAACAATACAGCCATAATGCTCGATGGTTGGTTTAAGGTTGTAATCTCTTTCCATGCTGTAGAAAATCAACTTTCCTTCTTCAACTAGTCCTGTGTAGCTGCACGCCGTGAGAACCGCAGTGAAAGTAATCACATTTGGCTTTATTCCCATATTCTGCATCTCCATGAACTTGCTTATAGCTTCTCTTCCACGGCCATGGTATGCATAACCGGAAATCAAAGCTGTCCATGCTTGCACTGATTTTTTCTTTATGTTCTTGAAAACTCCCAAAGCTTCATCCATTTCGCCACACTTTGCATACATATCTATAAGAACACAACCCAAAACTGAATCGATTCTTATTCTTTCTTTATTAAGATAGGAATGAATCCATTTCCCTTGCTCGAGTGCGCCGAGATGAGCACAAGCTGAGAGAGCATTAGCGAGGGAAACATTATCAGGCTCAACATCTGAATTCTGCATCTCATGAAATAATTGGAGAGCTTCCTTGTTCATCCCTGCTTCAACATACCCAGAGATCATCGTAGTCCATGATATAGCATTCTTTTCTGCCATTTTCTGGAATAACGTTAATGCAATATCCATTTTTCCAGCTTTAACGTACCCTTTGATCACAGAGTTCCACGAGACAGCATCTGGTTTGGACATTCTGTCAAAGAGAAGGTGAGCTAGCTCGAAGTTCCCGGTCACTGCATATGAATTAATCAGAGAATTCACTGCATAGACGTTGTTTTCATATCCAAGTTTGGTGATCTGAGCGTGAATTTGCGTTGTTTCTTCAAATGCAGATAGATTCGAACAAGCTTTGAGAAGAGATGGGAAAGTATACGCGTTATGTGGAGCTGAACAACAAAGCATCCGATGATACAGGAGAAGAGATGTATTGGGTTCGTCTGAGCAAGAGAATCCTCTGATCATGAGGTTCCACAAGAAAGTATCAGGTCTATCAAAACCGTCAAACACAATCTGGGCATAAGGCAAAAGATCAGAAGAAGTGGAGGAAATGCAGAAAGAAAGAAACTTTGTCACTGCGTAAGAATCCTGCATCAAGCCAGTTTTCACCATGCGAGCGTGGATTTGCTTAAGATCATCTTGCTTTGAGCATCTCTGGAGACAAGACATTGTCTCGTAGAGATTATGTTCGGTAGAGAAGGAGGAACATGAGATCACTGTCATTTTAGTTCATTCAAAGAAAAAACAGAGAGAGCTCTAGAGAGAGAGAGATAAGGTTCTTGTTTGGTTGATGTCTTCTTGATGATAACTATCTATTTTTCAATTCTCAGTGGACGCCAAAGTGTTTGTTTGTTTTGCCGTTTTGTTAGAAAAACTTGAAAGGATAAAGAAGTGACGTGGAGAAATAAAGTAAAGTAAACCACCTGGTTCGTGTTGGATAAAATTATACTAAATTAGTTACCGAAAACAATTACCAGAAATTAAAATTACCAATAACATGAACCGGAAATAACGGTCCGACCGAAATTTGAGGGAAAACCAAAGACGGGTCGTCGAAGACAAAGAGTAAGACTGCACTCTTCCTCTGGCTCCGGCGGAAAAAAACCCTTTCTCGATTTCATTGATAAAAAACGCGATTCGATCTCTCGAGAAGAAGAACGATGGGAACAATGGGTAGAGCATTTTACAGCGTAGGATTCTGGATCCGGGAAACTGGTCAAGCACTCGATCGCCTCGGTTGTCGCCTCCAAGGCAAAAATCACTTCCGAGAACAGCGTATGTCTCTTTTTGTTTTCCTTTCCATTCCAATCCTAATGATGAATTGTTTTTCGATTTCTCTGCAATCGGGTCATCCTTTAGATTTGATAATAGTATGATGTTGATGATTTGATTATGGCATTTTTGATTAGAGACCTAAGAGCTTAAGATCAAATGTTCTTCGTTTCTCTAGTGGTGGTGTCCATGTTATCCATTTCTGTGTCTAATAGATTGGGAAGAGAGCTTCTCGTCGATTAACTCCTACTAGTTCCCCTTATGTTCTCTGTATTTGGCTGTTTTAGTTGAAATCTTCGTCACTTAGGCAGATGTGTTAAGTGTTAGCCTGTCCTATTTTTCAGTGAGCTTTTTCCAGATACTAAACTCAATGAAGCTTCTGCTTAATTTTCCAATGTCATCACTCTCAACTGCTTCTGTAACTCTCTTTTTCCCAGTGTCGAGGCACCGGACGCTTATGAATGTTTTTGACAAATCCCCCAGCGTGGATAAGGGGGCTTTTGTGGCTCCTAACGCTTCTATCACTGGTGATGTTCATGTGGGACGAGGTTCTTCCATTTGGTATGGATGTGTCTTGAGAGGTAAGCTTATTCGAGTATCCGACATTGTTCTGTACTCATTTTGATTGAAAGGACATGCACTCTTTTAGTTCAGACATATCCATACACAATTAAAAACTTTCTCTCTGCAGGAGATGCTAACAGCATTAGTGTTGGAGCTGGGACCAATATCCAAGACAACACTCTTGTCCACGTTGCTAAGTCCAACTTAAGCGGGAAGGTTTTACCTACTGTCATTGGTGACAATGTCACTGTTGGTAAATTCTCTATTCAATTCCTGTCACAAACTGAAAGTGTGAATTTTTATAGTCAAGCGTAAAAATAATATAGAAAATTTGAATCTGGAGCAGGTCATAGTGCTGTTTTACATCGCTGCACTGTCGAGGACGAGGCCTATATTGGTACAAGTGCAACTGTGTTGGATGGTGCTCATATTGAAAAACATGCCATGGTTGCTTCAGGAGCTCTTGTTAGGCAGAACACTAGAATCCCCTCTGGCGAGGTTTCTAGACACACTTCTTATGTGAACACCTTCTCAAACTTTGTCGTTTCTTTAAGCTCTAGTGGTTTATCTCACAGGTTTGGGGAGGCAACCCAGCTAGATTTCTGAGGAAGGTGACAGAAGAAGAAAGAGTCTTCTTCTCCAGTTCGGCTGCGGAGTACTCCAACTTAGGTCAAGTTCACGCGACAGAGAACGCAAAGAACTTGGACGAGACTGAGTTCAAGAAGCTTTTAAACAAGAAGAACACTCGCGATTCAGAATATGATTCAGTACTCGATGATATCACACTCCCTGAGAATGTACCAAAAGCAGCTTGAGGCGTGAATCTTGAATTTGTTTGAATTTGAGAAAAAACAAACAAGAACTTCACTTCATTTCCTGCTTCTCCAATAAAGTTCTCTTGGGATTAAAAAATCCATTGGCCAGTGCTTACTCCGCTTTGAGGCATTCATTTCTCTGTTAAAGATTGTGACTTGTGATGGGGTTTTGTTCTCTTTTGTAATTTGAGAAAAGAAAACTTGTAACCTTTTTCGTCATTTTATGTCTAATAAATTTGTTGATCAGACAGAACAGAAGTTTCTAAGTATTTTAGGTTGACCTGTTGGTTTCATAGGCTCATTAAGATCAGCTCTTACGGTTTTGCATTTATAGATTTCGTCTGTAGCTGCAACAAGTAAGCTGTTCACATGTTGGCGTGTTTGCCTATTGGACGCTTCATTCGTCTGGGTGACGTCGCGGTAAAATCTACGAATTTGCTATGGAGATGTGCGTTTGTTCGAAATTTTGTAGCCTATGCCGACCACATGTTCGACGAATTGCCGCAACGAGACCTCTCCTCACTTAACTCTCAACTCTCGTGTTACCTCCGCACCGGGAACCCAAATGGCACATTGGCTCTTTTTCTCGAGATGTATCGAGGCAGCTCTGATCTCAGCTCCCACACCTTCACTCCGGTTCTCGGCGCATGTGCTCTCTTGTCGTATCCAGAAACAGGACGACAAGTTCACGCCTTGATGATCAAAGAAGGCGCTGAGACAGGAACCATATCCAAAACTGCGCTTATTAACATGTACTCTAAGCAAGGACACTTGGTTGATTCCGTTACGGTGTTCGAGAGCGTTGAGGAGAAAGATGTCGTCTCATGGAATGCTCTGCTTTCGGGTTTCCTTAGAAACGGCAAAGGTAAAGAAGCTCTTGGGGTTTTCTCAGCAATGTATAGAGAAAGAGTTGAAATCAGTGAGTTCACTTTGTCTTCTGTTGTTAAAACTTGTGCCTCTCTCAAGATTTTGCAGCAAGGGAAGCAAGTTCATTCCATGGTGCTAGTCACGGGACGTGATCTCGTGGTTTTAGGAACTGCAATGATTAGCTTTTACTCGAGTGTAGGGTTGATTAGTGAAGCCATGAAGGTTTATGTCAGTTTGAATGTTCATACGGACGAAGTGATGTTAAATTCATTGATATCAGGTTGCATTCGAAACCGAGATTACAAGGAAGCGTTTCTGCTTATGAGTAGGCAAAGACCTAATGTGAGAGTGCTCATTAGCTCTCTTGCTGGTTGCTCTGACAACTCTGATCTGTGGATTGGTAAACAGATACACTGTGTCGCGTTACGTAACGATTTCGTTTCAGATTCAAAGCTATGCAATGGCTTAATGGATATGTATGGAAAAAGCGGTCAGATTGTGCAAGCTAGTACTCTTTTCGAATCTATTCCGTCTAAAAGTGTGGTTTCTTGGACGAGTATGATAGATGCGTATGCAGTTAATGGGGATGGGGTTAAAGCACTTGAAATCTTCAGGGAAATGTGTGAAGAAGGAAGTGGCGTTTTGCCTAATTCAGTGACATTTCTCGTTGTTTTATCGGCTTGTGCACATGCAGGATTAGTTGAAGAAGGTAAGGAATGTTTTAGTATGATGAAGGAGAAGTATCGGTTGGTTCCTGGAACAGAGCATTACGTATGCTTCATTGATATCTTAAGCAAGGCTGGGGATATAGAAGAGATATGGAGATTAGTCGAGAGAATGCTTGAGAGCAATAATATGAACATTCCTTGTGCTATATGGGTCGCGGTACTTAGTGCATGTAGTCTTAATATGGATGTCACGCGAGGCGAATATGTAGCAAGGAGGCTTATGGAAGAAGAGTCGGGTCCAGAGAACGCGAGTATCTATGTGTTGGTTTCGAATTTCTATGCAGCGATTGGGAAGTGGGATTTGGTTGAAGAATTGAGAGGAAAACTGAAGCATAAAGGTTTGGTTAAAGCAGCAGGACACAGCAGTTTCATATGAATTAATTTGTTGTTTTCCGCATCAGTTGTTATATACAGTAGTATACTAAAGTTTAAAAGGATTGATGTGGAAGTACCTTGTTGTTGAAAGTCAAACACAAGGAAGACATAGTCAAGATAAAAGCAGGATTGAACGGGGAATAGTATTAGGTGAAAGGGCAAAATGTCACATACAGTATGTTATAAGATAAGGAGTCGTTGGGATTTGGGAAAAGGACAAGAAAGAGAAGTCAAAAGATGTGTCCTTTTCAATTTTCAAAACTCCCCCACTAATTAATAATTAATAATAAATCCTTTCTTAAAAACAATATCACTACGGAGAGACTAGATGAAAGGCACAAGACATGATGATGATTAGGGCACTAAGCACGAGGAAGGGTAGAGGGAGCAGCTACAAGAAGCTCGGTGAGGAAGAAGAAGCAGGTGCTGGGCTTTTACAACAGAGCGCTGCAGTGAGTAAGAGTAATCATCATGGGCAATCCCCGAAGGTGAAGGTGGAGAAAAGCGGGGGCTCGGTTCACCCTCTGTTTAGTTTCTTCGATATGAGTATAAAGAGGAAGAAGAAGAAGAAGAAGAAGAAAAGCACAACGACGACGACAGCAAAACCAGAATATGCTAGGTACATGGAGTATGTCAAGGAAGGAGGCGTTTGGGATAACACTTCAAATGAACCTGTCATCTATTACCGGTAGAGATCACAGAGGTTGTATTTCTTGTTTTCGGTTTGTGATATAACTACTTCTTGTGCGGACTGATCCATGTATTTAAAATTTACAGTTTAATAAGATAAATCATAATCGGTTTATCTACTTATCGGAATGGGTTTAGAAATTTACGAATTGTGTACGTAGTTAGGTTAAGGCCCAGCAAAAGCCTGCCTGCCTACACGAAAATTGTTTAACACGACACGAGAGAGGAGATGATGGCACGTCACTAAAACATACAAAACCGGAACAAAACGCAGCGCGAGAAGCACGGTCGTTGCCTTGGTGAAGAGGTTTTTGTTTGTTGCGATACAAAAAAAAAAAAAAAGCCTTGGAGAAGAGGTTTTTTGTTTGCTCTCTGTATATATCTATTTGCTCTTTCTTCCCACCACCATGTCATCATATCTATTAATGTACCATCATCATCAATCCACTGCCTTGTCTTCTTCTTCCGTCGTCTGAGTGAATCTTTCAGTTTCTTCTTCTCCTTTCCGGGTGTTCGATCGCTAGGTAAACCTTTTACATCCCGTTGCTAGCTTCTCAATGCTCAATTTGATGATTTAGGTTTATCTTCACTTACTAGTTGTATTTAGGTTTTGGATTATTATTGATTTGGATATTTCTAATTGGAATACAGAATCATGCCTACGTTTTATGCTGCTACTTTGGATAGATCACTATCTCGTGAATTAAGTTCAAGCACATTGCATTCGAAGCCACCTATTTCAAACGATGAAAGCAATCAACCTAAAGAAGAGACACTGTTCAGTCGTCCTCAGATGTCACCTTCTCTCTATGCCACTCCTAAAGAAATCCCTCGCCCCAATTCACCATCTTCCTACCTTCCATCTCCTTATATCATCAATCACAAAGCACGAGGACCTCCTCTTCTTTTCAAAAGGGACTCTCAGCTAGATGACCCTTCTGAAAAGATTTGTGAGGCTACCAAGTCCACATCCCTACCGTTTCCTGTCAGTGATGCCACAGCAGTGGATCACACACAAGGCATCCCTGAACGTCCTGTTTGGGATTGCAGCCCTCCTCATGGGAACTATTGGAACAACGATAAGCCGGGAAGAGATATCTGCAGCAACGGTGATATTGGAAGCAATAATGCTACCAATCCTTTAGAATGGAAAAGTTATTTGTTGGAGCCTGTAAGAATTAAAGCAGACAAGGAGCTTGACTTTGAGAATTTTTATAACACTCGTGAATCAGTAAACTTCACAAGTAACACAGAGGTCCAAGGTGTTGGAGGAGCTGCAAGCTCACATAATACAACTGTTGGAGAGTTTTATGATGCTTGTGATGATGGTACGTTTCTACATCTTTTCTTCTTGGAGTCTCTCCTCCCCCTTTAGTTTCAAGTGTTATAGGGATATAGGCTTAGGGATCCTGAGTTCATAGTAAACTTGATAGTGACGAATCAGATTTCTTAAGAAAACTGCATGCATTATTCATTGGTATACCTAATAAACTGGTTTTGACTTATTCACTATCTTTTCATGGCTTCCAGAACTATCAACCTACAGTGGAATGCAGAGTTCATTTAACAAGAGTGAAACTGAGCTGAGGGAGATGAGGTTGAGCATGCTAATGGAAATCGAGAGGAGGAGGCAAGCAGAGGAGACGCTAGAGCAAATGCAAGTTCATTGGCGGAGACTCCGTGAGCAGTTGGCCCATGTGGGTCAGTTCCTTCCTCTTGATCCTACCAGCAGCCCATACAGCATGAACCTAGCAGATGAGCTACATCGTCAACTTGAGGTCACCAGGTTTGTCTCTGACTCAGTAAGCAGTGACTTAGCCAAGGCAGAGGTGGAGATGGAGATGCAAGCTGAGCTCGAAGCTAAGAACTTTGAAATCACCCGGTTGACTGACCGTCTTCACTATTACGAGACCGTGAACCAGGAAATGTCCCAGCGCAACCAAGAGGTCATAGGTACGTAGAAGAAAATCAAGTTATGTTTACTAGAATTGTCTTTATATGTTTCTTTATCTCAATGCTTCAAGTCTCTTTGATATCAGAGGAGGCAAGGCGAGAAGGGGAAAAGAGAAAGAGGAGGCAGAGGTGGATTTGGGGATTAATTGCTGCAACCATCACAATCGGGAGTGGAGTCTTGGCTTGGTCGTATCTTCCTCCCGGAATGTTATCATCGGATGAAGCTCAGCAGTCTCCAACAGATTCATAGTGAAGGTGTCAGACCCTGTGAATAAAAAGAAATGAAAGTGTTTCGGTTTTTACCTTTACTAGAGAATGTATAGATAGAACATGATGAGGACATAACTCAGCCTCATACGATCGTGGTCATACTAATTTGGTTTTGTTCGTGTCTTTTATTGACTTGCAAATTAGCTCTTTTACTTTGCGTTTGCTTAAGCATAGAAATCTTAAATTGAACGAGGGCCCGGGGTAACTTAACAAAACAATAATGATTGTTGAAATTGGGAATTGCAGAGATATAAGCAAGGATCAGAAGCTATAATGGCGAGCAAATAAGAGAGAAGATCCCTAACAAAACAACTAGTTCTTGATATATCACAAACCACAAGAAGATAAGCTAAGGATCAGAAGCTATAATGGCTTCTGATATAAGGCCACACATTCAACAGTTACTCCTCAGTTGAGCACAATGTAAGCTCACATGCTCTTGAACCCCTGGTTTCATATTCCAATTCCTCAAACGCCTGTTCGCTTACCATTTTTGGGTCAAGGGAGACAGTTGCAGTAACTAATCGCCTTGCGTTCTTCAGAATATAACTGGCTTTTTGTATTGGACTTCCTTGATACATTATCCACTCAAAGGTTTTGAGATGGTACAAACATTCAGGAGCACAACTCGGCTGAATCCAAAATTCCCTATCTCCCCACACATTCTGTGATCAAATGATGTAGAAATACGACAGTGCATTAAGATTAGACCTCAAAACGGGGAACCAAATATCGACGTAGGAATTTTCACTCTTAGGGTAATTAATGAAAGTACCTCACTATAACAATCTTCTAACGTGAGAATCTGTAGTCTAGGGGAATGTTGGAGCACATTTACAAGCAAATTCCACCAGTTGTAACATCGTCCGCAGAACTCCAAACACACAAGCTGCTGAGAGAAAATGGTACCACAATGATACGGGGCCTATAAAAGAAAAAAATATAATGATGACAAATCAAAAGTCAGAGACGGTTTGAAAAAGTGTGTTAGAACCAAATCAAAGGAGACGAGTGACTTACCTTATAGTCTGGAAAGGTCAGACGAAGAAGTTTGACAGAGGTAAGAGACTTGAAAACATTGCTATCACAAATCCAAAAATTTGCCTTCACAAGCTCGGGCATTATATCACCAATAAAATGTACTTCACCATAGTCATTTCCCACTTGCAACTCTTTCAAAGAATGACAATGTATCACAAACAAACAGCTTATTAGATATCACATCTGTACTAAAGGTTAAATGCTGAAGGGAAGGCACATTAATGGTAAAAGTCTCTCTATATTGTCGCCATCCGGATTCAGCAGAAGCAAATCTTCAAGAACAGGGGAACTAGATATAAGCCTGACGAAAGATTCCTCGTTTGGGTACGTGACACAGATAAGGCACAACTTTTTAAGGGATTGAAAACTAACCCGAGAAGGAACTTCCAATAATTTCATACCATCTAGTTCCAAGGTCTCGAGTGTTTCACATCTAAACAACTTACTCGGCAATCTTATAGGCCCCGAGCTCAAATCTAGCAGTAGATCACGCACATAACGATCAACTGCAAAGCTAACCCACAATGCAATCTGCAAAGGGCTCCATGTAGAAGAATCTCTGATGAGATGAAAACTTTCTAGAATTGGTGACTTATTTGACAGCAAAGTCCCAAAGACAAAATCCGATGACAATCTCCATCTCCAATAGTCATCGGCCTTATAATACACGGTGCGAAATTTCAGCCTTGGCAACAATTTCCAAAGAGGACGCCATCGTTTTGAAAAAATGCTCGTAGTCACGGCTTCTTTGATTGGGACAAAGGACAAGATTCTGATGAGCAAATCATCAGGCAACCGACTAAAGCTGTCTTCCTCTTCCATATATGGTCAATTTCACAAACAACTCCAAGACCAAAGCTTTTGATTCAATAAAACAAGTTTCACCTTGAGAGTACCGGACTCTGCAAATCAAAGTAGGAAAAGATGAACAAGACATGTTGGACTTAAAAATTCAACCTGGTCATTGACTAATCAGAAGAAGCAGATGGTAATTATCCCAAGGAAGAAGAGAATGAGAAATTGCTACAGCAATGTTGTTGTAACTTTAGGCTGTTGGGAGAACATGTGTAAGATCTTAAGATTTAATAATATAATATTCTTATAGAAATTTAAGAATGTTTAATCGATATGCATAAGTGCCTCAATTTGTTGTTGTGTTTGTACTGTGCTAGCTAGTATTTACGACTGAAGCAATTCCTATTCGGATTGCTCTAGTTTCTTGGTAATTCATATCGGTTTCTAGCCAAACAAGATACCCAATTTAGACATTGATGTATTGTCATCCATTGATTTGCTTCATCAAACAGTACACAGTCCGTGTGAATTCATTTCATTTCAGTAAGGTAAAACATGCAAATTCATTTCATTTCAGTAAGGTAAAACATGCTTTGAGATCTAAACAGAGAGTCTGCTATAGAGTATAATATCATTCCACAGATAAAGAAAACAAAACTTTGAGCCATGGCTCCAAACTCTACTAATCTCTACGAAACAACAGAAATAGGACTGCGTAAGTCACAGTTTTTGACTGAACCAAACTCTGAATCTTGTCTTTTGGTTCTGCCATGTGTTTCCTATCAAGCTCCTCTACCAACATTTTGCAAGTGCTATCAGGAGTAAACTCAGTAACCTTCATCAAATCCATCATCTTCCTAGCATCATCAAACTTCCTAGCTTTACAAAACCAATGAATCAAAATGTTAAACGTCATCGACACTCCCATTTCAGTTTCCACAATTTTGGTACATAACTGATCAAGAAACGCTCTGTCATGTGATATAATGACCATAGGCACATCTTGCTTATTCAAGTAACTTTCAAGCCACTCAATAATATCAAGATCCAAATGATTCGTTGGCTCATCCAAAAGCAGTAAATCTGGACTCTGTCCACATAATCACACATTAGCTTCAATACAAAATTAAAAAGAATCTCTATTTCTCATTATTTTACCTGAAGCAAAATCTTCCCAAGTGACATTCTCATTTGCCATCCACTACTAAACGAGCCACAAGCCTATCTGCATCCTCCGACACAAACCCTAATTCAGACATGATCTTACTGATTCTCGCATCCATAGAATCCAAATTAACCTCTTGAGCTCGTTTCTGCAACAAATCGAATTCGTCAAGTAACCTTCCCATTAGTTCCAAATCATCAACAGCTTCTTCAATCGCCTTCTGCAACTTCTCAAGCTTACTTGCTACTTCCATCTCTTCTTTAAACGCACTCATAAACTCTTCCTTCACTGTCTTCCCCATCGAAACCTCAAATTCTTGACTCAAAAACGCAACTTTCAAATTGGGGTTGGCCCAAATCACATTACCTGAATCAGGTTCCTCTTGACCAGTTATGATCCTGAGCTGTGTCGTCTTCCCCGCACCGTTGACGCCGATTAACCCTACTTTTTCACCTTTCTTCACTTCCCAAGTCACATCCTTTAGTACCGTCACACCTTCATAGCTCTTGCTAATGTTTTCAAGTCTCACTCCTGACGAAATCGAAGACGCACCATTGTTTGATCGGTCGGTGGACACGAGGAAATGAGGAGACGAGGAGACGAGGAGATCGGTCGACTTGGTGTTTCAATGGCCGGAACGAGGAGACAGAGGAGACGACGGTGATGAGAACACAAATCTCTCGCCGTTTCGCCTTGTCGCCGTTTGCGAGAGAAGAAGAAAAAGAAATGTCTCGACAAAAAAAATGAAACCAAGCTTTACGTGAGAGTGTGACACGTCACGTTTAGATCAACACAAACAAGAACTGATCTAGAATAAGATCAATTGGGCTGATCTTATGGCTACTGTTCAATTAATTTGATTTTTAAAAGGTCTTAGATCACCCCATGTGATATCCCTATAAACATGGCCTAAGAAAAAAAAAAAAAAAAAAAAGTGATAACAATGAACGATCTCTGTAGAATGCAACCTCCAAAATTCCAAACGAAGAATCAAGAGGAACATCCTAATAAGTCCCTAGCCATTAGAAACGGAGAAATTACATTAGAATCGCTCACTACTGATTACTCTTATAACAGGCAATTCCTGATTCCAAAACTAAATTGAACAATCTCCAAACGAAAAAATCGAGAAGAACCCTAACCTTGCGAAATCTTCAGTCGCTCTCTCACCCACTCCGGCTGCGCTGTTAGCCCGATTTTTTCTTCTTTTACTTTGCGTTTGCTTACGCACAGAGAGTAATATGCTGATTCTTGGATTCAACAAGGGGGATAACTGAACATGAAAAAACATGACGGTTGAAATTGGGAATTGTACATAATAAAGGGTGAAAGTGCAAATAGAAAAGAAAAAAAAGTTAAACCGGCGTCGTATGAAGATCACATTTGGTTCCTTGGCTAATCACAAAACAAGCAGTGAGGAAAAAACCCAGTGAGAGAGAGAGAGAGAGAGAGATATCATCAATTTGAAAAACTAAAGTGACAACAATGGCGGTCTCTCCGCATATTTCGCCAACCCTTTCCCGCTACAAATTCTTCTCCACTTCCGTTGTTGAAAACCCTAATTTCTCTCCTTATCCTATCTATAGTAGTCGGCGGCGCAGAGTAACCAAATCGCATCTTCAGGCGCACAACAACAGTAGCACTACTTATGGCCGGACGGAACTCACCTCCTCGAAGAAGCTATGGATTAGGCAACGAAGCTCCAGCGAAATGGAGGTTGAGCAAGTACAATTAGAAGAAGATGAAGAACAATTGGAGATCGACGACGCCAGTCTCCTCTCCCTGAGCATGAAACCGGACAGGAACATGGCTTTGCTCGACGATTACGAGATGGAGGAGCTTGTACACTCACCTGATAGGACTCATCGCAGTGGTTTGTTTCTTTCTTTCTTTGCTTATCTTCCCTAATTAATAACCCTACACTAGTATTGAATCTGGTGATGTGAGTAGGGTACGTAGCGGTGGTGGGGATGCCTAACGTTGGGAAAAGCACGCTTTCGAATCAAATGATTGGTCAGAAAATTTCGATTGTTACAGATAAACCTCAAACCACGAGGCATAGGATTCTTGGTATTTGTTCTAGCCCTGAGTATCAGGTTTGTGCCATAATCTTAGTAATTTGCCTTTGGGTTTGATTATTTAGAAATTTTGAGATGTCGACTGATACAAAGCGTGTGTTGTGTTTTTGCAGATGATACTCTTTGATACACCTGGTGTAATCGAGAAGAAGATGCACAGGTTAGATACAATGATGATGAAGAATGTCAGAGATGCTGCCATCAATGCTGATTGTGTTGTTATTCTTGTTGATGCTTGTAAAACGCCTGCTACAGTATGCTCCTCTGTCTTTTGATTGGTTTATTTATACCTCCTGATTTGTTATTTTTATTTACCTGTCTGTCCTAATGCTGGTGGTGGTAATTGTGTGCTAGATAGAAGAAGTTTTGAAAGAGGGTTTGGGAGATTTAGAAAAAAAGCCACCTATGTTGCTTGTTATGAATAAGAAGGATCTGATCAAACCTGGTGAGATTGCCAAGAAACTGGAGGTGAGTAATGCAATTGTAACTATTTTGGTAATGGTGTCCTGTTATTAAATCTCCCACCATTCTAGAATGAGCTGGTGTGTGATGCTTCACTATAAACTTGGGATCAAGATTTGGAGTCATGGTATTGGTATGTGCTTTGCTTAATAGATGCTACAACTTCTTGCAGTGGTATGAAAAATTTACAGATGTTGATGAAGTTATACCTGTAAGTGCCAAGTATGGACACGGAATAGAGGATGTAAAAGAGTGGATTTTATCCAAACTTCCCTTTGGCCCACCTTATTATCCAAAGGTATTTGAACAAGTCACTGCTTCACTGTTTAATTCCTCTCCTTGCTAAGATAGCTGAGCTTGTAGTCTAATTTGCTTAATATTCTGAGGTTTATGTGTTTCTCACTTCACTTCACTAATGTCTTACGGCTATATGATTTCTAGGATATTGTCAGCGAGCACCCAGAGAGATTCTTTGTCTCTGAGATTGTTAGAGAGAAGATCTTTATGCAATACCGAAATGAAGTTCCTTATGCTTGTCAGGTAAATTTATAAGTTTGGTGTTTTTAGTCCTGTAAAAAGCTGTCGCCTTATTAATCAATTATGTAGTTATACCCTTGCTTCAACGCCACAGGTTAACGTGCTGAGTTACAAAACTAGACCGTCTGCAAAAGACTTTATTCAAGTGGAAGTGGTTGTGGATAAAAATTCTCAGAAGATCATCCTTATAGGAAAAGTAAGTATATACAAACCCTTAACAGTCAAGTGGGTAATTTCTGATGAGCATTCGTGATAGAAAAATTTGTGGACATTCAAAAGGTGCATTGTCAATGATTGATGAAACTGACAATATGGGTTTAAAAGCTGATCTGTTCAAAGATTGTCTAAAAGCAATAAGGTCTCAACTAGATAAGCTTAGTGCTGACTAATGTGGCTGAATGGATTTCAATGCAATGTTGTAGGAAGGGAAGGCTTTGAAAACACTAGCCACAGCTGCTCGGCTCGACATTGAAGATTTCCTTCAGAAGAAAGTCTTCCTCGAGGTGCGTTTAGAGACGCATAGAATATGACTGATTACATAAAATATTAAAATGGTATTTCAAGTATAAGTTTAAGTTACCAATTTGAGTGGATGATAAAATGTTGAATGAAGGTGGAAGTGAAAGTGAAAGAGAACTGGAGACAAGACGAGGGGCTTCTCAAGTACTACGGCTACGGAGGACAGATCCGAGCTATGTAGTATATAGTACAGTATGTAGTGATGGTCTTCAAATGGGCCTAGAAGAAGATAAATGGAAAAGTGTAAATGAGTCGGCGGCTCAGGTTAGCGTTTACCCACTCTTTTTTTTGTTTGTATTTAACCGACGATACCACTACTCAGTTTAGCTTTTTTGTTTTTATTCTCAATCCAGCGATTCCTTTGGAAAATTGAACTCTTTCTTCTTTTAAGAGTTTGTTCAACTAACGTTCCATTGAATATATCTAATTTTCACACAGGTAGTAGACTTAGAATTAAACAATTACATTTAAATTTTACTTTATTGAAAAGCTGAACCGTAATTAAAGGAGAGTGAGTAAAATGCTGTGTTTGGTTGGGTCTTTGAATCGAGTCGGTGTAAGTTAGATCCGCTTATTGCGCCTATGCTTCTTCTTCTGTTGATTAAAAGGTGTGTGTGCTACTTCAGATGTTTGAAAGCAGAGTCAAAAGATGCAGAAAAACTAAAGCGTCCACTCGAAAAGGAAACAATTTTCCTGATTGCACAATAAATACATGTCGTGTGTTTTGTCGTCAACTCAACCGAAAAATCTAAAGAACAACGGCACATGATGAAGAGTTTCGACTTTAAATGAAACTGAGAGGCCGACCCATAAAAAAAATAAAAAAGGCAAGGGCCCTGTGTAGTATCCATGAAACGGAAGACGCGTGGGTTGCCGTATTAAGTAACCACACAGAATGCTGACACGTGTAACATGATCCGAGGGTGAAGCAGTAAAGCATGTGTACGGTTATGATTACGTGTTAAGTGGGATCCATTTGCTCGTTTCACGGTTACGACTTCTTTTGCCGGTAATAATGGGATCTAATTAGCGGAATCACCTGCTTCGCTTACATTACTTTAACACCATTTTTTTTATAAGTGTTACACACTGAACTTGATATGCGAACATCACACATTACATGAGTATGCGTGTATAACACTAAATTAAATGAGAGTTATTATGCTTTTTCCAAAACCGTTATACAATTAATTAATTATTATTAGTCCATAAATACCCCTTCCACCCCCTCTGAAAGACACAGCGACAAGAGTGTAAAGAGAAAGAGAAAGCAAAGAATAAGAAGAAGATGAAGAAGCTTCTGGGTCTAATTACATTTCTAGCAATCGTGATCCAACAAAGCTCTTTGGAGTTAGGAGCAGATGCGTTACCGAATGATGGGTTCGTGAGGACTAAAGGTGTTCAGTTTAATCTCAATGGCTATCCTTTTTACGCTAATGGCTTTAATGCCTATTGGCTCATGTACGAATCCGCCGATCCATCCCAAAGGTCTAAGATCTCTGCCGCGCTCCAAGATGCCTCTCGCCATGGCTTGACCGTTGCTCGAACATGGGCTTTCAGCGATGGCGGTTACAGACCTCTTCAGTCTTCCCCTGGCTCCTACAACGAGGATATGTTTCAGGTACGTTACCTGCCTCCACTAGACTTAATTTAAGATTCTCTGTTTCTATCTGACTGTTTTTAACAACACTCATTGACTCAAAACTTTGTATTTGGAAAAGTCGGTGGCTTTTGGAGCCATGTTTTGAGACTTTCTTTTGATGTTTCTGATCTGTTTCTTTTGTCATTTATGGTGGTGAAAAGGGTTTGGATTTTGCGATTGCTGAGGCAAGAAGCCATGGGATAAAGATAATACTCAGCTTTGCCAATAACTACGACAGCTTCGGAGGGAGGAAGCAATATGTGGATTGGGCTCGAAGCCAAGGCCGTCCCGTTTCTTCTGAAGACGACTTCTTCACTGACTCCCTTGTTAAAGATTTCTACAAGAACCATATCACGGTTTCTAATTCAGACCTTTTTTAATCTTCTCCACTGTGTAAGATTCAAGTATAAAGCAAAGAAAAAGTAATTGCTTTTGTTTTCTCCTGCAGGCTGTGCTCAATAGATTCAATACTTTTACTAAAGTTCATTACAAAGATGACTCAACTATTATGGCTTGGGAGCTCATGAACGAGCCCCGTTGCCCCTCAGATCCTACCGGAAGAACCATTCAGGTTTCACCTAACACACATTTTCACACCATGACTCTTTTACTTTTCTACTCTTCCTTTTGGGATCTGACTTATTGGTTTGTTTGTTTGTTTTCTATCCATTATAACAGGCTTGGATTACTGAAATGGCTGCTCATGTGAAATCACTAGACAGAAACCATCTGCTTGAAGCTGGCCTCGAAGGTTTCTATGGTCAGTCTTCACCTCAAAGCAAGACTCTAAACCCACCCGGCCAGTTTGGAACTGATTTCATCGCCAATAACCGCATCCCCGGCATTGATTTTGCTACGGTTCACTCTTACCCTGACGAATGGTAAATTCCATAGGATTTTAGTTTTTGTCCAATCAGTGAGATCACTTGGTTTAACGTTGATGTTTTATATTTTCTTCTGCAGGTTCACAGATGCAAGTGCAAGCGAGCAGTTCAAAATGGATTTCTTGAACAAATGGATCGACGCACACATCCAAGACGCACAGAACGTTCTTCGCAAACCCATTATAGTAGCAGAATTTGGTAAATCGATGAAGAAACAAGGCTATAGCTCTGCAGAGAGAGACATTGTCTTCAACACCGTGTACAGCAAGATTTACGAGTCTGCAAAACGAGGCGGTGCAGCAGCAGGAGGATTGTTCTGGCAACTTCTGGGAAATGGAATGGATAATTTTCAAGATGGGTATGGGATCATACTTAACCAAAGCTCGTCGACGGTTAACGTCATTGCTCAGCAATCGCGGAAGTTGACTTTGATTCGGAAAATATTTGCTAGGATGATCAATGTGGAGAAATGGAAGAGAGCGAGAGGCCACGGACAAGTAAGAGGTCATCACAAAATCAAAAACTGAAGACTAAACTAATTTATACTTTTAATATTTACTCTCTTATAGCGAATTCAAGGACCTCAGCTCGTCCAAGAAAGTAATAGTGATAGATTTCATAATATACTTAGTTTTTGGCCGGAATGAACTTTATTCAGTAAAGAAAATAATAATTAGTGTGGCAATTTTTTAGACGTTACCCTTTGAGAAACTCCCAAACCACAGTGAAAAGGGTTAATTCAGCAGAAAAGCTTTTAAATCGTATGATCTAATAACAAGACCAACAATATAATGGAAGGCAAACTAAAATGATGGCTGAGGGACTATTAAGCAAACATCAGCCCCAAACCTCACCTCCATACAATTTCATTCCTTATACATCCTAAGTACTGATAATTATCAGTCTATCATCTGTCATCTTTAAACCAGTTAAGTAGCACATATACTGCAAAACCTAAAGCAGACGCAGCAGCAACCAGAAAGACAGCTACTTGTACTGAGAATGATGAGGTAAAGGCTTCACGAACAAGTGAGTTCCAACTTACATACCATAAGGTGGAGTAAACAGAACCAACGATCGCACCTACGACCACTTGACTTGTTGTGTGAAGCTTCTGAGAAACCCTTAACCATGTCTACCAAAAAATAACATCAGTGTTAATGTTTTCATTCATATGATCCTCTGCTAATTTTGAACTTGAGTCAATGTCAGAAAATGATATGAAGACTTACAAAGTAAGAACCCAATGCGAGGACGAGGCCACTAAGGATCAGAGAGAGTACATTGGTTCCAAGCCACTCCATAACTGCGAAAATAAGAGTAAACGGATCTTTAAGAGTTGATCAAATGCAATTAGAAACAGATATCAAAATTGTGGCCGTATGTATACCAGACAAGACAGTAAACACAGAGATGAAAGAAATGGATTGTGCGTGAGAAGATGGCATCCCAGGATCAGAACGCAGTGTAGCAACGGGTCTCTCTTGGTTAAGTAAACGTTTCAAAGCTACAGAAAGCGCAGAATTCGAAACTGATCCAACCACAGCCCACAAAGCTGCACCATCATGCCGTAGAAGCAGAACAGATCCAAATAGACCAGCTACAATCCATTTGCTCTGCTATTTTACAAAAGGTGGAAGCTTTTCATTAGTAACCAAAACGCATAAGAGAAAAAGGAACAAGCTTTTGCTTTTGTGTTTCGATATTTTTTTCATAGAGATGGTGGCATTACATCAAACAGGTTGTGTGCATCAGGGAATTAGAATACCAACCAGACGATTAGCGACGGCTTCAATCCCGCCGCCGGCGTCGTTCTGAATCTCCGAAGAATTATTGATGAAGGCCTCTTGCTCGAGCGCCTGAGATCGTTCTTCGCCGTCTCTGCGAGCATTGACTTTGACTAAATCATCGGCCATAGAATTAGAGCGAGAGAGAGACCAGATTATTCTTCTTCTTCGATTCAAAGGGAAGATTCGAAATCGAGCAGAAGCGATGTAAGAAGAAACAGAGGAAGCAGCGAAATAGAAATTGCAGGTTGGCTTGTGGAGGAGAAGAAGAGGTGATGATGATGATGAAGCTGCCATATCCAAACCAGAAAAGTCAACCTAAAAGTCAAAATCTTTAGAATATAATAATATGTGTTATTTATTACCAATTTATACTAGATTTTAAACGGGGAAAACCGAGTGCATATTATTATTTATATTTTATACTGTATTTATTTGTTAAATATTGGAAGTTTTAAAAATAATTAAATAACTAAATTTTTCATTTGTAAAACTAAATACGTGAACAAAGCTCTAACACTGTTCGTAGAACAATTTTGATTCCATGTAGAACAGCACTGCGAGGGGTGGGAAGTCCGAAGACTACACACGCCACCTGTTGGGAGAGGGGCAAAACACATGCATGACAATGATATATAATCGTTTAGTTTGTTTTCCTTATGTTCAAACTAGGAAAAGTTTGGCGCAAATCAAAATTAAAATTAATCACTTTGTAATCTATTTTTAATATGCTTTTATGAAATGTTTGTTTAAACTTTTATTGAATGTAATATTTTTAAAAGTATACAAGTCTTATAAATTTAAACAAAATACCATAATAATTTACAATTAAAAATATATATAATATCTGTTTTTTTATTTTTTTTCTAGCTGATTTGGTTGAGCATATATGGGGAAAGTTTGACACAAATCAAAACTAAAATTAATCATTTTGTAATCTATTTTTAATATGCTTTTATGTAATATTTGTGTAAACTTTTATGGAATCATTTTGTAATCTATTTTTAATATGCTTTTATGTAATATTTGTGTAAACTTTTATTGAATGCAATATTTTTAAGTTTTTTAAAAGTATACAAGTCTTATAAATTTAAACAAAATATCATAATTATTTACAATTAAAAATATATATATATATTTAAGAAAAATTAAGAAGATGAACATTTGCATTGCACACATGTCGCACTTCAAAGTAAACCGGTTCGATTTCGGCTCGGATTGGATAGTGTTTCAGTTATTCATGGGTATCGGTTATTAACCGAACCAAACCGATAACCGTTCGGTTATCCGAATCAAACCAAATTCGTATTCAAAAATTGTATTTGTCGAGACTCGAAAGTGAGACCTCTACAATCTTGAGCGTGTGATGTGGCCACTGTGCCATGTCGAAGTTTTAATATATCAATACATATTATTTATATAAGGTAATAAAAGTTAAACTAAAAAACCAAACAAATATCATATATATTTATACCAAAATTGAAAATTTTAGATATATTTGTTTAAATTATAATCAAATTTTATTTAAATAGTTTTTTATAAATAAATTACACTGTTTTGTATATCCGGAATCGAACCGAAAATAACTGAACCCGAACCGAAATAGTAAATTAACCGAATGATTCTAAACTCATATATCCAAAATACCCGAATACCTGAACGCCGAGGACTATTTCAAAATTTAAACCAATGGCAATGGATGGATGTAGTTAGTTAATTAGCTAGCTATCTTGGGAAAAAGAATTGTAAGTTAAAGATTAAAATGAAAATGAAATTTTGCTAACAAGTTGAACTGTTGGAAACCCGAAGAATAATAATGATCGGAAACAACAACGGTGGGAAAGCCGTGTACACGTTTGTTTATTCTTTGAGAATATTATCAATGTCTCATCGTTTTAGAACATTGTTGATTATTTTGGAATTTTCTAGACATATATTTACATTGCCATGAATAACATTTGTTTCGTGTAGTATATTATAATATTGGAGGTCGAATATGCTTAACAAACTTTGCAAAGCGGAAAAATAAAAATAAAGAAACCATCGAACAAAAAGATGACCAATTAAATTACTATACGTATATTTAGAAAATATATTCTTGGTTATCTTTTATTGTTTTTATACATTCAGGCTGATGTGTAAATAGATTCTCTCGCACATAAAGTTTTCCTCTTGCACTTATACATTATTTATACTTTTTAAATTCAGAATTAATAATTACTTTGGATTATGGCTTTTGGTTGTGGATTAGTAATAAACATAGATAAGTCACAAAAGCAACGAATATCGTCTCGATCGGACCAATATGTCTCTTGGTTTAAACTTTAAAGTGAAGTATGTTCATGTTCTCTTTTCTTTAAAACACCACTTTAATTTGTTTTGTTTTGGAAAGAAAAATTCCTTTGTATCCGTAAAATTATTGATGTTCTGTTTTAAAAAAAATATTAAAAAACTTAATTTCAAACTAATCGTCGATAATCAATGTATATTTACATCAATGTACATGCAGAAAAAGTAAACCGCTAATAATGGGTAATTTAGTTACACAAGGTAAATAAATAAACTGAAGACACACTGAAGTTATAAAGGCTGTGTGGACTGTGGATTGTGGGTTTGACACACACGAGAGCGTCTTGTCCTGGGAGGTGAAAACTGAGTGTCGTTTATATTTTAAATACATACAGATACAGTACTTATATTCGTAGATATATAAAAGTTGTGATGATGCGTCTATCGCTCTGTCAAACTCAATCTACAAAGTACAGTTATACACGGTGTTGTTACAGAAATCGAAGAGAAGACTCGAGAGTGAGCTTCAAAAAAATAAAATATTCAAGTTTGAAAAAAAGGGAGTAAATACGGTGTCGTGTGGCACCAGATAGTCCTGAAATTCATGATGATTTCTTATCACTCTGACAAACGTATAGCTTTAACAGTGGTCAAAGTTTTTTGAATCAGGACCCAAACAAGGAAACAATCTTCTGCCCTACTACTTCCTACTCGTCTCCTCCTATGATATGTACAACACTTTTACCAAGTTTTTAATTTTGGTTAGTATATTATTATACATAAAAATACGCACGAACAGGTATGTAGCTAAGCTAGTCATAACTTTTATACTAATACAAATCGACCGAAGCGTGCGTGCGTGCAAGTGTGCGTCCCTGTGTGGATATAATAAGAATCATACGTTTGGGAATGGTATTACATGCGCATATTTTAAAAGAGAACAGATCATTAAATGAAGCAGCGGGAACTATATAGATATCATGGGTCAAACCAGCATGTATTATCCATTAATTAACTTTTTCTTTATTATGATTATAACTTATTTTCCAATTAACTACTACAATACTAAATAATTAACATCCCCCATTCAAATGCTTTTTCGTGATCTTTTGGCTATGATATTATTTATAAGAACTATGGCTGGTTTCAATTTTTAATGTTCTGGCTAGAAGCTTTATTTTTCTTAGTGTAATTCTAATACATATTATTTTCACAAGTGTAAATTTTATTGATCAGTAGTACGTAGTTTTAGTTTATCTTATTATATATACATAACAAAAATCATTCCTCAGCTTGTAAAAGATAACGAGCTATTCTAGTATATTTTTGGTAAAGGAGTTTCCATAGTAGTGCCACTAATTTTGAACGATATCTATCAGTGCCAAACAAAAGAAATATCTTCATAAAGGAATTAAGTGTATATACATCGTTCTTTAGTTGTAAAGGGAATGAATGAAAGAGTCAACGAGTAGTCTCACTTGCCATTAAATTCAACAAATCATATAAGAATTCTTTAATCTATTCACGTTGTAACAATCATAATAAGGAAATCTTAATCTACTCACGTTATTATAATAATCATCAGGTTTAATTTTGGTACTCAAGTTTTTGTCAATTTCTCAATTAAAAGTTTCATAGTTGTAATGTGGTGTTGAACTTTCTTCTCCCGGTCAAATGCCCGATCCCCATCTGGTCACGTAAGGGCTATATATTACTCCTCGTACGTTCAATACAAGTTAATATTAATTGTTGTTATTTTCGACATTATTATTAGTAGGATTTGATTAGAAACCATAAATTTTCCCGCTAATCTATGATTATTGTCATGAACCGAAAAAAAAATATGGTGATCAAAATTTGATAGGTATTAAGTGACAGAGTAAGAGAGTTTTGCAGTGATTTACTTATTATAGAAAGAGTTTGCATTGATTACAGTAAAGAAAAAAAAACATACAATTGAGAGTCAATAAATGAAACGGTGAAAAGCACGAGAAAGAGGAAGGGTTAAGCAAATACGAATCGGTACACTTGAAGAGAGCGGTGGTTTATACGGATGCCATACGCCTCACGTGAAACCAAACACATTTTTTGATTCTCTGTATTACATCACTTTTTACACAATTTTGCTCGGTCCAATTTTTATTTTATTTTTGGTTTTTACATTGTTATTTATTTGACAACAGCTGTATAATAATTATGAGTAGTTGAAACTTGTGAAGTATTCTAACTTTAAATTTTATACTATATAGCAAACAAAGTCTGTGTATATGGTTGAAATCAATCCTAACTTTCAAGTTTAACAGGTTCTTCTGTTTTATAATTGGAATCATCTGCTTCTGCAATTACTCGTCTATCTAAGAAACCTATATAAGGTATAACTGCTAGTTTGTATGTATACGTTTACTACTAATTTAAATGACCTTTTGGTATGATGTTATAATTTTGACTATGAACGGTTTAGTAAAAAAATATATATATATTTGTACAATTTAGATAGAGATCTTGATTAACTAAACTCTAGAAAGTTACTGGTAGCTAGGTAAGTATGTTTTTGCTTGGTATAAGAATAAATATAATAAAATAGGGACCAGTGGTGTCTTAGATAGGGAATTATAATTGGAATATGTATATCTAAGTTAGATATAACTCTTTTTCAAAAAAAAATATAATAAAAAATAAAAATAAAAAAGAGAGGGAAAAAGTTCAATTATTTGTAGGAAAAAAAAGAAGTGAAAGAGTCTCTCTGGTTTAGAGAGAGTGGAGTCTATAAAAGAGAGATGTGAGAGATGAAGCCTGCTCCACTTTTTTCTCCATTCTTCATCTTCTTCTTCTCTCTCTCTCTCTTTGTGTTCTCTCTCTCAAAAAAAAAAAAAACAAATATGGATTCGTTTGATTTGGATAACGTGAAAGCAGAGAAAGCCAAGGCGTTGCGGCGTTTCAACCGCTTCCGACGAATCGGATGTTTCTTCCGTGCGGCTGAAGTTTGCGTGGCTCTCCTCCTCGTCTTTTGGACATTCACGCGCCTTCCTTTCGCCGTTCAGATCTCCGGAGCGTTTCTCCGCCGTATCGCCACCCTTGTATCAACTCCTCTGTTCGTCTTCCTCCTCGGCAACTCCATCGTCCTTGTTCTTCTCACCAAGTCTTCCTCCGATCAGACAACCGCCTCCCCCGCCGCCGCCTCCTCAACAACAAACGCAGAAACAGAAATCTATGAGGCCTTCGTCAGATCCGTAGAGAATCGATCCAAACTGTTAGATGAAGATGAAATTGTCTACCACGACAAACAGGTGATCGTCACTCATTTGAACGCGGATGAGAATATTACACACGTACAGATTGATC
Source organism: Camelina sativa (assembly GCF_030686135.1). Lineage (NCBI taxonomy): Eukaryota > Viridiplantae > Streptophyta > Magnoliopsida > Brassicales > Brassicaceae > Camelina > Camelina sativa. The sequence continues at coordinate 31,635,024 of NC_141881.1, forward strand.
ATCCCAGTAGTAAGGTCTATGGAAGGAGCAAATCAGACGTTTCGGAAAAACAGAGTAGTAGTCCAAATACAAAACGACGTTCTTTACAGAGATCCAAGACAGACAAGTGCTGCATCGTCAGGGAGATTGAGAACCAAAAAGAGGACGAAAGGGATGATCCAGAAGAAGATGATATGAGCAACGAAGAGTTTCAGAAAACGATCGAAGCTTTCATAGCAAAAGAGAGATTGTTTCGTCGTCAAGAATCTTTAGCCGTCGTTGTCCATAACATAAAGCCTTAATAATATCTTTAAATAAAAAGGCATCATCAGTATTCTTATAGTATTATCGAATCAACTTCAAACAACACAACCAAAGTTTTGTGGAAACTTGACCATATGGAATCTTGTTTTCTTTTCTTTTTTTTTTAAGAAAAAATATATTCCATGTATAATAATAATATCAATCATCTTTATGTACAGTAATTAGTTGCTTATTATGAAAGATATATATTAGTATATTTTTACTTGTCTCAGTGAGTGTCACTTCCTCAAGTCTAATGATACAAACTTGAAGTATAAATGTTGTCTTCTCTAATTCCATCATGACTTTACCCATAACTTTTCTTTTTTGTTTCTCTCTTCAAGTTTTAGTGTTATCCAAGAAACAATCGATTTAGGTCTGTCTTTTTTGTCTTACCATATGAAACCTTCGGGTTACTTTTAAAAGCAAAAATCATCTGCATCAAATAAACAAATATCTATCTACAAACCCTATGTTCCATACATACTTAAAAAAAATTTGATTTCCAAACCTGCATATATGACTTCTTAAAACATATGAGCCAGTCACTTTGTCAATTCATATTGCTATGCCTCTTTAATAGTTTTTCTTACTGTACTTTCTTACATAGTTGATGACAAAAAAAAAACCTTATATATGTTAGATTTCTTCAAATTTCGCTCACAATGGCGTTTTGGACTTTTACACCGACTAACTCTCATGCCTGCAATTATTAACCATGCAAGATTTAATATCTATATGTACTCAGACGACTAAAAAGGGGTTTTTGAAGCGTGGAGATTTATACATCTTTTTTTTTTTTTGCCAAGATGAGATTTGCACAGTAATTAAATCTACAAATTAGATGCAATATCCAGATAAAAATTGAAACCGTGTATAAAATTGAAATACAACGTAGACTGGTAGACACATACACACACCAATACACATATAGCTAAGGCGCCGCGGTTATATTATATATATATCAATCAGAAAACGAATATCATATAATAAAATTAACAATATATTAGTGAATGTTTATAATGGGATTGAAGACAATTGAAAAAGGTACTCAATGTTTTTACTAGTATTATTAAATTAAAAATTGAAGGAAGCTTCGTTTCAAATGCTTCATGGGAATGATTGATGGTCTAGTAAGTCATCTCAGTGATCTCGTAGCCTTCAACTATAAGATTAGAAGAAGAAAAAGATCAAATAAAGAAATAGTATTAATTTGCTGAAGCGGCCGTGTTTCTGATGGGTATCGGCACCAATGATAGTGTAATTATTTTGAATGGCAAAAAGTATTTTTAAAAAAACGTAACTTTTATGCAGACACTGAGACACACACGCAGAAGAATTATGAAGAAAAGTGACTTTAGGTTTCACTAAGTCCCGTAATCTCTGCTCATCCAAAATAAAAGTCGGTTTCTTTTACCCTTCTTTTGACATATATGGATTCTCAGATATCGAGCCGATCCATCTTTTTGCAAGATGTACTAGTACTAGTATTTTTATAAGCATTTTGTTGGGTTACTGATTGTTGCATTTAAATTATTTCTTTTTGGGGTAATCATGATAGTTTCCACCACGAGCGGCTATTGCTATTGGTGTTGTTGGATTTGTCCTTAAGCCACTTTTACCATCACTTGACCCTTATTTCCAACACAGCACAGTGTAACATTTTGAGATGTTGAACATACATATAACGTATATAAACAATTTTTACTGCAATCGACATTCTTAAATTCTTTCATCAAATTAAGTCTTGCAAATATATTATCATTGGTACGTTGCAAAATATCTACGATTTTTTGTTTTAAAATGTTATTTTAAGACATATTTCCTACTTCTTTCTGTTCAGTTTGATGTTATAACGAATTGAAATTGACTCGCCAATGCTGATTCTTTACTCAAGTTTCATTTTTAACTTTACTCAGATTTTAAGATAAATATTAATTACCCTAAACTATATAGACATGACATGTATTATTAATTTATATGCTTTACCATGGACGGCAATGCATGGGATGCAAAAAGGTCAGATAATGATGTTGACGTTAAATATCATACACGCATTTTTTCATATCTACGGATTATATGGTTAAATTTGCTATATTATACTACATATCAACGGTCGACCAAAATGATATAATGCTTATATCAAATATCCATTTACAGTAGTTTTACTTGCTTCCCTTATTTTGAGTATCGTCATACATATGCAACGTGTTTACACGCCAACGTGCCTCATATTGGACCCTGCCCACACATTGTTTCGTTCGAGATTTTTGTTTTTGTTTTTTATCGGATTAAAATTAGAATTGAATGTTTACATATTACAATTAGTTTACAAAACAGCTTAGAGCCACAAGATGTTGGATATGGGTTTTGCCTTCAACACCCTTAAAGCCCAAACAGAGGATTCTGAAGGTGTTTTGGACCAAAAGTCTTGGATCAAGCCCATCAAGCCGCAGGGGCAAAACCGTCATTTTGCCAGGAGACAGAAGAAACTCTAGGTCAAGGTCCTACTATAAATACTTGATATCATTGTCACGTCAGGGGATCCGAAATTTTTGAGCAATTAGAAGGAGAAAGACTGTTATTTTCATATTAAGCATTTTTGCTCCCTAATTGTCATTTTCCTGAAAACTCTTCTGTAAAATTCGACGTTAAATAAAAGGATCAGATCCGATTCATCCCATTTTATTGATATCATTTATATTGTCGATTTCATACATACACAACAGAAACAAATGTCATTTCCACCACTAAACTTGATCAGGACAGATTTTAACAATGACAAACCATCCCAGCATTGCTTCAAGTTTTTCAGCTCATCAAAGTGAATTCTCGCACAAGAAACTGTGAAGAAAGGCAGAGTCACAAATGAGGATTACTCGAAAACAATCGCAAATGAGGATAACTAACAAGTCACAAATGATTATATGTGCCTATCCAACTCAAAACATAATAGAATAATAGATGGTATCAGTAATAAAAATACGTGCCTAACTTAAGAGTGTATCGATATGTTTCATACATGGGAAGTTTTTTTTTATTTTTTAAAGTAACATAAAAAGACAATAAATTGATTGGACATGACATCGTGTACCCACGACTTTTTGTTTTATCTTAGTTTTAAACTTTTAATACCTTGACTAAGCGTAGTCTCGCATAATTGACGTTGACAACCTTTTTCATGCATCTATATTATTAAAGCAGAAGTACTCTCTAAAGTAAAAATGGACCATGACTTGGTTTTGGTAGGTTTTTCATTAAAAATGATTAAAGAATCACAAAATTTAATCTAATTAATCTATAGTTTTGATTTCATTAAATAACGAAAATACCCTCTGTCGATTACTTAAAAAATGGCCGGGTCGGGACGCAGATCCTTACATATCCAACTACAGAAGGAAAAAAATCCGCGGATCTGTTTGTACTCCAGAATAATATTTTTCGGATCCAGTATATTATTTCATTCAAGATTAGTTATTTAAGATCCCAAACAAAGTTATTCGTTATAGGCAAACACTCTGATTTCATTTTCCTTTAAGGTATTTAAATGAAAACCATAAATTTTAATTACCAAAAATTCGAATATTTCCTTAATTACCGAGATTGATCTTAACAGATAATCTTTTAAAAGGAATGATTCAGTTAAAAACTTTAAAAACGAATATTCAAGTTACCAAATCTGACTAAATTGCTTGATTTCCGATATTATAATATTTCCTTAACAAAATTTTAGTAATTAATTGTGAGTAGTATAGATAGAAAGAATTAAAAACGCATAAATTATATATATGTAAAGTTGTAAACTAATTTACAGAAAATGTGTATATCCCACATCGACTAAATATTATGGAATATGGTTCATAATCACTATAAATATGTGACTAAAATGTTTTGAGTACAAATGAGCAGGAAGCTTGATTTATCAGGTATCCAAATTTAACAGTTTAATTTGGTTCTATATTTGAAAATATTTAAACTTTTAAAAAGTAAACATATTATAATATATTTACGTTTTTAATTTTTTTTTAAGATATTATAAATATTTAAATTTTTTATACAATGTTTAAATTATTATAAATATTTGAACTCCGTCGAAAGTTTAAAATATTATAATATATTTAAAGTCTATAAAATATTTAAGTAATATTAATATTTTAATTCTTAAAAATTTAAAATATAATTTTTTTTTGAGTTAAATCCGTTAAAACATGTATTTTTATCAAACTATAAATTAAGCCATGGAAGCAGGGTGTGTCTATCCTCTTACAAAACTATTATCCGATATTGCGGAGTGTCTATTCTCTTACAAAACTACGTACTATCTACTATTGTGGTGTGTCTGTTTCCGTGAAAAACTACATTTTACAAACTATTTACTCTATTAGGATTTCCAATTTACTGTATAACCTCAAATATACAAATAAATACTATATAAACAAAGAAAATAAATTAAAATAAAAAACTATATTACAAAAATACAAATTACAAAAAAAATAACTAACAAAATATATAATCTCGTGCTGTAGCACGGGTATCACCTAGTAATAATTAATAACTAAAACTATGATTCTGCGCTGCCAAGCATTTTCAACATTGAAAACTAATTAAGAGCACTGCGCATATTCGGATGCTTATTGGGTTCCACAAAACCAGTACGATTTCATGTATATGGCAATGATAATGAGCACACAAATCTAGAAAATGTCTAACCAAAAACTTCACCTGTTTCAAATTAAATCAGTTTCGTTTAAATTTTTTCACACAGATTAAAAATAATTAAAAAAACCTATTATCCCTATATACTATTACTAGATCATTGTCCAAACAGAGTTTTATAATGTTGCCACTGATCATGGAAGAGATAGATCCTTAATTTAATAGGCATGTAAAGCGAGGCCCAAAGCCCACTTCATCATGATTTGTTTAGGAGTAAGCTTTTGCTGCGGATATGAGACTGTCGTCTTTTAGTTGTATGGGTTAAGTTGAAACTATTATAAAGAGCATAGAAATGCCGTGATATGATCCATACTAATTCCTTGTTGTTGTTGATCGTATGTCCAAGCTAAAATTCATCTAGAAAAGTTGAAGAAATATATATCAAAGAGGCAATTTCAGTATTTCCATCTGATCTGATCTTTTAACTAAATTTGTAACAAAAATGAAAAAAAAACTGTTACTATTTTAATTTTTAAAAAGCTATTAAAACCATGCATGTCGGATTGATAAAAAAGACACTGAATTGAACGTCGCGTACCATAAAATAAAACTCAGTGGCTAAAATTTGATACAGTGCAAATGACAGATACACTTTATTTGCATGACAATTAATATTTTAACCAACCGTGATGGTTGGGGAAACCCAGTTAGGTGTTATGCATGTCAGTGACATTTAGGACCAGTGCCGTGCGTAAGGCGAAGAGGAAATGGCATTTGCCCTAAGCCACCAAAATTTTTAAATTTATTAGGCCACATGTTTTTCCAATCTAGTTTATATTTATTTAAGTTGATAGTATAAATGTGTATGTAATAATGCAAAGTGGTGTTTTGTTTGAAAAGTCCATGACATTATGTTATTATAATAAAATAAATATGTTTTATGTATAAATTAAAGAAATTTCTGCACATAAAGTAATTACGTTTATAGTTATAAGTATAGTATAACTGTATAAGAATACTAATGGAAGACAATTAATAAAATGAATAATTAAGAATAAAGGAAATGTCTTTTGGAATTGTGTCTTAGAATTATTTTAGGAAAAAAAGATAGAATTTTTTTGGTTTATACTATTTTTTTTTATCTTATGATCATTGTTGTTGTTGTCTTTAAAATAATACTTTAAAAAAAATATTTTTAATAACAAAGGCCATAAATTTTTATCCGCCCTAAACCTAAACCATAATTAGTCTGAGCATGGCGCTGTTTAGGACAAAACATGAAAGATTACAGATCAAAGTTGCATGCATCTATATATATATTTTTGGAGACATTTAACAAATAAATTCTAGAGTTGCTACTTATTTACAAGAAATGCCATTATCATTAAATTTTAAATTAGAATTTAAAACCAATATTTTAGGCTAAACAAAAATTCCTAAAATATCTCAATAATCAATCAATGACTACTTACAATATCTAATTAAATTAATTACAATATCTTCAAATAACTCTTTACTATCCTTATAACCAAACACAATTAAAAGATTTTGTTTGAAATATAAAATAATATTTTTTAATTAAAATTATGATTTTCCTATCCTCTTTGTTTGATTTATTTAGTTTACTTGCTTTAAATCATCATAAAATATATAAAATTAATGTAACTGATATGTCTATATTTTGTCTCTCCTTAGCTTATTTTTATCATGCATTTAGCTAGGATAACTCATTGGTTTGCATCGTTTTCTAGTTTTTTTCTATACACTTTGCACGTCTAGGTAGCTCTTGCATCATCCTTGCATACATTGTGCATTTTGGAGTATTTCAGGTATTTAGGAAACGTTGGAAGCTATTCTCGTCCGAGCCATGGTCACCACCTTCATTCTCGTCCGAGCCATGGTCACCATCTTCGTTTCGTCCGAGCCATGGTCACCATCTTCATTCTCGTCCGAGCCATGGTCACCATCTTCATTCTCGTCCGAGCCATGGTCACCATCTCCGTCTCGTCCGAGCCATTGTCACCATCTCCGTTCCGTCCGAGCTATCCGTCCAAGCCATGCTCCTCAGCCTTCCATCCGAGCTATGATGACATTGGATTCCATTCGACGCACATGGACTTGATCGCACATGTCGGGAAGAAAGACGTTTGGTTTCACATGCTTCAGGAGATTACCGAACCGACGCTTTACCTTGTCGTTTTAAGTTTTAGGGCTTTCCATGTTGGACTACTATATATACATTTTGTTAAGTCTTTGCGGAGACATCTTATCTTTTAATCTCGTTTTCGTTCCCAGAAGGTTTTTAACCTAGCATCCAAAACACGTTCTCAGACTTGTATTCCGATATCGTTGAGATTTATTGAGATTTTGCATTTGATTCCTTCTACAAAGTTGTTAATCTTATTTTTATCTATCTTATTATGCTTGATTCAATGATTTCGGTGTTTGCATCCTTGACTATGATTTTCGGATCTGAGTAGTGTGGTAGTTCCTGAGGATGGGATAGATTAGGTGGAGGATCTTAGGATGTAGAGTGTTTAAGCTTTGATTGTAAAATTCCCTTCTGGACTAGAGTTAGAATTACTTGTTTCTCTCTGATCAATTGGAACTAGGTTCGAGACATTTCCGCACCCAAAAGGTGTTTGATGAAATGTCTGACCAACTAGTGCCAGAGACTTACGTTCCTAGCCTAAGAGATTAGTTGTCTAGGATGTTTGTTGACACGAATGAACTTGTCTGTCATGCCTGCTCGACCACGTTTCTCTAGCGAGAGCTAGGTATGGAAGTGGTTGCGTCTGAGTAGCTTTTGCCAAGAGATTGGATTAGCTAAGTTGTGATGTTCATTGTTTAGGGATACTTTGCTTATGGTATGTTAAACACTCCTTAGACTAGAATACTCCACCGACATCAATTACCCCATCCTTAGGACTTCTTTCTTTCTGATTTTTATTACATTCCTGGAACTGTTTCGTTTGTTCATGCTTAGAATCGTTTGCGTTTTTATTCACTTTCGCTTCTTGTCATGCATTCTTGTTTCTTGTTCTGTGACTCATTTCCATTTCGCATTTTGATCATTCTAGGACTCTTAGATAAAAACACTCTTTGAATTGGCTTAACTTGTGATTCCTTGATTGCATCTTGATTGCTAGCAACATCCCATTTGGATTGACACCTTAAATACTACAACACTTAAGGTTAATTGAACCTGCTAGGAGACACAAAAATCTTAGTATCAATTTGGCGCCGTTGCCATTTGGGATTCGTATTGTTAAATTTGAGATTTCAAGTTTTGCAAGATTAAGTTCTGTTACACTTATCATTCTGAGTACTGACTTGTTTTGGTTGTTTGCTTGTTTGTTTTGCATCTCAGGAACCTGTTGATTGCAACCTTGCATGCACACCAGATCAAGAGGGCATCAGAATCTCCTTCCTGTGATCGACGAAATCAACCGGTTGCAACGCCCACGACAAGCTCGTCAACCCGTTGAGCATCTCGCACACGTCACTATGGAACAACAGCATGAACCACATCAGGGACCGCGAAACATTGGTGCTGGGGATGCACCGAACACTCACACTCAACGTGCTGGAATCGTCCCTCCCGCCGTGCCGAACAACAACTTCGAGATCAAAAGTGGTCTGATTACCATGATCCAAGGAAACAAGTTTCACGGGTTGCCTATGGAGGATCCACTCGACCACTTGGACGAGTTCGACCGTCTTTGTGGTCTCACCAAGATCAACGGCGTGAGTGAGGATGGTTACAAGTTGCGCCTCTTCCCTTTCTCCCTGGGAGACAAGGCTCATCAATGGGAGAAAAACCTTCCCAAGGGCTCAATCACCACCTGGGATGGCTGCAAGAAGGCATTCTTGGCCAAGTTTTTCTCTAACTCCAGAACGGCACGTCTCAGGAATGAGATTTCCAGTTTCACTCAGAGGAGCTCAGAATCATTCTGTGAAGCCTGGGAGCGTTTCAAGGGTTACCACAGCCAGTGTCCACACCATGGTTTCAGCAACGAGTCACTGCTGAGCACTCTATACCGTGGTGTACTTCCAAAAATCCGCATGCTGCTTGACACTGCTTCCAACGGTAATTTCTTGAACAAAGAGGTTGAGGAAGGATGGCAATTGGTTGAGAATCTCGCCCAGTCAGACGGCAACTACAATGAGGATTATGACCGCACATTTCGCGGCGACGCTGGGTCTGAAGAGAAGTACAAGAAGGACCTCAAGAATGTAAATGAGAAGCTTGACCGTATCTTGCTGAGCCAGCAGAGGAGCGTCCACTTCGTCTCTGAGGACGACCCTTTCCAAGTTCCAGATGGGGAGGGTGAGCAGAGTGAAGAGATCAGCTATGTTCAGAATCAGGGTGGCTACAACAAAGGTTACGACCCCTACAAGACGAATCCCAATTTGTCTTACCGAAGTACCAATGTTGCTAATCCACAAGATCAGGTGTACCCTCCTCAACAACAACAGCAAGGGCAACAAAAACCTTTTGTGCCTTACAATCCGGGATTCGCTCCAAAACAACAGTTCCAGCAGGGTTACCAAGCTCCCTCGGGACCACCGCCAGGATTCCGCCCTCAACCAGTTCAGCCTACACCAACCCCAGATCAAGAACTGAAGCATATGATGCAACAAATTCTTCAGGGTCAAGCTAGCGGTTCCATGGATACTGCAAAGAAGTTCGCTGACCTAAGTCAGCGGATGGAATGTTCCTACAATGATCTGAACGTCAAATTCGAAACTCTGAATTCGAAGATAAGGTACATGGAGGGCCAATCGGTTTCTACTTCTGCACCAAAGCCTGGCCAATTCCCAGGTAAAGCTGTTCAGAACCCCAAGGAGTTTGCCAGTGCCATTACGCTAAGAAGTGGGAAAACATTGCCTCCCAGGCAAGGAGTACCAGACGTCACTGAGGACAGTGCGGAATTAGATGGGGAGGATTTTGGTCAGGATGACACTCAGATGGAGAACCCCGTCGAGGCAGTCAAAGATCCAATCGAGCCAGTGAAGCAATCCGAGCCTGAAGCTGTTAAGGAGCCTGCTGTTCCTGAAGACAGACCTGCGAAGTTCATCCCTCCACCGTACAAGCCTCCTCTACCATTTCCAGTGAGGTTCAAGAAGCAGCTTACTGAGAAGTACAAAGCCTTGTTCGAAAAGCAAGTCAAGGAGATTGAGTTGAGAATGCCATTGCTAGATGCATTCGCACTTGTTCCTCACTACCAGAAATTCCTCAAGGACTTGGTGATGGAGAGATCAAAAGAAGTTCAAGGCATGGTGGTACTAAGTCTTGAGTGCAGTGCAATCATCCAGAAGAAGGTTGTACCCAAGAAGCTCAAAGATCCTGGATCATTCACTCTTCCCTGCTCCATTGGACCCATGTCTTTTGAGAGGTGCTTATGTGATCTTGGCGCTTCAGTGAATCTGATGCCATTCTCTGTGGCTAAGAGGTTGGGTTTCACAAGGTTTAAGGGATGCGACATCTCCCTCATCCTTGCAGATAGATCAGTGAGACTTCCACATGGTATCTTAGAGGACTTACCTGTCAGGATCAGAGACGTGGAAGTACCAACTGACTTCGTGGTTCTGGAGATGGATGAAGAACCTAAAGATCCTCTGATTTTAGGAAGACCGTTCCTAGCGACTGCTGGAGCCATCATTGATGTCAGAAATGGCAAGATTGATCTTAATCTGGGCGATGACTTCATCATGAAGTTTGATATCAAGGATACTTTGAAGAAGCCAACAATAGGAGGACAAGTCTTCTATATTGAAGAGATGGATAAGTTGGCTGATGAGCTGTTGGAGGAACTAGCTGAGGAGGATCATCTCAAAACTGCTCTAACCAAGGATGGAGAAGAAGGGTTCCTGCATGGGGAGACAACTTGTTACAAGAATATGCTAGATTCCCACAGAGAAACGGATGGATCAGAGGAATTCGAGCAGATATCTGACGCAAAGGAGGTACGTGCAGTTGAGACAGAGAGTTCAGAACGTGATATCTCCCACTCGACCGCGATCATTCCAGACTCCCGTGCTGATGACTGGTCGGAACTGAAAGCTCCGAAGGTAGAACTCAAAACTCTCCCTTCCGGACTCAGGTACGTTTTTCTGGGAACCAATTCTACTTATCCTGTCATAGTGAATGCTAGGTTGAGTGATGATGAATTGGGGTTGCTAGTCACTGAGCTAAAAAAGTTTAGAAAGGCCATAGGTTATTCTTTAGATGATATCAAAGGAATCTCACCTAGTCTTTGCACACATAGGATCAATCTTGAAAATGAGTCTTATGCTAGTATTGAACCCCAAAGAAGATTGAACCCTAATCTGAAAGAAGTAGTAAAGAAAGAAATCCTAAAACTGCTTGATGCTGGAGTTATCTATCCTATCTCTGATAGTACTTGGGTATCTCCAGTGCACTGTGTACCTAAGAAGGGAGGCATAACTGTGATCAAAAACGACAAAAATGAGTTAATCCCAACTAGAACCATCACAGGACATAGGATGTGTATAGATTATAGGAAGTTGAATGCTGTATCTAGGAAAGATCATTTTCCTTTGCCTTTCATTGATCAAATGTTGGAAAGACTAGCTAGTCATCCCTATTATTGTTTCCTTGATGGGTATAGTGGATTCTTCCAAATCCCTATTCACCCAAATGATCAGGAAAAGACAACCTTTACTTGTCCCTATGGCACATTTGCCTACAGACGCATGCCATTTGGTTTGTGCAATGCTCCTGCCACCTTTCAGAGGTGCATGACTTCAATTTTCTCGGATTTAATTGAGGAGTCAGTGGAAGTGTTTATGGACGACTTCTCTGTATACGGTTCCACTTTCTCCTCCTGTTTGTTAAATTTGTGCAGGGTATTGACGCGATGTGAGGAGACGAACCTGGTGCTGAACTGGGAGAAGTGCCATTTCATGGTTGAAGAAGGGATTGTTCTGGGACACAAAATTTCTGAGAAAGGGATTGAGGTTGACAAAGCTAAGATTGAGGTCATGGTTCAGCTTCAACAGCCTAAGACAGTGAAGGACATCAGGAGTTTTCTGGGACATGCTGGGTTTTACAGGAGATTCATCAAGGACTTCTCAAAAATTGCAAGACCTTTGACAAGGTTGTTGTGCAAGGAGGTTGAGTTCGAATTTGATGCAGCATGTTTGGAAGCTTTCAGCAAGATCAAGGAGGCCTTGGTTTCAGCACCCATAGTGCAAGCTCCGAATTGGGATCATCCTTTTGAGATCATGTGTGATGCTTCAGACTTCGCAGTTGGAGCAGTTCTGGGACAGCGTATTGACAAGAAGCTTCATGTCATCTACTACGCAAGTCGCACCTTGGACGAGACCCAGGGAAGGTATGCTACCACAGAGAAGGAACTCCTAGCAGTTGTGTTTGCATTCGAGAAATTCAGGAGTTATCTTGTAGGTTCGAAGGTCATTGTGTATACCGATCATGCCGCTCTGAGACACATCTACTCGAAGAAGGATACCAAACCGAGACTGCTGAGATGGATCCTGCTTCTCCAAGAGTTTGACATGGAGATAGTTGACAAGAAAGGAATAGAAAATGGAGTTGCAGACCACTTGTCAAGAATGAGGATAGAAGATGTTGTTCCAATAAATGACTCAATGCCTGAGGAACAACTTCTGGTAGCCCAGGTTTGTGAGCGGATGCATGACACAGGGGTTGAGAACCTCAAAATCAGATGCATGGCAATCACTTCTGAGACTGCACCCTGGTATGCAGATGTTGTGAATTACAAGGTATGTGGAGAAGTTCCTGATGACATGGATCCATACAGGAAGAAGAAGCTTTTCAGAGAGGTCAACCACTACTTCTGGGATGAACCCTATCTGTACAAGAGAGGTTCTGACGGTCTGTTCAGAAGATGCATAGCAGAAGGGGAAGTGCAGGGAGTGCTTGAGCATTGTCACGGTTCCGTCTACGGAGGTCATTTCGCCACATTCAAGACAGCTCAGAAGGTTCTCCAAGCAGGTCTCTGGTGGCCAACCTTGTTCAAAGACGCTCACAACTTCATCACCAAGTGTGACGCTTGTCAGAGGATGGGCAACATCACAAGGAGAAACGAGATGCCCCAAAATCCAATCCTGGAAGTGGAGATATTTGACGTCTGGGGGATAGACTTCATGGGTCCTTTCAACCCCCCATCTAATGGGAATGTCTATATCTTGGTGGCAGTTGATTATGTTTCTAAGTGGGTCGAAGCCATAGCCAGCCCCACCAATGATCACAAGGTTGTTCTGAAGCTGTTCAAAAGTATAATCTTTCCAAGGTATGGGATACCTAGAGCGGTGATCAGTGATGGTGGAACTCACTTCGTCAACAAAGTTTTTGAGAGCATGCTGAGAAAGTATGGGGTCAAGCACAAAGTGTCTACTGCGTATCACCCTCAGACCAGCGGTCAGGTTGAAGTTTCGAACAAACAGATCAAGGGTATCTTGTCAAGAATTGTTGGAGTCTCGAAGAAAGATTGGTCTGTCAAGTTGGACGAGACTCTCTGGGCATACAGAACAGCGTTCAAGACGCCAATAGGCAGAACACCGTTTCAGTTGGTATATGGTAAAGCATGTCATCTCCCTGTGGAGGTTGAGTACAAGGCACTTTGGGCAATCAAGCTGCTGAACTTGGATATTGACACAGCTCAGGCTAAGAGAACTCTTGACATCCATGAGTTGGAAGAAATAAGACTTGATGCTTATGAGAGTTCCAAGATTTACAAGGAGAGGACAAAGAATTTTCATGACAAGAAGATTATTGTCAAGGAGCTCAAAGCTGGAGATCAGGTTTTGCTGTTCAATTCCAGACTTAAGTTATTTCCTGGAAAGCTTAAGTCTAGGTGGTCTGGACCATTTACAGTCAAAGACGTTTTGTCATTTGGAGCTATCACTCTTCTGAACAAGGATGGCAGCGAATTCACTGTAAACGGCCAAAGAGTAAAAAAATATTTAGCTGATCAAGTCCGCCCAGAGGGGTTTTCTGTACTCCTCCATGAACCCCAAAAAGCATAAAAAGCTGAAAAGTCAAGCTAGAGACTTTAAACAAGCTCACTTGGGAGGAAGTCCCAAAGGTATCACTGTAAATATTTTTAGGATTCTTGTGTTTTTAATTTTTGTTTTTGGTTTTCTGTGTTCAGGAATCTACAGAAGGGAGTGTGTGCAACAAAGATAGAGGATACAGAGAAAAACAGAGTGAAAAGGAGAGGGAGTGAAAAAAAAAAAAAAAAAAAAAAAAAAACGAAAAGAAAGCAACCCACTTGCATCTCCCTCTTTGTTGGCTTCCCCTCCCACGTGAACCTCTATTATCTTCAATCACCTCACTCCCCCCCTCTCTTGTTCCCTCACAACAAACACATCACTTTATGTTTTCTTTCTTCCCATCACTCCACCACTCTTCCTTCTTTTCTCCTCTTTAAATTCAACTCTCCCCTCCCTTCACTCTTCACCCCTACCAAACAAATACTCTCCTCAGGACCATTATTATTCCACTCCCTCATCACCCTTACCACTATACTCTCCATCTTCTCGCCGAAGCTCCACTCTCCCGTTCATCACCGCCGTCTCACCCCGCGCTTCCGTGAGGCATCAACCGAGCCACTGTCGCAATCTGCGTTTTGACCGAGCTACTGTTGCAATCTGCGTGTTGACCGAGCTACTGTCGCAATCTGCGTTTTGACCGAGCTACTGTCGCAATCTGCGTGTGTCTCGCGCCATACTCACTCTCATTGATTTTTTTTGCGATTTTTATTATTGCTCGGTCACTAACCTACTAATCTTTGATTTTGAGTTTGAATTGTTTCAGCTTTGCAATGTCTGACAATTTTTGGGATGAGATGTATGATAAGTATGGTTGTCAGGTTCCAGGACGTGTTGCTACTTCCAAGCCGCCTACGCAAGGCGCTGGGTCAAGCAGACCGGCCAAACCGCTCTCTAAGAGCAAGAGTCGCGGGAAGCGACCGGCACAAGCTTCACACTCAAAGGAGGACGGGAGCGATTATGAACAGGAGGAACCCGCTTTGCGCTCAACACCAGCTCCCAGAAAATCGGTCAAACGGAAGAGCACTGAGACGAAATTAACTCCCAAGGAATACTACGAGCTGTTCCAGCAGATGGAGTTTGAGGGAACAAGATATCCCCATGTTGAGACTATGCAGCAACTTGGGATTTGGGAGGATGTTCAGTATCTGTTTAGCCGGTGCCATCTGGGGGGAATCATGAACACACCAAAAAGCGGATACAGGGAGGAGACAATTCAGTTCCTCTGTACTCTGGAGACGCATCTGTATGCGGATGAGCCGGGAATGATGTCTGATGGAGGTCTGGGCTACATTACATTTCGCGTTCATGGCCAGTTCTACACTCTCAGTTTCAAAACTGTCGAAGAGATGTTTGGATTTCCCAGCGGAACAGGGACTACGCCGCAGTTCGATCGAGATGAGATATCCGCACTCTGGGCAACGATTGGGAGTGCACCCACATTCACCTCCTCGAAGACAAAAGCGCTGAACGTGCGGAGCCCAGTGTTGCGTTACTTCCAGAAGGCGGTCACCAATGCATTTTACGCTAAAGAGATTAAAGGATACATGACGAATGGCGATCTAGAGATGATCGATTTGGCGCTTAAGGGACTCTCATTCACTGCCATGGATTGCACCGCGCTGCAAGGTGACATATCCAACGCTTCCGTCTCGCTCTACCTTATCAACCACATGCTGACATACAAGCATTGGGTCTCGCGACTAAGCCTCAACCACACTCCCGGAGTGATGTTCATGGGAGGCATCGTGACTTGGTTCCTTGAGGCTGCTGGCGTCCCCCTACACTCTGAGGCGCACCCACCACGTTGGATAGACCTCCGCTACCTGCGACAGCTACGCACTTTGGATTGGGGTTTGAGGCATGGAAGGTTGCTCTACAATTTTGTGCATCCTGCGGTCGGACCTTCGAGATTACTCCTCCCTTGCGTCGAGTTGACTACAATCTTAGGTGGAGAGCATATCGAGTTTATCCCTCCTACGACAATCTTATACAACTCTGAAGCTGAAGAGGATCATGTCGACGTTGTGGAAACACGCGCGGAGCCAATGGAAGAAGACACAGAGGACTACCGCCCAGAGGAGTACCGCCCGGAGCAATTCCACTTCGAGGAGTACTCGGATCCGAGAATGTCCAAGGGGGATCGAGCCGCTCATCATAGACTCAACCTGCTGCAACAATGGGGGAAAGCCAGAGACAAAACGTTTAGCCGTTTCACCAAGAGTGTCATGAACTTCATGCGTAAGTTTAGCTGTTCGACATCCACAACCGCGGTCCCAAGGTCCATCCCCGAGGATACCATACCAATGCCAGGACGCCCTTCCGCGAACCTAGAGCGAACACCTTCTCCGATTCCATCACCCGCACGTCAATCTTCATATGTGCCACGACAGCGCCCATCTTCTCCCGTCCCTTCACGCCACTCATCACATGAATCTAGGGAGAGAAGGGGACGCGGTTTGCGTGGTTCAAAAGCCTCCTCAAGTCGTCGATCAGCGCGTCGTTCTGCAGCTCAAGCTGAGCAAGAGGTTGAGCAACAAGTTGGGCAGCAAGGTGATTATCAGCCTACGGATGTGGTAGTATTGGTCTCGGACCATGGCGAGTCTAGAGTCGACGACATGCAGTGCGACGAGCAGCCGAGCACTTATCAGAACACTCAAGCGGTTGAGCAACAAGTCGACCCACCAGGTGAGACCACTCCTGCGGATACCGAACACGGTGAAGGACAGAGCCAGTACCACGCACCAGCTCCTTGGGCGAGCTCAGACTCCTTTTTCTACTACTGAGGTACTCCTACCTTCCTTTGTATATACCATTTCATTTCTGCATTGTTTGTATTGTGATTCTTAAATCCTCCAGCAAATTTTTCTTACACAGGAGACTGTGTATTTTAAGTTTGGGGGAGGGTTTGAGATGATGTATCTAATGTCGTGTTTTGTGATTCTTATCTCAAATCTTTGCATCATATCATGTTTGAGTCTGCATCCATCTATTTGCATAGAAAAACCATAAAAAAATTTGAAAAAAAAAAAAAATTTCGAAAATTTCCACAAAAACAGAGTGTTCATGTAGTTTGCAATTGCATATTAGGATTGAGTCTAGGTTTATTCATATAGGGTTGTTGCATTTAGCATAGGGGTTGATGATGATTGTAACCTTGTTAGCATGTTGGATTCAATAGGATAGGATCAAGGCCCTTGTTCTTAGTTCTTTGATGCTTGTTGATTGAACTTGAAAATTTAAGATTGAAGCATGTTTTGAATTGATATCATTCCCTATCTACTTGAACCTAATCCTGACTTGCAATTATCCTGTTATGCATTGAAGTTGAACTCATGGATACCATATACATACTTGGATTGTCTTTCACATTTTTACCACCCTTGTCGATCCAAGTAGCTGATTCCCATCTTTGGAACAGTTCCCCGCACCCTTAACCAACCGTTCTTTCAAGCCAATTGTATTCTTGAATGTCAGGCCTTTTTCCGAGTTGAGCTTGTTAGAAAGTGTTAGGTTCTAACCGACAAGAGTAGGATCCTGTGTAGTTCTAGTTCGCGTTATCCGGACTAGTAGGACTAGGTGAGAACTCGATTTTGGGTATTGGGTATGGATTTGTGCAGAAAAGTGAAGTGTAAACAGAAAGTAAAGGGGAGAAAGTCTTTAGGAGGGGGATGTGTTTTCAAGGTTTACAAGTCTAGTAAAGGATTTGGGTTGAGCAAAACAATGAGTTATTGGTTCTGGGCATAAAACGAAAAGATTAGACAAAGGAAAGAAAGTAAAAATGCTTATGATGTCTAGAGTCCTTAGAAGAAAAGAAAAAGAACCATAGTGATAATAAAGATTTCCCAATCTGCTAGAATGATAATAAGTGAACTTCCCCTAAGACCAAGTATAAAGAGTGAAAGAATG
Source organism: Camelina sativa (assembly GCF_030686135.1). Lineage (NCBI taxonomy): Eukaryota > Viridiplantae > Streptophyta > Magnoliopsida > Brassicales > Brassicaceae > Camelina > Camelina sativa. The sequence continues at coordinate 31,652,931 of NC_141881.1, forward strand.
GGTTTGAGATGATGTTTCTGATGAAGGGTAGAGATAGGACCAACTTCGGTTTGGAATGTTCTTTGGGTAGACAGGACGCTGCTCTTGTATGTATCAGTTGGTTTCAACCTTTAGCCTTCTCTTAAGCTCAACTCATTTTTGTGAGAGAACCTTGTCATGTATTGATGAAACCACTCGAGAAGGAGACCATCTAAGTCTCCAACCCTTCACCCTAGCCAAATGAGTTCAACGACATTGCTTAGCTTGATTCACGGTTCTCTGTTAATGAATGTTAAAGGGAATGATTGATAGGATTGCATGTGTAAAAAAAAATATAGAGTTCTTTCACCATGCATCATAGAACTAAAAACAAGGACCTTGATTCTAACTATTTTATTTAGCATGTTTTAGGTTCTGAGACCCCATCTTCACACCTCTTCTCCATACTCTATTCTTGATTGTTTGCTTGAGGGCAAGCAAAGAGTAAGCTTGGGGGAGTTGATATGTCTATATTTTGTCTCTCCTTAGCTTATTTTTATCATGCATTTAGCTAGGATAACTCATTGGTTTGCATCGTTTTCTAGTTTTTTTCTATACACTTTGCACGTCTAGGTAGCTCTTGCATCATCCTTGCATACATTGTGCATTTTGGAGTATTTCAGGTATTTAGGAAACGTTGGAAGCTATTCTCGTCCGAGCCATGGTCACCACCTTCATTCTCGTCCGAGCCATGGTCACCATCTTCGTTTCGTCCGAGCCATGGTCACCATCTTCATTCTCGTCCGAGCCATGGTCACCATCTTCATTCTCGTCCGAGCCATGGTCACCATCTCCGTCTCGTCCGAGCCATTGTCACCATCTCCGTTCCGTCCGAGCTATCCGTCCAAGCCATGCTCCTCAGCCTTCCATCCGAGCTATGATGACATTGGATTCCATTCGACGCACATGGACTTGATCGCACATGTCGGGAAGAAAGACGTTTGGTTTCACATGCTTCAGGAGATTACCGAACCGACGCTTTACCTTGTCGTTTTAAGTTTTAGGGCTTTCCATGTTGGACTACTATATATACATTTTGTTAAGTCTTTGCGGAGACATCTTATCTTTTAATCTCGTTTTCGTTCCCAGAAGGTTTTTAACCTAGCATCCAAAACACGTTCTCAGACTTGTATTCCGATATCGTTGAGATTTATTGAGATTTTGCATTTGATTCCTTCTACAAAGTTGTTAATCTTATTTTTATCTATCTTATTATGCTTGATTCAATGATTTCGGTGTTTGCATCCTTGACTATGATTTTCGGATCTGAGTAGTGTGGTAGTTCCTGAGGATGGGATAGATTAGGTGGAGGATCTTAGGATGTAGAGTGTTTAAGCTTTGATTGTAAAATTCCCTTCTGGACTAGAGTTAGAATTACTTGTTTCTCTCTGATCAATTGGAACTAGGTTCGAGACATTTCCGCACCCAAAAGGTGTTTGATGAAATGTCTGACCAACTAGTGCCAGAGACTTACGTTCCTAGCCTAAGAGATTAGTTGTCTAGGATGTTTGTTGACACGAATGAACTTGTCTGTCATGCCTGCTCGACCACGTTTCTCTAGCGAGAGCTAGGTATGGAAGTGGTTGCGTCTGAGTAGCTTTTGCCAAGAGATTGGATTAGCTAAGTTGTGATGTTCATTGTTTAGGGATACTTTGCTTATGGTATGTTAAACACTCCTTAGACTAGAATACTCCACCGACATCAATTACCCCATCCTTAGGACTTCTTTCTTTCTGATTTTTATTACATTCCTGGAACTGTTTCGTTTGTTCATGCTTAGAATCGTTTGCGTTTTTATTCACTTTCGCTTCTTGTCATGCATTCTTGTTTCTTGTTCTGTGACTCATTTCCATTTCGCATTTTGATCATTCTAGGACTCTTAGATAAAAACACTCTTTGAATTGGCTTAACTTGTGATTCCTTGATTGCATCTTGATTGCTAGCAACATCCCATTTGGATTGACACCTTAAATACTACAACACTTAAGGTTAATTGAACCTGCTAGGAGACACAAAAATCTTAGTATCAGTAACTATATTTTTTTTGCATTTTTCGTTGTTTGGATTTTGAAAAACATGCATGTCTTACTTAAGCAAGAAAGAAAAATTGTGTTTGGTATGTAGCGGGATGAGTTTGTGTATTAATAAAAACTAAAAATTATATCATTAATTGTTAGTAAATCATCAGTTCATTATTTTGTTAACACCATCGACTTAGAATATTAGGCATATCTAATTGAGTTTATTAAATTACGATTATGTAAATAAACAAGCAGTGTTATGTTATATCACGAGTTATATTCTGAATTTAACAATTTAAACTGATAAACCTAAATTTTTAAACCGGTAAACCTAAATAATATATAGATATAAGAATATACATTTAAAATTTACAAAACATTAGTCATATATATATATTTATTTAATCGACTAAAAATTTAGATTTTTATTTTATTTTTAAAAATATAGTTCCGCGGTATACCGCGGGTTAAAATCTAGTTTGCTGTTATATATTGTTTCGTCTTTACTAAAAGAATTCGAGTTTCTCTGATACACATCGACCGACAGTTTTTATATGTTAATTTTAAGATGACTTTAATCTCAATGATAACATTCGGGTAATAATGTTTTACAGCTACTCGGCAGTCGGCATGTTTTACGTTTGCTATGTTCACATCAAGGGCTACTCCACACTCCACAGCAAAACACCAAATTTGTTATGTCCTACTAAGGATTACTCCAATCAGACTGCGAAACATTAGTCTTAGGAAGAACTTTATCTAAAATTTTGAAAACAACTATAATATTTTGTAAATGATTAAATCAATCACTACAACAAATATGCACATTGTTAACCAGAGAAAAACGCTATCATAGGTCTTTGATAGCGTTTTCATGAGCGCTGTTTTAGGGCACTGTTATTATATGTACCCCATATACAATAGCACTTATTACGTATGCTATGTTATAAAAATATAACATAGCTTTAAGAAATTGCTATATTATCAAGATCATAATTTTGAAAAAATTTATACAACATTTGTTTTTTCGTGCTATGTTATAGTTTTATAGCATAGCTCTAATAAACTGCTGTATTATCAAGATTATAATTTTGCAAAAATTTATACAATATTTAATTTTTCGTGCTATGTTATACATATCTAATATAGCTGTTGCGAAATGCTGTTTTATCTTGTTTACTGTGCTATGGTATATTCTTTTATCATAACGTTTACCTGTACTTTTATAGCATTTTCTGATATGTGATTATAGCACACATAACCTGTTTTATAAAATCTCATAAAATCTGATTAATAAACGTCTCAGATCCAAAATACATAACAAAAGTCTCAAGAACATCAGTTTACCATCAAAGTCTCAAGAACATCCAAAATAAACAAGCAATCTCAAGTACTTAACATTACACAATAAAACCATCAGTTTAAGACATAATGACCTTGTTCTCTGGCCAAGCAATGCAGGAGCTAAGTGCATCTTCAATAATCTCTATTTCATCGGATGGCCTCCAAACTTTTACATTTTTCACCTTCACAACATCTATCCACACTTTAACTGCATTAGAACCCAAGCGAGTAAAGTGAACCTTATGTTCTGGATCATTTGTTCCCCATCGTCCTTCAGCCACAACCCTATTCTTTTCAGTTAAATCCATCAACTTGCACTTCTTATTCTCCTTGGAAATAACTTTATTAATGCGCTGCCATGTTTACAATATAAACCATCAGTCATCATATAATTAACAAAAACAACTTCATAACATATGAAAACACTTACTGGAGACTTCCTGAGAGGAGACTGTGATGGTAAAGTATTCTTTATTGGTGATATTGGACCCGTTGCATCATCAACAGGAGACTCAGAACCAGATGCAGACTTAGAAGACATAGATGCAGATTTGGCCTGCGATGCAGCCTTTGAAGCTGTTGCTGAAGTTTTGGACTCTGTAGCAGACTTAGAAGCTGTGGCTGCAGACTTGGCCTTTGATGCAGACAAAGAAGCATGTGATGTAGCATTCTGACCAGTTGGAGTTGAGGGATTTTCAAAATCAACCTTACTCAGGGGCCAAGATACGTAAGCCATCAAACAGTCCTCAAGAAATGACATTTCAGCTGTAGGTCTCCATAGTGATGTATCAGGCTGCTTTACTGAATCCACAAATACTTTAACTGCTTTTGGTCCAAGAGGAATTCCGTTAACCAACGCACTTGGTTCTTGTGTCTCCCAACGCCCCTCAGCAACAATGACGTCACCCTTAGACAAATCCAATAGTTTACATTTGTTTCCTTGTATACCCTGTTAAACACAATCAGTAAACAAATCCAATATAATTAATTAGCATTATAGACAGGGGTAATACATTGCTAACACATTGCTAGAAATTATAAATACCATAGGGGCAATGTCTTCCATTTGGATGTTGTTGTCTACCAGTCTACACTTATCAGTTGGCCATGCGATTATATGTCCAACAGCTTCTTTCATATGAAAGATCTTTTGTGCAGGTCTCCATAGAAATGCATCTGGTTTATATGCAGCTTCAACTAACACTTTGAGATCATAAGGGCCAAGACGACAGTCATTCACTATGTCATCCGGATCAGAAGAAAGAATCCGACCCTCACCAACATTTTCATCAATGTCAGACCAATCAACAAACACACACTTAGGATGTGCTCTTTTGTTTACACTCTGCAACAATTTCATGAGCAACTAAGAATCATAAACGACACTAAGAAGAATCACTTAGCTGATATGAAAAGAAGTAAGAATATGTTACTCTTGCAGCTGAGTTTTCATCCATTTCAGCTTCTGGTCTCTGTAACATAAACAAAAATAACATCAATTTATATTACTCTAACTGGCTGATGAATAGTAGAGAACTCTTAAGTATCTAACCTGATTCTTGATTCTGCCAAGTTCACTTTCCAAGGCATTGACCTGTTTTACTAATTTTACTTGCCGCTCTTCCATTTCAGCCATACACTTGCTCTGCATTTGTAAACAAGCTAATTTGGTCTTACTCATGCCTCTACCCATTGCCCTCAGCCTACCAGAATTGTCAGGTCCTAAAAGCTTGGCGAGGTGATCTTCATCTGGATTTGTTAAAAATGCTGGAGCATCACTTCCACCAATTTCAGCTGCTTTTTGCTGAAAAACATAAAGACAGTTTCAGGTTTTACTAGTCGATAACACACTATTTACTGGTGTACAACTCTATTCAGACTTACAATCAAATCAGCTGCATTCGTATCTACTGGTGTACCATCCTTTTTGGTGCGAGACTTGATCCAAACATCTAGTCTTGTCACGCTGGAAGGATCTTCACTTTCAGCTTTCTGTTCCAGAAAACAAAATTTCAGTAACAGTACAAGCACTATGTATAATAATAAACAACATAGTTGTAGTATATATGCTTGCCATTTCTTCTGTTAGTCTGCTGATCCCTTTACGACTAGTGGTGTGAGGTATCTGATTCTTTCTTTTTGCTTTATATTTCTCACTCACGGCCTAATAATGAAACATGTTAATTACTAATCACCAATCAACTACTAAACAATTATAATCACAAGTAATTACCTTAAATGCAGCACTAGTTTTGAGTTTGACAAATTTTTGCCAATCAACAGGACCAATATTTGGTGGTCTCAAATTCATCCTCTCTTGGTTATTTGCAGCCAAATTTATAGCCTTCACCGTGACAGACTTGTGTGATCGCCACAAATGTCCCATCTGGTGAATCACAGATATCCTTTGCCAATCTTCATCAAGCTCAAACCTTGCCTGCATTCACTTACACTCACACCATAACTATAAAAGTGAACATGTTCAATTGAGAGACTTTTTAAAAACAAAAAAAAATTCTTGTTACCTGAACAGATCTCCAGAGAAGTGTTTTAAGATCTGGACTCACTTTCTTCCAGTTAGGTATGTTGATAGGGATGTGTTCTCGCATCAATGTCCCTACATATGATGCCAACTTGACTGACCCTGGACCAACCGCTACTCCAAGTACATTGTAATCAACTTTCACTCTAACAGATGGATCCTTGGCTAGGTTTTTCATCTTTGTTGGTCCTCGTTTTCTTTTACGCGTAGCAGGCTGCTCATGTTCTTCAGACAACACAAACTCTCCTACTGGTTCTTCTGGTTGCTGTTGAGTTTGTGGTTCTTCGGAATGATGCTCCTCTTCCTCCACATGCTGTTCTGTTGCTACAGGTTGGGCCTCCACATGCTGTTCTGTTGCTACAGGTTGGGCCTCCACAGTACAAATAAACTCAGGTTCGTCATCATCCTTAGACTTTCTCTTTCTTTTTCCTCCACCCTTCTTCCCTCCAACCTTCTTTTTAGTTCCACCCATTTTAATTCACCTGCGTAAACAGAAAATTAATCACTTAGAACAGAAACTTAATCACGTAGAACTTATATAATAGAATACATCATAAAATCTACAACATTCAACAAACATCAACCATAAACAAAAACATATATATATATATATATATATATAAATGAATCAAGAATCTACTCTTGCACATATATGCCTTCACAATCAGATCTAGCATATTCAGCTTCATCCATTTCAGTATCCATGTCAACATCTACTGGCAATGGACCAATTATATCTGCATTTCCAGACTGAACATCTTCTTTACTATATCTTCTTGAAGCACCTCTCATAACAACAGACCAACTTGATCCATCTTCACTTGAATAAAATACTTGCTTTGCTTGAGATGCTAGAATATACGGATCCTTCTGAAAGCTTACTTGGCTCTGATTTAAGTTAACAAGTGTGAACCCATCTTCCACTTTAACTCCATTACCTTTTACTGCCCAGTTACATCTAAATATCGGCACATAGAACACATGGTAGTCCAACAATATGATGTCAGTAATTCTCCCATAATATGACACCAAATCAACTACTTGTGAAGTATCCTTAGCACTAGATCTACACATAGCCGTTGCCTCATAATAAACACCACTGTTCTGACTCTGCCTTTCAAGTGAGTATGTGTGAAAACGTTGTCCATTAACTATATAACCAGTATAGGACCTTGCAGTACACCGTGGACCATATGCTAGCCATTTAACTATGTCTTCATGTCCATCAGAAGTAATAGATATCTACAAAATTAAACAGACTAATCAAAATTATGAATGAGTCTACTATAGATTTATAAACAGACTCATCAAATTCATAACTTTACTCACCTGTCCTTTTAACCAAGCAGCAAAATTCTTAGAATGCATAGACCATAAATATGTTGCATCACGTCTACACCTTGGATTTGAGTCTTGTAGATATTGCAAATGCATACTACCAAATCATAAATACGAAAAGAAACTATCAGCAGCATAATTTTGACCTTATAATTTATAAGGAATGAAATACACAAGTAACTTACTCCACATAATGATCAAAGGCAGCTGTATTTTGAATGACAGCAAGATGGGCTATATTCTTCTCCATTTCAGTAAGAGTGAATGACGTTCCTGCTGATATTGGACGACCTTCTAATATAGAGCTGTTCACATACTCTACATTCCTCTCAGGTTTTTCTTCTACATTGGTTGTCTTTTTCAGAAACTCATTACAAAACAGCATGCTTTCTTCTGCAAGATATGACTCTGCTATACAACCCTCTGGTCTTGCAGGATTTCTTACAAAATCTTTTAGAACTTTCATATACCTCTCAAATGGGTACATCCACCTAAAATGCACAGGTCCTCCTAGTCTAGCTTCTCTTCCTAGATGAACAGTCAAGTGTACCATGATATCAAAGAAGGTTGGAGGGAAAAACCTTTCAAACATACAAAGCGTTTCTACAATTTCAGCTTCCAATACTGTAATAACCTCAATATCAATAACTCTCTGACACAAATGATTGAAGAATGCGCATAGCCGTAGTATTGCTGTTCTAGGACCTTTTGGTAACAATCCTCTAAGTGCAACCGGGAGAAGCTGTTGCATCAAGACATGATAATCATGTGATTTCAGACCTCCTACCTTACACTCTTCTACTGAAACTCCTCTTGAAATATTAGAACAGTATCCATCTGGACCTTTAAAATGAAATAGTCGTTTGCAAAAAATCTTCTTCTCATTCTTGGACAAAGACCAAGGTGCTGCTGGAAGATATGTTCTCTTTCCTTTTGTGGTAGGATGCAACTCTTTTCTTAGACCAAGATGTTGAAGATCCTTACGAGCATTAAGACCATCCTTAGATTTTCCACAATGCAACAATGTGGATACAATGCTGTGAGTCACATTCTTTTCTATGTGCATTACATCCAAATTATGCTGTACTGGTAGATCCTCCCAATAAGGCAGAGTAAATAAAATGGATCTTTTCTTCCACCTTGATAACTCATCTTCATCTACTTCTACTTCCTCATCTTCATCGGATTCACTTTCATCATCATCACTGTCAAACACTGGTTCTTTATAGACAGTTCTCTTTCTCTTCATCCCAGCCTTTTTCACATTTCCGAAATCATTTTGGAAGTTTTTCAGATTCTGATGAACTTCATGACCAGTTAAAATTCTTGACTTTCTCCTATGCTCAACTTTTCCATCAAACCAAGTCTTCTTTTCCCTATATCTGTGTGTTGGAGCCAAACCTTTTCTATGACACATGTAGACATGTTTCCTGCTAAACTTCAACCACATACTATCAGTATTTTTCCCACACATAGGACATCCCATTTTACCTTTTACTTTACAACCAGCAAGATTTCCATACGCAGGAAAATCACTAATGGTCCAGAGAAGCATTGCCTTTAGAGTAAATGTACTTTTACTAAAAGCATCATACGTTAGCTCTCCATTCTTCCACAGATGATTCAAATCCTCAATAAGAGGTTCTAGGTAGACATCAATATTATTACCTGGTTGTTGTGGACCAGGAATCAATAATGTCAACATTATATTCTCCTTCTTCATACAAAGGTGAGGAGGCAAATTGTAGTTTACCAATAGCACAGGCCAGCTACTATAATTACTATTCTTCATGTTGAATGGATTAAATCCATCTGTGGACAGCCCAAGCCGTATGTTCCTTTCTTCAGCTGCAAATGAAGGATACTTCTCATTCATCTGAGCCCATGTAACAGAATCTACTGGATGTCGAAGTTTTCCATCAGTGCTCTTGTTAGTGTAATGCCACCGTAAGTCCTTAGCCATGTCCTCTGATCTGAACATTCTCTTCAGCCTTGGTATAATTGGAAAATATCTTAATACTTTCTGTGGGACACCTTTCTTTACCTCATTAGTCCGCTTATTAGTCTTCCACCGTGAAGCATTACATTTGGGACATTTATCAAGCTTCTTTAACTTCTTTCTGAAGAGGCAGCAATCATTAACACATGCGTCGATCTTTTCATATCCCATATGAAAGCTCTTTAAAAATTTCTTGACATCATACAATGATGTGTGAAAGACATTACCATCTGGCAACATGCTTGGCAATGTCTGAAGCAGTTCATTGAAGCTCTTATCCGACCAGCCATTATGTGTCTTAATCCTAAACAAAGTCACAATAGCCGATAACTTGCTGTGGTTTGAACAGCTAGGGTATAGTGGGGTTTCAGCATCCCGGATCTTTGCAAGGAACTCATCCTCTTGTTGGTCCTCACCCTCTGCAATCTCACTTAAGTCGCCCACAGGTTGGTCAGCTAAGTCACCTCTAAAAGCCAACTCTTGATCAAAAAATTCAGCAGCTTTATATAACTCAAAAACTTCCTCATTCCACTGAGTTGGTTTACTTTGAAATTCATCTACTGACTTCACATCTCCATGATGATACCAATCACTATGCACCTTGTATGCCTCATCCATCCCTCTTATTACAAGATGCTCAACCACAACACTGTTTAACTGTCGTACTACATTACGACAGTCTTTACAAGGACATATTATCATTTCTATGTCACCTAAAGCCGCAGACACATCCCTTACAAATTTCCAAGCTCCACTTTTATAACCAGGATCAGCTCTTCAATGGATAATTAAAGAAAAAAATCATAACTAAAAGAACATCTTAAAGTATCCAAACCCAAAATAAAACCTAATTATGAAATATAATTCCTTACCTGCATAGATGCACCCATGCCTTGTCCAACATTATATGTTATAATATAAATTTTAACCTTTATAGATAAAATAGAGATACATATTATACAAAGCTCACATTAAGCAACAATTCAGACAATACTGCACTACTTCAGACACATACAGATGCTCTTAAACCAATATCTAACTGTGTAAAATCTCACTAATCTAATCACTATTTATACGAATCAGACTCAAAGGACAAAACATAGCAATCACCAATATTCGTGTGTAATAATAATGTTTAACTATTGGTTGAGTGATACTAACCTGTTGTGTGAGTACAGAGAAATGAGAAGCTTCAGTTCCCCAACATTTCAATCACCAACACTTGGGAAAAAAAAAAAATCGTTCAGTTTATGAAGGCGCAAATACTCAAATCCAAAAGCTATTTTTGAGTCAAATCTGTAAATAATCGAACCCTAACAAAACAGATGGATTCGAAACTCCACATTCTCAAAATCTGTAAATAATCGAACCCTAAAAAACAGATAACGAAATAAATCTAGATAAATCGAACCCTAACAAAACAGATAACTAAATCTGACCCTTATCGAAATCAAAAGCTGTTTGAAATCACAAATAATCGAAACAAATAACGAAATTAGGAGGAAGAAGAAAGACATGCCTCAAAAATGGATTCGAGCTATCAATTGCGATGGATATGGAGATTTAGGGCGAAATTGGGGCTTTTCACAAACGGCGAAATTGGGGCTTTTCACAAACGGCGATAAAACTGAAGAATTGATAAGAAATTTAGAAGAATTTGAGCACACACAGAGAATTTAGAAGAAGAAATCTTCTTAGGTTGAGCTTAGGTTGTAACGAGAGAGAGAGAGAGAGTGTGTCGAGTTTTTGGGTTTTTTTTTTATTTGGCGATTAAGTGAATAATTTCACTAAGTATTGGCGGACAAAAGTCACTTTTGTTTCCCGCTACATAATTTTCCTATCATAGCGTTAATAAGATGCTATTAAAAAGTAAGCGAAAAAAAATCTCATCTTTCATAGCAGTGACGGAAAATGAGCTATATCCGTCTGCTATCAATGTACATATTTGTTGTAGTGAATTGAAAAGGAAATGCGAAAAGAATACATCTTCTATACCAGTGACCACACCTTTAAACATTAAATTCCCACCCACCTCTATAAAATTAATTGTGCGAAGTATCTTAAGCTCATAGCCTCCCTAAAGTTTCGTAGCTTCCCAAAACAACAAAACTTATTTCTTGACACAACTTAATACTTAATGGAAGACGTTGATTCAATTTTCATAAACACCATTAATCGTTCCTCGAGGTTTTCTCTCCCAATAGATGGCATATGCATGTGTGTACTGTGTTATTGTGTATGTTGAATTGACATCGATGTATATATATTTGTGATGCAGGTGTAACGGTAAGAGTGGTACTGAAAAATATAATGGAAATGATGAGAGAAGCGGTAGGTACCCTTTTGTGAAAGCTCTTAGTATGAGTGGTGGAGATGGAGATAACAGTTACCCCACCAATTCTCTTCTTCAGGTTTCCTTCCATATTACATATAATTGTTTTTCATTAATATCCATGCAAAACAAAAATTACTTATATATATCTAATCCTTCATTTTCTTATTTAGAAAAGAGTTATACGGAAGGTCAAACCGGTTTTGGTTAAGAACACACAAGGAATGATGAAAAACTTAAACTTTCCTAATTACATTAAAGTAGCTGATTTGGGATGTGCTACTGGACAAAACACGTTCTTGACGATGTCCGAGATCGTGAACACGATCACTGTGTTATGTCAACAATGTAACCAAAAGCTACCGGAGATTGATTGTTGTCTTAATGATCTTCCATGCAATGATTTCAACACGACATTCAAGTTCATAGCTTTTTTCAACAAGATTGTCAAAAGCAAAGGTTTGTGCTTCGTCTCAGGTTCCTTCTACTCGAGGCTATTTCCCCGCAAGAGCCTCCATTTTGTACATTCATCTTACAGCCTCCATTGGCTCTCTAAGGTCAGGCAGCTACTTATAATTACTTGCTTGCTTAGTTAAATTTTGCTCATAATTAAGTAAAGGTTATAACAATGATGGAACTGTGAGCTTGTAAGGTTCCCAAAGGACTCGAGAAGGATACCTCGTGTGTGTACATAACAGCTTCAAGTCCTCCAAGTACATACAAGGCTTATTTGACTCAATTTCAAAGTGACTTTACAACATTTCTGAAAATGCGTTCTGAGGAGATGGTTTGGAATGGACGCATGGTTCTTACTTTCATCGGCAGAGAAACTATTGATGATCCTTTGCACAGGGATTGTTGTCACTTTTGGACGTTGTTATCCACTTCTCTGCGCGACCTAGTCAGTGAGGTAGGTAACATATAAAAATACCAATATTTTCGACATTTAAAATACTGTATGTTGATTTTAACAACGTCCATCTTTTTAATGATCCACAATTATAGGGTCTTGTGAGTGCATCGAAGGTTGGTCCTTTCAACATGCCGTTTTATGATCCGAGCAAAGAAGAAGCAATCGAAATGATTCGAAAAGAAGGCTCCTTCGAGATCAATGACTTGGAGATTCATGGATTTGATCTTCACCAGAGTAACTACGACGAGGACTATAAGTTACACTCACAGAAATCTAAAGCAGGAGAAAAAGAGGCCAAATGTATAAGAGCGGTCAGTGAATCGTTGCTTGTAGCTCACTTCGGAGTTGACGTTATGGACACGTTGTTTAACAAGTTTGCATATCACGTATCCCAACATACTAGCTGCACGAACAAAACGACTGTTTCCCTAGTCGTTTCTTTGATTCGAAAATAATTATTCACTTTTATATTTCTTATTCGAATTTCATTTAGATATAGAAACCAAGTAAATGTTATTTATGTAAGTGGTCCGATCAGCTCCAACATCTTTACTTTGACCCATAACGAAATCACTCACCTACAAGAAGAAAAGAACATAACTCTAGGGTAGATGGGAAATAATTTCCTCAATAAATAGGACGTTCTCTATAATAAATAAAGCAACATGGGTATTTTGTAATAAACAAACATATTAGTATATACTTTGGTCGTAATAAATAAAGCAACATGGGAAATTTTGGTAATAAACAAACTTATCGGGTAAATCTGTTATAAAACATAAATTTCGGCTGAATAACTTAATAATCGAAAGTTGGGGGAAAATACGCAATATACAAAAAAGTAAAATCTGGAAACGTCACCAACCGACAGAGACAAATTATTGAGCTTCAAAATTCAAAAGTCAAAAATTAGAGATATCAATCACTAACGTAACTAGTCGAGTGTTTGTTTTTGGATCTGGAGGATTTTGATCTGTGGAAACGAAGATGGCGGCAAACGAAACTAGTTATCGAGTGTATTGTGTAGGAACCGTCGATACCAAGCTTGATGAGCTACGATTCCTTGCTGGATCAGTGCGTTCAAATATCGGCGCATTCTCAAACAACTCATCTTCCAAGGTATGAGATTAGTTCCTCCGACGCAGAACAGAACCTCATTCATCACCTTGATGATTGTATTTTAGTCTCAGTCTCTCAATTTCGCCGTTTTTAATTGTGGAATTAACAACAACAGGTTGAGGTTGTGATTGTGGATGTTTCGGCGGGTACTGATCATAAGCAGATCGAGAATGTAGCTGAATTTGCATTTGTAACAAGAGAACAACTTCTCTCATGTTATTCTGGATCGAACCAGGAGACAAAACCTCTGAAACTTCCCGATGATAGAGGCGAGGCTGTTGGTATCATGAGCAAATGCCTTGAGAGTTTTCTTAGGCAAGCGGTTGAGGAAAATTCCCTTGCTGGGGTTATAGGTCTTGGCGGAAGTGGAGGAACCTCGCTGATATCCTCAGCCTTTAGGTCTCTCCCCATTGGGATTCCCAAGGTCATTGTATCCACTGTGGCTAGTGGTCAAACCGAGCCTTATGTTGGGACCTCAGATTTGGTTTTATTTCCTTCTGTGGTAGATGTATGTGGTATCAACAGTGTTAGCAGGTTAGTATTTTCAAACGCTGGGGCTTCTTTTGCGGGTATGGTACTCGGGAGGCTTGAGATGTTTAGAAGCTCCTCAAGTGAGAACGGGAAATGTACTGTGGGTATAACCATGTTCGGTGTGACAACTTCATGTGTAAATGCAGTCCAGGATAGATTAACTAGAGAAGGTTATGAGACACTTGTCTTTCATGCCACCGGTGTTGGCGGCAGAGCCATGGAATCTTTGGTTAAAGAAGGGCTTATACAGGTTTTTCTATTTTCCCCATTCGTCGAGATTCGTTGAGATGTTGTGCCTGTGGCATTGGTTTCTTCTTTTTTTAAGTTTCTTTTACTTGTTCCTTCCGTAGGGAGTAATGGATATTACAACAACCGAGGTTGCAGACCATGTAGTTGGAGGTGTGATGGCATGCGATAGTTCCCGTTTTGATATCACCATAGAAAAAGGAATACCGTTGGTTTTAAGTGTAGGAGCCTTAGATATGGTCAACTTTGGTGGTAAAGATACTATTCCTTCACAATTCCAAACAAGAAAGATTCATGTTCACAATGAACAGGTGAGGAATCTGTATAATGTTAAGTTGTCTTTTCTATTAGCATCTGTTTTTTTTTTTTGAGTTATCTTGTTTTTCTTTGGCAGGTTTCGCTCATTCGAACAACAGCAGAAGAGAATAAAGTATTTGCAAGGTTTATTGCAGATAAACTGAACAAATCAACATCAAATGTTAGGGTTTGTCTCCCAGAGAAAGGTGTCTCTGCACTGGATGCGCCAGGGAAACCTTTCTGTGATCCGGAAGCAACTGGTGCGCTCATAAATGAACTGCAGAAGCTCATTCAAACAAAGGAAGAGAGACAGGTATTTTCTATATTTTCCGTGCACTAGTGTTTTGTTTTGCGTCATCTACTTTCAGGTATTGAAATGTTGTGTATTTTGACAGGTCAATGTTTATCCACATCACATCAATGACCCTGAGTTTGCAGATGCATTGGTTGCTTCATTTCTTGAGATTTGTCCTAAAACCTACTCACAAATCAAACCCTCTGAAACGGCTTCGACTAAACCTAGTACTGGAGAGCATGATGATGGACACATATCTAAGACGGGGTTGAGGCCTGAAAGGATTCCATACAGTCCTACAGATTTCCCCAATGCAAAACCAGGTTTCTCTTGCCCTTCCCTATCGTAATGATCAGTACACTAACGACCAGATCAATAGGTGGTTCTAGTCATTTTGATACGGAACTTGCATGTTGGAATTAGAAAACTTACTTATCATCACTGGCTCCAGAAACCTTGGAACGAACTCAGACCATTTTGGGACGTTTGAGAGATCAAATTGAGAAGGGAATACCAATAATCGGGGGAGGTGCTGGTACGGGAATATCTGCAAAGTTTGAGGAAGCTGGTGGGATTGACTTGATAGTGATATACAACTCTGGACGTTTTCGGATGGCTGGAAGAGGATCCTTAGCAGGCTTGCTTCCATTTGCTGATGCCAATGCAGTCGTGCTTGAAATGGCGAATGAAGTTTTACCCGTCAGTTTCTTTATTCATTTACCCAAGAAACTTGCATATCGTTCCAGTTGCTTCTGTTAGTTACTCAAACATTTTCTCTCTAAAACCTGTCGCTTCATATGTCAAATCCAACGTGCAGGTAGTGAAGTCGGTGCCTGTTCTTGCTGGGGTGTGCGCAACAGATCCATTTCGACGTATGGTCTATTTTCTGAAGCAGTTGGAGTCCATTGGGTTCGTTGGTGTCCAGAACTTTCCAACTGTAGGTCTCTTTGATGGTAATTTTAGACAAAATCTTGAGGAGACTGGAATGGGATATGGGTAAGCTACAAAAAGCAGCCCCTTTCAAGAAATCACTTTTTTATACGGATTGTTTAAATTTCCACTTAAACTAGTCTGATACTGCAGCCTAGAAGTTCAAATGATCTCAGAAGCGCATAAGATGGGGCTATTGACCACTCCATATGCTTTCAACCCCAAAGAAGGAGAAGAAATGGCGAAAGCGGGAGCTGATATAATAGTAGCACACATGGGTCTAACGACATCTGGAAATATTGGGGCGAAAACCGCAGTGTCAATGGAAGAAAGCGTTGTTCGTGTACAAGCTATTGCAGATGCTGCTCGTAGATTCAACCCAGACATCATCGTCCTCTGTCATGGAGGTATAATTATAGTAACTTCTCGAATCCTACAGTCATTGTTTGATAAGAGTTTTATGTAGTAAGCTTCTTGTATGTAGGTCCAATATCGGGTCCAGAAGAGGCAGAGTTTGTGTTGAAGAGAACACAGGGTTGTGTCCATGGCTTCTATGGAGCATCAAGCATGGAAAGGCTACCTGTAGAACAAGCTATAACAAGCACTGTTCAAAAATACAAATCCATAGCGATGAAGTGAAGTGAAGTATAGCTCAATTACAGACCTTTTCCTTTTGGTGCTTCTTGTATATTTGCACGTTTGTGGTGTGGCAGATGTTTCCGTTTAGTGCATGGCTTTCTATTATGGTTTGGTTTCTTCTCCTCATGACTGCAGCATCTCTTTTCTTTGGTTGCCTACTTGATGTTTTCTTATCTTACTTAATAAAGATCAATAGGTTTGTTTGAGAAAATTATAGAACGAGTTTCCCCATTATAGAAATGAAACCTTAAGATTCATAAACAAAACAATACAAACAAAAGCAGCGGCAAAAACAAACACAAAACGGCTTCGAGATCTTGCCATGAGATCAATCAGAATCAGAGTCGACATTAGCCGAAGACCTAACGGACCGACGTATGCTTTCTTGAAACTCATAGTCTTCATCATCTTCCACTTTTTTCTTTTCGCTAAGCATTCCTGTGAAAAAAGAAAGAAAAATGGTTAAATGATCAAAGCTGTAATATCATAAGTAGCAAATAATCAGAATGTGAGAGATTGGTTCAGCTTCAACCTTTTCTAACCAGAAGGTTCTCCAGCTTCGTAGTGGAGAAATCGTCCTTGGCACCTAGATCTTGAAACCCTACAAGCCTATCCATGGCGATACCCTTGCTGAAGAATAATGATTCCAACATTCGTGTTTTCATTAGTTTAAACTCCCAAGAGACCCAATTGCGTTAAAAAAAAAAAGAAGGGAGCGCAAGTGAGTGAAAATGTAAGATTGACCTAAAAAGGATAACACAGGGCAAAGTCTTGATCGCAAGCTTGGTGACGAAGAAGGGAGCGTTCTACATTGATAAAGTCTCCCAAGTATTAGAAGAGCTAACACCCACAAATTGAAATGTTAATCAAGAGGATTACTGACCTCTGCGTCCATCTTAATGAACTTTGTGTCCACATGTCTAGGTGCAAGGGTCTTCAGATGCTTGTCCATTATCCTACAATGTTTAAGCGCATAGCTTCAGTACTTGATATTCGCATATCAAAGACCAAAACAAAAGTGATGTGACTGAGAGAGACTAGAGAAGTATTGCAACTTACTTGCAACGGTAGAATTCCTTGTGGTAGAAGTGACATATAACTTTGTCACTCCTAGTGACTTCACCCAAGAAGTCACCTTCGCTAACTTCTCGGAATTCACCGTGTCCTTGCCTTTTGAATGCTTCTCTCTTTTCCACTTCTCTCTGTCCGGACATCATATCTTAGGGGTTAGTTCATAGTTTCATACTAACTAATGAAGAAGTTAGAAGAGTTAAACCAATCCAAAACAAGATATGGATGGTGAAGTTGAACCTTGAGTGCTGCAATTCTATCAGCGTGCAATTTTTCAAGCTCTGGATCCTACACAACATGAGCAACTCAGCAAGTCTCCCATAGATTAGAAAAAAAAGAAGAGAAGCATAACAACATGTTCTCATTTGATTTGTACTTACATCCATCAGTTCGTCAAGATCAACCTCCTCGTTGACAGGTCTTGAACCTTGCGCCTTTTCATTTGCAAGAACTTCCTGCACACCCAGCCATGGTAACAAAAATCATCAATTCATCATCTAGCACAAGGTGTCCTAAAAAATTCATCTCCATCTCTGTTAAATGGCTCACCCAAATAAACGTTAAATCGAGATCTAAGAAAGAATCTATGGAAAAAGAATTACCTTTTTATAATCTCTAGCAGCTGCCGCCAATACATTCCCGAATGCCAGATTCGATAGGGTCGACTTCACCGCATCTGGATCCATCTTTTTAACCAAACCTATTCAATAATTTTTATTCAACCCTAGAAATCCCAGTTCTTCGTATCCTTCTTCTTTCTTGTCAAGAGAAGAGCTTCTTCTTTTAACATTAAGGATTTGAAATCTGGTGCAGAGAGAGAGAAACTCCTGACGAACACCACCATCGACTGTATCATTGAAACGCAGCGTTTTCTGATAACTGGATTTGATTGTGTAAGGCCTCTATCTTACTATATGGGCCTTCATAATAAATGATTCTTGGCCCGAATAGGAACCCAAATTTCTCAGGCCCATCCAATTTTCAATCTTTGAACGGATGGGGTATACCATACGTGTATGGGAAATAATTAACAAAGTCTCATCGTTTTCAAGGACAACAGTTACGTGTCTCGTTTCTACGTTAGTGTTACTGTTTAGTACCGACACAAAGGAAGAAGACAGATATTTTTTTTTTTTTGTTTTCTTTCCAACTAGATTCATCACCCTGTCATGGGATTGTAATGAACACGTACTTGGTATCCACATGAAAGCTCGGTAATAAAAATCAAAATTCCCATTTCTTTTAGTGATTAAAAACAGTTCGGTTTATTCACGGACACGTATGTCCAATCACCAAACCGACATTTTCTGCTGCTACCACGCGTCCCTTTACAAATTATGATTCAATAGTTTAATAGTTGATCCATATCCGAAACCTGACTATAAAGCTACCTTCCATGCGTTAACGAACCTTCATCAATCAAAACTCATCAAAGTCTAAATATCACCAAAGAAAAAGAGTTCAATCTTATATAGTGAAAGTATTTGCTTAACATAAGAAGAAGAAGATGGCGTCTTACCAGAACCGTCCAGGAGGTCAGGCCACTGACGAGTATGGAAACCCGATCCAGCAGTTGGACGAGTTTGGAAACCCAATTGGCAGCGGAGGACACGGTGGTCTAGGAGCCACTGGCGGAGGAGGTTACGGAACTGGCACCGGGGGTACCTATGGAACTGGTGGCCAAGGATACGGAACCGGAACCGGGACCGAAGCCTTTGGAACTGGCGGAGGAGCTAGGCACCACGGCCAAGAGCAACTCCACAAGGAAAGTGGTGGCGGCTTGGGAGGAATGCTTCACCGCTCCGGATCTGGATCCAGCTCTAGCTCGGTATAAATCAAGTGTACAAACAAGATTTTATGATGTATTAATTACTGTACGATGTGTGATCATCTAATTGATGTTATATATATAATAGGAGGATGATGGACAAGGAGGCAGGAGGAAGAAGGGAATAACGCAAAAGATCAAGGAGAAGTTGCCAGGTCATCATGATCAATCTAGTCATCAAGCTCAAGGAATGGGTGGCATGGGAACTGGAACTACCACCGGATATGATGCCAGCGGTTATGGTGGCGAGCACCACGAGAAGAAGGGGATGATGGACAAGATTAAGGAGAAACTTCCCGGTGGTGGTGGCCGTTAAGCTTTACACAAACATGTATACATATTAAATACTAATAAAATAAGGAGGGTTTGTGACGCAGTCGCATTTGGTCGTTGTATGTGTGCTTTTTATGTATGTACGTCGTGCGATGTGTGCTGGCTTGTATGAGTGTGTGGGTGAGAGATACAGGAGTGTGTCATGAGCGTCTGGCTCTTTTTATGTTCTGAGATGTCTGTTTTATGTAATTTCATATCTATAAATCTACTTTCTTGTTATTTGTTTTCTCAGCTTAGCGGTGTAGCTATTACTTAACTAAATGTGTAATTTCATATCTATAAATCTACTGAGGCCTTTTTCTCATGCACTGCTGACTTGTAGCAACACACACAACAATTAGTAAGACAGTTTGCGTAATTAATATTGGATTAGGCCTTTTTCGAACTCGCTATGCTTTCCCACTGGATTGGGCATTACCATAAGCCGAATTAGAATTGATGCTTGGGCCTATGAAGTATTAATATTGGAGCGAGATTTGTAAATTTGTCTTTTTTTAAAAATGTACGTAATGTAAACGAATAATGAATGACGTGAGAAAATGACGAAAAGACATATTGAAAAAGTCTAAATACATCGTCGCGTAGTCGAATTCTGTATGCCGACTTGTTCTTCTTTGTCACATTTGCACGAAAAGAAAAGGAAAATAGTTGGTATTGGTTTTGTGAGGGAGAGCAGTTGAAGCTGTTTCTCAATGATTTTGTCATTATCTACAGTTTTGTTATGTCTTTGTCGTACTCTTTATCAGCCGTATCTATTTGTTAAGCACACAATCAGTCAAAAGATTATTTAGTTTGCTTGCAAAATAATTAGCACTAGGTAGTAACCCGTGCTACTGCACGGGCTAATATGTTTATTATAATTTGAAATTAATAATACTGTATTAGTTATATTCAGATTATTACACATTTTCAACATATTATTGGTACTATGTACTTATTTTTGACATTTAATTTAAGTGAGCACGATATTGACTGTGACACATACTCCCTTCCATTCATATCTAATTACCTCTAGTCTCTATCCTCTACTTCACATCGTATACATCTGTCTGATTACCTCTGGCACAGATGATTGGACAAAACATTTTAATATAAATTTTAAATTCGTAAAATGACGAAGAATTATATTAACCCGGACGTTATAGCACATGTATGCTATTTTCTTGTAAATTATTAAAATTTAAACTTAGACGTATTTAGTTTGGAACAGGAAACACGTCCCAACCCATCTCCTGGTGTCCCGTTTTATCTCCTTTCGTCCTATCTCGTCTCATCCCGTCTCTCGTCTCATCCTGTATCCATCAGCTTTTTTTTTGTCTTATGTTTTTTCTCTTTTAAATAATTTCTCGTTAGACAATATTTATTAAAAGAGATTGGGTAAGAAATTTAGACGGGATACCAGAGTTCTCCATTAATTATTAGGGGGTGTATTCAACTTGACATTTTAAGTGATTTGTGTGAAATTTACAAATTCTATGTTATTCAATCATGAATTTTAAAAAGTCTATTAAAATCCACTGTTATTAAACTGATGATTTAAAAATCTACTTTAAAATTCATTAAAATCTCTTGTTATTGAACTGATGATTTAAAAATCTACTTTAAAATCCACTGTTATTGAAAACAGTTTTGTGGATTAGGATTTTAATAATTTTTAGGATTCTGGAGGATTCTGTAAGATTTGTTTAGTTAAAAATACAGAAATCCAAATCTCATGGTTTTAGGTGGGATTTGAAAGAATTTTACAGAAAATCATATGAATTTCCCTAAAATCTATCAAAATTCTAAATTTCCTAAATCCCATCAAATTCTCCAAAATCATGGTTTGAATACACCCCCCTTAGGTTTTTTAGTTAGTTGAAATTATCCAAAAAAAATATAATTTCAAAAACTATATACTTGTTTTCAAAAATACCAAAATTTTCTATGTGCTCGTTCCAAAGTGGTTAATCACATGTTGCATAGTCAATCCTTATCCAAATTAGTGAAAGCTTGACCTTTGAATTTATCTACCTATATTTTTTATTTCATACTTTTATCCAAAATTTATGTCCCTTTAAAAAAATGTTCAATTTTTTTTTTTTTCATTATTCGACTTACCCGTTTCAGTTTATCTATATTATTTATTGTCTTACTACTATAAATAGACCGGATTTTTTCTCAAAATTTAATTATTGTTTCTTAAAGTATATGTACTTAATTAGTAAATTAAATTACTTCAAAAACAGTGATAAAACATATATTAAGTTAAATAATAAACCCTTTAAAATTTTTAATTGTATAATATTAGTATTTTCCATAAAAATTAGTTGGCCATTCTTTTACGGTGTTTTCAATATTTTAGTGTATATGTAGAATACCACAATCAATACCGAAAATAAACATTATCATCATTTTCATCAGCTGAAAATATAAATTTTCTTACAATACATTCATACTAATCAAGCACAACTCATGTTTGTTGAAAATGTTGAAATAATCTTGTTACAGGGTGTTAAATCTTGTCCAGTCCCATCCCATCCCATCCCGTCCCGATCCATCATGTTAGAAATTTTATGTCCCATAACCATTCTCTTTTAAATAATTACCCATAAAATAATGTTATTATTGAATTTTAGCTAAGAAATTTAGACAAAATACATGTATTTCCATTTGAATGTTTAATTTATATAGTTAGTAGAAATTCTAATTCTCAAAAAATCTCAAAATATTTTCAAAATACCAGTCTCAAAGTAGTTCTTTACATGAAATATACTCAACTATTTTTTAAAAATCGTTTAAGTACAATGTTTTCTATTATATGAATTACCCATTTCTGTCATTTCTCCCCTATTTCTCATCGCAATTCCACAAATAGACTGAAATTTTAATCATAATTTTATTTACATGTTCTGATATGAAATTATGTGCATAAACATTAATATGTTTCTGATTATATTAAGAGTATATTTGTAAGAAAAAATTAATCTTATGATTAAAGATTTTCAATCCGTCTTTTGATTCGATTTCAGTTGGAATTATTTAGTGTTTTTTAAATCTTTTGATTCGATTATGGTTGAAATTATTTAGTGTTTTTATGATATCCCTAAAAACCAAACACATCCCGTGTTTGTTAAAAATGTTAAGTGATTTACTTATATATTTTCAAACTAATCAAAATATCTTTCATAGTTTGCTTAGAGCTGTTAAATTAGAATATCATATTTCACTTTGATTTTAGTTAGATTTTGGAATAGGAAACACGTCTTGTCCCATCTCTTCACGTCTCATCCCGTCCATTTCCGTTGCATTTCGTATCCTCTAATATACTTGCATAGGCTGAAATTTTGTCGTTTTGATGCAAATTAAATGATTTAAACATTTTAAAAGATTGACATGTGGGATAAGATTTCTACATACATTCTAATTTTCCCCAAAATGTACATTTTAAAGTGGCTCAAGCCTCAAGGTAAAACTGTTAAACATGTCAAATATGAAATATGTCATGCGTTCGCGTGAGTAAATAGTATGTCTGCTTCATACCGCTTACATATGAATAAATCACTCTTTCTAATTTATTAGATATATTTAGAGCTAGAAAATAATACATAAAAAAACATATGTTACATGTCAAGACTGATTTTTATTTGAATTGTAATGAAGAAAATAGTAAAAAAAAAAATATAACACTTCGTAACGTGTGATAATAATAAATAATCAAGTTCTTTTTGGTTCAAAGCTACATAGAGTACAAAGTAAATGAAAGTACAATCAGACCTTAGGAATTACAGAAAAAGAAGAGAGTTTATGCGTAACATTATGCTCAAGCTAAGCATATAAAGTAAAAAAGGATTCAACAAACAGGCAATGCTCTTCATGTGTTTGTTTCCTTCCATCGCCTGCAATTTATCAAAGATTGAAATTTTTACAGTACATATGCTTAGTCATCTGACCTAATCGCCAACCAATACCGTGACACTTTCACCTAGCTCAGCTTTACACCTTTATCCCCTTAACTAACTATCATTCACTACAAAACTTCTAGGCCAGCAACAATAGTCTTGCATTAGACTAAGAAGAAATCCTTATTCACATCATCAAGACTAAAACACATCCCACCGATTGACAGTAACATTCCAAAGATGGAAAGAAGAACTCATCAACCTCGTTGATGATGGTTTCACAGAAATAGACTGAAAAAGCTTATCAATGTCATACTCAAGAGAGCCATGATACTCTCGCGGCTTCCGCTCCGAATCTTTACTCGATGATCCCATAACAGATTTACCATATCTCCCGGAATGTTTTGGCAATCTTACTTCATCATCCTTCTCTTCCACAATTTCACAAGCGCCTCCAAACTATCCCATTGCAAAATAGAGCTTATACAGTAACTAAAATCTCTTGAGATAAATCAAAGCAGCACCGAGTTATTCATCATCTCTCTGTGATCCGTTTCTAAACTTCTGGGAAACACAGTCACACAGTTTACCTAAAAGAGAATAATCATAAGGAAAAAAAATGGTTAAAGAACAGTAACTTCAAATGAAGAGCAATGTGGAGAATCATTTTTCGTCCTTGTATAATCACCCAATGCCTGCAAATTGTAATCATAAAATCCCTTATCAGCAATTCAGTGGGAGACATAGATGAACTATTGAGTTAGACAAAGTTGAAAAATTTACAAAAAGTTCTTCACTATTTAAGTAATTGTAATAGAAGAAATAATCTCAGCCAAAGTTTTATATTATTAGATGAAAATAAAAGATAATTGCGATAACATTGGTAACTGTAACATCCGCGAACCAATTTTTAAGGTTTTGGTGTGGGTGTCGATCGACACCCTTGGTGTACCGATCGATACCATGTTTTCTGGTTTGGTCCGGTTCGTTTTAATTGCTGTTTGGTTCGGTTTGGTTCAAGGAAAATCCCTAAATCGTGTTATAAGTGGAGAAGCGACAAATTAAGGGTTTTAGGGTGTCTTGTCGCCGTTTTCAGAGATAGAGAGAAAGGAGAGAGCCTATTGTGGTGTGAAGGAGATTAAAGGAGAAAGATCAGAATCGTTAGGGTTTTGGAGGAAACAGTTTCGGCATATCAAATCGTTCTCAAAGGTAATGAAATTTGGTAGGTTTATTCCCAAGTCTTTCATCGTCATTCTCCTTTTTACAGAAGTAGATTTGGATTTAAACTCGATGAGTTATTGGCAGTTTCGTGAGACACGTTTTCTCAGACGCGAGTTGGGACCATCGGAGATTGTAACTGAGATCGTGGTCTCGTGTGGTGCTGAACTTTTGTGGGAAACTTCGTGACGTCTAGGGGTAGCTTTTCACCGGAGCGATTTGATAGTTAACGGTTGGTTTTGATTTTAGGGTTTCGTCTTTGAGACTATTCTTTTCTGATGTTTCTGTCCAGTTTGGTTATAAGTCGTTTTTGGTTGTGTGGCTTGTTGTAGGGCGTTTCTGGGCTGTTTCAGACGTTAGGAGGGTCTCAACTGGTTGTATTGGTTGTTATAATCAGTTGATAAGGTGAGTGCATGACCATGGCTTATCTAAGCCTGAGAATCCTTTGTTGTTCTTGCTTGATTGATGGTGCTTTGTGGTGTTGTTCTTGCTTGATTGGTTGTGTTAGTGGTGTTGTTCTTTCTTGTGGTGGTTGTGTTATGGTTCTTATAGGTTCCTGAAGGTTTTGGGTGAGGTTGGAACAGATTGGAGATGATTGGAAACGGAGGTTCGTCGTTCGGATTCGTGCAGTTCGCGTCTGCGAAGGGAGTGTCGATCGACACCAGTTAGGTGTCGGTCGACACCATGTTTGGTCAGTGTCGATCGACACCTCTCTGGTGTCGGTCGACACCAAGTTGCTTGTTTCGTGATTTTTCCTGGTTTGTTTGTGTTTGGTTGTCATTTGTTAAGCATTGGAATCTCAGTTGCTTGTGTGTATAGCCCAGTAGATGGAAGGATTGCCTCACTAAGTATTTGTGATAATACTTACACATCTCAATTGTTGTTTGTGGTGTGCAGGTTTGTGACGTGGAATCATGGCAATGAGGAGGAGGATGATCTAGGGTCTCGTTTGTGTGTTATTGGATTTGTTGGTTATGTTGTTGGAACCTTGGTTAGTGTTATGTTAGGTTGTCGGATAGAATGGTTAGGAATGTTATTGTATTGATGATGTTGTTGGTTTTGTATTATTGGTATGTTTCCGCTGTGCTTAATGTTATTGCTGGTTTAATGTTGAGTTGTGGTTTGGGTTGGTTAATTAAGTAGTATGGGATGCTTAATTATATATTGTTTTTAATTATTAAAAAAAAAAAGGGGTCGGGTTGTTTCAGTAACATAGATACAATTGAAGAGTAAACAGTGATTAATCACCCTTGGTGACGAAGAAGATAGGAGACTCGGTCTTACAGATACAACATATAGGATCCCTAAGGACGAAACGGAGTCGAACGACACATGTAGAGCAAACCTCTCGGTGACCACAAGATCGATAAGCTAATGATACTTTCATCAGTTGGAAATCTCAAAATTTTTTGATAAAGGTAAAGCTCATTTAAAATTCTAGAAAACAAAACTGACTAAATTACTAAAATTCTAATTTTGAGGTACAGAACGTATAATATGGAAAACAGAATAGAGAAGTATCATCTCTGATCTTGAGTTCAGCGGTTAATCTTAGAGGCACAATATAGCTACTATCTAAGCTTAACTTTAAGACCAAACAACCTATTATTGCTTCAAACTTACAATAACTTTTAAAACAACCAAAAATAAACTCACTTAGCGTAGTGCATCATTTCAATTTTTCTGCTGGTTTTCCAAGACCATTGAAAAGATTTTTCTCCATTAACAACACAAATACCGCAAGTTCCGGTTGATAACGACTCATCTTCATGATGGTGAACCTGACAAAAAAAACATATGTCATCTTAATTTATTGTTATTACGAAATTTTACTATAACCGATAACTTTATACTATCCTCATAGAGAAACCAACCACCTGCTGTACATGGACTCAAATAATAATAAAAAACACCAGAGAATCAACTTACATTGACACCAGCTGTTGTACATCCTTCTTCATTGCCTCTTTGTATTTATCATTTCCAATGGATCCCATGTAACCGGTTGCCCCAGGAATTTGAAGCATCCACTACAGCCACCAGCAAGTAAAAAGAGAACCTCAACTTAGCATATATAAGACGTTCAGTGGAGAAATGCATATATCAACCCAAATTTAAAAATTTTAAATTACAATTTTTTATGTTTGCATAAGAAGAGAGAGAGAGAGAGAAACGTACCTTCATACGACCAAGGATTCTAACAACAATGTCAACACCTCTCTTTAATTGAACTCTTGACCTGTTGTATAGCTATCACCTCCAAATCAACATATCCGAAACTGAGTTCTTAAAACGCATGCTTTTCCTATTCAAAGGAACAAAGCATCAAATATAGTGAGAATGTGGGGGAATATCTTAAGTGATTATGATGATAACTATTCATTCGATCAATCTTTCCAAGACTAACGAACTTAAAGAAATTCACATCACTAACTGAATTTCATCATCAACAGATCCAATACTCACCATTGATTCCAAACTTCATCAAAAACATTAGTAGAAGACCCGCTTTTTGTTTGGGATAAAGTTTTTGACCTACCTCTTCCTGTTCCTAAACATCATAAATAAAACTTTCATATCTTCTTTTAAGTTAAACAAATGAATTTTACGAACAAAACGTTTACAAACACTAAGCCAATAAGATTACACTTACCACAGTATGAGGATCAGATCCGTAAGCTATCTTTAAGCATAAGTGACAGAGCCGCACCTTTGCTTATGGTTCCTAATATGTTTAAACATAAGTATCTAAGCAGAACGGAGAGTGTTTACAAATTTATATGCAGAAGATACAGACTTATAACTCACCTGTTGTGCCAATCATGTCGTCCACCATTACACTCTCTTGCAGCAAAACGTTTAGTCTTGATTTTCCCAAGCTCCAGATCAAAATAGCAAGAAATCTCCTGTATCATCATCATAAAAAAACTACATCCAATGAACAAACGACAATATCACAAATCATACTCATCCTAATCGTTTCAAAATCAAACATACTATCCTTTCAAATTGAGAGAGAATCAAGCTCAAAAGATCTAGTTTCGCCCAAACAATGACTTGAAATCAAAATAGATCTTACATATCTATTAGTGGACGTACAATAGAATAAGAAGCAATTAGGGAGAAAAAAAGAAAGAGAGAGTGTCGATATCTTTACGTACTGCTTTGCTGCCTTTGCTTTCTCCTTGGTGAAGCTCAATCCCAGAACATCATCGTCCACTCTTCTGCTAAAAGAGAGAGAGGCGACAGAGAAAAAGAAATTTTGGGTTAGGGTTTTGTTTCTTATTTTAATATTGACAGAGTAATGGACGACTAAGATTAAAAAGATCTCAAAATATACGGTCAGGATTTTAAAAAAATTAGGCAATGAACGACTGAGATTATAACATAAAACCGGGTTAGATTACCGGGTTATTTCGACCCGCGTGTTTATCCGTTTAGAGGGGATGTGAAATTTCGTCGTTACCCTTTAAAAAATCGAATATTTGGTTATAACTCCAATGGCATACCCTTATAATTTCTTACAAAACGAAGGTTTAGTCCATAAACTGTGTTTCAAAATAATAGTAGAGATTATTTCTTTGACTATTTATTTGGTTAATGGTCAACCAAGTAAAACCCCCTACAAGGGCAAGTGTTTAGCGTAGCTTACTCTTCATGCTAACCTCTCCATTTAATATCACAAATCAGTAGGAATATCTTTTCAGGTTGGTATAAATTTATTAAAAGCAAAATACTGTATACGTTTTAATACTAATGTTCCTAGTCAGTACATGTAACAAATATCCCATACAACAACTGCATATGAGGTACATAAAGTGGGCATACATGAGTAGCTTTTAATTAATGAATAAAAAGTCTTAACAAATCTTGTATTTATACCAATCCTTAAAGATCAACTAATGTATCCATCTAATCCAATATACAGCTACAATTAGTTACCAACTCCAACCTCTTTCTCAAATGTCCACAAAGTCTACTCTATATATGAAATCCTTTGCATCACACACAATCACCAATTACAAGAAACCGAGTTGATTAAACACAAGGAGTCATCGAAAGAAAAAAAATATCCCAAAAAATGGCTAGGTCATTAAACATCTTTATTGCAGCTCTCTCTCTCATTGCATTATCTCCTCTTTGTTTGTGTTCCAAAGCATATGGAACTGGCGGCTATCTCTTTCCGCAGTTCTACGACCACTCGTGTCCTAAAGCCCAAGAGATTGTTCAGTCCATTGTGGCTAAAGCATTCGCACAGGATCCTCGCATGCCTGCCTCCTTGCTCAGGCTCCATTTCCATGATTGTTTCGTCAAGGTCTGAAGCTTAGCAAACTTTCATAAGGTTTAACACCATACGATAAAATTTTAAATAACTTTTAACATATTTTTCTCGTTATGTTTGGCACTGCAGGGATGTGATGCTTCGATACTATTGGACAGCAGTGGAACCATAATCAGCGAGAAACGATCAAACCCTAACCGTGACTCAGCTCGTGGTTTCGAACTCATCGAGGAAATCAAACAAGCCTTAGAACAAGAGTGTCCTGAAACAGTTTCTTGCGCTGATATCTTGGCTCTAGCCGCTAGAGACTCAACTGCCATTGTAAGTCATCACAATTCACCACACACAAAATTATATGAGCGTTATCATCAAATTGGAAAAATGAACAAATATATATATATACACAGACGGGTGGACCAAGCTGGGAAGTACCTCTAGGAAGAAGAGACGCGAGAGGAGCAAGCTTGAGTGGTTCCAACAATGACATTCCTGCTCCAAACAACACTTTTCAAACCATCCTCACTAAGTTCAAGCGTCAAGGACTCGATCTCGTCGATCTTGTCTCCCTCTCCGGTAATATATCTATCCATCCATCTTAATTAACCAATGTTAATTAAAAAGCTTGCTTATAAATAAATCCCATAACATGTTTGATTCGCAGGAAGTCACACCATAGGAAACTCGAGGTGCACGAGTTTCCGGCAGAGGTTATACAACCAGTCCGGTAACGGGAAGCCTGATCTGACCCTAAGCCAATACTATGCAACCCTGTTGCGCAAACGATGTCCGAGATCCGGGGGTGACCAGAACCTCTTCTTCCTCGACTTGGTGACACCGTTCAAGTTCGACAACCACTACTTCAAGAACTTGATCATGTACAAAGGTCTATTGAGTTCGGATGAGATTCTGTTCACAAAGAACAGAGAGTCGAAGGAGCTTGTGATGCTATACGCTGAGAATCAAGAGGCCTTCTTCGAGCAGTTTGCTAAATCGATGGTGAAGATGGGAAATATCTCACCGTTGACTGGCGTGAAGGGAGAGATCCGACGCATCTGCCGGAGGGTTAACCATGCTTATTAATCAAATCTATCTTTATATATCAATATATCATGAACAACGCTTCAGTTTCATGCATTTGTTTGGCATGGACGTATACGTATCATTGAGTTTTATATTTCTTTTGGCTTTATATGTTTGAGTGTGTATTGTACATTTTACTAAAATCTGATATTGTTTCGGAACTATGATCTATATACTATTTTAGCGTTTTTGCAATATTTTCAGACTTTAATTTCCAACTAACATATCGTATTTGGGACAAAAAGTTAAAAAATGTATATTATGAAAGATGGCCAACTCATTCAGTGACATATCAACAGTGGAAAGAGTGTCACATGTCTATTCTCATTAAAAGCAAAGAGACCTAAACTAAAAGGAATATAAAACATTTTTCATGTCTTTTAGTCTTTTTTTATATCACAAAAATAATTTTAATATTTACTTTAGAAAAGCTTATAACATGTCCCAAGAAAGTAGATGCATTACCAAAAGACAAAAAAAGCATCAGAATTGAATCATAGAGTCACTTCTTTCTCTTGGCGTAAACCATGAATTTGTGGACATGTGGTTTATAAGTTACAATTTTGTCAATAGTTTGAAGAGTTGCAGCAGCGATAAAGATATTTGTTAATACTGTGGAGAAATTCATGAAAATTTGTCCTTAAAAAAATATATTATATATATAAAAAATTATATGTGAAGAAGATGGAGTTTTGTTCACTATCAAATGGAAGATAATTGAAGAAAACAGTAGAATGTTAATTTAGAAAAATACATAGACAAAGAGGAAGGGGGTTTTCATATTTTAACATTTAGAAGTTGTCAAAAAGAAAATTCAATGAAATTCTTATTAAAAAAAACTATAGAGTTATATTCAAGAAATTGAAGAGATAACATGAAAGGAAGATGTATATCTTAATTAAAGAGTTAGTCAAGCTGCAATCTTGATAAAAGAAAATGTTAGTATTTCATAGTATATAATTGAGAAGCTTAATTATAAATAAATCTAAATACTTAAGTTTTTTTTAATGAATGTAAAATTTATTCAACCAAAAAACTCTTTATTACAAAATATGCATCCTTAGATTAAGCTTTCATTTAGAATATTTTTTTAGAAGTTTTAGACAAGAATTATAGAATGTTTAAGCTCTCATAACAAAATTGTACATGCCTGTATATAATAATGCAATTACAAAAGGAGAAAAAAATATTTGGAATATTAAAAAAAATCAACATCAAAATTATATTTTTCACAATTAAAAAAACAAAGATAAACTCTACATAAAAAAGCAAAATTGTGTAAAAAACAGTAAACTATAAGTACGCGCATAGCGCGAATATTCATTTAGATTTTATTAAAAGACTATGCTAAACGTTTCTAAATAGTAAAAATATCCATTTCTTCAAAACCTTGGGGATTATCTTTTCTTATTATTATTATTATTATTATTATTATTATTATTATTATTATTATTATTATTATTATTATTATTATTATTATTATTATTATTATTATTATTATTATTATTATTATTATTATTATTATTATTATTACTAGCATGAGTGACTGTCAAGATGATTATGAAGACTACTATATGAGTCGGCTGTACTCCATTATTCCAAAATATATTACTAACTATATACTGATATACTGATATATATTTTTCTAATATTTTAATATTTTACTTATATTTTATTTATATTTTGCTTATGTTTTACTTATTTTTATTATATTGTTTGCTTTTTAAAAAATTAATATTAATAATATTTTTGTCAATATTTTTTTCAGTTTTACAACCTTTTTTGGTTCAGAAACTCATCAACAAAAACTTCTTCGTCTCCTCTTCTGTCGTTACCAGAATATTTCCAATCCAATTGACTCTCTTAGTCCCGTCGGAACCCGGTCCATAGTTTTGGTATTCTCCCAATGTTACTATCAGAGGAGGAGGATCCGTTAAGTTGTTCCAAGCCAGCCAACTCAACTCGGTATGCATGACAATGACTCTAGCGTAGCTCTTCCATGGACGTCCTAGATATACTCTGAAATTACCGTCGTATGGTATGATTTTACTATGTGTGATGGAGAAACCGGTGTTGCTTTCTCGATCAATGGCGGCTTGTGCTGTGACAGTTACCACCTGTCCCAAAAGTGGCTGTTGTAGCATAGTGCTGCAGTTCTGGAACACCGCTGTCGGTCGTTTTGAAATTACCATCATCGTAAATTTTCACCTTGTCTCGAGACAAGATGACGTTCTCCATATATACTCCCTCTTTGACGTATACAACTACATGTGTAGTTGTTGTCTTAGGAAACTCAGCAACCGCTTCCCTGATCATTACGTAGTCCCTCGAGCCGTCCGCAACCACCGTAAAATCGGCTTAGGCGAACAGCTAATCGTTGAATTACGACACTGAGTTAGGAGGAAGAAGAAGATTGGACAAACATTTATTGGATGCTTAGTTAAAAGTTATTAAATGAAAAGTCATAATAAATAGAAGCAACATTATAATTTTTTTTGTATGTATTATAAGTATAAGATATTTTATAAAAATTATAGTAAAGAGTAACAAGTATTATAACATTTATTTTTATTTTTATTATTATTATTAATAAACAAATATTATGATGAAGTGAATTTAAGTGAAAGTATCAAACAAAAGATTATAATAAGTAAATGCAACATTTTGATAAAAATAAATTTCATCTTGAGTAAAAGTTTATAACCAAAAATTAGAAAAAAAAATACACAACTTCTAAAAATCAAATATTGAATAGTTAAATTTTAAAAAACATATTTACAAAGATTTAAGATAAATAAACACAACTGTAAGTTACATAATTAAAGTTGATTAAATATTTTTTTTTTTTTTTTGACAACGATTAAATATTAATATTACTATAATCATTTCTAAAATATTTAGTTACATTATAAAATAATGTTGGATATTAGATATTAAAGTTCATATTATTTAGATTCAGCATGAAACAAAAACTTTGTGTCAGCAAACAATATTTTACTAATTAGTTATCTAATAAGAGACAAATATATATATATATATAGTTGAAAAGCCATAAATATTTAGATAAATATAATTATTGGAACGAAAATTTGTAAATAAGATATGGTGAAAAGACACAACTCTACACTGAATAGATGCAACCGTATGATTTTTTTTACGGTAAAAAATACAACTTTACAATAAATAAATGCAACTCTATGATTTTTAAAAAATAAATATTAAAATTTATTTTATGAAAATGTAAAAAAAAATCGCAATTCTTATTGGTATTTATTCAGATTGTTATCATTATACACATTAAAAATTATTATTATTAAAAAATAAAGATGATCATGATGGAATGTAAATTTTCAAGTACTGGGGTCGTTTTAGAAATAACTGAGAATATAGGGCGGGAAGTTAAGAGGTTAGAAGTAGTTAAAAAGTATTGGGCCTGGGATCTTCTGATATGGGTTTTAAGCTTCCGATTAAGAAAACGGTGCCGTTGGAACACATCTTGAACGGGAAACTCGGAGTCGGAGATCGTACCGGACGGAGGACGGCGACTCTTTCATCAACTGCCGTTTCGATTCTTTTACCCTCGATTAGCTCTGTAAGCGCAATTGCAATTACGCCGGATTGCATCTCACGATTCGTTGATGTGGGCGTCATGGCAGTGGGAAAACGCCACCGCCGGCGCAGTAGCTGGATTCGCCACCGTAGCTGCTGTGCACCCTCTTGATGTCGTTCGTACGAGATTCCAAGGTCTGGTTTTTTTTTCACCCAAAACTCGATTTGTTTTTAACTCATCGATTCGTTTAAAGTTGCTTACTTTGATTGACAACAGTCAATGACGGTAGAGGGTCAAGTCTCCCGACGTACAAGAACACTGCTCACGCTGTATTTACCATTGCCCGTCTCGAGGTTTGCAAGTAGAATCTCTCTTACCCTTTTAGTAATGTAGTTGATCCATTAGAGGAATTCTAGTTTATGGGGTTTGTGCATTCTCCACTTTGCAGAATCCAGTGACAATTCTGGTGTGTGTGTGTTTCTGTGAGCTATCACCTTTTTATAGCTCATTTTGTTTGAATCTTACGTAGGGTTTGAGAGGACTTTATGCAGGCTTCTTCCCTGCTGTTATCGGTTCTACTGTTTCATGGGGCTTATACTTCTTTTTGTGAGTGTTTACATTTTTCTTGCTTCATGATTTCTGATCAAACAAACAGAGCTGTGATTCAGCTTTGAAATATGTACAAAGGCTTTTCCTTTTTTTTGTGTCTCACTTAATGTTTTAGATCTTAAGGTCGTTGTTGATTTTGATCTCCTCAACAAATTTCTGTTAAGTTGTTTACTAGCATTAGATCTTTGTTTAAATGTTCTGAAACAAATACATGATCTCTCTGTAGTTATGGAAGAGCCAAGCAGAGATATGCTAAAGGCAGGGAGGATGAGAAACTCAGCCCTGGTCTTCACCTTGCTTCTGCTGCTGAAGCAGGGGCCTTGGTGAGTATATCAGACACCATAAATATCTCATTATTCTCCTATGTTTTTTTCTATCTCTGTCTCAAGCTTAGGATGCTCTCAGGTCTGTTTATGCACAAATCCGATTTGGCTTGTTAAAACAAGATTACAGCTTCAGACACCTCTTCATCAAACCCAATCATACTCCGGCCTATTAGGTTTTTGTGCTATGCTGGAAAAATTCAAATGTTCTTTATTTCTGGTTATTTTATTCTAAAAATGTTGCTTTTGTGAACTTCAGATGCCTTTAAAACCATAGTGAAAGAGGAAGGACCCAGGGCGCTCTACAAGGGTGTTTTCCCTGGTCTGGTACTGGTAAGTAACTGTCCTGATCTTTCTCTCTTGTCATGTTCATTATGAAACTACCACAAGATCCACTGATTTGGAACTGTCAAAGATGGGGTATTAGTTACCAAAAAGGTATTACCGATTGAATGATTTGCCATTCCGGTTTTATCAGGTTTCTCATGGTGCTATTCAGTTCACAGCATATGAGGAACTTCGTAAAATCATTGTGGATTGGAAAGAAAAGAGAAGAAAGTCGGAATCCGCTGACAGTTCATTGGTACAGAGTTCCTCTTCTTCATAGCCTACAACATTCCAGCTATTCAGTTATATAGGAACATTAATCTTGATCCCACACCCATTTCAGCATCACAAATAATACTAATGCTAACACGCCTTACTTTCATTCTTTCTTTAGAACTCAGGAGATTATGCTGCACTTGGTGGCTCCTCCAAAGTCGCTGCAGTTCTTCTTACATATCCATTTCAGGTTATTCGAGCACGATTGCAGGTACCTGTTAATCTTATTATTAGCTCAAATCTAATTTCCTAGAACTTCCGAACATCTACATACATATATGATCTTGTGCAATACATAAACATTCCTCTTTTACTTGTTCAGCAACGACCTAGTACTAACGGAATTCCAAGATATATAGACAGCTTACATGTCATCAGAGAAACCGCGAGGTTAGGGGGCATATTCTTGGAGTCTCGATTATGTCTTTTTAAAAAATATGATGTTTTGGTTCGTGTCACACTACTGACTAACACTTGGGGGTTGATGCAGATTCGAAGGTCTCAGAGGTTTCTATAGGGGACTAACTGCTAATCTGTTGAAAAATGTTCCTGCTTCATCCATTACATTCATCGTCTATGAAAACGTTCTGAAATTTCTAAAAAAGCCTTCAACAACAAAAGATTAGATCTTTCTCTTCCGGTCTTCACTATGATTTCTTAGACTCAACAAAACAGTTGTTGTCACACGCCCAATCCCATGAATTATTCTTTGATATACATACTACACTGTTGCATTTTGAGTTGCCGCCTTCATGGTTCTGAGTTCTGACGAGCTAGAAACAAACCGATTCAAAATGGGATCTGAATTGAAGAGATTGGTCCACCTTCTACAAGGTTATGGGCTTATAGTTTCCCTCGCTATTGGGCCTAATAATTCATATAAGTGGCCCATATCCATCAAACATTCTAGTCCACCTTCTACAAGGTTATGGGCCTATAGTCTCCCTCGCTATTAGGCCTTATAATTCATATAAGTGGCTCCTCATTCGGGAAAAAAACAGGAAAAACGGCTTTTTCATACCCCGACAATAGCCCTGTGTTGAATTCATACATTTAACTATTGATCTGGCCTAAACATACATTATGTTTATGAATATTTGAATTCCGTACCCCAACTTTGAAATCAATAACCCAAGTATAATTGTTGTGCCATAACATACAAAAACGTGTTTATCGACTAACTCTGTTAAGCTTCTGTTTAACCGTTTTGACGTGGATTCCACGTGTGCGCAGCGATCCAAACGACGTCGTTTTGGCTAAACAGAGAAACTAAAATTTTGACCAAAAAGACGTCGTTTTTTATTTCTCTCACAAAATCTCTCTTCCTCTCTCCCGAAACTCTCTCTCGCAGGTAGGAACCCTAGAATTTGGGCATTTTTAATTTTTGAGTCTGATCTGAAGTAGTTTAGGCAGCCCAAAATAGGTGTTTAGGCAGCTCTTTCAAATCGACTCGAAATTGAAAACGCCCAAATTTTAGGGTTCCTCTGCCGTGAGAAAGTTTCGGGATAGAGGAAGAGAGATTTTGTGAGAGAAATTGACCAAAACGACGTCGTTTTGGTCGAAATTTTAGTTTCTTTGTTTAGCCAAAACGACGTCGTTTGAATCGCTGCGCACACGTGGAATCCACGTCAGAACGGTTAAACGGAAGCTTAACAGAGTTAGTCGATAAACGCATTTTTGTATGTTATGGCACAACAATTATACTTGGAGTATTGATTTCGAAGTTGGGGTACGGAATTCAAATATTTATAAACATAATGTATGTTTAGGCCAGATCAATAGTCAAATGTATGAATTCAACACAGGGCTATTGTCGGGGTATGAAAAAGCCGTTTTTCCGAAAAAAACATGTCGATTGTCGACTATTTAGAGTGCAATTTTACGTTCTGTATCCAAAAACCGATATATTATAGACTTCAATGATAATTAAAGCTAGTAAATAAAATTATGATTTCAATACTCTCGTAAATTTTGTGGGGGACAGTATAGAAAGATTATTACGCTGTGAATATTGTCTAAATGATATTGTTTCAAAAACTTTCTGTTATCCAATAGTTTACTCAGCAGATGTGATTAATTGGATTAATGTATGCCATAACAGGGATGAGAAGATTTTGACATTAATGAAACCATTTCCTTTAGTCGAAAACACTTTCCATGTAAGCAATTATCGAGATGACATTAAATACAAAAAGTTTCAAAACAAAATCTATATAAACGTACGAGACGTTTATCATTTTGCAATACATCTTTCCTCAGTGTTTTGAGCTTTCCTCAAGGTCCAAAAGATGTTTTCAGAAATGTTTTCATCAAATAATCGTTCTTCTACTCCAATGGTTCGTTTTTTTTTTCAGTTTTTACCAACTATATTTTCATGTCTCTATCTGTTAATTTATATCGACTAGATGTGACATTTCAATCGTTTCTTTTTTTTTTGACAGACTTGTGGGTTTAAGGTGGACACGAAATCCCCTTCGTGGCACAAGAGCATGACAAAGGTCTTAAAAAAGATCAAAGGTGTGTTATCCTAATATATGACGTAGAATTATTAAATCGTAGGTTTCTTAATCTAATTGAATTGTTTTTTTTTTTTTTGTTATCATTAATTAATTAAGGAGGGAACTTTTCGTTAGACACAGACGAAGGCATGGCCTACGTTTCGGGTAGAGGAGATCCAAAGGAACTCCTAAAAGTAGTGGGTTCGATGAACGGCAACGCTGCTGAAATGACGTTTGTGAAAACCGGTGGATATCATCATTATGATCATCATCATCATCATCATCATCAGTATCCCAATAATCCTCAGTATCCCAATCCTCATGACAACTCCAACTTCTGTTACGGCCAGCCAGTGCCACAACCTTACAACAGTTACTGGCCGTGTGGTGCAAATGATTACTCTCAGCAGCATCGGCCATATTATCCTCAGTCACCGGCAATGCAACCTCACCCTCATCAATATCCATATCCAGGATATAGTAATCATTACGGTTATTATTAGGATTTTTATTAATTATTTACGCCGAGATCTAGCAAAACCTGCTTTTTAGGGTTTATTGCTTGTATCCGACGAAACACTTTCTGTTTTTTTTTTGTTGTTTGTTAGTTGGATATAGATGTTCTCTCTCTGCTATTTTTTTTGATTAGCAGAAGAGACGAAAATTTTCAGCTATTGTCATTTTTTTTGTAAGAAGCCGGAGATATCATTCTATGGCTCTTCTGAACCATTTTTTTTTAGTAATGAATGGGAACAGATTTGGATGTTAAAACTATTCGCAGTTTACAGTATTTAATTTAGTCATAAACTAAATATTTTTATCATGGTTTAATTTCTGTTTCGCCAAGATCCCCCTTAATGTTTTGGTGGCAGAGACATGATCTCACATTCCTATTCTACAATTACCATTAATATTATGTTTCCCCCAAAATCACCGCATTAAGTAGCTTTGTCTACTGTCATCTTCAGAGAAAAATAAAAATTAAAAGGTGTTGGACCAAAATACAAATGCATTATTCGTGTAGTAGATCCATTGGTAATGATGTAATATCATGGAAAAAGATGCCAGCTTGGTTAAACAAAGAAAGCAAATGTAACAGCTCCCCATGAGAAAGCTTCGATGGTCTCTTCTCTTCAAAACCATTTGTTCTCAGAAGTCCAACTACCCTTTCCTTGAAAATACTTGCATCTGTATCCAAACACAACACACTATCTCTCCCATCTTCATCTTCATCATCTTCAACATCAGTGTCAAACTCAACTTTCGAACCATTCCTCGCTGCAGACAAACTCAGCAACTCCATGACCTTCTTCTTCTGCCTAAACATGGAACCAAGCGTCTTATTCTTCTTCCCAAAACACGTGCGAGTGAACGCCAGCCATTCTTGGACATTAACATCAGGTTTTACCTCCTTTGGTGTGATCATAACTACAGATGAATCAACTTTAGGTGGTGGAACAAACTCTCTCTTACTCACATCCATCACGAATTTAACATCAGCTACTAACTTAACGTTAACCGCCAATCTGTTGAAATCTGAATCTCCTGGATTCGCCAAGAGCCTGCGAGAGAATTCCTTCTGAAGCAAGAGTGTGGCGCTACGAAACGTATTGGAGCCGTAAACAAGCTTCGCCACAAGAGGAGATGATATGTTGTAAGGAATGTTCGCAACCACGAGATCAAACTTAGGGAACTCTGTCTTCAGAACATCTTTTTCAATAATCTATTAAAAAAAAGAGGTTTATTAGTTAATATGTCTTCTCTTGGGCATTTCATCGAACACATTGTGTGCGCTTAAAAAAACTAATCACGTTCTCTAAACCAATCTTAGTAGCAACATTAAAGGCAAATCAAAGGAATTGTACCGTAAGTTTATCAGCAAAGCCATGGTCGGAGACCCTTTTCCGGAGAATCTCCACCATACGTTTATCTAACTCAACGGCGACGACATTCTGGGAAGCTTCAAGGAGCTTCATGGTGAGATTCCCAGTACCAGGTCCGATCTCCAAGACTGTATCGGTCGGCCTGATATCGGAGCTACGGACGATGGCGTCGAGGATTCTGGTGTTGGTAAGGAGGTGTTGGCCTTTGCTCTTGCACAGAAACAAACCGTCATGTTCCTTCTTTGACTTCTCGCTACCTTCGTACTCTCTTCTCCGGCGATCGTGATCGGGTTTGGTACGAATCTGCGAGTGCGAATCTCGTCGGAGAACCAAAGAAGATAAGTAGGAACGAGTCGGATTGAGTTTGCCGAGCGTCTGGTTCTTCAATCGAAGAATCATCAGTCACTTTGGCTCGGAATCGGAAACGCTTGGCGCGATTCCTTGACGTGGCGTTTAAAAGGGCCTTCCTTGGCCCAGTTCCTTTCTTTTAGCCCAGATGTTTCACTCACCGAAGCCCAATTATTCCTCCACCAAACGCTTTTATCCTTTTAAAGTTTAAAACGTCCATGCTTAATCAGCCTATACATACATCCATAGATTTGATGATTGTAAAATCAAAAGATGAAGAAAAAGAACAAAAGATGATGGTTATAGAATTTTGGGCCACGCTAGTGGACTACGTACTCAAATGCGAACGTGAAAGCGAGGAGTGTTCTAATTATTTAGATGAAAACATAATAAAGTATGAAAATTCTCTACTAGATTGATTTATTCAAAAAGAAAAGATGAAGAAAAAAAAGGAGTTAAAAGGCCAAAAAAGCATGGACGTTTACCAAGTTACTATTCTGGTCGGTGTGATTGCTCTCTCTCTCTCTCTTTCTCCCCCTCTTTCTACATGATCGGACGGTATATATGCTACTACATGATCGGACGGTATATATATGTCTCTTCCTTCCAAACTTTATTGTGATAACAAACATATCTATTACTAATCTTTCAGTTGATTTTTTTTTTTCATTATCATCTGTGTCAACACTATCTACTTTACAAAAGCCATAATGGCTGCCTGTTTTTTATTGGTTTTTAGATTTTGGTTTTTAGTTTTTTGATTTTGGATTTTGATTTTTTGAGTTTTTGATTTTTGGTGTAGATCTTAGTATTTGTAAAATCTGGTAACTTGATTAGTTTTTGGTTTTTATATATAATAATTATTTTTAAAATAGTAAAATAAATATTATAAAATAAAAAATACAATAATGTAGAAAAAGTATGAAATGTAGATCTTTTATAGTAAAAAAGTATATAAGAAAAATTAGTTTAATAATAACAAATATGCAAGTCTTTAGGAAATATCCTTAGAATAATAGGTTTTAATTTGTTCATTGCACAAAAAAAAAAGAAGGTTTCGTTTGTTTTGGAATTTAATAAGTAATTAAAATAAATAAATATATATTAGGAAAAAGAAAAAGAAAAATCACGCTGAAAACCCAAAAAATGTGGTTTCTAGATTTTGTGAAGGAATTGCTAAAATCCTCTAAAAACTGGTTTTCCTAAATTTTAGGAAATCTATTTTTTCATAATCGTGAATGGCTCCAAAAATAGATTTTTCAGAATCTAAAGCCAAAAACCACTCTAAAATCAGGTGCCATTCAAAGCCAAAATATCACTTCAGTCACACTCTACTTTTCTTCTTAATTAATTTCCTACAATAATCATATCTAATTGGTTGGCAAAAAAAAGGAAAAAAAAAAATCATATCTAATTGTTTGATTTATACTATTTTCTATAGAAAAAAAATATTGTATCATAAATACTGTCACTATTCGATTCATTTTATTTTGGGATTTATGTTTCCACGCTTGATTTTTAAACGGGTGAAAAATAAAACGTACGTTAGAAGAAGATGTTGTAAATATGAAAGCTAGCCTTAGGCCGTTAGGGTTTGCAACTTCGCAGTTAATTAAAAAGGAATGCA
Organism: Camelina sativa; assembly: GCF_030686135.1. Classification (NCBI taxonomy): domain Eukaryota; kingdom Viridiplantae; phylum Streptophyta; class Magnoliopsida; order Brassicales; family Brassicaceae; genus Camelina; species Camelina sativa. The sequence continues at coordinate 31,694,629 of NC_141881.1, forward strand.
ATATAGTGAAATTAAGAAAATTAGGCGTGAAAAATCAGTGGTCCTATTTTTTTCAGCAGCCTCTATTAACTTTGATCCCACGTTGCCACCCGGCGGTCGTTTCTAGTGTGGGGACTTTTTCTAACTCGAGCCACGACTCGATGGATCAACTTTATAGTTTTGCCATTTTTCAACAGCAAAACTGTTTTGGTGGAGTTTTGTGAGGTTGTTATCTAATCACCGTTTGGGTTAGCGATATTTTGGATTAAACTGGAGTACCGAGAGTAGAGTGGGATTATATAAGTAAATTTGTTACATCCAATAAACTATCAGTTGATACATCAGTTTAGAAAGAGAATACGCGTCTGCATGTGCATGAGCTGGCTCTTGAGCATGACATTTGGAGGAACCATGACTCCACTTCCTCGGGACCCACCATGAACCAAATCTCATACTATTATTACTTAAGACTTTAAGAGATTTCTTCTTTTTTCACTGATGAAATCATTTTAGTAATGAGATATATATATATATATATAGATATATATATATATAACACATATATGTTAAAGAGACATCTGAAGGTGAAATGGGTTCCATATATGTGGAACACAAATTATTAAATCTGATGCTTAATTAGGACAAATATATAATAATAATATATGTACGTTATATCATATACGTTACGCCTGAAACTTGCAGCTTCTGATGAAGCAACACTGTGGTGAAGGGCAGTCTTTGTTTATTATTTTTGTGAATTTGATACAGAATACACATAACAGAAACAACAATTGATCAGAAGAGAATGTAAAGATACACTTAGCTCAGTTATTGGCTTTTCTGCCTTTGAAACAAAAGAAACATAACCAATCAAATATTTTCTGTCCTTCTTTTTCAATTGCAAAGCCGGAAAAAACCAAACCAGTGCGTACCCTTTTTGTGGTAAACACTCTTTCGTTCTGCCTATGTAAGAGAGTATATATATATTAAGAAGGTCACCTTTTTCTTTTCTTTTTTTCTGGTATATGTAATATACAAGTGATATTAAGAAGCCAACAAACACTATGCTCCAAACACACTTTTCTTTATTCTCGAGTTTATAAAGTTCTTTCCATATTTCCTTCTTTTATACATCTTACAGCTCCGGTTCAAGTAGAATGGTAGATGACTAGTTGTGTTTGAAGTGCAGATAAATGGCAGAAAAAAAAGTAGTGGAAAATTCCACGAACTTATTGCTAGGACATTAATTAAGCGGATATATAAGGTTACACAGACTAAAAAAATGTTAGGAACTTTAATGAAAATTTGTTTAACTTAAGAGATTCAAACTTCAAAGCTTAAAGAAAGGAACACAGTGCTCGAGAAGAGACTTTTTTTTTTTTTTTTTTTTTTTTTTTTTTTAGCAAATTCTCGAGAAGAGACTTTAAGTAAACCTTTTCTTTTGGGGGAAAACTCTTCTATTTGTTGTTTTATACTAATTTCAAGATTCACATTCCAGAATCAAAGAAAACTAATACTACTAGTAGTGGAGTAGTTTTTTTGGCTAATGATAAGTCTTTCATTATGCGAGTTTGTTGCTATTTGCATTGATAATCGATATTACCTATATATTTGGAATTTATGGATTTGTAGTTTAGTTACATACAAGAATAAAATCCGAGAGAACGATCACTTTCCCTTTTGCCCACTGATCCATATCTTTAATTTCTCGGTCGTAAATGATTGCATCTACTCATCAAATTCAATCTCATTTTCATTCACTCAAAACACATTACAATTGCATACATAAATAATTAATATTGTTTGATGGGTGTTCGGGCACTAATATATTTCAGAGTATGTTTGTATACACATATAATTAAACGACACAAATAATGATTGCATCTACTCATCAAATTCAATCTCATTTTCATTCACTCAAAACACATTACAATTGCATACATAAATAATTAATATTGTTTGATGGGTGTTCGGGCACTAATATATTTCAGAGTATGTTTGTATACACATATAATTAAACGACACAAATAATGATTGCATCTACTCATCAAATTCAATCTCATTTTCATTCACTCAAAACACATTATAATTGCATACATAAATAATTAATATTGTTTGATGGGTGTTCGGGCACTAATATATTTCAGAGTATGTTTGTATACACATATAATTAAACGACACAAATAATGGAGAACGTAACAGGTGTCCATAATCAGATTTTGTATTATAATAAGAGCAAATACTAGTACTAGTATAATGGAGTAGTAATTTGGTTCCTTGGAAAGATGGATAAGCATCTGTTTTCCAGCTGCAACCTTTATGCGTACTTAAGTCACAGGTACACTACTACACTATATATGATATATCATATATCCAACGAAAACATGATTTAATATTAAAAAGAAAATAGCATCGAATCTAACTAGCGAATCTAAAAAGATACAACTATACCGATAATTGGTGTTCCTCTCCTCAGTCCTCAACTACACCCATAAATGGAGTTAGATTTATTTTAACAATTTCAGCTTAATTACACAGTTTTTATTGGTATTATACAGAATTACAGATTTCTAATTTTTATACTGATTATCAATTGGACAAATTCTAATATTTTTTTTTGTTTTGCCCTCTTCTTACAAAAATTTATAATTGGAAAACCCGTTCATATTTTTTCGTTATACCAAAAATTAGAAGATAATGAACTAAAAATATAAGTTAAATAATTTCGAGTAATAAGAAAATAATACTACTTACTTATAAGAATTTTTGGTTGTTGAAAACATTTTTGGTAAAACACAAACAGACAAAGAAAGGGAAGAGGCAGCGTGTTTTCCGGTAGAAAAGACGGAGAGAGTAAAAGCCGAAGTTTGCATACGTGGCAATAAATTCACCGTAGGATCATGAACACGTGATGTTTCAACGGTGAGATATATTTTGTTCGACAAGTGTTTTGTGATACTTCTTGTAATTAAGAAGAAAACAAACAAAAAAAGAAGAGAGAGAGAGAGGGGACAAAGAATTTAATAAGAGAAGGGAGAAGTGAGTGAGAGAGTATTAAGGTCATGGCGGCGTTGCAGAGCGCCGAGAGACAGAGAAAGAAACAGATCTCTCTCAGAGACTAGAGAAGCCCTTAAATAAATATACCCTCTCATACCGACAAACCAACTTTTCTCTCAGTACCAAAAAGCTCTCTCTCTCTCTGTCCGATTTCTAAACAAACCCTAGAGAGGCGACATCCTCTACACATTTAATCTCTTTCGTCTTCTTCATCCTCTCAGATAGAGAAAGAGAGAGCAAAAGAATTAAGATCTTCCGAGAGAGAGATCTATATCTTCTTCTATGATCAGATCTTTGGGTATAGATTCTCACTCTGAAAGTCAAGATCTTAATTTGTACGTCTAGATATGTGGTAAAAGCGAAGCCCTTGTCGAAATTGGTAATATATGGCTGGTGGTGTCGGAATATGGCAGGCTTTTTCTCGCTAGGGCAGGGCGGAGGAAGAGGAAACAGCCAAGACCACCGAACCAATAATAACCCTTCTCCTTCAGGAACAGAATCTTGGCTTTGGTGCAGAAACCCTAACTCTAACGCAAACGCTGGTGCTGGAGATGTCGTCGCTCCTTCTTCTTACAAAGGAACCCTTGAGCTATGGCAACACCCAAACAATCAAGAGATCATATTCCAGCAGCAACAGCAACAAAGATTGGATCTTTACACTTCTGCTGCAGGTTTAGGTGTCGGACCAAGCAACCGGAACTTACTTGAAACTTCCGGCGGGGCGTTGATGATGATGAGAAACGGTAGTAGCAGCGGCGGTGGACCGAGCTGCCAGGATTGTGGTAATCAAGCTAAGAAAGACTGTACTCACATGAGATGTAGGACTTGTTGCAAGAGCCGAGGCCTCGAGTGTTCCACTCACGTCAAGAGCACCTGGGTTCCTGCCGCTAAACGCCGAGAACGTCAGCAGCAGCTTGCATCCGGTCAACAACCACAATCGCAGTCGCAGCCGCAGGTTGAGAGCGTACCTAAACGACAGAGAGAGCATTTCCCGTCGAGATCCAATTCCCTTGTCTGTACTCGTATACCTTCTAACAACACCTCCTCAGGTATCACTATTTTTTATTTTATTTTATGCTCTTTGTTACTTTTGTATTCATGAGTTTATTCAAATCTGAACGTAATAGTGAGAGATTTGTATTCAATTGCAGAAACAGAAACCCTATTCTGTTTGATCAGCTTTTTTGTTCTTCTTTTTCCATTTTCGAGAAAGAAAAAAAAATTGTTTATAATTTTCTTCTTTTATTTATTTGTTTATTAATGAATATACTGTATATGAGTAAAACTGACTCTTGGATTGACATAAGAAACAGTTCTCGCCGATCTTGATATATATATATATAATGTTTATATAATATTTTTTTGCTAAGCGCTTTTCTTCTTAATTAATAATCAAACCTGTTATTATTTGCTACACACCTAGGGTTAGAGATTGGGAGCTTTCCGCCGGAAGTGAGCTCGCCAGCAATTTTCCGGTGCGTGCGTGTTAGTTCTGTAGATGATGAAGAAGAGGAATATGCGTACAAAACAGCTGTGAGTATAGGCGGTCACGTCTTCAAAGGTATTCTCTACGACCAAGGCCCGGCCGAGAGAAGCTCCTCAGGCGGTGGATCTCAGCCGTTGAACCTCATAACCGCAGGCCCATCGGCCTCTTCATCAAGCCCAAACGTGAGCTGCAACGATGGAGTTGTTGGTTCCAATTCAGATCATTACATCGATCCTGCCTCTCTTAGTTATCCTACTCCCATCAACACTTTCATGACTGGTACGCACTTCTTCTCCAACCCAAGATCTTGAATTCCACATAGAGAGAACAGCTATTCAAAACTTCTTTTTTTTCTAGATCCTTACGTTAGAATTAGGGTTTAAAGGTCAATCTTCAGAGGAAGAGAGTATAACGTACTAATCTTTGTTGTGAAAAAGTAATTAACGGGAGATAATGTTTCCTTTATAAACTCATCACTTGTTACCTGATCTTTTATTATTTATTTCAGTTTTTCTTTTTTTTTTTGTTCAACTGATTATATTATATTAGTGATTATGATCCCCTGAGAAGATTTTACAAGACCTTTTTCCCCAAACATCCCTACTTTTCAACCCCAAAAAACAGGTTTCTCTTAATTAACCTACTTCTACCAACCCTACTTCCAGTTAGATAAACCTGGTTTATACAAAAGAATGGTTATTTATTTCAGTTTTTCTAGAAGAGAAGTTCTCATTATAATGTTGGGTTATTTGAATGTAATAATAATATACTCCAATTTTCAACTGTAAAAAAAGTCAACGAGCCTGTCTCTTTAAAAGCTCAACGAGCCTGTCTCTTTAAAAGCTCACATCAACAGCTTCCCCAGCTGGCAGTTTTCAACTGTGATCGTTAAACTCAGCCTTGTTCTTGTCACCTTTTTGACATAACTTTATTTTTATGTTTGACGTTTAATTAAACATTTAGTCGAATTATACAAGTTTCTAAAAAACCTTTATATTGAATTTTGTTGAAGACATCTATAAATGAGGTTTCATGTGCCTTTGGGCAAAACAATTAGACATGCACATGTCTTTAGCAAATATGTTTCAATTTTGAGCCATTTTTAGTAGTGATATATGTATAGTAATAGTATCATTTCATTGCTATGATTGATATCAATTAGTACACTTGATACATATATGAGACGTCCTAATCTACTGCAAAACCATATATTCACATGGATTTATACTCTCATAGTGTCATTCTTACTACGATATTCGATTATTTACATAAATGTCTTGGTATCAAATTTCTCCAAAAGTGATTCTTATTCACATATCGTTTTTGCATCGTATTTCTCGTGTGTATTGGTTAGCCACATCTCACGGGGATTTCTTATACAATTCCAAAAAAGTTTACTATCACTCAGTGTAAAATGAATGCACTTAAGCTTACACGGGATCAAGATAAATACGTGTGTATTTGGATCCTTTTGCTAGAGAGAGGGAGAGAGAGGGTAAATTCTGCAGATTACGAGGGGTGAGTGGAGGAACAGCAAAAGTTGCAAAATTGGTCTGCGTCTTCATTTCTGCAGGTTTTTATGTTTGGGACCTAAAGAACTCTTCTTTCCCAATTTATTCCTTAGGCTCTTTTTCATTATTCAATTTACGTCACCTCAATAATGCCATGATGATAACGAGATGCAAAACGAATCGGAAAACGAGCTAATACCAATTCTGATTAATTATCATGGTTAAGGAGAAAGAAATGGTAAGTGCATGGGGGAAGAGTCTGTGAAAGATAACATACAAACTATGCATTATGTAATTTACCTTTTTTTTTTTTTTTGTTAAAGTTTATGTAAGTTACATTTATAACGTTGTAACATAATTGAATTGGTCCCATCAAACCCTAAACGGCTAAAGGCAACTGATTTGTTTCTGTTCCGTACCACTTCGCACCTTGTCTTCCAAATTTATCTTTTCAAAAACTTAATTACTCTTGTTTTTTTTTGTTTGGGTCAAAGAACTTTGATGTTATTGCACGTAGAGAAAGAATCTTGAAGACGGATGGTGGTAAAAGCAGCAACTTTAATATCACAACGCAAGTGGGGCCACGGGAATGTTATCTAAGAACCAATAAGAGAGTGACGCGTCTGAGAGACAATTTGCAATTGCATCATTGCATTTCAGGGAGACAAAACAGAAGTCTTATTTTAGGTCCCTCCACAACATCAAGCTTTCCAAACTGAACTTTAATTTTTTAGTGTCGCAGCATACAAAGAGAAGACTATCATGTACTGTAGATGTAGTACCCATTGTCCCACGATCACAAAGACCGGTTTCAAATTACTTTGAAAATAGTGTGTGACCTCAGATGGTGCGAATAGATTACGATATTACCGCGATAATTTAATCAGTTATGTGATTAATTTGATAAGAATGCCGCTTGGATCGGATGAGACACCAAACTAGACAAGAGGAGACGACCATGTCTGTATGTTTCGCTTCAGGTCCAGTTAATCACGCTAGTTTGCATTGGGCTTTTCAAACTGGGCCAGCCCATATGAAACGGTAAAGAAAAGATGGAAGAAAATGACTTTGAGTGTTTGATTCTCTAAGGCCCACTTCAAAACGAAAACCGAGGGTTTATAGAAAAATATCATAACAAAAAGAGGTGGACAGTAATCGAACTTAGAACCTCCGACAAATAGACCTAGCAATAGCACCGAGTTCAACTATTAAAACGGTCAAGATGTTGAACTATTCACAAGAATTGGCCTCTCTATAAAGAAAATGGCGCCGTTGATGATTTTGGATTTTTAAAAGTCAACACTATGAGTAGCAGATAGATGACGACCTCATCTTGTCTCGTAAATCTTTCTATATAATTTAAATTCCTCAAACTCGTGTCATATACAATAAAAATAAATAAAAGATTTGCTATAAGGTGAGAGATAATGGTCTTTTAAAATTAGTATAAGAAAACTTTATATAAGGCGAGAATGTTATAGTTAATTAAGAAGACTACTACGGACGTGGGGCGGGTCAGGTCTCACAGTATGTGACAAAATTGAATGATTTTCCCGCTTCATTCGCATATGTATGTGGGCGGCTCCGAGTTTCAAATTTGATTTTTTTTTTTTGGTTCCTTGCTTCTATGTCTTAAAGCATAAAAAACCAAACAAGTGTTTCTAATTTAAAATTTAACAAATCCGCGCTTGATATAATTTGGTACGGTACGGTCCATAGGAAAGAGATGGAAGATTCAAAACTGGCTAACAGTTCTCGTGGGACTTATTTAGCTCTCTCTCTCTCTCTCTCTCTCTCTCTCTCTCTCTCTCTCTCTCTCTCTCTCTCTCTCTCTCTCTCATAGATTCTCTACTTTTCTTCCTCGTCTTTCATTAGACATTTCAAAATAATTAATAAGAAGAAGAAAGAACAAAAAAAAACAGAAAAGACCCACATCAAAAATTAGAAACGCAGCTCTGCCGACGAATGCGTCGAGGGTATTATAGTCATTTAGTTATAACAAAGTATATTTTGTCAAAAAAAAAAAAAAAAAAAAAGTATATTTTGTCCAAATTAGCCAAATCGTTGACACAATACGAACGAGTGTGTGTGATTTATGACTCCGCGTAAAGAATGTATGAATGGAATTATACACGTACGTAATCTAAGCGGAGATTAGGCAAATTTTGTGATTTTTTTTTGGGTCCTTCCTTCTATAATAATAATAATAATTCTGACCCAAAGAAAAAAAAAAAAGGTTAATTAAGGAAGAAAAATAAAAGATTAGAGCCGTCGGGGAATTCTGATTGGTCGACTCACGTCAAACGCATGAGACACAGCCAAACAGACCACGGCACGTCAGCATTACACGTGGCTATTACTACAAGCCCGGCGGCTCGGCTCCATATATACCACCACTTACATATATATATATATATTTCCTTTATTACTTCACAAAATTAAACACTTTCCTAGGATTGCATTTAATTTATTTATTTAGTAATATCATAACTCTCAATCTGATAAAACTGAAAACCAAAACTTCTTTATAAATGTTGTATGCATAATCTGGAAGAAAGAAAAAAAAAAAAAAAAAAGGATAGCCAATGCAAAATTTGATATAAGCAATGCCTTTTCGTTGGGATGTTATAACATCACACGCATTTTCCGAAATTAGGGAGATTTCCATTGCTCTAGAATTCAACAGTTTTTATTATTATACAAAATGCAGATTCTGTATTGCATACAAAATGCCAAAAAAACTACTATTGTTCAACCAAAAAAAAACAAAACTACTGATGATAGATATTTACTCCAATTTGGATGATGGTAATAATGACTAAAAGATTTTTATCCCAGTTCAACTACTACTAATAGTTAGGGAAATATTACAAGGGAGAATCTACATAATATGAATAATTAAGGTAAATTTGTACAGAGAACCAAAAAAAAGGAATATATCTACACAGATATATTTAAAAAATCTTATTTGTTGTCTCAATATAATAGATTTTATTATATGAAGAATAATGTTACATTTATTTATTTTAATCTTTTATTGGGGGGTTTTATAATTAGTAAAGAAAAGGGTGAGGATAATGTGAGAGAGAGATAGGGGAGGAATCATTTTCTCGTGGGTGTGTAACTACTGTGTATGTTAGGGAATAGGGAGTGAGAGGAGCTACAAGGACAAAGAAAAAGGTGGCCCCGCCATTAGTCTTCGGTTTCTGAATCATCTCAGTTTCTCACTTTGCCTTTACTCCGAAGACATGCTTTTCTTTTTCTCCATTATTACATTTTTCAGGGGTTATTCTCGTTATTTCACCCCTCTTTAATCATAAAATTAAAATACAATTATACTCTGTAGTTGAGGGAAACATTTTTAACTTTAAACTAAAAAAAAATGTGAAAATCAAAAAACCAATGAGCGGGAAGTATAATTCCCCCAAGATGAGCGGCGATCAATGCGGTCTCAAGGGCAAACTTGGCATAACCCCGCTACTTTTTTTATTTTATTTTTAATTTTTTTATCCTTATTTCTATAAATAAATAAAAAAGGTAAAAACGAGTAAATAAATATCCAAATTATTTTAATCTGATGGAACAAAGGAAAGAAATTGCCAGCAGGAGGATAAATAAGCTATCTCTGAATGGACTGACTGACTCAGATTCAGTAATGAAGAAGAAGAAGAAGGAGATCTTATTTTCTTCTGTAATAATGAACAGTGCCGTTTTTTTTAAGAAATATAAATATTTATTTTGTTGTTATCTTTTTCATTAACGTAAATACGCGTCAAGAATTTATACACAGAATCTACTGATAATACTCTTTCTCACACACATATACAAATTTTTATAGATTTATTGCCGGTTCTGTAATTTCCCATTCTTAGAAAAATACTTTTCTGCCCCCACCCCCTTTTATTATTTAAAAGGAAGAAAAAAAAAGAGAGAAAAGTAAAAAAGCGTTTTTTGAGAGAGAGAGAGATAAGAAAAGAGAGAGGAGTTTTTAGTAGACAAAGGGAGAGGCTGAGATTACCAAATTGAATGCTTTACCAAACTCACATAACCATCTCTTCTTGACCCATTTCTTTTTTTTTTTTCTTATTCTTTTAAGATCTTTTCTTCTTCTTCTTCTTCTTCTCGCCACCGCTCCTTCCTCCTCGTCTCTCTCGTTCGTTCTTATTCTGTTCTCAAGGTACTTTTCCCTAATTCCTCTCCTCCTGTGTTTGTCTTTTGTTTTAGGGTTTTCTTTCTTTATTTCAAGGGTTTCTCTCTCTCTCTCTCTCGTATGTCTCTTTGAATTTGGTTTCCTTCATTTCAGTCTCGTGACTTACTCTGTTTTGTGTGGGTCGTTTTCGTAATTGAGTTTTCCGGTCTGCTTCTTTTTTTTCTTTTTTTGTTGGGGTTCGCAATTTTTATTTTATTCTCTCTCTCTCTCCTTCTCTTGGAATTGGGGCAAAACGGAACGTTTTTTTTACGTTTCGTTTGAAAAAAGAATGTGAATTTTTATTCGATATTAAAGATTGAATTCTTCTTATTGTTGTTGTTGTTGTTGTTTAGGGTTTTTAAGATAAGGAAAAATGGAACAAGCAGCGTTGAAGAGCAGCATCAGGAAAGAGATGGCTTTCAAAACCACTCCTCCGGCTTACGAAGACTTTCTTGCCGTCACCACCACCACCACCACCGCTCAGAATGCCGACGATTTCTCCGTTGACGACTTGCTTGACTTGTCTAACGACGACGTTTTCGCCGACGACGACACTCTCCTCCTTAACCCTCAAGAACAACAAGACATGGTCCTTGACGAACTCAACGACGACGGTGCTGACGCTCTCCCTCGTCGGAGCAACGATTTCTCCGGCTGTGACGACTTCGGAAGCGAACTCTCTGTTCCGGTAATTACTTTAATTATTTGGAGAATACTTTGTTTGATTTCTTTTTTTTCACTCTAATTGAGATTTGTCTCTGTTTTTATGGGTAAAGGCGGATGATTTAGCCAACCTTGAGTGGCTATCTCATTTCGTGGAGGACTCCTTCACGGAATACTCGGGTCCCAACCTCACCGGAGCCCCGACTGAGAAACCTGCGTGGTTGACTGGCGACCGGAAACACCCTGTCACTCCTGCCACGGATGAGTCCTGTTTCAAATCCCCTGTTCCAGCTAAAGCCCGTAGCAAACGTCACCGCAACGGAGTCAAGGCCTGGTCACTCGGTTCTTCGTCCTCTTCCGGTCCTTCCTCGTCCGGTTCGACCTCCTCCTCCTCCTCTTCTGGTCCTTCCAGCCCGTGGTACTCCGGCTCTGAGCTGCTCGATCCTATGGTCACGTCGGAGAGGCCACCGTTTCCCAAGAAGTATAAGAAAAGGTCTGCCGAGTCAGCTTTCTGCGGTGGTCAGCTGCAGCAGCCTCAGCGGAGGTGCAGCCACTGCGGCGTTCAGAAAACTCCGCAATGGAGAGCCGGCCCAATGGGAGCTAAGACTCTGTGCAATGCGTGCGGTGTCCGGTTTAAGTCGGGTCGTTTACTACCCGAATACAGACCCGCTTGTAGCCCGACATTCTCGAGTGAGCTCCACTCCAACCACCACCGGAAAGTCATGGAGATGAGGCGGAAGAAGGAGCCAGCCAGTGACAATGAAACCGGTTTAAACCAGCTGGTTCAGTCCCCACAAGCTGTACCAAGTTTTTGAAGAAATAGGGCCTTAATTAGAGCAGAGATTTAGGATCCGAACCGGTTCAGTTGTTAGCAGCCCCAAGTTAGTTTCTCATTGACTTGTTCTCTCTTGTATATTACTTTCATTATTTTTAGCATTTACCTTTTCCTTTTTCTTTTATTTTTCATGCTAGGAGTCTCGGTAAGTTCTTAGTAACTGATTAGGTAAAAAAACTCAGTTGTATTGTACTCTTTTTCGCTTCAATTTTTTCAGTTTTAATTTTCACATTTCAATGTTTCTGCGTTATGGCATGTTATGTTTACATATGTTTTTGATACGTTACATTCCGAAATTTAAAGGTTATGGGGGATATGTGGAGTTAATTTGAAACCGTTCGAAATGGTTTATAACTTTAATTGTAGGGGAACGCTGCATACTAACGCAACTAAATGAATGGACCAAACCATAAGTGATATCATTATGTAGTGTTTCATGGACACGCGACATTCGTTGTCTCTTTCTTAGTGTTCTATAGTCTAAATTTTTTCAAAAACTCAATATAACTTTTCAAAAAAGTTTTTGTAACCAAACCAAAACTTCAAAACATGTCGTTATTGATATATTTTCTAAAACATTGTCTTTCGTTAGCGACTTTCTTTTAGCCTTTGTCTCTTCTTCGATGCCGTGACTTGAACTCATGAGGTGGGGTTTTAACTCTCAAACGAAACGAGCTACAAGTTCTGGCTTCTTTTAGTTTTTACTCTTTAGCTTTGATATCTCTGCACGTGTTCTTAGCGTATATCTTTCGGTCTATGCAAATGAGAGATAATACATCGTTATATCTCCTTTATAATAAAACGGAAGTACACAACATTGTTTTGTAGACTATATAATTTTAATAAGTTGGTTACAAATAGGTTATACATTAATGATAGATTAATTGGTTAGAAATAGGTTATACCAAAAATTTTAAAGAGAATATTCTAAAGAATCATCTAACTTACCATATTAATTTTCTTTATTAAATTATTCACCAGATAAAATCTTTTGATATCTAACTTAATATATTAATTTATTAATTATCATTATACTTCACCTCTCATTTTCATATATGAGTCTATTTTGTGAAACAAATAAATTATCATATTATTTATTCTGATTAAAAAATAGTTTTATTTCTGGATATACCATAAGTTGAATTTTTAAAAACATATATAAATGGTTCAATCTTTAAAATATTCAAGTTTTAGTAATATTATTCTTTAGAAATAATATATATTGAATTAAAAATTTTACTAAGTAACGGATCAAAATTTGAATATTTAAATTCAAATTTACAAAATTATGTCTTATAATGACATTCAAGTCATGATGTAGAATATACATTGTTAAAATAACTTCACATATATAACCTAATACAACATATTAAAATTTTATTTTAAAATATAAAATATACAAAATTTTGTATAAAATAAAATTTAACGGTAATTATCTAAAATCATTAACAATTTAAAATTTACAATATAAGTGTCTTTTTCAAGCAATCATATTTAGCATATAATTTTATTGCATAATGTTTTATCCAAAACAAATTTTAAAAACAATCACATAAATTATATTTTATATAAAAATTACAATATAAATAAAATATATTTCAACCCGTGCTCTAGCACGGATCTTAAGTTCATTATTAAACCTTTTAATTTTGCTTATTGACTAATGTCAAAAAAAATGGCATCACGTTTTAAAGTTTCATATTTATATTTATAGACTAGTAATTTTAGTATACACATACGCATTTCAAAGAGGATGAGGCCTTGTTAGTAGATATCAAACCTAGTCTTGACCAAAAAAATAATCAAAGCATTTTTTGTTTTATTAATCAAACTCCTTTATAACACTTGGATTTTGTATTTGCAGAATATTTATTGTGTTTTGACTTTTAACACTCTAACATGATGCAAACAGGCACAAATTTAAAAAGCAATTGTAATTTTCTACAATATCTTTTATAAATATACTTAAAATCTATTTTAAATTAATAAATTGAAATAACATGGATAAAAAAAATATTTAATCTTACAAATTGTATTGAAAATAAAAAACGACATTTTTTGTAAAACAAGACATTTTTTGTAAAACAAAATTAAAAATTTTAAAACAAAAGAAATAAGGGAATGAACTATTTTACTTTCAAAAACCTTTATCATTTTAAACATTATTAAATTTATTGAGAAAACACCAACAATGTCAGATAATAATTATTGTTTCTACGAAATTGTTACAACCTAGATTGAGTATTAATAAATTTATTAAATAATCGAGAAAACGGATTGGATAATATTTCTATGCAATTGTTAGTTCTATAAAATATACTACTCGTTGACCGTTTGTTGGGATTGCATGAGGTACCATGTATCGTCTATGTATACAAATCTAAATTCAAAAATCTTTAAATTAAAACTTAAGTTATTTTCTAACCAAATATAAAAAATTGTGTTAGCAAAATATGACAGAATCAAAATCATTCAGATTTTTAATCAATACCTTTTTTAGACAGAATGCAAATATTTGGATGATATGTTTACGTTCTTTTGGGTATACTATATCTATATTGTACTATTAAACCACTGGTATTGACTATTTGACTTCCAAACCACTCGTAGGCTTGAAAACCAAGCAGGAAACAACAGTAACAAATTAAAAAAAAAAAAATTAATAATAAACCGCATGGTTAGAACTTAGAGGTAATAACTGATATATATATATAATATATATAGGTTAGCAATATAAATTTTTGTTTACAGATAAGACAAATTTTTTTGCAAATTGTAAAAGATTTGAAATGGAAAGCTTGGGAGTCACGTGATTGACATAGCCTACCCGCTCCATCCAACCACTTTCCCTTACCCCGAAGTCTCTTAAGTTTGCTTAACCATTTCATTTGGCCTTTCTATAAAATTATAAATCGTTATGGTCCACATTTTCATTGTTCAAATCACAAACAAAACAAGGCTAATTTTTAGACTCAAATTCATATAAGTAATGTTTTTTCCCCGTTATTTTTTTATTTAAGATAATACTACAAAATATTGTTAATAATGGATGGGAATTTTTCTTTTAGTTTCACAGAAGTTGAATTTTGAGGTGTATTCCTAGATTAGAGGGGTCAGTGAGGGCCAACAAGACATGTGATGGAGCAACATTCTTATCGTCACATAATTTCTCCTCGTTCATTTGACGCTTCGTCTAGTAGAATATTACCACACAACCCATAATGGCAAATGACTCTATAAGACTACTTTCACGATATCCTTGCCATGGCTTTTTACGTCATTCAACAATGGCCTCTGATGAGACTAAACAACTAAAGGATGAACCCACCATTCATCTCTTAATTCTTAACCATCATGACCATATTGATCTGCTTCCTGTTTTTTTACATTTAAAAAAACTATTCTTTTTGTAGACTAATGGTAGACTAATACTATTCTTTTTGTTTCATAATACATGTCATTAAAGATTTTCTCACATATGTTAAGAGATTAGTAAACTATACAACTTTCTCTATTGGTTATTTGGTTAGGACATTAAAGTAGTAAATATAAAACTACAGATTTTATGAAAGAGTTGTGTTGAAAACTTAAAAGGATATTTTAATCTAACACGAAAAAACAATCCTAAAATAACGATTAATTTGAAAAGAAAAACAATTAATTTGAAACAGAGTGAGTAGCAAGCAAAACGTCATTTACTTTGAGTCAGTTAATCAAAATGTTTAGGCTTAGTTAATTTCGGGTACAGTGGACAACACGTATTCCTCGCGGAAAGGATTCAGAAAAATGTTAGTAAAACACAACACATACACATTCATCATAAAGTAATTTTTCTGTTCGTCGTTTAAGTTCAAAATAAAATAAAAATGGAGGGTAGGACAAGTGTCACGTGCTTTACAAATCGTTCATGACTTCGTTCACGTTCCAACTCTCTTGGAGAAAAGTATATCATATCTCGAATTTGGGAACTAGCGATGGAGAAAGACTATTTTTACTATATTTGAGTCACAAAGCGATGTACGGTATAACATCTAACTTTTTCAGATTCAGTTACACAAACACACAAAAATATTGTTGCAACTTTTTTTTTATATATGAATATTATTATGTGGATTGCCTATGGAATTTTTAAATGACTGTAGAAGTCACATGATTGAACCTAACATGTAATTTGCGTTAACAATGTAAATATTTAGATGTTAGGGTTGGTCAATTACGGTATTTAACATATAGAGTTAGAAACTTAGAATCAAATTGTTTGGTTTATGGGTGACCCACCTTTCTCATCACATTAGTATATGAGACACGCATTATTTCTCAAATTCAAATGAACAGTAATAATAGATAGTGGTATCAAATTTCTAGATGAAATCATGTAGAGTCTAGCTAGTATCACTGAGAACTCCCGGCCAATTTTTTCGGTACGGCCATTGTGTGTGAGTCCTTTTATATATATGTAGAAAAAATCTGGAGCAGAGACAAGCGAGAGTGTACCGAACATATGCCTAAGAGCATCTCCATTGGTGGTATTTAAGCAAAGTTTGTTAGCTTGAAAAGCTAAAAAAATAAATAAAAAATCCTAATTAACTAACAATCGATCTTTACCGAAAAGATTTAAGAAACGATGCTTAGCAAACACGTGTCAGCCTCGGAGTAAAATTTTAGGGAAAAAACAAAAAAGAAAGGCGGTGTTTTTCTTTCTTCCATCTCACTGTCGTCTTTTTCTCGTTTCCTCGATGAAATTTGAGGAAGAGTTTCGTCTTGATTGAGGAAGAAAATCGTCTTCCACCCCTGATCATTATCTGAATTTTTCGTCTTGATTGAAGAAGATTTTCGGCTTGTATAGATCAGTATGATGGCCAAACTTGATGGTTGTCCTCCCTCATTAACAACAAGCAGAACCATGGTTCGGCTTAGGTATATTTATTGATCTGGATTTGAATTGGAGGACGAGTCATGCTTCCTAACTTGATGGTTGTTCGAATCGATGGTCGTGAAGGTAAATGATTTTCTCGCTTTTTATTCGTTTGTTAGTTGACGGACATGGTTGATGATGAGGATTTTTCATCACGAAATCTATCAATCAATCAACATTCTATAAGAATGTCAATTGTGATGCTCTTTGATTGCAATTTTCAGGATTCGATTTATGAACATTACTTGCATATTTTCTTAAACATTGATGAAGGAGTATGTATGTCTATGCTTATTTATATTTCTGTTTTAAGGATTTTTTTGTTTTGTTTTTACCTTGATTGATGACTATAGATTTTTTCAAGTTCAAGAGTTTGAGAAGCCTAATGATGAAACAGCACTCAGTCTGATGAATTCATGTTCTGCTGCGGTTTTGCAAGAGTTTCCGGACATCATCTTTGCGTATGGATACAATAAAGAATACAGGTCCCAAAAAATTTACTTCTTTGACTGCACCTTGAATGGGTTTTTGATAAGAGCACCTTCTGTTTTTGCTGTAGCTTGAATGGGTTTGTGTACATTGAGTTTGTGGTGAGTCTGATCTTGAATGGATTGAATGAGTTTATCAGTTTATGTTTCTCTGTTTTTGATAAGTATTTCAATTACAGGTTAACATACAATTTGATCCGAATGCAAGCTCAGAGAAGGTACTCTCTTCTTATGATTATCTCTACTTTCGATTTATAGGATGTATAGGATTTGATATTTGACTATGGGATTGAGAGTATTGGGGAGACTCGTCATGCTCAATTAGGTAGTAGGTTTGACTAGAATTGAGAATTTGAAACCAAGTTTGCTATTTTTTTAGGCTTCAAATCTATTAGAAGTCTTCTCATTATCTAAAAATAGTAAATTTATGGGTTCATATGTATATGAAACTCATGATGCTTGCTGATCAGACTCTGTAGCTGCGTAATTCTTGCAGTGTAGATAGATAAAAGTTTACTCATGTTTCCACTAGAACACAACAGAGCATTGCTTTCGCCCAAAAGATGATATTGGCTTTAGAATCAGAGGAGGATGCTACTGCTTATGCCCTTCATTCTCATATGATTATAGCCTTAAGCGATCATTGTTGGTAAACCAACCTATATGTAGATCATATAGCGTCCTTGTTTCTATGTAAAAACTATAGAAATATTGGGCATTTAACCTGTTCTAAGTTCTAAAAACAATTGATTTGCTCTGTTGGCTCAGTCCATCGGATACAACGGTGGCGAAAATACTGGTGGGAAACAAGTGTGACTTGGAAAACATAAGAGCAGTGAGCGTGGAGGAAGGGAAAGCACTAGCAGAAGCGCATGAACTCTTCTTTGTGGAAACATGGCACTTGATTCAACTAATATGAACAGCATTTGAAAAAAAATTAAATTAAGAACCCTAATTTTAGATACTACCAATGAACCCATAAAATTGTAAAGTTTCTAAAGAAGTTGTTAACTTCACTTTTATTTTTAAAGCAACTTAGTTAACACTCAACCAATGGTGATGCTCTAACAAGTTGACTTTAGAAGGATCCGAAATAGTACGTCAACGTGTACGGTCTCGGCTTTTGGATTCCCAACGGCTACTTCTGTGGCACCCTGAAATGGGCTTAGCTGAATGAAACCCATCAACGAAACTATCGATAGTGGGAGGAGGAGGGGGGCCTATCAAAATATATATGTGGGACGGCTAAACAACGTTATTTTATGTTGTTGGCTTGTTGCAATACAATGGAACCATGGAAGGGGAGTAAGAGATGCAGAAAAAAAAAAGTAAACTCCGTTGCCGGGACTCGAACCCGGGTCTCTCGGGTGAGAGCCGAGTATCCTGACCAGCTAGACTACAACGGATTTGATGATTTTCAGTATAAACTATAGTTTAGTTGAAACACCATTTGCGGACATTTTTATATTCTCAATTAAGCTGCTTTTTTGTTGGATTTGTACCGTTTCCACCATTTTCCTTCTATATGTTTAATTTAACCGCTTTGGATCTTAGCTTCAGTTTAGGAATGGCTATGGTTTGAGCGACGTGAGAAGAGCACCTTTGAATGATTTACTGATTTTTATGAGGGGAAGATTAAAATCACTCAAAGGTATGCCTTTGGGTAACTCACAAACTCGTACCTTTTATTTGTTGATGATAGAAAAGGACCAGCGTAGGTGGGTCTCTTTCGTTTGGCGTTAGTGAGGCCCAATATTTGGACTTTTATTCTTAATTCTGGGCTGTTGTTACGAGAGACGATCCATTTGTGACGATGATGTAGAAAAAGGTACTGTATAAAAAAAAAAGGGAGTAGAAGAGTTGACTTGTCCGCATCATCATGTGACAATCGCTCATAATTGAGAGAGAAACTGTTGTTTGGTTTTTTGTCCAGATCCACATCATGTGCATGGCCCTCTAATTAATTTATTACTACTAACAAAATGTCTATTTAATTTCCTCCCTCAAAGATCCAATTTTGTAAGTGTATACCTCTTCACGGAATTATAGAAGGTTATTAGAAAAATGCCCATCATACCTACTTGTATTAAATACAGGAGGTGGTATACTACAAATTATTGCTTTGTTTTTCTATAGAAAAAGAAAAAAAAAACACAAGTCTCTTGAATGAATGAATACTCGAACTACCGACCAAGCTACACTAGTATCGCGCCAGTATTCATGCATGAACCCAACATCTGTATCCAATAAATCCATCCTAATTAATAATGTGTTTGAAATTTGACCCTTGGGGTTTTTTTTTTTATACCAACTCTTTTTCCAACAAGCGATAAAGCAAATTAAGCACGGCATGCAATAATAATAATAAAAAAAAGAAAAAATTGTTAGTTACACCACGTAAATGTGATTCTATCTGATTTGGAAAAAGGAAATCATAAAATAAAAACAAATCTTCTCTAAACATGAATATGTATATCGAAATTGGCTCAGTAGTCAGGATATATATAAAAATGTAGTTAGGGTGTGTAAGTAAGGTAAGAGAAAAAAAGAGAGAGAGCAGAGCACATGCATTGCCTCAGATAGCTATACACACACATAAATAAATTTATTTAAAAGGCACAAAAACGGAACGCCCATGTGCTGTGCTGTGGTTTTTGCCTTTTCTTTTGCCTTTTAATTTGTTTGTACAGTACTCTTTTTTTTGTTGTTGTTGTAATATTTGAAATTATTAGTAATGACGACCTATAACTATAAGCCAAGTATAATAAACTGTAGTCTTTCTCCTTAACGATAATGGTTGAAATGAAATGCAAACTCAAGGTAAGGTAATGATGTTTGTTGTGTTGGTAACAGATCATTTTGCTTGCAATTGCAAAAAGCATAAAGAAAGACGTTTCATAGCGATTGTGACTAGTCCACTAAGATCGAAAGGTGATTGATTAGGTAGTACATACTAGTACATATTAGCAGCATGAAATGATGTATTAGTAAATTACTACTAGTCGTTAGTTACAATAATTTATTATTAATAAATATGTGATTCCAAGAGAGAGTAATTATTTTGTGGGTGAAGGCGACATTCATTAATGTTTTGGGAATTGAATTGAAAAAAAAAATGTAGGGAAATTAGAATCTGATTAACAACAGATTTGGGAGTGCACTACTACAAATTAGTAGTGTGAGTGTCTCTATCTATGCTTTCTTTAGCGCGGCAGTTTGGAGAGAGATAGAGAGAGATGATGAATTGATAAAAATGCCAGATTGCAAAATTCGCTGAAACGACGACGATTTTGCGCTGAAAAACGCCATTAACGACGAGAGAGAGAGAGAGAGAGAGGCAGAGAGCAGCTGTGCATTTCAATTTCCAACGAATTTCAAAAGAGAAAGAGAGAGAGAGAGACTTGGGGGGGGGGGGGGGGGGAGAGAATTAGTCGCGCCCGGTTCCTCCCAGGGGATCTCCTTCTCCGTTTCTTCTCGGTACGGTTACGGTAGATGGGGGGGGGGGGGGGGGGATTGGGGAGGGTTTATGTTTATCGGGAAGCTACGCACGTACACGCTCCTTTGAGGTAATTTACAAATTTTTGAATTGAAATTGAAATGCTGGCTTTTATTTTCCACTACCGGATGTTTCTTTCTTTCTTTGTGTGTTTCCGTCTACGATTTCTCTCACGAAGTTTCCCAATTTTCATTAATATTATTTTTGACTTGAGATGAGATTGCTTCTCTTTTTTTTTTTTTCTTTTTCTTTTTGGTTTGGTTTGGTTTGGGTGTTGTTGTTCTTCTTCATGCTCTCACAATGCATGTCACATTTTCCTATGATTCTTTTTTTTTTTTTTTTTTTTTTGAGAGAGAAATTTATATATGTCTAAAATGCCTAAATGTTAAGTATTTCTTGGAATTTTCTCTGTTTGTATGTATTTGGAGGTGCAGGTAAAGGTAAGCCAAAGGTAGGTGTAGGTGTCTCTCTGTAATAATTCACTGCACATGGACTTGGAGTTACCAAAGATTCCTTTCAGCTAGCCAGATCGAACATTCTCTCTACAGATTTTAAGCGCCTTCTCTGATATCTTTTCCAAGGTAAACTTTTTGATTTCCTTCCCTTACTTTATATATATGTTCTTTTGGTTTCTAGCCAATATGATACATTAATGCCTTAGGCTTCTTCTGGCACTTACTGTTGAACATGCTTGTAGTAACAAAACCAACACTTTGCCAGACTGCTTCTTAGGGGACCATCTTCACATTATATATAACTCCAATTCCTCTCCTCTTACTGCGTTTTCTTTAAAATCTTGTGTTTGTCTCTGTCTTATCAGAATAGACTGATAGATAGATAGAGAGATAAAAGAATCTCGTTTGGTTTTTAGACTTTGCCTTGCATTCTCTCTGTTTATTATTACTATTATAAAACGTGGATATATATATATATATATATACATGTTCTTTGACTCGACTTTCTTGCTGCAATGATTGACTTGTTTCCACTATTATTTTAGTTTTGTCTCTCTTTTTCCTGACTTAATTTGTTTCTCTCTCTCTTTCTCTCTGTCCTATACTCCCATATACATATATATTCTTGTTTTCTTTTAGGGTGGAGGTCGGGTAGAATGATGGCTACAGAAGATGATCAGATGCAAGGACCAATCGTCAGTGAGGAAAAGATTTATGTTTCTGTTCGTATGCGACCTTTAAACGACAAGGAACGTTTACGGAACGATGTCCCCGACTGGGACTGCATCAACGACACCACTATCATTTACAGGAGCCATCTTTCTATCTCTGACCGTTCCATGTATCCTTCTGCTTACACTTTTGGTAAGCCATTGTGCTCTTCTCTCTTCCCACCCTTCCTTCATTAGACCTTACTGAGCCTTTTCTCTCCTCCCTCTAGACAGAGTGTTTGGCCCTGACAGTTGTACGAGGCAGGTTTATGACCAAGGGGCCAAGGAAGTTGCTTTCTCTGTTGTCACTGGCGTTAATGGTATCTCACCCCTTCATCCCTGCTTTTTTTTAACTCTTTCTTTGCTTTAACATCTCTCTCTCGCTCTCCTTGTCTTGCATATAACTCACATGCATGTTTTTTAGCTAGTGTATTTGCATATGGGCAAACAAGCAGTGGAAAGACTTACACTATGAGCGGAATTACTGATTGCGCCTTGTTTGATATATATGACTACATTGGCAAGGTAAAGAAAAACTAAATTATCCTAACATCTTACTACTTCATTTTCGAGGCTTGTAGTTAAGTATCTACTTTCTGCAGCACAAAGAAAGAGAATTCATTCTAAAGTTCTCTGCCATGGAGATCTACAATGAGTCTGTAAGAGATCTCTTAAGTACAGATACTAGTCCACTCAGACTTTTAGATGACCCTGAGGTATATATGATCCTTTCATTTTGTACAAATGATCTTTTTGCAGTCAAATCTCTCATGCTGGCCAATTTTCTTTTTGACAGAAAGGGACAGTTGTTGAGAAACTCACAGAGGAAACTCTGCGCGACTGGAATCATTTCAAGGAGCTCCTATCTGTCTGCGAAGGTAATTAAAGATCATCCAAAATGGTATCTCAAATCTATACTAGCTAGAGATGTGTTGCAACAATATTGACAAAGTGTCTAACCATTTACAGCTCAACGGCAAATTGGAGAGACAGCTCTAAATGAAGTTAGCTCCCGGTCTCATCAGATTTTGAGATTTGTAAGGCATTTTGTTGATTTATATTATGGTTTAACATAGGCTTCTTCATGATGTTTTTTAAAAATTTTTATATCTTAGTACTCCTACCTTCTTACAGACAGTTGAAAGCTCGGCTCGTGAATTTTCCACCAGTGATAAGTTTAGTACACTTACAGCGACAGTGGTACATATCTTTGAGTCTTCCATCAAATAATATACCAAAACTTCAGTTGAAGGGGATTTATTAAGAAACTAACTGTCGTGCAGAACTTCATTGATCTTGCTGGAAGTGAACGTGCATCTCAATCATTATCAGCCGGCACAAGGTTAAAAGAAGGTTGTCATATAAATCGAAGTTTGTTAACACTGGGAACTGTGATACGTAAACTAAGGTGAGATTGTAAGCACTTAGCTTCCACAACATCTTCTTTGTTGTGACAATATATGTTCTTTGAGCTTAAAAGTAAATTTCATGGTCTACTAATCTGTCCGAGTTATCTGGCTCAAACATTGGCTTATACCTGTGATCACCTTTTTACCTTGTTTATGTTAGTTTGTTGTATTGCTCTTTTCAACAATTCAACAAGCTCCTTCTTTTTTTCTTCTGATCCATTAGCGTAGTAAGTTATGTGGTTTACTTCATGCAGTAAAGGAAAAACTGGGCACATTCCATTCAGAGATTCAAAACTAACACGCATACTTCAGTCTTCTTTGGGAGGAAATGCAAGAACTGCCATTATATGCACTATGAGTCCTGCGAGAATCCATGTTGAGCAATCCAGAAACACACTGTTGTTTGCGAGCTGCGCAAAGGAGGTGACAACAAATGCACAAGTCAATATTGTCATGTCTGATAAAGCTTTAGTAAAACACTTGCAGAGGGAGTTGGCTAAACTGGAAAGTGAGTTGAGAAGCCCTGGCCAGGCGTCGATTGTTTCTGACACAACTGCATTACTGACAGAGAAAGACCTCGAGGTTGAAAAGGTAGCTGGATGTACTTCAATCACCCTTTTAAAATCTTAAGAAATAGGTTGTACCATGACCTCACTATTATTTAAATCATCTTCTTTGGACTGCTGCATAATACTTTTTCCCTGCGTTTATTGACTTGTCTTGCTCACAATCTAATTGACCTATAGTTTCCTGGAGGTTTGAGTTATCATCTATCCTATTTCTTACAGCTAAAGATAGAGGTATTCCAACTAGCACAAGAACTAGCGCAAGCTCGTTCCGAGATTGAGGATCTTCGACGAATGGTTGGAGAAGAAAAACAACGAGAAAAAGAGGCACTTGCAACAGAAACAGTAGAGTTAGATGTATGTTATTATCTCTTGTTAATAATTTAACTGAAAGCTTATATATCCTTTCACTGCCACTTATTAATTCGTTTCTTTCTAGGCTCTTCTGGAACATCAGTACCCCAAGCTGCGAGTGCGCAGTACATGGGACTCTGAAAATACAACACCACTGAGCCCTATATCAGCTCACCGCTCCAGTATGTCTCCACGATCAACTGAATACAGTTATGAAGAGAATGTCTTCCAACTATCAGATTATAGGATTGACTCTACATCAAGTAGTCCGCTTCAACAGCTTGCGTTTGTAACTTCTTTCCCTAAGGTTCCACTTGACATTCACGGGACAGAAACTATACACCAATCTCATGTTCACATAGAGGAGATTGCAGATCAACCTCATGTTCAGGAGGATCCGTTTGATGAAATGGCTGACGAGAATTCGGAGGATAACTGTAGGGATGTTCGGTGCATAGAAACAGAGAAGTCAGATATCACTATAAGTCCAGAGGAAAATACACCCGAGAGCAGTCCAGAAAATTTCGAGGCTGTACATGTAGAAGAACCAGTATGTGTGACAGAGCCAAAGAACTTACTTCCCCACACAGAAGCTAAACACGAAGAAGAAGAAAGGGTAAAGGAAGTCAGCTGTGCCTCTCCTCAACCAAAACAAGAAAGCTATCTCAAGAAAACTCCTCCACTCTGTGATTTTGAATGTTCTCCTGATAAGTTTGATACAAGCATCGCTAACCTGAGAAGAATCCCGACGCCTCCAGAACTTATCACTCCCTCTCCTGAAAAGCCTTTCTCTTGGTATAGGGAGAGAGATTCACAACCGTTAGCAGGCATGAAGCTGACTAGAAGTCAAAGCTGCCGAGCAAGCTTATTATGGAGCTCTTCCTCCTCTTGGGTTGAGAAAGATGCTGATACACCGCCAAGCTGGTACGAGAAAGAATTTGTCAAAACAGCTGAGAGAAACCTGGAAATGTGCGACATCAAGAACGAGAGGTCTCTGCAGGATGAGTTTAGCGGGAGGAGCATGCCAACAACTTGGTTTGAGAGAAGCTTGAGTGACACTGAAACGGCGCATGCTGCTTCGCATGGTATCAGTAACGAAATGGATTCGCCAAATGAATCACTGTCCCGGCAATCTGATGGTTCTGTATTTGAGCTCCAGACAAGTGGTAGAGCTTCAATAAGCCAGGACAGAACAGAGGAGACTGCTGCTCAAAAAGACAAGCAAATCATTCATCGCTCGGTTAGTTTTGCTTTCATAATTAAAAATACTCAAGTCAGTGTGATTGAACTGTTCATTTGTGGGCAGATGGAGGAAATGGAACAGAAGTTCTTGGCCATGAGTTCAACAAAGAGTTTCAAGGACGCAGCGATGGACCCAATACAAGACTACTTAGACACGCCCTTGAATTGGCCGGTGGAGTTCAAGAGGCTGCAGAGGGAGATAGCAGAGCTATGGCACGTGTGTAACGTCTCTATGGCACACAGAAGCTACTTCTTCCTTCTGTTCAGAGGAGATCAGAAAGATTGCTTGTACTTGGAGGTAGAGCTCCGTAGACTTAAGTACATCAGAG
This sequence comes from Camelina sativa, assembly GCF_030686135.1. NCBI lineage: Eukaryota > Viridiplantae > Streptophyta > Magnoliopsida > Brassicales > Brassicaceae > Camelina > Camelina sativa. The sequence continues at coordinate 31,720,313 of NC_141881.1, forward strand.
AATCTTTTGCTCAAAATAGCAACGATATGACCCTCATCTCCTGGTAAAAATCGATGGCATTGTATATTTGTATTGCTTTATCTTAGTTAATAAATTTTAGGTTTAATAAAAACACTGAAGTAAATATGTATTATATCAAGCAGCAGGAGGGCGTTGACGAGGGAGAGGTATAAGCTGAGCAAGCTGATGCAGAGGAAACTGTCGAAAGAAGAGAGAGAGAACTTGTTCTTGAGATGGGACATTGGGCTCAACACGAGGCACAGGCGGGTCCAGCTGGCACAGCGGCTCTGGTCGGATTGCAAAGACATGGGTCATGTCCGGGAGAGCGCCTCCCTGGTCGCTAAGCTAAATGGGTTCGTGGACATGAATTTGACTTCCACAGAGATGTTTGGCGTCAACTTTGCTTTCAGACCACCTCGTCCCAAGAAACCCAGTCTTTGGAAACGCAGCGTTTTGTCCCTTTCCTTTTTGTAAACTTAACTAAAAAATAAATAAAGGAAATTTTGTTTAATGTACCACATTCCCTACAAAACTTTCTAAATGTACCACAATAAAAATTCATTTTCTGATCTACCATAAATATGAGGTAGAATAACGTTTTTGCCCTCCTGCTAATATGGAGGGTCTTGTAGACAATTTGGGGAATACAAACTTGTCCATTAGCTTAAATTACTTGTCTAGAACATAAATAAATAAAGGACTAGTTGTCTCTTCTTTGTGGGAGTTTAAAACTGGTCCACCCAGTTAATAAAAATGTTGTTTACTAGAATTTTTGTGAATCATCTAGTGCATGACAAAATTAATAGAGGACAAGTGGACATTGTGGACAAGTGTAAAACTTGTCTATCAGGTAAATAAAGTATTGTCTTTGTAAAATAACTTGTCCATAATAAGATTAATAGTGGACAACCTGGTACGTTTAATTGGTCCATCAGTCTTGCAAGGAGAAGTGGAAGACTATGCCAACGACGAATGGTTAGATCCGGTAGTGAAAGTAAGATAAGCGACAAAACTAAAAAACAAGGGCCAAGAAATATATATGAGGAGGCGATCTGGCGATTCAATTCCGTGAAATCGGACTATGAAATCACCAAATCCAATCGGAATATAAAAAAATCAAAACAATCAATCGCGATGAATCGGGATTATTCTGAAAAAAAAAACAAAGAGAGAGATCCTTGGGGGGATTGAAAATGGAAAAAACTCATGTGTATGTGAGATCCTTGGGGGGATTGAAAATGGAGAAAAGCCGGCAAAGGGTTCTTCCCTGTGTGCTCGATAATGATGATGACGATAACGATGAAAATAGATAGATGAGATTGTAACTTATAAAGTGGTAGATCTTGAAAGGGAATATTGTAACTTATAACAGTCATTTCAAAAAATTCTAGTGGTAGATCTTGAAAGGGAATATTGAATGTGGTACATTGGCTAAGGATGAGTTTCTAATGTGGCATAATAGTTAAATCTCATAAATAAAAGCCAACGAAACAAACCTTTCTTTTCTTTGATTTCTTGTTCATTTAAATCGTCTCTATCCAATTAGTCAATTAGTCAATATGAGCAAAGTCTAAGACCATATCATACGCTTATTATACATACGTGCGTATATCATATATATTCCTCATTTATTTATTGTCTTTTCTGTATTGAAAAACATACAACGACCCGACGACGACCTTTCAAACACATTTTTTGTTTTCAAACTTCGTACACATATCTTGACCTCCAAATCACTTTTTATATAAGATTCATGCGAGTCTTTTTCATCTCTATTTACTCCAAATCACTTTTTATACAAGATTCATGCGAGTCTTTTTCATCTCTATGTATACTCCCAAGTCACTTTTTACATATGTATGACCTTCTGGCTGACGAAAAGACAAGAATTTTATCCATTTTACATTAAGCTATAGTATACTCGATCGGATCATAGCTTCCTGAACTAGCTTTGTAGGTTCAATACATCACATATATATTATGAATTGTTTTAGTGTAGGCGTGAGATCAGGTGTGAGAGAGAAACATGTAGTTGTTTTGCCAAACACAACGATCAGAGTGTTGACACGAGAACTAACGACAAACAGACATAAAAAGGGTTTTACATCTGCACATTTTTACACATAAAATAACGTCATAATGCAATTGAAAATGTAGCACTATATAAATTATGGACATTGATATTCAGTATTATTCTTGTTATGATTTGGAGTACTGTTTTAAAATATATAAAAAGAAAATTTGGAAAAAATATGATATAAAATAGAGAATACAGGATTGAAGAAGGAAACATCATTTGGAGCATGAAGTAACATAAAACAAAATGATGATATATACAGCTTCTCTCTCCCGTTTCTCCCAAAACGGAGCCACCCACCTTTTTTTTTTTTTCCTTTCCTATATGATCTCCATTCTAAGTTCTAACATAATCATTACACTTCGTTTCATATATATTATATTAATTGATTAATATCTTCTAATATGTGCTACTATTTTTTTGTGTATCTTGTATACATATAAATGTGCATATATATGTATACACTACACACACGCATATAAAGAGTGATGGTGAATTACGCCAACGCGAAATGAGCATATGATTACACTCTGAAGTGTAAACACACACATGTCGTCGTTCAAGTGGACGGTCCATATCTCTCTTTTTCTACACCTAATTAGCATCTTCAATAAGACTCTCACTTGTATTGTTTTCCCCTTGATAGAGTCGGTCGGGTTTCTTCTATGATCCATCTTTCTAAGATCAAGAAGAAACCGCTGCAAAATAATAAACCCTAGAAGATTATAATTGTCAATATGATGAGGGTGGATCAAGATCAGTCGTCTAGTATTCCGCCTGGATTTAGATTTCATCCGACAGATGAAGAACTTGTCGGATATTATCTCAAGAAGAAAGTCGCCTCCCAGAGGATTGATCTTGACGTTATAAGAGAAATTGATCTTTACAAGATCGAACCATGGGATCTACAAGGTATCTCTCTCTCCCTCTCTCTATATACTTATCGAAATACCAATATATATATATATGCATATGTGATGAATCCTTCATACGAACTAATTAAAGAGCGCTGGTTCCATCTTTAATATACGCAAATTATGAATTATAAGCTCCATCAACTCTATATAATTAAGGCTACATATATAAAGGAGGTAAAATTAGAAGTTAGGGTTTAGATAACTTTATGTATATAAAACGACACCAACTACACATGTAAGCAAACCATAAGCTGCTCACTATATATGTAGATCAGCATAAATTAATTTGCTATAGATAATATAATTTTGTGTGGAAGATTTATATGCAACCTATGATACTGGTTATTTGCGCAGAGAGATGTAGGATAGGGTACGAGGAGCAAAAAGAGTGGTATTTCTTCAGTCACAAAGACAAGAAGTATCCGACAGGAACTAGAACAAATCGAGCCACCGTGGCCGGTTTCTGGAAAGCAACAGGGCGGGACAAAGCCGTTTACCTCAACTCCAAACTTATCGGTATGAGAAAAACGCTCGTATTTTACCGAGGACGAGCTCCTAATGGCCAAAAATCAGATTGGATCATTCATGAATACTACAGCCTCGAGTCACACCAGAACTCTCCTCCACAGGTGATTAATCTTATTAAAAGCCAAACATTCTTCTCACTTTTTTTCTATCAAGGTAGAAGTTTCACATTTGTATATCATATTAACACACGGCCCCCACTATATACGTAGAATAATCAAGTAGCTAGTATCGAGTGTATCTCCTTTCTTGGACTCAAAAGTCAAAAGTAAACGTAGTCTATTAAGAAAAACAAAACTATTGCTTATTGATCAAGACTAATTGATGAGGCAGGAAGAAGGATGGGTAGTGTGTAGAGCATTCAAGAAACGAACGACGACAGTGCCGAGCAAAAGAAGGCAAGTTTGGGATCCGAACTGCTTCTTATACGACGCCAGTACTCTCTTGGAACCTCTAGGAAAGCGAGCCAGACATAACACTGATTTCGCCGGCACACCGTTTAAGCAGGAAGTAGCGTCGGAGGGCAATCACGTTGAAGATGGAGACTTGGGATCTATGTACCTTCAGCTCATGGGGGATGATGATCAATTCTCCCAGCTTCCTCAGCTGGAAAGCCCATCTCTTGATCCGTGGGAAATGACTCCGAAGAGTAGTATTTCCGAGAACAGTCGCCGCGCGCGGAAAGATGACGTGAGCGTCGAGAAGAGGATAACTGACTGGAGATCCCTCGATAAGTTCGTGGCGTCTCAGTTGCTGATGAGTGGCGAAGACTAGATCGAGTCAGGCTATAAATGTATCATATAATCTATGCATGCATGCACGAGAGACGCCGTCGTCGTATTTTGGAACTTTCAATCTTTCTTTCATATATATATGGTCTTAATAAGTTGATCGAAGGAATTGAATTTCGATGGATAAATAGAAGTTGAAGATCGAACAAGTTCTATATATAATGCTCTCTACACTTAACTCGGTGTTTTTTCCGTATAATGAATGAATGTATCAATGACTCGAGAATAATAATAATACGCTCACAAATTGCGGTGCTTAATTTTTGGTATTAGAAAATTGTAATAAAAAGGAAAGTGGGCTAAAGGAGGTGGGCCCAAATGATATGGGCCTTGTCTAGCATGCGCGGCGAAGCATGGGTTTGTGTTACTCATGCTTTGTCTCCCCTCCCCCACACACAGACCACAAATAAAAATATCCAACCGAGGTGTCGTTTCGTGCATATGTTTGAAAACATATTGTCGTCTCATAAAAACGGCACGCTGTTGAGTTACGTTTGCCGGAAACGTCAACTTGCGCTCTCCTTCCTTCTCCTCGGCGGATGAATTAACTAACAAAAACAAGTTGTTGATGCGTTTGTAGATTTCTCGGAGATTCATTCAAGATACAAGTAAGCTAGTTGATCGCAGGCAGGGGGTGAGTGAAGCAAACGAAATGGGAGCATCAGATTCAACTCTGCAGGTATGTCTGGCGATCTTTGATATTCTTTGAGGCAGGGAATGATGTGATGGTCTTGAATTGAATCCTCCGATATAGATAGATATATGAAATTAAAATTCAACAAATTTATTTTAGGGAAATGGAAGTGGAGATGTGATAACGACCATATCGCATCGATCAGAAGTAGTCGATCCCATTCTCGAGAATCTTAAATCCCTCTCAGTTGTAAGTTTTACTCCCAAAACCGAAACTAGTGTTCTTCTTCTTCTTTCAATATTATCGATGATGATTAAAAAAAATGATGTGGGGGTGGTGGGGATTGCAGAGTAGGCCAATATTGAAGTCGCCTCCCACGGAAAGTAGCTTAACGGACATCTTAGTTAGAAAAGCTCTATCTAGTTCATCTTCCAGTAAGAAAAGCTCTCTCTTTTTGTTTTTGTTATTTAATTAACTAACATGTTTAGGAACTTTTTCTAAGCTTAAAATAAAAAAAAATGATGGATCCGTGTCTGTCTAAGACAAATTCATACGGACATATATCAATCCACCTTTTGGATTTTTGTTACAAGTCCTCTCTTTTTGTATCCAACCTCGTCTAAATTATCCTCTGCTTTTCTTGTCAGATACGGTGGATCCTCAAATACTTGTAGAGCTCTTCTCCATTTACCGAGAATGGCAAGAGTCCAAAGCTCAACAAATCACCAATACACAGGTCTCTGCCCGCCTTTCCACCTCTTTTTTGCTCCCGCTCCCTTTTTTAGTCATGGAACCCAATCCTTACTCTTATAAACTTCTCCTCTAGGTCTATGAGTAGTTCATTCTGTAACATATGTCTGCAATTAGCCAGACAACTTACTTTAGACTTAAGCTTCTTAGGCTACTCCCATTTTGACCGTTTTGTTCTCAAATGCTGGAATCTAATCTCTTTTAGATTGTCTACTTTCTTTGCTTTTATGTTTGCTTTTCATCACCTTGTTGACACTCCTCTCGGTGTAGCAATTTAAAGCGAAAACTGAATAATATAACATGTATTTAGGAAGATATAGAAAACAAGATCGAAGTGGCAGATGCTTTGGCGACTAAACTTTTACAGAGGTTCAACCACTCTGTTTCTGCTATGAGGACAACTTCCCAGCATTTATCTCAAGGTACTTTTTTTTTACTCTCAGGGTTTTACACTGTATGGACTGCATTATATCCATTTATCTTATACTTGGCAGCACATCTTTCCAGTTCATGGTTTGCAGGTGGAGCTCGGGGAGCTTAAAGGAAGGTTAACTGAGGTGATCAACAACTGCGATACATTATGTAAGAGAATTAATTCTGAGGGTCCTGAATCTCTAAGGTCCACTGTCACCCCTTTTTCTCTTGCATCCCCTGATTCGGTCAGTATAAACACTACTACCCTCTCTTCTAAACAAGATCCATAAGAGTAAGTAAATACTCTTTAACAATTAGTTAGATTGGTGAATCGGAATACGTCTAGTTATATACTATATTTTACTCATCTCATTTGAGTTTTGCATAGATGTATGATGATGTCTTTTTTACGTTGGTTTATTTTCTGAGTTGTGTAATCTCGCTGGTGAACAGTAGGAACCCATTGTAGGTTGTGATAAAGGGAAAATTCATATGTAATAAATATTTTCTGTTTGCCTTTTGGGTACAACATCCACAATGGACTATTCGCAGCTGAACAACTTGAAACAACAAAAGAGAAGAACAACGAATGAAACAAAAATAGATTTCAATATATATAAAAAGAAAAAGCAAGATAATGATGACTCTCTCGTCTTTGGGTAGTTGTAGATCAAGGTTGCTGCTTAGCGTCCATGTAGCCAGCGTCGACAAGCACTTTCTCCCTCTTGGCCAGCTCAAGGTCTTCATCCACCATCATCTTGACCAGCTTCTCAAACCCTACTTTAGGCTTCCACCCCAACATCTCCTTTGCCTTGCTTGCGTCTCCTTTGAGATTGTCCACCTCCGTTGGCCGGAAGTACTTCTTGTCAATCTCGACGTGGTCTTTCCAGTTGAGCCCGACGTACCCGAAAGACGCCTCCAGAAACTCCTCGACGGTGTGTGATTCCTCAGTTGCCACGACGTAGTCATCTGGTTTCTCCTGCTGCAGCATCAGCCACATTGCCTCGACGTAGTCTCCTGCGAAGCCCCAGTCTCTTGAAGCCTGTATATTCCCGAGGAAGAGCTTCGTCTGCAATCCAACCTTGATCCTTCCCAAGGCCCGGGTGATCTTCCGAGTGACGAAGTTCTCACCTCTGCGAGGTGACTCGTGGTTGAAGAGGATTCCGTTGCAGGCGTACAGACCATAGGCCTCTCTGTAGTTGACTGTGTACCAGTGAGCGGCGCATTTGGAGGCTGCATAGGGAGATCTGGGATGAAAGGGAGTGGTCTCGGACTGAGGAGGAGGAGTAGAGCCGAACATCTCGGAAGAGCCGGCCTGGTAGTACTTGATGGAGCGGCCGTTGTCAATGTTGTGAGATCTGACAGCCTCAAGGAGGCGAAGAGCTCCAGTAGCGACGACATCAGCAGTGTAGTCAGGGATCTCGAAGGAGACGGCAACGTGGGACTGAGCAGCAAGGTTGTAGACCTCGTCAGGCTTGATGACGTCGAGCCAACGGCGGAGAGAGGAAGCATCCGAGAGATCAGCGTAATGGAGCTTCATGCGGGCTTTGTTGGCATTGTGGGGATCGACGTAGATATGGTTGATGCGCTGAGTGTTGAAATTGGAGGAACGTCGGATGAGGCCATGAACTTGGTAGCCTTTGGCGAGTAGGAACTCGGTGAGGTATGATCCATCCTGGCCAGTGATACCGGTGACCAATGCAATCTTCATAGGCTGGGGAGTATGGTTGGAATCGCCATTAGGAGGAGATCTGTGTTGGGACGCCATTGATTGATGAGATGAGATGGGATCGGATCGGATCACAGAAATGATTTGGGCACGTCGCGCTTTCTATATATTTGATTTTTAGAAGCTCCCAAAAGTGATGAGCTTTATATAAGAAGTAAGGACTTTGGACGGAGGTGGTAGAGAGGGGGTTAGTATGGTAACTTAGAAAGGTCCCAAGCTGTGTGTATTAGTGGGTACGTAAAGTTGTACATTCATTGTTAAGCTAATCGCCGGCAAGCGTTGACCGACTACCATTAGTTTATGACATCTCTCTCACTCAATGCCTGAACTGAACGCAAGCAAACTCCCTCCTTTTAGAGCTAATATAGCCCACTAAAGTTTGGACAGCACTTCAAAGCCCGTTGTTTGGCCCAACCTACAGACTCGGGCCTAGCTTAGTTATTATTTTTTTTTTGGGGTTTTTTCCCACGATTTCTACTTGTATATTGTAAGATTCAAAACTCAAAAGTTTAAAGAAAGAAAGGAAAAAAACGTAACGCTAGAAAAGGGTTTTTATTGTGAATGCGAGTGGTAAATTAAATAGTTGACACAGTAATAATGAGAAGAATAATTAATAGAATAAGGATTAAGGAATGAGAGCCAATCAGCGCCTCGCTAATTAACTGTTAAGAGTCCCTAAAGAAAAAAAGAAAGTGGGGGTGTGCTGTGCTGTGCCGTTTTAGGGTTTTTAATTATAATTTCTTCCGGGGGGGGGGGGGGGGGGGGGGGGTATATGTATCGCTCTCTCTCGACTCTTGCAAAAAAAACACAAAACAACAAGTCGTATCGCCGACGTCCCTTCTGATTCCTCTCTCTCCCTGCGGCTCTTGAGATTCCTAGAGAGAAAGAGATTGGTCTAATAATACGAAAAATAGGAGGATTACTCAATCGTTTAGTTTCGTTTGTGAGAAGAGACTTGTTATTGTGATTTTTGACTAGTCCTCTTAACCAAAAAAAAAAAAAGAAGAAAAGACTATTGAATATCATATATAGAGAGAGAGAGAGAAATAAAAAGAAAATATGAAGAAGAAAACATCATCAGGAAGAGTGTCATGGGCATCAGAGAGTAGGCTTTGTCAGGTATTAATTTTTTTATAGCACATTCATTCGTTCCGCCCATAACTCCTCCTCCGCCCCTGGTTCTCGTTCTCTCGACTCTTCCGAGTGTATCTATCTTCTTATTTATTCATTCATCAGACTTCCCCCAAAGTCAAAAAAATCCTACATTTAACAATATCCCTTTCCTTGGGTCTACTAAGCAATTGATTTTTTTTCTATTTAAGGTATTCCTTTAAAAAAAAAAAAAAAGTTTGAATCGAAGATGATGATGATGATGATGATAAGTCATTATCAAAGCGACCAACTTTTTAATGAAAAGAAAAGAAAAGAAAGATTACTTTTTTTTTTTCTCTGGTAATGGTCTGGGGGAAAGCTAGTTAATTTATCTTTGCAAAATTCACCTTTTTTTCCCTTAATTTTTGATGTGGTTATGAGTTATTACACACACACTTGAATCTAGAGAGAATGAATATGATATGTGAGATATATATAATCAACAACAGCAAGAGATCCCCAAACCAACCAACAACGATTCAATTTATAAACTTTGTTATGAGCCTGAAATAGTGAGAAACATATAGAGGTACTAGGTTGGTGGGGCTTTTTTTTTTTTTTTTTTTTTTTAATGGAGTTATCTTATTCTATGAATTGATAACGACTTTGTTGCTGGCTGCTCTGAGAAGGAGTGAGTAAAGGACACACACACCATTAACTAACTCAAAAAAAATCTGTTCAACAGGTAAAGATGTTTCTAACTGAAGATTGTCCCGCTAAAGTTTCATCTTCCAATCTTCTTCCTCCTGGATTTGAAGCTACTACTTTGTTTCCATCCACGCGTAACAACATTCCCCGTATCAAATGGAAACGCCCCCCTCAGGTTCTTTTATTATTATATCAATCCTCTCCCTTTTTTCTCTTTGGATTTAATGGCTAACCATTACATGTTGTTATGTTTCTTACCAAACTCTGTTTCTTTATATGATTCCCACAATAACAGTTTATCATCAGTGATGCTTTGCTTGTCGGGAGTGGTGGTGACAGCACCGAAACTCTTTCTGAGAACTTGAGGATTTCTAAAGTCTTGGAAGCTTTCTATCCCCATCGCTCTGTCATCCCTACTCGGTTTGCTTCTTTTCTTGACTTTGATTTGCTTTGGTGCCATGTTTTATATAACTTACTAATTATTCTCTCTCTCTGTTTTCATATAGTCCTTCCGTCTCATCCTCTGTATCAGAAGCACACTACGACGACAGCACTACTCCTAGTATCCCTCTCGCTTTCATTGAAGACGAACCTGAGCCTCCTTTACAATCTTCTCATCATGATTTCAATTCTGTTTCTCTACTTGGACCACAGTTGAGTCTCGCTGCTTCTGCAGCTTTGTCTTCGTTAACCAAGGAACAGGGCTCTCAGGTCGATGCTCATTTACTTGTCAAGTTACTCAGTGACCCCATTCTCGTCCGCAACTTGTTGAATGGTAATGGTAAACCACTTGAAACTGCTAATCATGTTACTACTCTAAACACTGACTTCGCCAAACCTACTACTCATGCCATGGACTCAAACCCACCTCCTCTACATAATGTACCTGTTTCGTCGGTTCAATCCTGTGCTACAGATCCCCCACTCCCCAAACCCACTCTGCCCATGTCCACTACTCTGTCAATGAAACCCTCCCTGGTTGTTCACACCTATCCATTGTCTTCTGGGATCAAACCATTGCCAAAACTCGAAGATTCTTACACACCTGCTCCTTTGAAACCAAGCCCAGTTGATAATGCTCTAGTCTCGGAACAAAACACACAACCCCTTAACATGTCGTCTACTTGGGATATGAACAGGGTACCAGAATCAGCGCAAACTGAAACAGCTCCTCAAATCAGTAATGGTAATACAAACCGGGATGACTACTACAAGAGCCTCATTAGGGAACATGGGGTAGTCAGTCCGGCAACAAATGAAAATAACAATTACAAAGGTAGAGTTGATGATAACAAGAAAGTCGTAAAGGTTAAGAAGATTCAGAAACCGTGCATGTTCTTTAACAGACCCAAAGGGTGTAGGATGGGCGACAGTTGCATGTATCTTCACGAACGCTCTAAAAGGTCGTGGACTGATGTTGCACCTCACTTTCCCAGAGCTAAGAGGCTCAAGTTTGGATCTTAAAACAGCTACGGGTATCACTCAAAACTTAACCCCAATCATGTCTGAAATATTGGTAAATAGCTTCATCCAAATCAGTTCTGATAAGTTTGTTTAACAAGAAGTTTCCCAAAGTTAGTCATCCATGTTCTTTTCTTTTTTTGGTTAACCCTTTGCCCGTTACGTTCTTTTGGCCATCTACACTTTAAAACTTTCAGTCTTTCACCAGGGGTTTTGAAAAGTTTCGCAATTTTGTAGCCGTCCTACCTTCAACTTAAAGCACATGGATTATGATAATGATAATTTGATTATCCATTATATTAGTGAATGGTGATATCACTAAGCTTAAAAAGAGTTTTCGTCAAACTAAAATAAAATTAAAAACAATGAAACATAATTAAATGTCGAAGTCGAACCTATAGTTGGATTGAACTATTCTAGTCAAAACAAGACATAGGAACCATTTGTATGCAAATAATATATATATGAAGAGAGAAACAGTGGGCCAATTAGTAGAAAAACTCACAGACATGTGAACCCCACACTTCCTCTCACAATTTCTTGCCTGATCTATTTTAATAAATATTTAGTTATTATACCAATTAGTATGGTTTTTGATTGGTGTTAAACTGTTAACAAATATATACTTCCTCAATATCATAAAAGATGATGTTATAGTATTTTTTTTGTATCACAAAGAATTATTTTCTGTATACTTTTATCATTTAATATTAAAAATTTGTAAATTTCAAAAATTATTAAATGAGAATTTAAAAGTTTGATGAAATACTATTGGTTAATAAATATAAAATATGTTATTATAAATAAATAATACACTTATTGCTAAACATTAAATGTTTTTCTTAATTCATGTAAAAATTCTAAAACATATTATGATATAGAGGGAGTAAATGATTAAAGAGTTCGAGGTTATCCAAAACTCATTGTGTGGAGTTAAGGCATAACGATTAACTGAAACGGTTATGTCAAAATCTTTTTTTTTTTCACGCGATATGAAATGATTGGATATTTGGATGGTTGGTTAAACAGATAGTATATCGTTTCTAGCTAGTCATGATCAATATCTATTGTTAAAACCAAATGATCGTTGCCACATCAATTACGTCACCACTTATACGATACCAATATTAATAATACCATTATGAAATCATACTTTGGGAGCCAAGTGTCCGAATTGTGCAATCCAGAAGACGTTTACTTATATAAATTATTGTTTTGCAACTTAATCTGAAATTTAATAATGACATGAAATAAGTCTTGTCGTATTTTTGTGGTGGTGACATACCCAGTACCACCTCCCAAATTTAATTAAACATATAATGAGAAATAGAAATCTTATAACATTGTATTGTTTTTATGACTAGGGCTTATCCATGACACCACCATGGATAAAGCCCACTTTCAAGGTAGGTTATTGTGTCGTGTGTACACATATTCATGCGCGTTTACTTGGGAGTGAAGTAGACTATTTACAAAATTCAAATGCTCAAATGAATAATATACAATATCATATGTTCGAATAGTAACTATAGAATATAAATGTCATCAAAACTTTGACAATTTTGGTCGTGTATTGAGAGCTATACGTTACCTGCAAATGACCCTCTCTATTTGGTGAAGAAAGGGTCCATGAGTGTCGAGGGCGAAAATTTGTTGATGTTATGTTAGGGATATATATACATAATTGCAAAAGGACAAAAATGTGGGGGTCCAATCAGAATATACAAGCAATGATAGAGAGATGATCTAGTTCTGCTGTATGATCTGTCCTTGTTTTTAGTCTCCCTCGCCTTCAAGCGAAATAACGCTTTTAGTTATAGAATTCATTCAAGAAAATGAGAGTGAAAACAAAAGTACGTACGTAACGTGAACTCTACAACTCAAAGGACATCATGCACTATTAAATACATGAGAACTATAATTTTAAGACGAAAAGATATACACAAAGTAGGTACATATAGCCATGATCTTCTTCATATTTGTCCCGGGCGTCAAGGAGTAATGGAGGAAATAAGAGATTGAAAGAAGTGTTCATCACAAGGGATGGTTAGCCCACTGTCTTGGAAGTAACCAAACTCTTCCTCAGACTGTTGCAGCAACATCTGAATTATTCATGAAATATATAAGTATCAAACATAAGGATGCATAACATTATAACCAAAAAGGAAAGACATATATCGATGATCCATGCAGGTTATATTAATTATATATACCTGGAAGATTGGGTGCGTGAGGAAGGAGATGGGGATGACGTGCCGGGATCTGGAGGGACCAACGTAGACGACGAAGTGACCTTTGGGGACGCCGTTAAAGTTAACGTCGACGTTGCTCTTCTTCCCCAAACTCGAGCATCTCTTTAACATCTGCTTCAGAGCCTTACCACTTCCCCTTTCTACTCCCATCGTTCGCAAAGATCCTTTTTCTCTTGGCTCTCTGTGTTTTTGCTTCTCCGTTTGACTCAATAGATAAAGAGATAGTGGAGGTGACTCATATTTATACGCTCAACCACACACATATATATATATATATATATATATGATGAGGAATATTATAAAATATAATTTCACATGTTAATTGCACCCACACACTCATAGAGAATTAATAAACTGTGTGTTAACATGATGTTTCAACGTTATGGGACTCACCATGTGCAACACTATTCCATTTTAGACATGTATATGAGATGTATGTTCCATATATCTTTTGAAAGATATATAAAAATCTTGGGATATGTGTGAAAAAATTAAACTGTGAGTTCCCCATATTTCTATAGATTAAGATCATGTAATTTGAGTATATATGGTGAGTGAAGAAATTACATCTACCACAAATTATAGATATACAAAAATATGAATGTCAGGGATTTTTAGATTGATGAAGAGAACATGGGCGACGACGGCTCTTCATGTTCTGTGGATGAAAGAAATGGAACAATGATGTATTACAGACAAAACCCCATTAACGGAAATATAACAGAAAGCCCATACAGTCTCGTGCAGCCGCCAATCATTACCGGTCTCTCGGGTCTGACCAGACCCAACCGGTTTGCAATTCTACCATAGAGACATTTCTATCAAAGCCTAAAACCCTAAACCCTGGAGCAAGCTAAACCACAGTTCAATTTTATATGCAGAGAATGTACATTAACACATGAAGTCTTCCAAGACCATTATTTTTTTTTTGCCTTTTGGATATTTACAAACATGGAAGTTGTAGTATCAAATGAGGTTTTTTTTATATATATAATACATGTGGAAGAAAGAAAAAGTAGGCAATCTTCATCTCTAAGCCATCATATAGAGCTTAGGGCCATCATTTTGCACTGCTCATTCATGGCGAGAAGCTGTGCCTCTTTCTTGTCCACAAGAGCCGTCAGTCTTACATTCTCTTCCATTAGTTTCTGAACCTCTGCTTCTTTCTGTACTTTCTCGCTTTCCAACTGCGTTGTCTTTGCAACAAGCCTGTTTCAACATCATCATTGACACCCATGATGAACTCACAATCACAATAGGAAAAGAAAATATATATAACTCTTTACAACACAAACAAGTCGTTATCAAACACCTAAGGATAGTGTAAAACATGATGAGAATTCCACGATGATAAATCTGCTCTGTAATGGTTATCAACTATCAAAAACAAGTTCTAGAGCCTAGTCATGATGGACAAGTTGCTTATTCTAGGAGTAGGCAGATTGATGGAAAGCCAAGAAACAAGTAGTAGTGTAGAAGACATGCTCTGTAATGGTTATCAACTATCAAAGACAAGTTCTAGAGCCTACTCATAATGGACAAGTTTCTAGGAGTAGGCAGATTGGTGGAAAACCAAAAACGCTCACCGTTCAAAAAGTCGCTCGATAGTTTGGAACTGCTTCTCGGATGAGACGAGTGTTTCTCTGACGCTGATGAGACTTGTAACATAGGATTTAAGCGACTCAAAGTCTCTCCTGACACGACTGAGTTCCAGCTCATTTTCGGTAGCTCTAAGCTTCTGTCTAGAAGTCTCCTGGACCAAGTCATCAACCCTCTGCCGCATTTCACAGAGAATACTACTGGTCCCAAGAGCAAACTTTTCCATGTCCTCTAACTTGGTGGACATGTTGTCGATTTGGCCAACCTTTCTTTGAATCTCTTCTTGACTTGACATAAGCTTAGCTTTCTCGATTGCGGCTTGTGATTCGGCGATGATAGCACGCCTAGCAAGAGACTCCATGACGCCTGTAACGGTGTCTACATGGTTGAGCATCTCAGTGACAAAAGTGCCATCGAGGGATAACTGGAGCTGGTCAGGGCCAAGAGATAGATTGGCTAAATCGGCAGCAGCCACAGAAGTTGCTTTCGATTTAAGGTAGGACAATAATGCTGTAGCAGTGTTCACACGGCTCCAGAGAATGTCAATCTCCTTCTCCTTGGGGCTCCTAGTATCCATAGCTGGGATCAAGATGTGATGATGATCCTCAGTGTTGATTGATTCTAAGCTTGAGGTAGAAGAAACCAGTTCCTTTGCAGCCATACTTGATTGATCCCACAAAAAAAAAGATGAATGAAATCGGTAAGAAACAAGCCATACACATACAAGATTGGGGCAAAATTGATTTCCAAATAGTCAAAATCAACTTTTTACGAGAAACCCTTCAAAAAGCAACATTTTTGTTTCTGACTCTTAAATATTTCAACAACGATCAATAGAATCGAATCGGATCGCAATACAACAACCCCAAAAATGAAAAAGAGAGGATCTTTTTATGAGATAACAAAATTGTAACTAGGAAAAATGAAATGACAAACCTAGATTGAACTTTGCCCGGAGATTTCGGGGATCAAAACGTAAATCAGGCACCGGCCGATCGATCACACGAGAGGGAACGAAAAACGTCTGGTCGGGTTGACTCCGTTCTGAAAAGCGGGTCGTTGAAAGAACCACTCAACCCACAAAATTAGTTTTTAAGTTGGCACAAAATTTAGTTTCCTGCCTCATCAGTTTTTGTTTATCTGACCGACGACGTCAAACAAAATTATTACTTTTAGATGTAACTAAGATAAGCATCCATACGATGTGCAGATTTGAATAATAAATTAAATTTAATAAAAATATATTAAAATTTGTTGTATGTTGTTTATAAATTTTATTTTTGTTATAATATATTGATCTATATCTATTTACAAATATTTTGAATATGTTACTATTAAAAGTGTAATTTTTTATACCTAAATATATTATATGTTACAAATATATTATTTATCACCACTTAGAAAATGTCTATATGAACACATTAAGCCAATTATTTTACTTTCACTTCTGCATAGTTTTTTTAATTACTAAATTTGTTGGCTCAAAAAACATTTCAAATAAAAAATATATTACATAATATGCTCATCAATGATGTATCATCACAATAATGTTGGACCACTATGGAGATAAACATCGGCTCCGCTCTCATCTCTTAGAACCTTGCATCAAACCTCCTTCACCATGGAGAAAACCTTAGCTCCGCTTTCCTCCCTCGGGGAGATAATCTTGCCTCCAACCTCCTCCACCTTCCTCCCTTGGGGAGATAACCTTGTGTTCAACCTTCTCTACTATAGAGAGAACCTCAGCTTTACTTTCCTCCTTTATGGCTTTTTTCTATCTCAAAATAGCTTGTTCTGACAACCAATGAAAGTAAACACATTTTTCTAACGTCAAAAAATCTTTTGATAGTAACTCATCTTAAATTTCCCAATATATCGTAAAAGTGTCTTCGACACACTATGATGTAGCATCTGTCTCTGTAACGCCTCAACCGCCACTTTGCTTAGTGATCCCATGTCCACTCTCAGTCCATGGGCCCATTTTTCTAAGTGGGCCCTACATCTATTCTCGGTCGGTTTGTTACGTCTGAGAGACTTTAAAAACTTGTTTACCGACTCTACAAATCAAGAAATGATTCCTGTGTTTTGTCCTCACTCGCACAGTTCCGACAATCACTTCCAGGAAGGTCACTCATCATAAAGTTCTCTGAGGACCCTTGACCGAAAAAATAATTGCATTTTGGTGACATATGTGACCAAATCAATTCTTTTAAACATTTCCGCAAACCAGGATGTCACAGTCTTTTAGCTCATGTGGATCTATCAACAACGATTTATGTTTTTCCAATCTATATATCTATGTTTGTTGTAAGCTTGTGTTTGATTAGCTTATTTTATCTATCAATGAGGTTTTACTCGTTATCTCAATTTAGGATTGAATAAATAATGGTAACAATTATGTTTGCAGAAAGAAAAAAAGGTTTATGACCAACCAATCAAGATTGAGAAATTAGAATAAAATCAATTCGACATAATTAAAGAAGCAATAGAAAATTATAAGCACAGTAGTCTATGAATCTCATATAATTCAAAGATGAAAATATAAATAAAATAAAACAATCTAAAAATACTACAATAAATTTTAAAATATAGTATTAGGAAAAGAAAACGCATATATTAATCTTTTTTTTGGGTCAACATATTAATCTTACCTAATCCCAACTGAAAAAGAATAAAGTGAGAGAAAATTTTGGTTTAAAAAAATAAGAAAAATTTACTTTCTTATTATAAAAAAATTCCCAATTAAAAAAAATTGAAAGCAGTGTTTTTGAATAAATTATTTAAATATGAAAAATATAGTAAGAAAACACATATATTAATCTTTTTTTTGGGTCAACATATTAATCTTAACTATTCCCAACTAAAAAGAAGAAAGTGGGAGAAAATTTTAGTTTAAAAATTAAGAAAAATTTGCCTTCCCATTATAAAAAAAATTCTCAATTAAACAAAATTGAAAACAGTGCTTTTGAATAAATTATTTAAATATGAGAATATAGTATAAATTTAAATTTTAAAAACTAGGGAAGTTTAAAGTTCAAGCAGTGTTTAAAATATAGTATCAATTTATAGTCTTTTTGAATCAACCGGCCATCGAATATGAGTGGGTCCACATGTCGGGAATACATGTAGGGCCCACTCAGGAAGATGGGTCCATGGATTAATTAAGAGTGGACATGTGCTCACTAAGCAAGGTTGCGGTTGAGACGTTACAGAGACAGAGACTACATCATGGTGTGTCAAAGATACTTTTACAAATATATTATGAAATTTAACAATTAGTTACTATCAAAAGATTTTGTGACGTTAGAAAATGGTTTTTACTTTCATTGGTTGTCAGAGCAAGCTATTTTGAAATAGAAAAAAGACGTGAACATGTTCTCTCTACACAGGAGGAGGGCAGAGCCAAGATTCTCTATAGTGGAGAAGGTTAAATCCAAGGTTATCTCAGAAAGGCAGAGCCAAGATTCTCTCCAAGGTGGAGGAGGTTGGACGCAAGGTTCTCTCCATAAGGGATGAGGGCGAAGCCGAGGTTTTCTCCATGGTGGTCATACATTATTGTGATGATACATCATTGATTAGTATATTATGTAATATATTTTTTATTCAAAATGTTTTTTGAACCAACAATTTTAGTAATTAAAACAGTGAAAGTAAAATAGTTAGCTTAATATGTTCATATAGATATTTTCTAGGTGGTGATAAAAAATATATTTTTAACATAAAGTATATTTAAGTGTAAAAAAATACACTTTTGATAGTAACACACATAAAATATTTGTAAATGTATATAAATTAGTGTATTATAACAAAAATATAATTTATAAATAACGTACAATAAATTTTAATATACTTTTATTAAATTTCATTTAAGTTGTAAAATTTTAAATCTGTATATTAGATGGGTCCTCATCTAGTAAAAATATAAATGGATAGAGGATTGGAGATGGATAAGTTATTCTAAAAAGAACCTCGCCCACGTATTGAGAATTTTTTCGTCATGATATAGTTCAGAAAATAAATTATACGTTTTTAATTGAAAAAGGGTTTAAAAATCGCTTTAAAGCGACGGATGAAAAGGATAGAAAAAAAAAACAAATTCTCCCACGCGCAGCTAAAATAAGAAATCCTAAATTGTTGAAAATAGAGCAAAATCCCTGGACTATATAGCCTGCAGATTTGGGCGCGTGTTGAATCACGCGACATATAGCGCGTAAGGACGCTTCATTTTTGACCGTTTCCATGTAGAGCTAAATGTCGGATTATAACCTAGCTGCCAGCTAATTAAAACTGCAGTCCGGTTGAGTTTTTGAAGCAGCACATGCACGTCGTTTTTATTTTAATCTCCAAATATATTATTAATAAACATATTTTTATCAAGACATTACACGTAGGCTTTAAAATGTACTAAGGCTCAAATTAACGGCCCAATTTCTATTAAATTAGTATTAGGCTCAGTCTCTATTAAATTAGTCTTAGGTCAGCATTTTTTAAAATTAATAATTAACTGTATAATTTTTTCTTAATCAATGTTTCTATTTTTTATAGAATTAATAACTTAACATTAATAATAAATAAACAATATTATAACTTTGAATTTTATGAATATATATATAATCTCCTTATAATTATTTTTTAAAAACTTTGTATTTTTTATAAATTCTGTATTTTCTGATAATTATTTATTTACATTATTAAATATTTTTTAAAACAAAATATTTTATTTTTGTTGTAATCAAATTTCTCTTATTAAATATTAACTTCTACACATGTTAAAACATGAAATTGATAAAATTGATAACTTGACACATGTTAAAATATTTTAATGGTTAATTTTCAAAACCCATAAGACAAGAGTTGGGGCCTTTATTGATTGAGCCTTTTTTTCCTACTAATGCTATTGTGTCGGCCTACTATTGGCCCACTATTTTAACTCAGCCTAAGATCGATGATTGCTTGCTTGGCTTACCTATAAATCAAAAATCTTGGGCAGGAAAGAATCAATCAGACAGAAACAGTCTTCACTGAGAGAGACTTGGGGATTTCTCTATCTTGATGGTACAAGAGCACTTGTTAGTAGGAATACAAATACAAACAGAAATAATCAGGGATAAGTTAACCGGCTTCACCCACAGGCCACAACACAGTCTCAACTCAACCAAAGCCTTAACTGAGGAGGACTCCTTTACATGGCAAAGACGTATGACCGTCACTTTCACTCCTATTTCCTTATGGAGTAAGCTGGCAATTTGGACAAGTCCGGGATTACAAATGAAAGCTCCGAAGAGCCTGTCACAAACATTGGACTTCCCGGTGCCCATTTTATGACTGGGGGATCACCACCGCCTATACCCATCCAACTATGTACCTACACACATTCAATTATCCATCCAATCAACACATACATATATACCAGCAAACTTTCCCATCTTGGAACAACAAAACTACGGCTACTTTGCTAGTCCAACCTGTTTTCCGCTCCTTACACCCCATGCATGGGTACTACCATCCCCTGAACCTACCATACAAAAAAATCGAAAAGGGTTACTTTTACATGTGAGGAAGTGTCTCTGAACAAATATGTATTTTCCAAATCAGATAAAACTCAGAGGTTACCTGAAACAACAAACATCCCTTCGGGACTGAAGGTTGCATCCAATGTCGATGCTTCAGCTACTGGTTTCACACTATATGTGGATAGCTGCAACGTAATTGACCCAAAAAAAGAGTCACATAACCAGCAATTTTTGTGTGTATTTTTGTTATGTGTGTTGAAAATGAAAAAAAAAAAGAATATATGCATGGGTAGGGAGGAGCAAGGGAAGTTGAAGGCATACGAGTGTTCCACGAAACGAGTCAAGCACATGAATATAACCATCCATGGTTGTGAGCAGCATGAGCCTTCCATCATTACTAAATTTCACAACGTTTGCCTCAGAAAGATCACCACCAACGGAAAATATTTCAAAAGGACCCTATGCAAAGAAAATTTATAAACAAGGAAAGTGAATATAAGTGGCCCATCAGGCTGCTAAAGAACAGAAGGATCATTGGTAAGCATTAGTCAAATAACAAACCTTTTCGTACATACGGGTATCAAACATTCTTATGTAGCCACCAAAGGCAATTGCAAAAACTAACCCTTGATCATCATAAGCTGCAGCAGGCCTTCCTTGGACTCGTAAGAGACCCTATGTTTAAACCAAATGATCAGAGTTATATATATGGTGGTGACTGACATAAGACATACCTAGGCTAAGAAAATAAAAGGTAAAGTACCTGGCATTTCTCGACCCTTTGATCCCAAAGCAAAACAGTTCGATCAAGAGAACCGGAGATGAAGCACTCCCCACCAGAGCACAAGCTAAGCGAAACAACTCTGCGGTAGAATTATATGGATCAAATTTAACACCATATGGTAATGGAATGAAAAAGGTTGAACAAGAAGAAACAGGAAAGAAATAAACCTGTCATGATGTCCTTTGAAGTAACGCAAGTACTTGTTATCGTGCAAAGAGAGAAGCCTCAGAGAGTCTAACAAGATAAAGATATCAAAGTTAGCTAAAAGTAAATGAAAGAATGAGGAATGATGAAAAAGCAATGCACATGAAATTGAGCTCACCGTCCCATCCGTTTCTGGAAGAGTAGATGACAGTGGTGGGATGGGAGGTGAAGCAAACAAGATCAACACCGTACTTTTTGCTATTAATTGTCTTGAGACATCTGAAACAAGAAGAAGAAGAAGAAGAAACACTGAATTAAGTAATTGTCAAGAGAAAAAGGTCCAAGGCAAAGAAAGTAAAGGAGAAGGAAAGCTCACGAAGCGGTAGCAACATCATAGAGACGAATTGAGTCATCGTCACTAGCAGTCACCATATAAGTAGAAGTTTTGTGAAAGTCAATGGAGCTGATCCTGCAATTCTTGAAACGAAAAAGCTCTATCCTTTAATTTAAAACCCTTTTAATGTCAGCTAGAGAAAGAAGACACAAAGAAGGGGCAAAGAGAGAAATTACATAGTCTCTGAAAACGGCGCCAGGTTCCATGCTCTGTATAAGTTCTTCGCTGAGTTCCAGTGAAACTCGCTCCTCTCTCTCTGCACAAAAATTACTTCCACCATTCACAATCAATTACTCACATGTTTGTTAAACCACCGACAAAATTAACATATCCCATGGCACCAATTGCACTCACCAACCATTGCTCCGGCAAGAAGAAGACCACCAATACCGCCGGTGATCTGTAGATAGAAAGCCCTAACAAGGGCTTCGACTTTGATCGACGTCTTTAACCGCCTTCGCTTATAATGATTTTCTATTTGGGCCTAACTTTTTGAGTATGGGCTCTCTCAATTCTTTACGTATAGGCCCAATTATACGATCCCAAATGTCGATCGCCGAAATTGGGCCGGTTACAAATCAGTGTATTTTTATTGGTAATTAAAGTCTTCTTATACGGTAAAAAACACTGATTTCTTGTCTCCGTAACTTTAGCTGTATAATTCCGAGAGTAGTAGAAATTCTAATATAGAAATTAGAATGAATCAATACTAAATTACCAACACTTGAGTGTTTTAATCCCGAAACCCAAAAAATATCAAGCAAGGCCGCATATATATAGAGAGACACATACAACAAGTACGGTAACTTTTTTTATTCAACCTGTTTTATGACTTACTAATTAAAGCATAACAGACGACAAATAAGAACACAAGTAACGACGATGTTAGCGGGCGTTTTCCTCGTGGATGGCCTTCTTGGTTCTGATAAACTCAATACAGTCGGCCACGGCTTCGCTGTGATATGTATCGGTGTGGTTATAGTACTTTTTGGTCGGCGGATTTTTGTTACGGCGGCCAGATGTGGACTTGGAGACGGCAGATATCATGATGAGGCGGAGAACTGCTTCGCGAAACCGGTCGATAAGAGTCAAAGGGGTAACACTAATCTCTCGATCACTGGTGGTTCTCGAGTTGCTTTTTACACGGGGGACACATCCGACGCCGGAGTTCTTGGTCTTCATCATCTACACAAGCTTTTGATATGATTAAGTTAAGTGTGTGTCCTCTTCAGCTGTCGTCGCATGTGGGGTTTTATTTATACACGAGAATCTAAATGATCGAGAAAAAGAGGCGCAGTATTTATCTATTGGTGGTTTTTGTCTTTTGCTTTATTTTGTTATGGAGACCTTCCAAGTTCCAATATCAAATAGGAGTACTATATTTTTCAAAAAAGAAAAATCCTTTTAAGGCCGGCCAAGTTTTATATTTTGGTGAATGGTACATTTAATGTTGTGTGTTTATAACATGGTCGGGACATTTCAAGACCATATCTCATTCGCATGCAAATAGGCATTTAAAGCATTTCTTTTGTTAGGTGGCAAAAACATATACTACTACTAGTCTACTAGTACAACATACTTGCATCGAATGGGCAGGGGAAGTATTGTGTCTATGAATGGATCTACAAGATGGGGCAGAGTTGAAAGAGTTGTCTCAAGGCTTTTGCTGCACAATAAATAGAGAATGCATGCGGGTCATTGTCTTTTATTGACGTCTGCTAATTTTTCACATGGTCACATGTGGAAAATTTTACCAATCTATATTTAATCACAACATAATATACTATTGAATTGTATAAACCCAAGCTTATTTATACATTGGATTGCCTTGTTAAACATTGAAGCCGACTCACCGGCCAATTCAAAAACTAAAAAGAGATATATAATTGATATGATCATCATAGACATAGACAAATTTGGATGGTTTAATAATAAAGAGACGATGGATTTGTTAATTCGTCTTGGGTTCTATGTCGAAAACGAAAAGTACAGCTCATGTGTATCCGATACTTAAATAAAATATACTCATGGAGTATATATATTAACTTAGTAATGATGATTCCTAATTGACCAAGTACATTGGTTTATTATTGATAAAAGAGAAGAACCAAATAATTTATCTTATATATTTGCAATCGAAGTCATGACTAACGAGCCAATAAAAAACTAGAATACTACTGAATTAACTATGCAGATGTTATAATGGAGATTTATAGTCTGGATATCAGTAAAGTTTGTGTTGGAAGATAATTGAGTTTCTTATTAATGTTTTACTTAGGTTTATAAATTTCATACAGTACATTAGATGAGTGAAGAGTTACATAGAACTCTTATTGTTTGGGTTGTGTCGGTTAAGTCCTATATAAGAAAGAATAAGACGATGTCTTTACACACAGTTTTATCTTTCTTCTTCTTTACTGTTTCTCTCATACTCAGTTTTTCTTGAAACAGATCAACAGTTTGATGCATGGACTAGAATTAAATTGCACAACAAAGCAAGAGAAGTAATTAAAAACGAAAAGAGTAGTCATAATATTCCGATTAAAGTTTGGGAGTTATTGAAAAATAACAAGAATCAGAAATAGGGAATCAATCATATATGAATGAAGCAACAAGATGAGTCATATGAAAGTCGTCGAGAGACAGTTGAGGATAATTTGTCTCATACGACATTATGACTCCAAAAAGTAAAATGAAAAAGGATCGGAGGAGGCTCTCTCATTCATATGTCATCACCGGCGAATCTGACATGTTTCCCTGTTGATGTAGGAAAGCCTTTCAAACGCAACACTCCAGGGGAGGAGGATTGCTCTTTGGCTTCAACAATCTCGTCCTCCTCATCTTCACTGCCGTACACGAATCGAGTGTGTTTCCCTTTGGCTACTACGCTCATCTTTCTCATTCCCTCACACAACACATCCACAATCCCCTCCTCTGCTTCGTAGTAAGAATACGCTTCCTCCTCTTCTTCGTCTTTGGTACTTGCATTGACTTGCATCGACCACGCCGATGAGTTATCATCCTCAGGGCTTTTAGTCAACACAGAGGAGGAGCTCTCCCACACTTCTGATTTATCACTAAAATCGAGCAGCAATGATCGCGTTATGCTGGAAGAGCTCCTCTCTAACTCCAAGCTCTCTTCTTTCTCATCAAACATGTTGCTTTCCACCACCACCTGCAAGTACACACCAATATTACAAAACCCCCAACCTATATCAAAACAGAGAGATTCCATATGTTTTTTAATATATTACCTGAGATGGTGCTCTGACTTGCCCTGCAACAACCGGAGACGTGATCACAACCTGCGCTTCGTTGTCAACAGAGAAATTGAGAACTTGTGGGGTGTTGGCCGGAGTCGGGGCGAGAAGTCCCATAGGAGAAGTAACAAGATGGATGAAAGGACGAGACTCCATTGGAATCTTGGTGAGATCTGCTTCTTCTTCAACCTTCTGCAAGAGGGTCTTGACTTGGCCTCTCAAGAGAGCCTCGCCAGATCCAGGAGTGCTCTTGATTCTGCTCATATTTCTCTTCCCAACCACGCCTGAAGATGGTGTCTGCATCGCCAGACCTACGATCGGCGAGTCGTTGGTTATGTCGAACAAAGCTGACCGGTCCTGTTGCGGTTTTGCTCGCACAGACTTGGATTGACATTTGTCCGAATCCTCTGGTTTCTCTGGAGGACATAATAAAAAAACGATCAGATCCATAAACAATAAATACCAAGAAACCCTAGAATCAAGAATCTCCACCAAGAAACCTCGAGAGAAACAAGCAGAAGAAGAAGAAGAAGAAGAAGAAGAATAGGGGAGACTTACGTGAGGAGGACAAGAGATGATTGGTGGAAGCGCGGGTCTGAGACCTCGTGACTCTTCTTGTGGATGATGGTGTCTCCATTACTTGAATCCGATAAGAAAGAGTAAAATTCTGGGAAACTGGGATGGGAAGTAGAGAGAAAAACCGCTAAATCTGATTCTGAGAGAAGTAGACAAAAAGTGATTGTAATTGTGGGTTTAGTATATGACTGATTACATATAAATATATGATGATGGATTAGAGAAACGAACGTTGGAGCGTTATTTGAAAGAAAGTAGCCGTTGGGTACAGAGATGGAAGGAGCCGTTTCTGAAAAACTAGCCGTTGTGTTATTATTTCCTTGTTTACAAGATTAATCGGATAAGTTTTTCCCTTAATGGGCCTTTTGCGTCCCTTCATTTAGCCCACACTGTTCATCCATCAATCTGCCCTTTAAACTATTAACAAAAAGAAATTTCTTCCTTTAAGCTCCAATATTAAATAATTCAAACTTGTAATTATTCTTAGGTGGTATTGAAATTAACATGATAAAATATGAGTCAAATATGATTAAAATATATGTATAACTATTACATTATAATGTTTTCGCTACTTAAAGTTATATTTTTTATTTGTTCATTCATTATTTAGGATGTTGTGTTTTTTATGTTCCGAACACACTATAATATATTTTTATTGAGATCTCCTAAACACTTAACCCAATAAATTATTCTTTTCAGACTGATCAGTCATATTTTCATGCGAGCATTACATAATTTTAAAAATTGAGGTCAATAATTTCAAAGTAGTGTTGAAAACTGATACTTTGAAATTAAGTTTTTAAGCATGAAAAAAAGATGATTAGGTATATATGATGACCATCATTTAGTTCTTTTCATCTAGGAATTGAAAAGACTAAATAAATTATTTATTTCATTTGACTTCACATTATTTTCCCGGACCATTTAGATGGGATTGGTGATTGAAAAATATAAATATTTTGTTAGTATTATTTATTATAATTTCAGTTTACATAAAATTGATTTTTTTTTAAAGCGCATGCCGTCTGTGGACTCCAAGAAACATAGGATAACCACATGCTTGCAGAAAGTATACAAGTATAAACCATATGCTTGCAGAACATATATCGGTATAGTTTTTATCTTTATATGTGGTTAAATTTTTTGATAACCTTCATTTTAAATATTTGAGTTTGGATATGATTATAAATATGAGAGTTACAAAATATTTGATAGAATATGTAAGTTAATAAAATATGTGATAAAATTCATAATTTTTTTTTAATTCTGAATAAAGAACTGATTTTTGTTTTAAATTTAAAAAATCAAAGTTACTATAAATATAAATTTATGATAGGAACTTCAAGCTAATCAAATTATATTTTTAAATATACATTTAGTTCTCTCTTTAAACGAAAGATGAATTCAGCTATTTCTTTATAAATATTTATAATGTCTATATATTAAAATATACTTTACTTTCATAATTTTTTTATTCTCAATAAAAAAATGATTTTTGTTTTAGATAAAAAATCAAAATTACTATAAAAATAAATATATGACAAGAATTTCAAGCTAAACAAATTATATTTTAAAATATACTACATTTAGTTCTAAAGATGAATTCAGCTTTTTATATATAAATATTTATAATGTTATATATTAAAAGATACTTTTTAGATTAGTTGTCATCATATTTTTTTTTTTTTGTCAGCCAAATTCCATTGAAATGGAAAGATTAGTTGTCATCATATTAAAACGCAGAACATCCTCGATCGGTGTCTTTATTTTCTTGATAATTTTTAATCCTGAGTAGGAACTTTGATAGTTTCATCATTTTGGTCACGACATGTAGGAGCTTTGATAGTTTCATCGATCGTTGTTGCTCATCAGCTTAGACAATCTCTCAGCGAGGCTCTTCCTGGTTGCAGGGGACACACCATTCTTCCCAATCATAGACTCAAGAACTGCCTCACCCAATAACTTATTCTTGATCACGGCCTTTCCATTTCTCGGGACTCTCTCGTCTTTAGAAAACGCAATCTGATTATAACGTAACAGTCACAAGTTACGAAACCCTCATTAATTACTCCGTTAATTAATTATCAAAAACTCGAAAACAGAAAACAAGCATCACTCACTGTGAGGGAGCCTTTTGAGCAGAGAGCGAAGAGGACTGAAGAGCCTGGAGGGAAATCTTGGTCTTTGAAGATCAACAAGAATATGTCGATGGCTTTGGCTTCAGATCTTGTGTACTTCCCTGACGCTTTCAAGATCTCCTCACAGTATTCTACTACTTTCTCCGAGTATTGTATCCCCGTTAACTTCACTTTCATCGTCACCCTTACGAATTTCTCAAACTCACCTTTAATTTTCCCCACAAGCAAAAAAAAAGAAAAAGAAATAAAGAAAAAGTAATCTATAACGTGTTTGACTTGAACATACAACTACACAAATCGTGTGAAGTGTGAACAAGGGACAAAAGTGTTTTAATTAATTAATTTTGCACGTAATAATTAAAAAGTAAACCTGTGACGAGTTGACGGAAGAAAGGCACAGATTCCGTTAACGCCTTGGCATCCTTGCCTTCCACTTAACGGAGAGTGACGGCACTGCCATAGCTTCAAGGTAGACTCCGATGACCGTGACGATCACGAACTTGCCTTCAATAGCAAACCATCGTATCCCTGCGTGCGCAAGTAATTAAGCCACGTGCATGTATATATGTAATTAATTTAAGTAGCTAGGCGTGCGTAAACAGACAGGCCGTGCGCCACTTTGATTGGATTGATGCTAGCTAAGCTAACCTGCACCACCGAGGAAAAGCTTTTTGTGGGAAGCGGGCGACTCAACAGCAGGAGGAAAAGTAAATGCGTCGACGTGGAGTGGCGTCACGGAAGGCAATGGCAGGGGCGACGAGGCAGACCAACTCAAATCTAGTTATATATATTTTGGTTACGTTTACGTTAATTAAGGTCCATGACGAAGACTAGTAGTATCTGTTTTAGCATATAATTAAGAAAAGGAGAATGCATGGAAACAAAGAAAATTCAAATAATAGTCTTAATTAATTTGATGGACACAATTAATAATGATGCCTATGTAATAGTGAAACCCCAGAAATACATGCCAGAAGAAGCGAGGGGAGAAAATAAATAATGCGACTTACTTGGTGTTACGAGATTGCTGGCCAGAGACATGGTGATCGCTTGTCTCGCTGAAGATGGTGAATAGGATCTGAAAAGGTTAGTAAAATTCTGGGATTTTGTTATGAGAAATAATCAAAAGTGAGAGATGGGATCTACACTATGAGAAATAAATGGATAACTATGGGTAGCCGGTAGGTTAGGTAGTAATAATACTCAGTTGATTTCGTTTTTATATCACGTATGCATGTATATAACTGCTTTTGTATACTATATGTATTATCATCCAAGACCTCCAGAAATGCTACGTATGAGTCAGTTCTTCTAGCTAGTCATGGTTAGTGTGTAATAAAAACACGCTAATTAAGACCGTCATGAAATACATGCCGTGCCTGAAACAAGACACAACTGATACAAGCGAGATTTTGTATTGAAATTCCAATTTGAGCAAAACGTAATGGATTGGGCCATAATTAAGCGTATTGGAAGCCCGGGTTTTGGGATCACTAGTAATCAGAATTGGTGAGAGGGTCCCCCTTCCCCAAGTCGCATAATAGTATGTTTTTGTCAAAACAACACTAAATATGTGCGTAATGTATTAGTTTAGGCTAAACAAGACACACGTTTTTCTATCTGGACAAGTATAAAATAAGCAAAAATAAGCAAATAAGAAAAAAAGAAAAAGAAAAAGCAAAGTGGAGATTCATACTGCTAAGCAAAGTGGCTCCCGTCATCATTACACACTTTGGTTTTCCCATAAACAATTTCTTCATAAGTACTGTACTAGTAGTATGAGTAAAAAAAGACCTAGTGGTAATAAAATAGTATGTAAAAAAACATAGGAAAATGGGTAGAAGAAGAAAAAAAAGAGGAAACAGAAGTAGTAGTTGCGCGTTGTAAGGAAGGAACACACACGTGAATGTGTAGGTGATTCAGTTTCAGCGTGACTGACTGGAATTGCAAAAAAAAAGAGATCATTCGTTAGTTAAAAAATAGAGTAATAGTAAACCATTGATAAACGTGGTACAAGACTACAAGGAAACAAACAAATAAAGAAAAAGTCTAATAAAATGGAAAAAATATACAATAGTCTTGAAAAGACCAAGTCAATTTGGTAGACTAAAAGAAAAATAAAAGCAGCAGCAGAGAAAATCTAAGTATTTTTTTTAAAATGTGTATAGCTTATTATTTTATTAAAGCATACAAATGTTTAAAGGGAAAATTACAAAGGGCAATCGGAGAGAGCGACAGAAAGAAAGATACAAAAGGCTAAGCCAATCTACGGAGGTGGTTAGGGTAGGGGAACTATTTTGAGTGTTCTTAGAGTAAATATATTATGAAAATAATGTAAGATCAGTAGTTAAGATTTTTTTTTGTTAAAAAGTTAGTTATTGTTATTAAGGGAACATGTTTAAGATCATAAGATTTAATAATATAATAATGTTAAACATATTACAATTATAAAAACTTATAAAATAACATTTAAATTGCAAACTTATAAAACTTTTACTAAAATTCAGAATACAATACCAAAATTTTATGAAACAAAAAAACATTAAAAAAGAAAAAAAAAAAAAACGTATTACTTAATTAAAGCACACAAACATTTTATTTAATTAATATATAGTTTAATGTCCAAATTTATTTTATATATTCTCAATCAAATCCTCTTTTAATTTGTGAAAAATTGTTTACAAAAAATAATATCTATTCACAGCTTGCCACATCAGTTTAGAACTGAGCCAAGAACAGTTCTACATTAAGAACTGATCTTAGTGTTCTTATGCCACTATTCATTATTTTTCTAATTTTTTTGGACTAAGAACACCTTTGGTGTTATGCCTATAAAGATGGCCTACAGCCTTAGGCCTAAGCTGATGGACATATTCCTCCAATAACTAACTTTTTAACAAAAGATCTTAACTACTGTTCTTACATTATTTTTATAATATATTTACTCTAAGAAGAACACCCAAAATAATTCCCCTATAAAAATGCCCTTAGAGGAATAGAGAGAGAGAGAGTGTGTCCCATCCATAATTACGTTTCCTGTCAATTAAATAAAAAAACTGAATCGAGAGAGAGAGAGGGGATGGATGGTGTAGAGATCCCACATGCTGGCTGGGGGAGGAAGAAGGTCTTCGCTTTCACACCCACCATTACGTTTTAAATTATTTTGTCGTCGTTTAAAATTAGAGAGACAAGTGACAATTATTTTTTATAAATTTCATACAGATTAGTACTACTTATTTTATTTTGCTGGTAATGTAAAAAGTGTGCGTGCAATTTTATTGTACTGTGTAAAGTGTGCATAGTACTAGTGGTCCAGTACTAGCTAGTCGTAAACTCGTAAGCAGATGAAAAAAAAAGAAAAGGAAAAAAAGGAAAGAAAGGGGGAAAGTGAGAAGGGTATTTCCGAGAGCTGCTGGGGGCTTCACTCGCTCTTTGGGGTTTGACCAACTCAACCCTCCTCCTCCTTCCTCTCAGCTTCTTCTTCTTCCTCTCGATTTCTTTCTTTCTATTATTAATCTTCCTTTATTATTATTTATTTCTTTGTTCCCAAATAAAACTCTTTGATCTCATATCATCTATCTACTACTACTACTCTCCCCTGCTTTCTTAATTTAATTGAGAAGAAGAGGTCGCCATGGGTGTGTGTTTCTCCGCCATTAGAGTCACTGGTGCTAGCAGCAGCAGCAGAAGAAGTAGTCAGACCACCACCAATCATAACAACAACCGTCGTAATAATAAAGGCCGCAACAATAATAATAATAATAAGTCGTCTGCTGCTCCTCCCAAGATCAATATGGATGCCAAGCGCAGAAGCGGCTCCATCCCCTGCGGCAAGCGTACTGATTTTGGTTACGCCAAAGATTTCCACGATCTCTACACCATCGGCAAGCTCCTCGGCCATGGTCAATTTGGCTATACCTACGTTGCCATCGACAAGTCCAATGGAGATCGCCTCGCCGTCAAGAGACTCGATAAGAGTAAGGTATTATATAATCACCAACTAAGCCTCTACAAAGTACAAAGGCCTTTTTTTTTGTTGGGGGTTAGGGGTTTCTCAGTCGTCCTCCCTCTCTTTAATCCGATTCCTTTATTCAATTTCATCCTCTCCCTCACCGTAGGTGTAGATTCATTCACACATACATAAAGTTGGTTTTTTATTTTTTATTTTATATTGTTTTAAACACATTTGTAGATTCTTCTTTTTTCAATTTCTTTCTCAAAAAAAAGCACTTGCCATGATTTCTCTTTTCTAATTCATTCCGGAATGTATTATTAAACTGGATTGATTCTCCATTTCTCCCAGCACTTGTTTTTAAAAATTTTGTTTTGTGAACTGTAGATGCCACGATTCCATTACAAGGCTTCTCGATTGTGTGTGTGTGTGTTTGTTTTTTTTACTTGTATTGCGCTTTCTCTGTATCCCATCTTGTTTGTAACATGCCTCTACACTTTTACTTCATCTTGCTCTGCTTTTTTTTTTTACTTCACTTATCATTTTTTTGGTCAATGCTCACAGATGGTTCTTCCTATTGCCGTTGAAGACGTCAAGCGAGAGGTTCAAATACTCAAAGCTCTTTCTGGCCACGAAAATGTTGTTCAATTTTACAACGCCTTTGAGGATGATGACTACGTCTACATTGCTATGGAGTCAGTCTTCTTCTTCTCTTTTCATCTAGTCCATTCATGTCTCGGCATTCTCATTTGTTTGACTCTTTTCCTTTTTTTTTTTTTTTATAACTAGGTTGTGCGAGGGAGGCGAATTGCTCGATAGGATCTTATCCAAGTTAGCATCTCTCTCTCATTCCTCTCTTTTATTGCCTGTTAGTATCCTATAAGATATATATATATATATATAAACTTACCACCAGTCACATTATTTGATGCTCTTTTCAGGAAAGATAGTCGATACTCTGAGAAAGATGCAGCAGTCGTCGTAAGGCAGATGCTCAAAGTCGCTGGACAATGTCATCTTCACGGTCTTGTACATAGAGATATGAAACCAGAGGTGCCCTTCACTCACTTTGTTTTATTATTAACTCCTCGGTGTACATCTCATGTGATCCGTCGTTGGCTTTTTTTTTTTTTTTTTCTCTTTTTAATAATCTTCCCTTCCCTTCCACTTCTTTGCAGAATTTTTTGTTCAAATCAGCTAAACTAGATTCGCCTCTAAAGGCTACTGATTTTGGCTTATCGGATTTCATTAAACCAGGTAACTAAAAGCTACCAAAATCCACACAAGCTAAGTGGTCGACCCTTGATTTGTGTGATTAACAGCTCAATCTTTCTCAGGGAAAAAGTTCCATGACATTGTTGGTAGCGCCTATTATGTTGCTCCCGAAGTACTCAAGCGCAGATCAGGCCCTGAATCAGACGTCTGGAGCATTGGTGTTATTACGTATATATTACTTTGTGGGAGGCGACCTTTTTGGGATAGGACAGAAGACGGTATATTTAAGGAGGTGTAGTTTATAACTTCTTTCAGTGGATTTCAATGTATACATACACCTTCTCTTATTATACCTTTCTGACTTCTTACTAAATCTTGACTACGTCTAATAGGTTTTAAGAAACAAACCTGACTTCCGTCGCAAACCATGGTCAACTATAAGCGACAGCGCGAAAGATTTTGTTAAAAAGTTACTTGTGAAAGACCCACGAGCACGTCTAACTGCTGCACAAGCCCTATGTATGCGGTTCTTGTTTTCTAAGATACTAGTTGGTGATTTCATCATTGGCACCTGAATCTTAGACTCATGTTTCTTTTCCTGTTTTCTCTTGCCTCTGCAGCACATGCATGGGTTAGAGAAGGGGGGAATGCTACTGAAATCCCTGTTGACATTTCAGTTCTGAACAACTTACGCCAGTTTGTGAGATACAGCCGTCTAAAGCAATTTGCGTTAAGAGTAAGCTAACTGAGGAAGTTTTTTGGATGGAGAAAGAATAAAAAAAAGAGGTCAGGACGTGTTTCTAATGCTTTGAATCTCCTTCTTCTGGCAGGCTCTTGCTAGCACTCTTGACGAGGCAGAGATTTCTGACCTCAGAGACCAGTTTGATGCGATTGATGTAGATAGAAATGGTGTCATTAGTCTTGAGGAGATGAGACAGGTGTGATTTTTTTTTAAAAGAACAATACTAATTGGATCTAAGCATGTAGTAATAAGGTAGATAATATTGTGTCTTTTTATTTTTCTACAGGCACTTGCCAAAGATCTTCCATGGAAACTGAAGGATTCGCGAGTTGCTGAGATCCTTCAAGCGGTAGTTACAGTTATCTTTTAGTACATTGCAATTGCATCTCTGTGAATAATACCAGAGAGAGAGAGACACAGTTTCATAGTCTGAGGTGTTGTATCTATATATGCTGGTCACAGATTGATAGCAACACAGATGGGTTAGTGGACTTCACAGAGTTTGTAGCAGCAGCTCTACATGTCCATCAACTGGAAGAACATGATTCAGAGAAATGGCAGCAAAGATCAAGAGCAGCTTTTGAGAAATTCGACATTGACAAAGACGGTTACATAACGCCTGAGGAGCTTCGAATGGTAAGCTTACCTGACCTCATATTCTCTCTTTGGTAGGGTTAGAAAAGATGGAAAAATGAAAATAACATTTTGTCTGGTGAATAAATGACAGCACACGGGGTTAAGAGGGTCAATAGATCCACTGCTGGATGAAGCAGATATTGACAGAGATGGGAAAATAAGCCTGCATGAGTTCAGGAGACTTCTAAGAACAGCAAGCATAAGTTCACAGAGAATAACAAGCCCTGCAGGCCACAGGAATCCTCGGTAGTGCAAAAATGTGTATACTAGAAGAAGAGGAGTAAGGGGACAAAAGTAATTTGTCCAATCTTATATGTAATGGTTGGTGGTTGTAAGATAAGTGGGACTTCTTTTTTGGCGTTGTAGTGTTTGTTATATAAGTACGTTGGTTCTTCTATAAAGCAACGAAACAAAAGAGACAGTGCGAGTGAGTAGATTGAGAGAGAGAGAGACTTATAGTAGCTGTTCTTTTGGGTTAGGCCACGTGACATTCCTAGTGGGCCAAATCCCCCAATTCTAATGGGTTGGCACCAGAGAGCCAGCTGTAATTTGATTCTCCCACAAGTTTTGTCTGTTTCCATTTCTTCAATAAAATAATCGTGTGGAGAGCACCAAATACACACCCTTTTTTCTAGTATTACTTTTTCCAGCCAGGATCTGAGTGGCTCCCCTCCTCCAAGGAAACAAATGATTAGGTGTTATCAAATAAGGAAGTGGTACATCTCAAATTGTAGTATAATTTGGATATATCAAAAAAGAGAATATATATGGAGGATGACAAAAATGGTATGTTTTCCAATTTGCAGGTTCGGTGAATGTAGGAAAAATGCTCAAAATTGACTTAGAAAGTATTTAGACCTGGTTTAAAATTAGGAATGTTGATGAAAAGACACTAAACTCCGGGATTTGTTTATTTAAAACGCACGCATATGGATGGGTAAATAATGTCCTTTTTGGCTCCGAAGACGAAGAAGAACTTGGAAAAGTCAGTCTCTCAGTAGTAAAATAAAAAAGAGGGGTATCATAGTAAATTCGCAAGTAGTACCAGTCAGCCGCGTTTGACAATTTCTTACTTTTTGTTGGGGCATTTTTGCATTCTTCGTCGTCGTCGTCGTCGGTCCACGAATAAACAAAACAAAACCAATCGATCCAGTCAATTTAGTTTTAGTTGATGATACAAGAAGAAGAAGAAGATTTTATCATTGCTTCCATTTTATTTTTTGCTTTGACCTAATTATAGATTCAATTTAGGGGTATCTGAATCTGGATCGATTAGCCATTGATCTGAGATCTGGACGATGGCGGACATCGTGAAGCAAATCCTAGCCAAACCGATTCAACTCTCTGACCAAGTGGTCAAAGCCGCTGATGAGGCTAGTTCCTTCAAGCAGGAGTGCGCCGAACTCAAGGCCAAGACAGAGAAGCTCGCTGCTCTTCTTCGTCAGGCTGCTCGCGCCAGCAACGACCTTTACGAGCGTCCCACTCGCCGCATCATCGATGACACCGAGCAGATGCTTGACAAGGCTCTCTCCCTTGTCCTCAAGTGCCGTGCCAATGGTCTCATGAAGCGCGTCTTCACCATCATCCCCGCCGCCGCCTTCCGTAAGATGTCCGCTCAGTTGGAGAACTCCCTCGGCGACGTTTCCTGGCTCCTCCGTGTCTCTGCTCCCGCCGAAGATCGCGGCGACGCTGGCTACCTTGGTCTTCCCCCTATCGCCGCCAACGAGCCCATCCTTTGCCTCATCTGGGAGCAGATCGCTATTCTCTACACCGGCTCCCTTGAAGACCGCTCCGATGCCGCCGCCTCCCTCGTTTCCCTCGCCCGTGATAACGATCGCTACACCAAGCTTATCATCGAAGAAGGAGGCGTCGTCCCTCTCCTTAAGCTGCTCAAGGAAGGTAAGCCCGAAGGCCAAGAGAACGCCGCTCGTGCGTTGGGCCTACTGGGCCGTGATCCCGAGAGCGTGGAGCACATGATTCACGGCGGCGCTTGTTCCGTCTTCGGCAAAGTCCTCAAAGAAGCGCCGATGAAGGTCCAGGCCATGGTCGCGTGGGCTACCTCAGAGCTCGTCTCCAATCACCCCAAGTGCCAAGACGTCTTCGCTCAGCACAACGCCATTCGGCTACTCGTCGGCCACTTGGCCTTCGAAACGGTTCAAGAGCACAGCAAGTACGCCATTGCCACCAACAACAAAGCCACCTCCATTCACCATGCCGTCGCTCTCGCCAAGGAAAACCCTAACTCCACCTCTGCCGCACCCTCGTCCAAGGGTCCTGATGACGATCAGAGCTCGATTCCGCATCCTACGGGGAAGCAAATGCCCAATCAGATGCACAATGTGGTTGTCAACACCATGGCGGTTAGGGCAAATCCTCCTAGGAAGTCAACGAGCAACGGTGTTGTGAGCCAGAGTAATGGTGTTAAGCTACCCTGCAGTCTCCAGCAGCACCAGAATTCAACTTCGAGCGCATCAAAGACTCGAGAGCTGGAAGACGCAGCGACCAAGTGTCAGCTTAAGGCAATGGCGGCAAGAGCGCTGTGGAAGCTGGCCAAAGGCAATTCCACCATCTGCAAAAGCATCACTGAGTCGAGAGCTCTCCTCTGCTTCGCTGTTCTGATTGATAAGGGCAACGAGGAGGTCAGATACAACTCAGCTATGGCGTTGATGGAGATCACGGCCGTTGCAGAGCAGGATGCTGATTTGAGACGCTCCGCATTCAAACCCAATTCCCCGGCCTGCAAGGCTGTGGTTGATCAAGTGCTTAGAATCATCGAGATAGCAGATTCTGAGCTACTCATCCCCTGCATCAGAACCATTGGGAACCTTGCTAGAACATTCAGAGCAACTGAGACGCGGATGATCGGGCCTCTGGTGAAGCTTCTTGATGAAAGAGAGCCCGAAGTGACAGGGGAAGCAGCTGTTGCCCTCACGAAATTCGCCTGCACGGAGAACTACTTGCACAAAGATCACTCGAGGGGTATTATAGAAGCTGGAGGTGGAAAACATCTGGTTCAGTTGGCCTACTTTGGAGAGAGTGGTGTTCAGATTCCAGCGTTAGAGCTCCTCTGTTACATAGCACTCAATGTTCCAGACAGCGAGCAGCTGGCAAAGGACGAGGTTCTGGCAGTGTTGGAGTGGGCATCGAAGCAGTCTTGGGTTACACAGCTGGAGAGCTTAGAAGCTCTGTTGCTGGAGGCTAAGAGCAGACTGGACCTTTACCAGTCGAAAGGATCCAGGGGTTTCAATTTCAATTGATTCATTGTCTTCGATTTTTGATGCAGCGAATGCAGAATACGATGTTGTTTAATTCACTCTTACCCATTGTAAATCAAGAACAAAAAGGCTTTGAGCTTTTTGTAGTTGATCTCTCTCTCTCTCTCTATTTCTCTTGTTGATCATTCTGTACAGATTCATATATCTGCAGACGATATCCGTTGAGATTATTTGAGCCTTTTTAAAAGTATTTCTGGGATGAAAGCTCTGTGAGTCTCTATGACTAAACTGACTATGTAGAAGAGTGTCCATTAAACTGCTTGAGCCCATTAGTTAGCCCAGTAACTACTAGGATTGGGAAGCAGAGAGATGTGATATGTGGACGATAGGGGCATGGAATTGGGAAAGCTAAATTAGGACAAAGCTGTAATAACTTATCCTCTCTAACACTTGGCCTCACATTGCCCTTCACACAATCCACACACATCCAATCACAGCCTCATCATATATCTCCCGCTAACCCTTTTTTTTCTTTGATCTTTTTGCTTATTATCATATTTTTTCTTTTCTTTGATCTCCACTTCTTCGTTTGCAATCCATACTGATCGAACATGGCTGCTGCTTTAAGTGCTGCAGTCTCTTTACCTTCCTCCAAGTCGTCTTCTCTACTCACGAAGACCTCCTCCTCTATATCCCCTCAAAGGATTTTCCTCAAGAAGGTATCATTTCATTTCATTTCATTTATCTTTTCTTTTTTTTTTTTAATCACAAGTTGTGTGATCTGTAATGACCAAACAAAAAAAGCTGGATCTTGACATGCATATAACTCCTACAACTACAATACAGAGCACACTGTGTTACAGAGTTGGGGGCAGAGTTGTGTCAGTGAAGGCTCAGGTGACAACAGAGACTACTGAGGCCCCAGTGAAAGTAGTCAAGGAGTCAAAGAAACAGGAAGAAGGGATTGTTGTCAACAAATTCAAACCTAAGAACCCTTACACTGGTCGATGCCTCTTGAATACCAAGATCACCGGCGATGATGCTCCCGGTGAAACCATGCACATTGTCTTCACCACCGACGGTATGCTTTTTTAGGGGGCTTTTGCTTTTCATTAAGTTCTTGATTTTTTTCTTTAGTGCATTGCATTTGCATTGTATATAGATTCTGCAAGATTTTGATTAGGTTGGTCGAAAAAATGATGAATTTTAGGTGAGGTTCCGTATAGAGAAGGGCAATCGATAGGAATTATTCCTGAGGGCATTGATAAGAACGGGAAGCCCCACAAACTGAGGTTATACTCCATCGCCAGCAGTGCCATTGGTGACTTTGGAGACTCCAAGACTGTAAGCTTTCCTTCTTTTAACATTAAAAATGATAACTCCAAAACAATACAGATGAGTTCTTCTCTTATCTGGCTATGGATTTTTTGCAGGTTTCTCTCTGTGTCAAGAGATTAGTTTACACTAATGATAGCGGAGAGATTGTTAAGGGAGTCTGCTCCAACTTCTTGTGTAAGACAAAGAACAATTATGGGTTTCTGATTGGATCCGGTTTAAACTCTTCTTATTGAGTTTGCTGTTGTTTGGGTTTTTCTCAGGTGACTTGAAGCCTGGTGATGAAGCTTTGATCACTGGACCTGTTGGCAAGGAAATGCTTATGCCAAAAGACCCAAATGCCACCATCATCATGGTACCTCATCACTCTCACTTGGAGAAGACTTTTATGATATAATCTACCTTCATATGTAGTGATTACTTGTGTTTGGTTTTCTGTATCCTTTAGCTTGGAACTGGAACTGGAATTGCTCCATTCAGATCATTTTTGTGGAAAATGTTCTTCGAGGAGCACGAGGACTACAAGGTGAAACCAAAACCAAACTCTCTGACACACTCTTGTTACAAATCATACTATACCAATCGAAATTTGGCTTTGTTGTGTATTTCTACAAACTGAATATGTATATGTATGTGCAGTTCAATGGTTTAGCGTGGCTCTTCTTGGGTGTACCCACAAGCAGCTCACTGCTATACAAGGAGGTACATAAGCTAAATCCTAGTTATTACCTTTAACAATGTTGTCAGGTACAAAAGCTGTTGTTGACTTTGTGTGGATAATGAATGGGCATATAACAGGAGTTTGAGAAGATGAAGGAGAAGAACCCAGACAACTTCAGGCTGGACTTTGCGGTGAGCAGAGAGCAGACGAACGAGAAGGGAGAGAAAATGTACATTCAGACAAGAATGGCAGAGTATGCAGAAGAGCTGTGGGAGTTGTTGAAGAAAGACAACACCTTTGTTTACATGTGTGGTCTTAAGGGTATGGAGAAGGGTATCGATGACATTATGGTCTCACTTGCTGCTAAAGACGGTAATGGACAATTCTTTTACAATTACATTTTCAGAAGTCTCTGCACATGTTTGTTTATTAACTGTTCTGTGTGGATGGGAACAGGGATCGATTGGTTCGATTACAAGAAGCAATTGAAGAAGAGTGAGCAGTGGAATGTTGAAGTTTATTAAGGAAGCTTCACAGGGTGTTGTTTATGTTATGTAGATAAAAAGCTGATATATGCAACATT
This sequence comes from Camelina sativa, assembly GCF_030686135.1. Classification (NCBI taxonomy): domain Eukaryota; kingdom Viridiplantae; phylum Streptophyta; class Magnoliopsida; order Brassicales; family Brassicaceae; genus Camelina; species Camelina sativa. Next base: position 31,760,410 of record NC_141881.1, read on the forward strand.
GTCAAATCTGCTTCTTTCTTCTTTCTGAAAGATTTGATCCATCAAAACCATTCAAAAGAGAGCATCAATACCAACCAAACTACTCTCTCTTACTTGTTGTTATTCATGCTATATTTCTTGCGACAATATAGCAGAGTTTTGTGAAATTTTCATTCTTCTTATATTTCCTTTACAAACCGTGAAAATAGCTGATAATGTTTTGTAAAGTATGCTTTCTTATTCTTTTAAAAGGCTAAAACCTTCTCTGTTTCAAAAACCACGTTTCTGTTCCGCAGCTGATTTACACCATCACTTTTGAAAACAGAGCTTTTACACATTTTCCTGGTTTGTTCTTAATTCTTGTCATCTCTTTTGTCAATGTACAGTTTATATAAGTCGACAAAATCAACCTCACAATTAGATAGGTGTATAGAGAAAAAAATGTAACAGTAGAAAAGTGGTGGGACTACAGAGACCAAGTTCTAAATTTCTAATGGACAAAAATCAGCTTTGCAAACATGAATTTGGAATGGGATTAGGCAAATCCTAAAACCCAATAGCTCTAAGCAAATACACTTCCTATTCTTCAAACAAACATATAGGGCTAAAAGTAGCCAACTTTGAATTGAGCCATCAACCTATCGACCCTTTTGAGTGAGATTGTAGAATAGATAACAGAGGCATCACAACACATTCTTCTCTGTTTCTTTGAGTGCCAATTTCCTGATTTTTGCAACGAAAAGGCCGCTGGTTGCTGAGGTGGCCGGATCAAAACGTAGTGTTTTAGGCGTGCGACCACTTCTACATGGCCAATCCTTGGCCATTTCAATCTCTTGTAGTTCTGCATCATCATAACCTTTCTGTTAGTCTCCCAACTAGTCCATAAGTAAAGCACAAGAAATTCAAGATTCAACAAAATCTGACCCATACGATCAACAAAGTTCAGAGTTTTTTTTGAAAACAGTACCAAAATACATGTTAATTTGTTGAAAATTATACTCTCAAGTACCTGCAGAGGAATTTTCAGCAAGGAACTGATCCACCACATCTTCGTTTTGGGCATGCGTCAAACTAAATAGTTACACGAATTAGATCACTAATTCACGTTAGAGGGAAAGAAAACAAAAAGGCAACAGCACAGAGAGCTTATTGCTTTGTGCGTTTTCCTATAGTGATTGGAAGTTTCACCTGCATGTGCTGTACACTAGGGTGCCGGCTTCTTTCAACAATCTGAATCCATTTCTCAGTAGATTCAGCTGCAAACAAAAAGACCCCGGTGATGATCACCAGAGAGGCAAACACAAGGGCAGACACAAACATAATAATTATGGAATATTACCTGAAGAGATGCTAAACTGATATCGGTTCTTTCGGCATCTAGTACACGGCGTTCCAGTGTTGTCCAACCCCATTGCTCAAATTTCTGGATATGCTTGATTGAACCATCATGTGTGCATTCTGCGTCTACAAGAACCTGCAATATCATAACTTCAATTCTTTAGTTATGATACTTACAAGTGACTGTATCAGCATCCGCAGATCACAACGTTACCTTGTCATAGCCACAATATGCATAATCATTTTCGTCGAGGGATCTATAAAGTTGCTTCTTTTTTAATCCGATCACTCCAGAACTCTGCCCGTAGAAGATAATTTCTGGCTGTCCATTCTGCGGCAAAACAGAAGATATCTTCCTGGCCTTAGCTTCTTGTTTCCTTTCTTTGTAAGGTCTACGGGAAGTCCACTGCTTGAATGTGTCTTCATGATCGTCTACACATGGCTCATCACCTGAATAGTAGCAAATGACCTCATTAGCGCATATCAGGAAAGCTAAAAGGAACATATTGTTGGAGTGTTGCATTTACATGTTAGATTTGTGGTAGGTGGCACTGAGAAAATGGTTCCATCAGCAAGAAAAAGTCTGCTCCTTTCACCAAGCCCGTATTTTAGAAGCAATGTTCTGCAGGAAGCAAGACGATGCCTTGCTACATCGACACCAGTCGCAGAGCCCTTGTCACCCAGTAGGTCAAGCATCATACAGAGTTTAGCACCTGAGAGTGAGTATTCCCTTTAAAAAGGTTACACAAGGACGAATTGACGAAAGAAAAAGCAAGTGAGTGAGAAGCGATCTCCAAGATACCAGGAGCAGCACAAAGATCCAAGACATGGTCTCCAGGGGAGATACCAAGAGCTGAAACAGCAGCACCGGAAGCTGCATCGATTCCGTACATCTGAAACCCGAAGAAAGAAGAAATTAAGGTAAGGAGATTAGCGAGAGAAGAATTGGTGTTTGTTTTTGTTGATGAAAGCTGTCTCACCATGCCTTGCTGATAAGCCTTGGATCTGGCTATATGAACATGTGGAGGAATAGAGTAGAAACCAGGTAACCACTTCACCTTCTCCAGTTTACAGTTAATTTGGGATTCAATCTCTTGGACAGCATTCTCGAACCCTGGTTTCAACCTTCCAACAGACCTCTGAGTTTTTTCAGTTCCTAGTAAACCAAAATTCCGAGGAAAGCAAAGAAAAAAAAAGGGGCACTCGAGTTAACCTTACCTTACGTAGCGTGGAATTGAATCTGCGTGAGTGTAGATTGAAGGATCAAGGCCATTAGCCTCTAGAAAGCTAAGGAAACTCTCTGGAAACTGTTGTAGCTTCGACGTTTCTTCTTCCATGGCGAGGGCGAGAGCGAGAGCGAGAGAGAGAGAGAGAGAGGGAACAATGTTCGTTCGCTCGGGAAAATTAGTCGGAGAAGAGAAGGGCTTAGGCTTCGCAAAGACAGAGAAGCCCAAGCCTTTTTATATATCTAATCTAGTCTAATCAAAAAGCCCAAGCCTTTATATATCTAATATACTCAAAAAGCCCAAGCCTTTTTCTTTTGATCGACCCAACAACACTCATATAGGGGTGTATTGAAAATTTGAAACCAATGATTTTAGGGGGTGTATTGAAACAATGATTTTGGAGTATTTTATTAGATTTAAGAAATTTGGAATTTTGATAGATTTTAGGAAAGTTGATATGATTTATGGTAAAATTATTTCAAATCTCACTTAAAACCATGAGATTTGGATTTCTGTATTTTTAAGTAAACAAATCCTCTCAAATCCTCCAAAATATTCAAACAATGATTTTTGAGGATTTGAAGAGATTTAGGAAATTAGGAATTTTGATGGATTTTAGGGAAGTTGATATGATTTATATTAAAATTCTTTAAAATCCCACCTAAAATCATGAGATTTGGATTTCTGTATTTTTAACTAAACAAATCCTCCAAAATCGCTGAAACTTATTAAAATCCAAATCCACAAACTGTTTTGAATAACAGTTAGATTTTAAAATCATCAGTTCAATAACAATGGATTTCAAGAGACGTTTTAAAATTCATGATTGAATAACATAAAATTTGTAACTTTTACATAAATCACTTAAAATGTCAAGTTAAATACACCCTTAAAGAATTTGATGGGATTTAGGAAATTTGGAATTTTGATATATTGTAGGGAAGTTGATATGATTTATGGTAACATTCTTTCAAATCCCATCTAAAACCATGAGATTTGTATTTATGTATTTTTAACTAAACAAATCCTCTCAAATTCTGCATAATCCCTAAAAAGTTATTAAAATCCAAATCCACAAAAGTGGATTTTAAAATATATTTTTTAATCATCAGATCAATAACAGTAGATTTAATTTGCAGATTTTACACAAATCACTAAAAATATAAGTTGAATACACCCACTCATTTTTGTGAATGAATTTGTGTCGTTTTTTGTTCATCATATCCGGCAAATTTGATAAAACACAGCAAATTTTTATTGATTTTGGCATAAAGTTTTAATAACAACAAACAAGAAACTGGGACATTCTAAAGTAGAAATTGATTGATTACATCACACACAGTACACACACACACTCTGTCATTATTTGATAAAGAATCTTAGTTTGCTGATGGCTCTTCCTTGTTGATTGGAAAGCTATGATCCACCCAAGCCATGTAGCCACCTCCCACGTTTCTCACTTTCTTGTAACCCTTCATTTCATTACAAATCATTTAAAAAAAAAAAAAAAAAGAAGGGATGAACAATTTTAACAAGAAGTTGGGAGTGTGTTTATTATATAAATCAGGGGAGGGGACGACTTACTGCAGCAAGAAGTTCAGTTGTGGCATTTAAGGATCTGGCTCCACTCTGACAACCCTGTGTGTATCATTTTACCAGATTTAATAGATTCATACATTTTCTAAAACTCTGATGTTCATTTCATTTAACTTCTTGTGGGTGTGATGAGGAAGTAAAGAGTTAATTACCACAAGGATATCATCAGCTGGGTTGAGAAGAGAAGAGACCTGTTCCAAGAAGTCTTGATTCTTCCCTCTACCTCCTAGAGATCACAAAGGGTTTCAAATTTGTTATGTATATATATGCTGGTTGATATCTCAAGACTCAAAAGGTGGTTCATTTTGATTACCTTGAGGTGTGTTGACCATGTAGGGAATGTTGACGATCTTAGTTGCCTGACAATGCCCTCTCTTAAACTCTTCCTGAGTCCTGCACGTCCAAGGAAAGGAATTAGCAACTCCAACTGGTGCTACAGGCATCATAGTGACAGTATGATGATAAAAATAGAGGAGGAGCTCACCTAACATCAAGATATTGATGCCCAGACTGGAGGAGAGCCTTGGCTTGGCTCACATCAACACTAACAACTTGTTCTGCCTTTGGGCTGGATATTGATTGAGACATCTTCTCTACCTCTTCTTGTCAGACAAAGTAAAGAATGAAGCTTCAGGAAGAGCAGCAGAGAACAATAAATAACCTGCAAACAATGACAGATAATATTCTTTTTATTTAAAACTATACACATGTCATGCATGGCCAATATAAAAACAAAAATAATGGTATACTATCTGATTTAAGGAACAAATAGAAATTTGTTTCCTTACGCAAGTGAAAGAAATGTTGGCTGAAATTAGTTAAAGAGAAAAACGAGAAAAGCATTTTGTGGATGGAAACAAAGTTAATGGTGATGGAATTGCGCAACCAACGACCCCATGAACGAGTCATCGTATTGGATGAGACGTTAGGTATAGAGATGAGGACGACGTGTTCTTCTCTTTCCACTTCCCTTATATTATTACGGACAAGACAAAATCAAAGCCACGTTCAATGGATTCCATTCCCCCCCATGTAAGGGAGACTTGGGATTCACAATATTATTAATTATACTTACAAACTTTAGACAAGCAAATCCCATTTACAATCAACAAGATATAACATAACATTAAAGATTAGCCTTAACCGGAAGAGAGAATCTGAGAAGATCAACACTTTTTCCTATCAATTTGTTTGCATTTATGTACAATCACATTCTCTCTCTCTCACACACACACACACCCTGTTTATCTAATTAACAGATATCAAATTCACAGATATAAAAGATCACGAAACAACAAACACACAATGATCAATTATATGGAAAAAAGAAAGAAAAGAAACGAGAATGACTCCTAGCGTATGTATGTATATGTACAACCAATGTACAAATGCAAAGAACAAGCAAAGCAACTCAGATCTTTTTGATCTGGGAAAACCAGCAGTGCACAGCATCGACCAGTATGGCTAATCCAGTCAGTGGACTAACCTATACTTATCCCACCATGATTTTACCCGTTCACTATCATTTGGACCCTCAGATCGATGCAAACCTGGAACCGATCCACATATGACAAAACCGAGCACCGATATGTGTGTTCAGCTGCTACAAGCTGATAATAAAGCTTAATGGCTTTGACTGGATTGAGCAAATGCAAATCTACTCGTACTTGTATCCGTTCTAGGGCACTCTCGTTTATGTACCTGCAACAAAACCACACAAACAGTGTAAAGATTTGATAACTAGTCAAAGAGCTTCGAACTGGACAATACATATGGAAGCAAAGATTTGAGTCTAGCGGGATCACCTCAGAAGAGAAAGTCTCGGAGCTTATGTCATGCTTGCACACTGGGCAAGACGTACCCCATTTTGTCAACCAAGAGTCGATGCAACTCAAGTGAAAAGCTGCATAAGAGCTTCAAGTCAACAAACTGATGATATGAATTACCCCACTCATTACAGAAACTAGAAAAGACCAAATCCTTGATAATATTCTTCTCAAGTATATATATCTGTCTATCTAACTGAGATTGACACAAAAGGAATATTTTGTACCCTTGTTAATCCTAGATAGACATATATTTTGGGAACATAGGATCTAAGAGAAACCTATCAAAGTCTTCCTAGATTAAGCATAGGAGTGTGGTTGGTTTACCATGTTGGCAGGGGAGAAGTCTGAGGGTTTCTCCAGAGATATAATCCTCGAGACATATTGGACAAGTATCCCCGGGATTGTGGCGAGAAGAAGAATCAGTAGTGAATTTGAAGGATGGGAATGAGTGGACAAGGTTAGCATCAACCCTGATGGTCCGGTTGTGGGTGCCTCGACGCCATAGGGTCCAGTGTCTGGGAGCAAAGAAGGCAAGCAAGAGGAACGTGATGATCAGAAGAAGAGAGAAGAAAGAGATGGCGAGCACAGTCCAAGCGCTCCCTTTGGTAGGGGGATAAAGGCAGCATTCACCATCTCGGCCTCGGGCATACTTGCTCAAAATCACACCGGCGACATTTGAAACGAAGACTGCAACAACTGTAATGTCCTGAGGGTTCACCTTCACTGAGCAAAAACAGATGCATTATTATGACTAAAGAATGAAATCCAAAGCCTAAGTTAGCTCAGGAGGAGAGAGGAGAGAGGAGAGGCTTACTAACGACGAGATCTTGGTTGTCAAAGTTGTCATAGACAATGACAGCACGAAAACCTGACTTCTGTGCGTTGAGGAGCTTATCCTCAAAAGAACATTCGCCTCGTATAATCAAAGCGAAGTTAGTCCTTGTAGTCCTCCTCTGTTGTTGTTGTTGAGTCAAGTTGTTGGATGCGTGGAGCAGCGGTGAGCAACCGTCGAGAGGATCTGCCACGTATAGAGCTCCACATATTCCGTTTTTGGTCACGGAGCCGTCTACAATATAATATATATAATGAAGAACATCAACAACCAAGAATCAAAAACAAACAACTAGTCTAGTTTTAAAACCAAGAAGAACCAGCTGATTCGAATTAGGGATTTAGGAAAAAAAAAAGGGGAGAGGGGACTGACCAAATTTAGCAGGGAGATCCGGAAAAGAGGCAGAGATAGAATTGAGGACAACCGTGGCGAGCGATAACCGTAGCAGAGAACAGAGAAAAGGAGCACCACCTACTACTAGTAATAGACAGCTTCTTCTTGAGACGACGACGATGAGTCTCATCTTCTCTTCAACGAAGGCTCAACGATCGATCGATCGATCGATGATGATGATGATGATGATGATGTCTCCGCCTCCTCTTCTGTTTCAGGCGGTCGTCGCCGAATTGCATTGGTCCTTCTAACCCACTCAGAGTCTTTTGTTTTTATTTTATTTTATCATATACGGACCATAAGAATACGTCCAGAGGCTTTTAAAATTGGTGTCACAATTTTCTTGATTGATCTCTTCTAATAAATCGATTGATTTGTGTCTTAATTACGTGTATCAGGCAAATAATCTATACTTTATAATAGCTATCCGAATAAATTTCTTTACAATAGCAATCCGAATACTTTTTTATGATTTTGTTTGGAAACAAGTTAAGTTCCCACATTCAAATAATGACACCTAATTGTTCTTGGACAACAAAACAGATACGAAACCCACATAATACATACGACGAGTCTTAGATCATTTTTCAAGTTTCAATCTGGGGAACATAACATCATCATTTGTGCACGACTGAAGTAGATTTCAAGCAACAAGCATGTTTGAAGATAAAACTCAACAAGTCCCTATCTTCTTGTTCCACACTGTTGTAACCTTCAAACTTGAAAGTCTCAAGACTATTCAAGAAACATGTAGGAACGGATCCCTGATTATTGCTCGAGCTAACCGGTTCATACTCCCCACGAGTTTCTTTGAACTGAGACTAAAAAAAATAAAAAATGAAAGAAGGATTAAAATCGCAGCTATATACCATACTGAGCTTTACCGCAAAATAGTGGACAGAGAAACACTTACATGATCAACCACGAGATGGAGGACTCGCAGGTTCGGAGAATCTTTGAGCAAGTTGACAAGTAACTTTGACCAATTCTGGCTGCATATATATAGCTCCAAAGTTTCAAGCTGACTGAAGACAATACCATCCGGATACACATTCTGCAGACAGAACGCAATAACAAAAGAAATGAAACTCAAGAAAATCCATGTTCTAAGTGAAATAATGAGACTGAAAACTTGTGGACTGATATGGAAACATCTTACCCCTTTTCCACTGTTTAATGTCATGCTTAATGATAAACGTTTGACATTAGTGATTGATTTGAGAAGCCTTTCAGTATCTTTCTCAGTATCTCCCGTTAGAATGATACTTGCCTCTTCAAGCTCTGGCATATGCTCAATCAAATAGGGGCTTGGACATCTTTGATCCACAACATCGAAAGACTTCAAACAAGGGGTAACTATCACACACCCATCAGAAGAACAATCTGCATTTAAACATAAAGATAAACGCTGCAAGGATGGGACAATGATAACCAACTTTCTCAGATTGTCATAATCAATCATCAGATCTTCAAGAACAGGGCAATGCGATAGAAGCAGTCGAAGAGATTCGTCGTTTGGGTATGTCACACATCGAAGTTGCAAAGTTTTCAAGGAAGGGAGACAAACCGTTCGAGGAACATCCACAAGTATCGTACCGCCTTGGAGTTTCAAAGTCACGAGTGACTTCAAGGAATACAAACTACACGGCAATAATACATTGTCATAGTTGATTGACTCTTCTAAGTCAATACTCAGATTTTCAAGAGCAGGGCAATAGGACAGAAGCAGTGGAAGAGAATCTTCGTGTGAGTATGCTACAAATTCAAGTTGCAAAGTTTTCAAGCAAGGGAGACAAACCGTTGGAGGAACATCCACAAAAATATACCGGCCGCAAAGATTCAGTGTCACGAGCGAGTTGCAGGAATACAAACTACAGGGCAATGATACAAAAGGTTGCAGATGATGGGTATAATATAAATCGGTACTGATACTTAGCTCACGCACGCAACGAGAAACTGCAGTTCCAACCCACGAATCCAAATCCTCAGGTTGAATTGCTCCATGAATAGAGCGAAGGCGCAGGCTTTCGATGATAGGGGCTTTGTGTATTGGCAGATTCTTGGCAATAAAATCCCTCAGGCATGCATACTTTGAACGAGTAAATTCGAACTTGAGTTCAGGCAGCCACATCCAAAGAAACTCCCACTGTTTCGACAAAACGCTAGTGGATACAGCTTCCTTTGTTGGAAGAAACGATAATATCTTCAACAGCAGTTCATCAGACAAGTCACTGATTCTAGCCATATCACTTTACAAACCCCCCACAAGATACTGTCACACACTTTACAGAACTTTGGGGTTTTCTGATCCTAAAAACAAAAATCACAAGAAAACACCATAAGACAAAAAAAAAGAGATCTGTCGGAAGGCAACCAAACAGTGAAAATAAAGCCACAACAACAGAAGGAAGAACAGAACCAAAAATAAACAAACCTAGAAATTTCAGATGATTGACTTAGAGTGGAGTGGAGGCGCCCCGAAGAACTGTAAACCCAATTCAGCTCTAAATAGACAAGACTGTAGGGTAAGGATCTATAAGACGAATCGAAAAAGAGAGGAGAAGGAGCCAGGAGGTGGTTTATCAGGGAATTGTCGGAATCTTAGAATTTTTCACCGGTCAGTCGGTCACTACCCCCACTCATCAGACTGTTTGGTTTCCCTTTTAGCAAATGGTTTAATAAATATCTGATGGGCCTCGTACTACTGGGCCAGTCTTCATTCTTTTCTTTCTCAAAAAGAATCATGTAAATTTGTTCAATAGTCTTATTTTCTTATAAATGTAATTTTTTATTTATTTATTATAATCAATCATGTAATACATTTATAAGAAAATAAAACTATTGAACAAAGCTAAATTAAAGGGATACAAGTATTTTTATTTGTCTATGGACTGTGGTGAAATAATAAATCTGTCTAATCTAGTCACAGTTAACAATAAAGAAACACTTACGATGACCGTCGGATCTTAACAAAATCAACGGTTGGTATTGGTCTTTCCTTTTCACCCTTGTATTATTCTGAAGTTGGATTATCATATCAGTAAGTGACAAACCAACTTAAATTTTAAATTTGACTGTTGACTACTAAAGTTAATTACTACATAGAGCAAAAGAAAGAAAAGAAAAAGTAAGATTTAAATACATTTATAGGAAAAATAAGATTATTGAACAAAACTAAATTAAATACAAAAGTATATGTCTGTGGACTGTGGTGAAATAACCAATCTATCTAATCCTAGTCACATTAAGCAATGAAGAAACACTTACGATGACCGTCAGATCTTAATAAAATCAACGGTTGGGATTGGTCTTTCGTTTTGACCCTTGTAGTTCTCTCCCATTGGTTAATAATAATAAATGTCCTCCACGGCCACACCTGTCAGAAAAAAAAGACATCTGAAGCTCGACGACGACCACTTTGCCATCGGAAAAATGGCGAAACCCATTCTGTCTTTAATGAAAGCAGCAGTTTGTGTTATTATTGTTTCTTTTCTGCGGCTATCCGTCGAGAGCGTCAACGGCGAACGATACGTGAAGTACGGCACCGAAGCTAGAGTGGTTCCGGGGAAACTAAATGTTCATCTTGTTCCGCATTCGCATGACGATGTCGGATGGTTGAAAACCGTTGATCAGTACTATCTAGGATCAAACAACAGTATCCAGGTTTATATCTACGTTTATTTAGAGTATAGAGAGAATAAATTAATCATATATGCAATTAATTATGGATACAAAGAACGTACGTACGTACGTACTATTTATATAGTATGAGATATCCTCAGACAATGACTCGTGATTTTGATCAGAACGCTTGCGTGAGGAACGTGCTGGACTCTGTCGTGGATTCTTTACTTCGCGATCCCAATAGAAAGTTTGTCTTTGGGGAAATGGTAAACAAAAAAAGTTGCTTTACATTAATTACAATATTGCTTTAGTTATAATGAGGATTTGACCATATAAACCATATGTTTTCTTCCTCTCTCAATGTGATTAATTATGTCATGGAAAAAAGGCCTTCTTTACGCGTTGGTGGGAAGAACAAAGCCCCGAGATGCAAGAGCAAGTGAAGAGACTTGTGAAATCCGGGCAACTTGAGTTTGTGTAAGTTGTTTTTGTTTCATCAAGACCCTGATCATTTTTGGGGTTAGTGTGCTAGTGCATGATACACAATTCACAGAATCAATTTTTTAATGTGGTGTGGCAGAAATGGAGGATGGAGTATGAATGATGAAGCAACGTGCCATTACATAGATATGATTGACCAAACCACAAGGGGGCATCGCTTTATAAAGCAACATTTCAATACAACTCCTCGTGCTGCTTGGCAAATCGACCCCTTTGGACATTCCTCTGTCCAAGCTTACCTCCTCGGAGCAGAGTTAGGGTTGGACTCTCTGCATTTCGCGAGAATCGATTACCAAGACAGAGAAAAGCGCAAGGCAGAGAAATCACTGGAAGTCATCTGGAGAGGATCCAAAACTTTAGCTTCTTCTTCTCAGATCTTCACCAATATCTTTCTTGTTCATTACGGCCCTCCCACTGGCTTTCACTATGAAGTCAGCGATGATTACGTCCCCATCCAGGTTCGCTTCTTCCCCCTCTCTCCTTTCTTTTTCTTTTCTTATAGGTAATCCCATCGATTCACTGGTGATTATTTTGCAGGACGACCCTGGTTCCGATGGCTATAACATCAAGGAGGCGGTTGATAATTTCGTCAATGCTTCTCTGGTTTATGTAATTAGTCTCTGAGAATTCTTTATTTATATTTGATGGTTGTGAAAGTGTGTGTGTGTAAGCTTGGATTTTTCTGAAGTCAACGTGATCATCATATATAATAGGCCAATGTGAGTCGAGGGAACCATGTGATGTGGACGATGGGTGATGATTTTCAGTACCAGTTCGCCGAGTCTTGGTTCAGACAGATGGACAGACTTATCCATTATGTCAACAAGGTTTTTCCATGTCTCTTTCTCAATCAATCTTTCCTGTCTCGGTTTCTCATCAATCCCATTCAACAATTCCACAGGATGGCCGTGTCAACGCCTTGTACTCCACACCATCTCTCTATGTTGATGCCAAGAATGATGCCAATCTTACTTGGCCTCTCAAGACTGATGACTTTTTCCCGTGAGTGGCTTTGCTGAAATAAATTTACATTCCTAGCTACCTTCAACATTTTACTTTCTCTACTCGTGCAGATACGCGGATCGGGCACATGCTTACTGGACTGGCTACTTCTCCAGCCGTCCTGCTCTTAAACGATATGTTCGGGTTCTTAGCGGATACTACTTGGTATCAAACTGCATCCTGACCGGAGTCCCATCTCACTTTTCCTAGTTTAAATAATTCTAACATGAACCATGGCCTTGCATTTTGGCTTATTTTTTCTTTTCTCTCCCAATTAGGCTGCAAGGCAACTTGAATTTCTGGTGGGCAAGAAATCAGGAGGTCCAAACACTTGCAGTCTTGGGGATGCTTTAGGGATTGCGCAGCACCATGATGCTGTCACTGGAACTGCCAAGCAGCATGTAACTAATGATTACATGAAACGCCTAGCTGTTGGTGCTTCTGAGGTAATATCACTATGGGGAATAATTCTATGTGAAAACTCTGCTCTTTCTTTTTTGCTCTGTCTTTGTTTATCAGTAATTGACTTCATCATAAATTTCATAGGCAGAAGCTGTGGTGAATTCTGCATTTGCATGCTTACTGAACAAGGAACCAAAAGGTGGCTGCACAAAGCCTGCAATAGCATTCAGCCAGGTTATACATCCTACAAACTCGCTTTAGTTTTCAACTTTTTCTCCATAGAAGAGTGAGTGAACAATCAAGTTCATGGTGATGACTTATGTGCAATATTATAAGTTGCCTCTTGGAATTTAGAGTAAAAAGATTATCTAGTAATCACCATTTTTGTTTATAATCAAATGAGAGCAGTGCTCTTTGATGAATATCAGCTATTGCCCAGCGACAGAAGAAACCATTCCAGGCCAAAAGAGCTTGGTAATTCCATCACATGTCTCAACAATCTTTTAAGATACATAGGCTTAGGTTTAGGTTGTGTGGAACTAATCTCACAGTTTGATCTTCAGATTCTGGTGGCCTATAACTCCCTTGGATGGAATCGTTCAGAAATCATCAGGATACCGGTCATATTTCATGCCTCTGTTTTCATTTGGATCATTTTCTTTCTATGTTTTACTAATTAAGAGCGACGTTATATATACACACCAGGTCAATGATGCAGGTCTAAGCGTGGAAGATTCATCTGGAAACACCCTTGATACTCAATACATCCCCATGGATGATGTCACTAGCAACCTCAGAAAGTTCTATACAAATGCTTATCTTGGAATATCTTCAACGCAGATTCCAAAGTATTGGCTCGTGTTTAAAGCAACAGTGCCGCCACTTGGTTGGAACACCTTCTTCATATCTCAAAAAGCATCCGCACAAGGTTTGGAGATATATATGCTAGGCTAGACATGTGCCTTTCCCTCATGATTTCGATAGAGAAAGTTAGACATGTGCCTTTCCCTCATGATTCTCTTTTCTTACGATGATGCATGATATATATAGGAAGCAGCAATCACACAGACTCTTCAGTGATGCTTAGTCCGGTGAACAAAACGACTGAAATTGGTCCAGGAAATCTAAAGATGATAATTTCTTCAGACTCTGGTCTTCTAGAACGGATGTACAACTCCAGAACAGGAGTAATGAATGTTTCCTTTTATTTACTCCTTCCCATTCACTGAATTTTTTCAAACAAAATTGCTTTTAACATATATATATTTCTGTCAGGCTGACATAATGATGGATCAGAACTATTTCTGGTATGCTTCGAATGTGGGCGACGAAAAAGATCCGCAGGTTTCCGGTGCTTATATTTTTCGACCTAACGGTTCCTTGGCTTCTGCTGTTTCTTCGTCGAAAGTGAGTCACTCCTTTACAATACATTCATAAATTGATACTCCAAGAGCATGTGGATGCTGAGTTCTATCATCAGGATATTATATCAAAACTCTGTAGTTTTTCTACACACCATCGTTTCGAAGAAGATAATAGTCTTTGTAGTCCTCATTTTCATATAGACCCATAAAATCTATATATGACAGAAGTATAATCCATATATTAAGTACTTGTTTGGAAGATATGGACCGTGACTCATTCTTTCATTGGCAATACTGGTTCACTCACATATGGTGATGTGCAGCCAAAGTTGCAGATTGTGCGAGGGCCTTTAGTAGATGAGGTGCACCAGCAGTTTAGTCCTTGGGTGGCACAGGTAATTAGTCATAGTATGTGGTAGTTGTAATTCCATATTCAAATTTTTATTAATATCTAGCTAGCTAGCTGCAACAGCAATTGATGGCTAGATATCAATTATTAGAATCCTGTACATGTTGATGCATATATACTTGTGTTACCTAGGTGATAAGACTGTACAAAGATAAAGAGCACGCCGAGTTTGAGTTCACTGTAAGTGGTCTCTCCAAAACTCTAATGATCAGGTTCTTTTATGTGTTTTTTTTTTGGGATAAAGAAGATCCATGAAGCTCATTCTCTTTAGCAGATTGGTCCAATTCCTGTTAGTAACAGTGATCTGATAGGGAAAGAGATTATCACGCGAATGGTAACAAATATGACAACAGATAAGGCGTTCTATACTGACTCTAACGGAAGAGACTTTCTGAAACGGGTACCCTGAATTTTCTATATTAATTATCATTGTTTCAAACACCAATGGAATTGTGTTTCCGGGTTGCAATAAATATATGGTGCATACTGACATTGTATCTGAGGATACTCTGTTGCAGGTCAGGGATAAACGAACAGACTGGCTTCTCGAAGTGAATGAGCCAATAGCAGGAAACTACTATCCGGTAAATAGTAGTACTATTAATATGCTGCTTCAAGCAGAATAGATTGTGGACAAATGGCTTTGCAGTGTTAACGCATAGTTAGTGTGATTATTGTTCAGATTACTCTTGGAATGTACACAAAAGACGAGAAAGCAGAGTTGTCGGTGTTGGTTGACCGGGCTACTGGGGGTGCTAGTATTAAGGACGGTGAAATAGAGTTGATGCTTCACAGGTTCCAAATTCCATCACTAATTCTGTATTGTTAAAAAAAAAAAGAAATAAAGAAAAGTATCATTAATGTGTGATTGAGTGAACACATGGAAACAGGAGTATGTGCATGGATGACTCGAGAGGAGTAGAGGAGAGCCTTGCGGAAACTGTGTGCGTGAATGATACCTGCGCAGGATTAACGGTATGATCAATAGTCAATTGTGAAACTGTGTGTGTAATGTTTTGGTCCACCTGCAGGAAAAAATCATCTTGATCCATGCATGCAAACTTGTGTAAAAAGCACAGGTTCGTGGGAAATACTATGTAAGCATAAACAAAGTAGGAGAAGGAGGGCGGTGGAGACGAGAGACTGGGCAGGAAATATACTCCCCTCTTGTAATGGCATTCGCACATGAGAACAAGGAGAAATGGAAAGCCTCCAACACTGTGAAAGGTTATGCCATGGATCCTCTGTACACCTTGCCTCAAAACATTGCTATCATCACTCTTGAGGAGTTAGATCATGGGAACGTCCTTCTCCGCCTGGCTCATCTCTACGAGGTACATGAGCTTGTTTTTGATGATGTTCTTGAATTGAGCTATATACATATTGACTATTAATAATTAATGATGATTGAAAGTGAGTGTTGTGTTGTTTGTTTACAAGGCTGGAGAAGACAGTGATAACTCGAAAATGGCTAAAGTTGAGCTGAAGAAGTTGTTTTCCGGGAAAATGGTAAGAAAAACACTTGCTCGATCTTACGTAAGAAGGTATCAGGGACGTGTATGTGAATGAATGATTGGTATTAAATTGGCAGATAAAAGAAGTGAAAGAAATGAGTTTGTCGGGAAATCAAGAGAAGGCAAAGATGAAGGAGAAGATGAAGTGGAAAGTGGAAGGGGATCATGAGGAACACTCATCATCAGGATCAGCCCACCCGGAAAGAGGGGGACCCGTTGACAAGTCGAGTTTACAAGTAGAGCTTGGTCCCATGGAGATTCGTACATTTGTGCTTCATTTTTCTCAGAAACAACAACAACGTAGGAGGAGAAAGATGTTTGAGGGATGATTGCATTGTTTCATTCATAAAATGTTTTTTGTTTTTTTGTGGTTACATCAAATCAAATCAAATCAAATGAAAGAAAATGTCAGAGGCTCAGAGCCTCCCCCTTGGTCAGTTCATTCATCAACGGTTTTGTTTGGCATAAAATGCGCGGGAGGAAACTTTGATGTACTTTAAAAATAGACCCATTCTAGTCTACTGGGTTAATTAGTGGGCCCTATTATGGAAGTTTTAAGGGCCCATTGAAAGAGATTGTAAGTAAAAAGTAAAAAGTAAAAACAATAGAAGAGTGGAGAAAGCAAAGAGATGGCTAGATACGACCGAGCTTTTACTGTCTTCTCCCCGGGCGGTCACCTTTTTCAAGATTCTAAATCATGCAGTATAGTCTGTATCATTAATGAACATGTATTGGCTATAAACGGTTTTCTACATATGTCAAAAAAACAAACAAAGTAGGTAATAAATTCTTGACCGAACAGGGCAGCATTGAACTCGTTTCCTCTTCCAAATTTTGCAGCCGTTGAAACTCTCTTTCAGTTCCCGAAATGCCCTCCGTCGTCGTCCGGCAATTGTTGTAATACCATGAAGGCAAAAGGGGTATTTTGGTAAGGACAAAAAGTGGATTCGATTGGGGACAAAAGGCTCTCCGCCCAAAGCCTTCCTTGTGTTGTCTGTACTAAAAAAAAAAAAGCTTTATTGATTGCTACATTACATATATCCAAAGAAGTCCAAGTCAGATCATCATATGTCAAAAAGTTAAGTTAGTCCTTGAGTCATCTTTTGAAATGCATGGTGAAGCAGAAATGGTTGTTTCAGAGATAAGCAGGGACCATTCCAAAGAACACAAACAAAAGAGTTATCATCAGTCGAGAGTAGAAAGGAAAGAGATAGTATCGCGTTGCAGAGCGAGGAAGAGGTACTTGAAGCAGCTTGTCAATGCTACACAATCTCTCTCTGCCTCTCACGCTCTTTATCTCCGATCTCTACGCGCCACCGGCTCCGCCCTTGTTCACTTCTTCTCCATAGAGGCTCCGCTCCACCATTTGTGCCCTGGCTCCAAGAACACATGGACCTCCCCTGCTCTCCCTCCTCCTCATCAGGCATCCTCTACTTGGGACTTCTGGGACCCCTTTGCGCCGCCTCCCCCTTCCTCATACGAGGAGGACTGGGACCGCGAGACCGCCACGCCCAAGGACACAACGACGATCACGGGAAGTGAGTTGGCTATGGTGGCGTCCACGTCCAATAACAGTAAAGATCTGTTAGAGATCATCAAGGAAATCAATGAATGTTTTATCAAAGCTGCAGAATCTGGTTCTTCCCTCCTAGAAATCTCAACCTCCATGGACGCATCCTTTTCTGCTCATAGCAAAGGAGGTAAGGCATCCTTCTTGTCAGAAACACTTGCATTATCGATTTGATTTGGGGGTTTAAGGTTTTGCTTAGTTTCTTCAGGGAAAACGTACAGTAACTACGACTGCAACTTGAATCCGATGTCCCTTTGTAAAAGGGGCTCAAGTCCGAAATTGAGCGAAGTAGGAGTAGCAGGTGAGATGGTCGGTCTTGGCAGCCATTCCTCTACCATAGAGAGGCTCTATGCGTGGGAGAAGAAGTTGCTTCAAGAGGTCAAGGTAAATTCTCTTGTCTTTGCTTTCAATATTTAAGCACTTTTTTCCCCCTTTTGGGTAGGTTTTATTCTGTCTCATATATTTTGGTCGCTATCACTGTGTGCTCCCGTCAACGTTTATGCAGTTTATAGTATCTCATGTCTTCTCTTTTCGATCTAATATTTTCAATTAAGAAAAAGAGCTGTTTTGTGAATGTGGTTGCTGCAGAATGCAGAGAGCATTAAGATGGAACATGAGAAGAAGGTGCAGCAAGTGAGGAAATTGGAGGCCAAGAAAGCTGAGAATGTGAAGACGGAGAAGGCTAAAAAAGACGTTGACAAGTTGGATTCAAGCCTCATGGTTTCCTCTCAGGTTATTAAAAGTGCCTCTAATGAGATCATTAAGCTCAGAGAGACCCAATTGTATCCTCAGCTTGTTGGCCTCGCTAAAGGGTTAGTTCTATCTTCTTACTAGTATTTTTTTCAAAGTAAAACTGAAATGCCATTGGATTTGGATATCTTTGTCCTTGTCTGTAGGATGATGAGCATGTGGAAGAGCATGTACGAAAGCCACCAGGTTCAGACCCATTTAGTTCAACAACTCAAGTACCTCAACACCATCCCCTCCACTGAACCCACATCCCAGCTTCACCACAAATCAACTTTTCAGCTCGAACTCGAGATCCAACAATGGCACCACTCTTTCTGCAATTTGATCAAGGCTCAACGTGACTACATCCAATCTCTCACCGGTTGGCTAAGATTAAGTCTGTTTCAGTTTAGCAAGATTCCCCTCGTCAGGAGCAACTACGAGACTAAGATCTACAACTTCTGCGAAGAATGGCACTTGGCAATGGACAAGATCCCTGATAAAGCAGCATCAGAAGGAATTGAGAGCTTACTGACAGCGGTTCATGGAATAGTGGTTCAACAAGCAGATGAACAAAAGCAGAAGAAGAGAACGGAATCCATGTTCAAAGAATTTGAGAAGAAAGCAGGTGCGCTCAGAGTGCTTGAGAGTAAGTATGGTTCATTCTCGGAGCCTGACAGTGGAAAAAAGAATGTGGTGGTAGAGAAGAGGGGTAAGGTTGAGATCCTAAAGGTAAAGGCCGAAGAAGAGAAAAATAAGAATGAGAAGGCGGTAAGTGTAAGCAGGACGATGACCATAAATAACTTGAAGATAGGATTCGAGCACATGTTTCAGGTAATGGTTGGCTTTTCAAGTGTTTGTATGGAGGCCTTTGAGTCGGTCTACCATCAAGCTAAGAGCATTGGTGAGGAACAACAACAAGAGGTGAAGAAGTTACTCACTTAGACAAACTGCTTTGTGAGGTGTGAATGTAACTTTGGGCTTGAGAAGGACCGGTGTTGTGACCTAACCAATACTGCAGGAAGAGTCAATGGTAGTGATTAATTATGTTTCTAAAGCAGTAGAAAGAAAAGAAAATAATTATTATAGTTGTTTGGGAGATTTTGATTGTTTTGAACTTACATTGATCGCTGTTTCTCAAGATTGTTTGACTCAAGCCACCTTTTCGATATGGAACTTGACCCCAGTTTAGTGCTCCAAAAAACAAGTGAAGAAAGGATTTATATTAACTTCATCAAACCAAGGATACAATTGTCATTCTTAGATATAGAAGTGACCGTCAATTTCCTATTTAGAAGTAAGCAGAACAATTAGCCTTCTTTCCTTTGACGTGAACTATCATACCAGTTTCATTTAACCTAACATATAAGAACCGGAAGATGGTAAACGTCACCAGTCTTGTATTTCATCATCTTCAGAAATTTCACTCTCCTCATCCGTCTCTTCGCCCATTCCTGCAAACGCATCTGGAGACGTCCTGTAGCTTAACCATTTCAGTACCGGGCTGTAATCTGTGGCCATCACTGATAAATCTGCCACTCTTGAGCCCTCATAGCCTATGTTCCTCTGCTCTCTCAGATTCTTCTGCACTCACAACAACAATTGCAAGTATACAGAGAAAGTTTGGACATGTATAATTAGTATATATTCCTGTAAAAAAGGAAACTCCGACCTTAGTTTGTATTGAGGATTGCTCCACTTGCCAGAGTTTTGGCTTCCGAATCACGTGCCATCTGTATGTCCACGATACAGATCAATCGAGAATACTAATTTCAAACATACAAACTACAACTGGAATCCGAATGTAACAGAAACCTGGATGACCATGGCTGCTTGTTTCCATACAACACACCACGAATAGCAACCGAGGCACCAGCTGACTGAAGCACGTTCTCTGTTTTGTTATGTCCACTCATCTTTCCTCTTATATCTGCGAGAAGAAGATCAGCATCCGCCAAATACGAAGAAACACACCATGCATCTTCTATGGCGCTGTCACTCACAAAATCTAGCACTACAACAAAGTTATGAGTCCATATTAGAAAATGTTTCTGCTAGAAAAGCACACAGACACATGTAAGCGTAAATATGCTCTCCTGTGTCACTCTATCAAGTATCAAGGAAGAAAATACTGCATATGCTAAGTAAATACTAGGTAGTCAAGACGAGCTAGAATTTCATACCATTTTCATGCAGAAAATCCACAACCCGCCCTGCCTGTCCATGAGCTTGGCTGAGAACCTTTTCCGGCGCATCCATTTTCAGTGGCAACCTTGCAAACTGGTCATGCACATGAGAGTCGCTGCAATCTGAGACGAACATAAGCTTAGAAGATAACGATCCTGAACTCTAACTTGTATTCTACAAATTTCTGAGAAACAAATTACCTGATACAATGACATTATCAGTCTCTCTTTTGTTGTGGAGAAACTTGCCCAGAGCGTGGAACAACGAAAGGGTCTCATCTCTACCAAAACAGGAAGATATTCCACTATCCAAAACACTATACATTGTCTGCTCGTTTCCATGACAAGTGTCGTCATCCATGCCAGGCCGAGGTGATTTTATCTTAGTATGATTTAGGTCTGGCTTAACAGAGAAGAGTTGCAAAGATGTAATAGCATGTCTGATGTCGCCTCCACTGGCACTCGCCATCTGATCAATCGCCATGGTCGTTACCTTACAATGCTCTTCCCTACATATTCTCTGAAGTGCCTTTTTAATTGAGTTCTTCGTAATGGGATTGAAAGCGACCTGCGAATATATACCTTGACAATCAACTAGAGTTGAAAAAAAATCGTATGTATAACGAGATATGCATTGCGAATGGTTTGGTAAAGCAACCTTTAAAGCCCCTGCTCGCTCAAGAGATGACTGAAGGTCCTCCATGCTTCGCGCAGTCTGGTCAGAAGAGTCGCCTTTATCGTAGTCAGTGATTAAAACCACAGTTGGAATCTGCGTTGATCTGACCAAGAGAGTTAAGCAGTTTTGTAGCCTTTCAAATGCATGCCTCCCAGTGACTAGAGGAAGGTCATCAATCAAAAGAACAACGCGTTCCTTCATTCCCTCAGTACTTGATGAAGCCATCACTCCGTATTTCCTAGTACTCTCAACAAAGTTTTCAAACTCATCCAGTTTCGACGTGTACTTGAGTCCTGGGAGAATTCCAGGCAGATAGATAGATAATACGTGGATTAATACAACATCCATTATCTGTTCAGCAATTGCATTGGCAAAACTGAGTAAATTATTCCTTAAAGTACCTGAACTTGAGTTATGCACATGTTCCTGCCAAATTGTAGGAATAGGAGCGTTCCACTCATACACAGTGACTCCAAGGATAGAAGAAATCAAATGGATAGTAGCAGATTTTCCGACTCCAGCTTGCCCTATGACTAATAGAACATTGCTATTCCCAAAACCATCCTGCTGATACAGAAAACCAAAAGGGTGAACAGCGCGCCATCAAGCACCACGAGCACAGAAATCAATTTCAAAGATATAACCAAACATTACCTTTGAGAAATCCAAACTCTTGTCAAACCACAATTTAACTTCTTCAACCTGAAGATGACATAAAAAAGAAAAGGAAATGTGTTAGGTGAAGCAAGGAGAAAGCAGTGGTAAAAGGAAAGCACAGATGGAAGGAAGATACCTTCTTCTTGTGGACAGCAAGCTCTTCCAAGGTGCGAGGGCTGTATTTGTCAACCCATAAATCCGTATTGTTGGTCCTTTCATAACCTAAACAAGAGACCACAGAGCAATGAAATGACAGAGAGAGACTAGAAGAGCTCCAAAAAAAACCAATTAAAGCTACAAGTTGTGGAGAATTGGCGCATACCAGAAGAATCCTTGAAGACGCTTAAAGCTTCATCGAAATCTTGGAAAGACAATCTAATCTGCGTGAGTGTGAGCGTGACATACAACAAACAAACAAAAGAAGAAGTGAAAAGCTAATCAACATGACTTTAAACATAGAAGAATAGGAGAAAAACAAGTGCAGACCTTATCAACATGACTAGAATCTGTAGTCGCCGCCGTAGCACCCGAGAGTCGAGCTCTCTTGGTCGCTCTAGGATTCGTGGTTCTGGAACTACCACCAGAGGACCTTGATTTCGACTTGGCATTAGACCGCGATGACCTTAAGTTATACGCAGAGGTATCGTCATCTTCGTCTTCCATGGATAGGTTAACCATTTGATTCTCTTTTTTTCCCATCGCCGGAACCTTTCAGAAAGAGAAATCCCAATCTCCTAGGGTTTACCGTTTACGAGAAGAATAACGGAACTTGACCACTCGGTTAACCAATGCCGATTTTCAGATGAGCAGGAAATAACCGGTTAACCAACCGGATTGTCCTCAGGGCCCTAGGCTAGGTGTCCACCGAGTCCGTCACCTTGTCGAATTTGGATCTCCAGTCATCTTTCTTTTTCATCGCTCTAGTTTTTTCGCGGGTCGAACAAACGACACCGTTTACTCGAGGCGTACATGAGAAGACTGAGTAGTACTACTAGTCAGGTCTTTAGGGTGACGTGTCCATATCTGGACCGTCAAATAACGTTTTGTGATGTGATCTGATTAAAAACTCATAGCAATGTGGCCTGAGAGGAGAAGAGAGACTCTCTCTCTCACCTTTACCTACCCCACGGCGGCTTCACCAAACCAAACCACGAAATCAATCAATCGTAATGGTATTGTTCATCATAGTCTTCTTCTCCACCAACCCAATTGCTCCCCTTCAACTCTCTCCCCCCTCCTAACCCGAGACTTGTTATCTTAATCCGATTCCCATGGCTTCCAACACCATTTCTCTTTCCATCTCTTCCAACGTCGCCGCCTCCAAGAATCTCAACTCCCTTCAAAGCCGTCGCTTCATTGCTCCCCCAACCATCTCCTTCCCTGCTAAGTCTATCCCTGGGGAACTCTCTTTCTCTTCCACGTCTCTTTCCCGGTCTCCTGTGCGCGCCGCTGCTAGCCAGCTTATGAACGATCAACGCTCCCTCGCTTCTTCCCCCACAACCGTCGACGTTGATTTGGGTAACCGGAGTTATCCCATCTATATCGGCGCCGGCTTGCTCGATCAGTCAGAACTTCTTCAAAGGTCTCATCTTTTTGTCCCTTTAGACCATTTTATTTAAGCTTGATGATGATACCTGTCAACTTAAATGTGTTGACATCTCTTTAGGTGTTAG
Organism: Camelina sativa; assembly: GCF_030686135.1. Lineage (NCBI taxonomy): Eukaryota > Viridiplantae > Streptophyta > Magnoliopsida > Brassicales > Brassicaceae > Camelina > Camelina sativa. The sequence continues at coordinate 31,783,910 of NC_141881.1, forward strand.
TGTTGATTTAGTAACTCGCTGGAGATACCTATTGACCACCTTAGGGCCTATAGTTTAGTTTGTGAATTTGAGACCACATACTCTCTCGTTAGTTTTTTGGAGTTTAATTCTTATGGAACTTTATGTTGAATATGTATAGGCATGTCCACGGGAAGAGAGTGCTTGTGGTCACCAATGAGCGTGTTGCTCCTCTATACCTTGACAAGACTATTGATGCTTTAACTAGAGGAAATCCCAATGTGACTGTCGAGAGTGTTATTTTGCCTGATGGCGAGAAATACAAGAACATGGTATTTTTTTTTATCTTCCATTTATATATTTCCCGGTTTCATGATTGTTAATCAATTGTAATCTTGAGTGTTTGAGACTGTTTATTACTCTTTCTAGGATACTCTCATGAAAGTCTTTGACAAGGCCATTGAGTCTCGCCTTGATAGACGATGTACATTTGTTGCCCTTGGAGGTGGTGTCATAGGCGATATGTGTGGATATGCTGCTGCCTCTTACCTGCGTGGTGTTAATTTCATCCAAATTCCTACCACTGTTATGGCACAGGTACATGTTTTCACTTCTCAGTAGGATTTTCTTGTCAACATTAGTTAACATCCAGAATATTGTGTTAATTTTTGTCGTTACAATTCATTTCATTGCCGTGCAGGTTGATTCTTCTGTGGGTGGCAAAACAGGCATAAATCATCGTCTTGGAAAGAATTTGATCGGCGCATTCTACCAACCACAGTGTGTGCTAGTAGACACTGACACGTTGAACACATTGCCAGATAGGGAGATGGCGTCAGGCCTAGCTGAAGTGATCAAATACGGGCTTATCAGGGATGCCGAGTTCTTTGAATGGCAGGAGAATAACATTGAGGCGTTGCTAGCAAGGTAATTATACACAATACGAGTGTGCCCTAAATGAAAACATTGATCATAAGTCTTTCCCTGTAAAAATTGTGTGAACAATATTTCATTGTAGGGATCCAGCGGCATTAGCTTTTGCTATAAAACGATCATGTGAAAACAAGGCAGACGTTGTGTCACAAGATGAGAAAGAAAGCGGCTTGCGAGCAACCCTGAATTTGGGTCATACATTTGGCCATGTTAGTAGTTTATGATGGCCACTTTTGACAATTCTTCTTTTCGGGCCAAGATCCACTCATCACCTATTTTCTTTTTGCAGGCCATAGAAACTGGCTTTGGTTATGGAGAGTGGCTCCATGGAGAAGCTGTTGCAGCTGGCACGGTATTTCCTTCTCTCTGCCATACATACTGCTAACCACACTCTTCTTCCCAAATTTGAGATTTGTTACACACTTTTATATATACTCAGGTAATGGCAGTGGACATGTCATATCGTCTTGGTTGGATCGATGAATCAATCGTTAAGAGAGTGAACAAGATCCTAGAACGGGCGAAATTGCCTACAACACCGCCAGAGAGCATGACCGTCAGCATGTTCAAGTCCATAATGGCGGTGAGTTTGTGGTTAAAAAGTTGGCATATTTTCAGCTAAAGAAGATTCATTGACATAACTTTTGGTAATGCAGGTGGACAAGAAAGTGGCAGACGGACTGCTGAGGCTCATTCTTCTCAAAGGCCCGCTGGGAAACTGCGTTTTCACGGGAGATTATGACCGGGAGGCGTTGGATGCCACGCTCCGTGCATTCTCCAAATCCTGAACATTTCCTGTTTGTGATGATTTTGGTGTTATTTTGTTCACATACACGCATATGTAATCATGTATACCAACAACCTTGTAACTAGCTTTGTGGAATGTGACAACAATGAGCTTTTAAAAAAAGTTACCACCTTGTAAGCTTAACTGTTTCAATAGTTCTTGCTTCTGTAAATAGTTCTTTGAGCGTTTAGACAAAGCATGTTTGTGTGATGTAAACACACTCCGATAAGCAAAAACAGAGGGGAAATAGAAGAAGCAGAGGAAGTGCAGAAATGCGTGATGCATTGTTCCGTTTAGAGAGGAAACAACTTCTTTTGCATGTTCTCTCGTCAAGTTTGTTGCAGACTTATTAATTTTATTGTTCAGTATTTAAATGGAAGCATGAACAATATACAGAGTAGGAATACGTAGAACAAGATGCTGGTTGGAGAAGCTATCGAGAGAGGGCTGAGTGTGGTCTGCAACTGCCTTCTCATCGTCTGTTACACACTGCTTCTGCTATACCCTGTTTGGGTCATGGCATGCCTAGTCAGTCTGTTTATGGCTTCTCACCTTTCTCTCTTCTTTCTCCTATTACTACTCCATCTCCTATCCTCTTTCTTCTTCTGTTTTTCTCTTTTAATTTCAGTGGAATTTAGATGACACATAACATTCAAACTGTCTTCCAGTGTTACTTGAAGTTTATACACACACACACACACATATGTGTAGTTAACTATATATATATATATATATATATATATAAATTTTGATCACATGATGGTGCAAGCGTTGGGATTTTCATCGCTGAAAGCAGAAGTGTATTTGACCTCGAAGGAGCTGGCACGAGCAAGAGGAGCCACCAGAGGGTCGGCGAGGGCATTACGAACGTAGCCGGGAGGGGCCTTCTTGTCGTAGGCACCAGGTGCGTAAGGGTGTGGCACCACCTCGTAAGGCACGTAAGGCCACAGCTCCGCCTTCTTCCCCGTACGATGCATCACACGATGCAACACCTTGCTAGGTTGGACGAATCCCTCGACCGTGAGTTTGCTCAGTTTAGGTTCGACGGTGACTTTGCTGACTCCTTTCATGCCTTCCACCGACTTCCTCACCCGTCTCTCACACCCTTCGCAGTCCATCTTCACTTTTATCTCCACCCTCTTTTTTTTTTCCATCATACGGAACACACTCTTGTTGTTAGTTTTATTACATATCGGTAATATAACAATACAAGAACAAAAATAAAATAAAAGGAGTATCAAATATATCAGAGAAAGAGAAGAGTGCCTGGAACTGCTTGAGCTTTTTGTGATGTTTCCGGTAACAGAGGTCTTTGCAGCCCATCAACGCCGATTACGATAGCCTTTTTTCTCGTCTTTTTTTTTGTTTATTTGTTTGGCTCGTAACTTCGAATTGTCTGATCAAGCATCCATAAAAGTGAGACAACATGCCCACTTTGCACGTGGACGAGTAAAGGAGTGGTATGTCACTGCTGAGCTAGCCAGCTGTTTCCATGAGAGCTTTCTAGTATCTTCTGGTAACGGCGGTAAAAAGAAAAACTAGAATAAGAATATTTGTTGACGAGGATGACTATATAATGATTATCAGCAAACCCCAACTAATTAATTAAAATTTGATGTCTATCAAGTCTCAACAGCTTGTTTGAGTGTTTCCTATCCAAAAATTTAAAGAGAACAAGAAGAGTTGAGCAGCATATTATTGTTTTCCTTATGAGACTGGGTAACAATCAGTTCCTATCCGATTCTCAACAAAAAAAAAAGGAAAGAAAGAGAGAGACAGAGAGGCTTGCAAAAGGAAATTAAACACATTTTTCTTCCTCTCTCTTTCTTAGTCACATCTCTTTACTCCCCCTCTCTGCTCCCCTCTGACAGTGTAATGCTCTCAAGTTGAGACACCAGTGAGGCGTTGTCGCTAGCTGCTGCTGCTGGACCGGACATTGAAGACTCACGAGGCAATCGATACTTGTTCCAATCACCTCGCCTCCTTAATGCTTCACCCTACAATCCCATCCGCATTCTACCGTTAGAATTTCTTTTCCACTTTACTTGTCATATTATATGCATCAACGAATGAGAGATAAGATGAGGAGCATTTTGCATACCTCAATTTCCACGACTTGTGAACTTTTCAGCGCCTCCAATATAGTCTGGATGTTGTTGGTCAGCTCTGCAAGCTGAAAAAGTTACAAACATTTCAAAGAATTACTCTTTTTTTACCGGCAGTACACTCACTCATTCAACTAAGACTACTTCCAAGGTTGGAGTAGCTCGGTCACGCAAACATACAGGCACAAGTTTTATAAACAATAGCAAATACTTTCTGCAGTAGGCATGTCAGCTTCAGAATAGATGATGAATAAGTGTAATACAAATGCGTTTCAATGAGGACGTAAAATCACTTACTCTCCTAAACCCTGCTATAACTCTAACAGGAACCCAACCTTCATCATTCATGTGATCCCGCAAGTGTTTATCTCTGCTCAGATTGTCAGCACTGCATTTAAAAATTACCAAAGGATGAAATGGGGACACAACCAAACAGCATGATAACTAATTGCAGAAAAAGAAACTGAAACGATTACCTGAAATAATATTCTACTTGTGTGAATATCTTATTGTACAACATGGCATCAAAATACAGCGGTAGAGGTGGGAAGGGTCCAACTAAACCTATCGGCTCTGGAGGCATAAAGACATGCTGTGCATAATCTGAAGATGTAACATTTACGGAATTAGAAATTGGAATGTATGAGATGAGAGAGTAAAAAAAAAAGAAAAGACGAAAACCATTCACCTGGGAAGAGCATGGGGCCACCATATTGAGGCGCTGCCATATATTGCGCACTAGTGGCAGGAAAAGATGGTGGCCCCATGAGCATGTGCGGTCTCATCATCCCAATACCTCTCTGCGGTTGCAAGTGCATGTCTCTCCCGGTATGGTTACGGTGAGAAAACCCGCTTTGGTTGCCCCCATGCTCATAATGGCGCCTGTTTCCATGGTGAGAGGAGGAGGAGCCATCCCCACGAGGGTAAGAGCTGGTGTTGCGATTCCGGTGAGAAGTAGGGAAAGTTCCGGAATTGTAAAAGCCACCCCTTTGGCTGTGAGTCTGATCTCTGGTGTTAAAAGGTGGAGCAGGCGTTGCATTGGAGATGTTACTAGTGGAAGATGCTGTGTTGTTACTCCGTCGAAAAGGTTTCCTATGGCCATTAACAGTATGGTCGTGAGATGAAGTAGCAGCAACACTCGAGCCAGCAATGATGGCATTGGAAGTAGAATTGAGAGGAGTTCCACTAGCCTGCAGTATATTATTAGGATAATGAGTAGCAAAAGAGAAAAGCGTATAACTATATCTACAGGCAATGGAAACAAACATTGACGAGAGGACTCTGTAACATGCAAAAGAATGAGCTATGACAACCCCTAGCCCTTAAGATATGTAGATAGATACTGCCATACTGGTCAACTATTCCCTAATACATTAACGTTATCCAATGAAAATCGGAGAGGCGTAACAAACAGAAGCTACCTGAGGAGGAGGCGGCATTGGCATTGATGAGGATGAGGATGAGGATGAGGATGAGGATGAGGATGAGGATGATCCATCAGAATCGAAAGAGGGAGACTTGTTGGAAGAAGGCTTAGCAGTAGCAGTAGAAGAAAGAGAGAGAGCAGGCCAGGATTCGGAGGCGCCCATGAGAGGGGCGGAGGAGGAGGGATGAGAAGAGGAAGGCATGTTCCAGACAGGCTTCTTATCAGCAGCAATGTCGAAGTCGGAGGAAGTGTCATTGCCGGTGGTGGGAGGAGTAGCGAAGGGAAGATGATCATGGGGGAGGGAAGGATCATCAGGGATCATCCAGGGAGAGGGATCGCCGTGACGTGATCGAGACAGAGAGGAAGAGGAGGAGGAATCAATGGAGAAGCGAGATGCAGAAGAATTAGTCGCCGTCGTAGCCATCCTCGTAACAAAACACGGAGGTCTAGAGAGAGAGGATCCAAGCTGGGATTATTTGGATGGAATCTGAAACCGCCAGAGAGAGAGAGCTAACAACGCCGGTGGCTCCGTTCCGGAAATTGTTGTGTCATATGTGTGTGTTTGTTTTTCTCACACCGGTGGCCCCTTTTGGCCCTTTCTTTCCAAACAAAACAAACAAACAAACACCAAAGCGCTCTCTCCCTTTATTAAATTACTTAGATACCCTCACTAATCACAATCCGTGTGATTTCACCTGATTGGACCATTCCCCCTTGGCCTTAGCCGGTTGATTATATATATATAAAAAATTGGTTAATTAAGGGGATAATTACTACAGTAATAAATAACCTGAGTCTGCGTGACTAAACATATTTAATAATGTCCGTTTATTACTGTACAAATAATAACCAAAGTAATCTGATTCTATCAAAAGTAATTTACGAGGATATTTAATTATAAGATTTTTGTCAATATATTTGTACGCCTAACACGTTTTCATATCTGCCAGAATGTGACTAAAATACTAATATGTATCCTACTATATTAATTGAAAAGTACAAATATGAAACTAACCTTAAAATGTGTTAAAAATTACATTCAATTGCCATTATAAAAAATTAATTAAGCTTAATTAATTAATTTAAATAAATATAATTAAATTAAAAATAAAAACACTCACATATCAAATATTAAAAAATTAAAAAAAAATCTAAAAAAAATATTTTCTCTCTCTAATAAATTATAGACGAAATTACTAATTTTTTTTAAAAATATATAAACCAATCAGAATTTTAAAAACTAAGATTTTATATCCAAGTATAAAATACAATTATTTTTAATAACTAAATTCGAAGATTTTGTTAGATTTCAAATTATGATTCTCGTATCATCCTTATTTTTATTTTATTTACAAATTGTTTAGAACTTTCACATAATACTTATAATTAATAAAATGCATATTTGTTCTGCATATGTTGTGATGTGAATTTTTTAAAACAAAGATATATTACTTAATGTATGAAAATGCGTATTTTAATTTCCACATTGGCGGGTTGGTAAAACTAAATTTATATAGATGATAAATTAATAATTTTTATTTACTCACAATTATAATATTAAAATTACTATTTTATATTTCACAAAATATGATGCAAATAAAACAAATAAACAATATAAAACTGTAATAATACGTCAAAAATAAAATACTATAATATTCTAAAATAATTAGTATTTAAATAGACTAATAGATTTACATAATAATTAAAAATAAATATTATCTCAAACAAAATAATTTTTTTAAAAAAATAAAATAAAACAATAATTTTTATTATTAAATTATAATTTTTTTTTAAAATGTTGACCCGTGCTTTAAGCACGGGATATATCCTAGTGTTTTATGTAATAGGGGAGAAAAACAACAACAAATAAAGACAGAAAACGCTTAAGTAACACACATGTATCTCACACCTCGACACATTTCGTTCGATGTACTTGGAGTGGATGGCTATTGCCTATTGGCTTCCATACTCAAAACCACCAGCTCCTTCTTGAGCTCATCTGCCACCTCTCCTATTATGGCCGTCGCCTTTTTCCCTTCCCCTAGCCTCTCCAACAGCTTGAACTCCTCGAACCTACCTGCAACATCTTTCTTCATCTATCTCGATTCCCAACAAACCAAAAAAAACAAACAATCAATCCTAACCAGTTATCACTACTATTATCCCCTATATATTAATAGAGAAGCACATTTGAAAAAAAGTTAATGTGTCACCGCCATAGAGCTCAAGACAGTTTTTAGCAAAATACCCGTAAATTTTTTAATTAATTACAGCTCTATGTCATTGTATTTATTTTTAAAAACAATTAACAGAATAATAATAAGACAAAATTTCACTAAAATTTACTTACAAATATACAAGTCAAAATTATATTAATTTCTTAAAATTAATATAAATATTGATTTCTTAAAATCAATATAAGTAGAATATTCTAAAAAGGCTATAAAAATATATCAATTAATATAAAGTTAATAAAAATAAAGAACATATAACTTATTAACAAAATCGTATAAAAACAAAATGATATTTTTATGTTAGTATTATTATCATAATAATTTAAATAACAAGCTTTCAATAGTTATTATAATTAATTATAAAAAGAAGTATATTGTCCCTGAATTATCTCCAACTCATTAAAAGAAACTTAATTCCCAATAAATATAGATTTATATATATATATTCATAAATAAATATAAAAATGACAACAAATTAGGGGATATCATAATGTGTGATTATTTATATATATCTAAGTATGTAAACTAATTAATCTCAACATTTAGTGTGCTTATTCATTAAAAATGGAAATATTGATAACCGAATAAGAATATATGTTCTAATTGTATATTCATCTATGTGCTATTAAAAAGGAATGAGACAATAACCCTTATCATTATAAATAAACTTAGTAACCAAAAAAAAATTATAATATATTTAAAATAAGTGATTAGTAGATTATGCAAAATTGTATATATAAATTTTATTTTTAAAACACACAAAAATATATATTGCCATAAATTTTAACATTTTATAAATATTTTTTTTACCATGTTCACATATTTCACGGGTAAAATGTATTCTTACACGAATACGTTGATTTTGGAATTTCATTAATTTTTCATAATGTTTTTTTTGGTAATAATCCGTCATTTATAGAAAATATTAACAAACCGACTAACTCAAATAATTTAAATAGCCTAATCAAAATATTAAATCAATAAATTAGATTATCTTCAGAAAATTTAACATATAATAAAATAAATAATTATATACAAAGTAATTTAGTATATGTTGTTATGGTTACATAAGAAACATGCAAAATTGTTGTGATTACAAGATAAAACATATGAAGATATGAATTTGATTTTTAAACCACACAAGACATATTGCAATAAATAGTAATATTTTATCAATACTTTCTCTGCCATAAAACTTCTTACACATTTAAAGATTTCACGGGTAAAACGTATTTTTTATACGAAAAAATGCAGTTTTAAATAAATAAATATAAAAATTTAGTTACATATTATATTTGATACAAACAGATATTGGTTATAGGATAATAATTTTACTTATAATAATTTTCTTTAAATCGATTTATCCTGCATATAGTGCGGTTGTTACCTAGTTATTAGTATAAAAGAGGCGAGTTTTATAAAATGACTTTACAAAACCTAATCTTTCGACTCTTTGATGCCGTACGTTGGGCTTGTTTACGAGAGGCCCAAATGCTTTACAATATAATTAAGCATTAATTCTACAAATCGGATTGCCAGAGGAGGAGGGAAGATTCAAAGACCTCGATGGAGAAGACAGCGCCAGAGATGGCACCAACGGCGGCTCCTCTGATGAAACCGCTCTCTGTTTCTTGGCCGATCAAAGCCCCTGTCAATGCTCCTAGCAAAGTCCCCACTACATATATATATATATATATATAATCAGCCAAAATCATCTATCATTGCATTGTATATTCATCATTATACTATATCATAAAAGCAAGAAGAAGGAAGGGATACACAAATCCCAGCACAATTATCATATGGTATTATCATGGTCAGTCAGGCGGGAGATTGAAGAAGAAAAGAAGGAACCTAAAGCGAAGAAGAAGGTGAAGAGAGCGGAGAAGAGGCTGGCGAGGAGGCCAGAGATGGCCGAATGGAAGGAATCTTTAATCCGACGAAGGAGGGACAGAGGAGACAGAGAATAATTATAATCATCCATATCTCTCTTTCTTTCTTTCTTTCTTTAATTCCTTTGGAAGAAAAAACAAAAGGGGAGATGAAGAAGACGAAGAAGAAGAGGGAATGATTTGTGATTGTTGTTTTCTGAATTTTATTTGGTTTTTTTCCTTTTTCTTTTTATTGCGGATAGAAATTGCCTTTGGCGACTTCTTTCTTAATGAGAGAGAGAGACCAAAAGGAAATGAAAAGGGAACCTTCTATCTATCTTCTCTCTCAGCTGACCAAAGATCTCCTTCTTTTGTTTCTAATAAATAATCAACTCCCCCAACGCGTCTGTCTCTGTATAATAATATCTTACGAGACCGACGACGAATGGATTGATTTATATCGGTAAGACTTTTTTGCGCTCTTCTCTCTCTGACTCTGACTTTGTGGTGTTTGGATTCCAAATTAATCAAAGGGGAACTTTACTTCTCTTTTAATTATACAAAAGAAAAATTCGTATCATACTACTATTATAATATCATCATCTGAAACAGAAACACCACCCAATCCCCCCCTCATCCATCAACATTCGCTTTTCAAGTTTCATCAATATCATCATTATACATGTGTGTATGTATCTCTATTGTCAAAACTTATCACAATAGCCATGTTTCATCATCCCCCTCCCCCCTACTACTAGCTGCTTCCTTCTCTCTATTCCTCCTGTTTTCCCATCGCTTTCCCCTCAAAACCTTTTCCATCCACTTACTAACAAAAACAAAATTTAAAGTTCTATTTAAGGCAGGTACTGTGACTCATCCCTTTTGTCTTTCACGCACATATATATTCCTTACTTACACTTCAACTTAAACTTACCTCAATCATGCCTCAAACCTTGTACTCGTGTACACGCAACCACTTTGTCGACGACCACTTGTTCCCTTTGATTACAGCACACCCACCTGCCCAAAAACCGACCTTAGCAATTCATTCTTTAATCTATCTCACTATCAACCATACCCACAAACACTATGCCTCCTCCTAAGTCATCTACTCACCATGAAGACTAGATGGGTCTAGCGTCGCATCAGGCGTCATGCTCCAGAAAAGCAATGCATCTCCCATCTTGGGTTTCACGGACAATCCTCCTTTCCCGCACTCTGACAACTCATTCCACCATGGCACTGCGCTATAGTTTCCTTTGGCTGCAGGAAATACTGTTTCACCCCCCTCCTCCACATCTGATCTGCAAAGTCGAAACATTATAGAGGAAGAACATAGCAACATTACACAGCTCTTATGGAAGGAAGCCCAATGTGTTTTTAAGTTACGTACAGGTACATGAGAACTGTGGCTATCCGCTGCCCACCGTTCCTAGTGTTATACTCATCCATGAAGTAGTCGTAATGAGGCTCGTACTTTTGCCCAATCTCATAGTGCAGAACTTGAAGACCTTCCCCATGCTCTGCAGCATATATTTGTCGCATCAAAAACAAGCACAGTAAAAAGGGCTGCCTAAGAGTAAGAGATGGTAGGGAGAGAGAAACACAGGGGGGTCAAGAAAGAAAGATCAACATACCAACAGGTATGAATGTAAAATCAGATATCCTCTTCTCAATCTGACGGATAATTTTGTCGCGGCCTCTTGCAAGAAATGTCCCTGAGCTGGTTCGCACCCTATTGAGGAGAAGGATGGGTTTGGTCAGTATAAACTTGTGTCTTAGTAATTTAGAGTGAGAAAGGAAGCAATCAGTAAACCTGCTATCAGTGCTCTTTCCAGTCTTCTGATCGACAACAGTTGATTTCTCCATATGAGGTTTAGCTAGCTCTATCAGATACTTGCATTCCTCCTTGGTCTATCCAACAAACCGGGACGAGTACACATGCACAAAAATACCCACAATATTCTCAAATTTGTTTTCGTATCAAGATCTTCTTCGTTACATAGATCATATCATATATATTGAAAATACAGACAGATATATATATATATATAATTCACCAAGAAATTGTGGTAAATAGAAGCTCTGGGTTCCCAAGAGATTATTTCAACCCAACGCTCGTCGTTCTTTGAATCATCCTCGCCACTTCTACGGATAAGTAACAAAGCTCGAATCTTAAAGAAGCACACACTAAACTAAATCTAATTAAATATAGAGTTAAATGAATCTGGGATCGAATCGTACCTCTGGAGTGTTTTTCGGACAATGGAAGTGAGATCATTGGCTTTGGAGGAGCCGGCATTGTTGCTGGGCACCGAGAGAATTCCAAAGGCGAGAAGAATCAGAATGACGAAAGTGAACATGATCAGTACACCGAATACGAGCGTTGAATTGGATGATTTTCGACCCGAAGGACGATGACTCCTCGGTCTCGCCATCATCTTTTTTTTTTCCCAAACAACGATGAGATCCGGACGACGACGATGATGGTGGATGTTTTTTTTCTCTTGTCTCTACTATACTACTCGTGTCTGGTAAACCAAAAGTCGGGCCCATATTTAAAAAGTAAGGCCCATATTTAAATATTCAGGCCCATTATATAGTGCTTAAATTAGGCCCATATAAGTTTTCCGGTACATCTCTCTCCCCCCGTCTCGCTCCCAGGAGAAAGAAAGAAAGAAGGAAAGCACCGTCATCCTCAAAGATGCAGCTCGCCGCACCACACACCATCTCTCTTCTCATCCCCTCTCACTCTCCCTCTCGTCTCTCTCCTTCTCATCAGTCCCTAGTTTTCCCCAGACGATTACGCTCTCTTTCATATTCTTCTCAAACGTCGATTCTCCCCGATGCCGGCGATGATTTCATAGTCGGTGACTGTCTCGTCTACGAGGACGGCGTCTTCGAAGACCCTTACCTTCTTCACAAGGAGGTAACCCAGGTTGCTCACCAGGAGCACAAGAAGAAGAATCGGCGGGTCGGGGAGTCAGAGATTGAGGCCGAGAACCTCGTGCCGGAGGAATGGAGGGATATCCAGGCGGAAGTGAACCTGACCAAGAAGGACAAACGCAAAATTGCGCAGGAGCTGGAGTTCGGGGTTCGGGTGGAGAAGAAGAGACAAGGCCTGGTTCCCCTGAGGAGCGTCGACTTGAATGAGTTTCTGACTTTCAAGGAAGCCAAGTTGGCTCAACTCAGGCCTGTCACTCTCGATAAACCGGGCACTTTCTCCGACGATGGAGCCTCAACCGATGCTCCTTTAACATCTTCCACCGAGCGAGTTGCTCCTAAGAATCCTAGATGGGCTGTCTACGGCAAGGGATTTGACCACGTTACCAACTTCTTCAATAGTGACAAGTACGATCCCACCACTGGCATTAAATCTGACGGTAGGTTAGACCGGAATCAATCCCTATCTTCTTCTTCTTCTTTTTATTTATGTTGTAGCTCTCTTTCTCTTGCTTGAATTGAGTCATTGACTCATTGAGAGAGTTAAAAAAAAGAGAGAGAGCGTATTTGGCTGATCCCTCCCTCTCGTTAATGAAATGAAGAGCAGGCCCTCGGAAGCTGCTTTCAAAAGAAGAAAAATTTATGCTCAATAGCCGGAATCCTGACCTAGCTGTTGCCACCTCCGTAAGTCCCCCACCCCCTTACGAACGATGTGAATGTTTCATTTAAATCTTATATGGTAGTCCGTCTCACTATGTGTGTGGGTGATTCAGAAAAAATGGCTTCCTCTTCACACACTGGCAGCGTGCGGAGAGTTTTATCTGGTTGATTCCTTGCTAAAGCACAATCTTGATATCAACGCAACCGACGTGGTGTGTCAAGTTATTTGATGCTTTTGTGCACTTTTTTTTGTTTATGTTTGTGGGATCTAAGTGTTGTTTTCATTCATGTGGTTTCTAGGGCGGTTTGACAGCACTTCACCGAGCAATAATTGGTAAAAAGCAGGCTGTTACCAACTACCTACTGAGGGAGTCAGCAAACCCATTTGTTCTTGATGATGTAAATGATAATTATCGGTTATTATAAATTATAATCTCCCTTGCGCTTGAGATGCTGGACCTGATCCGTTTGGTTTATGATAGGAAGGTGCGACCTTGATGCACTACGCTGTGCAAACAGCATCGGCTCCCACAATAAAACTTCTCCTACTGTATAACGCTGATATAAACGCTCAAGACAGGGTAATGATGTCAAAAGCATTCATTGTAGATAAGTTCATTGTGATCAGCTGGGTTGACAATTTGGCAATTGTGTTTTCAGGACGGGTGGACTCCCCTGCACGTTGCAGTACAGGCCAGAAGAAGCGACATTGCAAAGCTTCTTCTGATAAAAGGGGCGGATGTAGAAGTGAAGAACAAGGTTAGTTCCCGCTTCTTATTCCCCTAATCTCACCATATCTAGGATCTGTAAGCATTTACGCCTTTTTGTTTTTTAACGATTTACCAGGATGGGTTAACTCCGCTTGGCCTTTGCCTCTACATGGGAAGAGAGACAAGGACGTATGAGATGATGAAGATGTTGAAAGAGTTTCCCAGTAGCAGACACAAGAAGAGATTGGTATCAAGAGATGAATGAAGCTATAAAACAGCAGTCGTATTAATAATTGCAAATTGAATCTCACTCACTTAGGAGAACCGGAGGCAGATGTGGAAAGGGCATTGGAACCTAGGAGTCGGACGGAGTAGGTCAACAGATTGGGTGGGCTTTGTTGTAAATCTTATCCATCAGTTGTTGATTGATATTTTAATCACACAAGTTGATCCGTTGTAAAGAAATATCTGAAAATAAAAATGTACTCGTTATTATTAATAGTTTGTTTGTAACACAATTCAACAGTCTGTTTTGGTGGGGTTTGAGATACATAAATGGATTTGGATGGATGTAAACTTGAGCTTTATAAGTCAGTAAACAATTTATATAACCTGAAAACAGGAATTGATGGTATTTTAAAAATTCAGATGAGGTGAATAATAATAATATCTAAAATTTCAAAAGGAAGTCAAAGTGTCAAACCTTTGGGGCTTTCGGGATATTCTAGAACGCGACGCAATTACGACTGGACCACTTGTTCTGAAAAATTGGTCGGGGGGTTTTTGTTTCGTGTTTTTTTTTTGTTTGTTTCTTTGTTTAAAATTTCATGTTTTTGTTGGTTTTTTGGCTGCAACTATTCGTAAAGCCAAAATCCTTAAAACCCAAAATAGATAAATACTGTAAATGGTTGTATTTGAGAATGAAAGATTTTAGCATCATGGTTCGAAGGCACGCTTTACTACTACTGACTGATCACGAAACACATTTGTCCACACGTACTCACACTTATGCTTGTTGCTACTAGTGTCGGTCTCGGTCTAACCAAAGTATATTACTACTCATATATGTATGTGTCATAATAATTAACGAGTGTGTTTTTGTTTTTGTGTTGCAAAGCACTCTCTCTCCTTAATCCTTATCTGCGGGCGGGGGATTAATCTATCATTTAACTTTCCACGTCATCATTTGAAGAGAGTAAATAGAAAGGCCCCCACCACGTGTTTAGTTTAATTTATTTTAGAATTTTAGAGCTAAAAACGAGTTTTTTTTTTTTTTTTTTTTGGGGGTAAAAGAAGAAGCATCAGCGTAATAACCTTATCCTTTTCACTGTTCCACATCATCATTCATCGTCATCAATTCATCACATAAATAAATACTGTAGGGGCCCTCCTTTCTTTATGTTATGTCAATAATATAAAAAATCGGGTAAAGAAAGAAAGAAGGAACGAAAGAGCCCATTGATTGACGTCTCGCTCTCGCTCTCTCCATCGTTCTTCTTCTTCTTCTTCTACTTTTGTGCTCTGCTTCACTTTTTCTTCTTCTTTCCTTTTCTCTCTCTCTCTCTCTCTATCTGAACCCTGAAACAACCTCCATTCAAATCCACCATGCCCGGAGTTGCCTTCTCTTCTGTTCCTGCCTCCGATCTGGGAATATTCTTCTCCGACTCCACGGCCTTCTCCCGCTCCATCTCAGCCTCATCATCATCATCATCTTCCAGTTCCTCCTTACGATGTTGCTCCCCATTCAACAACCTCCGATCGCTTCGCTCTCTTCGTCCCCCTAAGTTTTCTCCTATATGTTGCGATTCTTCTTCACACGGCAGCTCCTCTACTTCTCCCGATCTCGAGTTTCTCCAAGCCTCTGTCCTCGTTGCAGGTCCACCTTCTTTTTTTTATTTCCTAAATGTGTCTCTTATCTATCTTCTCTTTAGATTTCTCTTATTCCGTATATTTGAATCTGATCCTGTCTCTCTGTCTCGCTTTCGTAGCTCCACTCTGATTGCGATTTCCCTTCTCCCCTTTTTTAATATCTTTTAGGGTTACCTTTGTGTTTTATGAAGTTTGTTTGGTCTCAATCCTGGATTTTGCCCTCTTTTTATTTAGTATCTTGTTTGCCTTTTATCATCAATTCATCATCATCGTCTTACTCAGCGTCCAATTGTTCCGATCTTGATGATTAAAGGAAGGAATTGTTGCAGCAATTCGTTATATATATATATATATATTTTTTTGTTCCAATCTTGCGTGTCTTTCATTGCACAAATTAATACAATTACAAAAAATATTACAGAGACAAGTATGCATTACAAAATGCGGAGACATGGATTCCGGCATGATTCAATGTGGCAAGCTTCCAGGCATTTGCCTCCTTTTGCTGTGAGAGCTAGTGAATCCACCCCACTTGGTGTTCTCCCCATTGGCCTCGGCTTTCTCCGTCAATTCAAGCACCCTACTATTTTTCTCAAGATCTCCTGTGATGGTGACTACTTGCTTCCCCTTATTGTTGGTATGTTTCTTCCTCCTCTCTCTTTTTTAATATATCTTTATCTACCTTTTCATCACTTACACTTGCTTCCAGGGGATGCTGCTGTTGAGAAACTTTTAGACGTTGCCCAGACTGAGGTTTCCCCCCCTGCCCTCCTCATGTTTTACGCTTCTCATGTTTGCCAAATTACGCTCTCCTCGAGGATTCAAACTCTTTTTCTTTCTTTCTTTTCTATCTATCTTGTAGGAATGCCCTGATCAGTTCCAGTTCGTGTCTGCTGTTGTCGATAAACTTGGATATGAAGTACTGTATTGTTTCCAACATACCTTTTTACTTCTTCTAAGTGTATTTCATCCTTGAATTACTGCATTTACAGCTGGCTGTGCCACTTAGTTGTTGACAACTTGTATGTATTATTCACAGGTTAAAATGGTAAAGCTTACTAGTAGAGTTGTGAATACTTACTACGCAAGTCTATGTCTTGGCAAGGTAACTTATAAACACTGCAGACTTCCTCTTAGCTAGAAAAATCTTTCTCAAAAGTCATTATGTCTTAGGTTACCCATCTGTCTTGCAGCCAGGAGACAGTGATATTATATGCTTTGACTCACGGCCATCAGATGCCATCAACGTTGCTCGATCATGCCAGGTATGCTACTTACCCGGGGTTGCACCTTGATGGTTCTCTATTTCTCAAACAGAGGAATCTTTTATCATCTTCCTGCCGACGCTTGAATGCTGCCATAACATGTTTTTGTTTTTCGTATACCAGGCTCCAATATATGTGAATAAAGCAATAGTTCTTGAAGAGGCTATCAAAATTGGTTATGGAGGCAGATCGCAGAGCGCAAAGCCTGTTTTCAATGTTATACTTGACAGGTTTTTAGTTTTTTTAAAAATAAATCTCGTGGGGGTTTGTCTCACTCTGTCTCACTCTGTCTCAGTTGCTAACCACATGTTGGGTGTTCTTGTTCAGCGCTCCCGAGGGACCAGATCCTTTATCAGAAGAGCTTATACTAGTGAGGAATATGGATTTGGCGTCTAAAGAGGAAAGGTACATGGATGCAGGTATACAAACTGTTCTGGATGGCATCTATAATCCTCCGTGTGCTTTACCTTACAGACTCCTCATTTTTTTTTGAATTTTTTTTTTCTTCTCTGGGATCACATTTGCAGCGATGTGGAGAGACAAATTGAAGAAGCTTCAGAACTCGAGGTGAGTAGGCAATTGTTGGTGACATATGAACGCCCAATTGAGAGACATTATTAATGAAGTAACATTGATTATTGAATTGTTTTGGTTGCAGCTCTGCTGTATATAATAAGGGTGTAGCAACTCCTGAGAGCTACGAGTAGAGAAATAATAGGAGCAAAGGAAGAAATTGGATGTAGGATAAGATAAGAATGCAAGTGTGATGAAAAAGGGTATGGAGAGATAAATATATAAGATGCGCTTAGATTGATGGTATCTCATTGTGCTGAGAGGAAGCTCTTAGATTAATGTTATCGCAGCACCACGTATTCGAGAGTAAATGAAAGATGTATGAATAGCTGAGGGGAATGTGTGAAATGTAAATGGAAGAAGACTAAATGAAATGCATTCTTTTCAGCATATATGTATGTCTCTCAACTTTGAATGATTTGGCAATAAGACGATTTTTAGGAGAAACTGAAGGCAGAAGCAGACAAAACGAAAAGGTAGGGAAAGAAGAGATGTGGTTGCGCTTATTAATGAACAAACGTGAATGATTTCCCCTGAAACGATGGTTACACAAAAGGACTTTACTAGCTTCCTGCCAACACTCTTTTTTTTTTTTTTTTACAACAAAAACTATAGGATTGACTCAGCAGAGCCAATCAGAAGGGACACTCCCTTTTTTCACTTGGTTTCGGGTTAAGTTAAATCTTTAAAAAAAAAATAGGAATGAGGTGGCCCGGCTTTGGTGCATTGAGAGTAGCAGAGTTCATAAATGCTTGACAGAGTTGCAGTTGAACATTCACTTCCTTCTTCATCTTCTTCATCCACTACAGACATTCCCCTTTCCTTTCTAGTTTCTTTTACTGCAAAACAGATACTCTCTGTGACTGTGTCCGAGAGAGTCCCTCTGATATTGGCCTGGTTCACTCAGATACTTTTTAAACTAACTCATCTGATTGAGCCGTGTCAATATCTAAGTCCTCTCTCGTCGCTGTATTCGAACTTTATAAGTTTGTTTTTGCAGGTTGTTGATATTGTGTTTGTTTTGGTAAGTTGTTGATATGGTGGCGATGTACTTTATCTACTCATCGACCGACCCATTCAGTATGAGGTTTATATACAATTATACAAAATATTGTCTCTTGCTCAGTATGATCGAAAGCATGTGCCAAGATCGGATCCACAACGTGATTAGATGCTCCTGTTTTTCATTTCTTATATACAAGTGTTCTGTAAACAGACAATTCGATGCAATCAACACAACACTCGTATATATACATTATTGAAGGAGAAGAGATAAAATAAGACATGATTGGTTTATAGATGATGGTGGTGGTGAGTGACTCCGGCCATATCACAGTCAGTCTTGTGTAGGAAGCCCATTCTGGGCCCAGGCAGCATAGCCACCGCTGACATCTTTGACTGCCGTGAAACCCTGCAATTTAACCGGTGAAAAACTTTTTTGAAAAAAAGGCAGAAGCTTACAACAACAGCTACTTACAGCATCGAGAAGATCGGTGGTGGCTATGAAAGATCTACCCCCGCTCTGGCAGCCAACAATGATGTCGTCCGATTGTCCGAAGTGGGAGGAGACTTGTTCCAGGAAGTCGGGGTTCTTTGACATCCCTGCTTCACAAAGTGACCCCCACCAGCTCAATGAATTACTACTATATTACAAAAAAAAAAAAACACTAAACCCAAAAGAATAATTACTTACCTGATGGTCCTCGCTTCAGGTAAGGAACGTTGATCGCCCCACAGGGATGTCCCTGGCTAAACTCTTCCGGAGTCCTATTATTACAAATTTACAAGATCCTCCTAATTAAAATATGTTGTTGATGATGATACATTGAAAAATGTCAAAAAAAAAAAGAGAAAGAGAAAGGTTGGAAGTTACCTGACATCCAAATAGCGATGGCCGGCTAGAAGAAGGTCGTGGGCGACTGTGACCGACACCGATGATGGGACTCTTCTCTCCTCCGCCATTATTATTTATTTATTCAGTGGGGGACAAACAGACTTTTTTTTGTTATAGAATTTCTCATTTTATGCTCTTCTTGTCTGGGAGAGTGGTGGTGAGTTATCTATTATTGGGCCGTGATTTACAAAGACATAATAAGCCTCTTAAGGTGCTGAATTAGCCCAATAAAACCATTGCTGTCATGATAGAAATAGATCCGTCAAGTCAAACGGTGTTAGTAGCCTCGTCGCCGTCGGTAGTAGTAGTGCCTTTAATTTAAAAAAGTTTAAAGGATTGGTATGTAAATACTTAAATAGTTGAGGGTTATGAATGCATATTTCCCAATAGTTAAAACAATCAAACGTTTTTTTGTTTTACCGTCGTGACTGGACGACGACGACGTTTTCACCTTTGTGGGAGAGATCCGATCCGATCCCAATATCGGAATCCCTTTAGCGATCTCAAGGTAAGATTTTAGCTTCTTCTCTCCTCTAGCAGTCACCACCATTCGACCAGATTGATTACAATCTTCTTTCACGAATTTCAAGCATAGACTCTGCGTGCTCTCTACTTGGATTTGTTGGTTGATTCAATTCCAAATTCTACGCTTTTTACCAGCTCGCTCTCTAGGAGATCTCTTTCCTCAACAATGTCCCAAGACAAGGAGGAGGAACCTGCACAAGAAGAAGAAAAGCAGGACTTGTCTCACATGAATGGATCGCTTGAAAACGACGAAGACCAGCTACTCCAAATGATTGCTCAACTGAGATTAGAAAACGACTTTCTCAAATCCCAATTCAAGGATGAGCTAGTGGAAGCGGAGGAATCAGCTCAGCTTAAACAACAAGTCGCATCATTGAGCAGAGAGATTGATGTGGAAAAACAAACTCGTGTTGCAGCTGAGCAAGCTCTTGAGCATCTCAGGGAAGCCTACTCTGAGGCTGATGCTAAATCCCATGAATACTCCCAAGGTCTGTCTGCTCTCCTCCTCCTCCTAAGTCTTTTCTCTTTGCTCTGGCAGCCTTACTTTTTTCTCTCAACTTGTGCTTTTTTTTTGTTTTGGTCTTTACTTAGCTCAACAGAAACTGGAGCAGGAAATTAAAGACCGCGACGAGAAATATGCCGAGCTCGATGCCAAACTCGCCAGGCTTCACAAAAGGGCTAAACAGCGTATTCAAGAAATCCAAAAGGTTCTTCATTATATGTCCATTCATTCTACTGTGTACATTACTACTTACTTAAATGCGCTTTCTCTTTTTGTGTGATTTCCCTTTTCTGCTGCATTACTACATATATATATATATGTAAGATGCGGACAAAAGATGATCTATGGTACTATATATCTGATATCTCAATGGTATATATATTGCTTGCTATCTTCAGGAAAAAGATGATCTCAACGCCCGTTTCCAGGAACTTAATGAAACAGCTGAGCGAGCTTCTTCTCAGCACTCATCCATGCAACAAGAGCTCGAACGCACTAGGCAACAGGCCAATGAAGCACTCAAAGCTATGGATGCTGAGAGGCAACAACTTAGGAGTGCCAATAACAAGTACATCACCTTTTGTATTTATATTCTTCTGGTTTATGCTTTTTAATTCGGATTTGTATGGAGTGGATGTCATTTTTCCCTCACTTCTCTCCAGCTCTCCCTCTCAGAATTTGCGTTTATTTTTATATTCCCATGCACAGGCTCAGGGATACTATCGAGGAACTACGCGGCTCACTGCAGCCTAAAGAAATTAAGATTGAGACATTGCAACAGTCGCTTCTTGATAAGGACCAGGTCTGATCTGTTTCATTTTCTGTAATAATAGTCTGCAATAACTAGAAAAGTACAGAGTTGTAGAGAGAGAGAGAGGGATGGATGGCCTTGTATAGTCTGCTTCGTATTCTTACTTGCGTTTTTATACTAGATTCTGGAGGACCTGAAAAAGCAGTTACAAGCTGTGGAAGAAAGAAAGCAAACTACAGTTGCCGAGTTGTCAGCCAAACATCAAAAGGTACTCGGCATCAGCGTAACTGTGTTGCTTCTTATATGCTACGAGCCACCATTGTCTTTTTCCTTGTCTGCTAATGATATATACGGTTTTCTATTCTCACCTTCTTAACAGAACTTAGAGAGTTTGGAAGCACAGGTCGTAGATGCTCTATCTGAGAGGGACAAAGCAGCCGAAAACATTTCGTTGCTGCAGGTTAGTCTTGTTTCTAAGTTCTTCAGTTCTTTTACTTGATGATGTGCTTTGGTTATGAAATGAGAAAGAGAGTAGTTCGAAGTAAGTGATGCATTCTTCACACCAAGTATACACCTCTTCTAGGTACTGCTTGCAGAGAAGGAATCTACAATCGCAGAGATGGAGGCAGCTGCAACTGGCGAAGCAGCAAGGCTAAGGGCTGCTGCAGAAACTCTTAAAGGAGAGCTTGCACACCTTAAAGCGGAGAATGTAAGTGGAAATTATATAAGATGGATTCCCAGGACTCTCTGATGCCAACGATTATTTTTCCTTTGTTATTTCCTGCCCATTATGAGTTCCATCGTTAATCAAGCAGACTTACTAGTCTTGATTTCACTAGGGAATGAACATAGCAGTGCGTATATGTAACTGTTAACATAATCTAAGCCATCACTCTTTAGCCATCAGACAGCATG
This sequence comes from Camelina sativa, assembly GCF_030686135.1. Taxonomy (NCBI): domain Eukaryota; kingdom Viridiplantae; phylum Streptophyta; class Magnoliopsida; order Brassicales; family Brassicaceae; genus Camelina; species Camelina sativa. The sequence goes on from NC_141881.1 coordinate 31,805,831, forward strand.
GTTGACACATAAACTCCTCTATTTTCTTTTGTTGTAATTCTTAGAAGCCATGAATTTTTGTTTTTCCTCCAGGAAAAGGAAAAAGAGACTTGGGAAGCTTCATGCGACGCCCTTAAATCTAAACTGGAAACCGCTGAAAGCAACTACTTACAGGCTGAAATCGAAGTGGCTAAAATGAGAAGTAATTTACAGAGTTCATGAAACGTTGAACTAATCTAGCTATGTTTTACATTTGTCAATGAAAATTTATGAAATTCGTTCATATAAATTGTCAGGTCAGCTGGGATCAGAAATGTCCATGCAGACACAGATGCTAAGCACAAAAGATGCGGAACTTAAAGGTGCAAGAGAAGAGGTACATACTACATAGTTTCTTTTGGTTCTTTTAAGAAATATTGTAGCTTAGTTGGGTAAGAACAGATTTTATTAGTCGTCCATACTTAACCACATAACATGAATCATCATGGAATCAAAGTGCCATTTTGAGCTCGAAAGAATATTCTGCTGTAGTTTGTCTTCATTTTAACTATGTTGAATTACTTTTAACTGTTCACAGATCAACCGTCTCCAAAGTGAATTTTCTTCTTACAAGATCCGTGCTCATGCGCTTCTGCAAAAGAAGGACATGGAGCTGGCTGCTGCTAAAGACTCTGAACAGATAAAATCTCTTGAGGAAGCTCTAAAGGTAAGTTATCTAGACTTCTTAGATGGAGCTATTTTAGATGGTTGCCAACTAATTATCTTTTTGGGTGGTTTTAGGAAGCTGAAAAAGAAGTATATTTGGTATCTGCAGAGAGGGATAGGGCACAGCAAGATCTTCAGGGTGCTTTGGCTAGCCTTGAGAAAGAACTTGAAGAAAGGTATATTGTCACACTGAAACTTTTTCATGTTTGATTCCGGAGGTCGGCTGCTCATTCTCCTCAATATACACGAGAAAGCAACTGAGAAATGGTGTCTCAGGGGAATAATTGTGGAGTTCTTTAGACATATATAGGTTGTCTGAGATTTTTTTTATCATACATTTTTCAGAGCTGGAGTACTTAAAGATGCCAGGGAGCAGATCAAAAGTCTTGAATTGAAGCTTGACTCTGCTGTTGCTCGCAATCAGGCGGAGAAACAAGCATGGGAAGAAGACCTTCGGGTTTTAGAAGAAACATGGCGACGTAATTGATTCAAATCAAAATTCGATATTTTCATTAGTTCTTGAAAATTGAAATTCTCTCCCTAAAAGGTTACTGTAATCTACAGGAAGATGTGAAGCTTTAACAGCTCAAAGTGAAGCCTCCTCTGCAGAAGGTCTAGAAAAAGAATTAGAAGATGCCAAACTGCGGAATAAACGACTGAAGGTAAATCACGTTTTGTTATACTCTTACTATGTGCTATGGTTTTATAAGAAAGATTGCCGGCGCTTTTTGTTCTAACTGACATAACTGCAGGAGGAGCATGAATCAGTACGTGCGCTTGCAGATAGACTCATTGAGGAGAAGGATCAAGAGATATCCAGACTTGTGGATGAGAATAAAAATCTTCGAAAATCTATTGAAGCAAAACCAGTAGTATGTATTTTTTTTTCTTTTTCTTTTGCGTATTATCTTACTTCTTCCTTTTATCCTTAATCGGTCTTTTCGTTTAATTTGCAAATGAATTTTTCACACTTCATGTGGCATTAAGTGGAACGAATCTTTCTCTCAGGTTCACCACTATGGGAACAACAACACAGGTACGATATATTTGTCTAATACCATTGAACAAGGGCTTCTTATATGAATGAATCAGTGGGTTTTCCTGTCATCAACTAACCTATTATCATCTTCGAACGGTGTTCCAGAGTCACAACTGCAGGATGTAACTAACTTGAGTACTTCTGCAGCAGAGCACCAGATTCTGGTAGGACTTTGTAATTTTAGCCATCTGCTTGTCCGAGAAAGGAGTGATCTTAAATCCTAGAACTTAATTTATTTCAAATGTAATAGCTATGGAAGAATCAGTGAGAGCTAATCCTTACACATAATATTCAAATTTCAGATATTGGCAAGGCAACAAGCTCAGAGAGAAGAAGAGTTAGCACAGACACAGCGCCATATTTTAGCTCTTCAGGTGTATAGAATTGGTTGCATAGATTTTAATCTGTTTGTGCCCATGTTGCACTTATTAACTGTTAATTTTGAATCAGGAGGAAATAGAGGAGCTTGAGCGCGAAAACCGTCTTCGCAGTCAACAGGTATGTAGTTACTTGAGAGTTTGGTGGCTTTGCCATTTTCTTATGGTCTTATTTCGAACTTTGGTGGGTATGCTAATAACAGGAAGCTATGCTAAAGAGGGAGTTGAGGGAGATGGAAAGAGAACAGAAGAGAGAAGGTGTAGATATGACATACCTAAAGAATGTGATATTAAAACTGCTGGAAACAGGTAAAACTCTGGAGATTGAAGGTGGATCCATAAAGTAGATGTTGTAGGGTAAAATAACATGTAATGGTTGCAGGTGAAGTGGAGGCTTTACTACCTGTAGTGGGGATGTTGCTTCAGTTTAGTCCAGAGGAGGTTAGATCTTAGACTTGGACCGTCCTGAGTCATAATATTGTTGTAATAAACCTAACCGACCATGTGTGGCAGATCCAGAAGTGTCAGCAAGCCTACCATAGCTCCACAGCAACAACGACGACGACAGAGGCGAGTCCAGGTCCGGCGGCAAGTGAGGGTTCAGGTCTATCACTCTTCTCAAGATTCTCGTTTTCCTAGTTGGGTTGGACACTGGAGCGGAGAGCTACCACATTCTTTTGGGCCAAGATACATACTAGTTTTGTTTTAAGTTCTTCGTTTTTGTGTAATGAACGTTGTTAAAGTCGAGATAACAACACTTTAGTGGATTGAGATGTTAATTGTAAAGAAAGGGAAGATACTAAATTGAGATGGGCCATTAATGGAGTGTATTATTTCATTCTGAAAACCGCTGGTTGGTTATCGGAATAAAATGAAAAATCAATGCAAAAATAACTTAAACTTGGAAAAAATATAAATGCCGTCGACTAAGAATTTTGGTCAAAACCCGTCTAGTACGGAATCAATATTGAACGGGTCTCACTCTCACTTTCACTGCCCCCAAGGCCTCAGTTTTCTGATCTCATTTAAAATCCACAGGAAGGTGATTGATACTAGTTACTGAAAGCATCCATGGAGGGTAGGCACAAATTACACTCTGGCTTGCGTTTATGGGAATTCCCTGATCAGTACGTCATCGAGCCAACCGATGGTTCAGCAGCATCATGTCTGGACATTAGTCGTCTTGACGGCTCCATGAAGCTCATTGGTGCGTTTTCTGTTAGCCCTTTTTATTTGGAATAATTTGCTCTCTCTCACACACACACACACAAATCGATCCTCTTTTCTTTGTGTCGTCAGATCAAGTAGCAGAATGCAACTCTTTGCGTGTCCCCAAAATACGTTCCATTTTCGGTGTGGTTGGGATGCTGAAGCTCCTGGCAGGTTTTTATCCTATCGATCCATCGACCATTTATTTATTTATTTGTCTTTGTTGAATGTCTTCATCTTCATTCGTATTGTATATGCTTCATTTGATTTCAGGATCCTACTTGGTAGTTGTTACAGAGAGCGAATCTGTTGGCTCGTTTCTGGGGCATCCTATATTCAAAATCAACTCGCTCAAGGTTCTTCCTTGTGATCATTCGCTTAAAAACTCGTCTGAAGAACAGGTTACTCCTTCGTTCCATCTTCCTTCCTCTTGTATATCTATATCTATGAGCAGCAAATAAAGCAACAATGGAAGCCGCTGAACGCTCAAATCAAAATCATTCTACCGCTTTTAATTTGCAGAAGAAGATGGAGACTGACTTAACTAGGCTGCTAAGTGTCGCACAAAGCACAACTGGTCTCTACTTCTCGTATGAAATTAACTTGACTCTTAGGTACGCTAACGCTCTGGAGAAAACAAGAGAAAAACACTACATCTACATGTTTTGCTAATCATGTCTGTGATGATTCTTTTGTTTCAGTGCACAGCGCTTGCATGATTTGGGTGATGAGTCTAAGTCGCTTCCTCTGTGGAGACAGGTGTCTTATACAATTTACAAAAAACACTTCGTTCACAGTCGTCTGTCCTTTTTGTGGATGGACTGAAATTTTACCCTTTTGAATCTTCTTCATGGCAGGCTGAGCCTCGATTTCTTTGGAACAATTATATGTTAGAACTTCTTATCGATACTAAGGTTGGTGAACTCTTGTTTCGGTTCACTTGTCTGTTTTTCTGTAAATACAAAAAATACATATATATATATATATATATATATATCTATCACCTTAATATGGTTGTTTTAATTTTGTAGCTTGATCAGTTCTTGCTTCCAGTAATTCAAGGGAATATCCTTTTACGATATATATACATCTCAGTTATTTCACTCTCTCTCTCTCTCTCTCCACTGACTGTAATGGTGGATCATAATTTTAGAGACACTATCCTTAACTCTGAATCACGTTTCCATAGTTTTCAAACAGCCATTGGAAGAGATATCGTTGACATTACTCTGATTGCTAGGAGGTGCACTAGAAGAAATGGTATGCATTTCTTTCTCCCTAATTTTTTTCTTTTTTTCTTTTTACATAGTGACACTTTATATTTTCGAGTAGCTCCATTTTTACAGTCTACAAAACTGGACAGAAATCTTAAGTTTTAGTTTTGACTTCAGACAATATACCTTGTGATTGTGTTTCTGGACATTTGCAAGGTACACGCATGTGGCGACGAGGAGCTGACTCTGATGGTTATGTTGCTAATTTTGTGGAGACTGAGCAAATTGTACGCATGAACGGATACACATCATCATTTGTTCAGGTGATAGTACTGTTACATCTTTGCATGCCCCTTTGGTCATTCGCATACTTTTGGTTTTTCTTTGGGTCAGATGATTTTACTTATGTCTGTGTGAGTTACCATTTTTGTTTGACATTTAACTTTGCAGGTTAGAGGATCCATGCCTTTTATGTGGGAACAAATTGTTGATCTGACCTACAAGCCCAAGTTTGAGATTGCCCAACCTGAAGAAGCTGTGAGTATGATGATTTGTAACTAACCATTTCCACTTAATAGTAGTATTTTAAGTGACCGATCCATTACAGGCGAGGATAGCTGAGCGTCACTTTTTGGACCTAAGGAAAAAATATGGATCAGTTTTGGCGGTTGATCTTGTCAATAAGGTGACCTGATTAATTTTGGATATATGAGTCTCGACAGCTCCTCTTTACTGTTCTTTTCCCTTAATTGTGTATCAATTTATATATATATATATATAGTCCGATCAGTAAATATAAGTGAAATTCAGAGATGTATGTAGATCATTTAAAAAAAAAAAAAAAAAAAACTGAATTGCTTCTTCTGTAATCAGCATGGAGGTGAGGGGCGCTTAAGCGAGAAGTTTGCAGGTTGTATGCAGCACATCACTGGTGATGATGTAAGGTAGCTATGCGTTCTTCTAACATCGATCCTTGCTACTAAAGGATAATATATTATCAACGTCTGACTCACTCAAGGATACGCCTGGTCCTATAGATACCTGCACTTTGATTTCCATCACATCTGTGGACATATTCACTTTGAGCGCTTAGCAATTCTGTATGACCAGATTGAGGGTTTCCTCGAGAAAAACGGGTACTAGTTTTACTTGTACGTACTTACTTTTCCTGGTCTCTAATCTTGAATTATATAACTTACAACACGTACGTTGAATTACAAAACAGGTACTTTTTGTTGAATGAAAAGGGTGAGAAAATGAAGGAGCAGCTTGGTATTGTGCGAACAAACTGCATAGATTGCTTAGACCGTACAAATGTCACCCAGGCTAGTATTCCTTTACACTATTATATTCGTATTCAAAATTCTTACACTCTCCTTGCCTTTGCTCGGTGCTCATCCTCCTGCCAAAAATACAGAGCATGATAGGCCGAAAGATGTTGGAACTTCAGCTCAAAAGGATTGGTGTCTTCGGCGCTGAAGAAGCTATAAGCTCACATCTAAATTTTGACGAATGCTATAAGATATGTCGGTACCCTACTTTATTCTCCTTTCTAGGAGATGTGGTTTTGCAATAGTAAATAATGAATTTCTTAGATATACAATTCTTCTCAATTATATCTGGTGCTTATGTTGCCTTCAGTGTGGGCTAATCACGGTGATGACATTAGCATTCAGTACTCGGGCACGCCTGCACTTAAAGGAGATTTCGTCAGGTATGTTCTTGCACTTAAGTACATCTATATATATATATATATATTTTCCCAAGAGAATGATGTTTCCACATGCATGCCTTCTTCAAACTTGTTTGATTAATTGTAGGTATGGTAAAAGGACTGTCCAAGGAGTCCTTAAAGATGGCTGGAATGCCCTCGCACGCTACTACCTGAACAATTTTGCTGATGGAACTAAGCAGGTTATAATTAAGTGGCTCTAACTACCTGTTTGCGAGTTACTTGATACCATCAACCTCTACTGACTGTTTATCATCTTCTTGGGTTTCATACAAAGGATGCGATTGATCTTGTGCAAGGACACTATATAGTTGCTGTGAGCCGAGACATGACTTCTGTGCCTCGAAAGGGAAGTCTTGAGGCTATAGCCGTAAGTAATCATCTGCTAATATTTTTACAACGATGCAAGGCAAATTACTTTGGATATAAATATGGTCTAATATCAAAATATCTCTCATTTCTCAGAGCTTTCCAGTGGCATTGACGGTGGTTCTGATCAGTTTCTGGTTTGCAACAATGTCTGTAAAACAAGGTAAGCTTGATCCATGCAATTGGTGTAAAACTAATAATGCGGCCACCCAAGACTGAGAAAGATAGTGTGTGTGTGTGTGTTTGGATGCAGTTGGGAGTGGTTATAAGCACCTATTTTTCTCATTGGTCTGGGCGGGCATCAGTGTAGCTGTTGCGGCACTAGTGAGGGCCAATGGCCGGATCTTCTGCAACCGGCCTCGCCTGCACAAGCCCCGATCTTGAAGCCATAGCTTGCCTTTGAACTTTGTGCAAAGGGAGCCCATTGTTTCCCTTCGTTACACTTAAATTCTTCAACAGCTTTTCAGTTTATTAATGCAAAATTGGGATTTTCGTAATGTGAGATCAAATTTAAAAAAGTAATTTTCACAAAACACATTTTTTTCATGATTTGACAAAGTTACTTTATATTTTTCACACAATAACCAGAATACTTTTTTATACAATAATGTCCTGTAACTAAACTATTTTGGTTTAGTTTCTCTCCCACCAAATGTTACAGATTATTTTTATTTAAACTAATTAATTTTAATATTATAGAAATAAATAAAAACAAAGATATTGAAGAAAAAAACAAAGTAAATTTATGGTCAGAAGATTATAATTCATTCAGCTTTAGAAATTTCCAATATAATCCACTTAAATCACTGAAAAATCATAATTTTAAGTTTTTTGAATTTAAAATATTTTATTATATAAACTTTAGTTTTTAAAGTTAGTAATTCATAAGATCGCGACATGTGTCAAGTATATCGATAATATTTTGATATATGTGAAAAAAAATATTTAATAAGTATAGGAAAATTAAAAAAAATAAAAATAAAAAAACTACAATTAATATTTTCGAAAGTATATAAAACCAAAAGTAATATATCACTAACTCAAATATTTTCGAAAGTAATATATCATTAATATTTTCGAAAGTATATTTTTGAAAATCCCTCTATATTATATCACTAATTTGAATAGGAAGGTTATCGATTAAATTACTAATTTCAATAGGAAAATATGTGCAATTAATAAGGAAAATATTTGCAATTTAACTGTAATTATTATTTATTATAATCATATAGTAAAAAGAAATTTATAAAAAAGTGATTAAAGTATGAAAAGGTTTAATGTGTTAAAATTAGTGATTAACATAATGTAAGAAAAATAAGATAATCAAAATAAGAAATTAATGTAATTTCCTTAAGTTTTTTAATCGGTGAATGATTTGATAGCGTATTCAATATTATGTTATTATATAAATCTTGGTTTTCAAAGTTAGTAACTCATATGATTGCGACAAGTGTCAATTTAACAATTAAATTTTTTGTCATGTGTTATACATAAAAATTTAAACAATTTAATAAATATAAAAACATAGTTAAGAAAAAGAATTAAGAAAATTAGACAATTACTTACTATAATACTATAATTAAATAAATTATACTGTCAATTATTAATCTGATATGAGTGGGAATTGAATCCTTATTGGGCATGACAATTGAAGAAGAGGTTCTGGAGCCCAAGACTTCTATTTCAGCTAAATTAGGCTTTATGCTATTGTCTCTTACTTTTGTATTTAGGTTCCTTTGTGTTCGAAAACAATCTATCAAATGAATAATCAACAAAACAATCCCTAATCTATTTCTTCTTCTTCTCCCTACCTCTTAATCTCTTCTCTTATCTCCTCTCCGCCATTAACGGCGCAATACCTCTCTCCCCCATTATTTATGGTTACGTTTCTATTCTGATAAGCTCCAAAGCTTATCATAATCCTAAAATAAAAAAGATTTTAGATACTCACCTTTACATACACAAATAATTTTCTCATAATAACGTCTTTGAATTTTTGATTAATTTATGATAGTGTTGGACAAGTAGTAAAACTATTACTTATGAGATTAGAAAATATGAAATAAATATATTTAAGATATTGTTATTTTTTCAAATATGAGATAAAATTAGTTTTTTTTTTTGAGAATTATGTCTTATTAATTTTTAGTTTTTATAAAAGATTAAGTAACATATAAATTTGATAGAATGCACTTTTTTATATGAAAATTATAGATGTTACTCATTGGGATTGAGTGCATAGAACTAAAATCTAATTTTATTATCATGTAATAATATAAAAAGAAATTGTACTGCAGGATTAAGTGTGTGAACTCTAAATGCGGTTTTTTTTTTAAAAAAAAAGTCAAATGAAATAAAATTAATATTTTGAATACAACTTAAATTTTGACATATTTTTCTTATATCCGCGTTAATACGCGGGCCTAATCTAGTATTTATATATTCAAGACTTACAAGATTTCTGTTTAAAAATTATTAAAAAGTGAAGTAACCTTAGTGCATTGGCCAATGGTAAGTCATTAATGCACAAAGCACCATTACACCAAGGATCGAGTCCTGCTCCCTACGAATGTAGGACTTTGGTTAATGGGCCGGCCTTTTGTGACCCAATAGCTGACAAAAAAAAAACATTAAAAACGTAAAACTATGAATGGTGAAAAATTTTAGGGTTGCAGATGATTGCAAAATTACAAAAATGTTTTTCATTAACTTTACTAGTAAGGATGTATCTATCTTACTCGTAGATAATTATTATGTCTTTGAACATTGAAGCACAGAGCAATCTGAGGAGAGAGCTCAAGAGGAGGAAGCAGCTGTAGAAAAGGCTAAGAAGGAAGAGACTGGGGACGAAGCTTCTGTAGAAGAAGCTAAGAAGAAAGAGACTGGGGAGGAAGCTTCTGTAGAAGAAGCTAAGAAGGAAGAAGAGATTGAGGACAAAAATTGAAGAGTGAAAAGGCATTTTTTTGGGATTGTGATACGACAAGTTCAGTTCTTGATTGAGGTTTTAGCTTCTGAAAGTCTTTGTTGTTTAAGTTAAGTTGTATGGGGAAACTCGATAGAAAATTTTGGTAGGATCTCCCTCTTCGTTGCATACTCTATTGAAAAAATTTAGAGTTTTGGGTGTCTTACTTTTACGAGTTGTACAATTTCATTATTCGTTTTATTATCGTCTAATTAATTCTTTGGAATTTTGGGAATAGCCCTTTGTTGGGCAGTCATCATCATCATCGCTCATTGTTGTTATTAAAATGTATTTCTTCGTTGATCAACCAAAAATAGAATTTGGATCATACAAGGCCTGATGATCCATTACATTGTATGAAAAAATCTACCGATCGGGCCTATCTGACCTGCGTTCTCCAATCCTGATGATGGGTATAGTCCACTTTGCTAATTAAAAAAAAAAAGAGTTTTTTTAACAATTCTACTACATTCTAAAACTAAACTCATCATATCTACTAGGCCTGGGCACTAATACCCGTTATCCGTACTCGACCCGTTACTCGACTCGTACCCGTCCCAAAAAAAAGGGTACCCGCAGCTTTAGGGTCGAGTAAAGGGTATTATATTTATATTACCCGTGAGTAAGGGACGAGTATAGGGTATTAATTTAGTTTTCAATACCCGTCCCGTTACTCGGCCCTTTACCCGTTTTGCTACCCGACCCGTAAATACCCGTTAATATTTTGTATTATTATTATTATTTATTATTAATTTATAGAGTTAGAGTTAAAACCTAAGTTCAACTTAGCCTAACTGAATTAATATATTATTTTTATTTTCAAAATTCGTAATTTTATAATTTTAGAACTATATATTGCATAAATTTATGAATTTTTCATTTTTTTGGATTTCAAAAGATAAAATTATTATTGCGATTATTAACATTTTTTATCGGGTACTCGTTTTCCGGGTAATAATAAAGGGTCGGGACGAGTAAAGGGTCAACTATCTTTTACCGGGTACCCGTTTCTCTGGATACCCATTATTTAAGGGTCGAGTATGAGTAAATTTTTTCTGTTACCCGTTAGGGTCGGGACGAGTAAAGGGTCGAAGAAAATTCAAGGGTACCCGTCCCGTGCCCAGCACTAATATCTACCACATATACTAACTCCTTTTAAGAAATACCATAAACATAACAGATAAATACTAAAATAACCTTCTTCATTTCTTTTCTCGATTCCTCCCTCAAAACAAAAATAAAGATTCTTTTTTTATTTGTTTTGCTGTTTGTCTTTTCAACTTTCTCTCTCTCTTTCCTCTACTATTAATTCTCTCCACATATACATTTCTTCCAGACACTTATCTCATTCTTTTAATTTCTCGTCTCTTTCTTCTTCTTCCATTAATTATCTCTACATCTCTCCAAATCCACAAAATCTAAACACAAAAAAACCTTTTTTGTTTCTAATGTTTCCAACTTATCTTTCCAAAAATTCTCTCTCTGTTTTTTTCTTTTGCTCTTCGTTAACTCTTTCACAGAAACTCACTTTTGGTTTTTTCCCATGACATTCAGGTGGACCAATTTAACACACCAGGTGTCCACTATTAATCTTATGATGGACAAGTTATTTTACAAAGACAATAATTTATTTACTCGATAGACTAATTTTATACTTGTCTAAAATATCCTTTTATCCACTATTAATCATGTCATGTACTACATGATTCACAAAAAACTCCGTAGACAACATTCTTGACAAATGGACAAGTATTTTAAACTAATGGACAAGTTTGTATTTCTCAACTTGTCTATCAGACAAACTTTGTCCACATAACTAATTTTGTCCATAGACTTATGCTATTCCACCCACTATATCTCTGAACTATATATATATATATATATATATATATATAAATTGCAAACTCAACGTTACTTTCAGTTTATAAAATGTCTACTACGGGTCCCACTCGTTTGTTCCAAACATAATTCATTTTGCATATTCACGTGTTCAACCCATTATATGCAGGGCATTTTAGTCTTTTAATCTATCCCATGTGGTAGATCAGAAAAGATGTTTTCTTTTGTGGTAGAATTTGAAAGTTTTTAATCTAATGTGGTAGAATTGACAAAACTGTGAATGGTGAAAAATTTTAGGGTTGCAGATGATTGCAAAATTACAAAAATGTTTTTCATTAACTTTACTAGTAAGGATGTATCTATCTTACTCGTAGATAATTATTATGTCTTTGAACATTGAAGCACGGAGCAATCTGAGGAGAGAGCTCAAGAGGAGGAAGCAGCTGTAGAAATGGCTAAGAAGGAAGAGACTGGAGATGAAGCTTCTGTAGAAGAAGCTAAGAAGAAAGAGACTGGGGAGGAAGCTTCTGTAGAAGAAGCTAAGAAGGAAGAAGAGACTGAGGACAAAAACTGAAGAGTGAAAAGGCATTTTTTTGGGATTGTGATACGACAAGTTCAGTTCTTGATTGAGGTTTTAGCTTCTGAAAGTCTTTGTTGTTTAAGTTAAGTTGTGTGGGGAAACTCGATAGAAAATTTTGGTAAGGTCTCCCTCTTCGTTGCATACTCTATTGAAAAAATTTAGAGTTTTGGGTGTCTTACTTTTACGAGTTGTACAATTTCATTATTCGTTTTATTATCGTCTAATTAATTCTTTGGAATTTTGGGAATAGCCCTTTGTTGGGCAGTCATCATCATCATCGCTCATTGTTGTTATTAAAATGTATTTCTTCGTTGATCAACCAAAAATAGAATTTGGATCATACAAGGCCTGATGATCCATTACATTGTATGAAATAATCTACCTATCGGGCCTATCTGACCTGCGTTCTCCAATCCTGATGATGGATATAGTCCACTTTGCTGTTAAAAAAAAAAAAAATACAGTTTTGGATGAATTAAGAAAACCCAAGAGTATAAAATAAAAACAAAACAGCGACAAGTTAAAACTTAAAAGTGGTGGGACGAGTCAGGAAATATTATGATTAAGTAACCATCACACGCGCTCGAGAATTGAAAATATTAAAACGGACCAAAAAGTAGACATTTCGGCTGGACTATACATTAGCCATTTTGACAACACGCTCTCAACGCGCGTTAGTTGCGCGTGGTTAATACATTGGATTCTTGCGCCGGTGGTCTACAAAATTAATTAATTAATAATTCTGCTTCGAAGAATAAAGTTTATGCGACTGTAATACTATTCCTTATTTATATTTTACTAGAAGTATCCCAACCAAAAAGCTTTTGGAACGACGATATTAAAAGCCTAAATAAATCTCTTCTCAACATGTTCAAAGTTGTAAAACACCACTAAAAATTTTAACGTTTAACGTATCAATGTCAAGCATAATACTTTGGAATTAATCAACATATCTAATAAATCTCCTTATAATAATAAAAAAATACTCATCCATATTAATACTTCTACATAATATAAATTAAAAACTATCAATTTCATTGTCTGATATTATTTCTACTAGGACTCAGACTTTCCGTGATGTCGCGGAAAAAATATTTTAGAAAAAAAGTAATTAAAATTTAAAATTTAAATTATACATTATAAAATCATTTGAATGTAATAAAATAATTTGAATACATAAACATTAAACATAAACTATTACTAAAAACACAACCATCAAAATGAAAACTTATAACAAAAAATATTATGTATAATAGACACAACTTTGCAAAAAACATTGTTTAAAGTATGAGATATTTTATGAAGAATTATGGTAAAGAGTTACAATTAAAAAAAATCATTATGACAAAGTGATCCTAATTGAGAATATTGAACTAATGGTTGTAATGAGTAAATATAATTTTCTATTAAATAATTATAATTAAAAATATATTTAATAGTGAGTGAAACTATATCAACGATAAATTAAAATTAAAATACATAACTTTTAAAAATAAATAAAATAAATAAAATTAGTTTTTAAAGAAAATTACGATAAATAGACGCAACTGTAAATTCTATATTAAGTTTTATTAAATTTCTATATTGCTATAATCATTTCTAAAATTTTATTTAGATTATATTAGATATTAGATATTACATATTAGATATTAATATCCAAATTACATAGATTCAACATAAAACAGAAAATTTGCTTTAACAATTAATAATTTGTTAGTTATTGATGAAGAGACAAATATAGAAAGTTCAAAAGACATGACTATTTAAATAGTCATACCTATTAGAACGAAAAGTTGTGATGAAAAAATATGAATAAAATATAGTGAAAAGACACAACTCTACAATGAACATATACAACTGTTTGAGTTTTTTCAATTATTTAGATTCAACATAAAATAAAAAATTTATTTCAACGAACTTGTTAGTTACTAATGAAGAGACAAATATAAAGAGAGTTCAAAAGACATGACTATTTAAATAGACAATCCTATTAGAATGAGAAGTTGTGATGAAAAAATTATAAATAAAATATAATGAAAAGACACAACTCTACAATGAACAGATATAAATGTTTCAATTTTTTTCTTTCAAAAAAACAAATAAAAACAAAAATTTTACGAAAAGGTGTTACGAAAAATCGCAACGGTTGTGTCTGCATTTGATTATATTTATACTTAATAACCCATATAAACTGCTTTTAAATAGAAAGCATCTTTATTACCATATCGAAAAGTCAAATTAAAAAATGCACTATATAATCCATCTAACTCTTGGAAAAAAACTCCAGGTATTTTCATTAAATTTTTCTATTTAAAATTAACTAAAAGTTGTAAATTAGATTCATCATTCTAAAAATCTTTTGTTAAATTAAAAATTGGAGTAATTTCTTTACTTTTTTAAAAAAGAATGCTAGAGAATAATTTAGAAAGCTGTAAAAACCATTTAGAGATTGAAAGTTTATATTATTTTGTGTCATAGTAAAAAACGAAAACAGTTCAAACAGACAAATATATATAGATTTTAAAAGATACGAATATTAAACACAACTCTACAATGAACAGTTGCAACTTTACAAAATACCGTTACAATGAACAATTGCAACTTTCTGTAAAACACACAATTTATTTTTTTTTACATATTTTTTTTTGGAAATTATCCAAAAGGTACGATTGAAAAAACACAACTTTTGGTGACATTTATTTGGATTGCTATTATATTCATCATTCCAAAAATCTTTTGTTAAATCAATATTTAGAAGAATTTGACTTTTAAAGAATGAATGCCAGAAAATAATTTAGAAAATGTATAAACCGTTGAGATTGAAATTTTAGTTGATTTTGTGTCATGGCAAAAAAATGAAAACAGTTCAAAGAGACATATATATATATATATATATTTCAAAAGATACGAATGTTCCAATAATCACAACTCTACACTGAACAGTTGTACCTTTTCATAAATAACCGTTTTAATGATCCATCACGACTTTTCAGAAAATATCCAAAATATACGATTTAAAAAACACAATTGTTGGTCGCAAAGTCAAATCCAAAAACTCACTATGTAATCCATCTAACTCTAAAAAAAACACTCTTGGTATTTTCATTAAACTTTTATATTCAAAATTAAATAAAAAATGTAAATTAGATTCAACATTAAAACTAACTGTCTTGGCAGTAGTTTGCATAAACAACATTGTTCACAACACCAAACATATCCAATTCATAGTCACGAATTTTGAGCTCAACCTCATGGAACCCACTCATTCTACAATTACCAAACTTTTCAAATTAAAGATTTTTTGAATCAGAAAACACTACAATCACTGGTTTCAAGACCGGATCCGATTTCAGTAGAGAAGCAAATGTGAAATTAGCTAGATGTGTGAGTACCCTTTGCCTCCTTTGAGATCGAGATATGCGAGAGGCTTGAAGATCTTTGAGCTCCGGAGAAGAAAGATAAGCGGTCATCTGCATGAATTGGGAAACATAAAAGATGTTGACGGAGTCGCCGGAGCCGCGCCACCTGAAACATTTCTGAACGATGTGAACTTTTTGAAATCACAGTTTTAATTAATTTTATAATGCTAAACCAAACAAATTGGTTAACTTACATAATCCTAATATATCTGACCGGTTTAATGCATGGATTTAAGTATTATTATTTATTTAAGCTACTGACTGCTAGAGTTACAGTTAACTTCAACGTCTCGATTAATAAATTTGACACTCAAAGGAACACATCACATTAATATATATAATATGCAGCACTTCAATTCACCAATTCCCTCTAGGGACTGGAAGCAAAGACGAAAGCAGCCAAAAACACGTCAAATCCTGAGGGAATCACGATCTATACAATGGATTATTGAAAACGTAATAGGAGCGTCCAAATAAGAGTTGGAAGTTTGATACTGACATACTGTTCTGTAGTCGGAAACATTAGTTGTCTGTTAACAGTTCCGAACGAGATCTAAGATAAAGAAGAAAACAATCTATTTCAAGCTAGGTGCTATTTTCTATCATTATTAATCCTTTACCACTTTGTTTAATTTTAGTTTTGCCCCAATAGAGCCCAAGAGTTTAAGGCTTGCAAGGAATAAGAGCTAAATCGTTATCAAACATAATTACCACCGTATCCACCCAAATCTTACTCAATAATAAATTATAAATACACCAACTCTCACTCACTCACTCACTTACTATGTATAATTATAACAAACATTACTCCAGTGAAATCATTACAATATCATGGTCTCTAAAACATTGTGTAGTATAGTGTAGTGTAGTGCCCATTTTTTCATTTATTGTTACAGTAACAACTATATTATGTACTGAAATGATATATATTTAACGAATCAATTAGAAAAATTCTAAAATAAAATAAACAATTAAGATATATATATATATATAAATCCAACCCTTATCCCAACCGATAGAAATTGCATTTAAAACCATATCCAAATAACACAATCACTAAAATCATTCACAAACAATCCTCACACAATTAATTAAATGCCAAACCAAAATAAACTTACGACAGATTACAACAACTTATCGGATAATGCAATAAAAATCCAAAAAACGTATGACAAAATATTAAAATATACAGCATTAACGTCTACAGCCACACATCAACTTATACTATACAAACAAAAATTTTCAAATAAGACTAAACCTAAACACAACCGATTTTTCTAAACAAACCCAATCTCAGAGAAATTTAAAACCAAACTATTCAATAGATTATACTTAATCCAAAAAATAACCATTTAAAACTGAAAAACACTAATAAATAACAAACAAACCAAACCAACGAACCCCAGAATAAAAAGAAAAACCAAATTTAAATAAAAAATAAACAATAAACAAAACAATCCTAAATACAACTAACCAATTAACACAGACGATCAACAAACTAACTAGGGGAGCACCAATTATCCACCACTGATGCGAAGCCAAGACAAAATCTTCCCAAAGGCATCAAAAAATTAAAGTTTTCTATATCGACACAATGAATGCTTTAAAAAGAAGAACGCCCATCAAAATAAGATCTACAAGCCTACTACTATCCTTTAGATCGAAATATTGATACACACCATTTCGTCCAACAAACGATATACGGCAAAGATGAAAAACACAACTACAAGATACGGGTTATTTCCCAAAAAGACAAATACATCCTCAAATCAATAAAACCCTATCTAGACCCAAAACACCACTACCTTTAAAGATTTAAACGGATATTTGGGCCCAATCGATGTAAGAAAAAAAAAATATATATATATATATCCGAATGTAAGTAAATTAAAAACCTTATAAAATATTACTAACTTACAAATTTTGTAACACAATCACAAAAACAAAAACGGATAACAAGAAAAAAAAACAATGCAAAAAAACAATTACATCCAGAAATGAACTTCTACATCATAATCTACAAATATGCAATTTAAATAACTGAAAAACAAAACCAAATTTTAAAATAAACATAACTAATATAAAATAAAAATGTAAAACTACACAGTAGATTGTACTTAATGCAAGAAAAATAAGCAAGAAAGCCAAAATGACCATTTTTCAAGAAAAAACAAAACCACCAAAAAATAGCAACCAAGATATAAAGAGAAAATAACAAAAACACTTTATAAATATCCACTAAAAACACATATCACACCCTAATCAAACTCCTGCACTAAGCACGGGCCAAATACTAGACAATGACAAATAATAATACATTAATCACAACTAACAACTACAACAAAATAACAACTTTAAGTACACAATGTTAACTTCTCATCATAATTATTTAAAAAACACAGAAGATGATCTCAAATTTTGAAAAGTAAATCACACTAAATTATACTTACTGCCAAACCTATTTTTTTTAAAAAAATATGCAACAAACAACATAAGCACCCAAATCAAATACAAAAACTGACATAAAAATGAATTTACATAACCAAAAAATAATATACACAAAAAAAATCCGAAATACCTTCATCTAACTCCCGCGCATAGCGCGGATCAATTGCTAGTATATATATATATATATATATATATATATATGATTCTTTGGTCTTAGAAACCCTTGAGCTTGATTTTTGCAAAACCCTGAGAGAGTTTTATAGAGCTTTTGGAGATAAGAGTCAAGAGTCTTTCAGATAAGATTCAGAATTTCCTCACTTCTGTATTCTCTTTCTTATGCAATTTATTCAGAAGATGTTTTGTTTTTCATTAATTATGTCTGAGTATTTTAATAGTTAGGTTTAGAGTTTTTCATTAGGGATTTCATAGTTTATTGAATTGATTATATTTAGGATTCATTATCTGATCTTCATTTTTGGTTATTCTTCATATTAATTATTGATTCATCACCTAGAACTAATAAGCTAGGAAAATAAATTGATATGAACTAAGGGAGATTTACTTAGATGTTATACAATTTACGTAATATTACCAGAATCTACAAAAAATGATTTTATTACTAGAATATTTTGGGTATTTTGAAAATACCCAGCGTGCCCTTGTTTTATGTTACCGAAAAAATGTAATTATAAAAATGTCATTGCCACGTCAGATGCCACGTTAGAAATCGCTGACGTGTATTAAATAACTCAGCCGTAACGCGTTACAGAGGTAATGACGGCTGAGTTATAGGTATGTTGCGGCTGATTTATGGAAAAAACATTTGAGTAAGAGCGGACGGCTGACTTAGAGCATAACTCAGCCAAGCGTTACGGCTGAGTTATGCTCTAACTCAGCCGTCCTTACGGCTGAGTTTTCACCCAATGGTTGAGTTGTCAAAATTTTGGCTGAGTTATCACTACTACACAGCTGAATTAACTTTTTCCGGGTGGCTGAGTTATGAAAAATGGCTGACTTATGAGATGTAGTTACGGCTGAGTTATAGTTTTTAACTTTAACCATAACTCAGCCGTGATAGGCTGACTTATCGTACAACTCGGCTATTTCACGGCTGACTTAGTAGCAAAAAAAAATTACTCGAATATTATTCAGTTATGCTGAGTTACATATTTTCAGTTGATGAAGCGGCTGAATTTGGCTGCCATTTTTTGTTTTTTAATTACTTTAATGTTATTCATGTTGTGACTGAGTTATAATTTGTTTGATGGCTGAGTTGTAATTTGTTTGATGGCTAACTTGCCACATCAGACGCATCATCCATGTCAGCATTCCATGTCTTCATCTTTCTTCTCCGGAAATTTGAAATGTCGTTCCTTCGACTCTTGTTCTTACATGGTTTTTACCTTCTTTTTCACCTTCTTCTTCTACTTCTTCTTCACATTGTTTTTTATTTTCTTTCATGGATCCAGTTTCGGTACTAGTTGTTTCTGGTAATTGGGTAAAGAAACAGAGATGTGTATTTAACACCAACGATAGAGGGTGTATAGTTGTGCAGATAGATGGAGGCACAACACACGACAAGCTTGTGGAGCTTGTTCTTCAAGAATACGGATTGGACGCGTTTAGCCATGAGCTAAATGCATGCTCTCGATGTAAACAAGTTGGACACAATGTGAAAACTTGTCTGATGCAGTATTATTGTAATACATTTGTTTTATTTTGTGCAATAACTCAGGCGTCAAGCATTATAACTCAGCCGTCATATTAATCGACGAGACCTTTCGTTTTCTGCTTTCAGATTATTCCTTGTGATAACTCAGCTATAAAGCATTATAACGCAGTCGCCATATGAATCAGGAGACTTTTCATTTTCCCGTAAATACTATAACTCAGCCGTCAAGTGAAGTAATATAAATCAACTGTTTGCTTTCAGATTATTTTTTGTGATAACTCAGCTACAAAACATTATAACTTAGCCGTCATATGAATCGACGAGACCTTTCGTCTTCCCATAAATATTATAACTCAGCCGTTAAGTTTTTTTTTCCGGATTGTGACGTGGAAAATAAAAAATGATGTGTATTTTAATTTGCTGATGTGTATTTTTTTTTTAATCAAAATCGAAAACTAAAATCAGTGGGTAAATTGTAATTACACCCAAAATACTAAAAATTTGAATAATTTTTAGAAAATTGTTAGATAAGAGAAATAAACTAATTTTGGATAAATATTAGAGTAATTCTTTCTATGAACTAATAAGCTAGGAAAATAAACACACAAAACCGTGTTACAGCCCGAAGAATGGTTGTGAGTTGTGACTGATGATTACAACAAAGACGACGAGGCATAGATACCATAATAACTTTTTTTTTTTTTTTTTTTGACAACAAATACAAGATTGGCTCAAACAAGCCAATGTGAAGGAAAATCGTTAATAAAGGTAATTGGATGCGGTGAAGTACGAGCACGCCGTGCAAGGTTATCCGCGTTACCATTCTGGGAGCGAGGGACGTAAACCAAGGAGAAAGAGGCAAACTCCTCCTTATCCATCTGTATGTCCTCCAAATACGGTGTGAAAGCTGGCCACTCAGAGGGTGAAGACACCATCTTCACTAAATCGGAGCAGTCGGTGAGGAAAACAACTGATTGATTATCCGCTCCAATCATACAGCGCATAGCCCAAATAAGGGCCTCAACCTCAGCGTGAAGAGGAGATAGACTACGGCGATGGTTAGCAGCACCCTTAGTAGGGGCATCACCTAAGGGCGAAGTACAAAACCATCCTCTTCCCGCAAAACGATCTGTTGCTTTCCAAGAGCCATCTACAAAACACATATAGCTCGATGGAGATCTAGGGATTCCTAAACCCCCACTAACGCAATGACCTATCACTCCAAAAATCTCCGGGATACATGCCATATCATCCACTTGAGCCAAGGCCCAGGCTTTCGCCTCATCCTCTGCTAAACCATAATAACTTGTTCGATTATTTTCGCCTCATCCTCATCCACTGATACCATAAGAACTTGTTCGATTATTTTCTTTTTGCTTAAATTTTTCTTTTTATAAAACATATTTTTTTCCTTTTTTATATCATCTCAGTAAATAAAAAGGATTTTACAAATTGAACAGACAAGAGTTAAACCATACTATAATCATATAATATACCAAAAACCTTCATGCATCTTCCTATTGGCGGCCTTTGTTGCCTCCGTTCTTCTTCTTCTCCTCAATCCTCATGTCCATAGCAACAAAAAAAAAATATATATATATATATATATAATAAACATTGAAGATTATCCTTTCCTTCGCCTAAAATTTTCAGTCAAAGAGAAGTTGACACGAAACTGATGAAAGCCTAGATACAGACACCAAGTCCTTGAGCATCCTATCTTTGGCTTCAAGACCGATGCATTCCGGAGAGAAAGTGGCTGTCTTCAAACGAGTAGCATTCTTTATGACAAACGTAGCCACCTCTATATCTCCTCGTCTTCCTTTGTAACCGCTCCAAGCAAAGGTTTCAAGACTTTTGGGAACAGAACTCGGCCGCTTCCAGCAATCCGGGGTTTCTTCACTAGGGATTTCAAGCTCATGTTTGTCCGTGAGTTTGAGTGATGCTAGTTTTGGGGAACTCTGGAGCATTTGTGTGAGAAGCTCCCACCAACCTTGCGCACATGTATTTAGCTCGAGGTGAACAAGCCGATGGAAGTGGATGATCATACTAGGAACCTCCGAAAGCAGTGATACACATAGGTAAAGGCGGCGGGTAGAAGCAAGGGATCTCAGAAACCTATGGGTAACTCCTTGAGTGATGTCAACATGTGCAGCCATCAAACTAGGCATATTCTGTATTCTACGTGAGTCGTAAACAGCGTCATCGACAATCTTAAGGTACTCCAGACGAGGGGCTTCTATCACTTGCACACCACCCTTACTTCCGTTTCTTGCGTCCCACAACTCCAGTAGCCGTAAACAAGGCACCTCGACAGTGATGTCCTCGACTCTCTGGTCTTCTTCTTCCACCATCACTTTAAGTAATTCGAGATTAGGACAACCGGATAAAAGCTTAGGAAGAGATGCGTAGATCACATCCTTAAGGCTCAGCATCCCCAGGGACGGGAGACAACAAGGAACATCTGAAACAAGGCACCGTACAAGCGCCAGGGTCTCTAGTGTTTGACATGTGAATAGGCTACTCGGCAAATTGACTGACCCTGAGCCTGGCCTGATATCGACTACGAGGTCACGCAGGTGGTGAGAAACCGCTGTATCAATCCATATCCCTACATCTACGGCGTGACACTTAGGACCAAGGTTGAGATGCAACTTCTCTAGAACAGGGGCCTTGTTCAACAGCAAAGTGTTGTAAACGAACTGTGTGAAGCGCTTATAGTCATTCTCATGATTTCTGTCATCAAACTCAAGCCCTGACACTAAATTCCAAAGAGACCGCCATCTCGTCGACACAGAACACATGGCCAGGACGTCTGTTGTTGGAACAAGCGACAGTATTCTAAAGATCAAATCATCTGAACATTCACTGATCATGTCCATCTTCGTATTAAGCCGCAACACCAAATATGAAAAGATAATAATAAGAGGAAGAAAGAGATGAGCCCTTGAGAGAGAGACAAAGAGATGGGAAATAATCTCAAGTTGCTTGTTTCTCTAGCTTTCTGTTGAATTGATCGTTTAGTAAATCAATCGAGGCCAGGTCTGTATATATACATATATAAACACAATTGGACAAAAAAGGAAAAACGAAGAAAAGAAAAAGAAAAATAAAAACTAAAAGTAACAATAACAATTTTTCTTGATAAAGAAAAATTAACAATAACAATTTGATTCAGGGCATAAGATAAAGAGTGAGACACTACCAATTAAATTTGTCAAACGGTAAGAACAAACATAAAAATAAAAGTAAGAGCTTACTGTAGAATGATACAATACCACTGAAGAAACGAAACCCTAGTGAGTGAGTCTGTGCGTGGACGATGTGCTGCTGCTCTCGACAAGTCCCGTAGGAAACACAAAAAAAAACAATCCGAATCCTGCAATAATATAAATAGAGCCGTCAGAGAGGAAATTTAATTAGAAGACGAACAGAACGGAACAGTTGATGATGATACCAATTAGGTAAATCCCCAACGAAACAGAGAGATAGAGAGAGAGAGAATCAAATCCCAAACAAACAAAATACTAATCAAAAAGTAGGGTAAAAGAGTCTCGTCTTACCATAGAAGAAGATAGCTCTTTGGTTTGGTTTACCAGCAATTCTGGAAGCTTCACGATCTGTCTGTTTTAGTTGTTGAGAGAGCAGAAAAAGAACTCATCATAATATCATTCCTTCAAGCTTTTTCTGAAAGAGAGAAAGAAAATACAAAAAGCATAAGATCAATCATAACCAAGGGGATATGCAAAATCTGAGGTAAGGGATATTGTGAAAAAACAAGAACATGATATTGAAACACTAAAACCATACCTGAGAATCAACATTGACGTGCTTACCAGCAATTTATGAAGCTTCCACAATTTTTCTTTGTTGTCTAGAGAGCAAAAAAGATCCCATCATATTCTCCTTCTTTCAAGCTTTTCTATTAGAAAAAGTGTGAGAAACAAGATCAAATCATCATAATAGCTACTAAGATCTGTAAAACATGGTGCTAAAACATTAAAAATTTAACTATACCTAAGGATTGTCAAGTAGCAGTACAATAACCATCTTACCACTTACCATCGCAATTCTTGAAGCTACCATGAAGCTACCATAAGCCAGAGGGATAAATTCTAACGATATACCTGCATCAAGAATTTAAAGGACCAAAGTGTGTGATAAGCACAAAATTTTAACATTAGCTTCAGGACATAAGACTGCGATACTAATTGATTTATCAAACGGTGAGAACTCAGAAGAAACCTACAAGAATTACAGTAGAAGATCAAATACCACAGAAGAGACGAAACTTGAGTGTGCATTTTCGTGTGATGTGCTATCACAGGTCCCATTGCAAACGAAAACAGTAAGATCCTGCAAAATACTGAGATAAGATCAATCATGAAAACAACTAGAACGTGATTTAAAAAAAAAACTGAAAATAAACCATACCTGAGAATCGACATTGACATGCTTGCCAGCAACTCCTGAAGCTTCCACAATTTGTGTTTGTTGTCTAGAGCGCAAAAAAAGAACCCATCATATTCTCCTTCCTTCAAGCTTTTCTGTAAGAAAAAGAGTGAGAAACAAGATCAAATCATCAGAATAGCTACTAAGATCTGGAAACATGGTGCTAAAACATTAAGAATTTAACAATACATGAGGATTGTCAAGTAGCAGTACATTAACCTTCTTACCACTTACCATCGCAATTCTTGAAGCTACCATAAGCCAGAGGGATGAGTTCTCAACGATATACCTGCATCAAGAATTTAAAGGACCAAACAATGAGTGATAAGTATAAAGACTGTACTCCTGTCTTTATAATAAGCACAAACTTTTAACATTTTCAGGACATTAGACTGAGATACCAATTAATTTATCAAACGGTGATAACTCAGAAGAAACCTAAAAGAAGCACTTGCAGTAGAAGATCAAATACCACAGAAGAGACGAAACTTGAGTGTGCATCTTCGTGTGATATGCTATCACAGGTCCCATTGCAAACGAAAACAGTAAGATCCTGCAAAATACTGAGATAAGATCAATCATGAAAACAACTAGAACGTGATGTTTAAAAAAACTGAAAACAAACCATACCTGAGAATCGACATTGGCATGCTTGCCAATAACTCCTGAAGCTTCCACAATTTGTGTTTGTTGTCTAGAGAGCAAAAAAATATCCCATCATATTCTCCTTCCTTGAAACTTTTCTGTAAGAAAAAGAGTGAGAAACAAGATCAAATCATAACAACAAAATCAAAATAATAGCTACTAAGATCTGTAAACATGGTGCTTAAAATAACAATTTAACTAGACCTGAGGATTTTCAAGCAGCAGTACAATAACCTTCTTACCACTTACCATCGCAATTCTTGAAGCTACCATAAGCCATAGGGATGAATTCTAACGATATACCTGCATCAAGAATTTAAAGGACCAAACAGTGAGTGATAGGCACAAAAATTTTAACATTAGCTTCAGGACATAAGAGTGAGATAACCAATTAATTTATCAAACGGTGAGAACTCCTAAGATACATTGAAAGAAGAATTAAGAGCTTACAAAAACAGACCCAAATATGAAGAGCTGAAGAGTCGTGAATAAAGAGAGAGAGAGAGAGAGAGAGAAAGAGAGCAAAAGCAAAACATGAACAGAGAGCAATCCGTTATAATATGGGTAAATGAAAACACAACATAAAGAAAACGATATAATGGGAGTTACCTATGTAATGGTAGAACATAGATGGCAAAAAGCTTCAACAATTTGAATTCTGCCTTCACCTCCCTCGTCCAGGAACCATGATAGCTTCTCGTTTAGAGTTCTTGTTCCCAGTAGCTAGCTACATATAATACGGATGCACCTGTAACAAGAAAAGATCACTCATAACCAAGCGGTGCTGAATAATAATTATGTTATAAGAAACCAAAACATGATGCTAAAACGTTTTAAAAAATCTTAACCATACCTCTGAGGACTGTCACGTAGCAGAGAGAAGACCTGCACAGAGAATATAAAGGACAAAACAAAGTGAGTGAGATGCAAAAGTTTTGAGGAGGCAAGTTCGTAAAAATAACACAGAGCCCAAGTTCCGGATTTCGGTGAACAATAATAATTCGATTCAGAGCATAAGAATACTACCAATTAAATTTATCAAACGGTAAGAACAAACATAAAAATAGAAGTAAGAGCTTACTGTAGAATGACAAGGATGACAAGAAGAGAATGGATGACGAAACCCTAAAAGAACCCCCCGACAAACAAATAAGAGAGAGAAGGATTATAACCCGATTGGAGATGGCTGACTGTAGACAAGGAAGACGAACGAGAGAGAAGAGACGAGAGAGAGATAATTTGTGTTTGTTGTTGTTTTTTTTTGGGAGCGACAATTTTAGCTTTGGGAGCGTCACTCAAAGAGGCTGATGAAACTTTTCCTTTTTTTTTATTTTGTTTTAGGATTAGGAATTATGGAAATTCACTAACGTAATTAATTAGGGTTAAACTAACCGACCGACTTTGTATAGACGATTCAAGAGAGCCCATTGGTTTTTCTTCTTCAGCTCATATAAAATAATGGTAAGGCCTTTTGTGTCTTTTTTATGGGCTGCTTTCAACATTTACATCTACTGTACTTAAGGAAGGCTATATAAACTTTTTTAACTGAGAACGTTAGAAAGTTTTCTTTTTAGCTATTCAAATCCAATTAAGGTCATTTATTCACATCGTTTTTGTGATTGATGGGAAGCCATGAATTTAGTCGGTTAATTCTGATGACGATGGCTTTCTCTGGTTCGATATCTCCCGTGACTTCCCCAGCGCTGATCAGCAAGTCCAATGTATGCTTGATTCTCACAAACACGGTCTTATATGTAAGCTCCCTGTTGTCCCTCTCTTTTGGTGCAACAATAAAGAACCTAGCGGTAACGACTTCAATGTTTTGTACTGCTTGCAAAATCTCAAATCTTGGCACAAGCTACTATTTCTGTCTCACATGTGAGAGCCAGTTCCACAAAGAGAATGCGTAAAGTATCCCTCCTCTTGAAATCAAACACCCTTCCTATCCTTTTCAATCTCTCCAGCTTTACAGTTCTCCCTTTGCCCTTGTGAATTGCATCTGTAAGTTTCCAAGACAAGATTTACCATTCTCCTACTTACAAACTGAGTATGCATCAAATTGTAGTCCATGTGACTTTGTAGTCCATCAAGATTGTGTCTGTTTCCCGCATGTCATAATGATATATGTCGTTAGATTTCTAATTTGATCGGCATCAAATTGAATATAATCATGTCACCAAAATTGTTACGGGCCTCGATAGATTTCTAATTTGATAGGCGGATATATGAGTCGAAGAACGTTATACAATCTCACTCACCCATCATATTAGCTCCCTACACCTTTTGCTCGAATCAATTCACGATACATATATATTTTATTCGAATCAATGTCACTAATTTTCTTTTAAAAAGAGTGAAGAAAGAAAACAGTAACTGGAAACGAATCAGGATCCCAAGGCAGAAACTGAAGAACTCAGACAGGTCGTACATTCCTATTATTCCACTGATAAATAAACATTTTGGTAACAAAATTTTAAGTCCAAACGATATATAATGATACATAGTGATGAAGGACAGCGTTATTGCCTAGACCTGGACTCAGCCCTTCGAGCCTCTTCACGCGTAGTTGGAAACAACTCCACATACCTTGACCCAATGGACATTTTGTCCTTAGCCATTGCCCGCCTTGCGTCCTCCACGGTCTCAAACTCTACAAATGCCTCTCCCGTGGCCTTCCCATCAGGTCGAGACACAACATGTACCCGTCCTTCAATAACCTTGTAGCCGCTGAAAAAGTCAATGATTTGAGGCTTGTTCACCGAGTAAGGGAGGCCTCGCATCTTTAGAACCTCAGTGTACTCAAGGTTCTCTTTCTCAGTAAACCTCTTAGCTCTGGATGGGCCGGTGGGAGGAGGTGGGCTGCTAACACGGACCTCGTACTCATAGGCTCCCTCGTCAGCAGCGACAGCGTTGTAGTAATCCTGCTTATAGCAGCGGAAAACTTCCACGTATCTCCTGCCCATATTGTGCCTGTCCCTCTGTAGAGCAATCTCAACTTGCATCGGCCCGGCAAAGACGACAAAGGCCTCCCCAGAGAATTTACCGTACTTGCTGACGAGGAAAACGTCGACAATGTCGAGGCCGGCAAAGAACTTGAAGATGTCAATGTCAGAGCAGTTGAAAGGAAGACCCCTGAGGCGAACAACTGGGAAACCGCCGGAGCCATAACCAAAAGGAGGGAAGCTGGAAGCACCTCCGCTGCCAACTGCCAAGTAGGGATTTGATTGCATCATTCTTTGTCTCTTTGATCCAACCTCGTAACCCCCGCTCCCAAACATCATGGCCCTTCAATTATGAAACAAAAAGAAACCCGGAAAAAGATCCCCCAACTCAACCAGTTAATATATAACCCAACCACCCTTTAGACTTCCCAGTGTTATCTCTATAACCCAACCAGTTAAGAAATAAATCTGTTCTACAGTTCTTTAAACGAGCTATTGGAACAAAAGAAAAACTGACTTAAATCCTCTAAATTAAATTTCGATACTGTTCCATCCTATAATAACAGGAGATACTGTTCCTTCCTACACACCAACCCTCTAAATTCGAAATCGAACACAAGATTTTCCAATACAAAAGTCGATTAACGATTAGATAATAATACCAATCACTAGTATTCAACAGGAGACTAAATCGAGTAGAACAAACGAGAAAGATGGCGATCCAATGCAAGAATACGTACCCTCCTCTTGATCCGTACATGACCCTGCTGTGCTGCTTTGCTCCGACGCACGCCTAATTAAGGTCTTCTTCTTCTTCTTCTTCTTCAAAATGAGAAAATTCAATCACAAAAGGGGGAAATTATCATAACCCAATAAAATAGCCCTAACTTACTATGTATCTCCCGGAACTTCTTAGTCTAAAAGCCCATTATAACGGCTCAATAGTCTATTGCAAAAGAAAAGCCCAACTTACTACTATGTATCCCCCGGAACTTCTTAGTCTAAAAGCCCATTATAACGGCTCAATAGTCTAGTGAGGCCCATACATATTGCAAAAGAAAAGCCCAACTTTAGGCAATCGTAGCAGCGGTTGCAATTTGCAAAGGAGGGGGTTTCAGTTCTTCGGTTCTTCCACTATTAGTATTACTGAGATCGATCCACCGAAACAGCAGCTCTGACGTCTCTCACTAAGCACAAAATTAATTAAGCAATGGTTGGATTTGGATACTCTTCTGCTTGACCACCAACCACATCAAAAAAATGGCAGGCACCGGGAAATGCCTTCTTGTCACCGGCCCTCCGGTGAGCTTCTCTTTCTCTTCT
This sequence comes from Camelina sativa, assembly GCF_030686135.1. Taxonomy (NCBI): domain Eukaryota; kingdom Viridiplantae; phylum Streptophyta; class Magnoliopsida; order Brassicales; family Brassicaceae; genus Camelina; species Camelina sativa. The sequence goes on from NC_141881.1 coordinate 31,834,737, forward strand.
ACCCTCTTTTTGATAAGAATTCACTTATCCTATCTATCTGTTATGTTGTATGTCTCCATGAACACTACTATACTTAGTTCTCTAGGGTTGTTTTAGAGAATCGCTCACCGCTCCATTTGTTAAAATTCAATGAATGATCCAAGAGAGAGCTCCAGGGTTTGCTATAGAGTTCCGAAAATCCGAATCTCACAATCTGTTAACCTTACCTCTGTTTTTAGGTATACAAAATTCGATTTGGTTGGATTTCAATTTTTTTTTTTCCTGATTTTGCAATGAAGGGAGTCGGAAAAACCACATTGATCATGAGAGTGTTGGATATGATGATGATGAGGGGGCTTTCCAACCCTAACCTAAAGATCCAGGGTTTCTACACTCGTAAGTCGTAAGCTTCTCTCCTCTTTCTTAACACCAATTATCATATCATGCAACTCTTCTTCTTTGTGATATTCATTGAACTTGAGACTCCCAGAAGAGATGAGGGAACGAGGAGGACAAAGGGTTGGTTTTCAAGTGGTCACCTTGGATGGCCGCACAAGTTTGCTTGCTTCTTCTTCTACTTTTTCTAGGTCCATCCTCCTCCTCCTCCTCCTTCAGCCTTCATCCTTTTACTCTCTAGGTTCCTCTCACATTTGAATTAGCCTAGTTCTCTCACTGTTGGCAGTCAAGAATCCATGACATCATGGCCTAGCGTTGGCAAGTATAAAGTGGACATTGCATCCTTTGAGTCTATAGCATTGCCTGAGCTTCAGGTTCTGTCCTTGACTGGTATAATTTGGATATACAGTATAGGACACTTAACTAATCTGCTTTAGCATTTATTTTCAAGGTCAAAGAGGACACCCATCTTTTCATCATTGATGAAGTTGGCAAGATGGAGTTGTTTAGTCCATCCTTCTTTCCCGCTGTCCTCAAGGTTTTGGAATCCAACATTCCTCTTCTTGCTTCCATTCCTAGCCCAAAATCTGGTCGAGATCTTCCTGAAGGTAATTAATTATATGGGTTTTCATCTCTTGGCTAGTTTCATTTTCAGCCTGTGTTTGTCTCCAATCCTGAGGCCATTGATGACTGACTGTGCTGCTTGGATTGATAAAAACCTGAAATTGCCTTCACAACTATCTATAATACTCCGTTTGGAATTTTCCCACTCTTGAGTAGTCCATCGTTTTATAGGTCCAGTTTGATGGACTCTTGTATTGGCGGCTTCCTGTATCACTATCACCCTCCTCTGCTTACTTTTATCTTGTTTAGTAAGAGATGATTTTTATTTATCTATCTTTCTCCTGCATCACTTTTTATAAGAGTGAGATAGACGTTTGAATGATGTTTACCCGAAGGGCGGACATGAATTAATTAGTGTGGGAATAGCTAGCAGGCTAGGCTGCATTGTGTGTGTTCTTTACATTATATTCTACTTTGTTGTCAGCAGTGGCGAGGTTGAAGAACCAACCGGGAGTGACAATAATCAATCTGAGCGAGAGTAACAGAGATTCAATGAAAAGACATATCTTTGACGTTTTGTCTGGATGGCTGCACAATGGCAATCAGTAGAGTAGAGGGGTTTTGCAGCCTTGTCTCTCTTCGCTTATAGTATACTGTATACTGTACTCCATAAATGGAAGTTAATAATATAAATGGACTACTATTTAACAAAAATTGAAAAATTAAAGAAATCTAACCATAATCCTAAAAACTGTGTAGAGAGAGAGTAACACTAACAAATATATTCATACAAAAAGAGAGAAGTGAAAGAAATTGTTTGATTTCTTAAGGCAAAGAAGGAACGACACGCACTTTCGACCTGGAAATCCCAACAGAAGGCAGGCGACGAAGAAGAAAATCCTACTCTTCTGTCGCACGGGAATTAAAAGGCGTTGCGTTGCCCTTGCGATAATTTATCTACATATCTCTCCCTCTGTCTGTCTCTATTCTTTCTTTATATCTTTTCCTTATAATAAGATTTACATGTGTCTTTTGACTTGTTTGTTTATAAAAGGGCAACCGCATAAACGTCCCTGTAGACTGCGAGTTTCAGAATTTCAACGAAAACCCTAATTTTGGCCTTCTTCTTCGCAGGCGCATTCAAGGTAAACAACTCTTCAAACTCTAAACCTTACTCCATCGGGCTTTCTAGAAATGTGTCTTTGCTCTCTATTTCCCACACTTAAGATAGATGTCGCCTTCTCTTTGTTCTCCGTTTAAGTCGTCCTCTCTCGTAGACAATTCGATTTTTTCCTTGACATATATACTGATTCTGACCTCCTGGTAAAGAGATCTAATTTGTAGACATTTTTGTGTTCTAGGTTAGAGTGAGGTTTGGTCAGCTTTTGTATGTGTACACTTTGTTATGGAAGGCGTGAATATGCTGCTACCCCAAAAGCCTCTGACAAAAGATGTTGATGATAACAATGGTGGTGTTCCACATCCTTCCACCAATGTTGATTACCATCTTAACATTCTTTTAGCTTCGCACTTGAGTAACCCAGATCTGACACCCCAGGAGATTGCTGAGGCCTCTAGATCCACTGCTGCTGCTGCTGCTGTAGCTGCAAAGGCCGCCCGTGCTACCGCTTATGAGAAAGCTGCTGCTGCTGCAAAAGCCGTTGCTGCCGCTAAGACTGCTTTAGATTTTATTGCCTCCTTTCCCAACCAGGGTCAGGGACTTGTCCAAGACGGTAGGGACAACATGAAGACGCATGTTGCTGCTGCTGACTTGTCCTACTCAAAGGATGATGACGCATTACCCTCCTCCTTGCAACCAGGAGACGACACTCATGGCATCATTCCAGGAGACGACACTCATGGCATAATTCCATACTCCTCTTTGAGCGAGGCTCCCACAGGCTCAAGAGAGAGGCCGAATACAGAGCAAGCCATTTCCAAGAGCATGGATTTCGATGGGCCTGGCATGGAGTTAGATACCGATAGACTGAACGGATCAGCAGCTGGTGGAGAAGGAGCAAAAGAAGAGATGATTCAGGTGACCAGAAAGAGGGGGCGGCCAAAGTCCAAATGATTTTGCTTCTGTAATTATTTTTGGAGTCTATTTGCTGCAAATAGACGCAAATACTGCTGCTTGTATATCATCAAGTCCCTAGAATGTGTGTGAGATTTGGAGAGGCTAAAAAAATTATGAAAAGAAAACTCACATAGTTTGTTTTATTTGGGGGCCGCCGGATGGTCTGTGGAGCTCTTTCGGCCATCATATCCGATTTGCCTTGTTTTTATATATGATCAAACCACTCACTACTCACTTCTTGATTCTAACTTGATTCTAAGCATATTTTTTTATTATTGGCTTTCATGGGTGGTCTTTCATACAAATAGGGTAAAAAGACTCAACAATACACACAAGTGAGGAGAGTAACAGAATAACAAGAAAGAATGCTGCATGTTGTTTTTTTTTTCTCAAGGTATGGTAACAACAATGCTTCTCTTTTTAGACGGGACAAAAAATAAACAAAAGAAGAAAAATCAGGAGGCCTTGGATGTCAGGATCTCGTGTACGGCAGTCCAAGTCCCGGTAATGGCTATAATAACACCAGTGAGGAAAACAAGAACGTCAATCACTATTCTTGTGATGCTCAGCTCGTTTTTGAAAGCCTGCAAGTGGAAAAGCGATGGCAAGACAAAGCCCAGCACCACGCAGACGCTGCTCCCAACCAGAGATAAGAAGTCTGCAAAATTAGGGACGAGCAGGGCGACGAGTGTGACCACCAGCACAGTGGCCCAGCGCACCCAGACGGAGTACTGGGAGCTGCAGAGGCGACGTTCCACGACCTCATATACAGGGTGCATCATGAGGGGAAACGTGAAGAAGAGGTTGATTGCTAGGCCCAGCTGCACCAGTGTGCTCACCACTCCTGCCCCAAGGTTCGTGGTGATGATGTCTCTGGTATCCTCTCCGTAAGCCATGTAGCCTAGCAGCCCGAACGCACCGTACATGATCGAGATTAAGCCCATGGCTAGCCCCAGGGCTCTACCGAACTTGTCTTTGTATTTGGCCTCCAACTCAAGTGGCAGAACCTGTTCACATACAAGTTGTTTTAAAAAAAACACACACAGCAGAGACAAATCAGAGGAGGAATTGGAATTGGAATTGGTTGATATAATAATATCTGAGGAGTCCTTGGTGCTTACCATTCCGATGCCTTCAAAAGCGTAAACAGCAACTCCCAAGCCGTAGAAGAAAACAGAGAAGCCACCAAAGACTCTCAAGGGAGGTCTTCGTTCGATGAAGATGAAAACATCCTGGACCATAACCACGATGGTGGCGGCAACGTCGACGATATCGGCGAATATACTCAAAGGGGCGAGATGGGTGAGAGATGGGATGGAATTGAGACCCAGCTGAAAGGGGAAGCAGCCCCAGAGGTAGATGGAAGCAGGATCGAGGCCTAGGATAAGGTCGGTGCCGTGGCTGAGGAGATTGGCCATCGTGGTGGCGACGAAGATGAGGTAACTGACGCAGAAGCCAGATTGGGAGAGGACAAGCATAACATCGACGAGGAGACGGCCGGCGGGACCGCAGACGGATTCGCCGAGATCTCCGAAAGAAGTGATGCTGGAGAAGCCGGAGATGGCCTCGAGTTTGCGGCGGGTGTGGACGAGGAGCATCATACAGAAGAAGGTGAGGGAGGAGACGAAGAGGAGTGTGAGGAGTCCCAACAGCCAACCGGTCTTCTTGAAGGTGTAAGGAAGTCCGAGCACGCCGGCGCCGACGATGGCGATGAAGACATTGGCGAAGGTTTTAGGCTGCGAGGACAATGTTCGAGGCCCCAAAAGAGGAGTGTCTTCCGTCGGCGCCAGCGATTGAGAGGAAGATCCCGAAGGCAGGGATAACGAGGACGATCCAGCATCCTGATCGTACTTCATGCCGACGAGATCTGTTCTGATTTTGATTGAGGAGAGTGAAGTAGTGAACAACCCGAAGAAGAACCGAGCGAGAGAGAGAGAGAGAGAGAGAGTCACAGTCACGTTAATGCCTGGAGATCGATGATTTCTCAAATATTTTTGCTACTTTGTTGTGTTGTGTTGTTGAGAGATGTGTGGTCAAATTGATCTCTCTCTCTCTATCTTTCTCTCTTTTAAAATGATAAAAAAAATCATTAAGAGAAAGATACCAACGCCGCTCTCATTGGCTCTGTTTTGGGGTTTATCGATTTAAGAAACATTTTTGCTTACGCAAAAAACCTCTGAAATTGTTGACTCTTAGTAGTAGTCCTCTAGTGTATCAACTGCCACATGTTTATTTTGGCTTAACCAAATTCCTTTTTAAAAATCGAACTTATTATGAATTTATAATGATGAGCTGTTGAATTCGAATACTATTAATTATGTATTATTATTGAAAAAAAAGCCCACAAACATTAATTGAAAAAACAAAGGGGTAGGAAAGGAGGAGAGGACATCTGTGTAGAAGTTTCAGAAATGATTGAAAGAGCTTTGAACCAATCGAAGCAAAGCAACGTGGAAGATGCAGCGCACGTCTCTCTCTCCCTCGGGTGGGTTTCTGTGGCCAACTTGAACACGCCTCTCCTCGATCGAGTTCTATTTGGGCTCTCTCTTTCGGGCTTTGAACACCTCATTCCCTTTTTTTTCTAGCCCACGAAACGCTCATTTATGTGGAAATTGTTGTCTTTCTGTTTTATTTCGGCAACATGTGAGAATGAATCAAAATACTACTACAGTACTACATACCGTACGATGAGAAGAATATTGTTGACAAAAACAAAACAAAAAAAAGTTTTATACACCCATACAATATGAAAGAAGAAGACCAACAACAAACTCCTTTTCTCTTTTCAAATCAGATTCAGGAGAGGATGGAGAGGAATATGGTTGACCAGACGGTCAGTGCTAAGGATGCAACCAGGTAGGTCCACAAGAAGATGACCGAGCACTCATCTTGAGCCACGTCGAACAGCTGTGTCATTGTGCCTGCAATCCATATATAAAATTATTATTAGGTTTTCCGTAGCTAGCGAACAACAATGAAGGGGGATGTCTCGAGTAATTTACTGATATTCATGGCGGGCGGCAGTGTGAACTGAAGCATGAGAACGTATCGGAAGAGAGGGTCAGGAGGAAGATAGCCTAGATTTCCTGCTAATTGGACCACCCCGACTCCCACCACCGGAAGGATGAGATAGCGCACACAGATCACTCCCACAATCACCGATGTCTTCACGGCTGAGGAACGCAGTCCCTGAATCAGGTTTCCCCCCAGTATGAGTGTGATGCAAGGAATTGTCCCGTCCCTGCCAAGTCAACTAGCTAGTATTAGGCTCAAGTCGTTACATATGTAATATTTCCATATCTATAAAGATGATCAGTCGTCCATATATACCCAAGTAGCTTTACTGAGTCTTGGATGACTCGCAGCGGGGCATTCTCCCCGATTATAAGATTCCTTAGCCAGTTGGTTGCTCCGAAGACGAAGCCAAGAATCTGAATGGAACATATAACAACGCATCATCAGAATTCAGAGCAGTGGATGGTTGATTATAAACGAAAGATCATGTTATCTTCTATTTATTTTTTACTTACGGCACCAATTGTGGGTGGTGCGAAGAGTTCCTCAAGAATCTGATGGAGCAAGTCCTTGATGTATGTCCTCGTAGACACCTTTTGTTTGCCTTGGATTTCAAGGTCTTGGTTTTGGTGCGGCTTGAGGAGAAGAGTATGGGGATCAGAGTCGATGTCCTTGTTGGGAGACTTAACCATCCCAGCGGCTGCAAGAGCTTTAAACTGCGTAGCAGAACTTCTCACTAGTTGGTAACTGTACGTCCATATGTAGAAACCCCCGAGCTGCCCTTGACAAAAATCATTAATCACGATCAACAATTCAAACTTAACAAGAGAATATATTTAGTTTGACTTACGGCCATAGAGAAAGATGCGTAGGAGAGTCCAATGGATCTGCAGACACTCCGATTCCCAAAAGGACTGCCTTCCTCGTCACAGATGGCAGGGACCAGAATAAGCATAAGGTTTCCCATATTGCCTACACGTACATACGGGAGTACACATATACATATCATATGAGTTATATATATATATATATATATGTACTTAGAGTTGAGGGATCTCCTTGATTATATTTTTTGAGGTTTTAAATGTTACCTGAGGCACATGTAGCAATTATGAGGCCATGAAGTTGAGGTTTGGGGTTCAGCAGCTTGACCATCAACCATCCAAGAATGCCTCCTACTAGAAAGGTGATTCCAACATTTATGGGCATAAACCACCTGCAAATTAAAACTGATTTTGCTCAAATCAAAGCCACACGTTTTCCCATAGCGGTAAGTGAAGACTGGTACGTAGTGCAGTGGGTACCATGAAATAATGTCCTGCAATGTGACAGTCTGGGCAAGGTTGGCAAACATGATGCAGGGGGTGAATACCACGAACACGAGCTGCAAAGGAAAATGTTTACAGTTTACTAGTGATGTGATATATGAATGCACTGGTAATAAGAAAAGAACAAAAACAGAGATGTAGGTTAGGTTACCTTGTTCACGGATCTTCGGGTGTCAGCAGAGAGAAGAGAGCAGTAATCGGTTGCCAAGAAAGCGCCAAGGACGCTAATAAGAAGAACTTGAACGATTGGCATTGAAGCCACCTCCAACAGCTCTAAGAAACCCATCCCTAATCTCTTTTTCTTTTTTCTTTTTTTTTTTTTCTGGTTTCTTGCAGAAGAAGAGAAGCAGTCAAGGTAACGATATGGAGATGAAATTTTTGATATTCTGGCTGTTTGTGTAGATAGAGAGAATTGATGGGAATATATATATAAATATGTGGAGGATCGGAGTGGCATACAATGAAGTGTAATAAGAAGAAGAGTCCAACTTTTCAACAGGAGGAGAAGGCATGCAAGAAAGGTGATTAAAAGGACAAGTTGGCTTCTCGGTACTGTTGGTCTCAGGTGGCGGACATGTGAAATCAAATGGACATCAAAATTAGAAGATTCATTGGGACGAAAAGCTTTTGGGATCGTCTCAGGTTAATGTTGACAGAATCAAAGTAAGACTTGTCGTCAATAGCTAGTTTCTCCTAATATCTTTCTTTCCAATTGTTTTGATCATATCTATATTATTTTTCTCTTAGACATGTGTATCTCACATATCTAATCCAGCCCAAAGACGCCTTCAATAAATTTTTAACAAAATACACATGGCTAAAATACGGCTGTGCACCAACCACTAACTTAACTAAACAAGATATTCGAGCACATGAGTCACAGAAGTAACCTAAGCTGTCACAAACTAACATTTTTCTAAGTGGCCAATTTGGACCTTTTAATCATAATGTTATTTGTCTTTATCACCTAACATTTAAAAAGAAACAAAGAAAAAGTAATCATCTCTTGGATTTGACGCCCAAGCTTCAGAGATGGCTGCGATTGCGATGCCAAGTCCACAATACTCGTCATACTCTCTACTTTATTACAAAGACCAATAATAAATGTCAACTGTAATATGAGTCACTTTCACTAGCCACTCTGCTAAGCTCACATGGAAAACAATGCCATTTAATTTAATTTGAGGAAACTAATCTCATCTTGAATATCTCCTCTCTGTTTCCTCTTTACAATATCAAATGGTTTGTATTTTTATGCTCTCAAACTAAACCCTCCTTTGTAATTTTCCACATAATTTTTTTTGTTGCAATGTATCTAACCAATTAATAAAAAAGTGATAGGCTAAAAGAAACTTGTGGGATTAAACCAAATTAGAGGAAGAGGAAACCGTCGTTTGCTTGTATGTCTCGGAGAAGCACGTATTTTAGCTAAGGATAAGACTAAATTAAAGTAAGAGTTAGTCAAATATTTGTTTAACAAGAAGGTAAGAATGATGAGACCATGATTGTGGTAGAACAAGTCTCGGGAGATAAGATAGTTGCATGACTCGGAATGGCGTGTCTACAGATTACAAAAGGGCACCGACACCGTTTACTTTGATAAAAGAAGAGTAATCATTAACAGTTCTTCGGCTAGCTATACTACAATTATCTCATTCCGGATAAGTAGATAGGCCTAAAAGAGCCCATGTAGGTATGTATGAGGCAGGTATTGTGAGGCCTAAAAATATAGGCATAGCCCATTTCCCATTAGTAGGTAACATAGTCACAGGCCAACAATTTAGATGATCACATGAAGAATGAAGCTCTTTTTTTTTTTTTTGGTTTTATCATTTTCAAGATATCTTTACCAATAAACTTTATAGCATGAACAGATTACGTGAAACTAAAACCTTGAAAGACAAAGAGGAGCCTTTCTGTTTTAAAACTTCTCTAATCATATTAGTTATCCCAGCCATGCAGGGAAAGTGGTGATTCGTTCTTCCATTGTATATATATATTATCATTTTGGGTAAATTAAGAAAAGAATACAGAGGGTGGGAATAGAAGATAGTGGAGCAATAGCCAAGAGTAAAGGATAACATTCTGTAATCTATAAAGTTGCAAGTTGGTATATACAAAACTAAAAGCGGAAATAGTACTTCAAGAAAAGAAAAAAGAAAAAGACAAACTAAAAGGGGAAAGCAATCATAAAAGCAAAACCAATTAGTCAAATAAGGATTGATAAGTGTGTTGGATGATGGACGATTCTGTTCTTCTACCCCTCTGATCTGTCTGTCATAGGCAATCAAATTGTCATTTGTGTTGGGTGAGAGAAGAAAGTGAAACAATGAAGACTCCTACTTAGTTTGTTTTTGATAGAGAGCCAAGTTTGTTGTTTGTTGACTGTAAGGGTTGGGTTTTGAATAGAGAGACACATGAAGGAGACGTCGTCTTAGGTTGATTCTCTTCAACCTCCACTGTCATTGATGATTGAGATCTCTCTTCCCATAATTTATTGTTATGCATAACAACATATCACGGTAATTAAACGGACAAGTCAACATTGCATTTATTTGTTATATGTTTTTTTTGAGTCTCGTTGCCCTCTTGTTAATTTCACTCAATCAAGGACAAAATAATTTCTTCGTTTGGCTGCCATGGCCAAAAGATGCTTTTTGTGTTGGACCACTTTACTCTTCTGCTCTCTGCTGCTTACCGGCTACGCCCGAGCTTCCTCTTCAGGCGGCGCCAAAGAGAAAGGGCTCTCCCAAACTCCCACTTGGGCCGTTGCCCTCGTCTGTACCTTCTTCATCCTTGTCTCCGTTCTCCTCGAGAAGGCTCTTCACAGAGTTGCCACGGTTTGCCCTTTATTCTTTCTTCCTTCACTTGTGCAAGCATCCCCTTCTTAACTTTTTTGTGTTTTTCTTAATCATAGTGGTTGTGGGAGAAACATAAGAACTCTCTGCTTGAAGCCTTGGAAAAAATAAAGGCCGGTAAGACCAGACACTACTACTACTTGTTTTCTTCTACTGGCTTTGGTTAAGAAAACTAAAGACATGTGTGTGTGTGAAACGGATGCAGAGCTGATGATTCTAGGATTCATTTCCTTGTTGCTCACCTTCGGAGAACAGTACATTCTCAAGATTTGTATACCTGAAAAGGCTGCAGCCTCTATGTTACCTTGTGCAGCTCCTTCTACTCATGACCAAGACAACAAGACCCACCGCAGACGTCTAGCTGCTGCTTCTACCTCTTCCCGCTGCAAAGAGGTCATCTCTAGCTTCCTTTAGTTATAAAAAACTTTACGCTCTGTATTTTGTTATAACACTCTCTTGTTTTCCGCAGCAGGGTCATGAACAACTCATACCTGCCACAGGTTTGCACCAGCTACACATTCTATTGTTCTTCATGGCTGCCTTTCATATCCTTTACAGTTTCATCACCATGATGCTTGGCAGACTCAAGGTACGACGACAAGTTCCTTACCTCAAAACCCTCCTTTCGAAGTCGAAGCTATTCAAATCATTTTCCGACCTAACTGCAGATCCGTGGCTGGAAAAAGTGGGAGCAGGAGACTTTTTCTCATGATTACGAGTTCTCTATCGGTACGTAGGCGATTTCTTCTTCATAAGTCTCTGGTCTACAATGTAGCAGGTCACTAAAGTGGCTTCTCTCTATGCATAGATCCATCAAGATTCAGACTCACTCATGAGACGTCATTCGTTAGACAACATTCCAGTTTCTGGACAAAAATCCCCTTCTTCTTTTATGCTGTGAGATTCTTCTATAGCAAGCCCTCGTATAGTATCAAGTTGTACTTCGTGAGAAATTGATATTTAATATGCTCTCTCTCTCTCTCTCTCTCTCTCTCTCTCTCTCTCTCTCTCTCTCTCTCAACCGTCAGGGTTGCTTCCTACAGCAGTTTTTCCGATCTGTCGGGAGGACCGACTACTTAACTCTGCGTCACGGCTTTATCGCTGTAAGGAAAACTCAGTTCTCTCTTGTGTTTTTTACCTAACACCACACCATTGTCATGTTTATGGAAAGCGAGTCTCCTTTTAGGCCCATTTAGCTCCGGGAAGGAAGTTCGACTTCCAGAAGTATATCAAAAGATCACTGGAAGACGATTTCAAGGTGGTAGTTGGAATAAGGTACGTGAAACAAGACAAAACAATGCTAGTTTGGTGAGGTGTTTGTTGACATTACATTGATGATAAATTTTCTCTCTGCAGTCCTCTTCTGTGGGCATCATTTGTAATTTTCCTACTTCTGAATGTTAATGGTGAGCCTTCGCTTGCTTTACCTAATCATTGATTATTAATTGCCCTATATATTGGTGTGCTGAAAAATTCTCCCATCTCTGTTTAGGCTGGGAAACATTGTTTTGGGCGTCAATCCTGCCTGTACTTGTAAGACAAGTATACTCTTGAGCGTGTCTTCTACTGTGTTGTGTCAGGGGCTTGTAAGTCTCATTTTTACAACCCTTGCAGATCATATTAGCTGTAAGCACGAAGCTTCAAGCGATCCTAACAAGAATGGCTCTGGGAATCACAGAGAGACACGCAGTTGTTCAAGGGATACCTCTTGTGCAAGGTTCAGATAAGTACTTTTGGTTTAATCGCCCTCAGTTGCTGCTTCATCTTCTTCATTTCGCCTTATTCCAGGTAGTTGAATTGCTTTTAGTTCCATACAAAGTCAGCACTGCATGTTATACTTGTGTTCTTCTTTAGTCCCATGCTACAACTTCTGTCTAAATGCTTCCTCCTTTTTGTACAGAATGCTTTCCAGATAACATACTTCTTCTGGGTCTGGGTAACATCTCTTTCATTTATACGCCCAATACAGTAGTTTGCCTTTTGGCCGATGTATTCTCTTCTATATCTCAATGACATAAATGACTAACTACATTTCCTTAATTTGGCATGCAGTATTCTTTTGGGCTAAAATCTTGTTTTCACACGGATTTCAAACTTGTCATCGTAAAACTCTCTCTAGGGTAACACTATTCACTAGCGAATACACCAATTGATAGATCTCTCGTGGAACAATTAGCTGAACAAGTTTGATATATTTGCAGCGTTGGAGCTTTGATTTTGTGCAGCTACATCACACTTCCATTGTACGCACTAGTTACTCAGGTACACTATCCTAATTTTCAGCCTTTTACTCTACAGATTTGTTTGTCTACGAAGCTATATAGTAGTACAGTGGCAAGGAACCAAGCAACAAACTTACGTTGTTCATGTGGGCAGATGGGTTCACACATGAAGAAAGCTGTGTTTGATGAGCAAACGGCAAAAGCCTTGAAGAAATGGCACATGACTGTGAAGAAGAAAGGCAAAACGAGAAAGCCACCAACAGAGACCCTTGGAGGTTCTGACAGCGTCAGCACCTCTACCTCAGCCTTTCACGCATCTGGATCTACTTTACTCCACTCCAAGACCACAGGTCACTCGACAGCTTCTTACATGAGTAACTTTGAAGACCAAAGCATGTCTGATCTTGAAGCTGAGCCATTAACTCCTGTACCGATAGATGGACAGACTATCGTCAGGGTTGGTGATCAGCCCACAGAGATGGAATATGCTGGAGATATTAGTCCTGGAAACGAATTCTCCTTTGTGAAGCCTGTTCCTGCTAACGATATTGGTTGATATTCAACATGAATGCAGAACAAATTCCACCATCCGGGTCTTTGTTTTCTATTACCTGTATGTCAATAAATTGCTTTGCCAAGCGTTACCAACTAGGATTTCTGTAGACCTTGTATGCTAGAGCTCTTACATATCTAGAGAAAAAGTAAAGAGCTACATAACAGGTCGGCCCAGGAAACTAGAATAGTTTACTGGCTTTGTTTGTATTACATCGTGCAACTGACTATTACTGCCAGAATCTATCACGAAACAAGAAACGAATTTTGATAAATTTGTATAGAGAACCAAATAAACCGCTGATCTTCCACAATACTTGATATAAACGGACTTACTTAGGTTCTTCCTCGTCATCACTGTCACCTCCAAACATGGAAGCCATCTTCATCGCTAAATTCGCAGCTATTTCCTTTCTCTGGAAATCAGGCATCAATCGCAAATTGTCCCGGATGTTTCCTATTTCTGACATCAACTGTTCCACGTCTTCAAACTCATAACATTTCTCATTTTCTGTGTCCACCGCTTTTTCATCTGTTACTATTACTCTGTCAGTGTCACTCTGCGGCTCTAACCTTGGCCGTGACAGCTGCAACTCTTCATCCACAACTTCATTCATTTTTACCATATTATTTTCTACATGGAGGTTTTCCTGTGAAGTGGATCCGCCAGCATCTGCATATGAATGCGTTCCACTTGCAGAAACCCATCTTTCGTCGATATTCTCCCATGGGTCGCCTGAGCCTGCTGATAGCACTTCATACTCCAATTCGTATTCAGATTCTTCTTCTGACAACTCTGAGAAATAGGAAATATAAGAGTCAATCAACATGAATCCAAGTGGAAATGAAATGTCCTCGCCCGGGTAGAGTTTTGGTCCGACAACTTCTTGGCCGAGCACTTGGTCAGATTCCAATGAACTCGTGTTTTGGTCATGAAGTGGTCTGACATCAACTCTACCCGGGTAAGGATGTTGCAGGAACCCTCAACATATATGGGAGAAGAAAATGGAAGGAAAAAACAACCTTCCCCTTGAGCTAACACAGGATCATTTATCTTATCACCCGATTTAAGAACCATCCCAGGCCACATATGTGCCGAAAGAGCACCAAATAGACGTTCAACCCCTTGAGAATCCCCATCTACTGATAAACCTACAAAAGACCAATCGACGAGCCTCATTAATGCTAGAGACGAATACATATTCTCTGCTCATCCATTCTCACTCAACTTTTTCAAGTTCAGTACAAGCTACTTTTTCATATTTGATGGAAAGAAAGAGTAACCAGATAAAAAAAAAACTGAACATTGCAGTAAATACGAAGAAGGAAGAGTTGCCTGAAAAACATAGAACTTACACTTGTCAAAATCAGGATTAGAGGCACAAGCCTCAATGAACTCGATGTTATTCTCACAGCACCACTCAAGACATGTTCCCCTGATATCGAGTGAAGTATCTTCACTTGCCAACAAGCTGCATCCTTCCGTTTCAGAGATACCAAACTCATCAGTGTCCGAATACAGATGTCTGGAGGGGTCTGTTGCCTTCAAAAGGCGGCGTCTATATTCATCATGAGCTAGGTGATGAGGGACACGATCTACTTTGTTACCAATGCACAGCAATATATCAAAATGATTGATGTCAGTATGAGAAACCCAGTCTTGAAGAGCAACAAGAGTTGACAGCTGCAAAGAGTAGGGGGGGGTCAAAAACAGGGGGTTATGTATGCTGCGCGGGTAAGGTGAGAATAATTGAGAACCAGCCACAGGGCGTATCAATGACAAACCTCACTCAAGTCGAAGACCATAACTAAGGCCACCAGTGGATGTGACTGAGGGAGATTGGGTAGAGGAGAGTAGTCGTCGCGAATATGTGATATCCATACAGAAACATCCGCCGTGTAATACTTAGTGTTGATCGTCCAGCTGCCCACATGTTACAGAATAAAAAAAAAAAAAAAAAAAAAAAAAAAGAGGTTCAAACAATACTTCAAGTGTGAGAGAAATTATTCAGGAATTGGGTACACACATCCATACCCATGAACTTCTGTTTGAGATGATGGCTCCGATGAATCCTCAAATTCCACAGAGAGCAATCCTGTGATCGATCACATAATTTTTATCTCCCGTCAAATGGATAAAAAAGGAAACCCTAGATTTTGGTAAAGCAGAGGAATCGGATCCAAAGGGGAGAAGGGTGCGCTTACGAGAGAGGAGGGTGCGCTTGCCGACGCCAGATGATCCGACGACAAACACTCCCGGTCGGCTTTCCATCAACTTGGATCCAGTGATCTAGATTCGAGCGAGCGACCAGCTTGAGATGTAAATTATCAGGGGTATCATATAGTACCCACTGTTAGTTTCGTATGAGAGAGGAGCAATAGACACAGAAGTCCCTGTGTAGTTAGTTGTTTCATATTTTAATAAATTCTGGGAGGCGAATCCCAAAGTTAATAAAACAAAATACAGTCTGCCCTGGTGCCCTGAATTTCAAAACAGATTTGTGTCCGTAAATAGATGCATATCCTAAAACCTATGGGTGTTTAGTTTTGAGTTCTCCAAAAATAGACAGTATTATCAACAAACGAAAATACAACATAGCGGAAACAAAATTTTCCAAACTGATCCAATTTGTCTTACTTAACCACAAATGCCTAAAACTGCATAGACATTTAGAAACCCATTACACTCACGTGAAGTTAGTTACACACTACTTCGCGGCAGAGTTGGCTTTCTCGGCATGTGGGGCTGAGGGAAACACAAAGACACTTGAAGCAACCGCAGATGGCTGAAACTCAGCAGAATATCGCACTGATGTCAAAGTTATCTTGGGGAGTTGCTGTTCACCGCAAGTCAGAGGCACTAGCTTATAACTTAAGACGTGTTCTGACTTGGGAAGGACTGACACCGTATTGCTGTGCGACCCAGACAGGACAAAACTCTGTGCATCAGCCATCGCAAACTTTGTTTCTTGCAGCAACTGTGTCTGGTTGCAGATTCTAACGGCGCAAATGAATGGTTCTCCAAGAATGGCATATGGAGGACAGTTCAAACTCATTACCAGTGGTGATGCCTCCACATTTACTTCAGGAAGTTTGTGCTTTGTTGAAACACATGCCTCTGTTATGTTACCTCCCTCTCTCCTCCACTTTAAATGTACTGATCCCAAACCAAGCTTTGAAGTTCTCGTCGTCGGTATGACTGTGAAAACCTTTTTGAACTCTTCCCCTGGCGCAAGATTAGCAGAGCTCGGGGAATCTCCACCCTGCTGAATCAAACATGAAGTTTCCCCCTGCTCATCATCAAATTTAATGGACATGGACACCAGTTTCAGCGCTATCTCTGAGCAATTTTTGGCACTGACAACTAACACACTTTTTTCGTTCAGTGGCAGAGAAGACATGTCTTCAGAATCAGGGGCTGGCTTGATCCTATTGAGCAATAGGTGATCCCGTCTATATGGCAACATAAACCGATTGCTTATTAAAAGAGGCATCTTCCCTTCGATCTGCAAGCTCTTGTGAATGTGAACTTTTTGGGTATTAGCTTCACTGCCATGTGGCAAGTAACCCAATGACACAAAAAGCATGACAGGCTTAGGTCTATGCCACTTGATTTCTAGCTTGCACGTCCATGATTCCCCTTCCTTCAGGTCTGGAACAGAAACCAGCCCAAAAGATTGCTGAATTTTCTTTATGTTTCCTGTTTCAGATTCAGATTCATCGTTGCCCTCTGCCCCATCAATTCCACAGATTTCAACATGATGGCTTTCTAGAGAAAACGGTTCTGTTTCTCTTGGGCTAAACAAACCACCACCACCCACATCAACTAAATTAATCTTCAATTCACCATTGTATACGGCATGACCCTTTGAAGTTACAACAATAGGCATTGTAAAATCTTCTCCAACTAAGGCAGGACCAGAAGCACCTAGACTAACGTCCACCTGTGGTTCAGGTTCATCAACTTGAGTAGCTTTCTGGCCAAATACGGCAAGAACTGGGTCCTTTGTTGGCAGAGATTCCACACGATTCTCATGCTTCCAGAGAGACAAATCCTCCATTGCAGCAGGACTCTCGGCTCTTGAAGAGATTGTGAAAAGAGGGCCCAATTTTGCGAGAACTGAAAGACACTCGAGTTTGCCGCTTTGCTCTGCATATGAAACAAAGAAATGCGTGAAAAGTTAGGCAGCCGAGAAACCATTTTGCTTCTGTTTTCATTATATAGATACAAGTTCTGTAGCATCAGTTTTGCTAACTGGTAACTAAGAATACGAACACGTCCAAACCAGTTTTGAATTTCAATGAATAAACTGCAATACGTGCAAGTGTGTGACAAACAACACCCTTATAATTAAATCACACTAACCAGAATTGATTGCATATGTCAACCTTAACCAATTATTTGGCACAAGCACCAGCGATGGCTCATTCTCCACTTGGCTACCACTTTCCACAGTGTTAGACGAAGAAGCCCACAGAGGCCTCTGGGAATTTCTGATGACAAAGTTGCACGTAGATTGATTGAACTGAACTTCTAGATGATCTATTTCAACTGGAATAGGTAGATGAGAAAGCAGTGATATTGTAATAGAGCACATAGCGTGAGGCTTGATTATTTGCTCGTGAAACGCAACTGAAGCTAGGAGAACAGGTCTGAGAGGACTGACAAGATCAATCTCAAGATGAAGAGGGCTATCAGTGGCTAATTTGAATCCACTTCCTCCGGTTGATGATAACAGCTCGGCTTCACGACAGACAAGAGTAAAAATTTCTCGATGTATACTTTCTCTTCGTGAAAAGGTTGCAGGACCTCCAGGACCATAATTTTTGTTTCTCGAGTTCCCAGAATCATCATAAGATGTTACAGGCAGTGTAACCATTTCAAGGGACAACTCTACAAAATCTTTCAAAGCACCAAGGTTTCTCGAACACTCTCGCAAGTAACCCAACACCTCCCAGAGCAAAGTTACCCAACCTTCTTGTCTGTACAAGCTTGCAGCGATATTGAAAAAGAATTTTGCGTTGTTGGGATCAGCCAAATCAAAGTACTCCCGGGCTACTTCAAATGCGCACAGAGCAGCCATTCTCCGGGATTTAAGGTTGGTGAATGATTCATAAGATCTCTTCAGCCACGCAATAATTTCAAAGGAATCCTGAAATCTCTTTGCTTCTGAAATTGTAAACCGTGTGTACTCTTCATCCGTTATACTGCAAAGACATTGAAAACTCATACCATTAGAGGTGGTGATAGCATAGTTATATACTAATTTTTTACACAGATTTGTGGCGTGAATTATGAACAACTTACGAGTGAAGTGTGAGAGATTCTCCCTTCTCTTCTCTCGTTTCACACAACTGAGCGAACTGACCCACATAGACTGAAGGAGTAATGGATTCTGAGCAGCTATCAATCTCTTGAGCTGTTTCAGACGTTGACAATAACAATTCCAGGGCACATTTCTTATCTTTCAAGTAATGACAAGCCAACTGCGTATAGAAAGAAATTCCCAGTGGATAAGAACATTATACTTTCAAACACACCGTAACTAGGCACAGACTGCTCAGACATATATGGGACAGAGGAAGAAATTAAGCATTAGCTTCGAGGTAGGTGTTAAGTTTATATAGTGTAGTTTTGAGAGAATGGTAAAAGACACAAAAAGATTTAACACCAAGTGTAGATTATGTTCCGACTATGAGTTAGATGGAGAAAATTTGACTGACCTGAAAATAATAGGCAGGATAAAACTCAAACTCAGTCAAAGATATATCCGCAGTTTCTTGGTTTAAGGAAGAAAAGCTCTGAACTGTTGCGGAGCTTGTCTCAAGCAACTCAGCAAAGACAAGAAACTGCCTACTCATCCAGTCCCAATGGAGAAAAATAAATTCTGTGGATCCAACAACCTTTTCATATGATGCTTTATGTTGATGAAACCATGTTACTGCTTCTATGAGCTTTCCACCGTGTAAAAGAAGCGTTGATATCTTGAAATGCAATTGCTCAGCTATGGTCTTGATCTCGACCAAGCGTTGTATTGCAGGCAGCCTAGTTGATGCCCCGATCATCTGTGCATAAACAAAATTGAATGTGTGGAAACCACCAACAAATATACATAACCTTAAAAACCCTATATGCATCAAAAGCCGGCTTCTTGACAAGAAGCAGAATATATTAGGGTGACAGATGAGTTAGAAAAACCAAAATAATTAGTGAAAGACCTCGTGCAGGGAATGGTAGGCGTCTTCATAAAACTTCAATGCTTCACCCCAATCTCTACGGAACTCTGCATATACAGCGACCTAGCAGACATGGCAAGAATGAGCCTTCCTTTTCCAAGATATTTTGAAACAAAATTATTCGAGTTAGCAGAGAGGTAACAAAAAAGCTAACTTACTTTAAAACAGTAGCGAACATTCAAATCAGGAGAATTGGAACTCCTTCTCTCAACTCGGCTTTTGATTCTCCGTCCTTCTTCTTTGTAATATGCAAGGGCCAACTCTGCAAATGCAGAAGCGATCCTGCAAACATATTGTGTTGAGATGCATTGAATCAAAAGCCTCTTGGTCTTCTAGGTGCAAAAACAGAAAACAAGAAAAGAGGAGAGAGACATGCCTGGAGAGAGAGACTGAGAGTTCAGAATCTATGCTGGAATTGAAGAAGAGCACGTACTTAGAATCTAACTCTGCACGCTTGCGCAATGCCACAAGACGATCTTCGCTAAGTTCCTCTAGAATAAGTCGGGAAGGAGTAAGCAACGAGTTCGGGGATGAATTAAAAAAAACCAAAAAATCTAATCGGAGAGAAAAATGCTACCGTGGGGAGAAGACTGGACCACGACAACCACCAGTTTGATGTTTTTGGGACGGATTACGGATCTAACAACGGAGATCGCTTTGTTAATCCGAGTGTTTTTATAAAAAAAACAAAAAAAATCAAAGGGGTGGGGGAGGAAACAAGGGAAACAGATAAGGGGGATGAGGAAATACTTGAGGCTGTCGAGATCGGAGC
The DNA here is from genome assembly GCF_030686135.1 of Camelina sativa. Taxonomy (NCBI): domain Eukaryota; kingdom Viridiplantae; phylum Streptophyta; class Magnoliopsida; order Brassicales; family Brassicaceae; genus Camelina; species Camelina sativa. The sequence goes on from NC_141881.1 coordinate 31,854,737, forward strand.
AGACCTGTAGCCATTGATTTGGATCGCCAAAGATGTGATGTGAGGGAAAGAAGGCGGCGACCAGTGCAGGGACCTTTGTGCGATGCTTCAGCAACCAATCCCGTTTCAAGATGCCGCCGCATCTGGAAGGAACGGGAGGAGAAGAATCGGAGACACTGAGAGGATCTCTGAAGGAAGAGGCTTGGCTGATCTGATCATCATGAGCAAGGAGAAGCGAGATATGAGACAAGTCAGGGAAGGCCAGAGCGTTGATGGGAGGCTGTTGGGAGTGGAGATGCTTCGTAATGGACGCCTGTAGCTCCGAGTATCCGAAAAGAGCCACCAGACTTACCGGCGGCGTCCTGAGCTCTTCCGGGTATTCCTCCATCTAGCTCGCCGGGGAGTGTATCTGAGACTCGGACGACGCGTTGAATTGGGGGAAGGAAGGATCTGAAACGAAAACATTGCCTGGGCTTTTAACGGGCCTTTCATAATAGTGTAGCTGTCAGATCTGGTTTTAAACTTTATGTGGCGTCAGGGATAATATACGTAGTTCATCTAGCCCACTTAATAGGGCTTTTAACAGGCCTTTAATCAATAAGTGAATGGGGGCTAGTCCAGTTGTCAGATCTGGTTTGAAACTTTATGTGGCGGTAGGGATATACATACATAGTCTATCTAGCCCACTTAATAGGGCTTTTAACAGGCCTTTAATCAATAAGTGAATGGGGGAATAAGTGAATGTGGGCCTAGTCCAGTTGTCAGATCTGATTTAAACGAGCGTACAGTATGTGTTTTCTAGTTACATCACCCGGTGAAAGATGCATCGACTTATTTAATTTGTCAAAGCGTCGACAGACTAATAATTCAACTCCGCCGGCTCCGGACGTACAAAACAAAACAGTTGGGTTTTTTACAAAAAAAAACAATTTGAATTGTTTGCATTGTATGCATATAATAAAGTCATGGATTTTTACAAAATGAGAGAAAAGAATATACAATTGGCAACGAATGGGAAGCGGTCAAGCGGAGGAGCGGTTGATGAAGTCAATGCAATCTGCAATTGCATCGGCATAGAAAGAGTTAGAGCGACGTATAGATGTGTAATATAGACCCCCGTCTTCTCTGACTAGCGGCTGCCTCCTGAAGCACCAGCTCCTGATTAGCCTGAAAAATCCTCTCACTCTCTCACGCAATCTCTTCGTCTTCTGCCTCACGGCCCTGACTTTGATTCCTCTACCACTCGCCCGCCATCGTTTCCTTGCTCCTCCCATCTCTATGAAGGCCGCCGTTGCTTATGCACATTTAAATCTGAGAGACTGTTGAGAGTTGTTAAGTATATATACAAAACTATATTATATAGCTAGACAACATATATAAGAAGGGAGAGGGCTTTCAAAATGTCTGACTTTCAGATCGAGGCTGGGTTGTTGAGAATTTGAACACTTGCAAAGACTTTTTTAATTGATTGATTTTTGTGGTGGCCGCGTGTCATTTTATGTGGGAGATATTGGGTAAGCTGGAAAAACTGGCTTCTAACATGGGATGGAAAATGTCAAAACGAATAAAAAGTCTTCCTTGTAATTTTGTAAACATATATGTCTAAAACGTGCTTGATTATTATATTGTTGCAAAGATCATTGATCTACCATGTTTTCTTTTTCCACAGCAGTGCTTGCATGTTGCAAGAGGATTTTTAATTTGAGTGCTCCATTTGACTCTATGGCCACAACACAAAGCCCATTATAGCAAGACCAAAATATCCACTTCCAAGGCCCAACATCAACTTTCTAAACTATTATAACCAATCCCGTTTGCTGCTGCTCTCTCTGTTCGGAGAATACGAAGATCCCAAATCTTCTGAGCAGTAAAGAAAGATGGCAGTCGAGATGGCCTCTCGCTCTCAGGTGTTTTTTTTGGTCTTTTCTTCAGCTTCTTCTTCGTTATATCCGAGTCGACGACGATCAATTGTTCCCTATCTAAAATTAATTTGATCACAGGTTTTGGTTGAAGAGAAATCGGGTGTTAGAATCTTGACTCTGAACAGACCCAAGCAGCTGAATGCTCTGTCCTTCCAAATGGTAATGAATTTTTCCCTTCTTCTTTTGGTTTCTCCTCCTTTCTTGTACAAATTTGGTTGACTCAATCTTCTATAGATCTCTCGGTTGCTGCAACTGTGCCTTGCATATGAGGAGGACCCTAGTGTGAAACTTGTCATCCTTAAGGTAATCATTATCCTTATCTCTTCCGTTTGCCCCCCTCCCAGCACTGAATGACTTTACCGCAGGGTCTTGGAAGAGCCTTTTGTGCTGGTGGCGATGTTGCAGCTGTGGTTCGTGACATCAAACAAGGTTTACCAACCACCCTCTCCCATCTTTCGTTTCCTTTTCTTACCTTCTTCTATAATCTAATACACACACACTTTCTCTCTATTTTATTTTCGTTGACCAGGTAACTGGAGACTTGGTGCCAATTACTTCTCAGATGAATACATTCTCAACTATGTTATGGCCACATATAGCAAACCTCAGGTTTCACACTATACATACTCTCCTTTTAGTGAACCACTCACTCCGAGTGTATAATAAGTTCATTATTCGTAATCCACACTGTTTTCGGATTATAGGTTTCAATTCTGAATGGTATCGTCATGGGAGGGGGAGCTGGTGTCTCAGTCCATGGTCGATTTCGTATTGCAACTGAGAACACGGTATTCTTTTCCTAGAGATGTCCATGTATGAAAAATACGTCGTTCCAAACTATATACTCATATCATTCCCTATCTTTTGACTTTCCCCAAGGTTTTTGCCATGCCTGAGACAGCTCTGGGGCTCTTTCCAGATATAGGCGCTTCCTACTTCTTGTCAAGGCTCCCTGGATTTTTTGGTAACGAAACTTATATATCATTTTTGCATCTTCTTAAAGCCACAAAAGTTTCAGAATGAATGAGGCTATCTCCTTCTCTCATCCTTGTTATTATTATTTTTTTTTAGGAGAGTATGTTGGTCTCACTGGAGCTAGATTAGATGGCGCTGAAATGCTTACTTGTGGTCTTGCTACTCATTTTGTGCCTTCAAAGGTATGAACTCCCTTTTCGTTAGTATTCCCCATTACCGGCATGATAGCAACTTGACATGCTAAACACAAGAACATTTTTTGCATCACCAACTAAGGCACATTAGACATAGGAATACCCTGTAAGAGATGATGGATTCTCCGTTTGGCATTTTTCTTGGAGAGAAACTTTTCTTGGCAAGGAAAGTTTAAGGTGTCTCTGTCAGGATATGGGGTAGTCTTGTTCAACGTGCTTATTTTCTCCAGCGTGATGGGTCCTGTTAACTATTATAATATATGTGTCCGTACCCAATCTTGCGGCCTGTAATTTTTCTTAGTCTCTATTTCATAAGACATTTCGAATGACTTTTACAATTCAGTTTTCTTATAGCTAGTTAGCTACTAGTGTCAACTGTATATGATTCACCAAGGATTGTTACCTACTTCATACCAAAAGAGAAAAAGAAAAGGATACTTAGTAAGGTTACTCTTTTTTTCACAGAGGTTGACTGCATTAGAAGCAGATCTTTGCAGAGTTGGTTCAAGTGATCCAACGTTTGCCTCAACAATTCTCGATGCCTACACCCAGAAACCGCGTTTGAAACAGCAGAGTGCTTACCGCAGGCAAGTGTATATGATTTTATCTCCTTTTCAATTCGCTAATATTCTTATCTTTCTTATCTCTCATGTACTCATTGCTCTCTCATATCTGCTTCTTATCTTCTTTTCATGCCAAAAGCACGCACATTCTAGGTCATTACTCTCTTATTGACCATAAATACATGACATATTTCTAGAATTTCAATCTTGTATTGGTTTCAGCTTTTCAATTGCTCTTTACAGAATTCATTTCTCATCATATCTTTAATTGAAAATGTGTGTGAAGAGAAAAGGTGGTTCTTATCTTTCCGTTTGTTTAGCAGGTTAGATGTTATTGATAGGTGTTTCTCTAGGAGAACTGTCGAAGAAATTATATCTGCACTTGTAAGTTTTTTATTTCCATTTATATATAGATATATTCACTTGCAATCCTGAGTCGACTGATTACCTTTGACAATGCTCTGTACTATCATATATATTCTCATATATGTGTTGCTTAGGAGAGAGAGGCCACTCAAGAAGCAGATGGTTGGATCTCAGCTACAATTTTATCATTGAAGAAGGCTTCACCAGCAAGCCTTAAAATCTCTCTTAGATCGGTTAGTTCCCAGTACGCATCACAGGAAATGATGACAAAGAGGTGACTGACTGTGCTCATATGATTTCAGATAAGAGAAGGGCGATTGCAGGGGGTGGGGCAGTGTCTTATCCGTGAGTATAGAATGGTGTGTCACGTGTTAAAGGGAGAAATCAGCAAAGATTTTGTGGAGGTTTTGCAAGCTTCCCCGACTGTATTTTCCTTCCAAACTGTCCTTGTTGTTGACCGTAATTACAAGAGCGTGTTTTACTTGTGCAGGGGTGCAGAGCTATATTGGTAGACAAAGATAAGAACCCAAAGGTTTAAACAAGTCTCTATATTTTTGGTATTTGTGGTGGTTATGTCACACTGTTGATATAATAATGCCAGTGTTTTGCTGAAATGAAATTATAGTGGGAGCCAAGGCGACTGGAGGACATGAAGGATAGCATGGTAGAGAAGTACTTCACGAGAGTGGAAGAAGAAGGGGAATGGGAGGATCTAAAGCTTCCGGCAAGGAAAAACTTGCCTGCTTTAGCAATATCAAAGCTGTGAAGTGGAGAAGGTGACGAAGCACTATGGTTTACTTCCCGTCAAGTCTGAAAAAGAAAAATAAAGAAATGTAACAACACACTTGTGTTGAATAGGCCTGGCAATACATACATAATCCATTATTGTATTGATGTAGAGATTTGTACATGGTGTTGGAGGCACAACCATGGCCAATGGACGTGGAAGCACGTCTTTGTTCATTTATTCGGTTTTCAACCCACACAACGACGCGGATCGAGTCCTTACGATTAAATAAAAGTAATAATAACTCATCTTCAATTAAAACAATTACTAGAAGAAATGAGAAAATCAGCTGAATCGTGAAGAATTGAATGTGAAGAAGAAGAAGAAGAAGAAGAAGAGGCAATTAAAAATCTCCCGTGACTCTCGTCTCTCTCCCTTTCTCTCTCTCTCTCTCTGCTCAAAATTTTTTGTTTTTCTGGGGCAAATTTGTGCTTGTTCAGATCTACAATCTCTCCTTTTTCTTCGGCTATGGAGGGCCAACGAGGCAGTAATTCTTCGTTGAGCTCTGGCAATGGCACCGAAGTCGCCGCCGACGTTTCTTCTTGCTTTTATGTTCCCAATCCCTCTGGGACCGACTTCGATGCTGAATCGTCTTCTCTTCCTCCTCTGTAAGTCTTCTTTGCTCCTTCTTCTTCTTCCAACTTGTCTCTGAATTTTCAAAAAAAAAAAACATTGATTTTAACTCTTTGTCGCAGCTCCCCAGCTCCTCAAGTGGCTTTGTCAATTCCCGCCGAGCTTGCTGCCGCCATTCCCCTCATCGATCGCTTCCAGGTTGAAGCTTTTTTGCGGCTTATGCAGAAGCAAATCCAGTCTGCTGGCAAGCGTGGCTTCTTCTATTCTAAAAAGTCCTCTGGCTCTCATGTCCGCGAGCGCTTCACATTTGAGGATATGCTTTGCTTTCAGAAGGTTTGTTTTTACTCCAATTCTCCCTTCACTCACACACAACACAATCCATTTTGATTTGACTTTGTGGCTGCTGAAAATTAATTAAAAATTAATGTGGTCTCTCTCTCTCTCCTTCCTTCAGGATCCCATCCCCACATCTCTTCTCAAGATAAACAGCGATCTCGTCAGCCGTGCTACCAAGTTGTTTCATCTCATCTTAAAATATATGGGCGTTGATTCATCTGATCGATCAACGCCACCCAGTTTAGATGAACGCATTGAACTTGTTGGAAAGCTCTTCAAGAAAACTTTGAAGCGTGTTGAACTCCGGGACGAACTTTTTGCTCAAATCTCCAAGCAGACTAGACATAATCCTGACAGGTACCTTCCATCCAAACAGACTGTTTTTTTTTTAGTTACATGCTCGCATCATCATCTTTCTTTTATTTCTAACCCTTTTTGTATCTCTTTTAACTTTTCCCCTTCTTGGCATGTTATCAGGCAATACTTGATCAAAGCTTGGGAATTGATGTACTTATGTGCGTCTTCAATGCCTCCAAGCAAAGATATTGGTGGATATCTATCTGAGTATATTCATAATGTGGCACACGATGCAACAATCGAACCAGAGGCTCAGGTTCTTGCTGTGAATACTTTGAAGGCCTTAAAGCGCTCTATCAAAGCTGGTCCTAGGCATACCACACCTGGCCGTGAAGAAATTGAAGCCCTTTTGACCGGTAGAAAGCTCACCACCATTGTCTTCTTTTTGGATGAAACTTTTGAAGAAATATCATATGACATGGCCACAACTGTGTCTGATGCTGTTGAGGTATGTTCTTGTATTCTTTTATCATAGTTTAGTTTCCTTGCAGTGCACTGCTACCTGATCATATTCTTGTCTGATGAAGTAAACTTAGTAATGAGTTTGTTCTTGCATTTTATTTTCCTTTGTCTCTTTTTGTTTTTTTATTTAACCTTTCTCACTGTATTGACATATCCCTTTCAGGAGCTAGCTGGGACAATTAAACTCTCAGCTTTCTCTAGCTTCAGTTTGTTTGAATGTCGTAAAGTTGTTTCAAGTTCCAAATCGTCAGATACCGGAAATGGTATGTTTTCATATGACTCTCTTTATCATATATTTTTTAAGTAGTACTACATTATTAATCATTTTTCAATCTGTTCGCTTGCAGAGGAATATATAGGATTGGATGATAACAAGTATATTGGAGATCTCCTCGCAGAATTCAAAGCTATAAAAGATAGAAATAAAGGAGAGATACTACACTGCAAATTGGTATTTAAAAAAAAACTATTCCGAGAGTCTGATGAAGCAGTAACAGATCTGATGTTTGTTCAACTATCATATGTTCAAGTGAGCATTTTGTTCATTGATATGATTTCCACATGATAAAATCTGTGTTTCCTTGCTAACACATATACATGCAGTTGCAACATGACTATTTATTAGGAAACTATCCTGTTGGGAGGGACGATGCTGCTCAGCTTTGTGCCTTGCAAATTCTTGTTGGGATTGGGTTTGTCAACAATCCAGAGTCATGCATGTTAGTATTCTAAATTTTTAGTTACGAGAATTGTAGCTTCAATTTTTTTAAGCTAAGCCATTGAATTTATTTGCGTAGTAATAATGTTGTATTTTTCCAATATTCCATTAATATTTTTCTCTTTCTTTATCATTGTGTCACATATTAGTGACTGGACATCACTTCTTGAGCGCTTTTTGCCGAGACAAATAGCAATAACCCGAGCAAAGCGTGAATGGGAATTGGATATCCTTGCTCGCTACCGTTCTATGGTAGGAATGAGTCAATGCTTTTTTTTTTTTTCCCTCTCTAGATACCTTTACCACATACAGTATGATAAAATGATACATCGTATTTGTGTATGTGGAAATGTAGGAGAATGTAACCAAAGATGATGCAAGACAGCAATTTCTACGGATACTAAAGGCATTGCCATACGGGAATTCAGTGTTTTTCAGTGTACGCAAGATAGATGATCCGATTGGGCTGCTACCAGGGCGAATCATTTTGGGTATCAACAAACGTGGGGTCAGTGCAAAATAGATGTTATACATTAGAAATTTGTTATCGTTGTTTGAAATTCAAATGTATGTTGTTGGGTTTGAATTTGTTGTTTGCTTTCTTGTAGGTGCATTTTTTCCGACCGGTTCCTAAAGAGTATTTGCACTCTGCTGAACTACGTGACATAATGCAATTTGGCAGCAGTAACACTGCCGTCTTTTTCAAAATGAGAGTCGCTGGTGTTCTTCACATATTTCAGTTCGAAACAAAACAGGTTCAGACATTATTATTTGCGGATCATTATAATTACGCAGCTATTCCTTACAATATATATTTAATTCGGGGAACTTGTAAATGTGAACTAGCATTTTATTCTTTGTAGGGAGAAGAAATTTGTGTTGCTTTGCAAACCCATATAAATGATGTCATGTTGCGTCGTTACTCCAAAGCTCGATCTGCTGCCAATAGCTTGGTTAATGGAGATATATCTTGCAGTTCGAAGCCACAAAATCTTGAAGTGTATGAAAAACGTGTGCAAGATTTGTCTAAGGCTTATGAAGAGTCTGAAAAGAAGATTGATAAGGTATACCGTCTAATAGATTTCTCGTTTCTTGGTCGAGTAAAATTCAATTTATGGAGGGAAGGCTGATCTCTGTTTAAAACATGTACTAACATTTTGTAGTAGGATTTGTCATGGTTTAATGCTTGGCTGTTGTACGATATATCAGTAAATGTCACCCCTCCTTCTATCTCATGTTATTGTTGGTACTTGGTAGAATGTTATTCCGTGACCTCTTTTCTTTTTAGAGTTGTATGCTGATGAACTGTTTGTATGTTTTATGTTGTTGTGTAGTTGATGGATGAATTGCAAGAGAAAAATCAGCAAGACGTTACTCTGCGTGAAGAGTTAGAAGCTTTGCGTAATGGTTTAGAGCTTGAAAGGAAAAAATTGTTGGAGGTTACCTTAGACCGTGATAAACTTAGGTCGTTGTGTGACGAGAAAGGGATAACTATTCAAGTTAGTTATAACATAACTTTTCTCTTTGTTTTGATGCTTTGGTGAAATTATTAATTATTTCTTCTATATATGCTCTAGACCTTGATGTCTGAACTACGAGGAATGGAAGCAAGGTTGGCAAAGTCAGGCAACACAAAATCAAGTAAAGAGACAAAGTCGGAATTAAGCGAAATGAATAATCAGGTGAATATCATGTGTAAAATTGTGATTCGTTGTTGTATGCTTTAATTGTTGAGTATCTATGTTGTTGTTTTGCTAGCACTTCTTTATCCCTTCAACAATGATTTTTATGTCACAGATATTATACAAGATCCAAAAGGAGTTAGAAGTTCGAAATAAGGAATTGCACGTTGCAGTTGATAACTCAAAGAGACTGTTGAGCGAAAACAAGATTTTGGAGCAAAGCATTTTCAATACTGAAAATAGGAAAAAAGAGGAGGTGAATCTGATGTATCAGATTTATGGCCGATTTAAAATTGAGTAGTTGCAAATGCTTGCGTATTGACACATCAATATTTCAGGTTGAAATTCATCAAAAGAGATATGAACAAGAAAAAAAGGTGTTAAAGCTTCGAGTTTCTGAACTTGAAAATAAGCTTGAAGTCCTTACTCAAGACTTGGATAGTGCTGAGTCCGCGATTGAAAGTAAGAATTCTGACATGATGCTGTTGCAGAATAGCTTAAAAGAGCTTGAGGAGTTAAGGGAAATGAAAGAGGTATTGGTACTCTTTAGTCTTCTTCATTGTTTTAATTAGAGGGAGGCGCTTACATTCCAATTTCATGTTTTAAGGACATTGACAGAAAAAATGAGCAAACAGCTGCCATTTTGAAGATGCAAGGAGCCCAACTTGCTGAGCTAGAAATACTTTATAAGGAAGAACAAGTTCTAAGAAAAAGATACTATAATACCATAGAAGGTAACATGATGGTCAAGTATGTACAATAATATTCATAGGCGTGCTTTTGTGAAATTTATAATGTGTATAATCTTTTTGTTTTAAAATTGAATTGTAGATATGAAAGGAAAGATTAGAGTTTATTGTCGTATAAGACCTCTAAATGAAAAAGAGAGTTCAGAGAGGGAAAAACAAATGCTGACAACTGTGGATGAGTTTACCGTTGAACATCCATGGAAAGACGACAAAAGAAAGCAACATATATATGATCGCGTATTTGACATGCGTGCTAATCAAGATGATATCTTTGAAGACACGAAGGTATTACGGATATGTAACTCTGTTCATTTACCATTTATTTTTAGCTAATTTTGTTGTGGTTGCTAATATCGTTTCTCTTGAACAGTATTTGGTACAGTCCGCTGTAGATGGATATAATGTTTGCATTTTTGCATATGGTCAAACTGGGTCCGGAAAAACTTTCACTATATATGGGCATGAGAACAATCCTGGACTGACACCTCGAGCTACAAAGGAACTGTTCAATATATTAAAGCGAGATAGTAACAGATTTTCATTTTCTCTGAAGGTAACTTGTTATCCTAATATATGATGCGATTAAGGATTCTGGCATCTAATGACTTCAAGAAATTATGCAGGTATATATGGTGGAACTTTATCAAGACACACTTGTAGACCTTCTCTTACCAAAAAGTGCAAGACGCTTGAAACTAGAGATTAAAAAAGATTCAAAGGTAATGAGATATATAGCTACTTTCACTAGTTTGTAGACACAAGTAGTATCTCATGCATAAAATACTTCCTCAGGGTATGGTCTTTGTAGAGAATGTGACAACTATACCTATATCAACTTTGGAGGAACTGCGGATGATTATTGAACGGGGATCGGAACGACGCCATGTTTCTGGAACAAATATGAATGAAGAAAGCTCAAGGTCTCACCTAATACTATCGGTTGTTATCGAGAGCATTGATCTTCAAACCCAGTCTGCTGCGAGGGGCAAGGTGACAAAATTCACTAGTTGTTTCTTTTTTAACTCATAGTCATAATCATTTTTCACAGAATTTCGTAGCATTTAGGGATTTCAAGAAAATAGGACTTTCTTTAGATTTTCATGTTTAGTCTACCGTATATAAAAGATAAAAAGTAACATTAATCTTATTCAAAAGGAAGATAGTTTAACTTCATCTCAAGTATTATTCAAATCATTGGTGTGGTACACAATGTTAAACCTTCGTGTGTATTCATAGGATTGCACAATAAACATATTAATTACACCTAAATGATTAAATATATCCATATTATTAGACAATGATACCCTCATTATCTATATATTTTCGTTCACTAGATCCTTTTCGTGAATGTTATGAGAAATGATGATCTTGTATAATATTATGATCCTCTATTTGTTACTTTGCAGTTGAGTTTTGTGGATCTTGCTGGTTCTGAGAGAGTAAAAAAGTCGGGCTCTGCCGGCTGCCAACTCAAAGAAGCTCAAAGTATCAACAAATCACTTTCTGCATTAGGTGATGTTATTGGTGCTTTATCTTCGGGCAACCAGCATATTCCTTACAGGAATCACAAGCTAACAATGTTGATGAGTGATTCATTGGGAGGAAATGCCAAGACGTTAATGTTTGTTAATGTGTCTCCAGCCGAATCAAACTTGGACGAGACGTACAATTCTCTACTGTAAGTCAAACATCAATTGTCAAATAAGCTAAGTGTTAACATAGATTAACTGTGCGTACTCATTAGATAAAGCATACTGTTTTTGTTCCTCCTTTGACCAAATTCCAGATACGCGTCGAGAGTGAGAACTATCGTGAATGATCCCAGCAAACATATATCATCGAAAGAGATGGTGCGATTGAAAAAGTTGGTAGCATACTGGAAAGAGCAAGCCGGTAAAAAAAGTGAGGAAGAAGACTTGGTGGATATTGAGGAAGATCGTACACGAAAAGATGAGGCAGATAGTTGAAGAATGCTGGCATGGAATACAATTCATGTAGGTGAAATTGAGACGATAGTATCATTGGTTTTCACCATTCTTTTTGTAGGAAGTTACTACTCTTAAGTAGAGTTTCTATCTAAAAGTAATGCTATATGTCTCAAACTTTATCTGTTTTGATGAGATCTTCGTTACAAGAAAGGAATTAATGGTAGATACAATACGAATCTGGTGAGAACTATACAAATAAGAACAAAAGTGAAACAGTATAAAGATAATAAGTTGGGGTATACACCTATTAGCTAATAAGTTGGTATATATTGTTTATCACTTTATCTTATCAAGTGTAAAAGGAATTTATACACGAATTATTCATCGGCTGATATGTTATGTTTATTATTCAAGTGTTTATAAGGAATTTACGAACTCAATTATAGACATATTTACCCTCAATGTGGATTTATCTGCATGTGAAATCAAAGGATTATTATAATTTATAAGTGACTCATATTTGCTTGGTGGTGTTGAATAAAACCATACATAAACCCTAAACCATACCACTAATACCATTACCACTACTACTACCACTGTCACTGCCACTAATACTAAAATTACTACTACCATTACCACTGATACTACCAATATCACTATCACTACCACTGATACTATCCTTACCATTATGGTAGTGGTAGTATCAGTGGTAGTGGTAGTATGAGTGGCAGTTGTAATGGTATTTTATGTGGCAGTGGTAGTGATAGTATACCGGGTTTGTTCATCCTAGAGTTTGTTGTAGCTAAGGCACCTTGTAACCTAAATTATGTGATTATTTTATCTTATAAAATCAGAAATTTTATTGGAAAAAAAATTCAAGATGAAACATAACATTTTGGATAGGACAGTATCAATGGCTTTATCATCAATTCTAGGCGAAGCATTCCATGTCTTTATAAAATAAATTGGTGGTCAGGAACGCTTGAAAGTATTGATTGGTAACCGATATTTCTAAGATGGAACTTATATTACAAATAGAAATTAAAAAAAACTGCAATATGACCGGTTGGCAAAAAAAAGAAGAAACTGCAATATGATCAGTTAATATTCGTATTATATAAAGTTTCATTTAGGGTTTAAGGTTTATAACCATTTTTTTGTAAAGCGTATTATCTTCTTATTCATTATGTGAAATTATAATAAGTTTTTCTTATGTCATTATTCCTAGACAAACATAGCATTTGGATAGTTTAATGCTAGAACAATATAGGTTATTTAGCTTCATTTAATAAACACATTATATGATAAAGCTAATTTAATTTAGACTAGGTACTAACCCGCGGAAAACCGCGGGCTGAACTTTTCTTTTGATGAAAATTTGTAATAACTTATTTTGTTATTATGTTATATATAATAGTTTGTGATTAAAAATTCGGTTTGCTTATATTAATTTTTTTTGTAATTTATAAATGTTTATTGAAACCTGTCAATAAAACATTTGCATAATGAATAAAATTGTTTAAACTTTTGTCAATTAAACGCAATTTTTGGTATAATTATGAAATAAGTAAAAAGATATAACTAACATGTAAAAATAACAACTAAATATAGCTAGTGGAGGTTCTGAAAACCTTCTTTGAAAACAACATTCATTATTTTTTTTCTGTGACTTCCTTTTTTGTCTGTAATAAGCACCTTCAAGCATTAAATATATTTAAAATTTAACTTAGTTTTATTTTCGTAAAGAATAGTGGCTAAAATAAAAATATAATTTTTTAAAATAGATAAGATATTATATCTATATCTTTTATTTTTAGTTTATTAATTTTTAAATCTAAGCAAACTTTTATATATTTTATTTGATTAGATTTTTGATTAAAAAGTTTAACATGTGCTGGAAAAGTTTTTTTGATAAAATTTGTGGTTATATAGATTTTATTCGATTAGATTTTTAAAATCTTAGCTGTTAATTTGTTTTGAGGACTAATTAGTTTTGATTCTAATAGATTTTTTTTTTACTTTTCTACAATTTATTTTATTTTATGTATCCCAATTTTCGTTTTTAATTAATTATATTTATTTAATTAATTAATTAATCTTAATTAAGTTTTTCTAATAACAATTGAATGTAATGTTTTACACATTTTAAGATTAATTTCATATTTGTATTCTCGATTAATATAGTATGATTCCAGGATTTCCATAATTTTAGAGCTTTTGATATATGTATTTTCATAAGCTTTCATTTAGGTTGCCGTTAAAATATGATCACAAAATTAAAACGCATAGTTACAAAAAGGCTTTGGATCCGTAACTTGGAATTAATCCGGATCCCGATCCGGGTCCATGTTCTCTCTCACACTCCTCTTTGGGTAAATAGACGGTACAAAGCTTATTTAGATCCGACGGCTCTTATTTCATCTAAATCCAAATTCTCCCCAACGGCTCCATCTCTCTCTCTCTCTCTCTCTCGCTCTCTCTTTGATTCAGAAATTTGGGTTCTCTCGTTCTTTGAGTTCTCTCGCTCTCTCGTTCTTTGGGTTCTTTGGGTTCTCTCGTTCTTTGAGTTCTCTCGTTCATGGAAGGAGGTATTATGTTCTGTTTCTGTAGTCGTAATTGTGATTTGTTCTTACAGATTCATGATTGATTGTGATTTTTGTTTGATTCCTTTTCTTTGATTGTTTCGCTGATAATCTATGGTTTATTCCAGATCAATATCAAGAAATTAGCAACGATGGTGCTTTGTATCTGTATATTAACTTGCTCGAAATCCATGTTCCTTCCCTGGCACTTTTATCGCTGCATCGAGTCTCAATCCTTGCTTTCTCCAGTTCCTCAAAGGCATCTCTTAGCTCCGAGATTTTCAAAGGCGCAAAAGCAGGAGAACCCAAAACAGAAAACCCCAGAAGAACCATTACATCCTCTAACGTTATGGTTGCTTCACCCCAAGGAAAGACAAAAGATTTGGTTTCAGGACACCATTTCTCAGTAACGGAGAGAATCAAAGACACGTTTTTGGAGATGTTTTAAGTAGAAGCCTTGACTGCGTCAAAAATTCCAGCTTTTTTCCAAGTGGGTGCGTGTAAAGCTTCCATTTTTACAACCCAAAGACACGTTTTTGGAGATGTTGTAAGTAGAAGCCTTGATTGCGTCAAAAATTCCAGCTTTTTTCCAAGTGGGTGCGTGTAAAGCTTCCATTTTTACAACCCAAGATAAGAAACGACGCTCTGCAATTGCAAACCAAAACCCTGAGAAGGAAACCTGTGAAGAGAAGCGTTTTAGCTCAGAAGAGAAATCAGAGGGACGTTGGTAGTCACGGCGAGGAAGATCAGACACAGAGCCACCTTTGATGGAGGTAACGAAGGGTTTGATGGAGCCACCTTTGATCAGATCTTTCACTTGATTTGGATGAAACAGTGGACAAAAGTGAGAATTCAGTAGTTTCTCCTGCCAATGGACAAACACTTCCAAATTTGCAGAAGATTCTCGACTTCAGTGACAAAATTAAGGTACTCTACTTTCTTTCTCCTCTTCTTGAATATAAACACTATCACGACAGTTGTGAATTGCAATAGTAAGTGGAGGTTGTTTTAAGTTGAAATATGATTTTGCTTCTGCTAGTGTTATATGTTCACCCTTAGTGTCTTAATAAACCTTGTTGTCTTAATGCAAAACTTGTTTGCTTTGGTTGTAACATGATAAGCCTCAACATGTTTATTATGGCAGATAAGCTTGGAACTCTGGAAAAATAGTACTTGGAAGAGTCATCAGAGAGGAAGCGATTATACAATGAAGTGATCGAACTCAAGGGAAATATCAGGGTCTTTTGCAGATGCAGACCTCTAAACCAAGCTGAAATAGCAAATGACTGTGCTTCTGTAGCTGAGTTTGATCCATCACAGGAAAACGAGCTCCAGATACTTTCATCTGATTCCTCCAAGAAGCATTTAAAGTTTGACCATGTCTTTAAGCCTGAAGATGGCCAAGGTAAATTGAGACACTACCTTTGCCAGATTATTTGTCTAAACATATGATCTTCGTACATTACATCTAACGATCTAATCTGACTGTGCCTTCATTTGCAGACACTGTTTTTGCACATACAAAACCTATGGAGGGAACACCAGAGAATAGAGGAGTGAACTATAGAACCTAAGAGCTATTTCGCTGTTCAGAAAGCAGAAGTCATCTCATGAAGTTTGAGCTATCGGTTATAATG